>NC_090924.1:1025811941-1027061941 GCF_040938575.1 Ambystoma mexicanum
GCTTATACCAGTTTAAGGTAATGCCTTTCGGATTGAAAAATGCACCTGCTACATTTCAGCGGATGGTAAACCAGGTTCTGAATGGGATGGAGGACTTCTGCATGGCATACTTGGATGACATAGCAGTGTTCAGCAATTCCTGGGAAGAACATGTAACCCACCTAAGAGATGTTTTGCAGGCTCTTGGACGAGCCAATCTGACCATAAAGGCGAGTAAATGCCAAATTGGACAGAGTAAGGTAGTCTATCTTGGACATGAGGTAGGAGGTGGAGAAATAAGGCCTTTGCTCAGTAAGATTGAAGCTGTGCAAAATTGGACAACACCTACTACTCAGACCCAGGTGAGAGCTTTCTTAGGTCTCACTGGGTATTACAGGAATTTCATTGAGAACTATGGGACCATAGCTTCTCCTCTGAATGTCATCTCCTCTCCCAAATTTCCTAAAAAGGTTAGATGGAACGAGGAGTGAAATCAGGCTTTTGAAAACCTGAAAAAGGCTCTTTGCCAAGCCCCAGTACTCAGAGCTCCTGATTACCACCAAACTTTCATTGTGCAGACAAATGCTTCAAATGTAGGAATAGGTGCAGTACTCAGTCAACTGGATGGGAAAGGTAGGGAGCACCCCGTTTGCTTCATCAGCCGCAAGCTGAAGGATCCTGAAACAAGGTGGGCAACAATCGAAAGAGAGTGCTTTGCTATCGTGTGGGCTCTGAAGAAGTTTAGGCCATACTTGTATGGTTCTACTTTTGTCATTCAGACTGACCACCAACCCTTGAGATGGTTAATGCAAATGAAAGGGGAAAACCCAAAACTACTGAGATGGTCGATCTGCCTGCAAGGGTTTGATTTCACCATTGAGCACAGGTCAGGGTGTCACCACCAAATTGCTGATGGTCTCTCTAGGATGTATATCATCGACTAGAGGTATGAGATTCATCCAGGAGTGGATTAAATCCTCCTGTCCCTTAGTCGGGGGAGGGGGGACGAGTGTTAGGGAGAATTCTCTGTTTAGGCTGAATTTCCTAACCTAGTGAGTCCCCCAGCAGCTTTGCTGGATTTCTGTAGTTTGTTTTTTTCCATCCTGCCAAGAGTGAGACTCTTTTCTCCCACTCTTGGACATGAATGTGGTTAATTCCTTTGAATGTCAATGTGTTCTATGGGCTATGGGGTCTTTTACTCCATAGGGTCTCATGTATTTTGCTATGTGTGTTGCACCGCACCCTCCGTGCCGTAACACTGGGGTGTCCTAGAGGATCCCCACCATAGACTCCATACCCTGGGACTGACTACTGTCTCCCAGGGCATGTAAAGTCACCATTAGCTTTACTAGACCTAAATTTACTAACAGAACCAGTACAAACCATCCTATTGTGGACGTACTGGTAGGGGTAATTCGATTACCCCTGGGTCTGTTGTTCGAGGGGGCACTGTCCTGTCCCCCCTCGTCGAGTTTTGGCTGGTGGCAGTGGAAACTACTTGTTATATTCGACCCCGAATATAATTCTATGGGATTCTTCCCAGTGTTGGAGGCTAATACTTTTTCCCGTTAGTCTCTAACATACCGCCGGTTTATGTGTCTTAAATAAATCTACCGGTTGGTATTTTCTGCCAGAACTCGGTTTTTAAAATGGCATCTGTGTTCGCCTCTGTAACTCCGAACCAAAGGTTGAGCCCTTTGTTCTACTTTTGGCGGGCTTCTGCACAGAAGCCCTCCAAAGTGGTGCCATTCTGTCTGGGTACCACAGGGGGTGTGGGAGGGGGTTTAGGCACCCTGGACCGAGTTGCCTTGCCAACTCAAGTCGCACTCTGGTGTGATTGGCCCAAGTGGTGAGCCACCCTGCTCACCACTTAGCATGTTTTGATTGACAGCTAGGCTGAATGAATGGGGGTTTTCTGCATAAAAGCAGGGCTTTTGGGACTGGATCTTCAGAAGTCGCCACAGGGCCTAATAATCCGATGAGGGTAAAGCTGAGCTGACCTGCAACGACGACACCTCCGGTGGAGCCCTGCTGAACCGTCTCACCACTTCCCAACGACAGAGGAGATCTCCCGGCTGGAGAGTTTTCTTCCCCTGACTGGTGGGAACAACCAGTCCCTTTGCTTTTTCTTCACTTCCAGGGCATAGTGGTCGAATTGCCCGTACTGAGCACCCCGGCAACCGGATAGCCACTATCCCGTACCGCGACCAAAAGGTGGTGCCTTGTGACAGAGCACTCCGCGGCTGGTCTCTTCCCTGGTGGTGCAACGATCTTCAACTTTCCTTCGACGACGAGATCATCTCATCTCTTGGCAAAGCCCCGACTTGCATCCACCACCAGGAACAACTGCCCCCGCCGGAGCTGTCTCTGCACTTACAAGGTACTGTGTCCGCCTGGCTTCCCTTGTGACGGTTAGCGTGGGGTGTCTTAAATCCCTACCTTTCCCTTGGGTCGCCTCCAGACCTTCTTAACTTTTTGTTCTAAACTGGTCCAACCTTTCTGTGACACTTTGCTACAAAGACTCGAAGTGCATTTCCACTGTGATACTTTTTGGTACATATCGCCTTGCCTCTCTTCGAGTGGGCCTGGCCTCTGAACTTTGTGATCCACAGTAGACCCTGCCTTACTTGCCTTGCATTTGCTTCGTAAAAGTGTTGGTACCGAGTTGGTTTCATACCCTGCCTTTTCTCTCCCTTTCTAACGAATATTAGAGTGCCATCTAGGTTAAAGCATTCACCTCTGTCTGCAAATAAGTGGTGCAGTTGAACCTAGACTTGTCGAAATATTGTTAGGGGATTGATATACTTATAGTAATTGTAATTGAAGTTGTTTGCCGTATTAGTGCCAGTGTGTTTTTCGTAGACATGAGTGGGGGCCTGCTGGCAGGTGCCCCACACTGCTGGGGGGTGGGTGTGCAAGGGGACATGAGTGGGACATGAGTGGGGGCCTGCTGGTAGGTGCCCCGCACTGCTGGGGGTGGGGGTGCAAGGGGACATGAGTGGGACATGAGTGTGGGCCTGCTAGCAGGTGCCCCGCACTGCTGGGGGGTGGGTGTGCAAGGGGACATGAGTGTGGGCCTGCTGGCAGGTGCCCTGCACTGCTGGGGGGTGGGGGTGCTGGGGGCCATGAGTGGGGGCCTGCTGGCAGGTGCCTTGCACTGCTTGGGCGGTGAGGTTGCAAGGGGACATGAGTGAGGGCCTGCTGGCAGGTGCCCTGTACTGTTTGGGGGGTGGGGGTGCTGGGGGACATGGGTGGGGGCCTGCTGGCAGGTGCCCTGCACTGCTGGGGGTGGGGGTGCAAGGAGGTAATGCGTTGGTGATCACTAGTGCAAGGTGACATGTGGCTTGGCTGGGGGGCATGCCTATGGTGGATGGGCTGCCTGCGGGACATGACCAGGGGTGCAGGGTAGTCCCCTGTGGTGTGGTCTGCCTGCAGGGGCCGTGGAGGGTGTAGAGGGAACACCTGGGAGGACCCACGCTGCCAATTCACGTGTAGGACTCCCCTGCACCCCCAAAATACACGTACCCCACTCGCACAGGGCCTATCGCGTGTGAAACTTGCCTGCACACCAGTAATACACGTACCCTGCTGAAATTGCATGTGGAACTTCCCGCGCACCCCAGTAATACACGTACCCTGCTGAAATCGCGTGTTAAACTTCCCCGCACCCCAGAAATACACGTACCCTGCTGAAATCGCGTGTGGAACTTCCCGCGCACCCCTGTAATACACGTACCCTGCTGTAATCACGTGTGGAACTTCCCGCGCACCCCTGTAATACATGTACCCTGCTGTAATCGCGTGTTAAACTTCCCCGCACCCTAGAAATACACATACCCTGCTGAAATAGCGTGTGGAACTTCCCGCGCACCCCAGTAATACACGTTCCCCGCTCTGAGTTTGCTGTTTGGCAGCCCTGTATACTGGTCCAGGGTTAGGGCAGCCCTTTGCGCTGAATTGGGAATTTTGATGGCTTTTCCTTGCACGAGGGCGTTCTTGGGGGCGTAACTGGCGCTGCTGCAGGGTTGCTGCGCCACTCTGCGCCACGGCTGGTTTTGGAGGCTAAAATCCATGAATACGCTGTCCGCGGATATCGATTTTAGCGCACGTGGCTGGCGCAGACATTCGCACGCGCACACTGTGCGCCAGCCGCGTGCGTCACTTTTGTGCGAAATTCTATGAATTACCCTCTTGATCTGTTGAGTTATAAAAAAAACACTAGCTGTCATATTTGTCAAATAATCATGCATCTCATTCCTTAATTTAATGTTTTCGCTACACTATGGGCATCAGTTTCTATTTGAGTGGGAGTAGCAACTAGTACTCTCATACGGTGTCCAGTCACCAACTCGTGAGGAGTCAGGTGGTGATCTGAAGTTTGCTGATTTCTCAAGGTGAATAGGGCAAGGGGTAGGCAATGTAGCCATCCCCTCTTCAAAGTCATCTTTATCTTAGAGATCATCTCTTTAAAGAGTCCATTTAAATGCTCACAGATTCCAGAAGAATAATTTGTTGTAATATCTCATTTACAAAATCCGACCCATTATCAGACCGCTGGACTTTGCACACACCCCATATAGGAAACACCTTGTATGAGAAATTTGGCAGCACATGTGGCATCGCGGTGTGGGCATAGGCCTGCCTCGATCCATCAGGAAGAAAGACACACTACTACTAATATATATATGTAGCCATTGCATGTTTGCAACATTTCCACAAAATCTATATACAGATGCTGAAAAGGACCATTGGGGCAGGGTATTGGTCCTCTCATTGTTCGCAAGGTATGTCCTGATGTGAAATTCTGACAGATGATGCAGTTCACAATAAACTGTGCAACCTGTTTGTCTTTTGCAATTATAGCAGCAAGATTCTCTCTGGCTGTGTGCACAGGATAGTGAAGCTGATCCAGCAAAATTCTCACTAGTGCTGGAGGCATAACTGGCTTTCCAGTACTATCTTGTCTCCATATAGCCTCTGTGGGGGATAAAGAACACCCCCTACTTTTCCATAAATCCTGTTCTTCATGTGGAGCTCGACCATGCAGCTCAATTAACTGTACAATGGATGGCATATTGAAACCTTCTTTTATCAGCATGCAATGTTCTGACATTTGTTTAACTCTTTCTACTTCAAAATTAGAAATTTTCAGGAAATATGCTGCTCTTTTTGCTTAAACATCTGCAGCTTAGTTACCGAGAGAAATCATGTCTGCCCTCTTAATATGGGCAAAAAACAAGGTGGGTCCTGGGAAGTTCCTCTGCTGGACATAAGTCCCGTTACGAGAGTCTTTCCCAGATTCTTTAGCTCACTATCTTTCACAAAGGAGAAATATCCAAAAGATATCAGTCTTTGTCCTACCCTGGGGCAGTCCAGCACCGAAATGCTAGGCAATTCTCCTCTGAACAAGAGTACCAACAGCAACCCCAGACACGTTTTTTGGTCTGGTTGTACCTCATCAGTAGGATGGAGCTGTGCCTCTCTAAGAACAGTGAGCAAATGGTGCATGTCTGGATTCCCCTAGTAATTTAGGGTGTGACACAAAGCTACTTAAATTATGCAAAAAACGAGGGGGGGGGGGTCCTGTGAAGTTCCTCTGCCGGACATTAGTCCCTGTTACGAGAGCCGTACCCAGATTCTTTAGCACACTATCTTTCACAGAGGAGAAATATACTCCCAGGACCCCCCTTGTTAATTTGCATCTCTTAGTATGGGCTGCACCCTTCACCACGGCGATAGCTAATGGAAGCTTTAGTACCTTTTAATAAGCTTGTTCAATAGTGGCGCATGTTGCACAGGTGTGCCATCTGCATGGAGGAAGCCCCTCCTTTTCCAACGTGACAACCCTGCATGTATGGTTGACATCACATAGGCGGAGTTGGAGTACACTGTGACTTCCTCATCCTCATATCTCTGAAGTGCAGTGTTAATCGCCACTAATTCTGCAGCCTATGCTGAACAAATGAAGGCAATCTTGACTTGTCGCTACTTCAAATTCACCATCCTTTTCTAACTTCACTACTGCCAATCCAGTATGCCTTTCTCCTGTTGTTTGATACATTTTTGAAGAACCATCAATGAATAGAATTACCCCATTCCGAGAACTTTTTCTGTAACGTGGGGAATATCGCAATCAAACTCAGTATATGTTTTGCAATCGTTTACATAATCCTCCTTCTCTACTGGTTCTGCCATGAATGTCACTGGATTTAGTACTCTACATCTAACAATTTTCGATTGCTGGGTTTCAGATGATCACCTCGCTTATCTGACGCTCTTTGTGTAGTCAGCATGCTTTTAGGTTTCTCCAAAATGGCGAATAAGGAATGCTCGACATATGAAGTCATTGAACACCCTATTGTAACACATGGAGTCTGATGGTACTAATATCCCTTGCTATACTAGAGTGGAAATTATTTCAAATATACCTTTATCTGCTTCTCTGCACATGGTGTACTATTTTGCTTGTTGTAAAATTGATCCTGGTTTTATTTTAACTGCTCCTGCTCCGCTCAATAGACCCATGTCATGTGGGCTATTGGTCCATAATATCCTTGTCAATTTTTCTAAATCCTCCTGGAAAATGACGGTTTATTTCTTACCAATGCCTTTCTCTGTGTGTATTTCTCTTTTCTCAACTTTAATCCAATAAGTGAGACTAATGAAACATACTAATTCATCATCTGAATACTCATCTCTGAACAATTCTTTGTGTGTCAAGTGTGTTAGTCTATATCCTTCGTCAAGAGCTATTACTGTTCTCCATGCTTTTCCTCATACTTCCCACTAAAAACTACCCTTTCCTCTCTTACCACTGCTGCTACTAGTTCTATGGGAATAACCTGTCCTTCCTCTTCATCCATAGGTATTACTGGGCTAAACAAAAATGTGTTAGGTATCCTCAGCATTTTACCTTTCAATCCAGGAAGCCATGTCAATAAAGACATGTACTCCATACAAACATACTTTGGGGTCTCAAGGAACACCTCAATGCTTTGTAGCCTGTGAAGGCTAGTATACATTCTCTTACATTCATTTAATGTATGCCTGGAGTGGAACATACTATACCCTTATCAGTAAATATGTTCCGTTTTGTCATCAAGTCAGGTCCTAATATGTTTACTGCTGTCTGTCTGAAATATAATAGTGGCATAGATACGTCATGTTCTCCTATTGAAATAGGTAATTCATCAGTAAAGGGAACTAACTCATAGCCCCAGAGAATCCCTGCGCATTCATGGCAATGCCAGACTTTGGATACTTTCCCTCCTGAATGTCATGGTTCGATGTTATGGACATAGAAATGCCTGTTTTCCTCATGTTTTGAAACCCGGTTACAAAATAAACAAAGGCGGTTCTCCCGACGCTGGTCTTAAACGTGCTTCTCCTTTAAGGAAAACCTTCCAATGTGGGCATGTTATGGACAGGTGGCAGTTGCCATGGAAACAGTGGCATCCGTTACGTCTGGGACGGATCAGATCAGTCATGTTATCGGGTCTTTATCAGTCCCGTTTCGAAAGGAGGCGTCGCTTCTAAACATTTCCAGTGCGCCTTAGTTTGTCCTGGAACTTCACGTAGCAGTACCTGTTTCCCTTGTTTAAGTATTTTGTCTTTGCTTCGCCCCTTGTTGGATTTGGTGTTTGGTATGTACTTGATTTATGGATATCTGGACTTGGAACATTTTACGACCTGCCTTAGCTTAAGCCCTATAACTTGGTCTTTTACCTGCTCGTCAACCTGTGCAGCCTCGAGCGGACTTTCTCACGTCAGGCTGCCGGTGGGCTACAATAATACCCGAGCGGGAGCTTACATTTTCTCCTGACCCCGTTTTGTTCTCACATCCCTACGGGGTAGCTAGTTTTGGTTTCTCCATCATCACAGAAGACGCGAACGCGTGCACCGAGGGATCAGCTGTTGTTTACCTTCTCCTGCTTCTTCTGAGGATGCGAATGCGCGCACTGAGGCATCTTCTGTTCTACTTCTTTCTCTCCACTCTTCTGGGTACACAAACGCGCGCACCAAGGGATCTTCTGTTGTACTTCTTTCTCTCGACTCTTCTGAGGACGCGAACACGCGCACCGAGGGAAATTTGTTGATTTCTTTCTGTGGATCACGTGGGACTGCCTTTGGGACATCGCATTTCTGTCTTTGCAGATTGGTCTACTGATAGCCATCAGTTTACCGCTTTTCATACAACGTTTCCTTGGATTCATGGGAAGGTCCACTCCTAATTCTTTCATTGTGCCTCAGTTAGTGTTCTTTGTTAATACCTTATTTTCCTTGTTTAGAACTGCCATCTACACCTGATTATAAGTCTACAGTAATTCTGAGGGAAGGTCTATGTTATTGCACTGTTAGTTGACATTGTATTTAACAGTGCCTTTTCCTCCTTGCAGCTTGGTGTTTCATGGGATCCATCTTCCAACCAATTAGTCCATCTGTATGTGACTTAGACATCCAGAGGGTCACATTGGTAGGAAGAAAAATATTCTTCACTATGTGTTGAGTAACGCGAAGAAAGTTATCTTGGCATTCTGATTGGCATGATACCGAACACAGGAACAAGTTGCTCCTTGTCCACAAAAAATTAAAATGTCTTGCCTCCTATCGTTACCCTGACCCTCAGTTCCTCTTGGGTGTGTGGTGTCAATGATAGTACTGAACACATCAGGTCGCTCTGTGGGCTGTCCTATTGTGGATATAAATGTATCCTTGTACCCATAAAAGGATTTCCTCCCACCACTCTCTCTCACTCCCTATCCTCGATGTAGGTGTTTGTGGGGCTCCTGTATTTGCATTCCATTGTGGTATTGTCTGTTGTGTTTGATCTGTACTTGTGTTTGCATAGGTATTTCCTGTGGTTGCCCTTGTGGCGACTGTGAATGCAGTGGAATCTTCTGCGTTTGCTGTATTTGCGGCGGAAGTGCCTGATACTGCTTGTGATCTTGGAAATAATACTTCAGTGGTTCTGTATTATACTTTGGGAAATAGCCCATCCCCCCTCCTGGAGCTTGCCAACTATGCTGCATGCCCATTCTGCTCGTACATATGCTCACCATTTGACCCATTCTCCCACAATTCTAGCATTGCTGCGGCTGTCCTCCATTAAATCCTCCTCCCCCTTGAGGGTTTTTAAATCTGCTTCCTTGTCCTATAGATGCATTCCCTCTACCACGTGGCCAAAACTTTTACCCGCCCTGATCTACTGGCTAACCTACATTGATAGGCTATGACTCTTGTATAACCACCCCTTCACCACTCATCAGTACTGCTCCTTGTGCAGCGAATTTAGACAACTTCTTCTGAACTAACTTAGCTTCCTCAAGCTTCATATTCTCTACTTTTTTCTTATTCTTCTCTTATAACAATTGACAATGATGCACAGTAGTCAACTGTATTTTTGGCCATGGCTTCACTTCAATCCCTACCTGTTTTTTCATCTGGCTCAGGCAGTCCGTGACATAGAATATGATAAAATAATCCTACTGTTTTATCCTATGGTTCCCTCATCTCGTGATGCCAAAGTTCTTGTTTCTCCTGAATGTAAGCAACAGGATCTTTGTTCTCAACCATTTTCCTCGTCATAATTGTGCCCATGTTTGACGTATCAGGATACTGCACTCTAAGTGTCCTCCATGCGTCTGCTCTATGCTCCAACTGTCATGACCTTTGCCCCTGGCCCTCACTGGCAAATCAGCCTTCCAGTTAGGGCCAGGTCAAAGGCCTTAAAACCTCATCCAAGACTCTCTTGGAGTCATTCCTGGCGCCTTTGCGCCAGGCTCATAACCATCAGGAAGACCAACATTAGAATGGGACTATTTACTTGGGACTATTCAACTTGGAGGGGGGGTCAGCCAACATGGAGGCACACACATAGCTCAGTTGCAAGGAACTGAGCTATGCGGTCTAGTCTTTTGGGTGTGGCAGGCCTGGGACTACTTTTCGCCGGACTACTTTGGGTGTGGCAGGCCTGGGACTATTTTACCTGGACTACTTTACCTGAGACTATTTAAACCACACCCAAACAGCAGAACATGCTTTGCGTTATTCTGCATTGGGCAGCGTAATGCTCACCGTGTCCAGTTCTTTGACGCCAGTTTACCTGAAACCAAGGACCTGCAGAGAGAGAAAGAGCACTACGAAACTTACCTGGCACAGTATCCTATCTTCAATCCATCGCTGACTTCAGTTCCACTCACCTGAAGGTACGAACTCCATCATCCGGCACCGCATGCATCCTGGAATACCATAACCTGGAAAGATTAGAAAGAAAGACAGCATTAGTAAGCGTTTACTCACGCTTCCTCCCGAATGAAGAAAGCCACACAATTCTTGCCTGGGTAGTCATTTCCTGGTCAGTATCATTGCTGGAACATTACGACGCTCGGTGAGGAACATCGCAACCTGCAAGGAGAGAAAAGACACAGGTTAGCAATATAAAAGGCAAAACAGTGCCGCACGTCACGCATTACTCACCGGACAGCATCGCGCACACTGCGCTTTCGCCTACTGGCCCATGCTCATCTTCAAACTGCATGACAACACCAAAATACCTTTCCATACCTAAAAGGAAAGAAGCAAGACATTATTATTCGAACTAAGAGGAACATAAGAACTGCATATAAAGACTGTAAAGCAGCAAACCTACGGAGTCGCAGGAGGCCTGGATTCCCACAGGGGGGCTTGTACCAGTGAGTAACTTGGTTGCTGCTCACCCTGCACATCTACGCGCCCCTGCCACGAGGAGCAGGACAGGGAGAATCCACCTTTTACAATATTAAAGTGAGGAGAAGGCCCAAGGGGGAGGAAGGAGTTGAGGCCAAGGGAGGTGGGAAAACATAAAGACCATCTGGTATTGAATCCAGCTCTCCTATTGCAGACCCATCTTTAATAAGAGGCCTTACCAAGGGACCGGGAGAGGGTTCGAGAGTGCAAATCATCCAACCAGGGCTGGGTGGCGTCCCCGTGGATGCCAGGTGAGCATAACACCAATGCGTGGCATGTTTTGTGCTGTCACACTCACATAGCCTGCTCTTTTCCAAATGTCATCCGCTCTCTCCCCTAGGATAGCTGCTAATAGGCCTTTTACGTCACCCACTGCTTACGTCATTCCCGGTGTCATTCTTTCTAGCTCATGAATCTACTTACCTGCTCCTGCGGTCAAACTAGGTAACTTGCATTTTAAATTGTCTTTATCCATCTGCGGCTGCAGTATATATTGTGATCATCCTACCCCTTTCTCTAATAACAGGAATTGTGTAACTCCTGTTCTACAATCATATCCACCTACACATCTTGTCTTCCAGGTGGGGCTAGTTTCACCCACTTGTCTTCACCCTGACAATGGCCTCAATCTACTTACAGAATGCGGGGACATTTCCCCTGTATTATGGGTTCTATTAAGCAGAAACCTGTGCAGTTCCCTCTGGGACCACTGCAAAAGATTAAGGCCTACAGGTGTTTGGCAGTAAACCCACTTGGTAGCAGTCTGTACCACACAGATTCACTTGGTAGCTGTGGCTGAGCAGTCAGACCTCTCTCAAGAAAAGTTAGGCAGTATGTGGAGTATACAAGATAGGGCAATTTACACCGTAGAACAAGCAGACACGGAACAGAGCTTGGGTGTAAAGATATATAATTATTTATTTATAAAAACACATCTAAGAAAACACACTGGCACTAATACGGCAAACAACTTCAATTACAATTACTATAAGTATATCAATCCCCTAACAATATTTCGACAAGTCTAGGTTCAACGGCACCACTTATTTGCAGACAGAGGTGACTGCTTTCACCTAGATGGCACTCTAATATTCGTTAGAACGGGAGAGAAAAGGCAGGGTATGAAACCAACTCGGTACCAACACTTTTACGAAGCAAATGCAAGGCCCGTAAGGCAGGGTCTACTGTGGATCACAAAGTTCAGAGGCCAGGCCCACTCGGAGAGAGGCAAGGCGATATGTCCCAAAAAGTATCACAGTGGAAATGCACTTCGAGTCGTTGTAGCAAATTGTCACAGAAAGGTTGGACCAGTTTAGAACAAGAAGTTAAGAAGGTCTGGAGGCGACCCAATGGAAAGGTAAGGATTTAAGACACCTCACGCTAACCGTCACAAGGGAAGCCAGGCGGACACAGTACCTTGTAAATGAAGAGACAGCTCCGGCGGGGGCAGTTGTTCCTGGTGGTGGATGCAAGTTGGGGCTTTGCCAAGAGGTGAGATGATCTCGTCATCGAAGGAAAGTTGAAGATCGTTGCACCACCAGGGAAGAGACCAGCCGCGGAGTGGTCCTTCACAAGGCACCACCTTTTGGTCGCAGTATGGGCTAGTGGCAATCCGGTTGCCGGGGTGCTGCGCACGGGCAATTCGACCACTACGCCCTGGAAATGAAGAAAAGGCAAAGGGACTGGGTGTTCCCACCAGTCAGGGGGAGAAGACTCTCCAGCAGGGAGATCTCCTCTGTCGTTGGGAAGTGGTGCGTCGGTTCAGCAGGGCTCCACCAGAGGTGTTGTCGTTGCAGGTCGGCTCAGCTTTACCCTCGTCGGATTCTTAGGTCCTGTGGCGACTTCTGAAGATCCAGTCCCAAAAGCCCTGCTTTTATGCAGCAAACCCCCATTCATTCAGCCTAGCTGTCAATCAAAACACGCTAAGTGGTGAGCGGGGTGGCTCACCACTTGGGCCAATCACACCAGAGTGCGACTTGAGTTGGCAAGGCAACTCAGTCCAGGGTGCCTAAACCCCCTCCCACATCCCCTCTGGTACCCAGACAGAATGGCACCACTTTGGAGGGCCTCTGTGCAGAAGCCCGCCAAAAGTGGAACAAAGGGCTCAACCTTTGGTTCGGAGTTTACAGAGGTGAACACAGACGCCATTTTAAAAACCGAGTTCTGGCAGAAAATACCAACCGGTAGATTTATTTAAGACAAATAAACCGGCGGTATGTTAGAGACTAACGGGAAAAAGTATTAGCCTCCAACAATGGGAAGAATCCCATAGGAATATATTTGGGGTCGAATATACAAAGTAGTTTCCACAGCCACCAGCCAAAACTCGACGAGGGGGGATGGGACAGTGCCCCCTCGAATAACAGACCCTGGGGTGATCGAATTACCCCTACCAATATGTCCACAATAGGATGGTTTATACTAGTTCTGTTAGTAAATTTAGGTCTAGTAAAGCCAATGGTGACTTTACATGCCCTGGGAGACAGTAGTCAGTCCCAGGGTATGGAGTCTATGGTGGGGATCCTATAGGACACCCCAGTGTTACGGCACAGAGGGTGCGGTGTAACACACATAGTAAAACACATGAGACCCTATGGAGTAAAAGACCCCATAGCCCATAGAACACATTGACATTCACAGGAATTAACCACATTCATGTCCAAGAGTGGGAGAAAAGAGTCTCACTCTTGGCAGGATGGAAAAAACAAACTCCAGAAATCCAGTAAAGCTGCTGGGGGACTCACTAGGTTAGGAAATTCAGCCTAAACAGAGAATTCTCCCTAACAGGTTCATCCTTGTGGTTGTTCAGGATATGATATAGGTTCTGGTATTTTTGCTTCTGGCTCTCCTAAATCTGACCACTTTGCCCCTTTTCCTACATCTGGGTCTATCGAAGAGCCACACGTGCCCTCTTCTCGCATTCTCTCATTTTCTTCCTTTTCTTCTATCTGAGATTATACGCCAACAGCTATGGCTTTTATCCTTTTCCCTGTCATCAAGGTATAGTCTGCTTAGGAACAGTGTCCTATGCTTGTCCATCATTACGTCATCCGATCTACCTCTTGTTTCTCCTAGTGGAGATTCTTCGATATTCCCTCTGGTCTCATAGCCATCTTTTTCCCTCATCTGTCTATATAATTCCCCAATCCTCTCCCTATGCCTTCTGCATCATGCTCATCAGCCCATGTCAGTACTCTAGGTATCTTGCACAGTTCCCTGCGGGGCTGTTGCGACCTTCTCTCTTCTTCCCACTGTTCCCGTTCTTCAACTGGTATTACAACTCTGTTAACAATGTGATCTATTTTGTTTTCCCTTTGTCCCCACTTCTTCTCATTTCCTTCTCCTCTTGCTCGACCCGTCTTCTCATCCCCCTATTCTCTTCTTTCTCACACCTTCTCTGCAACCGTATTTCAATCCATGTGTTTGTATTTCCTCACATTTCTTTTCTTCCTTTCTCTTCCTCTTGTTTTCCTTCTGCTCTTTATATGCCCTTTCTTGTTCCTTTCTTTCCTTGTCCTCTTTTTTTTCTTTCCTTAACATCATCAATACTCTTTCTGTCTAATTTGAGTAATTATTTTTTATCTTTATTGTGGTTCAGCTGTATTCTCTACTTTTCACAAACCAGACAGCATATAAACACATACAACAAGGAAAAAAAAGAAAACCAATACAGAAAAGAGAAGAAAAAGAAATACCTTAACAAATTACTTTAATTCAGTTTTCCCGTACTTTTACAATCAAAGCAAAACACTTTAAAATCATTCAAAATCACATTTTTTTTTTGTTTTTTTTTTGAGTATTTAATCAAAAATTTGATTTTTACAACATCGTTATTTTTCTCTTTCTTTTACTCGAGTATAGTCATCATTTGACTCTTTGGTTTGGGATTTGTGTTTGTGTTTCTGGTCGCTTTAAGAAGAGAGTCTTAGTTTTCGTTTCGTTTCACAGTGAGTTTTTCTGTTAAGGTGTGAAGGATTTTGAATGTCGCTAGTTGCCACGATGTGCAATCACCACTTATCATCCTTTTCCACCATGTTTCTTCATCAGTTATCGCAGAATGTTGGCAGATATATTTCATATAGCGGTGACGGATATCTGTCAAAATTGGGCAAGACAGTATAAGGTGTCGAATGGTCTCTTTCTCGTTGCCACAAAATCTGCAGATGTTAGTCAGCGATTGGTTCCTTATGTGGCGGATTTCATTGGTGTCCACAAGATTCAGTCTTGCTCTCATTATGAGATTACGTGCCGCTCGGCTGGGAAATTATTTGATGTAGTTCTGTAGATCATCTCGTTTTTTCCATAGCGAGGGTAAGTGAGAGACAAGCTTGTATTCTGAGGCTGCATCTAAAGTGCGGATCCAGTCCATATCTTTTGTTTTTTTTGTTATTCTTGTAGGGTTGTTAATCAGATCCTTCTCTGTGCATTCAATGGTTTTTAGTAGAGCTTGGTTTTCATTTTTCCATTGGATTAGCATAGTGCAGCTTCCCCCTAAGATTTCTTTGGACACCAGGTCGTGGAGGAAGGAGCAATTTGGGAGAATACATTTCCTGTATAGCATCAAAGTGTTGCAATCTACAGTGCCTTGAAGGGAAAGCAGACTGAGTTCTCGACGGATCAGTGTAATTGGAGTTGAATCCGGTAGAGCGAGGGTCGTCCTCCAAAAGTAGGCTTCCAGTTTAGGCCAGAGAGTCTTTGGTAAGCACGGCATAGCTTCTGATCCATATGTTACAATGGGAACCACCTTTTGTTTGTAAAAGTTCAGTAGTGGAATGGTGGAGAATTTACCAAATTTTCTGTCTATTGCTTTGCCTTTTGTTGCCAGGCTTCGAATTTTGTCGAGTAGGGATTCTTGCATAGACGTTTCTTTTGATAAATTGTCCAGAATTACGCCAAGGTATTTGAAGCTCTTTACTCTTTCAATTTTCGTTTTGCTAGGAACCATTTAGATTTGTCCCGTGTTCTGGTTTTGCGCTCCATCACCATGATTTTGGTTTTATCGATGTTGATTTCCAGATTGTTCTCGTTACAGAATAACTGTAGATTGGTGAGTTGGTGTTGGAGGCTTATGGGCGTTAAATCCAGCAAGATGAGGTCGTCCGCGTATAGCAGTCTACTGATGCACGTTTGTGCTATTTTTGGTGGGAAGGATCTGATTAAAGTTTCGGAGTGATGATAATCTCCCATGTAAGCGATAAAGAAGGCCGGGGCCAAAGGGCAGCCCTGTTTGACTCCCCTTTGTTTGTCGATTCGGATGGATAAGTTGCCTTGCTGGTTTAATCTCACTTTAATGTTGGTATCCGTGTGAAGTGCCTTAATCGGATTTAGGATGTCGTTTGGGCAGCCCCAGAGAGATAGTTTCTGCCAGAGTCTGGTGCGATCGACTCTATCAAAGGCTTTGGAGAAGTCTATGAAGGCTGTGTACACTTTTGGATGGCCGTCTTTTATTTTGCTTTTCAAGATGGTTAGGAAAAAGATGTTGATCGTGGTTCCCAGTGTTCTTTTGAATCCGGCTTGGAAGTTATCATTGCACGGTGCACATGAGGCCCAAGATTGGAATTTTTTTAGGAAAAGAGACCCGAAAACTTTCCCTATAGGGTCCAGCAGTGCGATAGGACGGTAGTTTGTGGGGTCTTGCTTATCACCTTTCCTATAAATCGTTACCACTATTGCGGACAGCCATGTTGGAGGTATCGATTGAGTAGCCACGCATCGTTTGAACACAGTTCTTATAAATTTAGCCCATTCGATAGGATGTGATTTTAGATCGAAATTGGTGATTCCGTCAGGTCCAGGGGCTCGAGATTTATTCCATTTTTTGATGATATCGTAGATGTCGTCTAAGTCATCCAACTTTGTCCAGGTGTTAGTTTGGCTCAGGGGATTCCTATCAGTCAACAATGGTTTTGGAGGCTCATATTTATATAGGGTGTTTGGCAGCTCGAAGAGTGATCTAAAATGGGTGGCCCAAGTAGCTTTGTCAATTGAGTTTGTAATTTCTGTGCCGGTAAGTGAAGATGTTTTGTTAAGTAGCGACCAGAATTCTTTTGAGTTGTTGGTGCAGATGGCTTTTAGCATGGTTTTTCGGCATCTTGTTGGTGTAATGTCCATCTGTGTCTTCTCACCCAGGATTTGTATTCTCTAATTAGTTCTTTAATTGTTGTTTCTCTTTTGTTCAAGGGGAATACTGCTGCAGATCTTTTTGCTTTCCTGAAGGCACGGCGTCTAAGAACCAGGAGTTTGTCGTACGTATGGATAGGTATTTGAGAGGTTTTGTTTGGATTGGCTCGTTGTGTCTTGTATGAGATGAGCAGAGGGGCATAGTCCGTAGTTTCATGTTCTGATGTATCGCTGGATTTTGAGTATCGGTTTGTGAGATCGCTTATGCTTTGGGCTGAGAGGCGCAGTCTATTTCTTTGTTTATTTTGCTCAAGTCCACTCTCCATTTTATCCCGGTTGATGTGTGGTGAGTTCCATGTAGTTACCAGGATGTTGTGATCGCTAGATGTAGTTAGCTGGACATCAAAGGAGGTTGCTAAAGGTAGCATGGGTTCAGATACAAAAGTATAGTCAATAGTTGATGCCGAATTGTTGTTTGTCCATGTTGGAGGATGGGTATTACTTTTGTATACTGTGTCCAAGTTGTGAAGGTGTCTCGAGTTCATAAATTTGGTCCATGCTTCGCCTCGTCGGTCACTCTGCATATTGGCTTTAGTAGGGTTTTGTTTGCAATGGGCGTTTAGGTCGCCACATATTATAATGTGGTAGGTGTTGTGGGTGGTACGTACTTCGTCCACAGTGGATTCGATTAAGGCCAAAATGTTTTTTTCATCAATTGCAGCGGGGTTCCAATAGACGTTTAGTATTGCCACCGGAATCGTCTGATGGAGTGGCTCATTGTTAGAAGGGAGTTCCCATGTTAGCAGTAGTGCCAGTAGTGAGTAGTTTGAGACAATAGTGTCTGTTATTGCCAAGCCACTGTTGATACGGCATGCGATTAGGAGGCCTGAGGATGGTCGACCAACTGATCGTTTTGACTCTGGTGCTAAACAGAGGTAAAAAAAATCACATTTCATGTCAATAAAATCTAGCCCACTAATTGATTATCTGTCCTCCCAGCTACTTATTTTGTATAATTGTCACTTCATTGGCATTGTCTTTCTCTTTTTGTCTCTTGGCCTCTTCTTCTAACTCTATTAGTTTGTTCCTTCTCTCGCTATGCTGCTCATGTTTACTACGTCCGGATATATATTCACGTTCTTTAAAATTAATTTCTTCTGTTCTATCTTCACTACTATAAGCGGAGGGTGCATATATCGGATTAATATACAGTGCTGGTGCTTTTGACTCATTTAGAGGCTAGAATCCCTGTTTCTCAGTGGTTGTGTTATTTTCTTCAGGAGGATAAAGAGGAGCCGAGGGCGCTTTGCCCTCCCCTTCATGCTGATTAAGCATCCACTCTTTTTTAGGGTGGGTCTTCTCTCTCGCTTTGATACATTTTCCATAGCTCTAAAATAGCTAACGTTTTTGTAACTTCTTCCCTGTGTACACAGCATGTAAGTATGCTGTCATGTGTTGTAATACTGTTCTTGATAGGGAACCCTCTTGAGGCCAAGGCATAAAAAAACTTCAGCCATGCCTCTTACCCATTCAGTATGATATTTCTTAATCTTAGGTGTGTACCTCAGTAATGTCTTGCACAAATGTAAAATAGGAGTATCCTCCTTGATCACAAGTTGTTTTTAACTGTCAATACTTACCAGACCTTTTATTTGCTGTTACTTTAATTATATCACAACAATTAATTCGGACAAGTACCATCAATCGCTGCCCATTTCCCACAAACCATTTCTTCAAACAATGTTCAAGCTTACACAATATTTGTTTTGTTCCTATGTTGCAGTTCTATCAATCTTCACTACGCTACTTATTTTGTTATTGACAATCTAAGAATCTTATTTTACTCTATTTTTTCTCAACTTTTATTCTCCTATGATTGGCTCCAATCGCTTGTTTTTAGGATCTGATAAACAGTCAAATTATTACTATTGTTCTATATTTTCAGTTTACAACATATTTGATCACAATTATGCTAACAAATTCATAACCCCAACGAAACGTGCACAGCAAATTTTACGATTGTCCTTCTTTACTGTCCGTAGTAAAAGTATCTCCTCTCCATTTTACCCCATTTTGGAGTGTGAAACGCATCCGTCATATCGGCTTTGCCTCAGGAATCCCTTAAAAATACCCCTCTTGGAGTTTGATGTGTTCCCTTCTAGCTGCTTGAGACTAGGTAACCAGGCAATCTCTTCTTTAATCAATCCTGTTACGTTTCCCCAATATATATATATATCTATACATGCATTACAATCCCTTCCCTCAATGTTCTACTTACATCGGTCGCTCAGCTCGAGCCATTCGGTATCGACTCTTTCCCAATCGGCCAGTTCACCGTCAGTCCCCGGGGCGCCCGTGGGTACCGTACAGGAATCTTCAAAGAAGCACTTGCCGACCATCTCCTCTTACATGCGTGTTTCTCCACTCTCCACAGGAACCTCTCCGATCTTCTGGCTGATGGTGGAAGACATCAAAAATCAGATGTCTTGATCTGAAACCACCTGCACTGTTACCAAAATGCGCAGTAGCACCTGGAGCATACCAAGTGCCGAATGGCATTACCAAATAAATGATCTTGGGCCCAAATAACCACACCGACTCAAAGAATATGTCAAAAATACTACTTAATTATCAGTTCAATAAAGTAGGGAAACCTGATGAACAAACAGATTGTAGCTCACACACTCTCAAAGCATTTCCATTACGCAAAAGGCTTTATGCCTCCATGTACATCAGCTATGATGTCATCCTACGTGGCAAACAGTAAAAACCTATCAGGTGGAGGGATTGGTTAAGACAACATACATACCTATATTTCATATAAGTTTTAGTATCAACATTGGCTGCCCCTTATCTGGTAGGCACGCCTTGACCAACCTCTAACTATGTAAAATACTGATAATAGCAAAACAACAGTGGATCGACTGCAACAATGTATGGCCCACCATCACCTAGGCCCTCATGATTGGTTGGCACTCTCCTCTAACCTTGGACATTCGGCTCATTAGCAGCACGTAAGCAACAAAACCCAGGTGCAGGGGAACAACGTCAGACAACTGCCCTCCTTAGCTAATTAGCCTCTCATCAGTTAGGCCCTTAGCCAAGGCTTCTTCTCTGTAGTTGACCTTGCTGACTTTTACTCTTCCTCAGAACTTTAAAAGGGAGTGAAGGAAAATTGCTATCTTTGTCTGGAGCTTTAAGAATTGGATGTGTCTTTTGGTATTACACCACGTGTGAGGAGACCATGATTTTTTCCATCCTTTCCTTTTATATAGTGCTATTTGATTCAATTATATATATTCTATATATATTATTCTCCCTGGCCTCTGGAGACTTGGTTGCTCCATCTTGCATGTGCTTTCTGCATCTTTGATTGTTCAATACTCGACACTCACAATTATTCACTCTTTTACTTAATCTAAGAAAAATATGTCTTATGCACATGGTTTTCCTCTTCGACTCCTTTCGTGCCTTGCAGTTGCTTCTTGTTGTGGCGTCCTTGATCCTGAACCAAACAAATATCCTTTGTTCTGCACACATCTGTATTTCATCGTCTGTCGGTTCTGCAGCCTTGGTCCTTCTCCTTGAGGCTTCTCGCTTACTATTATTCAATTCCAACATCCATCTTCTCAACATGGTTGCTTTACTCACATTATATTTCCTACATTAGCAAGCTTCTACATCGTCTTATTGACCTTGCGTTTCTGCGTATAAACATCCACTGTATCTCGTGTTACTTAGCTCCTAAGTATTTCTTCATATTCGCATATGTGTTTACTTTATCACTTTAGTCACATCTTCATTCTTTCTATAACCATATATCGTTTTTGTGTGTTTTGTGTTCTCTTCATGACTTCACTTTGCATCTGTTAAACTTCATTTACAGTTCTTCTATGTCCAGTGGCGTCTGCACTTCCTTCTACCACATCAGTTCATGGGTTCATCCAATATGGTTGTCTCAGTGCAAATTGTCTCTCAGTGATGTATACATCTGCTTCTCTACAAAGGCTGCAGAGAGGTCAAGGAGTAAAAGTAGTGCTGTGTGTCCTTTATCTGTGATGTTGTGGAGGTCATCAAGGATGCGTAGAATAGCAGTCTCTGAGCTGTGTCCAGGCCAAAAGCCAGATTGGAAGGCATTGAGTAGGTTGTTTGTGATGATGTGTTGTTGCAGTTGGGTAGTTGCAAAGCATTCCATGATTCTGGCGAGGTGTGGTAGGATAGTAATGGTGCAGTAGTTTTCAGGGAGAGTGGGGATGAGAGATTTATTTATTAGGTGGGGTGAGATTTGGCCCATTTTGAGTGCAGTGGCGATAGCACCATGTGAGAGACAGGAGTTGATGATGTTGAGCCAGTGGGGAGCTAGGGCAGTGAGGCAACTGGATGCAGCTTGAAGTGGGCATGCATCATCCAGTGTGCAGGTTTTGTTTTGGCAATGAGGGTGATGAGGGTGTCAGTGTTGATTGGTTGGAAGGTGTCCCATGTGTTGGAATGTTTGGGAATGGGGTGTGTGAGTAGGGTTGCCACCTCTGTTTGAAGCAAAAACCGGACTTGAAGCACTGCCCACTTTGTGGAAGTACGATCCCATCACACACCCCTTGTATAGATTTTAAAATTGTAGTACAATAACAAGAGAAGAGAAACAATATCATGCTCAAAGCAATTTTTTTGTGTACCTATATTCGTTTTTAAATAGCAATCTGCATCATTAAAATAAATAATTACGTACGGCTGAAATTATATTTCACTAAATTATATACATACGTTTTTTTACCTTAAAGCTGAGCTGGTTCAGACAAAATTGGATCCAGTGACTGGCAAGCTGTTAAGATTTTAACAAGATGTGCATTAACCCACTTGACCATTTTGCCAGATCATTTAATGTATGAAAATTGTATTAGTTTTAAAAGCAACTGTAAAAACATTCCTATAAGAATTGTTTTAAACTTTGAAAGCCAGTTAATCCTTGGAATAGCTCAGTGGGATAATAACCTACTGCATAGCCTCAGCTGCAGGTTTCGCATAAACCACTGCAGTTGGCACATTAACCCACCAAGCCAACATTCCAATTTATCTCCTGGGGAGAAAATGTGAGAGTGCTTCTTTAACCATTTTATAAAGCGCACACCAATTACAGAATGGTCTGTTAGAATTTTTTAGAAACTTTGCAACTATTTTGATTTGATTTTATTTTATTTTATTTATAAAGCACAAAAAAACAGGCCCAGGGGCAACCGGGCGCATACTCTTAAACATGTTACAAAAAGCAGTAGTTACAGTGAGTTACAAAAATATACAGCATATATACATGTACCGAAGGGTACCATTAACAGCGTATAATACAGGGACAGAGCAGAGAGAAAATGTATATTCAGTCCTGTACCCCACATGGAGTCTGGACTGTGTCAAGGTCTCATGAGTCTTGGGAGAGCAGCCATGTTTTAGCATTGTTCTTGAAGGAGTGGAATGATGGTTCAATTCTGATAGGTGTGGGCAAGGTGTTTGGAGGCCAGGACGGGGAAGCTCACCCCACCAGCTTTTTGGAGTTTGCATCTAGGCACGATGAGGCTGTGAGTTTGGGCTGCTCTGGTAGGTCGAATGGAGGTGTGGCGTGAGAAGCGAGCGGACAGGTAAGGTGGGGCGTTGTTGCTCAGACATTTGTGAGTCAAAGCTAGGGTTTTCAGGGCAATTCTCTGTTTTACCGGGAGCCAGCGTAAGTCCGATCTGACGGAGGAGATATGAGATCGTCTCAGGATGTTTAAGGCTGCCCTTAAGGCATTATTTTGTACAGTTTGCAATTTATTAAGGTTAGACTGACTGGTCCCTAGGTAGAGAGCACTACAGTAGTCGATTTTGGCCATAACAAGAGTTCTGGCGAGTGTGATACAGTTGGTGGAGTTTAGGAAGGGTCTACAGGCAGTGATAAGTTTGCAGGTATAGGCCGAAGCTGATCTAACTGCATTTATTTGTCTGTTCAGAGAAAGCGAGGAGTCAAGATAGACCCCTAGCGTCTTAGTATCTTTGGAGACTTTAATGTCATTGCCGTCAATAATGAAGGACTTGTAGGTTTGGTCTAGTTTGTTGAGCTGATGATTTGATCCTAAAAGTAAGAGCTCAGTCTTATCATCGTTAAGGCAAGGTTTGTGCTGTGCCATCCAGGCCTGGATGACCGAGTAAACATCGTTAAGGGCTTGGGTGTCAGCTGTGCAGTCTCCTGTGATAGGGATGAGTATCTGGATATGAGTATCACCCAGATAGTCAAGCACATCGAAGAGGGGCTTGGTGAATACATTATACAACGTAGGGGATACACACAAGCCTTGAGGAACACCACAGTGAATAGGGGAGGGATCCGCTGATGCCAGCGGTGAGAAGACCCTCATGGATCTATTGCTCAGGAATGAGTGGATCCAGGCATTGGCAGAGTCGGAGAAGTGGGCTGCGGATTTGAGATGCTGGCAGAGTATTTGGTGGTTGAGCCGCGGAGAGATCGAGGAGAAGGAGAAGAGCTAGCTTCCCATTGTCCTTCAATGACTCCATCTGAGTTTTCAAGTCGATCAGAGCTGACTCCGTGCCATGTTTAGGGCGGAACCCTGATTGTCTTAAGCCCAGGAGATTGTTTAGTTCGAGGTAATCCTGAATCTGCAGGTAGGCTGCGCGGTCCAGGATCTTGAGCAGGAATGGGACTGTAGTGATAGGTCTGAAGTTAGTTGGGATATTAGGGTCAAGGGAGGGTTTGTTGAGGAGTGGGATAACCCATGCATCCTTTAGGTTGTCTGGGACAATACCCGTCTTGAAAGAAGCATTTATGAATGCTGTAATGAACGGGGCTAGCTCATGAGATGCTTCCTTGATAATAGGTGCTGGGCAGGGGTCGCCTTGGCAATTGGAAGGTTTTAAATTGTTTATGATGTTTTCTACTTCGAGAGTAGTGAGTGGGGAGAAGGAGAAAGGTTCATGCGGATAGGTTAAATGTGTATTAAGTGTAGGTGTGGTCGGTGGTTGGTCAAGCTGTAGGGATTTCTGTTTGTCCTTGATTTTAGATTGGAGGGTAGCAATTTTACCCAGGAGTGCTGACTGAATATTGGTGCACCAAGTGTTGTCTTTGGAGCAAGAGTCAGTGGGGGCTGCAGGTGTCTCGAGTTCCTTAAGGATAGTAAAGAGTTCCTTAGTATTGGACTGGGCTGACATAATGCGGTTATTATAAGAATCTTTTTTTGCCTGGAGTACAGCTTCTTTATAGTTAAGGGTGGCTATCAGAAGACTGTCCTTGTGGGCGTCAGAGTGGTGACTTCTCCAGCGTGACTCTGCTGTGAGTTTCTCTTTGCGTAACACTCTAAGCTGGGGAGTAAACCATGAGTTAAGGTGTGCTCGTTGTTTGGGTTTCCTCAGTTTGAGCGGGGCGATAGAGTTGATGGCTGCAAGCAGTGACTGGTTATACATGTCGGCTAGGTTGGTGGGGTCTGAGCAAGTGTCAGGAGCGTTATTTAGTGTAGGAAGGATAAGGGGGAGTAGTTTTTCTGTCGTAATGTTCTTTCTATTTCTAGTGAGGGTGGCTGGGGCGACAAAAGGCCTGGGTGGTGGGGCTGCTTCGATGCTGAAAGTGATGACATGGTGGTCAGACCATAAGCAAGGGGCGTTGGAGATTACGCTGATATTGCAATTGGTGTCACTAAGCCAGTCAAGGGATCGCCCTTTAATGTGGGTGGGTTCCTGTATGTGGTGAGTGAAACCTAAATCTGTTAAGGTATTAGCTAGGTCGAGGGCCGCAGGATCATTAGGGTCTTGGTGTCCTAGATTGAGGTTGCCAAGAATGATGGTTTGGGAGTTGGATTTAGCATTGTTGAGTACTAACGTAGAGATATCCACAAAGGATGTGGGTGGACCAGGGGGTCTGTATATTGGGTGGATGGTAGCCGTTTGGATAGCTAAGAGTCCGAGCTTGACAGAGAGTAACTCTGCAGTTTCCACCTTAATGCTTGGGATGGTTCTAAGTCCTAATGAGTTTCTAGCGATGAAAGCAATTCCTCCACCTCTCGAGGTGCGATCACATCTGATGATGGAGTAATCAGTGGGGATGGCCAATGAGAGTGCTGGGCCGAAAGCTGCAGCCAGGTCTCGGAGATGGCGATGAAGTCGGGTTCCTGAGTTTTGATAAGATCAGCAATGTCCAGAGCGTGCGCAGATAGGGATCTTGCGTTAATCCGGGCAGCTTTAATTAAACCAACGTTGCTTGATGAAGCTGTGATGGTTTGAGGGTGATGGGGCGTGGGTGAGGTGGCCGTTTGTGGAGGCAGGCTGTGC
The DNA here is from genome assembly GCF_040938575.1 of Ambystoma mexicanum. Taxonomy (NCBI): domain Eukaryota; kingdom Metazoa; phylum Chordata; class Amphibia; order Caudata; family Ambystomatidae; genus Ambystoma; species Ambystoma mexicanum. Next base: position 1,025,837,067 of record NC_090924.1, read on the forward strand.
GTATGAGTTTTGAGGTATGGGCTCAGGTACATGGGGTGTCCCTTCTTACCCATAAGTCTAGATCCTAATCTTAGGTTTCTAAGAATGATAGGACATGGTTGGTTGGGTGAGGGTTTTTTGGCGAAATGGTCGAGCCATAGGGCCGGATCGTTGAGGTAGATGTTGTGGTATTGAGGTGCAGTACTTTGGTAGGTATCAGGAGATCTGTGAGAGGTGGCCATGGATGAGGTGTGCAAGGAGCTAGGTGCAGCTAAATTGGGAGGTGGTAGGTGTGACTACCTGGTAATTGACCACACTGAGAGTAGTACTTGTAATGAGGAGAGCAGTGACCTTAGGGAGGACCAGCGTGGTAGCATGTTACTGAGATTATAGAGGAAGGGCCGCTGGGTCTGTGAGGCAGTTATAGGTAAGCGTTACAGGCACTATTTGGTTAGGCAGTGCGTGCTCTGTACGAGCAATGCAGGGTAATGAGTTTAAGACAGGTTAAGTCTACTTATTCAGAGTCAAGCAATGAGGGTGCATCAGATCAGCGTACACAGGCAAAGCAAATACCAAAGCTTGCATATACATTAGCATGTTAGGCAGGGAACAAAGCAGAATGCAAGAGGCGTGATCAATTGTAACGGTGCAACAATTCAGGCAGAGAAGACATTCTAGTGTTGGCAGCAAGTATTGGCAGATCAGGTAAATGTCAAGTTGAAAGGCACGGCAGAGTAAGGCAGGTACCCTGGAGTTAGCTTAGATCATGTGGACATGTCTTATGCGGAGCGGTGCAACATATGCAGGCATAGATCAAGGTGTGGCGCAGCAAATTAGGGAATACACAATGAGCGTATCAGGCAGGCAGAGTAGCATATATCATGGAGCTAACAAGTGGGTCCACGTTGCGGTTCTGAGCAAGAGCTCAATTATTTCAAAAGCGAGCATGGGGTTGGCAGCATAGTAATTTCAAGGCAAGCACAGGCGAACAGAGCCACAAATGAAAGCGGTGCCGTGGTCATGCAATGGGAAGGTATGGGCTGGGCGACAATGAGAACAGACATAGGCAATGCAAGCAAATAAGGCACTGAAATGGTGCAATCACTTGGTGGTAAGCAACCACGAATAGGTAGCGACTAGGAGCTCAAATATGCTCAGTTGATTAAAGTCAGGACGCTTGTAATAGATGTGCAGACTTAGTACAGAGGTGTGCATGGAGCACGTTGCTACGTTGCTACAGCTTGTCAAGTGGCGTATGTGATTATATTAGCATAGTAAAGGCATTATCAACATCAGGATAGATAGTATGTCAGCTAGTTCAACGGGCAAGATAAATGCTTGTAGGGCAGTAGGCACAGAGTGGACAACTTATATAGCTATACTAGGTATCAAGCTCGTGGGAATAAGCATAGCATTCGGCTGCGCTGAAATAGTTGATAACGTTACTAGTCTTATTTTCAGGATGAGGAGACCGCTAGTCCATAGGTTCACGGGGAGGAGAGTCAGCTGTGTAACCACAAGCAGGGATTAGTGCGAGGTGAAAAAGGGCATAGTGTCCAGGCGAACGGCGAGTAAGGCTGAGGACAGGAGTCAGCCTTGTTTCACTGGGCCTTGGTGAGAGTGGGCCGGCTTCGCCTGCCGGCTCCCGATAGGTAGCTGAAGAAGGGTCACCAGCCAATCGGGACTCAGCAGCGTCTGCTGGGTGGATTAGGCAGTGGATGCCTCAAATGGGTGGCGGGCGGCCATCTTTGAGTGTGCTGGGCTCCACATGGTGAGCAATGGTGGAAGCATGCACACGGTCGCAATTTCGGCCAGAAACACAGCGCCAAAGCAGATTTCAGTTGCAGGGTCAGCAAGGGCATCTGGGCATCGTAGCTGGGATATTGTGATGCGGAGAATCCGTTTTGCACAATTTGGAGGTGCGCTTACCGGAAAAGGTTGTAAAATTCGGGGTGCCTTCCCTTTGGTAGACCACTGCTCTTGCAGGGTCACGGGAGCTCCTGCTCCACTGAAGAGGAAGCCCAGCCTAATACATTGTTTACAAGTATGAAAGTTTAACACCCAGTTTAGGCACATCCAACATTAGGATGGTTGTCTCCAGTCACTGTCAACCCTTTGGAGGCAGATGCCAGTCACAAAATCCAGCCAGTAAATCTTTTCCACCAGATTCGTATTCGTTTTTTCAGATAACTTTACAAGGCTGAGACGGGTTTACTGACTTTTCCAGGTTCCTACTAGCCTTTCACAGATACTGGCCTATTATTAAATCTGCCCATGTTATCTTTGTTGTTGCACTTGTTACGCATATCATACAGCAGGTCTATAGATACCTTGCTCCCTTTCACCTTAATCCGACTCCCCCCAAGCTTTCAGCGGTTTCACAATGATTTAAAATACTCCAAAATTAGCCGTTCTGGAAAAAACACACACAAATACAGCAGTTCTTGCAAAAATGGCATTTTTTTTACAAAACAAACCATCTGCATTTTTTTAAAAACGGTAGAAGTAGTCACCATTTGAGGGGAGCAGTGGGCCAGACAGGGAGCAATGAGCCAGAAAGCACAGAGAGAGCGGTGGGCCAGAGAAGGAACAGTAAGCCGGAGGGGCAGTGGTGGGCCAGAATGCAGGGAGTGGTAGACCAGAGGGAGAGCAGTGAGTTAGAAAGAGAGGGAGCGGTGGGTCGGGAATAGAGAAAGCGGTGGGCCAGAAGGAGGGAGCAAGCTGCACATTGGGAGAAAGGATGGGGGAAGAGCATGATAGACTTAGGGAAAAGTTTCGAGATGGAGGAGTGAGAAAGAATGAAGAACTGTACACTGAAAGAGGAATTGGAGCATGTAAGTTGTGTGTTGATAGCACAATTGAGAGTAGCAGGGGACAATGGAGTACGATTTGTGTTTTGGCAGTGTGACAAGCAAGTAGGTATGCGCATGATTGGCAGAGTTAGTTATGATGGAGAATTGATGAGTGTGAGGGGTGTTGGTGAGTGGGGGTGTGATGGTGCTTGGGGTATTGGAGAACATAGAAGGGAAATATTTGCACCATTACAAATGATAAACATCAATAAAGTTATTAATATAAAATAAGCTTGTACAATAATTCATAGAAATAGAGCAAAACAAACACTGTTCAGTCAAGCCAGGGAAACTACATACAAAAGGTGCAAATAATGACAAACTGGCTCTTTTGCAACCTCACTCACACTACCTCTTTTGCAATCGAGTTCTTTAGCACCCTCCCATCAATCCAAAATGTAAAGCAAAAATACTGCAACAAAAACAAATTTGTCCCACAAAATGTGCTTTTTTGTCGTAAAATTTTCAATTCCATGCTGAAAAATCCTGGTGGGTCAAAATAATGAAGTTTAATTTTTCCCAATGCAAATGCAGATCTACAAATAGCAGGGCTAAAGGTTGATGTGGGCCTGGGGGCCATGAATGCTGTAAATCTCCATTAAATTGATTAAATAGAGCTCAAAGAGGGGGGTCCATTCCAAAAAAAAACTTTAAGTATAGGGAATTGGTCCCATAACATGTCTGATACCTCCCATCCAGCCCTGGCCGTTCATTCAACTCCAGCTTTCATTCTGGGAATTGTAGTTCAGCTTTTCACAAATGTGTGTACAGCAAAGCAAATGCAGATTGGCATTGGCTAAAAATCAAACACTCACCACTAGTCATCTTATTTTCCATCACTTCCTCCTACCTGCATATGGTGGTTGTGAAGCAGAAATGTATATTCCCTGTCTCTATTTTGGTCAGGTGTAAGTGGTGCATCCTGTGCTGAATGTTTCTCTGCATTCTGGTATCCATAGTTTTGCTTTTCATTCACCATTGCAAAGCTGTAAGTGAGAGAAAGGAGGCAGGCCTGGGTGCCTTATTCACACGTGAAATTGAAACAACTTCAGGTGTCCGGAGTCTGCTCTGGGTTGGTTGTATTATTAATAAGAATTAATTGTTGAAAATAGGCATTCACAATATTGTTGTGCATAGGTGTACATAAAAGCGTGCAACCTTGTAAATGTCTTCAACCAGTTTACCTATTCTTTCACAAATGCACCCAATATCTGGTGAGACCTGTTGTCTGGACTTTGCTTTCAAATGCATATGGGGGACTGCGCATGCGCGCCCGACGCATGCGGACCTAATCATCTCGGCTCCCGGCAGCCGCTACATTAATCCTGTTATAAATTCCCTTGTTTAATAATTCCACCCCAGCGGCACTTCGGTGGCAGCGGATGTAGCGGGGTAGCAGTGACCGCAACTCCGGGAAGAATCGGAGCAGGGGATGTGAGATTCAGCCCGAATCCTGCAGACGGGCGAGCTGCGGCCATTGTGGCGCAGGCGTAGTGACCGCCCCCTCCACAGCACGGCGAACAAAGGGGACCCTCTGCGAGAAGGCGTGCCGGAATACGGCGCCGACCCACCTGCAAGACCCGGCGACGTCCTACAGACACCGCCGGAGAACCAACTGCGGTCTCCTTCGTTGGCCCGGCCCTGAGGTGCCTATGGGGGCGAGACACGAAGCAGCCGCAACCGGTGCCATTTATAACGGCGCCTCTCTTGGCCTCGTCAGCGCTACGGACAAGCAGGGCTCTGAAACTTGGGGGCCCACCTGCATATCTGCCCGCGGCTCGGCCCCACAATGTCTGCCTTCCCCTGGGCAATCCCCTCCCCCCATCAGCGAGACGGCAGCGCCCGGGGTCGAGCTGCAGCAAGACGAGGAGAACCGTGTGCTGCGCTCCCCTGCGGATGGATGATACGCTGCAGACGGACTCATCTACCACAAGGTATGCGTGTCTGCAGAGTTAGGGATTTGCCCTATCTCCCCCTCAAGGCCCCTTATACAGCTTAAACCTACTGCAAGGACCACGGAACCTACAGGGCTACTACATGTGACAGAGATAGGCACTGGCCAGCATCATATCAGTACATGGAATACCGGCACGGCCCTCCCCGCGAGGCTTATGCGCAGTGGCCCTGAACTGCGAGTGCGAGTGGGGGGGTGAGAGGCATTTCTCCCCGCAACTAATCGGACCACCCCTTGTGCACGGGGGACCCCAGGACTTTCTCCCTCCTCCCCCCTGCTGAGCAACGACTGCAATCTGGAGGGGACACGCGCCAGAACGACCCCCACGGGGCACTACCACTAGAGGGATGAGCTCTCCCCTGCACAGGCTTTGCCCTCCACTCACACCCTGCGGCCCTGGAAGAGAGACTAATACCCACAGAGGCCACGTTCTTCTGTCTTAGGCGCAGCCCTCGCATGGACACACGACGGGCCCCCTGCACTGTTTCTACACGCTCGCCTGACCCATGCTGGACCTTTCCCAACCCTACATTCACCCCTCGGGTGACAACGTGAAGCACCCGGACCCCCGCCATACAGGGTTATTCAACCACAACATGGGAAATGAAAAGTCCAAGCGGCAAACTCTACAAAGCAAGATGGACCTCTACACTGTGGGGGCTCCTCCCCGCCGTGGACTCAGTCCCCAGAAGAAGAAGGGGCCAGCGACGAGCCCCATGACCCACCAGTCTCCTTGACAGACCTCATGAAAGCGATTGGGGACTCGAGGACATCATTGGAACTCAAAATAGGTGGCCTATCCACTGAGGTGTCCCTTATACGCCAGGACCTCCGCAACCTGTCGGCCATTGTTGGTGAGGCGGAACAGAGAGTGTCAGACAAATAGGACACTGTGCACCGGCTGGAGCAACAACTCACCGTGATTACCCAAAAAGTTGCTCAACTGGAATACCGTGCTGAGAACAGTGAGGGGAGGGCGCAACGCAATAATCTTAGGATCTTTGGGATAACGAAGAAGGAGGAAGGCCCCAGTGCTGAACTTTTCCTTGAAGATTGGCTCGCTCATGTCTTTGCCCCCAAAAAACTGTCCAAATTCTTCTCCAAAGAAAGGGCACACAGAGTCCCCACCGGCCATCCTACCCTGGGAGCCCCGCCTATAACAATAATTGCACGCCTGCTGAATTACCCCGACCGTGAGGCGATCCTACAAATGGCAAGGGCCTCCGGCCCGATCACATACAACGGCTACAGGGTCTGGTTCTACCCCGACTACACCAAGGAAGTCCAAAAGGCCCGCCAATCATTTGACTCAGTCAAGAGGAAACTCTAGTCACTATCTATCAAATATGCCTTATTCGTCCCAGCATCGCTCAAAGTCCACTATGAGGGCACCACTCATCTATTCTACAACCCCAAAGATGCATGACACTGGCTTGAAACCCAATTCCTCACGGGTTCCAGAGCACGGCGTGCACCGCCGGGCCTGCCCACACAGAAGCTGGGGTCTGGGCGGCCCTCGCCCCCTCAACCCCCGACAAATGCAGATGGTGACACTGTGCAGCACCTGGCTGGGAGTCCCACGGAAAAGGGATAAGAACAACACAATATGGAGGTCAACCTGCAGTACAATAACATGGGAACGTCTATTTAGCGGCTGCCGCTCCACATGCGGCGCGGGCGCTAGCCCAGTCTGGGTTCTCCCGAAGAAGTTTACTAAATTATAAGTTTAATGTTTGGGTGAAAGGTGCTCCCAGTTGGTGGGGGGGGAGTACAGGGTGGGGGGTGTTTTAAGGATGTAAGGAATCAAAATCACAAGACGAGAAGGCATGACACCGACAAACGCTGGCAAGAGAATCAAGCACTGTCTATGCGCAAGACCAATGACACCCAAACTACCCACCCATCAGCCACAGCGCCACAGGACGGCCCCCGAATGTCTTCCTCGGATGTATACCTCTGCACACCTCCAAAAAATATGCGACCGACATTGATCCTTCTAGACGCCCTGGCAAGATACCCACGCAGATAGAGTGAACACCAACACGGTGTCCTTACTGTCCTGGAACATCAACGGCCTCGGCTCCAGCATAAAGCGAAGGCTGGTGCTCCAGTACCGCAACGGATACTAACCAGATATAGCTCTCCTAAATGAGACACATTTGATTGGCACAAGCACCAACTTTTTCAAAAGATCCAACTACCTGCACACCTACCATGCCAGATTCACAAAAGACGCCAGGGGCACGATGATAATCGTTCATAAGCGAGTCCCCCTACAGGTCAGGAAAGTCAGAACTGATCCTCAGGGCCGATATGTGATGCTGCTTGCTGACATCTGGGGTGAGAAATGGGGCCCTGCCGCAATCTATGCCCCCCCACGCTCACGAAAGAACTGCTGTCCGAATAACGGAACTTGCTCCTGGAAGAGGAGGCCGATCTATGGGTGATAGGAGGCGATTTCCATGAAGTGATGGACGCCACAGTCGATAGATCTCATAGGAGTCCTGGAAGCCACCCCGCCCCAACACCGCTCACTATGTTCACCGAAGCTCAGGGGCTAACGGACACATGGTGCTCACTCCATAATGACGAGGCTGGCTTTTCCTTTTTTTCCGGCGTGCACAAATCATTCTCAAGGATTGATTACGCCTTCATCCCCCGCAGTACAAACCATAGACTCATAGCTGCTGAATTCCTCGCAAAGGGAATCTCGGACCACTCTGCTCCTTTTAACCATGAAAAACGCCTCCTGCCGTCCGGATCGCAACTGGCGCTTGAACACATACCACATGCGGCTCCCTGACATCGCGGAAGAACTGGAAAAAAAGACAGCAGAATACTTCGAAATCAACAAAGGTTCAGTGGAGTGCCCGATCTCAATCTGGGAGGCGTACAAGACAGTCCTCCGGGGAGAAGCTATCTCAGCGGTTTCCGCCCACCAAAAACTTCAAATCCAAAAGATAAGAGAAGCAGAAGCATGGGTCTTGGAATGCGAATGACAGATCCTAACACACAACAATCAAGTAGCAAAGGAGGCCCTGATCACGGCACAAGATTCCCTCAGCAACTTAGCTCTAGACAACGCATGAACAGCCCATCAGCTAGTCCGGAGCCAAATCTATGAACAAGGCGACAAAGCAAATCAAACCCTGGCCTGGTTGGAGAGACATGAGCAAACTAGAGGACACATGCGGGCCATCAAATCTCCAGATGGAACATTGCTGACGGATGACTCTGACATTGTGGAAGCATTTGCCGCCTACTACAAGAATCTGTATACCAAACCCACCAGAAGCTCTGCATTCGAACCCTCAGGCTACCTTGACCGGATCGAGGTCCCGCAACTCTCACAACACCAATCAGCACTCTTGAATGCTGAAATCACAGAGACCGAGGTGCAAGAGGCGCTCGCACAGCTCCAACCCGGGAAAACTCTGGGTCCCAACGGCTTCCCTACAGAGACCTGGAAATGCCTTGGAGGCACACTATCAACCCATATGCACCGTATGTTCCTACGTAGTAAAGAACAAGGGGCACTCCCCCCCGGACTTCAGGAAGGCATGCATAGTAGTCATACATAAGCCCGGGAAACCTCCAGAGGAATGTGCCTCCTATCGACCCATTTCACTGATCAACAGAGAAGCCAAGATCCTCGCCAGAACACTTGCTAACAGACTACTCCAGGTAATTGAGACCCTGGTTCACCCAGATCAATGTGGATTCATACCCAATAAATCTACTTGCATGAACTTACGCAGAATCCAGCTGGCATTGAGCAGAGCCAAAGAAATACCGGCCCCACTAGCCCTCCTGGCTGTGGACTTTAAAAAGGCATTTGACTCTGGGGTGGGACGCCTTGTGGACGATCATTGCTCGAATAAACCTCGGGCAAACATTTATATCTTGGGTCAAACTTCTGTATGCATCCCGGAGGCCACGGTAAGGGTGAACGGCAGGTCCTCCAAACCATTCTCTCTGAGTCGTGGCACTAGGCAGGGGTGCCCGCTGTCTCTGCTCCTCTTCCTCCTGGCCATCGAACCTCTTGCAATAGAGCTTAGAGCTAACACCAACTGGACCGGATTTGCCTGGCCGGGGGGGGATCGCCTCTCGCTCTACGCGGATGACCACCTCATATATCTTAGCAACCCGAATACCTCATGTCCGACTGTCTCCCTTATCCTTAGGGAGTATCAAAACTTTGCGGGCTTAAAGGTGAATGTAGCCAAAACCATTTATTTCCCGATCCAGGGGGGCGAGTCTGCGATCCCCGAGACCTGCCCATACCACATCTGTATCAGGGACTCTAAATATCTGGGCATACGGCTCGACCCGACACTAGAAGGGTTCCTCCAACTAAACCTTCAGCCAGTACTAGAGCGGTTTAACAGGGATACCTCCCGCTGGCAATCACTCCCCCTATCGTTAATGGGTAGAGCCACACTATTCAAGATGATGACCCTCCCCAGACTTCTGTATGTTCTCCAAAATGCCCCATTTACCATCCCTCAGGAAACCTTCACACTTTTTGACAAAAACCTTCGCACACTATTATGGGGAGGGAAACAACCCAGAATTGCCTTTAACATGCTCCAGAGATCGGTATGGGAGGGAGGCATCGGTTTACCCTGCATGCGCACGTATTACCTTGCGACACAGATCGGGGTGGTAAATGACTGGATACAGGCAGACCCCACACTACCGCATATCCACATCGAAATAGAGGCCATGTCCCCGGTAGCCCCACTACAGATCCTGTATGCCACCTGCAACCATCTCCCGACGTTGCCAAAAATGACACACCATATCCGCCGGGCTTGGCGGGATGCACACACATTGATCGGCTGGAAAGGAAAACCAACACTATCCCAACCCATATGGCAGAACGTACACCTCCCGGAAATAGTGAAAATGGGCTCTTTTGGTCACTGGCGCGCTAAAGGGATACATACACTAGCACACGTGATACAGGGGGGGTCACCTCCTGGACTTCGAGATCATGCAAGAGCAATTTGATCTGGCACCCATGGACTGGTTTCGACACGCGCAGCTGGCCCAGGTCATTCGCACCCAGTTCCCTGACACAAGTATACCCCCCTGCTCCCCCATTGAGACCAATGTCCACCCGCAACGCATTCCCTCCAAGGTCACCTCTACCCTCTATCAGGCCCTCAACTCCTTCGGGGCTACACAGCTGGATGGGCTTAAAGCAAAGTGGGAAAGGGACCTAGGTGAACTGGAACTTGAAGACTGGGTTGTTGCACTAATGTCCCCTAGGGAAATCGGGATAGAAACCAAATTCAGACTAAAACAATTGAGAATCCTTCACCGCTCTTATCACTCGCGCGTCGCTATGGCCAGATGGGGGGGATGCGAAGATGGGACATGCATTAGATGCAAAACTGAGCCGGCCACCTTCTACCATATGATATGGGACTGCCAGGTGCTACAGGTCTTCTGGGGGGATTGTATCAACACGATCTCCACTGTCCTGGCAACGCCAATCCCTAGGGATCCCAAAATGGTACTTTTGGGCATCTGGGGGGGAGGTGGATTTGACGAAATATGAAAAAATGTTTCTAACGATTGCGTTGGGGTGGGCAAAAGACTCATCGCAGCTAAATGGGGCTCCGCAGACCTACTGTGCCTGAACCGCTGGAGTAATGAACTAGACAGATGCGCAGCTTCAGAATGCCGGATCTATAACGCACAGGGTTGCCCCCGCAAATTTGAAAAGATATGGGGAAAATGGCTCGATGCTCACTGAAACCCACCTCCCCCTCATCCCCCCTCCTCCACCTCTCTTACCCCTCCCTCGGCTGGGGGATGTAAGTCAGAACCTGTGTTACCAATATTAATTTGTCTTGTCTCGCAACTGCCTCACGGCCCCCTGGCCCTGCGATGCCCCTCCCGCTCTTGATTTTACCATGTTTTCTTGAGGTATGCCTATGTTTAATGTCTACTTTTCTGCTGTATTGTTTAAAACTCAATAAACAGAGTTGTTAAAAAAATAAAATGCATATGGGCCATCAAAATGAACAGCCCCATCATTAGCACTTTCCATGAGGAGTTGGAATTTTGCAAATGAGAGTTACTGAAGGTGAACTTTCCACCATGACCCATTTCTAGTAATTGCTGTCTACGGAGCAGCCCTTATCTGACAAGAGTTGTGAATAAAAGCTCCAAGGAGAACACCACACAATTCAAATGTGATTCACAGCCTGGCAGGCTGACACACACACCTTAAAATGCCAAAGGCCAATTCTGCTAGCCCTTGAATTCTGAAACTTTTTTTTAAAACTGAGACTGACCCACAGGGGAGATCAAAATCAGGATTTATAATCTGTAAAATGGACAACCGGGCACAGATCTCAAAATACAATCAGTCTGGTCTAAATCTGTATGGGTGGCCACTCTAGATGTGAGTTGGAGAGCCGAGGAGAGGGCTGTCCTGATGTGTATTTTGGAGTTGAAGTAATTCATTAGGGAGATGTATACTGCAGTGGTTGGGGATCCGGAAGGTGTGGATCAGGGGTCAAGTCACAAAGGTCGGGGCACTCATGTGTCACCAGAAATTAGCATATCATGTTGCGCTCTAAATAAATTGGGGGTACTCCGTCCACCCGCGTGCACCCTCGACGTGAGCCCTGGTGTGCATGGTGGTTTAGAGAGAAACTTGACGATGTTGAATAGTTTCTGGATATGATTGGTGGTGGATTTGGAGTTCTTGGAAGTAATGGGTGGCTTTGGCATTAGGTGTGGCAGTTTTATATTTGTTGCAGCAGTGTCTGAGGGGTGTCTTGGTTGAGTGGCATGGGCTCTTTTGCCAGACTCTTTCTAGGCATCTGGCTTCCTGCTTGATAGAGGGAAGGAAACTGTTGAACCATGGTTTGTGGTGCTTGTTGTGGTGTTTTTGTAATTTGAGGGGTGCTTGTGTGATGATGTTGTATTGGTGAAGTAGGATGTGTGTGTAGGGAGGAGGAGAGTGGTATGAGTGGTGCTAAGTCCATAATGTGTTTGGTTTGTCTGGTTTGGGGGTTAGGGGGATGTGTGGCAGGTGATGGGATTTTGTATGGTAGTGTGAGCATATAGTCGATAGCAAAGCAGTCAGACTACGATACCCAGATTCAAGTATCCATGGAGACATGAATTTCTGCTTGTGATCAAAAGGTGTGGTTGTTAGTAGGGAAGTCAGTCCAGTCGGTGTGGAAGATCAGAATGTGTGTAGAAGAATGACAAATGAGGTGGAGAAAGGTGAAGTTTGGGTTTGATGGAGGGGAGAAAGTGTGAGAGAGAGAGAGAGTGCTTCAATGGATGTGTATGGGGGTGTGCATGATTACTAAGTGTGAGTGTGTCTTTATATATGATGGCATTGCCACCACCTTGTTTGTGTGGGCAGTCTCTGTGGAGGATGAGATAGTGTGGTGGAAGGATGTCAGAGTTAATAGGTGTGTGGTGGGGTTTGAGCCATGTTTCTATAAGGAAGAGTATAGCTGGGTAATGTGTGCTAATGTGTTCATTAATTTCATGTGTGTAAGCAGGTGAAGAATGGCAGTTGAGAAGAATGCAGGTGTATGCAATTAGTTGTTTTAGTGGAGGTTTGTGTTGGAGTTTGATTTGTATGTTTGTGTGCTTTATGTGAGGAATTTATGTGGCAACCTGTGGCAAAGAGGGTCTAACAGGGAACACAGAATGTAATGGAGAAGGATATAGTAACAACTCTTGGCTATGCTTGTCTTCCCTTTGCTCTGGATGCCCAGGCAAATTGGTGCCCAAAGGACAGGGATACAATTCCCAAAGTAATTCAGAAGTATCTTTGTCAAAGGTCACGGGGGAAGTCCCTAGATCGCCTGGATGGTTCTTGTGGGTCTCCTGGCCTCTGTAGGCAGCCTCAGGCAGATGGAAAGCGGGCATCTGGTGGTGTTGGGGTGAGCTCTGTGTTGCTCCCAGCCCAGTTGAAGCCTCCTCGGAGGGGGAAAGACTTTCCAAAGATGGTGATTTTGGAATCAGAGGTCACAGGGACATATCCCTCTTATGGTACCAGAAAACTCTGAGATGGCTGAAAACCTACAAGATTCACTTGATGACACCATGCAGAAGAATTTTTAGAGAAGCCTCTCAGCAGGTTAAATGAGGTGAAGGATGGGACAGGCAGGTCCTTACTTTGCTGAGCCAAATATGTTACTTCATTGGAAAAAATAAGAATACAAAGGTGGATAGAGAGATCAGATATTAACCACTTGTATCAAAGACAAAGACCAAGGATTATGTGCCATCATGATTTTTCCTCCCAGGTATTTATCACCATCTCCAACACTATTGTACAAGTTGCTTCACATCACTAGAATAGCTTGCAAGCAGATGTCCAACGGCCCCTCTACAACCCTTCTTTATTAATAATGTTCCCTTTTCTCGCATCAGAAAGAATATAATAAGACCACTAGATCCTTCAAGAGCAGGGCGCCTGTATACCTTGCTAATAGTCGACTGTGATACCGGATATCCCAAGATCTTCCCTCTGTAAGCCAATACCTTCCAGAAGATCTTGAAAAACCTAATGCTCTACTTTAAATGGGTGGGGGTTCCCAAAGAGAACGTGTCTGTTGAGGGTACAAGTTTCATGTCCAAAACCCATGGCAAAATTAAGGTATTTCTGCATATTAGAACAATACACCTGCCATATATACTCCCCAAACAGGTGGACTGGTAGCGAAGTTCAACCAAACCCATACAAATGTGTCAAGAATCTTAATTAACATTATATACATATTAAAAGAGATACAAAAACAATAATAGCAATACAACAAATCATAACATTCGAGCCCTCAACTCCCACCACCCTCACCAAAAGTGAAACTTACAATTTCATCAAAGGTATTCAGCTGGAGTCAAGTAAGAGACATCAATTACACACTTCTAAAAATCTAACCCACATTTGATCAAACAAGTTCATCTTCTTATCCCTTCGAAGAATTATCTTCTCAAACCTAGAAACTCTTTTCAAATCCTCCATCCATTCTGAGAATGCAGGCCTCTCTACTCTTTTCCATTTCCTCAGAATGTCTTTCTTTGCAGAGTTTGCAGCCCTGAAAAACCAACACCTCTATGGGTAAGTAAGTTCCTCCACCATGTCGTCCACACCCAAAATAACAGTAGTATAATCGAACTCTTCTTGCAACATCAGGATCTCATTCATCTTCATGGAAACCTTCCTCCAGAACGATCTCAGTTCATAACAGTCCCAAATCATGTGCTCAAAAGAATCCACATCATGTTTACATCTCCAACAGGCATCCGAATCAACCATGCCCCTTGCATGAAGTCTCTGGGGCATCCAAAAACCTCTATTTAGAATTTTAATTTGACGGCTTTGCCCTCCCAGATTTAAAGATGTCAGAACTACATTTTTGCATATATTTCTCCATCTCATCTCAGACATCTCCGATCCAAGTATATCTGACCATTTTGATGATAAATCCTTATTTGGTTCACGGTGTTTGCCCAGATTTTTATACATTTTAGATGCCATATCACCTTCCGATTTATATTCACATAGCCAGGAGTGCCAACCTTTACCTCCATCTGTAGATACATTCTGTAGGACTCTCTTCAACTTCCTATACTCTCCCAAAGTGCACTCCCTGGGGTCTTTAATTTGTGCAAGTCGTTTAAAACTGATCCAATTTCCATCTTCAATAAGATCTTCCAGCCACTGCACTCAACCCAGCAAGCAGTTTGACCAAAAAAGCGGTTTTCCGTTCAACTTTATTCCCGGATTCAACCAGATCGGGATAAAACTATTATCACAAACCACTTTTTTACTCTTCTTCCAAAGCTCTTTCCAGCAAGATCTTAGAAAAGCCGTTGGTGGAAAGGATTTCCAAACCCATCCACCGTATACGGAATTGCTCTCGGTGATAGTGGAGATGATCGACCTGACTCCGTTAAAGTCCAGACATCAGTTGAGTTTTCTATGAAAGGAACCAAATGTCTAGCTCCAAACGCCAAGTGATAGTTTTCAAAGTCTGGAACCCCTAGACCACCACAATCTTGGGATAGTTGTAATTTCCAAAGTTTAAGGCACGGCTTTTTATTCTCCCATATAAAGGACTGGATCACATTCTCAGCTTTCTTCAGAAAAACGTTCTTTATTTTTAAAGGGATCATGCTGAGCACGTAATTGATACGTGGTGTAGTTGTCATTTTTATTGCATGTACTCTCCCCCATAGACTTAGGTGAAGTTCACTCCATCTTTTCAAATCCAACTCCAAGTACTGTACCACATGAGTCAGGTTGACATCCATCATTTTAGACACATCACTAGTCAACCAAATACCAAGATAGCGCATCTTGTCCAGACACCACTTGAAAGTAAAGTTCCTCATGCTCATTATAGAACATGTACTGCATGCCAGTAGAGCTTTGGATTTTGTCCAATTAATCTTGTACCCAGATATTCTGTGGAACCTGTCAATTTGCTCAATTAACACAGGAATAGAATTTTCAGCATTTTGAACCACTAGCAGCATATCATCCGCATATAATCTTAATGTCGAGGGATGGGAATAATTGGTATGCACTGTTTTCCTGTGCTTTGTTTGAAGTACCCAAGATCCCAGACTACAACAGGATTGACCCCTTTTGAATTGGTGTCTGATTGACAACTCAGGGATTCATTTGATATGATGAGAGGGGGGTGGGACCAGCAGGGAGACCAAGGTCATAATGGGTCCATCCTTTACAAAAGACCATGGAACTAACACCTTTTTCAGGGACCTAGTACATCAACACCTACAATAGGCCAGGGAGACTAACACCTGTATGACACAAAGACAAGTCTGCAGAAATGTAAGGTAAGGGACCAGGTTATGGTGTTGTTACAAACTACGGATAACAGGCTCCTGGTCCAGTGGCATGGTCCCTGTATAGTCACAGGGGTTCGGGGGGGGACTTAGTTACTGAGTACAGCAATTAGATAGCCATAAGAAAGATCACATCTATTGTGTTAATTGGTTAAAGTCATGGAAGGAAAATAATCAGACTCTCATGACCTCCACAACGGTTGCTCAGGTTAAAGTACCCTCCACAGATTTCAACTCCAATATGATGCATGAGAGCTTACATGCCACCCATCAGCATGACCGTACATATTTCATTGAGCACTTTGATGAGTTCTCTGAATTACAAGGTTTTACTCAGAGGTTTTCCCATCATGTCCCTAGTCACCCCATGTAAGTCCACTCGGTCAAGAATCTACTGATAATCGGAAGCCTGGAGGGATATCATCAAAGAGGAAATCAAGGAGATGACCTAGAGATAATAGAATTCTTCATTAGCCAATGGTCCTCCTTAATAGTCTTGATAGAAAAGCTAGATGGTAGTTGGTGATTCCGTATCACCTCTCGCAAATTCAACAAGTTGTTGCAGTTCGATGCATAGCCACTGCCACCGGTAAATTAACTGATTGAAAATACTGTACCATCTGCTGTAATATCTACCTTGGACCAACCCAAGGTTTACTGGCAGGGTTCATTAGCTCCTGAGAATAAAGAGAAAACACACAAGTGACTATTTCAGTTTGCTGTTTTACCTTTTGGCTACCCAGGGCTCCTGCCACTTTCCAATGGCTAATGGACTCAATACGGACAGTGTGTCCGTCCTTTATTGTGGCCTATATAAATGACATTGTCATTCACAGGGCACCTGGGAAGAATATGTGCTATTCATATCTAGTGGAACAGGCCTTATGTAAGTTGGGTTAATGGCCAACCCAGTAAAATGTCACCCAAGTCAACCCACTGTGAACTATCTACGATTCTGTGTATCGAATAGTTTACTAAAACTGCAAGTAGAAGATGATGTCCTACAAAAAGTGCCTTATCCAACAACCATAAAAGAAATACAGGCTTTATTATACCTAATGAACTACTACTTGAGACTCATCCCATGGTTTTCCACTATACTGCGGCCTCATACCCACAGGTTACGTGCAGACCAACCTTCATGACTAACTTGGACTCAACCCGAGATTTGTAACACCTAACCTAAACTAAGATGAATTTAGCTTCTCTTTTACTCCATCTTGCCCTCATCTGTGCTCAATTCCACTGAAGGACTCACACAGAGACCTGTATTGAACTGCCATATGGGTGACCCTCACAAGAAAAAGGGTTTTTTTGGAGCATTTTGGGTTTTCAATTTGGTTCTGTAGTATGCAGGTTTTCTGTAAGAAGATTGGAAGTGTAATGAGTTTCTGAGTGTGTGCTAATTTCCGCTGACCCAGATGTACTGAGGACTTCCTTCAAGGTTCTGATGAAAAGGCACATGGTTTGCTGGCACTAGTGTGCAAGTAAGAAGCTCAGTTGGTTGGTGAAAGACAACTCTTGAATCATCTACTGTGGCACAGTGAGTTAATTAAATTTGATGTTACCTCACTTGCTTTCTTGGTTACTCTCTATATGTCAGGTTAAAACAGTTGACTACTCTCCAAGCAAGGAGTTAGTTCAAATGATTGAAAACCCCATTTAGTCTCAAGAGATTTTTCAGCTCGACACCCGCGGTCACGGACAAAGAGTTGGCTAGAACTTATGTGAGCTCTACTTTTATTTTCTTTGCAGTTCGTCAGTCGCTGGATTGCTGGTTATTTTTCAAGTTGTGCTGGGTGGATGTAACCCTGCAGGTAAGTTCAGATAAGGCTTTCTTAACTATCCAGGAATGCCAAGTTTGTGAATTCCTTGGGTGTAGCCAAAGATATATTTGTGAACCAAAATGGCCAGTGAGACTATCAGTCTCCTGAGAGTTCCGTGAATTCTACATTAGGTAGTTTGGACCCTACTTGATTCTCCATATAAGAAAAATATGTCACCATGTCCCCTGATGTGCCATCCCCCACCCCCTCAACCATGTCCATTGTAATATCCTGCCATGTTCTTATCAACCCCTGGAGATGGCAAGGCCTGTACTTCCTTAGCTCTTCCTATGTTCTATGTGATGGTAGGGTTAAGCCATATGGACATATGGATTGAGGGGTTCTGGGGCATGGTAGCATTTCAGCCCTTGAAGGGTGCTGTGTGTAAACCCCCTTTGCTGGATATGCATGTCTTTACCCAAACATTCATACTGTATGTTGACGCTTCAAAGGTGGGCATGTGTATGGTATGGTCCCAGGAGTGACACGGTCTGGAGTAACCATCTGGTATGAGCTGCTGCCGAGGAGAAAAAATATGCCATGCTAGAACGTCAGTGGTTGGCTATAAAGTGGGCCATAGAAGCCTTAATGTGTATTGGGACATAACTCATACCCTATCACGGACCATGTCCCAATGACCTGGCTGGTCTGTATAAGCACAGTAACGCCTAAAATATGTGTCACTTGCTTGTGATGAAAAGGTCCAGGGTGTTGCCAGCAATGTGTGTGAGATAGGTGATGAGTTGTATGAGGTCATAAGGGGTGAGTGGAGCGAGGATAGTGCATACCAATTCTTCCCATCCCTGGACATTAAGATTCTTAATACGTTTGTATGGGTTTGGTTGAACCTCGCTACCAGTCCATCTGTTTGGGCAGTATATATGCAAGCAGTATTGTTCTAATATGCAGAAATACCTTAATTTCGCCATGGGCTTTGGACATGAAACTTGTACCCTTAACAGACAAGTACTCTTTGGGAAACCCCACCCATTTAAAGTAGAGAATTAGGTTTTTCAAGATCTTCTGGAAGGTATTGGCTCAGAGAGGGAAGGCCTTGGGATATCTGGTAGCACAGTCGACTATGAGCAAGGTATACCTTCTTGATCTTAAGAACCAACTGGATGACGAAAAGACAAAGGAGAAATCTCCATTCTCTTATTCTTAGACCTATCCGCCGCTTTTGATTTGGTTGACCATAAAGTCTTATGTAACCACCTGAAATCGGCCGCCAACTTCTCTTAAGAGTCTACCACATGGATAAACTCTTTTCTAGACAATAGAACTATTAGAGTCTTCTCGCCAACCGCTTCAGCTGACCCTGTACCCATCACTTGTCGTGTACCGCAAGGGTCATGCGTCTCCCCCACTTTGTATAACATCTTTACAATGCCCCTCTTTGACATACTCGACAATCTGTGTGTCTTATACACTAATAATGCAGACGACACCCAGATCCTCCTCCCTATTCAGGGAGACTATGACAAAGATATAGGACTCATCAATAAAATCTACCAAATCATACAAACTTGGATGGCTACATATAGTCTATGTCTTAACAACGAAAAGACCAAACTACTAATCATAGGATCCAACAACAGACTGAGTAAACTCCCTTACCAATACAGTTCCATCACCATAGACGGCATCAAGATTAAAGTCGCCAAGGAAGTAAAAACCTTAGGTTTCTACCTGGATTCAACACTCAGCCTCAATAAGCAAGTTAATGCTACAGCCTCGGCAACTAGCTACACGTGCAAACTGATCCACGCATGTAAACCATTCTTGACCACTGATAGTTGCACCACGATTGCACGGGCACAAATTCTATCTAAATTGGATTACTGCAATGCACTTTACCTGGGCACAAGTACTCACAATACTAACAAACTGCAAACCCTCCACAACAATGCCATAAAAACTGCCTTAGGTATCCCTAAAGGTCAGCATATCTCGGATGATAGATGTTCCATTAACTGGTTAGCCATCAAAGATAGAATCAAGTTCAAAACACTAAACCTGACATACAAATGCCTCAATAACAATGCACCTATATACCTGATGGAGAGATTCACCAAACATACATCAGTACGACCTATTAGAAAAACACAGTCCAACAGTATCAGAATCCCTAACTACAAACTAAAAGAAACAGGAGGATCTAGCTTTCCAGTCTTGGCAGCACAACTCTGGAACTCAATACCTGATTCCTTAAGAGCATCACCTTCCCTCCCATCTTTCAAGACCAATGTTAAACATTGGCTACACGCCAGTGATCACTGATCCTCTCCTTCAAACTGTATAAATGTACATTCTGACATCGACCATGCACACACATATGCCTGCAAATTTGTAAATTATTTCTGTATAATGCATTACACTGTACCTGTTTCTCTTGCTTATGCTAACCTGTAACTATAATGTAAATTGTAAATTGCCCCTGTACATTCCTACACACTGTAACTGTACTTACCTATGTACTGTACCTGCAATTAAATCTTTTGCAAGCGCCCAGATGCCTGACGGCCCGGTGTGCTCTATAAATAAATAAACAATACAATACAACAATATCGGTGCCCCTGTGATAAATACCTGGCAGGGAATATCATGATGGCACATAATCCTGGGTCTTTGGCTTTGATACAAGTAGTTAGTATCTGATCTCTCTATCCACCTTTGTCTTCTTATTTTTTTCCAATGAAGTAACGTATTTGGCTCAGCAAAGTAAGGACGTGCCTGTCCCATCCTTTACCTCATTGAACCTGCTGAGAGGCTCCTCTAATAATTCTTCTGCGTGGTGTCAACATCAGGTGAATCTTGTAGGTTTTCAACCATCTCAGAGTTTTTTGGTACCATAAGAGGCATAGGTCCTTGTGACCTCTGACTCCAAAACCACCATCTTTGGAAAGTCTTTCCGCCTCCGAGGGGGCTTCAACTGGGCTGGGAGCAACACAGAGCTCACCCCAACCCCACCAGACGCCCTCTTTCCATCTGCCTGCGGCTGCCTGCAGAGGCCAGGGGACCCACAAGAAGCAACCAGGATGGTTTATGGACCTTCCTTGTGACCTCTGACACCAGAACCGCCATCTTTGGAAGATCTTTCCCCCTCAAAAAGGGGCTTAGACTGGACTGGGAACAAAACAGAGTTCACCCCAACACCACCAAATGCCCTCTTTCCATCTGCCTGAGGCTGCTTGCAACCCCTACTGGAGGAGAGAAAATAGTGACAAGATGTACACTGGTTCGGTGAGAATTGCTTCCAGCATTGAAAGACCAAAGAAATATCGAGGCTTATCGATGATTAGTACCACAAAATGAAATACGCCAATCACGGGTCAAAAAGATACAAGTATCTTTATTCTGTACAGATTCAAAACAAACAGATAGCTATCTGGCTCCCAACACCTCGCAGTGTGTACCAGCAGACACAGTGAGGGGTGAGAGTGCTGGACACCTTAACACGGTGTCACGGCTCGCTCCCTTCGTTCCCGTCCCCGCCACTTGGGGGCATGTTCTGGGGTTTATTCCTTACTGGACATTTCCTTCGAACCCTATGCTACAGTGCTCTGATGAATTGGGAGCGTTTAAACCTGATTTTCCAAGTTACTTCCCTTCCGGATCCATTCCAGGTTTTTGGCAGCCAGCATGCTACTTAAATCAAATGACTATGTTTCCCAGAATGCCTTGGCTCACTGCTTCACCTCCTGCTTTCCAGAATGCCTGGCTCACTGCTTCATCTCCTCCCTGGCAGCCAGCATGTTACTCAAATCAAAGGACTACGCTTCCCAGAATGCCTTGGCTCACTGCTTCACCTCTTGCTTCCCAGAATGCCTGGCTCACTGCTTCACCTCTTGCTTCCCAGAATGCCTGGCTCACTCCATCATCTCCTCCCTTGCAGCACAAGGCTGGGAGGAGGATAGGCAACACCTGTGGCTCCAGGTGCAGCAGGCAACACGCCTGGGGGTGTGCTCGTTAAGCAGCTTTAAAAACCTCAGTTTGCTTCAGTCCGGCGCTGGTCATTGTAGCAGTGTTCCTGTTGTGACTAGTCCCTGTTTCCTGTACTTAGTTTCTGTGCCTTGTACCTAGTTCCAGTACCCTGTTCATAGATTTTGAGCCAAGTATCTATTTCCAGTTCCTTGTTCCTAGTTTCTGTGCCTTGTATCTAGTTCCAGTTCCTTGTTCCTAGTTCCATGCCTTGTACCTATTCCTGTTCCTAGCTTTCTGCCCAGTTACTAGTTCCTGTATCTTGTTCCTCTGTCCTGGATTGCGGATTTATGCGCTTATTTGATTTATGCTTTCTGAATTTCCCTTTCTGTCTTTCTCTGTCTGCAGACAGCCTTTCTCTGTACTTTACTAATTGATGCAGCCCAGTTTGCCGGTGTTTTCTGTCCCTTTATGCTGCCCTGGTTACTGAAAAGCATGATGTATTATTATTTACTTTCGTAGAATTAGTTACTGCCTTTTCTCCTTGGATTGGGTGGGAAAGGTTTCCTTTTGTGATATCATTTTCCCTGCTCCTGATCCAATTTATTGAGATTCCACTCCATGTTTTCCATTGCACTTCTACATTCATTTTCCATTGATTATTAGGTGTGGGTTTGTTGTTACAAGTTCCAGAGTGTTCCCCTTTTGTTTTCCTCACGATTTATTATCACAATTCAGACTTGCCTTTTACTAGGGTTTATGTATTTTGTTATCTTTAACCCTTTGCTTTTACAGCCTTCTGGGTCCCTGTTTGATCTACAGGGTTCGTGTAATCACTGACATTCAAGTGGTCTTTCCGGTCCTCGTGAGTACTGTTTATAATTGCCTTATTCAGTATTCTACAGATTGTCAGTTCACAGAATCTGTCCTTGCTTGCCCGCTACGTGGGTTTAGCGCTGTCAGTATCTGTAAGAGCATAGTGGGTAAAGAGTTTGCCGACTTTTCCTTTCAACCATAAGGAGGTCCTAAGTGTTTACCCTACATCCCTTTTCCTAGATTGGTAATACTGTTTTACCTTATTGACATTCCTGGGTTTACATATATACACAAGACTTGGGTATTATATACACGTTGTTAGATTCAGAGTTGTTCACAGTGCAACTGTGTGCATTTTCCCTTTTGCCATAGTATGCCTTCTTCCTTTCTTAACAGAATGACCAGCCCTTATTCCCGTTTGTATACGGCCAGATTAAGAAAGAAAGGCAGCAAGGCTACTAAAAAATGTGTACATAAAGCTTTGACTACGTTTGCCTGTGATAATCAAATCACTGATCCTGATTTAAATGAACTCCTCGACACAAATGGGTATTTACGTGCAAAATATTTTTCCCACAGCCTGGCCCATCATACATTGCCTGATCCTAGTTCTGTCTTTAATTTTGATTCAGATATGTCCGCACAAGCCTTAGCAGCGGAAAATAAAACACTGTTAGATTTACTAAATACGAGTACATCTGTTGTTGAACCCCATGATTCCGGTTGTGCTTTACCTCAGATTGAACAGTTTCATGATTCAAACATAAAGAATGAAGGGGTTCATTACATAACTTCTGTTTTCAGCCCTCAGTCAACTGCTTACTCCTCTGCACAAGTACTTACTGTAGTCCCTAATGTCAAGAGGTCTGATGTCAGATTACTTAAGGGTAACACAGACCAAGTCGGTAAGCGAGAGTATAGATCGCAAGACCTGCAAGCAGTAAATGACGATGTACAATCAGTACACGTCCAGATGACTAGGGCAGGTTCCAGCCCCGATGCCACCATGCCTTCCCTTTTGACTACTGATAGGGATGTACAGTTAAGCCTGGGCATGTTAAGAGTTGAACTTGAGGAATTAAGACGAGAATACATCAGTTTACTAGAGGAGAATAAAACTTTACGATTGTTTCTGACTACACCTCAAACTTTATCCGTTGATGAAGTGAATACTGTTCAATCTCTGAGTGAGGAGGTTTTAGTCGGTCATGATACTTGTCAATATGAAAAACCTATTGGGAGTGAGAGTCCTCTTTCTTGCACAGCACTTATTCAGAGCACAGATTCTGACAATTGTTCTACCGTTTGTCAGGAATTGCTGTTAGTAGAAGATTTACAAGTCACTCCTTTGCCTAAGAATTCCTCTGTAGCAGTCAGTCATAATTCAGAGTTTGAACACATACATGCTTCTGTATTCCGAACACAATCCACAATGGATGCGTACACAGAATCAGTCATTACTGTAGGCTTAGGTTCAGCCCTTGATCCAGCTGCTGAGACTGAAGTAAACATTCAAGCTGATGTGGAAAACGATGCTACCTCTGTGTTCACTCCTCCTTCTGCCAAATATTGTCACAATGAACAATCAAAGACAGTACATATTTCTTGTTTTGATGGACTCATTCCACAGTATACTAAAACAAGGACCAGGCAAGCGATTCCTGAACTGTTGATAGATAATCTGCCACCTTCAGAAGTTAAGACAAAGGAATGGACACTTGACGGAATCCTGATTAACAGAGACTTTGGAAATGACTCTATGTCATCCACTAAGGAAAGGTGCGGCATGGGTCCAGCTCAGTCTTTGGTTAATGGTGTCATGGAGTCAACCGCCCTAAAGGTGCTTTCCATTCCTGATTCACAAATATGTCTGTCGACTTCTGGGACTTCAGTCTGTCCTTCTACAACTATTGACTCTTCGACTACCCAGTCCACGGCTCTGCAGTCATCATTGTCAAACGTGTTTTCAATCAATGAACAATTGCTATATCTGCCAGTCACTCAAGAGTCTTCACCATGTACGTGGTCAGAGCCAAAGACCTTGACAAGTTTGTCTTCTGCTAACGAGACGGCTCCAGCTTGCATGCCCTCAGCCTCTGAATTTCCTCTGGCATGCCTGTTTTCAGATACAGTGACTCATCCAGCAGTTTATCCTTCAACCATGAAGCCTCTGGTAGCACATCCTGAGTGCCTGTCTCCGGTCCCAGAGCCTACTGCTAGTTTGGCTTCAGTTCATGAAAGACCTGTATCCTGCTCAGCCTCCCTGCCAATATCGGAGGTGAACCTGTCTGCTCTGTTTGATCATGTTGCAGATTCATCTACTTCAGAGCTACCTCCTAATTCCCAGCCATTTATTACGGATGAACATCCAATCTGCCCATCCTATGCTTCAGGAGGATCACCAGAAGGCCTGCCTTTTACACAGGCTAATTCTCCCAACTGCTTGTCTGTAGAATTAGCACCTCCCGCATATGCTACATCTGAGTCTGAGACTTCTGCCAGCTCTCCCTTCAGAAACATCAAGCCGGCTCACGACTCGGGAGGGCCTTACATGCGAGGCCGCTGGACTTGCCTGGAGTATTACGAGAGAGAAACGGATGCCATCCACCACGGCCCAGTCACCGAACGAGTAGCCGACCAAGATAGCGGGCTGGACGGTCCGCGTTTGGAGTCCGGTTTTGATCAACCGCTTGACAACCCTTTTGTTGCCGGATCCCACATGAGCCTGAGGGAAGGGACGGGCACGGCCCTCCAGCTGCAGCGCCAGTTGGGTGCTAGTAGCCGAAGGAGGGGAAAGTCTGCTGCAGTTCAAGATGTGCCTGTTTTTGCTCCCGCTGCTAGTATGCCTGATGTTCCAAGTACTGTGTCTAACACTCCTATCAGTATGCCAAACGTTCCTGCGGTTGTATCCCACGTGCAACAAGGTGGCTACTTGACTGGCTACATGACTGTCAATGGGAGTGCCAGCCTCGTACAACCCATTGGATCTCCAGACCTCCAAGGCATGGAACTTATGCAGGCGAATCTTTGTCACTTTCAACCACAAACTTTTACCCAGATGGATAACAGAGTATCCGAACCTCTACCTCAGCCGCCAGCTTCCTCTTCCGAACATAAACATTTCCTGAAACCTGCTGTTTCCTCACCTCCTGTGTGTCCACTCTCGGCAGTGAGGCTAACAGAACTTCTACCGTTGTCTAAGGCATGTAGCACCAGCCTGCCTCTCTCCCCAAAGATGTATGCATATCCTCTTCCAGTGACTAAGCTTCCCGGACCTTCCGACTCTGCTTCGGGTCCTGCCAGTCCTTCATGCCTTTCTTCAACCCATGAGTCCTTTCCTTACCGAAAACCTGCCTATGACTCTTATAGACTGCAGCCTGATTCTATTCATTCCAGTCCTTCTGCTTCTGCCCGTGGATCATTGTTTTCGTCTGTGCCACCTCCGAAGACGAAGCGCTCCAGTCATGGAAGGAAGATGTTTTGTGCGAGTAACGGCCGCCTGGAGTCGGCCGTGGAAGGGGGTATAGTGTCACGGCTCGCTCCCTTCGTTCCCGTCCCCGCCACTTGGGGGCATGTTCTGGGGTTTATTCCTTACTGGACATTTCCTTCGAACCCTATGCTACAGTGCTCTGATGAATTGGGAGCGTTTAAACCTGATTTTCCAAGTTACTTCCCTTCCGGATCCATTCCAGGTTTTTGGCAGCCAGCATGCTACTTAAATCAAATGACTATGTTTCCCAGAATGCCTTGGCTCACTGCTTCACCTCCTGCTTTCCAGAATGCCTGGCTCACTGCTTCATCTCCTCCCTGGCAGCCAGCATGTTACTCAAATCAAAGGACTACGCTTCCCAGAATGCCTTGGCTCACTGCTTCACCTCTTGCTTCCCAGAATGCCTGGCTCACTGCTTCACCTCTTGCTTCCCAGAATGCCTGGCTCACTCCATCATCTCCTCCCTTGCAGCACAAGGCTGGGAGGAGGATAGGCAACACCTGTGGCTCCAGGTGCAGCAGGCAACACGCCTGGGGGTGTGCTCGTTAAGCAGCTTTAAAAACCTCAGTTTGCTTCAGTCCGGCGCTGGTCATTGTAGCAGTGTTCCTGTTGTGACTAGTCCCTGTTTCCTGTACTTAGTTTCTGTGCCTTGTACCTAGTTCCAGTACCCTGTTCATAGATTTTGAGCCAAGTATCTATTTCCAGTTCCTTGTTCCTAGTTTCTGTGCCTTGTATCTAGTTCCAGTTCCTTGTTCCTAGTTCCATGCCTTGTACCTATTCCTGTTCCTAGCTTTCTGCCCAGTTACTAGTTCCTGTATCTTGTTCCTCTGTCCTGGATTGCGGATTTATGCGCTTATTTGATTTATGCTTTCTGAATTTCCCTTTCTGTCTTTCTCTGTCTGCAGACAGCCTTTCTCTGTACTTTACTAATTGATGCAGCCCAGTTTGCCGGTGTTTTCTGTCCCTTTATGCTGCCCTGGTTACTGAAAAGCATGATGTATTATTATTTACTTTCGTAGAATTAGTTACTGCCTTTTCTCCTTGGATTGGGTGGGAAAGGTTTCCTTTTGTGATATCATTTTCCCTGCTCCTGATCCAATTTATTGAGATTCCACTCCATGTTTTCCATTGCACTTCTACATTCATTTTCCATTGATTATTAGGTGTGGGTTTGTTGTTACAAGTTCCAGAGTGTTCCCCTTTTGTTTTCCTCACGATTTATTATCACAATTCAGACTTGCCTTTTACTAGGGTTTATGTATTTTGTTATCTTTAACCCTTTGCTTTTACAGCCTTCTGGGTCCCTGTTTGATCTACAGGGTTCGTGTAATCACTGACATTCAAGTGGTCTTTCCGGTCCTCGTGAGTACTGTTTATAATTGCCTTATTCAGTATTCTACAGATTGTCAGTTCACAGAATCTGTCCTTGCTTGCCCGCTACGTGGGTTTAGCGCTGTCAGTATCTGTAAGAGCATAGTGGGTAAAGAGTTTGCCGACTTTTCCTTTCAACCATAAGGAGGTCCTAAGTGTTTACCCTACATCCCTTTTCCTAGATTGGTAATACTGTTTTACCTTATTGACATTCCTGGGTTTACATATATACACAAGACTTGGGTATTATATACACGTTGTTAGATTCAGAGTTGTTCACAGTGCAACTGTGTGCATTTTCCCTTTTGCCATAGTATGCCTTCTTCCTTTCTTAACACACGGACTCTTTTATACAGTTTCCAATCATTGTCCAGCCCCTCTCCAAACTAATAGTTTACAAACTAGGGTTTGTGCCCAGTTCACATGATAAATATTTCAATATTGTACAATGGATTTAATAAGTTTGCATGTCCATAAAGTTACAATGGTGACATTGGTTCTCTGATCCATGGTAAGCCTAGTTTCAAGAAAGAACACAATATATTACAACCAAAGCACACGGTTGGAGTTTGCTCTATATTGTTCCGCTGTTTAGATGAGGATGAGGCTTGTGAGCGCAGACAACACTTGGATTGCAGTTCATCAGAGTCACAAGGTTTCTTTGCAAAGAACAAACTGTCTGCTCTCGGTCAGCCTAAATGTTGACACAACTCGAAGATTGTTCTGCTCGGCTGAAATGATTCTTAAAATGGCCTAAACCAAGAGAATAACTCAAACATTTGCTTTACTCAAAACCCCATGCCTTAATGTCCGTACATCCTGAATCACAGTCTTCAGAAATATCAATCACCATAAATTCCTTCATAGTAATATCCTTCATTACAAAAGCATTAGCAGTTTTCTTGGGCACATGTACTTTTGGTCCTAATGTACCTATCGTTTGTGCACAACATCCTCCTAACATCGAACATGTGGCATGAAGACATTGTACTCAACAACAACAAAACAATAGAACACCAAGAACTATCATTAGGACTGCAAAGAGCGTGCAACCCCATGAACGTAGTAAGTCCCAGAACCAAGCACTAAGATCCCAGTTTCCCTCGGGGACATGTACTTCCATACTCAAGGTATGTAGATTTTGTATTGCCTTGAATATGGTAGGGGAAGAGTCAGGTACGAAAACACAGCACGCAGATCCCACCAATTTACATACCCCACCACGCTCAGCTAGGATGACGTCAAACACCATCCTATTTTGAAGGGCCACTGATCTAATGGCCTTTTGCTCTAGCATCATGTTGTACAGAATATCGGTGGTTCTATTGATGGTTTTCTCCACTACCCTTGCTATTCTTCTGATATCCTCAGAGTTCATTATCTGTCCCCAAAATGGCACAAAGGATTTTGCTACATCATTCATAACTTGTGAAGGAGTATCACCATTCTCATGCTGCCTTGGACGAGCTCTAGAGGCTTCAGAAGTGGTGGCCACACATACCCCTGGTAACAAGATACCCAAATAACAAGTACCCTGCCAATCTCTATGTAACCAAGGATAAGCTTCATTGCCACAAACAAAGTAAACTGGGTCTCCTACATACAAAGGTCTGTCCTCACTGGTTAGATTTGCAATGTTGGTAGAACCCTCGAATGTACCCATTGGCTGAGAACCATCCCTTTGTATACAGAAGGAAACATAGTTGGGGCTATGACTAATAGTATAGGAAGGTGGCATGGCTTCATGTTTGCCTATGGGAGCCATCTTGAAAGAAATTAGTAATTGAAAAGGTCTAGAGAGTCTATCAGAAGGCCTAATAGAAGCAACATTGAGTTTGCTCCTATTTGCAAAGAGAGAACATCCCAAAGGTGTTAGGACTTGTTTTTTGAATTTATTTAGATTTGTCCCATCAAAGTTCTCAGAAAAGGCTATCATTCCAACGACCAAAGAATAATGCCCTGAGCGAGGCGTAGCATGCAGTAGTTAAAGGAAGAGGATTAATATACCAGGCCAGTCCCTTTTCCCCATGTTGTGGCAAGTGTGAACACACCCAGCAATTCGTTCTGTTTAGAATCGCAAGGGTTGCACTCATGATCATTAAAAGGGTGTTATTGTGATAACCTTGTCTATGTTGGGAGTCACGAGAAGGAAGAGTGTGCAGATGCATGAAAGGTGGAGACACAGTGGAGATAATTTCAGTGTGTAACAAAGTCTCAAGTGGGCGCACCCCTTACATATACCAGCACCCAAGCGCAAATATAATTATTAAACACACCAGTACTGTGATTAAAAAACAATGGGTCCTCATGGACCATGATCTCTGATGTACAGATTCTTTGTCAGCCACAAGACAAATAGCTTGTTCCGCAAGAGTAGATTTAGGAAAGGACATTGTTTCTCAGAGTCTGTTTAGAAGCCTCTCCATTAGGCTCTTTTAGTTCCTCTGTCAGTGACTCCTGACCACGTGGCCTATCTTGCTTGAAGGTAACTTTGCTGGTCCCTGCCTCTTATTTATTATTTTCAGCAAAAGAGTGACAAGGGACTGTCTGAACGATGATTCCTTGTGGGCACAGCCGATGCTATGCTGCAAGTTTGGTGCCTAAAATGCAGATCGTACCTCAAGGCTCCAGGTACGGTGTAATCTGTGAACAGAGTGTCTTCGCTTCCTGAAGGAAGTGATGAAGCAGAAGCAAGATTGCTCAATGGTGAAGAAAGATCCGGAGAACAACTTGAAGGCAAAGCAGCAGTTTCTCCAGGCCCCACGGGCTCGGGAAGGATTTCCGGGACACCCTCGGTGTCGGTTAGAAAAATCTCCTTCTCTCCTTCTCTTTGTTGTGGGGCAGAGGAAAAGGTATCTTCTTGATGTGCGTTGCATGGATCCAGTGTCGTTTCCCTTCTACTCGTACAGTGGTCTGTGTGGCCAACAGAACTTGAAACAGTTCTTTCCAGCGAGGTGCGAGACAGGATGCTCTTTCAAACGATTTGACGAGCACCCAATCGCCAGTTCGGAGTCGATGATCTGGACCCTCGTATTTTACTGGGAGGGCTTCTCGCACCTGTTGATAAATCAAATACAAGTTTTGAGTTAACTGGTCACAGTAATGCTCTACATCTTTTAGCAGCTTCGGTTTGGGTACATTCCAAATATTGGCTGGCCTCCCCATGATTATCTCATAGGGAGAGAGCCCAGTCTTCATTTGTGCGGTTGTTTGCATGGACAATAGAGCTATCGGTAAGGCATCTGGCCATTTCAAATTACTACTGGCAGAAATTTTAGCCATTTTATTCTTCAATATACCATTGTGGCGTTTTACCAGTCTGGCACTCTGAGAGTATCTGGCCGAATGGAACCGTTTATCGATCTGTAACCCCACGCATACTTGCAGGATAACAGCAGTGATAAAATGTGGACCATTATCTGACCAAATGACTCTCGGCAAACCAAACCTAGGAAAATATTGCTTCACCCTGGTTTTCGCCGTCGTCATTGCTGTGGCATCTTTTAAAGGGAAAGCTTCGACCCATTTGCTGAAAGCACAAATGACGTCCAGAACATATTTGTAATTCTGACAATGCTCCATTTCAATGAAATCTAAGTGTATAACCTCAAAAGGCACAGAGGGGGGACCAAAACTACCCCTCAGTGGCGATGTACCCTTCTCCACATTGTGCTGTAAGCATACCATGCAATTTTGGACCAAACGCTCGGCAGTTTTCGAGATATTTACATTCACCCAGACAGGTTCTAACAGTTTACAAATCTTTTTAGCACATATATGAGTTGGACCATGAGCCATCGTAACCATAGCGGTGACATAAGCATCGGGCAGCATCCATCTTTGCTTTCCATTATCTACTCAGCAACCTTCATCGTCTAAACTTGTTAAACCCTCAGCCCATTGCTTAAGCTCTTCTGAAGTGGCATCAGCCTGAATGTATTTTATGCACCCAATTCCAGCATCTATCACACAAGTGTTAGGGACCTCTTTTGTTATATACATTTTGGAAGGCAAATCGGTGGCAGTCTGTTTGGCTAGTCTGTCAGCAAAAGTGTTTCCTCTCCCCACATCATCTGTTATTTTCTGATGTGCTGTGCACTTCATTATTGCTAACTGGGTAGGAAGCGCAAGTGCTGAAAGAAGCCGAACTATCAAAGTGCCATGTTGTATATTAGTTCCATGTGAGGTCAAGAAACCTCTCTCTGCCCATAATCTATCGAAGTTGTGAAGCACCCCAAACACATACTGACTGTCTGTAAATATATTCACACGAAGCCCTTCGGAAAGTTCACAAGCTCGAGTCAATGCAATGAACTCTGCTGCCTCCGCAGAGTTATGCGGAATTCTTTTGGTTTCCACAATAGTGTTTAATGTAGTGATTGCGTAAGCAGCAGTGGATGTACCATCCGGAAGTTTGAAGCAGGAGTCCCCTTGTGGATCTTTTAACGGTGTATCACTTAAGTCAATTCTGCCTTTAGTCTGTTGTTCTGTGGTGTAGAGGCAGTCATGTGACATCTTGTCACTGCAAGCAATTTCTTGTGGAAGAGGCAATAGTTCTGCTGGATTTAATGTGCAACATCTCTTAATTTGGATATGCGGTGCAAATAGAATCAGCTTGTATCTTGTTAATCGGGCTGATGTGAGATGTTGCATTCGCGTTCTGTTTAATAGAACATCTACACAGTGAGACACATCACGGTTAAGTAGTGACCCAGAACCTTACCCTCACTTTGTTTTACAGATGCAGCAGCAGCAGCAACAGCTCTCAAACATCTCGGCAAAGCGCATGTAACCGGGTCAAGCGTGGAGGAAAAATAACCACACAGTCTATTCTTCTTTCCATGCTCCTGCGTTAACACAGCCAAAGCGCATGCATCACATTCATGCACATACAACACAAAGGCCTTGTCCTAATTTGGTGACCCAAAACCGGTGCTGAACACAACGCAGCCTTTAGCAGATCAAAAGCTTTCTGGCAATCCATGTAAAGGCAAAGAAATTGCCTTCTTTGTCAATGCCAACAATGGTTTTATCATTAATGACAAATTAGGGATCCACTGTCTACAGTATGAAGCCATGCCTATCAAGGCTCTGACCTCTTTCTGTGTATTTGGGACAGGCATGTTAGAAATGCTTTGTACCCGTTCAGGTGTGAGTCTTCTCCCCTCCTTTGACAGGAGATAGCCTAAACAGGCGACCTCCTGTCGACAATATTGAAACTTTTTCAATGAAGCCTTATGCCCATGTTCTGCTAGATGGATAAGCAGCAAAACAGTGCCCTTCTTGCAAGCAACTTCTGAGTCTGCAGCTAAAAGAAGTTGGTCAACATACTGAAACAAAGTACAAGTGGAAGGCAACTCAAGTGTATCGAGCTGTTCCTTCAAAGCTCTACTATAAATGCTTGGACTCCCAGTGTACCCTTGTGGCACACAAGTGAATGTAAACAAGCATCCCCCTAAGGTGAATGCGAACAAGTATCTACTGTCAACATGTAGGGGAATACTAAAGAAAGCATTCTTTAGATCCACAACACTAAAATGAGTAGCTGAAGCTGGAATCATTGTTAATATAGTAGTCACATCAGGCACAATTAGAAATTGTGGAGCAACAATCTTGTTGATAGCACATAAATCAATAATAAAACGGAAAGGAATTGCATTATCCCCTTTTCTTATACACGGTAGAATCGGACTATTACACAAACTTCCTGCAATTTCCCCAATCACTCCTCGATGTACAAAATTGCAAACTATACTCTTTTTTTTAATTTTAATGATTTTATTATAAACAAACAACATACAACCAAACCTTGCAGTACATGTCTTGATGTTTCAGAGTTTGCATATATCTTTCAGTGTCTACTGCTTACCCTTATCCCCCCCCCAATCAAGCCTACTTCGCTTCGCCGTCTGCATCTTCTCCTTCCAAAGGGGTTCCTTTTCCTATGTCCTCAACAGAGTTCTGGTCGCTCGACCAGTCCTGGGTGGGCCTGTACATTGTGGCCACTAAGTGTCTCAAAGCTGTCAGGGTTTCTGCCTCTTCCTCCCCTCCTCTATTACCCGCTTCTTGCCATACTGCTGTTTCGGCTTCAGTCCATTTCTGGAGGTCTTTCCACCAGACTTATATCCTAGGTCTGTTGCATGCCTTCCATCCCATGACAATTCTACGTTTGGCAAGTATATATGCCAAGTCCTTTAATTTACTTACATGTTTTAATTTGCGTGGCCTACGGAATGCCCCTACCAAGCATGCCCACACTGATTCGACATCTATCTTGATCCCTTTCTCCTCTAGCCGGTGAGCTACTTCTTCCCAGAACTTCCCAATTTCGGGACATGCCCAAAACATGCGTCATCCCCACATTTTCATCCCGACATTTGGGGCAAGTTTGTCGTTCTGCATTTTTAAATTTAGCTATCCTCTGGGGTGTCATATATGCCCTATGGGTTATGTATAGCTGTATTTGGTGTAGCCTAGCATTCCTAGATACTTTCCTATGGTACCCTTGGGCCCGTTCCCACTTCCTGTCACTCATGGGTATCCCGGCCTCTTCTTCCCAGTCAAATCTCAGTTGTGCCACTTCCTTCCCCACTTTGGACATCAGTAGCGCATATAGTCTGGATATCTCATGCCCCCCTTCTGCTATATCGTATATCATTTCTATGGCGGCATCAGGTTGCTCTTCTAGTGTTAATTCCGACCATGTATCTCTGATCCGCCGTACTATTCTGTTGTATGTTATATATTGCCCCTCATGTAACCCCGTTTCCTCCACCAATATCCCGAATAGCTTAATCTCTTCTTCTTGCCATATTTCTCCCATTGTTCCAATTCCCACTGGTTCCCAGTGCCTCCTAATTGCCTTCAATAGTTGCCCATCCCCTCCCGTCAATGCGATCAACGGTCCTTGTGGAGAACACGGGCCAGGTTCTCCATGACCTGACAAGCTCTGCGCCATGCCTGCCATCCTAGTACCAACATCTTTGAGCGCTCTTTCACATCTGTTTTGGGCAGCCGAATCATTTCTTTCAGGAAGTATGGGGCACACTCTAGTCTCAACAATCTCGATTCTGAGGTCGGGTCTTCTGATCACCATTTGGCCACATATTGTAGTTGACTAGCTAGGTAATAGATCTCATAGTTCGGCAGTTTTATACCCCCTTTATCATGCATATTCTGCAATTTCCAAAGGGCTATTCTATTCCTAGTCCCGTGCCATAGGAATTCCCTGCATATGCTCTATAGCTTAATAAAAAATCGCCTTGGTATCAAGTATGGACTATTCCCGAAAAAATGCAATAGTCTTGGCAATACAACCATCTTCAGCAGCGCCCCTCTTCCCATCATTGCCAAGGGGAGTTTAGACCAAAACCTCATACTATTTTCAATGTTCTTTACCGCTTTCTCAGTGTAAACTATACTCTTTAAAGCTTGTTCACCATCAATTGAAATCTTATACTGTGGAATACGTGGTAGTTTAACATCTGGTTTCAACACAATTTTAACAGGTTCAATTTGTAAAATACCAACATCATTATCATCAACCGCCCATAAACATGCCGGAACCTTATCCAATTCAGCTGGTAAAGGCCTAGTCAAGAATTGTGAAACAGACGTTTGCTGAGGTGAAACCGTCAAATGCACTCCATCGGGAGAACAATAAATTACCGCAATCAATTCATTCAACAGATTCAACGCCAACACATTTTCGCCACAATTCATCATCAAAAGAAATGGACATGAATCGGTGAATGGTCCCAGTGAAATCGGTACCGGCTGAGAGACCGGACTAACCACTGGCGTACCAGAGAACCCTACAGAAATGTTGTTCTGCCCTAACAGTGGAATATCTGGAACCCCCGAATGACCAACGGAACACTTCTGTGCTCCTGTATCTATCAAAAATAGATGCTTCCTATTCCCCACCTTCATTTCTACGTAGGGCCCTTTCTGATCGATGGGAATAGGTACTGGTTCCAGACTCTGCTTCGGGGCTGTCCTAACGGAACAGTACATCATCAAATGCAAGATCCTCAGAAAGATAAACAGTCGAAGGATTATCAAAAATGTTCCCATTATCAACACTATGCTGCTGACTATCTTGTGAAAATGACTGTTGATTCTGAGCGAACCGACTTCTGCCAGGACCCCTATCCAAGGACAGCCTCTGAATGGTCTACCCATGGTACCATATGTGTTATTCAATCTCTGCCGAAGGATCGGGCATTGTGCTCGCCAATGACCTTCTTGTCTGCAATAAGCACATTGGTTCATGTGTACAGGACCCATCTGCGCATTACTCTGTGGGGCAAACTGACCTCTAAACTGTGTATTTCCACCTCTAGTCCCTCTTACTATCTGCTGCAACAATACTTTGGTTTTCTAGTCTCCCTTCTTCTTTTCTATCCTCTCTTTTTCAGTATTGACTCTATTTTCATAATACTGAGCCATGTGCAGTACTTCAGACTGCTATTTTGCTTGCCAGGCGCTTTCGGAAGTCATCATTTGTGATTTGATATCAGGCAACAATCCACGCACAAATGTGTCTACAAACAGACTTTTTCCTGACTCGGTACTTAAGTCCTGACCGCTAAAATCTGAAAACACTTGTTCAAAATGATAAAAAAATTCAGTAGCGCTCTCAATTTCCACTGGATGCAAGCTGTAAGCTTGTCCCAAACTGTTCTCTCTGGAACCAAAGTCTTCAATTTAGTTACTATTCTGTCTGGCAGTGTCAATATCACCTGTGGCGGTTTCTCACCAGCATTCGTTTCTCCATCTATCTGTACCAAGTTAACCCATGTGTCACCCAGCCCTGCCAGGTCATCTATAGTTCTAATCTGTTTCCATAAATCAGCAGGTAGGATCACAGAGAACAACAAGTCTATATCACTCAGCGCGAAAACTGATGAATGCAAGACAGATTCAATTTCTTCATAAAATCCTGTTGGATTTTTCCTGATATCTGGAATCGTTTGTCTAATGGTATTCACTTCCTGTCTAGAAAATGGGACATGAACACACTGTCAGACATAATGTGCTTCAATAGAAGTGGCTGCTGCGCCTGTCGCGGCATTAGCTGGAATTTCTACTTTAGGAACAAATGTCGGAGGAACCTCCCTCATTGGCAATTGAGAAGTAGGCAATTCTGAACGTTCATTAAGCAACAAAGCTAAATCAAGTGACAAAGTAGTCAAAGCAGTATCGGGCGAAAATGCTCTCTTATAAATAACCATCAAATCTGCGGGACAACAAACCGTTTTCTTCATAAACTCATCCTGTAGGTACTCTACCATTACCTGTAACACTTTCCTTTGCATAACCGAATTATATTGACTAAACATGTCATATACTTCAATGGGAGAAATTGAAACATCCGAAATCCATCTAAGCGCGTCTCTTGAGCAAATACGCGTCTCTTGACTCATTGGTTTACATGAAGGAAGAAATTGTTTCTGCACATATGAGGCTTCCAATCTATTACCATCTATTTCAGCAAAATCACCAATCTAACTCCCTCTTAAACTCAAATACCCTCTCAACATGCTCATGTACTTTCACCGCAGTGTCCATGGAGTGAGCTAAGATATTCAAATCTCTCAACCCCTGTGGGACATCCATGTCCGTCAAATCACTCCAAACATCAGCCAAGTGCATTCCCATCCCCTCTATCAAAATATTCTGTCCGTGAATACTTTCTTAGTCAGAAATTGCAGTTAAGACAGCTGATTTTTCACCTTCTTCTATACATTTTTTAGCCCGTGCATACAATTCTCTTTTTCTAGCTTTAGATACTGTACTACAAGTCACTACTTTTGAATCTGCAGTCGTCCCTTCAATCGCTGCAAGTGGAGCAGAACCACATGGAAAAGAAAGTTCAGAAAAATCTTGCACAATAGGTAGTGGAGACTGTTAGGCAGAAACCTGTGCAATTCCCTCTGGGACCACTGCAAAAGATTTAAGACTACAGGTGGTTGGCAGTAAACCCAATTGGTAGCAGTCTGTACTACCGTGATTTACCTGGTAGCTGTGGCTGAGCAGTCAAACTTCTCTCAAGAAGAGTTAGGCAGTATACAGAGCATTCACAATAGGTCAAAAGAACACAGTAGAACAAGCAAACACTGACCAGAGCTTGGTGTAAAAGAGATATAATTATTTATTTAAAAACACATCTAGTTAAACACACTGGCACTAATATCAAGCAGTTCAAAACCACACGGTCACTAAAAGATATACACTCCCTTCAACGATTAGTTAGACAAGTCTTAAGTAAAGCAACACTTATTTTCAGACAGCGGTGAGCGCTTAACGAAGATGGCACTCTAATCAATCGGTTTAAAAGGGAGAGAAAGGCAGAGCAAAGATAGAAACAGATCCCAACACTTTCGGAAGAACACAGTAGGAGATGAAGGCAGGTTAAAACCATAAAGTCAAAGTTAACAAGGCCGGACCCACTTTAAGAGGTTCCGATCGAAATGTGTCCAAGGTCACACGGTTCAAAGTGCCAAAAAGTCTTGCAATAGTTTCAAAAGGAGTTGGATCAACAGAAAGGGACCAGTTAGATGGTCAAGGCGGCCAGCCCAGTCCAGAAGGTTAAGGGATTATTGTTACCTTGTAGCAATCTTTAGAAAGGGAGGCCTGGCGGACACAGTACCTTAAAAGGGTGAGAATGCTCCAGCGGGGGCAGTTGTTCCTGGCAGCGGGTGCAAGTCAGTGCTTTCCGGGGGAAGAGAGGATCTCGTCGGGGAGGAAAGCAGGAGTCTGTTGCACTGCCAGGGAAGAAACCAGCCGCGGAGTTCTCAATTAAAAGGAGCGGTCCTTTTATTCGCGGTCCAGTGGTAAGTGGCTATCCGGTTGCCAGGATGCTTGGCACGGGCAATTCGACCACAAGACGTCCTGGGATGTGAGAAAAGAAGGTAAACTGGTTGTGCCCACCAGTCAGGGGAAGAAGACTCTCCAGCAGGGAGATCTCCTCTGTCGTTGGGAAGTGGTGAGTCGGTTCAGCAGGGCTCCACCGGTGGTGTCATCGTAGCAGGTTGGCTCAGCCTCTCCCTCGTCAGATTTTCTGGTTCTGTGGTGACTTCTGAAGTTCCAGTCCCAAAAGCCCTGCTTTTATGGAGCACACCCCCATAAACTCAGACTAGCTGTCAATCAAACATGCTAAGTGGTGAGCCGGCCGGCTCACCACTTGGGCCAATCACACAAGAGTGCGACTTGAGTTACCAAGGTAACTCAGTCCAGGGTGCCTAAACCCCCTCCCGCACCCCCTGTGGTACCCAGACAGAGTGGCACCACTTTTGGAGGCTTCTGTGGAGAAGCCTGGCAAAAAGTGGAACAAAGGGCTCGACCTTTGGTTTGGAGTTACAGAGGCGAACACAAACACCATTTTAAAACAGTTCTGGCAGAAAATACCAACCGGTGAATTAATATTAAATAAATAAACCGGCGGTATGTTAGAGGCTATGTTAAAAAGTATTAGCCTCGAACAATGGGAAAATCCCATAGAGATATATTCGCGGTTGAATATAAAAAGTAGTATCCACTGCCACCAGCCAAAACTCGACGAGGGGGGATGGGACAGTGCCCCCTCGTATAACAGACCCAGGGGTAATCGAATTGCCCCTACCAGTACGTCCACAATATGATGGTGTGTACTGGTTCTGTTAGTAATTTGGGACTAGTAAAGCCAATGGTGACTTTACATGCCCTGGGAGACAGTAGTCAGTCCCAGGGTATGGAGTCTATGGTGGGGGGTCACTATGACACACCTGTGTTACTGCACGGAGGGTGCTGTGTAACACACATAAAAAACACATATGAGACCCTATGGAGTAAAAGACCCCATAGCCCATGAAACACATTAACATTCAAAGGAACACCAAAAATCATGTCCAAGAGTGGGAGGAAAAGAGTCTCACTCTTGGCAGGAGAAAAAAAAACTCCAGAAATCCAGCAAAGCTGCTGGCGGACTCACTAGGTTAGGAAATTCAGCCTAAACAGATAATTCTCCCTAACAGAGACACTATTGCTGACGGTAAAGATGGAATTAAGGGAACAGCAACTGTCAGTAAGGGTGAAGATGCATAAGGGGGAACAACAACAGGAATTGGAGCAACAACTGGAGGAGGAGCGAAAACGGGAGGAACAGGAACAACAACGGGAGGAGATGCAACTGTGGGAAGAGGTAAAACAGGGAGAGTCACATAGGGAGGTGGTGCAGTAGCAACAGTCCTACGCTCATTCAAAAGCTTATTGATTAGCTCGTCTGAGGCATGAAAGTCCTGAGACGTGTAAGTGGTTTCAACCCAGCACTGCACCTAAGTCAATGCCTAGTGTGAGATGCCCAGCTGGAACCCTTATTTATATATTTTTATGTCAAAAGTTCTTTTATTTCTGGACGATGTACCCTTATATAACGCCCCTCTCTTTGAATCCCCCCCGGTCTCACTGAACCAAGAAGTAGGTTGTTTTGCAAAGTTAAAAGATTTATTTGATGAATTGAACAATATATATATATCACTTTTATGAATATGAACAATATCTAGATATCACATTTATTAATATTTATACACTGGTCAGCAATGGGTGATATGACAATGATCAACAATCTCCTTAATCAATAGGAGTATGGGTGAGAAGAATAATGTAGCAGAGAATAACTTTGTGTGGGTTCAATGAAATGCAATGATATGAAATTAATGCAGCACAGAAATGATATGAACTTGATATGAATTCAATCAAAGACACTGTAATCACTCTTTCCCCCTGTTACTACTCAATCCGCCTCTAATATGCAATATGAAGAGATGGAATGAGGGACACAGGTTTCAGGAATATACAATCAACAATGCAGTTCAATCCCAATTCCCCCAGCAAGCTTAGAGAACAGGAATGATTTTGAACAGGTCAAATGCTTATGAATGTGAATTGCAATTAATGGGAAAAATGCTAAAAATGACTTTAATTCGCTAAATGGGATTCAAAACTAGTGGGAGCTGCTTTGGATAGGTTCAGGTACACACTAGCAATGATGTTTGAAGGACTGGCAGATAGGAAACTGAATTCAGAAGTTGAATGCAAGAAATAGCTATTTTATATGGAATAAAATTGAGCCAAATGCAGAATCGCTGCAAAATTTTCAGCACACAAGAAATGCGATTACAGAACTTCTATAAGGAGTTGGAATTCGGTTCGTAGTTTGTTTGAAAGCTGAGGATGTTAGCTTCAATTTGACATTTAAAGTACAGTTCAAAAGTTACATAGGTTTTAGTAAAGGTCGATTTTTCTCAGAAAAGAGTCAAGATTTCAAATGAAAGATGCGCTTTTGAAGATTAGGAACAAAGATTTCTTAACACTAGGGAGTCTATGGAGCCACAAGCTACATGACAGCACAGCCGCCGATCCAGAGGTGCCCCCGGATAGTTTCTATCTGCCGAGATGCTTGCCTTTCTCCAGCAAATATAGATTAGCCTAAAGATGATTATCACTACAATTATCACAGGATTATATGGATGAGAGAAGGAGTCAGGATAGACAAAGGAGATTGTACAATGCAGTTCTGGATATGTTGGAATGGGTTGGATAGGATTGCTTAAAACTAAGAGATGGCTATGGACAGTTCTATGCTAAATACTCACAACTATGACTTTGGAATGGAATAGGCCCGTCAAGATCTGGTCAAAGGTTTGGACTGGAATTCGCTCACCACTAGCCAGATCTCAGGTGCTTGGTTCTGCTCTCAGCAAGGCACTCTGGTCTCTGCGCGGCCTCTGGTTCTGGTTCTGACGGGTTGATTCTGGGTTACAGCTCTGCTCTACTGGTTTGGATCTCTGGGTTCTGGCAAGGGTTTTTGGCCAGAAGCAGCAAAACAGCAAGGCCAGGCTGTTGGATTTGTGGTGCCCCTCGGAGGTTTGGGGTTAAATCAAGTTGCAAGATTTTAAAGGCCAGCTGAGAAAGGTTCAGCTTTTTGGATTGGGCCTTCTGCTTCAGGGTTCAGGAGTCTGGATAGTTCTGGAGTCTGGATAGTTCTGGATCTGGATTCTCCTTCAGAGCGCTTCGCCAGTAGATCAGTGATGGGTGAATGTGTGTCTCTGTGCCCTCAACAGTCCCTATTTATGTATTTCCCTAAGGGGTGGGGAGGCTGATTATACTAAGCCCACCCTCTAGGAAACTGATTTGTCCCAGTATTCCCTCTCTCCTAATTTGAGAAGGAACAGTGTGTCATGATGTGTCATAGTGACACTGTGTTTATGGTCCAGAGAAAAACCCTCCCCTTTGTTTCTACCCAGAAAATCTATTTTTCATAAAAAACATCTCCACAATAACACCAACTTGCTAATATTACATATCTACATCCCAAATTAAATAAGGCACGCATCTGTCAAAGTCCCATCTTCTGGAGAGCTTCGGATCACAAATGACAGTTTTTCGTGCTTTTGGTCGGTTACTCAGTGTCAGTTCTGTACCAATTTTTTCACATACATGCACATACCATCTGGTCATATTCCTGTAAAGTTTCATATTTTTAACATTATCACAACTGCTACAAAGTCCACATTTTGATAATTCTGTCTCTGAATATCGTACAAGTTCCAGAGTAGTTTCTACTTG
Organism: Ambystoma mexicanum; assembly: GCF_040938575.1. NCBI lineage: Eukaryota > Metazoa > Chordata > Amphibia > Caudata > Ambystomatidae > Ambystoma > Ambystoma mexicanum. The sequence goes on from NC_090924.1 coordinate 1,025,878,746, forward strand.
TAAGCAACATTTTCATTTTAATAACCTCTAAATTCCATATTTTTACCAGTTCGGCACAATTTTCTATAAGTCTTTTTCAAAAAGATATTGTCTGTGCTTTCTGAATAAACACAACTGCTTGTCTCCACCCCCAAGGTCTTGGCTGGGCTAGAGAGAAGTCCCAGGCCTCTCTGACTTTGGCATCTGGTTTCAGCCTACACCCGAATTAGCATTTCCTTTGAGTCAAAGGGAGTCTTTTGTCTCCTAGCAGAGCAACAGGCCAAAGTGCTCCTCCCTTTTCCTTTCACACCTCCCTGCCAGTTGCTTAGCAGAGAGCAGGGGAAAAGATTCCTTTGTTTGGGAGGAGGTGTGGAATGTCTTTGAAGCTCAGTGTAGCTGGCTTTAACTTTTAACACAATGTTTAAAATAGTCTTGTCCTAAAACACAGATTACATTTTTAACACATATATCCACCAATCTCCTAATTCCAGCCTTTTTAAAATATAGTTTTGAATTGTATCCACCTCTATTGCTTCTGATAGCAAGTCTTTCCTTTTCATACTTTGATTTCAATGTACCAGTTTAAATTGACAGGTTAAGTAATCGCCAGCTTCTGACACAGGCGAGTAGCGGTACTGCGCCCATTTTTGACAAATTCTTCCAAGCAGGCATCTTTAAATGTGGATTTTCTTCTGATAAATATGTTTCTGCTGACATTGTGCTTAGGTGAATTCTTTATATACAGTGATTTTTAACACCCAACAAGGAGGTTGGATCTCTTGTGATGTTTGGGAACCATGATTTTTGCACTTTCCAAAGTCAAGGAAAAACAGATTTTTAAAAGCTCTGTGTTTCTCTTGCAATGCAGGACTGCTTTTTCAAATAGTTTCATTTTCCTCTGTGGGCAGCCAAATGATGGGTTTTGGCAGTGGTCTCCTGTGTTACCACTGACATAGGCAAAAGTGGATTGGCAGCCCATTTTTCAAGTTTTCTTGGGCACTTCTTGGTGATTTTAGCGCGCATAATGCTTTCCAGCGGCCATTCTGAGGTTTCTGATGCAGGCAGTTCACAGTAATGTTGCAGGACATGGACTAGTGGATTAAAACATCCCACAAGCCCCCCCTCTTGCGATTTGGCGTTGACGTCCATCAATGGGAATTCGCAAGACTGGGATGTCAGTCTCATCTCTTTTGATTCCAAAAATGGCAAAGTTCATCATCTTTTCCTCCATCAGGGGTGGATCGACCAGTTCTCCTCGCCCAGTCCTGATGTGAGTATGGAGCGATACTCTGGGCCCCTCAGATCTTTGCTCCCGGTCCCTGGGTAGTCCTCATTGGTCTTAGTCTCCATGGTTTCCAATCCTAGGATGACAAAGCAAAAACATATTTGTAGACATTTCCCCACCACTATTAATGTAGTGGGGCGGACACATTTTTATATTGTAAATTATGGACTATATATGGAATATTTTATAGTGAGGATTCTAAGGAGCTGGAGAGACCCCTCTGGGGTTCCAGAAGACTCCTCCAGTTGCTGCAGAGTGTGCCTAGGATGGCAGCACTTTAGTTGGTTAATGTGGACTCACTTATCTCCCCCCTGTGCAAAACTGCCTTTGGGGATGCAGATTTTGTAGGCGACTGGTGAGATTTCGTCTACAATTTCAAAATGACCCCTCCAGGTAGGCAAAAATGTGCGCTGTTTGGCCTGGTTCCTTTGGAAATTGTATAAGTAGACCCGGTCTCCTACATTGTATTATTTTCTTGTAGTCTTTAAGTAATAGTGGGTCTTCATGCTGTCTGCAGATCTCTCTAGATTTTGCTGAGCATAGGCAAAAGCTTGTTGCTGGTGTTTTCTCAAATTTTCAACATACTCATGAGTTGTGGAGGCATTGATCAATGTCTGCTCTTGGGTTCTGCAGAGCAGATGCTGGGGTAGCACCAGCCTGCGTCCAGTCATCAGCTCAAACGGTGACATTTTAGTTGCAGATGAAGGGGTAGATCTGATGGCCATTAGGACAAAAGGTAATCGAATATCCCAACTTGGCATAGACTCTGCCACCGACTTTTTTAATATGCTCACAATTGTTTTGTTGTATCTCTCTACTGCACCACTAGAGGCTAGCCGGTAAGCAATGTGTAGCTTCCTTTTGACCCCAAGTATCTCCCACATCTTTGTCATTACTTCACTGGTGAAATGGCTACCTCTGTCTAACTCGAAAAGATGTGGTTGATCATCAGGGCAGCTGCTCTTTCTGCCTTGCAGTTTGGGGCCGGGAGACATTCCACCCATTTAGTAAACAAGCATGCCACGGACAAAATGCACTTATTACCCCTAGAGGAGCGAATCACGGGCCTGATATAGTTGACTTGCAAATCTGACCAAAGCAGTGTCATCCCCCTCTTTTAGAGAGGCGCACAGTGTGTGAGGGATGATGGCTGAAATTGTGCACACACAAGACACCCCTTCAAGTATTGGTCAAGGTCTGCCCCATGTGTGGCCAGTATGCAACCTCTCTTAAGATTTCAAGTGTGGTATGAAACCCCCTATGACCAGCTGTGGCCGCATCATGGGCGTGACTTAACATCAGGCTTCGGAATGAGGTAGGGACCACCCACTGATCATGGCCAGCTAGGGATCTCCTGACCAACAAACCGTCTTGGATTCGGAACATTTTTGCACATTTCATCAACACTCCGAGGACCTCGTTCCCTATGTAATCGGTATCCGTCAGGGGAAAGTTCTCAGGGTCCTCAATGTGTTGATAAAACTTACCAATTATTGGATCCCCCTTCTGAGCCTTAATCAAATCAACATCTGGGGTCTCTTTACTCCATTGTGCAGTTGAGAGTTCATTGTGAGCATTTGTCTGGGACCTAGTGATAGCAGTGACCTGGATCTCCCCCAACAGGGACTTGATCTCAAGTAGATCCCCTTGGATGGCTCCGGTTTTGGCCAGCTGGTCAGCTAAGTCATTTCCAGTTTTGTCTGGTCCCTCTACTTTGGAATGACCCTTGATCTTTTTCCAGTAGATGGTCATCCCATTCAAGGTGACCAGATAATCAATATTTTGACTTAATTTCCCATGTTTCAAGGGTTTATTATTATCACATAGCATGCCTCTGGTTTTCCAATTAACCAGGTGTTCCACAAACCCGTTCCGTACATAATCTGAATCTGTGATTATGACCAGTTCGTGGAGTTGATGTTGGACAGCAGTGAGGATGGCTTGATGCACAACCATCAACTCTGCCACTTGACTACTTCGGGGATCAATCTTGTACCCAGCGGAGGGTTCTGAGGTCTCATTCACCCATGCATTCCCTACGCCGGCCACAGGTTCTTTTTCCCCATTGTTGTCAACATGGTAAGAGCATCCATCCACATAGACAGTGGGCATTCCCTCATACTTGTCTTCTTCAAAGACTTTGTGTGGGGAATTAAGGTATGCCTCCATGTTGTTCTTGATTTTTAGACTCTTGTCCTCGAGACAGTTTTCTCTGGCACAATCATGCAAGTCAGCCAGACCTTGCGCGAGGAGACTCTTCTTGTTTTGGCCATATCTTACCTCCACAGGAAAGCCTTGCATTGACAGATTCCATTAAGTAATTTGGGAATTACTCACATTTCCGGCCCAGATTTTGTCACTTTGGAGATATTGCAGAGGCTGGTGTGGAGTCTCCACCATGATGTGTTCCCCCTGGATGAACGGGCGGCAATTCTTCAATGCCCACACCATTGCCAGGAGTGCCTTCTCACAATCGTTGTATTTTCCCTCCACAGAGGATAAAGTTTTGCTCGCATAGGAGATTACTTTATTGACCTTGTCATGCTTTTGATATAATACTGCAGTCAAGCATGTATTAGAGAACCCTCTCTCCAAGAATAACTCCTTGTTTCTGACAGGGTAAACTAGGCAAGGCGCTTGTGAGAGGCTTCTTTTGAGTTGTCTTACTGCCTCGGCTTGTTCTGGACCCCATTCCCACTTGACCCCTCCCCTTCAAAAGATGAATCAGGGGTCTTGTGATCTCTGCGTAGCCCTCAATGAACTTTCTACTGTAATTAGTCAGTCCAAGGAGGCTCCTTAGTTCTCACAGAGTTGTGGGGTCTTTCAATTTCTGGAGTGCTTCCACTTTCTTTTCCTGGGAACAGAGACCCTGAGGAGTAATCTCACGCCCCAAGAAATGTACATGGGTTCTACACCACTGTGCCTTTTGAAAGGAAAGTTCTGCTCCGGCAGCCCTCAACTGTGTCAGAATATAACAGATCTCTGCTATGTGTTCCTCCACAGTTGAGCTTTTGATGAGAACATCATCTACATAGGCCAGGTTACCCATCTCACCCAGGTCGGGCATGGCCTTATGTAGAAAAATGTTGAATTCATTGCCGGAGTTGATGTATCCGAAGGGAGTCCGGGTCCATGTGTACTGCTGCCCCCCAAAGGTGAAGGCCAGCTTGTATTGGTTCTCCCTACTGACAGGTACAGTCCAGTATCCATTAGTGAGGTCTATTGCAGTGAATACCTGTGACCCCTGGATCTGGGCCATCCCTTGGTCAATGTAGGAAAGAGGCCATCGGGAAGTATGGACCCGTTTGTTGAGCTCCCTAAGGTCGGCGTAGAGTCTCCACTGGCCGTTTGGCTTCAATATCCCCAGCACCAGATTATTGAAGGTGCTGTGGACTGGATGGATTATCCCACGGGATCAAGGTTCGTAATTATTTCATTAAGGGATTCCATTGATGCGAGAGGCAAGCGATATTGCTTCACAAACACTGGAGTCTTGCCAGGGTCCGTGGGAATTGTTGTGTGGATGTCGGTGCAACCACAGTTATGAGTCCATCGCAAAGAGATCTTGAAAATCCAAGAAAACTTGTTTCAATTTTTGCTTCTGCTCCAGAGTCTCACAGGCATCAGCTAGGTTGACTCTCTCTTCAACCATCTGCCTGAAGCCTGGAAAGACCTCTGGTTTTGCTATCTCAGCGGCCTCCTCCAGCTGGGTGGAGAAGTCTCTGGTCACAGTGCTGATTTGGACTGGTGGCTTCAGGTGGGGAAGGCAGCCCTCATGGACCTGGAAAATCACCTCATCCCTCCTGAAGTCACAGGTCACATCCTCCTTACCATAAGGGCAGGAAGTGTACACCAGGAAGTTCCCCCCCATGCAGGGTAAAGATCCTGTCTGATGTTGTGTTGTCATCACTATCGCTGTCGAAACAGTCCTTGGGGATTGGTCCTAAGAGTTCATTACCTAAATCTATGGAAAAATGGTCATCAACCGCCATTCCAATAATGGTGCCTGCGGCTAGAGTGATACTCTTTAAGTCGCTGTTATCCACCTCTATTGGAATGGTGTCATGTTTTATGTTGATTAATGGTGTTGGGTTTACCCCCAACACTTGCTGTTGGAGAGAAGCATTTAGATGAATATAGGCATCAGGGTTTTTCAAATTCAGTCCTCTTTTAACTTTCACTTCCAGGGAGAATTGTCGGGTCCTTTCTGGGATGTTGACTTCCTCTCCAATATGAATTTCAACTGCATAAGGCAGCAATTGAGCTGACTTAAATGCTTTCTCTTGGTCATCAAAGCTCATGGGATTATCCGCTAATCGGGACCAAGATTTGAAGTTAATTAGGTCCAAACTAATGGCAAAGCGATTGCGAATGTCACTGCCTAAGTAAAAGGCGGCAGTGACGTCTCGCACGACCCAACAATTATGGACTATGCTCTTGTTGCCTATGGAGATTTTGAGCATACACCTGCTTGGCAGGAGAAGTTTGGAATTGGGTGTTTCCAGATCCATTTCCCATTTGTCTATCAGTCTAAATGTGGGAATGGCTGGATCTTTTGGGAGTTGACGGAACATGGCTTCGCTGATGAAGCTCTTACCGTTGTTCACACACACTCGGGCGAGAACAGAGCCCTTCCCTTCATTTAACTGAACAGGGATGAACAACTGCTCTCCAATTTGCTGAATATCAGCCAGGCTCTGAGCTGATTTCTCATCATTTTGGACTAGAGGCATGGGAATATCTGATTGTGGATTGGTAAAGAATTTCAGAGTGTTTCCTTCCAGTGTGGAATGCCACCTTCAACTGGAAGGAAGGTTGATTTTCAGAAATAGAGAGGACCTCCCATCACCAGTTTGTTTTCCTACTGCTATTACTGTCACATCTGGGATTTGGTTGTTCTGGAAGTGAAATTCTACTTGGTCAGATTTTTGTTCAACCATGTGGCATGTGCCATTTAAACTAACATGGTTGACACTCTGTTTCAGTTTTATTGGTCGGCCAGTCTGGGTCCAGAGGACCTTGTTTACACAGTCTATGAGGGGTGACAAGCTTCGCAGGAGGTCATTCCCTAGTAAACAAGGGGTGCCCTCTGGAGTCACAACTATGACCAGGGGCTTCACCTTGTGTCGCCCAGTTTTAATGTCCAAATCCACAGTCCCCTCGACGAGAATTTCCTTCCTGTCGAAGTTCTGAAGTTGTCCAGGAAGAAGGGTGAGAGGAATCTGGTCATTCTTTTTGGACAGAAGGGTAGCTTGGCATCCAGTGTCCACCAGTGCCAAAATTGTACCCTGCCCCTGTACTTGAACCGGGGCACAGTACAACTGGTGGGTTAATTTTCTGGTTTTGGACACTGATAGAGAGGTGATTTGGGCAGCACTCTGAGAGTCTTGGGAATCCGCAAAGAAAGGTGACAGCTAGAGATGGGAGAAGTTTTGGGTTCCCCTGGTTCCGGTTCTGGGCTGCCCCCCCCCCCTTTTTGGAGGCAGTCACCCAGATGGGTTTGAACCAGGGGATTTTCATGTTGTTGGGTCTGGGGTTGGATGATGGGCGGCGCTAGCTCAGTCTCCACATCTACCGAGTCTGGATTTGAATCCTTTGGGACCCATTTCTCTTTGGGGGGGAGTACCCCATCTCTGAAGGAGAAGATCCTTTTCCCAGGATCCTCTGAGGATCCCTCTCCTTCAAATTGGAAGATGTGTACCTCCTCCTCAAAATGGGTCTGTTTAGGTACATTGTTTCTCCTACCCCCTCTCTGCCCCTTGGGTGGCAGACTTTCAGGGGCAGGAGATTTTGGTTCCAGTTCCTGGGTTTCCAGGGGCTTTCTACAACTGGGGAAGGAAGCTTCCTCCAAGGCTTTACACCCCCCTTCCCCTTGTGCCTCCTCCCTGGGAACTGGTGGGTTGTCGGGATGCTGCCCCCATCATTGCTCTGGAGCACCAGGTCCGGAGTTTGAGGCATTCTGTGCTGGAATGCTCATTTGAGGGTTCTGTTGAGCCCTCAGGATGCGACCCAGATCCTGTGCCATATTTTGGACCTAGCGCTCTAACTGTGATACCCGCTCAGGCTGATACAGGGTTCTCATTTCTCCCCTGGGCTGATCCCGGGAAGGGTAAATATTCCTTCTCTGAAAATACCCCGGGTTTGGAAAATTTGGGTACCCCTCCAACCTTGGCCTCCCCTCTCCTGGATTAGGTTGTCTGGGCTCAGGAAAGTGGGGAAAGAAAGATGGATTGTTCTGGGGTTGAACATTTTGTGGATACCTGGGGAAAAAGTTCTGTCCAGGATTTGGGGAATTTCTGCCCTCCTGGGGGAAGTGAGGAGGAAAGTTCCTTGGGTTAGGTGCTGTTTGGTTGGATCCCCCCCTTGGGCTGGAGGAGTCCACACATAACCCAGGATGGGTCTATTCCCCTTGTAGCGGGGACTATCATAGTCAGGGGAGTGAGGGGTCCTGTTTGTAGGACTACCTCCTTGGCTCCGTGTCTGTGACTAGCCCGAGGGCCGTCTGGGCTTGGGATTATTCTGCTGTGCAGGCGGGTTTTTAGGCCCCCCCATCTCCAAATCTAAAATGGGGGCAACCTTCACCTCTGCCACCTTAACAGCAGCAGGGGTGTTGGTTGGTTTGAGGTTTTTAGGATTATTCTTGTTTTCTATGGGCTTTTGTACCTCATAAATTTGGGTGGCCTGTTCAATGACCCAGTCTAGTGATCTTTTCTCATGAAATCTCTCACTAGCTGGGTCATGATGTACTTTGGTAGAGCGTGGAAAAAAGTATTGACAAATTCTTTGCTGTCCGTGCGCACCCTTTTGGTGGTCTGCGCAAAGGCACGCTTTAATTCCTGCACAAATTCTTGTGGGGCCTGATCCTCCCCACATTGCAAGTTGTAGTCTGCCTTGCGGGCCTCTTGGGGATTTCTGTGTACAGAAAAATGCTTCAAGATGGCCGCCCTATATGTGGACCATCTAGAATGATTTTGGTCCTCCAGCCCCGCAAAGAAGCTGGAGTATTCTGGTGAGAAGGTCCATTTCACATACTGAATGCAGCTACTGCTGTCTTTCAAATGGTAAGTTTCCATCATCTGCTCAAAGAGCTCTAAGTGCTCCCAAACAGAATATTTGGCGTTCTTATGATAAGGCGTGATGACGCTCCTTATCGCCTTGATTTTCTTTAAGGGGTCCTTAAGCAAGGCCCTTTTTGCCTTATTGACCTTCTTGGTTCGGGTAACCCTGGTCCAATCCTCCTCTGACTCAGAGGCACTGCTCCCAGAGGTGCCCGTCTGGTCCTCTAGGTTCTCCCGGATTCTGCGAGCCTGGGAATGGCTGGCAGAATGTGGGGACCTAGTCTCCTGTGTCCTGGGGCGCTCAGAGGAGTCTTCTGATTCCTCCTTGCTCCCAGGATTTGATGGGTACCCCCCACTGTCCTAGCTGGGCAGCGGTTTTCAGGATGCGCTTTGTGGTACTGCTCTCATGGGGTTCCCCACTAAATCTTACAGTACTTGGGAACCCATACCCAGATGCCCGCCCATCCATTCCTGGGAGGTGCTGGTCTATGAGCCCCATACTTCTGATTAGATTGAAATCTGCCATCCCCGTGGCCCTGGGCTCATGTGCGCCAGTGGAAATGGGAGTGGCAGAGTCCAGGTACTGGGAGAGATGAAGGCCTCTGGTACTAGGGTTCCTGAGGTTATGCTAGGTGTTTTCCCTTTCCCAGCGAACCTCATCTCTATCAGCCCCTGCTCCCTGTTGCCATGCAAGAACCTGAGCTGTCTGTTTCTCAATCAAGGCCTTACTAGTCTCTATCAGTCTCTCTTGCATGGCTACCTGTCTGTGGAGCCTGTCATTGTTCTCACAGAGAGCCTCATTTTCGCTCTGTGCTTCCTGGGTTGTTTGTGAGTACTGGGCCAGTCTTTGCTGCAGGAGGATTACCTCCTGAGTCCTGTCCAGAGTGGCCTGGTACTTCCATGCTAGAGCCTCTTCCAACCTCCTGGTGTGCTCTAACAGTTTTTGATGGTCTTTTTGGAGGTCACCCAGTCCCTGGAGGGCCAGGTTATTTTCTTCCAGTTTCTCTTTTAAATAACAGACTTCCTGGCCTAAGGTGTCCCTTTCCTGAGCAAGAGCCTGCCTCTGTGCCGCCAGGTCATCCCTCTGTCTTTGAAGCGCACCAGCTTTCTGGCGCTCTTCATCAAACTCTGCCAGATCTTGCACTTCAGCATATTTATCCTGTATTGTTCCAATAGATAAATATAGCTATGCCGAAATTTTGGCAATCTTATTCTGCTCATCCTTGGCCTTAGGGGCCATATATAGTTCACTCAGGGCCACATGTAAGGGACCCTGGTCTTTCCATATATCTAACCCTGTTGCAGTGATCTGTTGTGTGATTGCCTGCAACCACACATTCTGATCCTGCTCTGTCCATTCACCTCTCACAAATAACTTATGCAAAAGGTGTTCTCTAGCCATATTGATGTCTACCAATGTTGCCATTCTGGAAATATTGATTTCCTTCCTGACTTACAGAAGTTTATTTTATTTTTGCAAAACAGACCGTTTCCTTAGAGCGTTCCCTTTTGAGGGGTGCTTTTACAGTGTAACAAAGCGTGGTAGCCCAACAGGATTTATGTATCCTATTAGATAGCACACTGTGTTAAGCTGTCACAAGTGGTATATCTAATCCAGAAATCCTGCGACGAGCCCACAATCTGTAAGTGGTTTCAACCCAGCACTCCACCTAAGTCAATGCCTAGCGTGAGATGCCCAGCTGGAACCCTTATTTATATATTTTAATGTCAAAAGTTCTTTTATTTCTGGATGATGTACCCTTACATAACACCCCTCTCTTTGATCCCCCGCACCCCGGTCTCACGGAACCAAGAAGTAGGTTGTTTTGCAAAGTTAAAAGATTTATTTGATGAATTGAACTATATATATATATATCACACTTTTATGAATATGAACAATATCTAGATATCACACATATTAATATTTATAACACTGGTCAGCAATGGATGATATGACAATGATCAACAATCTCTTTAATCAATAGTAGTATGGGTGAGAAGAATAATGTAGCAGAGAATAACTTTGTGTGGGTTCAATGAAATGCAATGATATGAAATTAATGCAGCACAGAAATTAAATTTGATATGAATTCAATCAAAGACAATGTAATCACTCTTTCCCCCTGTTACTACTCATCCCCCCTTAATATGCAATATGAAGAGATGGAATGAGGGACACAGGTTTCAGGAATATACAATCAACAATGCAGTTCAATCCCAATTCCCCCAGCAATCTTAGAGAACAGGAAGGATTTTGAACAGGTCAAATGCTTTTGAATGTGATTTGAAATTAATGGGAAAAATGCAAAAAATTACTTTAATTCGCTAAATGGGATTCAAAACTAGTGGGAGCTGCTTTGGATAGGTTCAGGTACACACTAGCAATGATGTTTGAATGACTGGCAGATAGTAAACTGAATTCGTAAGTTGAATGCAAGAAATAGCTATTTTATATGGAATGAAATTGAGCCAAATGCAGAATTGCGGCAAACTTTTCAGCGCACGAGAAATGCGATTACAGAAAAACTATAAGGAGTTGGAGTACGGTTCTTAGTTCGTTTGAAAGCTGAGGATGTTAGCTTAAATTTGACATTTAAAGTATGGTTCAAAAGTTACAGAGGTTTTAGTAAAGGTCGATTTTTCTCAGAAAAGAGTCAAGATTTCAAATGAAAGATGAGCTTTTGAAGATTAGGAACAAAGATTTCTTAACACTAGGGAGTCTATGAAGCCACAAGCTACACAACAGCACAGCCACTGATCCAGAGGCGCCCCCGGATGGTTTCTATCTGCCGAGATGCTTGCCTTTCTCCAGCAAATATAGATTAGCACAAAGATGATTATCACTACAATTAACACAGGATTATATAGATGAGAGAAGGAGTCAGGATAGACAAAAGAGATTCTAGAATGCATTTCTGGATATGTTGGAATGGGTTGGATAGGATTACTTAAAACTAAGAGATGGCTATGGGGAGTTCTATGCTAAATACTCACAACTATGTCTTTGGAATGGAATAGGCCCGTCAAGATCTGGTCAAAGGGTTGGGCTGGAATTCGCTCGCCACCGGACAGGTCTCAGGCACTTGGTTCTGCTATCAGCAAGGCACTCTGGTCTCTGGTTCTGGATCTGACGGGTTGATTCTGGATTACAGCTCTGCTCTACTGGTTTGGATCTCTGGGTTCTAGCAAGGGTTTTTGGCCAGAAGCAGCAAAACAGCATAGCAAGGCTGTTGGATTTGTGGTGCCCCTCGGAAGTTTGGGGTTAAATCAAGTTGCAAGATTTTAAAGGCCAGCTGAGAAGGGTTCAGCTTTTTGGATTGGGCCTTCTGCTTCAGGAGTCTGGATAGTTCTGGAGTCTGGATAGTTCTGGATCTGGATTCTGCTTCAGAGCACTTCCCCAGTAGATCAGTAATGGGTGAATGTGTGTCTCTGTGCCCTCACCAGTCCCTATTTATGTGTTTCCCAAAGGGGTGGGGAGGCTGATTATACTAAGCCCACCCTCTAGGAAACTGATTGGTCCCAGTATTCCCTCTCTCCTGATTTGAGAAGGAACAGTGTGTCATGATGTGTTATAGTGACACTGTGTTTATGGTCCAGAGAAAAACCCTCCCCTTTGTTTCTACCCAGAAAATCTATTTTTCATAAAAAACAAATTCACAATAACACCAACTTGCTAATATTACATATTTACATCCCAAATTAAATAAGGCACGCATCTGTCGAAGTCCCATCTTCTGGAGAGCTTCGGTTCACAAATGACAGTTTTTTGCTTTTTTGGTCGGTTACTCAGTGTCAGTTCTGTACCAATTTTTTCGCATACATGCACATACCATCTGGGCATATTCCTGTAAAGTTTCATATTTTTAACATTATCACAACTGCTACAAAGTGCACATTTTGATAATTCTGTCACTGAATATTGCACAAGTTCCAGAGTAGTTTCTACTTGTGAGCAACATTTTCATTTTAATAACCTCTAAATTCCATATTTTTACCAGTTTGGCACAATTTTCTATAAGTCTTTTTCAAAAAGATATTGCCTGTGCTTTCTGAATAAACAAAACTGCTTGTCTCTGCCCCCAAGGTCTTGGCTGGGCTAGAGAGCAGTCCCAGGCCTCTCTGACTTTGGCATCTGGTTTCAGACTACACCCGAATTAGCATTTCCTTTGAGTTAAAGGGAGTCTTTTGTCTCCTAGCAGAGCAACAGGCCAAAGTGCTCCTCCCTTTTCCTTTCCCACCTCCCTGCCAGTTCCTTAGCAGAGAGCAGGGGAAAAGATTCCTTTGTTTGGGAGAAGGTGTTGAATGTCTTTGAAGCTCAGTGTAGCTGGCTTTAACTTTTAACACAATGTTTAAAATAGTCTTGTCTTAAAATACAAATTATATTTTTAACAAATATATCCACCAATCTCTTAATACCAGCCTTTTTAAAATATAGTTTTGAATTGTATCCACCTCTATTGCTTCTGATAGCAGGTCTTTCCTTTTCATACTTTGATTTCAATGTACAAGTTTAAATTGACAGGTTAAGTAATCGCCACCTTCTGACACAGGTGAATAGCGGTACTGCGCGCATTTTTGACATATTCTTCCAAGCAAGCATCTTTAAATGTGGATTTTCTTCTGATAAATATGTTTCTGCTGACATTGTGCTTAGGTGAATTCTTTATATACAGTGATGTTTAACGCCCAACAAGGAGGTTGCACTTTCCACAGTTAAGGAAAAACCGATTTTTAACAGCTCTGTGTTTCTCTTGCAATGCAGGACTGCTTTTTCAAATAGTTTCATTTTCCTCTGTGGGCAGCCAAATGATGGGTTTTGGCAGTGGTCTCCTGTGTTACCACTGACATAGGCAAAAGTGGATTGGCAGCCTATTTTTCAGGTTTTCCTGCGCACTTTTTGGTGATTTTAGCACGCTTAATGCTTTCCAGCAGCCATTCTGAGGTTTCTGATGCAAGCAGTGCACAGTAATGTTGCAGGGCATGGACTAGTGGGTTAAAACATCCCACAGACGGATATATTGTCTGTACTCTAAGTTGAAAAGCCCTATCCATGCTTCTAATAGATTCCAACTGTTTCTGTTGATCATACAATGTTTTTTCAGAGTTAGACATATGTCAACGTACGTGCTTCTCTTTACTCTTAAGTTGCTGCATAGCTTCCTTTCTCCAATCCTTAATTACATAAAATGCTGCAGGTCTAACCTTTTTCTTTAACAATATAGACTCTAAATATTCTATACAGGCAATTTCAAAACTACCATGAACTGGCCACTGAAATTCAGAAGCATGTCTAGTTTGTCTGTGCCAAATATCGTTGAATACTATACCACCTAGGGCTTACTTACAGTACATAGTACATGCCGGCGAACCCTCAGGTGGCGCCGGTCGGCTGTATTCCAAAGATTGTCTGTCTCTGCGGAATAAACTACTGAAACAGGTAGACAATTTCCCAGGCATGTCAGACCACTGGTGTTACCTGGCGTTGTTTGCACTCGCGAGTGCAAATCTACAACCAAATATCAGAATTCTTATGAATCGGGGCACGACTCACCTGATTACAAAATACAAAGGAGGTCCGATCAGATTACAAAGGATCCTCGTGGTTGGCGATTTCAGCAAAGAGCCTGCCTTGATATGGGGACCCTCGTCAAGATGTCCTCTCGAACCTCATGCTCACCGTTCAGGGATCGGATCGCGCAGTACTGTCGAGGTGTCACGTCTCTTACAAAGGGGCCCCCTTTTCTCACTCTCCGATCCCGGTCCAATAGCCGCGTCTTCTTTTCAGCAAGGAGACATCAATCTTGAGGGTCCGTATTCGGGCACCATCGGAAAGACCAAAGCAATATCGAGGCTTAGTACCACAAAATGAAATACGCCATCATGGAACAAAAAGATACAAGTATCTTTATTCTGTACAGATTCAAAGCAAACAGATAGCTATCTGGCTCCCAACACCTTGCAGTGTGAACCAGCAGACACAGTGAGTGGTGAGAGTTCTGGACACCTTAACACGGGCTCTTTTATACAGTTTCCAATCATTGTCCAGTCCCTCTCCAAACTAATAATTTACATGCTAGGGTTCGTGACCAGTTCACATGACAAATAGTACAATATTGTACAACAGATTTAACAAGTTTGCATGTCCATGAAGTTACAATGGTGACATTGGTTCTCTGATCCACAGTAAGCCTAGTCTCAAGAAATAACACAATATATTACAACCAAAGCACACGGTTTGAGTTTCCTCTATATTGTTCCACTGTTTAGATGAGGATGAGGCTTGTGAGTGCAGACAATACTTGGATTGCAGTTCATACGAGTCACAAGGTTTCTTTGCATAGAATAAACAGTCTGCTCTCGGCCAGCCTAAATGTTGACACAACTCAAAGTTTGTTCGGCACGGCTGCAAGTTGAAAACACAATCCATCATTTTAAGACACAAGCAAGAGTCAAAATCAAAATGGCGGATGATTCTTAAAATGGCAGTGAAGTTGATCAAAAATTGAAACATTTCAGACGCGGTTTTCCGTGCAACGCGAATCTGCTTAGGCCAATAATCATAACAAGGCGGTATTGTATGAATACAGTTTAACAGCATAAGCAAAGGAAAAAACCCAGAGCAAGAGGGGTATGGCAAAGAGCTTGCAGTTTTGAGACTGTTGCCCCATTTAGAGTATGAAGACTAAGGCAGAGATCATTAGAAAGACCAAAATATAGGCAAAGACAAATGTGAAGATACAAACAAAGAAGTGTGCATTGGCATTGCATTTGTTATGTGGAGAACATTGTCCTGATTGGAGTTTTAAAATTATAATAGGCATTTGGCACTGATTATTGGGTCCATATAGATGAGGCACTTCCACCAAGCTTCCCTTAATCCTCCCCCGCCCCCTCCGCGTTTTGCTAAGAATCTGCTCTTGAGTGTTGAAAGGCATCCTTCAACCTTAGATAAGATGATGTAAATCCTATCGATGTCTGTGTGCATGTTCTGTAGTCACCACCAGTAACAAGCTCTAGCCATGGCATGCTTGTGACTCACGCCTTCAGTATACCCATCCCACATATTGTAGGATGACTTGTGAAACACTGAGTGATGGATGGAAGGTTTCGAATGATCCTTACCTCTGGCAAACTGTCAAACCACTGTTTCTCAGCCAGCTGTACAATACAAATCTGTCTTTTACCACCCCCCGAAATAGGTGCCCATCCTGAATTTCTAGGTCACGTCCCTTCGGCATTGCATGAGAACACCAGCAACCCCAATCATGTTTTGACCTCAGTGAAGTGTAGCTTGCAGCTATAAGCACAGCACACTGTGCATCCATGTTCCACTTAGGTTGACTTGTGCAACACTGAAGAATGCTGGACGAAAGTGTTTTAATGAATCCTAACATATGGCATTGATCTGACCAGCCTGCCCAACCCTCATTGTTCAGCCTCCTTTGCAATTAAAGGACAGGAAAAATCATATGCAAATCAGACTCGGTCCCACTACAAATTGTTTAGAATTAATGCATAGCTTTCAAGTCATCATATGTTGGTGTCTAAAATTATTCTCTGTGTTGATCGGTTGCTCATTGTGCCTAAGGAATCAAGCTATATATCACTAATGACACACAAGTAGTCCAAAACATGTCTGGGGTATGTGTTGGCCGAGGGATCAACAGATGGCTTGAAAAATGACCTTTTCTAATTACGTTTTCCTCATTACCAAAGGGGCTAGGGTTGCCTGAACCCACAATATGGCTGATATCCTACCAGAACCTATACTTTCATTAGGACCCAGTAGTCGTCAGTCATTTCCTCTCTCCCTTCAGTCAAGATTGCCTTCCTGGAAGAGTTAAAAAAAATCACTCACTGTCTCTGGGTTTTTATTATGTCCAAAGAACGTCTGTCTTGGCTCTGTATCTTTCCTGGCTGATGCAGGAGTTCTCAGGCCATTGTCTTGTCAGTACTCTCTTACCTGGTGCCAGTCCCGCAGTACCTTACATCATTTAACAGGTGTCGTGCGTTAGATAGATGCTACACAAATATTGTTAGTCTTAGAAATGCACCTTCTTGACTTTTTTTTTTACGACTACAGGTTACCACCCCTAGTCGTGTTTCTCCTAATTCACTATGGCCCTTGAACTGGCTCCTATCCATAGGCTTAGGAGCACATCCTGGGCCCAAGTTCTAAAGAGCACTATTCCCATGCTCCTCCTCCAAGGACGTGCCCCCATTCCTCTGGTCTCCTCCACAAGTAGTCTACTCAACGTCTGCTTTATGGTTCCCTCTTTCCCCATTTGTTTTTTCCCTTCCATCTCTCTCCTCTTTGGGGTTCCTCTTCTTCCTCTGTATGTTAGTTTTTCTCCTTCTCTTCTTCGTCATTTTCTAGGTGTTCTCCCTTTGCCTCCTTTACTTAGTTTAACTCTGTGGGCTCATCCTCTGCCGCTCTACTTCCTCCCTTTCTAGGCGTTCCATCTCCTTCTCATCTCCTCTTCTCTTCTCAGAGACCTCTCCTCCACCTCTCTCCTTTGTCTCTCTCCCTCCTTCCTTTCTCCTATGCTATTTCTACCACTCACCTTGCTGCATGTTCTCCTACAGTGCCTAAACGCCACCCCCACCCCCTTGGGTTGTAATGGGGATTCTGATCTGGGGACATGCGGCAGCTGAGCACTAATCAGGAGCAGCCATTGGAATTGGCAAGGACCTGGACAAACTACAAGCTCTGCATGTGCTTTTACTTGCAAAATGGACCGTGCTGCGCTTGCGCAGACTGAAGGGATATAGAAGTTGTCCGCCATCTTGGAATCAGGAACCCCTTCTGTAATGGCCACTCGACTCCTGCATGGCACCAGACAGAAATACAACTACATAATTCCACCATTTGTCATCTTCTGCTACCTGTAAATGACTGCATGTTCCCTTGTCCTGATGCAAACCTGACTTGCAGTGCATCCCGCTCACTAAATGTGCATAGCTTCCCTAAACTGTCACATGGCAAAATCTGACAGTAACATGCAGGCTACGGAGGCTAGCATTGCAGAATAGGCAGTGGTCCCAGGACCCAAATTCCCCTAATCCCCATCCCTTAACTTCTCAAATGTGATGCAATGCCAGTGCTTTTGATTAAATCATACCTTTCCATTCATATTTCTTTGCTGATGAATACAGTGAAATAATGCCAGCTGCTGATTAAGTGCGTTAGTGCATAATTTCTTGACGTTTCTAAGTAGAACAAAGACGTTACCTAATGTGTTCTTCCTGGAGGTCCCTTTACGACACTGGTGGCAACGAATTGCGTACATGTGAGCGCCACCAGGAGGTTCAGGTGTAGGAATTAAGAACAACATAACTGAAGGGTAATCCCTGATGTTCGGTATTTGGGATTGGGACAAGACACAATAACACAGTTGTACCCAACTCCTTTCACATTAAATTTCAATACATGTTTCTTCAACTATTATTTACACAATTATGTAAGTGTATCACTAAATCCCCACACCAATTTGTATGTTTATGTACAAACGCAGCCCTTATTCATGCAGGTCATTTCATTTAAGCAATCTATAATGGTTCAATGTTCTAATTTCAAACTGAGATTGCCTTTTCCACGTGTATTCACAATATGCTTTTCTACACAGGGTCTACGTCTCAAGTAAATGGACCAGGAATATTATAGTCCCTGCTGTATTATGGCAGGATAGTTATGATGCCTGCTCTTTTATGTGATGTTTCGGTGGCTCTACTGTTTGACCACCTTCCTCAGGACCTTCTCATGAGTTAGCCACTGGGGAAAAAACGAATTGGAAAAACCTATTACCATCTGCAAGTCAGAATGCATATGCCCCTAAATAAAAACTAAATTCAAACATGGTTCTCTAACCTGCCGATTCATCTATCCCACTTGCACTTGGACCATGGTGCTTGTGAATGTTCATCGTGCATGTGTTGTAACAGAAGAGGGAGGTAGTCGTTTGAGAAGTTAAACGACTTAATGATTAAAATGCACATGTAATTGTGCTATTGTCCTTTTACTATTTGACAGCTATGCATCTTACCCGCCTCGAATTAATCTTCCCATGCGAGTTTCAATGTTACTTGTAAAGCGCAGGAAACCTGCTGTTGCAATGGCGAATATTGGAAATTGATGTTGTATGGCACAATAGTTTTCCCCTGATGTATTTCTCTGTACTATTTTTTGACATTAACAGGAATGAAACATGCTTCTCTGTACTATTTTCTGACATAAACGGGATTGAAACATGTTGGGATCATGTATACTGTTACATAAAACAAACAGTTAAAATAGGACATTGATTGTCTATTCTAGTTCCCCTAAGAAGGAATTTGTCAATGAATATAAGTGTTGTAATGCTAAACACATGAACTTTTGACTTTGAACAGTGTTAGCAGTTGAAAGTGTCATTTGCCGATGTACATTGTTCTTTCCATTGGAGTTCTTAATACGAACACATCAGAGTATTTTATGCTTCTGGTTATTCGTACCAGTCACTTTATCTCTGATGAAGTTTATCAGAGCACCTTTCAGCAACTGTTGGGCGGCCGTATGGCATCCCTGAGAGTACAATATCCAGACAGATAGGACAGAAGCGTGATTATGTCAAGCAAAATGCGTTGGGACGAAGACCCAATTCAATATTTTTAAGAGATCCAAGAATGCCAATGTCTTTAGACTCCTGACCCGTGGGACAAAACCATGGATTTGTTTTACCACATGCTTAGTCAGGGACTACCAGAGCAAGTACAGAAGCAATTGAAGAAATTAGTGGGGATGGAGGCAAAGCCGTGGTTGGAAATTCAATTCACCATAGTGTATTATTGTAGGTTAAAGCAAGAAAACGCGAGAAAGAAACCCGAGGAAAGAAAGCAGGAAGAAGCAAAGTTAGTTCTGAAAAAAATGCATCAAAATATGTAATGGAAGGGGCAATGTTGATAAGCAGAGAGGGGGCAGTCACACAGAATGCACAGTACCAGCAGCAAATTGTAGAGGGAAGTGTTGCAGTAAGAGGGGATGCTAACTATTGGCCACGGGGAAGAGGCTGTGTGCCCAGGCGGAGAGGAGCAGGACATTACACACAGCAAGGAGGGGAAGGTTTCATCCCCAGCACTCAGGACCACCATTCCAATGTTGGTCATGCAGGAAGATGGGACATATAGCCCGAATATGTCGGGGAAGGTGAGGAATACAACAGAATTGGCAAGATCCAAGAGGGGGGATGACACACCCACCAGCATAAACCTCAGATCAATTTGACTATTATGCCTAAGATCACATGCAGCCACAGCCTTACGTGTCACAAATGGCACCAGCACAGCATGCACCGGCACAGTCGCAATAACCTATGACGCAGACACTGCAAGCACCTGTACACACACAGCCACGCCAGGCAGCAAGCACCACAAGCATCGACACATTCTGAACACTGTAGCCACGAGACATTTTGATACCGCAGTACAGGCACCCACACCAATGCTAGGGAATGTGGCTATGGTGGGAGAGAATTGATTCACAGGGATACGGATGAGCTTATACCCACAATAGGACAGCCCACAAACTGGCTTGATGTGTTCAATCCTATCTGGTACACCCGAATGAGGAAACATGAGTGGGGGTAACCTTAGGTGACAGGACTTTCTTCTTTCTCGTAGATACAGGAGCCACCAGGTACTGTGTTAGGGAGGGGAGATACTCCATGTGAGGCATTGCCATGAATGCTCAAGGTTTTTCTGGGGCCACAGATTTGCTTCCATTCACTGACAAACTGTCAATCTCAGTCAGAGAGCATGATCTTACCAGTGCACTTTTATATTCCCACCAGATACCAATTAACATAATGGGAAGAGACATGAGTAAGCTCAACATGACCATCTCATTCACTGATCAGGGCATAGTGTGCTCATCTCCAGGGATTCACTATATGAATGCATAAGAATGTATTCAAGAATAATTCTGCATCCATACTGTACAGAGGGGTACAGATCCTGAGGTACTTCATTATGGGGTGGATATATTTCTAGCATGGCTTCCAGGGATTTAGGTTAGACTACTTTGGTTACCAAACAAGGTTTTGTTCAGGCCAGAAATTCCCCGGGATGAGGAGGAAGGACATCTATTCCCATTAAAATTGGACACAGTTCTAGTAAGGGAAGAGAGAGTAGTGATTCACAGGGATGATGATACAGGGAGAAATTTGAGAACAGTAATCACAGTAGGAGAAGATCACAGACTAACTAACTTGACAGACGAAGAACTGTTTAGGGATGACTATTCAGATACTGAGACTATTCAGATATGAACATTACTTACTGGATGAGTATAACATACAGAGAAGTCCCACAGAGGATGGCCCTGATGAAAAAGATGCCACCCTTTCTTGAGGATGATCTGGCACAGGTACCAAGCATATTATGGACCAACAGCCCGTATGACGTTGGCTTGTTGAAAGGGATAGGAGCAGTCAATATAAAACTGAAGCCTGGGCCAATCCTACAAAGGGCAAAACAATACCCACTATCTAAGGAGGCAGAAAAAGGCATTTTTGAGACAATGTCTGCACTAGGGCAACAGGGAATCTTAGTACCATTAGAGTCTCAATGTAGCACGGCTGTGTACCCCGTGAAGAAGGTGACAGGAGGGTTGTGGCATTTTATACAGGATTTGTCGATCTGAACAATATTGTCAAAGCAGAGTTCCCTTCCTAATCCAACGGCAATATTATGTAGCATCCCACAAGAAGCCACACATTTCATGGTAATAGAATTGAGGAAAGCATTCTTGTCGATTCC
This sequence comes from Ambystoma mexicanum, assembly GCF_040938575.1. Lineage (NCBI taxonomy): Eukaryota > Metazoa > Chordata > Amphibia > Caudata > Ambystomatidae > Ambystoma > Ambystoma mexicanum. The sequence continues at coordinate 1,025,899,860 of NC_090924.1, forward strand.
CCTTCATGAGTAATCACCAGACTTGACCTTGTTTCTATATAGAAATAAAAAGTAGAAACATACAAGGCTACCACAAGGGTACTACAAATCTCCTTCCATATTCAATAGGGTCCTCCAAATGCACCTGGGGAATGTACATCTTGACAGCACAGTGATACAATTTGTGGATGCTATTCTGGTGTGTAGCAGGACAGAGGAGCTGTATCTAAAAGACTCAATACAGTTGATGACGGTATTGGTGGAGAAGGGATACACGGTTGACAAAGCAAAGTTACAATACTGCCAGGAAGAGGTTCTAAACATTGGACAGTTAATCTCACAAGACGGCAGGAAGGCAGCACCTGAAAGTGCAGAGGCGATTATGAAAATGTCACAGCCCAAGAGTGTGAGGGAGATGCAGCAATTCTTAGGTCTTTGCAATTATTGCAAGGCCTGGGTGTTCGTTTACAGCAAATATATTAGACCCCTTTTAAACAGACTTAAGGGGGCTCAGAGGGGGGATTGCAAGCTAATATGGTCAGGTGAAATGACAGAAGCATTTGATAAACTGAAAATGTCAATATGCACAGCCCAGTTTTGGGAATACCTGATTACAGTGCAGAATTGTATTTATTCTCGCACTTGAATGCAGTAGTGATGACAGTAGTACTCACTACTTTAGGGCACACACCGATAGCCTACACCATGGATCCAGTAATGAGAGGGCATTATCCTTACAAACAAGCTGTTACGCTCACCTGATTCCCACGGGGGCGTCGATCTGGACTGGCCCGCTGTTGCTTCCACCAGAGTAACACATAGAGCCGGGATGACAGACTGGACAGACCCACTTAGCTTCGTTTGTTGGACTCGTACGAATATCTTTCTGCAATGGAGAAAGGGAATGAACCTCCCGTAATCTGAGCGTTAACCCGCCTTCCACTCCCCTTGTCTGCCCACAGAACACTCCTGAAGTTCCCTCTTAATCTCACCTGAAGATTTGGAAAGATGAGCTCTCCATCCTGCGTCGAGCGCAGGGGCGCGTAGATGACCAGTTACTTCACTGGCGTGGAGGAATTGGTGAGTTCCAGTATTGACTCTAAGTCCAATTGTTCGTAAGAGTTCAAAAGTCTGATCTTCACTCTGCCAGATTCCTTGCAGGTTGCGGATTTAAACCACCAGAAGAGTTCCAAGTGGCAATTGGTAAGATCCTGGTAAGTCTATTGTGGTTCTCCCCTTTGGGGCCGGGGTACAGCGATGATGCAGAATTAACTGCGCCGACCCGAAATGAGGTGAGTACCCCCCTGTGGTAAATCAGGTAAGTCTTTGGGGTTAGGTTGTATTGTCCTTGTTTTTTCCCCTTAGGGGCCGGGGTGCGGCGGTGATGCAGTATTTGACTGTGCCGACCCGAGATGAGGTGAGTACCCCCCTGTGGTAATCAGGTAAGTCTTTGGGGTGATTTGTATTGTCCTTGTTTTCCCCTTAGGGGCCGGGGTGCGGCAGTGATGCAGAATTGACTACGCCGACCTGAGATGAGGTAAGTACCCCCCTGTGGTAAATCAGGTAAGTCTTTGGGGGTGGTTTGTATTATCCTTGCTCACCTATCTGTTCTTGTCTCCCCCATGTGTTGAAGAATGGCCTGGAGATGCTGGATTTGCGATGGAGTAAAGGAATGCAGCCCCGGTTGGTGAGTTCAGTGCGGCTATGCGAGGTGCGTAGCAATGCACCTGAGAAGGCTTCTCTCTTCCAGATCGACGATGTGCTGGATCAAGGATTCAGGTAAGGGTTTTGTTCTGACCTCTTCTCCTTCTCCTTTTCTTGTTCCAGGTGTTCCAGAGCTGAAGCGGGCGTGGCTGAAGACTGGAGCTGCTGAAGACACGGTGAGCATTATGCTGCAGCAAGCATAATAACGCGAAGCACATGTGGCTGTCTGGGTGTGGCTTAAATAGCCTTGGAAGAAGTCCCAGGTAAGTATTCTTCCACAGCCCCACCCGAGAGGAAAGGAGTCCCTGAGGTAAAGTAGTCCCTTTAAGCTTCATTTGGCTTGTGGCTTCGTGCAGCATGGTCTGCATCAGGTAGGTATGCAGCATCGTCTGCAACAGGTAAGATTTCTGTAATGAGCCTGGTGCCCATGGCGCCAGGACTGACTTTATTCTTATGAGCCTGGAGCCTTAGGCGCCAGGACTGTAGCCAAAGAGCCCTTAACTGGGGTTTTTGGGCATTCTTCAATTGGCATGATGCCTGCTTCCGGGGTTGCTGGGCCTGGTCTGGCTTTCCGGGGGCAGGCATCGTGACACAAGCATTGGTGCAGTTGCCTTTGCAGTTGAGAGATCGTCCAGTATCACCATGGGTTGTAGTATCACGATTTACATGGAGCATGCCTCGAGAAACACAAAAGCACACTGACCACATAGAGAGCATCTGGATACGAGGTGATCATATCAAACCCAGCAATAAAAGAAGTCAGATGTAGAGTTGTAAACCTAGCGACATTTGTAGCCAGTGAAAGAGGGAGACTGTACATTACTGCACTAAATACACAGAACACTATGACGACATCCCAGGGTCAGAGAAAATGCCCTTGGGTGGGGGAGAACTCTTTATTAACAGGTCCTCAACGATTGACCAGATGTCAAGGGAACTATATACTGAGACAACAGGGGTAAAACTGAGACAGAATGGGACATTTCACATGGTGGCAAACGCGTGGTTGCCCGCACACTGCTCAGCACAAGCAGCAGAATTGGTAGCACTCATAATAGCACTAGAAACACATGAGGATGAGGAGATAACGGTGTACTCTGACTCCACATATGTGACGTCAACAGTACATGCAGGACTGTCACGATGGAAGCGGGGGGCTTTCGAAGTGCTGACGGCACGTCAGTACAGCACGCGCCCCTACTGGACAGACTTATAGACGCACTTCAACTCCCATCAACTGTCGCTGTGGTGAAGTGCCAATCCCACACAAGGTGGGAGGACATGGTTTCCTGTGGCAATGAAGCAGCAGGCGCAGATGCAAAAAAAGGCAGCCTAAATCAAAGAGATAAATGAATTCAATATTTCTCCCAATAGACACACAAAAGCGCGTAGCATGGTAATGCAAGAATGGTTTCATTTGCTGCCCATTACCCAAATAATGGAATTACAGGGACAACCACCAGTAGAAGAGTTGTGGATGAAGAGGGTGTGTTCAGTACCCCCCACAGATGCCATGTGGTCACAAGAGAGCACCAGAAAGCCGGTCATGCCCCTTGTATTATTGCAGACAGCCTTAACACAGCTGCATTAACTGACCCACACAAGTAAGGAGAATCTTGCAGCACACCTAGCGGAAGAATGGTTCTGTCCTAAATTGGCAGAGCATGTTGCTGCATTCAGGTACAACTGCATTTTCTGCCCACATTTCCCAGCAGGATACGCATTCTGAGTACTGAGAGGAGCAATACCTCAGCCGAATGGGCCTTTTCAACATCTACATATAGGTTATGTGGACATGGTTCAAAATTGCAATGGCTACAGGTATATGATAGTGGTTGTATGCCCATTTTCTTGATGGATCAAAGCGTGTGCAGCAAGATTCCTCGTTAGAGAGGTGTTCTGCGATGGGGTGTGTGCAAAGTCCTCTGGTCTGATAATGGAGTGCACTTCGTAAATGAAGTGTTCAAGCATATCACGATCCTAAAGGAAATAAACATAGGTTTTCTGCACATATCTCCGGCAGGTAAACAGAATATGTGAACGCCTCAATAGCCTGATCAAAGAAAAAATTGCAAAAATAAAAATAAGTCTGAAAAAAGGATGGTTTCATTGCCTACCCATGGCCCTGTTCGCATTGCACAATAAGCCTGCCTCTGACCACCATTTAACCCTGCATCAGGTGGTGACAGAACGACACATGTGTCCCTCTCTTGCTTCTCCCACTAGAGCATTGATGGATGCCCAGAATGCTGCCACTGTTTTAGGTAATGAGTACCTCGCTTCGATGATGGCTAGTGCTTCTTTTATCTCTCAACAGCTAAAGGTACGGCAGGGGAGGTCGAAGAAGAACGATGAAGACGACACATCAGTAAACTCACAAGAACTGTTGGAAGCCCCACCCCTGTAGCTGGGGGATCTGGTCGTCATATGGAACTTTAACAGAAACTGCCATAGGCCCAGAGCTGATGGCCCATTTACTGTAGAGCAAGCCACTGATAAAGTAGGTAAAGTTGGTAGGAAAGAAAGCTTGGAATTGGAGACATCAAGCCCTGCAGAGGTGAGACCCCCCTTGCCCAACACGGAGACGGTGCAGTGCAAGAAGAAGACAATGAGTGACAAATTCAGACACTCTCCAGAACCAGAACTAGACAGGAGCATACAGAAAATTAGTTTAGGCACACTGTTCTTTTTACATTCAGCAACCAGCATATCTATATGAACTGACCTTCTACACAAGTATTATTGTACCTGCATGATACAACAGAAAAGCACTTTTTAAACATACAGGGACACAGATCCAGTGCTGCCAGAAAAACATTGTTTATGCTTTCCTTATTTCTGTTGCAAACAGCTAGTCCATACTTAAAAGGAGTGAAGAGCCTATTATTGCCTTGCTTAGTAACCCTAAGGTTCACTTCATTTTTTAGACTTTTTGCTGCCACATTAGTACAATTCTGCCACAGGAGTGGTTGATCATTTATAACAAAGATGATACCAATGGTTGTGAATTCTGATAAGCATCAGTTCCAAGGTCATAAACAACACCAAGGGCCTGCACATGTGCAACACATGGACATCGCTGAAAGAGCTTTTGTATTGATTTTCTTTGCATTCTGCTGTCTCTACCTCTTTACCCTCTTTGCACTACAGAGAGTAGCATTGTATGACACACACACTCAAGCATAGGCCAACATAACACCCTTTCCTTTAGCAACCGCAGCTGTAACTGAGCTGGTTTCCAGTGCGTCCCAAGAAGTAAAAAGGCTTAAGCGAAGTGCTAACACCAATTTTAACATGTGAATGCTTCTATGTCAAATTAGGCTCGCGTCACGAATAAAATGTGGTACCAGCACATGACCACGGTGGGGAGAGAGCTACGTTTGCAGTCTCATCCACTATGCCATGAGTGCTTCCAACAGAAATTCCAGCAGCCAGAGCACAATGTGTTATGCACTTAATGCTCTGCACCACAAGGGGCCAGTTTCATGGGAAATGGGCAACACTGCGGTCTATATCACAAAAGACGTTTCCCTATGAGGACAGCTGTATAAAAACTCAAGCAATGATAGAAGATTATTGGAGCTCAGATAAAATTATACAATACATAATGGATGGCCCAAACTGAGGAGAAGCTAGAACAGTAACACAAACAGAGTTGCAATAGTTGAAGATGGGGGGAAAAGGAAGTAGGGGGAATACCACCCCTTCTCCTTCTCTCATCTCTGACTGTCTGTTATCAAGGAGTGGTGTTCCGCCAATGATCTCTGCCTTAATGCCAGGAAGACTGAGATTCTCCTCATCAGAACACCTGCTCCCTCCTTTCCTATCACTCTCTTGCCAGCCACTCTTGTCCCTCTTCCTTCTTCCACCTGTGAGGCTAAAAACCTCAGAGTCATCTTCAACTCCACACTCTCCTTCTCTCCTCACATTTCTGACGTCTCTAAGAAGTCACACTACCAGCTGCACCTCCTCGGAGGTATTCTTCCTTTCCTCTCCTTCGCCAGAATCTCACTGTCTCCAGAACTCTGGTTCTCTCTAGGCTGGACTACTGCATAGCCTCTTTCTAAATCTGCCTGCTTCTACTCTCTGCCCTCTGCAACTCATCCAGAACAGGACTGCGCTACTTGTCCTTGGCCTCAAGCCCAGGGATTGTATCTCTCCAGTATTGAAATAAATCTCTGCACTGGCTCCCAGTGGCTGCAAGGATTAAGTTCAAAACCCTCTGCATTGTCCACAAGGCTTTCTGGGGCTTGGGGCCTCAATACCTTCAACTCTCTCTTCCTAAATCCTCGTCCGCCTCCAACTCCCTGGGGGTCAGTCGCTTTTCCAAGCAATGAGTTAGTGGTAGATCTCTTTCTCCGGCTGTGGCCTCCCTCTAGAACAGCCTCCCTGAAACTTGAGGAGAACCATCTCCAGTTCTGGAAGCACCTCAAGACCTTACTCTTTGCTTCTGCATTCTCTCCTCCTCTCCCCAGCTGAACTCCTGACTGAAATTGCACTGGTTGCCCTCTGATCTTGCGCCCAGGTCCCCTCCCTCGCCAGCTGCACTCCTGCACGGCATCTCAGGCAACCCCTGCATTGGGGGCTGTTTCTGTATCCCTACAGTCCCCCCCAGCTCCTGACACTTGATGTCTGCACTCACCCCTGCACTTTCTCAAGCTGGCCGCACTTTTTACCTATTGTTTTATTTATTCTATTTATTTATTACTGTTGATCCTATGTACTGCACTACCCCCAACCCCTTAACCCCGCACTTTCCCTTTCCCCCTCCCATGCACTTGCACAATCTCAATGTCGCCTGGCCTAGTAAGATCGTTGTCTCTGTCTTCCCTCTTTTCCCACTCCCTTGCCTCATTGCGCCTTGAAACACTTGTGTATTGGCACGTTATAAATGCCATATCATATCATATCAATGCCAGGATGCTGGGAAAGACCTCAACTGTGGGAGTATGGAGTATTCACAGGAAATTAATGGGTAGAAGGGATGATGGGTTGCAAAGCACATGCACTCCTGACAAGTGGAAGTGGTACAGAAGGAGAATGATGAATGCCTCAAGGAATGGGCGGTGAGTGCTAAACTGCTCATGTGGGTCGAAAACAAAGCAGATGTGTGCAACAGGAAGGTCCTGAAATGTCCGAGTTCCCACATTAGACAACAGTTTCTCAGATTTAGCTTAAACCTGTGGCCAACAGCGGATTTGTTGGCAAAAAGAAATCTGATTCCAAAAAGATCAGGCTCATTGTCGCTTTTGTCTAGACAAATCACAAAGAGAGACCCTGGAACATTGCATTTTATTTTGTCCAATGCTAACTAGCCAAAGGATAACCCACTTCACAAAATGCAGCTTGAGTAAATATAATTTTATGTCAATGGATACCATTTGGTCCTATATAACCAATAACCCAGACTTGGGAATGAGAGTGGCGATTATTCATTATTTAGAGGCCATCTTTCCCAGAATTTATTCTGACGGTTAAGTTTATGTATCTTAAGCTGATCACTTTTCAGTGCATTGCATTTAGTGACTTTATTAATATGCTATCGAGCTTTTATCAATTTTGTTCCAACTCTCCTAGTGAAATATGTATTTTAATTATTTTTGTAAATTGTATTGTTGTGTAAACTGTAAACAATGTTGTATTGCTTCATTTGTACATAGCAAAATGAAAAGAGATTTGAAAGGATGATGATATTATCCATATCAAATAAAAAAAAAGAAAAAAGGAAAATCTCAGAGCCTTAAGGCTCATGACCCTTCAATATATATATATATATATATATGTCCTGCATCTTCTCACAGCTATGTAGGGCGGCGTTTGCACAAAGATCAGACCTTCCTGTTGCACATTTGAACTGCTCACGATGAAGATAATGATACCCTTGCAGAGGCCGTAATGCAGCTGTCAGACCTGCATGCCAAGATGGAAGAAATCACAAATTCAGCAGGGGAAGATGACTGGCTGGTGTCTATCTTTTCCTGGATTTCATCATGCATGGTCAACGGACTGAAGGTACTAATAGCAGCCATAGTACTAGTACTATTCATATTTTGTGTCAATAGAGTAACTATACCACAGTGCAAGATGACTAACAAGAAGACGATATGGATGAAAATATTATTAGATTTAGAGATCAAAACAGACAAACAAACACAAACGCTTGAAGTGCTGCAGTCACACCTGGGATGATGGGTATGATGCAAACCAGACAGAGAGTGCTGCTACATGACCTGGAGTGTAGACAAACATGGGAAGTGCTATGGCAATCTGAGGGGGGTGACAAAGGTTTGGACTACAAGGCAAAACTTCAATAGTGAGGACATTTGCAGAAGTGTGGTCGATGTCTTGACCAGAAGTGTGATTGAAGAGGGACAGATGAAAGTATCCCTCGTCGCTGCTCTCCCTCCCTCATCCCAATGATACAGAAATTACAGGTGTATATTGTTCCTGGCCCCCTCTTCTCCATTGTGACTGTACCGCAGATGCGAGATAAGCTATTCACTCAGACAGCCATTTAAACCACATCCTGATCACATCGTAGAGGAGATAAACTTGCAGCCAATGGAGCAAGTGGACTGACTGTGACTGTACAGAGAGCGTATGATGTCAAGACTAAGAATAAGACAGAGATGCATTAGACATGAAACACATATGCATCCCTGCACAAAGCTATGCAGACAGGTTAAATAATTCTTAGACACAAAGAACATGCTTTTCACCCACATAGATAGAGGATATCTACTCTTTTGCTATGCTGAAACACAAGACACACAAGAATAAGATATGAAAATCAAAATGGAAGATGCAGCCGCATTGAAGTGAATGGAAAGCATTAAGAAAACATGAGAATGCAGGGAGAGGATTGACTTGCTGATTTAGCAGGGATGTGCAGACCAGACTGTTTGTGCAGCCAGTGTACATGTACCTGCCAAGGCTATCAAGGAAGGGAGAGTTTCACATTGGCACTCAAAGATACAGACAAAGGCAGACGTTAGAAACAGTCTTATTAGATCAGACACCTGCATGCATAAATGCTATAGATCCTCATAACTGTGGAGCAGGAAAATCAGTCCAGTGGTCTCTACACACGTGACCTGAGACTGAGAGACAAAGTCTATTCATTCGAGCTAGACACAGACCTTTTCGTTCCCATCCAGCTTAGGACAGATGTTACAAAATAATACTAGGATGAAAGCTAAATGTACTAAGCTCAAAGCCTGGAGGATCGGAGATGGTAATCTTATTGGTACAGACAGCACCTTTGGGGCTGTTCTCATCACTTTGATTTGTTGCTCATGGGCTGGTAACCGTCCAAGGTGCCAAAGCTGAGAAGACCCTCACTGACCAGTCCCTACTCACCTCCCATGCCAGTTGACACTTTGTTGTACTAACCAATTATAATGCACTAACCTGACCTGCCTTTACTTGCAACATTTAGCAGGTGGTCACTGGTGGAGCCACCAGATTATGTCTATCAAATCAGAGCACTAACACCATATAGATACTATATGTAGTTTGCCCGAGAAACCAATCCCAGTCTGCCTTAGGTTTTTGTATAATAACATGTCACTTATGATGTCACAACCCATTTTTTTTTTTTTTTTTTTTTTTTTTTTTTTTTTTTGAAACATCAGTCAAAATATGTCACAGTAGAATACCGTGACATCAGACTTTTATTACAAACGAGTTTCGTCAAAAAAAAGCTTTCAATTAATGTACTTTCCATTAGGATCATCCTTCTATGTTCTCTAGATCAAGTGCGTCTATAAAATTGACTATCGCACAGCAAAGTTTTATACCGTTCCCGGCCATTGCCTGTGACCACCAGTCGCGTGCTTCTGGATCCGCTGGGCAAAAGTTGCCTAGATGTAAGGATCGTTTTGTTGTGAGCGACGTGCATTTGGTTATCAGATGTTCGATGGATTCAGATTCTTTCATACAAAAACGACATCTGTCGTTGTTTACTTTGTTTGAGTGGCGAAGCCACAATGCTGCTTTTGTGTTGATTGCATTTAATCGAATTCGCAAAAACTGAGCCCGGTGGTGACGGGAAGGACAATTTGCCAAGTATTTACATGGAACACCCAGCTTGTGTTGTCCAATTCCGGTGTCTAAAGATGTCACAACCCATTACAATTGGTTGACAAGCCTGTAACCAGTTGACAGACCATTGGAATTCCTGTGATGACCATATCTGTGCCTGTTTGAGAGATCTCTTAATAAACAGTGGGTTTTGTCAAATATTTGTACTTTGCCGTTTCTTGGGCGTGGGGATTTCCCCTGAAACAGACCTCTTGCCATTATATTGAGGGCTTTTCCCCGCCCCTCTACTTCAAGATGATCCTAAACCTCCCTTTTCGCTTGAAAAATCACTTTCTTATAAACTGCTGCAGCAAGCTGATATGCCTTCTTGTTTTCAAGACATGGCTTCCTACACCAAGACTGCTCACTGGACCGTTAAGCTTTCCTGTGCAGTATGATAGTACTATTAAACCACTTTTTATTCTTGACTTCAGTCCTCATTCTTTCAGGGGCAAGAGTATCAAGTACCCTTGATGAAGTTTCCTGGTATTGCCTCACCAATAAGTAAACCTCAGATGAGGGGGGCAGATATCTAAGCTACAGAGTCACAAGGTTAGCAAAGACATTGCCAGTGATCTTTCTTAGATTTCGTAATTTCGGAAATAACCTAGGATGGCTATTAACCCAACTAGGAGCATTAGGGAAATAAATCAAGATATCAAATGATGGTCTGACCAGGGGCAGGCAATACAATTAAGAGTAGAAATACAAAGATTGTGCGCAAGTACCAAGTCCGACATGTTGCCATCTTTGTGTGTAGAAATCAACATGCCGGAAGAGGCCAATGGCCGATAGGGCAGAGGTCAATGCTATAGGATCTGGGTTAAGATCGCTATGCACCCAGAGTTTAAAATCAACCAAGAGCAACATGTGAGTTAAAGGCTTAAAAGTGTCACGCAAGGATTTCCAAGATGGCGGCCGCGGCATAGAGACATGCTCGGGTGTCTCACCAGCCTGGCCGCGACAATAAGGTGGACAAATAAGTCTCTGTGCTGCAGGAAAACTGTGTTTTTCACCCCGTCTCCGCGACACGACACCGTGCAGAGACAGCTACGTGGGACAGGTAGCTGGCTGCACAGCGGCACCAATCGAACGAAGCTCGGGCTGGAGCGAGGGCACCTCCCCCACCCCCACCGTTGCCATGGCAGGAGACGAGGCAGTGGACTAGCGGGTGCAGCGTCGTTGGAGGGGCCGGTAAACCAAGACAGCCAGAGAAGGGGAAAGCCCTCCCACTTCAGATCGCACGGCGAAGAACGAGGCAGAGGAGCAGCGGAGACTGCGCAGCGGCAGACGCGGGTGAACCAGGGCTGAGGACCGGCGGGGGGCGCAGGCACAGCCCACAACGCGAACAGGCACAAGCGCCTGAGAGAGGGAAAGGCGCAGGCCGCGGGGGACGCACCGCTGAACAGAGGGTGAAATCCTGCTAATGGGCAGTGGTTGGGACGCTGCAGGACCCAGGCCGGCCGGAGAGAAGAAAAGAAGACAACGTTGGACCTGCGGTCCCCTCAAGCAACTAAGGAAGGTGAGGAGATGCGCAGGACCCCCGGAACAGATGCCATCTCAGAACAGGGGGCTGGGGGGATTTTCGCCCCCCCCAGCGGGACCCAGTCAAGCACCACAAAATCCTGGGCAGTGGTGACCAGGAGGACCCCCTAGGAGGCACAGAGCACGATATATACCCCAGGTTAGGAGGCTGACACAGGCATCCCCCCACATTGGCAGCAGGAGGCTACGTGGAGCTGAAGGGCAAGTCAAGGAAGGCGGGAGGGGGAAAGGCTCCCACGGAGCGAGGTGCAGCTCCTATCCCGCTTACGCAGTCATAGGGTTGATGACCAGGCCCCCCTTCACATAAGACACAGCTCTGGACCAGCAGCGGTGGGGGAAGTCATGGAGAGCAGCCCTAACACAGCACTATCAGGGCCTGGCAGTAACCTCCTCACGCACAGGAGAGGAAACAATGAGAGAATAGCAGGGAGCTTGGGGAGAGAAGAGGGCTAACCAGCCACAATAGGAGCACACGACTGACCAAGGGAGTTTCAGAAAAAGGGGTGACAGTACAAGAATCACCGCAAACGAAAGGTGGTAGGGAACTTGCGGCACAAAGCTTTCCCCCAACTCAACCAGCATGTCTAAGGCACGGGGGAAAGGAGAGGCACCCCAATTGCAAACCCCCTCCACCAGGCAGGACTTGAACTTAGTTCAAATATGGGCCTCTGATACCACGACAAATTTAAGGGGGAAAGGTCAGAAGGACTTACAGGCAGCGCAGACTCTCCCACCTCAAGCACGAAGGAAGACCTGCATACATGCTTCAGGGAACTACAGGATAAATTCATGACCATGGTGCAGGACCAATTTGGAACGCTGAGACAGGACATGAAGCAAGCATTACAGGAACTCAGAGTAGACGTGTCTAACTTGGAAGAGCGGTCGGGCGCACTGGAGAGGATTGTCCAAAACGTAGAAGAGGAAGCACAACAAAATGGGGAGCTGCAAGAGCAACTGGTGAGCCTAACCCACAACCTGGAATTGCAGTGTGAGGATCTGGAGAACCGCTCTCGACCGTCGAACATCCGGATTAAAAATATGGTCAAGTCGGTGCAGAATAAAGATCTCAATTCTGCCATCCAAGAGGTCTTCAGAGACATCTTGGCTGCCGAAGGGTGAGGAAGATGTTGGAATAGACAGGGTTCACAGGGTGGGCCCGAGGAGGGCAGGCGAGCCAGGAGAGCACCCCAGAGATGTGCTGGTTGCACTATCCTCGTACCCCCAAAAAGAAAGGATCCTGAGGATGGCGCGAGTCATGGACCATATTATGATGAATGGAGTGGAAATCCAACTATATCAGGCTCTCGCCCTGGTAACACTGCAGAAGAAGAGAAGAATGACACCGGTGGTCAAGGAGCTGAACGCCAGAGAAATAAGATATAAGTGGACTTTTTCCTTTGGCCTCCTCTTTACATGGGACGGGAGACAGAGAAGGGTCACAACTTGTGAGGAAGGTCTGCAGGCCATGGGACTCCAAGAGGAAAGTAGCGTGGAGAACTCCCAGCGGTCAAGGAAAGAACACTCTAGGAACCTGTCGGGATGGCAATTGGTGCAGAATAAGAAATCCATACAAAAAGGAGGGAGGCGGGGCACAGTGCCCGCTGCTGACTCTTGAAAGAAATCATGGAGGGCAGGAGTCGGGGAGCAGGGTCAAAGGTGGGAAAAGGAATGGTCAATGTCAGCTCATTGGACGAGAGACCGCAGCCCGGCAGAGGGCCAGAGCTGGAATCCAAGGAAGACTGAGGTAAATGCAGGGTTTAGGATCCCCTGCAAAGTTTCACCCGAGTAAGCAGAGGGTCATGAGCGACAGGCGGCACGCCCTAGCAAAGGTAGACCCCTGGACCCTCCTCGGGTCAGTTGTTCATTGTTTGGGGTGGGTGGGGAGAAAGGTAGGGGGAGGGGGAGTTATATGTTGGGGGAGGTCACGGTTGGGGGGCGGGAGAGATGGGGGGGTGGAGGGTTGGTCGGAGACGTCTGGGAGCGGGTGGCAAAATCCATCGGTAAGCAGTGCTTATGGGTAAGCTGCGACTCCTAACATTTAATGTCAGGGGGTTGAATACCCCTGTGAAAAGGAAGAAAGTGGAGGGAATGCTGAGAAGGGAGGGAGGAGACATTTTAATGCTGCAAGAGACCCACGTTAGACAGCGCGATAAGGATAAGCTGTGCATAAAGGGATACAGCCTGATAGGGCAGTCCAATGCTCCGGACAAAAAGGCAGTAGTCCTGATAGCAGTCCATGAAAGTAGGAACATCCAACTTCATGGGACGATAACGGACAAGATGGGTAGATTTATATTTGCAAACGTCACGATAGAGGGCCTCCGCCTCACACTAGAGGCTATCTATGCTCCGAATACGGGGCAAGATGGCTTCCTGAGGGAAGCACTGCGGAAATTGGAGGGATTTGTGGGGGGGGAATAATCCTGGAGGGAGACCTGAACATGGCGTGGCACCCGGCAATAGATAGGAGCTAGGGAGGAGGTCAGGGCCAGGGGTCGCCCTCAAAACGTCTCCGCCAATTGATGGACCACTTGGCACTCAGAGCTGTGTGGCAAGTGCTTGATGATCAGCAGAGAGGCTATACCCACTACTCACATGTGTACAATTCAATGTCGAGAATAGATAACTTTTGGGTTTTAGCAGGACTAATGGGGAATGTTCAGGGAATGGAAGTTGGGCCGATCTCGCTATCAGATCACGCCCCACTGTGGCTATATGTCAGGACATCGAGGGGGAATAAGGGTCTATGGGAATGGAAGATCCCGCACAAGGTTCTCCAAGATCCAGTTATGGGGGAAGACATCAAGGGGAAGATACAAGAATGTTTAGCCATCAATGACACGGGAGAGGTAAAGCTGGGAATGATATGGGAGGCCGTAAAGGCGGTCATTAGGGGACAGTTCATAGCCATGAAGACGACCAAGGACAAACAGAGGTATGCATGGGAAAGAGAACTGGAAAGAAAATTGGCAGATATCCAGGGGGAATGCATAAAGAAACCCACACTGTCTCTGAAGAGAGCTCTGAGACATGTGCAGGGGCAGTTAGATGTGCTATGCACTAAAAAAGCTCTGATGAGCCTCCTACGTCTTAGGCACTGGTACTATACGAAGGCCAATAGGGCGGACAAACTCTTAGCGAGGCAATTGCGCGCCAAGTAACAGCAGTTAACGATTAGGGAAATACACAGCAAACAAAGGGAGAAGCTTACTAGTACCACTGAGATGGGTGAGGAGTTCAGAGCCTTCTACCAAGACTTGTATGCCACAGGTAACCCGAGCGGGAATGAACAAGATAGCTATCTAGATTATCTCACTATGCCGCATATAAACGAAGAGGACAGGGAAGAACTAGATGGGGACATCGGGAAGGAAGAAGTAAGGATAGCAATTAAGGGGCTACAGATGTGTATAGCACCGGGGCCGGATGGTTTCTCTGCAGCTTTCTATAAAAAGTATGCAGAGGATTTCGTCCCATTCCTGACAAAATTGTACAACTCCTTCAGAGAGGAGGGAAACGTGACCCCAACTATGAATGAAGCGAAGGTCCTTGTCTTCCACAAAACAGGAAAAGACCCGACACACCCAGGGTCCTACCGCCCAATCGCTTTGATAAATCAGGATGCGAAAATCTATACAAAATTTCTCGCCTCTAGGTTATCCCCGGTACTCCCCAACCTGATAAATAAAGATCAGTCAGGATTTATACCAGGTAGGCAAACTCATGACAACCTGAGGCGCACAGCGCATCTGGTGGAGAAAGTTGGTATCACGCACACCCCAGCAATTCTGCTAGCGGTCGATGCCGAAAAGACATTTGGCCAGGTGGAATGGTCAATTCTCTTTAAAACTCTGGGGCAGATGGAGTTTGGGGGCAAATTTCAGAATATGATTAGGGCTAACTACAATTCCCCCTCGATCAGGATAGGCATTCATGGCGAGGTCACGGGTAGAGTGGAGCTTTCCAGGGGTACGAAGCAAGGGTGCCCCCTTTCTCCCCTTTTATACCCTATTTTTCTGGAGCCCCTACTAAGCAGGCTTAGGGATTCGTGGACGATAGAGGGGATGGAAATGGCAGGTAAGCAACATAAGGTGGTCGCGTACGCGCACGATATGTTGATGGTCGTAGCAGACCCGACCCGCACTCTCCCAGAGGTGATAAGGGAGTTGGAGACCTTTTGGGGCGTTAGCAGGATTAAAGATAAATAGGAATAAATCTGAAATTCTTCCACTGGCAGGGGATGTGGGGGAACTGAGGAGGGTGGCAACATCACTTGGACTAAGGTATGCAGATAAGGGGATCAAATAATTAGGAATAACACTTATGAGCAGGGTGGACCAACTGTATGGGGGGAACTTCCCAGACTTGTTGGGGATAATCAAGTGGAATCCGCTGGCGTTCTCATGGTGGGGGCGAGTATCCTCGATAAAGATGTCTATTCTCCCGAAACTATTATGTTATTTTCAAGATCCCCAGGTCCTTATTCAGGGCGTTGACAAAGGCTAAAACCTCTTTTATATGGAAAAAGAAAGCACCAAAGGTATCAAGAGCAGTGTTAATGGGCCCAATAATGGAGGGGGGTTTGGCTCTCCCGCACTTCTACAGGTATTATCAGGCGGCTCAGCTGTGGGTTCTGAAAGAATGGATGGGGGAGGAGCAGCAGAAGGTCTGGGCTGAACAGGACAGAGTGGTTGACAGAAAACCACTGAGGGAACTGCTGTGGAAGGGAAGCCAGTATAGACACACAAACCTGCGAATTAGTGCGGTTATGAAGGCACCGCTGGACGTGTGGGATGGACTTACATGAAGTGGTGCAGTCACAACGGTGCCGGGACCCTTCACCCCCATGTTGGAGAACCGAGAATTTCCACCGGGTATGGAAAAGGGTGCCTATAGGAACTGGGAGTCGGCGGGTATACAAAAATTGGGGAAATGATGGAGGATCAGGAGGTGCTTCCGTTTGAAACATGCTTAAGAAGCCTGAATCTCAGGGAAACAGAAAGGTTTAAATATGAACAAGTTAAACACTGGTTAAAAACCCGAACGATTAAACAGGTGGCGACACCGGTGCTCACTCAGTTTGAGAAGTTTGCTATAACCGACCCGGGAACCAGGAGGCTGGAATCGACTCTTTATAAGTTCATCAATGTGCAGGGGGAAAGGGTCAGTTGGTGAAATGGGAGCAAACCTTAGTGGAGCCTATCAGTAGGGAGCAATGGGAAGAACTATGGAGCGGCATCCCAAAGCTGACCCGATCGGTCCAGATGAGGGAGATGTGGGTAAAGGTGATGACACAGTGGCATCTGACTCCAGTGAAGTTGAAAGGGATGTTTCCGCAGGTGTCCAATCGGTGCTGGAGAGGTTGTGGAGGCGAAGGCACTTGGAGGCACATCTGGTGGGACTGTAAAAGGATACAGGGTTTCTGGGTCAAAATAAAGGCACAGATCCAGGGGATCTTCCCGAATGTGGCTAGAATGGGGGAGAGGGTGTGGATGTGTTGGTTCAAGGCTCTCGCTGCAAAAGAGTTTTCTAAGTCTCAATGGAGGTGCTTTATGGGACTGCTAATAGCGGCCTGGGTGGCTATAGCCCAGAGTTGAAAGCAGCCGGATCCCCCATTGATTTTCAGCTGGTTGCAGAAGGTCTGGACACTAGTCACAATGGACAAACTATCCCACGCCCTGAAAGGCGCTAGTGGCTCCTTTGCAAAAGAATAGGGAAAGGTGTCAGAATATCTTCAATTGGATTATATGGAACAGTGGTGCCCACACAAAATAAGAATATTGGACTTGTTCAGGGCATGAGCGATTCCCAGGGAACTTTGCAAATATTCTCCGGTGGGGGAAGAAGGGGGTGGAGGGGCGCTGGGGGGGTGTTATCTGTTATATGTTCTGCTTATGAAAATAATACATTTCTTTTTTTTTTAAAGTGTCACTCAAAAGTGTTAAGAATTGTTCCTCGAAAGAAGAAGTGTTTTGAGGTGTTCTATATAGAACGAGAACAGCCACAGAGGTGTTGGGATTAATACTAAGCTTAGGATGTAGACATTCAGAACTGTCAAACTCTGGAGTATTAGTGATGTGCATTTTCCACGATTCTTTAACAATGATAGCAACACCACCTCCTCTCGAATTCTTACGATCCATTATGAAGATTATAAAACAAGAATGAATGACCAGCAATGCTGCAGGAGAGGCAGACTCATGCAGCCGTGTTTCGGTGAGAACAAGGCAATCTAGGTTTAAAATATGTATCATGTCCGATATTTCTAAGAATTTTGTATTGAGCAAGGCAATCTTCACCTTGTGAGATTGAGGACAGTGTGTGATGTCAATAATATCTCCCTTGCTTTCCCTATAAAGGGGAAGACTCCCATCAGGCGTCGTAATAATATAGTGTGGGTGTAAATCTGCAGGGTCGTTAGTATGCATACTAAGTGCAGTGAGATCATTATCCAGCAAGCTAGTAGCACCGCTAGGCAGCCTCAATATGATGCCTCACTATCTCACTGCAACTGTCAACACTGCAGACGGACGTCTCTTCTAGTATTCCAGAACATTCTGTCATTATCTTAGAATATTCAGTGATGGCTAATTCCTTGTGCAGCCCATTCTGTATTTGACCTGATTCATTCAAAGGTGTACGGTTAAGTGTCTTGTTACCCCCAGATCATCATGAACACACATGATACAGGTTGTCCCAAGGAGTTGTGGAATAGTTAGATTTTCCAGCTCAGTAGGAGCGTTATTAGCCAAACAAAGCTCACTGGGGAGTGACACATCGTCAGATGGCATATTTCTTGCTATGATATCAGCATATTGTTGATGGCTTGAATGAGCGAGGTAGTGATTATTAATAGTAGCCGAATGATCAGGTATAATAATAACCATAAGACATGAAGATAGGGAAAGAGACAAAATCTAGCAAATAGATCAGGAAAACCAGACGGTTAAGATAAGAAAACGCACACTTACTTGTCCAACTCACAGACCTAGACCACAAAGCTGCTCGTGCTGAAGAGCCTGATGACAAATAAAAAGCCCGGGAAAAGTGGGAAATATAGTTTTAAGTTGTGCAAAGCAGCACAGCGTTCAATCAAGCACAACGCTCTTCCCACAGCTCTCCCTGCCTACCCAACGGGTTGTCTATCTTAGCACTGCAAGTGAAATAAACATCTCAATACCACATTCCCAAAATCCAATTAAGTGGGCAGTTGTGTTTATAACACTGTGGCTATAAACTCACATGCAATGCATTTTTCTAGAGCTCCTTGTAAAAATACAACAACTTTGCAAAGCAGTGCAGCTGCTTCTAATTTGTTAAACAACCAAAGGCAAATGTTTAATGTGCTCATTTTTAGAAATATGTTTGCAACATCTACTTCTGATACTATAGGTGGGTATCGTTTTGGAAATCCAGGAGAGTAGCATACTGTAACAAATCGAGGGAATTTATCCCTTCTCCAAAAGGAGGAGCCGAACCCCCTACCTCTGTGAGGATAGGAAAGTGAGCCCGCACTGCATCACCCTGCCTAGGGGGTTGAGGCTAGCGGAACCTCACTGGGAGAGACTCCCCCTAAGGGAACAAGGACTCTCGTTCCTGTGAGGAACTCTCTAAAATTGTGCACACCTTGGCCTACATGGGCTGCTCTAAAACATCAGATACTTTTAAACAAGAAGACTGGGGCAAAGAAAAAACGCACTATCACCCAGAAAGAGAACATATCCCTTGTAAGGAACGCATGGTGACAACAGTAAAGAGACACAAGTGATCACAGTTCAAAGGTGTTTATTAAACTGCAGTTTGAAAACACGTATAATATAAACCTAATTCTAAGATGGGAGCAAGCTTCGACCATCAAATAATTATAATACAGTCTTTGTGGTGTCTTGTAAAAGGCCTATACAAAAAAAAACGATTGCCAAATCCTTACAACTAAATATAGAAAGAGTGTGGGATAAGGGTTTCAATAAAGGAAGAAGTGTTCATAAATAATAAATCAGGATGCAGGTTTGCCAGGGGTCTCCCTTCCCCATGTTTTGAGCAGGAGATAAGGTGGGACTTCTGAGCATAGCACACTTCTCTAGCTTTCTCCAGCGCGAGACGACAGTTCTGTTTTTTTAACTTCTCAGGAGCTTCGACGGCCAAGTCTCTTCAACACAAGTCTCTTGCCTTTGAGGGTCGGTAAAATAACAAACAAAAGTAAGCTCCTTTTCCCTATGGTATTTAGGGTGATGACTTTTCACCCTTGGGTCCCCCTCTTCCGGGCTTGGATCCCAAAACTGTTCATTTCAAGGTTCTTTTCGACTTGTATTTGGGGTGATGATTCATCACCCCTGGTTCCCCCTCTTCCTGGCACAGACCCTTTCTGAATCTCAGCCTCCCTCTGCTGGGTACATTATGGCTTGTTTTCAAAGATGTGTTATCGCTTGCTTTCGCATGTAGTTGGGGTGATGGCTTCTCACCCCTAGGTCCCCCTCTGCCGATCTCAGACCCCTCTCGCGTGGTTGTCTCCATCCGCTGGGATCACTGCAGGCTTCCCACTCAATTTTGTTTATCGCTTTCACAAATCTTAATTCTCTAATCGCAGCCTCACTCCACCGGGTTCACCATGGCCTACGACTGCAACAGTTCACCTTTTGATTTTCACCAGTCGTAATGTCTTTTCAAACAGTTCCCATGGACATCCCTCTGACAGGTTCACTTTTGTCAACACACTGTTTCTTGGGACTTAAGACTGCGCCCCTCTTTATTGGCATCCCTCCGCCGGGTTCATTGTTACCACTTCACAATTGTTGGGTGTCAGCTTTTCACCCCCTAGATCCTCCTCTGCCGGGCTCAGATCCTTGCGTTCACAATATTCTTTAGGGCATCATGCTTCGCCCCCTCGGGTCGGCCTCCCTCCATCGGGTTCACTTTTGCTGACTATACAAAGTTCTTATCTTTCCCACTTTAACAGGATTTGCTCCCATTTAGCCTTTTCAATGGTTTGTCGTTCAAAGACTTTCGACGGTACAGAGGATTTTGCTCGACCCCTATATTATCACTTTGACCTATTCTTGGCAGCTCTCCTACAGCCTTCTTGTATTGGTAGTTTCAATCACCATGGGATCAACCTGAGTCTCTTGAGTAAGCACCCACGTGGTGTCGGTCCTCTCTGCAGCTGGTCTTTCCTTAACAATTTACAGTTCTTTGAACTTTCTCAACATAACACTTTGCGACTTTCATTCAACACAGTTCGGTCTCTTATCAGTTCTCCCCTCGACTCACCGGCTGTGATGAACCACTTGGCTTTCTTTGTATCTGGAGTCAAGGCCGGTACCACAGTAGCAGGAGTCTGCCTCGGCACTGCTTATCAGTTTAGGCACGCTATTTGTACCATTGACATCTGCTGCACCACACTTGAACTATTGTTCAAGGTCTTATGTTTTCTTATACGGAGGCTTTGCGGGCCTGTGGCGGAAAGGGCAAGGTCACTTCTCTCCGTGTTACCCTCTCGGTTCTCGCCGCCTTTCTCCTTCTCTTGAACTGCCGTGCTTGATCAGCTGTTGCATAGTGCGGTCTGCCTTGCTCATCTTGTGTTCTTGTGCTCCACCTTTTATACCTGCAGGGAAGAGAAAGGGCCATCAGGTGTGTGTGATCTGGCTAATTGCCCGATCTGCCTGACCCTTGCATTGGGACATGTCAGGTAAATAGTGTTAGCATTCCGTTGTCTTTCGTGGGGTAAGACAGTGTTCTTTTCAGAAAGGGGCGGGATTAGTGTGTCCTACAGGATAGGATGGGGAAACAGTGCTATGTGGAATTACAACTCTCGTATTAGAGGGGTTTTAGGTGATCTCGGAAGGGTACGCTTTGGAGGGTTTGTGGGAACTATAGGGAGGTACAAGTGGAATAACCAAGGAAAACCTCAGGGACTTCAT
Organism: Ambystoma mexicanum; assembly: GCF_040938575.1. Classification (NCBI taxonomy): domain Eukaryota; kingdom Metazoa; phylum Chordata; class Amphibia; order Caudata; family Ambystomatidae; genus Ambystoma; species Ambystoma mexicanum. The sequence goes on from NC_090924.1 coordinate 1,025,921,090, forward strand.
CCCCCTCACCTTCCTCCTCAGTATAATACTGCGTCTCCCTTTGGCCATTCCCCTGAGCATAATCCCGGGCTCCCCCAACCAGGTGATCCTCCCTTGCTCGCCCACCCCCGGGGTTGGGATCGGAGGTGCGCCAGCCCTTCCCTGGCCACCTGAATGATGGATTCTCAAGGTCTACGTGGGAGAATCCCCTCAGGTTTCTCACACCCTTTAAATGGAAGTATCCAATCCACTGGGATGAGTATGCTGAATAGTGAGTACCTGACGAGCAACAGAGAGAGAGAGAGAGGAATACATACGCAGGCAAGGGACGGTCCTTAGCTGCCTAACACTAGGAGGAGGTGGAGTAGGCTTGGGCCATGAAGCCCGCAAGTTTCAAGCTCGCACTGTACTGAACAAGGAGACATCAGCGTTACGGTGAATCACCACAGTGAGAAGCCAAACAGGCAGGAGCCCTGAGGTAGGTTGTGGCGTGAACACGAAGGATCCGTGGTGGGCACCCAACCTACAAACTATTGCTGATACCACTGCAAGCACAAAGCAACAATGTGTCCAGTCACTCAGCAGAACACTGGGGCGGTGAATGGAGAAGAGAACACCTGATGAAGGAAACACAGTGAAAGCAAGCTGAAGACAATATGGAGCAAGAGGGAAGCTCCCAGGAAACCAGAATCCTGAAGATGTTCTCCTTAACAGTCAGAGGTAACAGGGAGAATGGTAATAAGGGGGAGGCCAAGAGGGGATCATTATACCGTGCAGGAAACTTGTCCCAGTACAATTCACAAGAAAAAGTTGGATGTGAAACTGATGAACTTAAAGTGTTGTGATATAAGAGAAAAAAGTATTGAAAATCTTGAGAGTGAAAGAAAATAACCATGCATAACAATACCCTGGCAGAAGGGGAAAGTATCCTGGTATTCTATACAAGAAGGGAATAACATCAGAGAAAAAAGTTTATGAACCAGAGCTCAGAGGAGCTGGCCCGTTAAACATTATACAAAATCAATAGACCAGAATAAGATTAACCATAATTGTCCAGGAGAGAAAGCCTACTGGATAAATAGTATTTATCAAGAATACTTTGAATCTAGTAATGAGGAATACAGATCTTATAAAAGATTCACTAAGACTACACACAAGGAGGAGAGAAAAGCCAAAAGCCCACTTGAAGAGTTACAGAAACTGATACAAGAAACAACAAGAGAATTTTTAAAGATTATATATTATTAAGGAATCCAAAGACTGGTACCAGATGTACCCTCAGGAGAAGGGAGCCATTCTCCTGATCTAAGTTAGATATCATAGTAGTAGGGTCAATTAGGTTGGATTGGACTTGTTCCTTTAGACATTCACGATTGACTTACGAGCACCTTAGTTAGTAACATAGGTAGGGACCACCCATAGTGATGGGGAAAGTTAGGCCCTATCATTTTCCTTTAATAAAATCACGTGAAACATGTCCTCAGAGAGTCCGCCTCCTCCTGATTCCCCACAAATGGTGTCAGAAGTTGGAAGTAACTGATAGAAGTTTGGCTCCCATAATATTCACACAGTTGAGTTCAAAGGTCAAAGCCCCCACAGTAGCCACAGTGGAATCCATAGGGTTTGACCTGCAAAGTACTGCAGAGATTGAAATACCACCTGGCGAGAGATGTTTGATTCCTCACAGGTTTAACATTAACCCCTCCCAGAGGAACCTATATTGGGCTATCCTCCAAATCTAATCTGAATTGGGGATATCGGTTGGATGTTATAGCAGGTGTCATAGATCCTAGGGGGATGTTACAATTATCCTACAGAATCATGCAAATGAACCGTATAGAGAGAAAGAGGGGGGAAAAGGTAGCCCAAGGCTTCAGAGATGTGAAAGTGCTGCTACCCATGGAACCTGGCAGCACTGCCTGAGAGTGGTGGTACCTTTAGTACTTAGGAGTGTAGCAATTTGTAGTGAAACAAAGCTTTACTGTGTTTAGGTCCTGGAGATGAAATTATGTTATGGTATGTTAATATCTTTAGTTTTGGAGAACATAACCACCTCAATGTCTGGCTCGTCCCTGGGGGCGAGGTGGCTATACAGAGTACCTGGGAGTGTTATAATTTCTCATGCCAAAGTAGAATCCTTGCTTTGCAGATGTAATCGAACTTGAACATGACCCTGAGGAATGTACTTGTATAATTCTAAGGACTGCTATTTGTAGCGTCTCTTGTTTATTATTTTCATTTACATGGTAACAGATGAAAATAAAGCAAATAGAATATCATACGCTGCAATGATAGTGCTTTGTGTGTGTCTTTGGGCCAAGCAGTACGCTCCACCAATGTTATATATATCTCAACTTCAGGATATTTTTCTTTATTTCTAAGAATATGCGCAGCAACATAACACTGTCCTGGATAATTGGGTCATATTAATTGCAACAGGAGAACAAAACTACAAATCGATTGCTCGAGTTAGAGATTTGACATAAGGAGGAGGAGATTTTTGCACAAGCAAAGAAAGAGCACATAAGCCTATGACATGATCTTTTCTCTTCGTTGGGCAAGCACACTAATCGAAAAACAAATACAAGGTGTGCAGCTCCTGGTTTGCACAATTCAGACGGTGTTGTGAGGGCCTACCAGAAACAAGAGAGCAGGAGTTTCATGCGGTGGACTGACTAAACTGATAAGGTTTATTTTCAGAAGTGAATAGAGAAAGATTCAATGAATCACCATGCTACAGCTTTTGTAAAATAATTGTCAATTTAACAGAGCATACACGTGTGCATTTGCGTATTGGGGACATGTTTGGAAAGTTGATTTCAAACACTTGTTTTTTCGACATGATTTTATGACCGAGCAGTCCAATGACTTTACTTACTTAAAGTGCATCATTCGTGCAGTGCCAGAGTTGATCTGCTGTTTGTCTTCAGCTTGTTGCTCTCTTGAACCGCTTGATGCACCTCTCCCACTTCAAGCTGGATGAGGGCCGAGAGCTAATGCAATTACTTTTGTTTCTAGCTGGTCTCAACAGCCACTGAGAGGGAGGTGGAAAACAGGCACAACTGAGCCCCCTATCACTCCACTGTCTGGTGCTGATGGCTGTGACTTATGCATCTGAGCAGCAGTGCTGGGCAGGCCTAGGCTGCACTATTACAATGCTGGCCAGGGTTGGTATTTTTTATTTGTATTTTGTTTATTTGTAAAGCGCAGCCAGGCCCGAAGGCATCCGGGCGCATAATCTTGCATACACAGTTACAGTGCAGATCAATGGAAAGGTAAATCTAGCTTCACCTGTTTTACAGAATGATACAGAGGAGAGCTGAAATCTCAGAATTAAATCATAAATTCAAAGCAATACAGAAATATACAGTAAAACACAGCGACCAAGAAGATTCAGCAACAGGCCCCATACAAGGTGCATCATATATTCTGAGTGAAGAGCCAAGATTTAATTTTATTCTTGAGCAAAAAAAAAGAAGGCTCAGTTCTGATGGGGACAGGAAGGGAGTTCCAGAGCTTCGAGGCCAGGACAGGGAAGCTCACACCTCAAGCTTTTTGAAGTTTGAACCTGGGCAATGCAAGGCTGTGAATTTGTGCAGTTCTCATAGGTTGTGAGGACGTATGGAGAGTGAGATGGTTGGAAAGGTAGGAAGGGGCCTTATTGGCCAGGCATTTGTGCGTCAAGGCTAGAGTTTTCAGGGAGATTCTGTGTTTTACTGGGAGCCAGTGTAGATCCGATCTGACGTTGGAAATATGGGAGTGCCTATGAATATTGAGTGCCGCTCTGATGGCATTATTCTGGGTAGTTTGCAGTTTGTTGAGGTTAGACTGGCTAGTCCCCAGGTAGAGGGCACTGCAATAGTCGATCTTAGACATAATGAGTGTTCTTGCCAAGGTAATGCAGTTAGAGGAATTCAGAAAAGGCCTACAGGCAGTGATGAGTTTACAAGTATAAGCTGATGCCGACCTTACTGCGTTAGTTTGTCTCTTCAAAGATAGAGCAGAGTCCAGATAGACACCTAGAGTTTTAGTGTCCTTGGAGACCTTAATGATATTGCCATCAATGGTGAAAGACTTAAAGGCCTGGTCTAGTTTATTAAGACGATGAGTTGAGCCTAATATTAGGAGCTAAGTCTTGTCATCATTGAGGCAAAGTTCATGTTGTGCCATCCAAGCCTGAATGACCAGCTATACGTCGTTCAAGGATTTGGTGTCAGCTATGTGATCCCCTGTGATAGGGATGAGTATCTGGGTGTCATCGGCATAATTAGTGTAAGAGACACCCAGATAATCAAGCAAATTGAAGAGACGTTTGGTGAACACATTGTAGAAAGTAAGCGACACACAGGAAACTTGTGGAACGCCGCAGTGAATAGGAGAAGGGTCCTGCATGGATCTGCTACTTAGGAAAGAGTTGATCCAAGCATTGGCAGAGTCAGAGAAGTAGGCAGCAGATTTGAGATGTTGGCATAGAATTTGGTGATTGACCAGATCGAATGCAGCAGAGAGATCGAGAAGTAAGAGCAGAGCTAATTTCCCATTATCTTTTAGTACCTCAATTTGAGTTTTAAGATCGATCAAGGCTGTTTCAGTTCTGTGTCTCGGGCGGAAGCCAGATTGTCTCAGACCGAGGAGATTGTTGGTTTCAAGATATTCTTGGATCAGCAAATAAGCTGCATGATCTAAAATCTTGAGCAGGAAAGGGACCGTAGTGATGGGTCTAAAATGAGTGGGTATATCTGGGTCAAGGGATGGTTTTTTGAGCAGTGGGATCACCCAAGCGTCCTTGAGGTTGTCAGGGACTGTACCAGTTTTGAAGGATGCGTTTATGAAGGCAGTGATGAAGGGGGCTAGGTCGTGAGAGGCTTCCTTGATGATCGTAGCCGGGCAAGAGTCGCCTTGACAATTGGAAGGTTTAAATTTGTTATTAATTCCTTCAACTTCAGTGATAGTAAGAGGGGAGAAGGCGAACAATTTGCAAGTCTTGGCAAGTCGTTGGATTTGTCTGAGGATTATCCGTCTGTGGTAAATTTTGTTTACCTCTAATTTTAGATGGAGGGATGCAATTTTATCCAGAAGTTCTGTCTGTATATTAGTGCACCAATTGCTTTCTTTAGGAGTCTGGGGGTATTGCAGGAGACTCAAGTTCCTTGAGAATTTTGAATAATTCTTTCGTGTTAGATTCTGCTGACATTTTGCCTGGAATATGGCTTCTTTGTAGTTAAGAGTGGCTAGGAAGAGTCCGTCCTTGTGGTCATCAGATGGATGACTTTTCCATCGTGTTTCCGCACTGCGTTTAGCTTTGCAAAGCATTCTTAACTGTGGTGTGAACCACAAATTGTGGTGCGCATGTGGTTTAGGTTTCCTGAGTTTAAGGGGGGCGATGGAATTTAAAGCAGTAAGCACCACGTGGTTATAGGTGTCTGCTAAGATAGTGGGATCCGAGCAGGAATCAGTGAAGTTAATGAGGGTTGGAAGAATGAGAGGGAGTAACTTCTCCTTAGTTATGTCCTTTTTGTTTCTGGTAGGGATGGCAGGTGCAATAGATGGCGCCGGAAGATGTACTGCCTCGATGTTGAAGGTAATGATATAATGATCTGACCATGCACATGGTGAATTAGAAAGTAGGCTAATGTTGCAGTTGGCGTCACTTAACCAATCTAAAGATCTCCCTTTAATGTGGGTAGGTTCTTGGATGTGATGGGAGAATCCTAAATCAGTGAAGGTGTTAGCGAAGTCAATAGCAGTAGGGTCATTAGGGTCTTGGTAACCTAGGTTGAGGTCCCAAGGAGGATAACTTGCTAATTAGTTTTAGCTTTGTCAAGTACTAAGGAAGTAATGTCGTCCACAAATGATGTGGCGGGGCCAGGTGGTATGTAGATTAGATGTGCAGTGGCCTTTTGGTTAGCAGATAGTGGTAGTTTGACCGAGAGTAGTTCGGCAGATTAAATGTTCATACTAGGTAAGGCTCTCAAGCCTAGTGAATTTTTGTGGATGATGGCAACTCCGCCCCCTTTGGAGGTGCGGTCGCATCTAGTGATGGAGTCGTCAGGAGGAATTGCTAGGGAGAGAGCAGGGCCAGAGGCTGCATGAAGCCAGGTCTCCAAGATAGCAATAATGTCAAGCTCCTGTGTCTTAATAAGGTCAGCAATGTCAAGAGCATGTGCTGAGAGGGACCTGGCGTTGACCATGGCGGCCTTGATCTATGTAGCTTTGCCTGGTAAGGCTAGTGACATCTGAGAGGACTTAGGAGTTGGAGTAGTGGGAGTCTGGTGGAGAGGAATAGGTGTCAGGCATTTCGACCAGGAACATGATGCTTGCTGTGCCCAATTATACACAGAAATCTGGTTCCTAGCCTCTTATTTCTCAAGTGAATAGAGCAAGGTTGGTTAGGTGTAGGTTTCTTAGTGAAGTGACCTAACCATAGGGCAGGAGAATTAAGGTAAATATTGGACGGATCAGTGCTCAAGTGTGACAGGCTATCGCATGGCACGGGGGGTCTCCTAATGTCGTGGTGCAGTGCCACTATCTGTTTAGGTGAATGGTTCGCCATAGTCCTGTAGGTAGGAATTGATAGCTATAACTAAACTAGCTAATGGTAATTGGAATGCGAAGGTGAGTGCCTACAGAGGGTAAGATAGGACAAGTATGAGTAGCATTTGCTTAGGGTAAGCGCAGGGGTGTAGGATCATAATGATTGATAGCAGTGGCAAGTTAGGAGAGAGGACCTATAGCATAACAAACAATCTACTAGATAGTATAGATCGCCAGTGATAAATTCATTGGACCATGAGATGGATTCACAAAGTTAAAACATGAAGGTACAGATTATGATACAGGTGAATCAATTTTTTATTTTCTTATTTATTTTTTTATTAAAATGCTTTGTTTGATTTAACAAACCTTTCATTTATATTTACATACATTTATACAAAAGTTTACAAAGTTATATTCTTATTGTTCATCTAAGGTTGTTTAGTAATCTCACTCCAAAATTTAATCACAGTGAATATAAGGCGTTGATTTTTGCCTTCAAGAAGTTCTGCCCATCTTTCCTCAGTTGTCGACTGTTTTCCAGAGATTTTAATGAAGTCTCTATATAATTCTCTTTTTGCTTTCAAAGCTGGACAAACCATAATCAAATGAAATAGAGTTTCTATCTGGTTTGATCTTTGCAAAATCGACAAACCGAGGAACTAATGTCTGTTTTATCTATCAAAGATAGGTAGTCTCGAGTGGGCAATATATTTAATCGAAAAAGCAAAAAAAAGATCACGGGTGTTGCAACACGGAAATTGTGACAGGTATGATGGTAATTCGTTCAGTGCTCTTACTTCAGTTTCAGCATAAAGATGACGTTTATATTTTTTCTGCTCTTCTACAGTTCTTATCTAGTCATTCGTTTGAACTTTCCGTTTTGCATATTGCGGTCTATTAAGCAACATTTCCTCCGTGATATCTTCCTTTCTCATTTTCGATTTGATCTCAGTAGACCATTTCAAGAGAGCTGATGTCTGAAATGTTTCTTTCTTCTCTTTTAAGATTTCCAATGCTGGTATTTTTTCCTATGAAATTATTTTTCTAAATAAATACATTTTTTTTATAAAGTACTATGGATTGAACAGATTGTAAAGCTTATTCAAATCGTATTATACTGATAGGAAATGCTTTAGGCAATGCAAGGATTTTCCTCCAAAATATTGCTTCGTAATAGGGCCATCTTATTAGTTGTTGATTAATAAGTGATTCGCTCGCATATATCAAGATTGGAATTACTTTTTGTTTATAGAGCAAAATTGTGGCTTTTGCTGAATATGTCCCATATTTTAAGTGGAAGAAGCGTCCTTGTTTTGCCAAAGATCTCGCTTTCGCCTAGACATGTTCTTTCCATTCTGTTTCATTCGCTGACAGATTGATTAGAGCACATAGATATTTTATTGTTTTGGTTGCCATGACCACTTTGTTTTCTAGTTCAATCTTTATGTTATGTTGGATCTTATTTTTTTGAGTAATGAGTTTCATTATTCTTGTTTTGTCGATGGTAATTTGTAAGTTATTCTCTGTCATGTAAAGTTGAGCTTTGTTCACTGATTGTTGGAGTCCTTTTAAAGTTTTATCTAGGATAATGATGTCATCAGCATAGATTAATTTTTGAATGGTTTCACTATTGAGCTTTGGTGGATTTGCCATGTTATTTTGAATTTATCTCCAAAGTCATAAGTGAAGAGATTGTAGAGGCACGCGGCTAGGGGGCACCCTTGTTTTAGCCCATTTCCAGTAGGAATGGATTCTGTCACTCTTCCGTCTCTCATAAGTCGGACGCATATAGAGGTGTTCAAATATAGCTGTTTTATTGGATTCAGAATATTGGAAGGGCATCCCCAAGATCTTAGCTTAGACCACAGTAATTGTCTAATGACCGAGTCAAAAGTAGTCCTTGAATCTATAAAGATTGCATATACTTGATATAATTTTGCCACTGCTTCATGTTTTAACATATTCAGCAACAAAAGACTGACATTAGTGCCTATACTATTTACAAAGCCTGTTTGTCTTTTCACTTTTTTGTCATGATCTATTGCCCATGTATTCAGTTTTTTTTGGAGGTAACCGGCAAATAATTTTCCCAAAGGATCTAATAAGGCTATCGGTCTATAATTAGCCTAATTTTTTCGATCTCCTGCTTGTAGATAGGAATCAGAACAGCTGTTGTCCAAGTATAAGGAATCTCTTTCGTCTTTTCTATTAATCGTAAAAGGAAAATAAAATATTTCGCCCAATCTTCTGGTGCCGCTTTTAGATTACTGTTAGCTAGGCCATCAGGGCCCGGTGCTCGCGAAGAATTGAGTGACTTGATGGTACTAATGATATCTTCTATGTCCCAATTAAGTTCCCATGGATCATCATCTTTTTCCATATCATTTGTGTTTGGCTGTGCAGTCTTTTTATATAAAGTTGAAAAGTGATTCACCCATCTATCTGCTTGAACTTCTTGAATCATATTCTGTGATGTGGGTGAGACATTCAACAAAGACCATTGTTGCCGTGTATTTTTTTGATTGAGTGCTTTCAGGATTTCTTCTGCATCATTCTGCTTTATGGAGGCTTTGATTGATTTTATTGCGTTGGAATACTTATGTTTTTCCTTTTTTACTTCAATTTCAAAGTTCAGTTCCCTCTTTTTTCTCCGTTTTCACAAACATTTATAATGTTGTTTTTTTCGTTTGGATTTCCTTGTTAAAGTAATAGGAATTAATTTGTTTTTGTGGCTGCTTTGGTCCCGGTTGTTGATATTTTTCTAAGATCCATCCATAATTCAATTTCTGTTTGACTTGAATTGGGCATCTTCGAAGGCTGAGACTATTTCAGATATTTAATGTTGTTTTATTTAGAGTCTATTCAGCCCATTGGTAAGTTCAAGTTCAGATAGAGTTAATCGTCGATCATTTGTTGCATGTGTAGCCCATTCAATCTGTATCAAATGGTGATCACTGTCCGGCTGTATCAGATTTTTAGTCGAAGTTGTTACTTTTCGAATCCGTTCTGATATATAAATGTAATCGATAGTTGAGTTGGACTTTTCTCGTGACCACGTTGGTAGCGGTTTACCTTTGCTATTTACAGGCTGATCACTTAAAAAGATGTTTAGAAGATTTACTTCTTTAGTCAATTTTTTAGCTCTACTTGACATCTCTCTAGGGTCTAAATTATCACCTTCTTTATTGAAGAGATGAAAATTAAAGTCTCCTTCTATAATAAATTCAATTCCAGTATTGGAGATGGCCATGTTGTCAATTTCTTCGCATATTGAATCTATGAATCTTTTCTCTGACATTGCATTTGGGTTCCAATAGATGTTAAAAATGGATATCAGATTAATAGCCGAGGGCAAAGACACTTCGCTATTAATATCTGTTGACATTCTGATAGTTAGGTATTGTGCCCACGGGTGTATGTTCTTATTTGAAATTATTCTCCACGCCGGTAGTAATTTTGTTAATATCAACATTCCTGTTGCTGGTCTTCCCTGTTGTGAAGTTATTGCTGGGTTCATTAAGATACTATACCCATCGCATATTACCTCTTTGCTCAGCCAAGTTTCCTGCAAGCAAATAATATCCAACTCATCCAAAATTGCTGACTGTTTTTCAAGGAGATGTTTATGTCCTCTCGTGTTCCAAGAGCCTAATGATGTTTTACTCTTTTGGGAATCATTGCCCATTTGTTGTTATAGGTAAGTGTTCCTTCCACTTTGATCGAACTTCAAGTTCGTTTTCAGCTGTGATGTCTTGCGATAGTCACGCCATAGAATTTGGGTATTTCTATAGTCTTATGCCTGCAACTTTGTTCTTGAATCATTGGCAGTTTGCGCAGATAGTATCACTTTATTCTGTTCAAGATTGTTGTTAGGTGCATTTTGCCTGAACAACATAAGATTCTTTGATTTTTTATCAGCCATCAGTTGATGTTTGGTTGCTAAGACTTGTTGCATTGTGTCTTGTTTATCAAAGTCAATATGTGCTTCTTCCATATATCGTTTGTTTGGAAACAGAACTACTTCTAAGTCATCAGATTTGATTTTAGCCAATTGAGGAATAGTTTTAAACAATCGTAAGATCTTAGATCTGTTCATTATTACCGGCTCTTCTATGTTTGATGTCGTCGGAAATATTGCTATTCTATAGGCACAGGAATTCCTCAGCGGATTTTGGAATATTGGTCTAACTAGTAAAGGACTTGGTTGAGTAGTAGGGCTTTTGTTGTTAGTGCACTCAGCTTGCGTATCTGTTGATGACCAAGATTCATCATTGGATACTGTTGAATATTCGAAGGAGAAGTTAGTTGAAAAATCTTATTCATCATGTTCGCTTTGAGATTGATCTATGACCGTATCTTGACATTCGTCGACGATGATCAAAGTAGCATCTTGTGAGTTTAATGAGATTTAATTACATTCGCTTACATCGTCAGCAGTTGATAAATCTATCATTGGGATAATTTACTGGTTCACAAAGCATTTCTTGGTTGATTACCTCCAACAACGCATCCAATGGTTCCAGCAATGATTGCTTGTTCAGGTTGATGACATTTTTTGGTGCATTTGTGGGATTTGTTTTTTGAGTGGTTTGTTGTGTAATTTTGTTTTTTGATAGCAAGTTGGTTATTGTTCTTATTTGACCCTTCCGGTAACAGTTTCTGAACTGACTGCATTTTCCTGAGGAATGCACAAGAACCATTTTGAGGGTTTTTTGTAGTTTTTTTATTCTTTGGTTTGCTTAATAATTCTTGACCCACTATCCCACGTTTGGAAAGATCAAAAATGTCAAATGGAGTACAAAAAGGTGGTTCAACATTAACCTGCAGTGTCGGCATTGTCAAATTACTTGGTCCAGCAGAGAATGACTGAACTTCGTATTGTGTAGTTTGATTTGATTTCATAGCGTCGGTATTGTTTAAAATCTTAGTTTGTGTTTGATTTGTTACATATTGTTTTTGTTCTATCGTTTGTAATTGTTTTTTTGCTTTGTCATCAATCTGTTTTTTTGGTAATTGTTGAGAGAGTTTCCAAAAGGTTCTGTTTATCTACTCGATCGACTCTTGCTAATTATGCTAATCGCATTTGCCACATTCTAGATTTTTCTGCTTCATGTTTAAGGCGTTCTTGGATGGTGTTTATAAAAGTTTCCATGTACGTTTGTTTGGTCATTATCATCGCTAGCAGCGTCCCTTGATCTTTTGTAGAATCAACCATATATTCTTGAATCTTTAGAAATTGAATCATTGCAGTAGATAATACTGCCACTAGTGTGTTTTGTAAATCGAGCATTGTCATTGGCAGTCTTTGTTGGGTTTCCAGAGAATCACTTTGCTGTTCAGTTTTTCTACTTGAGGAAATATAATCCATATCTTCCGTTTTATATTTGGGTGGCAACTTGTTCAAGGGCATTGTACTTTCTTTCAAAGGAGAACAGCATCTTGATTGTACAATTGGCGTAGATGTCTCGATATGTTTTTGTTTTTTGTGGATTCGGGGTGAAAACTCCAGTGAAGACTCATTTATTTTTTCCTGAGAATCCATGATGGTGTCTATCTCAGTAATATCAAGAGATAGGTGAGCAATTAGGACTGCTCTAGGTTTGTTATGGTCTTTGTATCTTAAGACAGATGGTAAATATGTTGACTGCCATTGTAGTTTTGCTGCTTTTGCTCGATCTTGTAAAGAGGGCGTAAAGCAACTATTATCTTCTGTTGGTTTTTGAGATATTTTAGCTATGGATTGCACTGGCAGTAATGTAGAAGCAGCAGGAATTATGTCAGCCATTGCGAGATTGTCTTGCATGTTGTTAACTATAGCCATTTGCTGTGATTTCAGTAAGCAACAGTTTTGGTGGTAAGGTGCATCCTTTGCGAGAACATTCAGTTTAGTAGCTTTTGGAATGTCATGTAGACTTATGTTGTTCAATTCTGTTAAATGGTTTAATATCACGGTAGCTTGTTTCAGTGAGTCACCTTTCCGAGGCGACATTACAGTGGAATCTACAGTTTTAGATATAACTTCTAAATTTGGTATTTCATTGCAACCCACAGTTCTTATAGGTCCTTTAATGTGCTCATCGACTGGAGTGAATTCCCCAAGTGTCATGTGATAAATGGGGATTTTGGTCATTTGGGCTGTGGATTCCTCTAATTTCCCTTGCAGCCTAGTTCTAGGTTTAGACGGTTCCATTGATGGTATTAAGGTTAGATACACTGGTGAGTCACTGATATAATTGTTTTACTAGAATCACCTTCAACCTCAGAAAATCAAGCACTTACTGCCGAAACCAGCTGCAAACAGCAGACAACAGTGCGCCCTTAACTCCACGTGGGCTTCACGCCGCAAGGGTCGCGCTGTTGTGGTTATGAAGCACAGTTCAGGGGGCGTGGCCTCCGATTACCACATGACACCAGTCACGTGAGGATGTGAAACTGACTGAATCAAAGTCCCGCTCACCTCAACTGCTGTCAGCTGTATAATGCTGGCAGGCTTACGCGACTCAAAGCCGGTGATGAAACTCTTTCAGGCAGGGGTTCTTGAATCAATTAAGAGCAGTTTTCCAGTTCCCCAGCCGCACAGCAGACAACAGCGTGCCCTCAACTCCACGCGGGCTTCACTATCAATTATTACTATCGGGTGCAGGCAGCGACCCATTTGAGAGGCACCTGGCCGTCTATATCACACAGATCCTGGTGGGTCGACGGGTACAGTAGAACACGGGACTGTCAGGGGCAGAAAAATACAGTTATCCTTGAAGGATAGGCGGGTGAATAACCACCAGCAAAGGACGGATGGGCAGCATCAAAAACAATTCTGCGATGCTGGTTAGCAGTGCTCGTGGGCAGCACATATGCAAAATAGACCGTGCAGACCACTCCTTTGCAGCTGAACTAGATGAGCACAGGAGTATGTGCACGTCCACGAACAGCAAAGGGAAGACGGCAGATAAACAGCTATGATAGTGCAGCTGATGGTGCTCGATGTTTCAGTAGCGCAACATGAGGAACGAGTGCAAAACGTGATTTATGCAGCCATAAATTCTGAGCACAATTAAAGAAGGTGTGCTACAGGGGGAGCAGAGTCGAATCAGAGATGCTCTAGTGCAACCGACATGCGTTAGCGATAGGCAAGTACAAATAGTTGTAAAGACAGTATGTGTCACGCACGTGACCATTCATTAACACATTGAATATTGGCTATAGCTTAAAAGACATTAGGGAGGGTAGCGCAGTGATGGCTTACCAAGGATAAGTAGGCAGGGCATCAGGTGAATCCGCGCTCGGTGTTGGCGACAGTAGGGCAAATTTCCCGACCCTAGACCCTGACAACTGTCGGCGAGAGGATTGGTTAATGAGGATTCCGACCTCCAATCACGGCAGACTCAGCCTGATGGGGCAGAAGCTGTATTCAAAATATATGGGTGGCCATGTTGAAGTTGCGACGGCCTCGCGGAACCCAATGGAGGCTATAATGAAAATGCCGGGTTTCTCAGCATAAACGGCGCCACATTTCTGCAGTGAATGGTGATGGGCATTGGGCAACGATTGTTTATATTAAAGACATCGGCAGAGATTTCCTGTGATGCAAGGGCAGACTGAGGAAGCTGAAATGCTCACAGAGGACCCTGAACTTAAAGTCCAGCAGCTCCGAAGCTGTGCAGCTTTCGCTTTTGCAAGCGTGATGAGAACAAGTTGGGCCTGCAAACCACCTCACTAGACTTCACAGAAGCGTGGCTGATCTGATGACTTGCAGCATCATTAACATTGTTCCTTTCAGGCAGGCTGTGGCAAGCTTGTAACATGTTTAAAGATTAGACCAGCCAGCCCACCAGAGGAGTAACCCTCCCACCCTGGGGGGCAATTGCCCCTCTTGCCCTCAGCTCAGTCCACTACTGGCTACTAGGATGTGGTCAAGTAGTACTGAAACTATTGCTAGCAGTTGAAGTTTGTTTACCACGATCTTGTTTACCAATCGGTAGTCAATACATATTTGTAGCTTCCCTGACTTCTTAAGCATACAAAAGTGTAGTGATGAGATGTGAAACACATACAAAAGTGTAGTGATGACATGTGAAACATGGAATCGTGAATAAACCCGTTGGCAAGGTAGGCGTCTAAGTATTCCCATTAAGTGTTTGTTTTCAGCCCAAGTTAAGTGTAAAATGCTGCTGTCTGGCAAAATTGTATTTGGGACAAAATCTATCTGGCAAACAAATGACGATGTTGCTGAAGTGTGTCTGCTGCCAGCTTGCAAACTCATTGTTGCAAAGCGAGAGTTCTACTGAATGTGAGTCGGTAAGGCAGTTAATGAAATATTCTTGCCCTACTAAACAGGTGGCAGGGCTAGCTCCCGTAGATCCGAGGAGACAGTGATCACCACAAAATGACACAAAGGAAAATGTTCACATGGCCCACTCTGTGACAGGTTTTTGTTAACCAACCACAGCATGCCACGTATAAACCCAAAAGGGTCTATAAGGTCAAAGGTTATACACTCCATGTGGCCAGGATAACACTCCATTTGAAGGTCACATGTCTGGGAAGTAATGGGACCAGAGAGCAAGTTGGGGCCATCGATTTATTTGTTTCTGGCTCTATTTTGTCCTTACTGAGTTGGGATTCCTAAATGGTAGCATAACCTAAAACCATGAAGGTTCTCATTGCCCCGAAGTCCACCATAATGGTAACTTTCTACATGGTGTTTTGCCAGTGCTTATGTGATATTGCATACAGTGTGGAGGTATGTTTCACAACCCAACAAGGCACTTGTGCCTATTGCTAGATGTCCTTGTTTGCCATCTGGTTTTCTTTGGCATCTCTGGGTTTATCAGGAACGATTGCCGTACCAAAGTATAGACAGAGCTTTAGGTTTCGACTTTTTCTATTTTCCGCTTTGGTAAGCCAGCTTCTCAAACCCCAGAGTTGAATGGGTTCTGTGAAGGCATCATGAAGCAAGACACATGCAACAGACTTAAAGTTCAAAGAAAAGATGTTTATTAACTTAAGTATCAGGATGGTTGAATGCCTAACTTGCCTTATACTAAGGTGGGAATTCCCTACCTGAACAAAAGTAAGGAAAGTCTGAGTCAACGAGTTCAACTTAAAGGTCTGTGTGTCTAAAACCTATTCTTGCCCTCACAACTAAAGCTAAACAATGTGTAGGGATGTTACTAACAAAATAAACAGTGCTTAACTCAAAGTCTGAGATTCTTCCAGCTCAAGTGCACAAAGGTTCCATAAAAAGTCCCCAGATCACCTTTCTAACATTCAAGACAACACAGTTCCAAATAATCCTTCACCAAGCTCCAAGCAACACAGTTGAATAAGCAAAGAGGTCTTGAGGCTTCGCCCTTAAGACAACACGTGTAGTTCCTCACTGGTCTAGGTGCAGTTGTCAGACCACACAGTCCACCACCACAGGTCGCACAACCAGGATACCTAGGTTCTGGGGTCACACAAGTTCTTCAGCTCCTGCCCCAATGGACTAAGTTACTTTCACTTAATTTCCCTTTGTTGGCCTCTTGGCTATATGTGCAAGTGTAAACTTCTTTGGCTTCTCCTTATCAACCTCTTGATTCTGCCATCACATGCCACACACCACTTGCCAGTCTATGGCCTTGCCACATTGCATTCACACATAAAAGTTCACCTTTGTGGGGTTTTATTCATATCCCCCTCCTGTGGTACTCTTTCACACTTATGCCCTTTACCATAATTTATTTTCACATGGGCATTTGATTTATCCTTTGGGATTTGCTTTGCCCATAAGGTTTTTAGTGTATTTAGTATTCAAGATATTCAACTTCAAGGCTTCATTCAGTTCTGCATTTAAAATGCATTAATTAGGCTTAGTTTACGTTTCCATTCAGTTTGGTATTTATAATGCATTTGTTATGCTCAACCGTAAGTTTTCAGCCAGTTCTGTATTCATAATGCATTACTTATATGTAGTTTCAAGTTTCTGGTTGGTTCGGTAGTCAATAAGCATTTTTTGTTTTTTTTGTTCGAAGACAGTTATTTTTTCCAGTCTGTTAGGAGAGCCCCGGTGCCAAAGTGTTCTCTCTGATACTCACTGGTTGATTGCAGCTCTCCCCGACTTCCCCCACAGCTTCCTCTCTGCCCGTGAGGCCAGCGGGCCTTCTAATGCGAGCCCTGCTCACCTGCTGGGCTGTCTTCTCTGCAGACCGGCAATCAGAGAGAATTCTCTCGGAACTCTGATGGCGTCCTCTGTCACCTGGATGTGCACACAGCTCCTGCTGTTCATTCTGTATGCTGGAGGCTCCCACACCTGCGTCCACGATATGGCCTACTTGTCGCGGGCCACACTAGTTCCATTGGGTCTGGGCCAGAGACCTGGCTCCTGCTCTGGTCTCACCACCACTGCCAACACACATAAAGGGGTCCTCTGCTTGCCTCTCCCATGCAGCCTCCCTGTTGCTCCCTTCTCTTGGTCTCTGACCCTCATTGAATACAACAGCATCCAGTTAATAGGTTGCAGGTGTGTGTCCTTACTTAGGTTTGCCTGACCCTGATTAAAGGGACATGCCTGACTTCAAGCATCCTCTTCACCCCAGTACCAGAGTGGTAAAATGAAGGTAATGTATTTGCTACTCTGTTGAACTGGGGTATCCACCCAGACCTTTAAGATGAGGCAGCAATACTTAGAGACAGATGGAGATGCAGAATATTACTCAAACATCAATAATCAAAACTGACTCAGTAAATTGGCGAAGTGCGAATTCTTTAATTTCAATTATCTAAAACAGAGTTACAACGAACATCAACGCGTTCGCTCGATCTTCACACTCAATGCAACACATAAAAAAAACAGGTTATATACTAAAATCTTGTCATTATTGACGTCAATCTACGTTGCAAACTACAAAAACCTACTTGGAATGGTGATAGGCTTACAGGGAACATCTAGGTATACGTTTCATACTTGTCAGGGAAGGTGATTGGGTGTCTAACATCAGGTGGGACAACTAAGCCCTCCTCTAGTGCACATTTCTACGAACGCCATCAAATACACAACGTCCCATTGGTTATACAAACTATAGGGCTCTCTATTACGTGTCCCACTATGATTGGTTGGCACCCTTGTACGCCTCTTTAATATTCCACCTACGCAAGCAGCACGCAGGCTGGCACACAGGTGGTGGTGGGCTGGTCATAATCATAGCTTCCCACCAATTTAGCCCTGGCATCCATCATCACTCTTGCAGTCTACTAGCCAATTAAGACTTTGAACTCGCCTTGGAAATGATTGCTGTGCTTGAGAATACGAGGGAGAATAGCATACTCTGTCTTCTTGGTTTCGATAAAGCTCATTATAATATCTTTCTTCATCTGACCGCCTGACTGTAGACCATGTTTTCGAATCTTACTGCATTTAAAATACTATTCTTTGATGAACCTCTGACGTCTTCAACGTTCTCGCCCCTCACTTAAGACAGAAGGTTTAATCTTTTTTTACACGTTCTGTAATTGTTTGTACGCACATCCAGGCCCACGGTGGCCTTGTCTTCTTGGTGTTGATCCAACCAAGCCTTTCTTTGATTTACCTCCATGGTTAAGTTTTACGATTTCTACCTGCGACACACTGAAAAAGTCTTTCTGCTCACAGGATCAAGCTCTGCTAAAGTGCATTGTGGAATCATCCATAGTCCTTACATTTCCTATGTATATACGTTGGAGCATCGCCGTAATCTATTCACTACATAGATAGCCTTTAAGAATACTTTGTCTACTTGCGTTACAGCATCTGTACAATCATAAACTGACTTGATATCTTCTTCATTATTTCCGTAGCCTGAGCATCTTCATCTCGAGCCCAAAATGTTGCTCATCTGTAACACCTCCTCTTTAGAGCCTATAGAATATTTTTATGTTCTCTTATTCCTGAATCTCTTCTGGCTGTGTCAGCTCTGCTTCTCATGACATCTCCAGGCTTCCCTTTTGCTCAGTTTTCACACTTCTTCCAGAATTTCATTCAAATGGCCATCATATTGTCGTGCATGCATGTATTGCTTTCTCAATGGGAATCTTACTTTCAGGATTCTTTTTGGTATTGGTATTCTCACTGGTAATGCATGTGTCTCACACTCTGGCTCCCAACATATAGTTAGCATGGGAAGGAGCTTTGGATGGGGTACTTGCAATAACCCATAAAGGTTGGGGGAGGGTTAGGTTGGTCATTTTTAGGGAAAGTGGGATACCATATCTCACCTGGGAATACCCAACTCCCAATCTCCAAGAACCCTCCACCAAGGTGATCGTCCATCGCTTCTCCACCCCTGGTTCGGGGTCCAAGAGCGATGGCCATTCCCTGGCCACCTGAGAAGAGGATTCAGGGGGTTTAGGAGTAAGAATACCCTCAGGTTTCTCACATATCCTTCACAAATGCGGGTTGGACCGAGGTGCTTTGCATGGAACCAGTAGAGAAAGTCTACATTACCTTGCTCTCGACCCTTCCATTGTGTTCCACTGCTAAGCAGTAACGTTGAAGGTCCAGGAACCACTGCGCTACCCTAGGGTTGGATTGCTTCCTTTGACTGATCCACACTAGAGGAGAGTGTTCTATTATTAAGTGAAACCTACGCCCTAGGAGGTAATACTTTAGAGGAATCACTGCCCACTTGATGACCAAAATCCTCTAACTCGATGACTGAGTAGTTCTTTTCTCTGGGAAAGAGTTTTCTGCTTATTTACAAAATTGGGTTGTCCGAAACCATCATGGTTTTGTGAGAGAACTGCTCCTAATCCCAGTGAGGAAGCATCAGCCTGGAGGATGAATTCTTTGGAAAAGTCTGCCACTTTTAAAATGGGGCTTTGGCATAGTGTTTGTTTGAAGGTGGTATAACAGATTTCATCTTCCTCTTCCCATTTGATCTTTTGAGGCTCAGCATTTTTCAATGTATCTGTCAATCTGGATGTTTTGTTGGGAATATTCAGAATAAACCTAAGGTAATACCTGATTATTCCCAAATAGGCACTTGGATATTTCTTAATTATTGGAGTGTGGGTATCCTGAACAGCTTTCACCTTCTCTTGTTGGGGTTCAATCGTGCCATTACCTACAAAAAATCCAAAATACTTAACTGCAGATTGGGCCAGTTTTACATTTTCTGGGATTAGTGGTTATCCCTGCTTTTCTCAGCACTCTCATGACAGTGTAAAGGTGGTTGGTTTAAATGGTCTTTCCATGTCAGGCTATGCATGACAATGCCATCTATATAGGCTCTGCAAATGTCTGAGCAGGGTTGCAAAATTGTATCCATTAGTTTCTGGCAGGAGCACCATGCAGACCAAAGAGTAGAACTTTAAATTGGAATAACCCTATGGGAGTGGCAAAGGCAGTTTTCTCTTTATCTGGACCATGTAAAAGGAACTTGCCAATATCCTTTTGTTAGATCTAATGTCCAAAGATAGACAGCATTACTCAGGGAATCTATCGGTTCATCAATACGTGGGCATTGTAAAAGCATTTATGAAGTCTATACAAAACCTCCAACTTCCATCAATACGATAGAAGGGGACCAATAACTATTAGAAGGTTTGATAATGTTAGACACTGGCATGCTCTTAACTTCCTAAATAATGGTATATTATCTAGCCTCGTGCAACCGATAGGGTTTCAAATGTACCACCACTTTGCATACGGGAGCGCAGATGCGATGGTACATATCCTTTACTCCAAGTTCTTCTCGAAATACATCACTGAAGTGCCTAATAAGGTCAGGTAAATCTTGTTTTCTGATTCTTGTTGAGATCACGTGAAATTAAGGCTCTACTTTCTGTGTCTTCTGGTAAAAGACAGGATGATATTACTGGGAACTCTGAAGGATTTCCCTTGCATTCCTTCAATAGGTTTATGTGATAAACGTGGGTTTTGAGACGGTGGTCAGGTTGTGTGATCTTATAGTTACAAGGACCTACTTGTTCTAATACCTCATATGGTCCATGTCATCTGGACACCAGCTTGCTTTCAGAAATAGGCAATAGTACCAGCACCTTTTGACCTATGGAAAAGGACCTCAACAAAACCAAAGAATGGAGGACTGCAGTGTCAAGGAGAAGCTGATTCTAAGGGTCAACTGTCAGTCCTAAGAAGACGGTTTGCTTGAGGAGTTATCAGGGACAATCGGTTTTGTGTACTGTGAATGTTACAGTTGAAGACCTTAATCAGCATGATCAGTATGATTTGCCAGTACTAAGGATGACCAGGGTGATGATTATGTGGATGCTGCTGGTTCAAAGATACCCCCTAGATGCCCCCACATGCCCATCACCAGTAGCAAATATGGGAGGTATCAGGGGAATGGCTATGGATTTGACCCTTCAGCCACTCACCAAGTGGTTGTGGGCACAGTTTGTGCCATGCACCAATGGCACAATGGCTAAGAGCAGCTAGCTTTCGTCAGGTGGGGGCACTGTGCTGCATGCTGTATACCTTTTCAGGTATTTGTATTAACCGGTACCTCAGAAGGCATTGACTCTGGTGGGTTGGGGGAACTGCTGCTTCCACACTACAGGGGCAGAGAATGAGGGCGGCATTGGAGTTGTTGGGAAGGGGGTAACCCCGTCCCACCCTCCTAGGTACTTTAGAGTAAGGCGAGCAGCATTCAAAACACTGTGATGGGCTAGGGGGGACATTGGTAGGACCTACCCCAATATAATCAACCCACATAGTGTAGCCCAAGGTGCAAGCAAGACTGCCATTTTGTATAGATGTTAGTGCATTCTGAGTAGATGTTAGTAATTATAGTTTGGAGACAAGGCCTATGCAGCATTTCATGCACTAGGGCCTAATTGTGAGATGAGGGAAATCTCTACCCATGCCCGAGCTCCCATGAGGACAACCCACACCCCTAACAGCCATGAAGTTCATTCATTGTTCTGACATTGTTGCAAAGATGTTTTTCTATCCGCAAGGAATGTGCCCTACAAGGCTGCGATCATAGACCAGCGCCTGGTGTGCATGCTATCTCACACAGGCCAAAACATGACCCGGCCCATCGCCAGGCAGCCACGAGTTATAGCCCATATAAGTCTCTAAACCTCAAGATCCTTGAATCCTATGGCACCAAGTGCCCTTTGATCACCAACCCCAAAGTAACAAGTCCTGAAATGTTCAAAGAGGATGGAGGAGGATACATTATAATTCAAACGAGGGTGGAGGCCTTGGAGCCAGATAGCATGGAAGGGAGTGAGTGAAATGTGTGTGTGAAGGTTAGAGTGCCCCAGACCCTCCTTTGTGCCAGTCCTAAAGCCTGCCAGGTGCACAGCATAATGATAAAGTAGCATTTTGTTAGGAGTGCAGTTAATTTGTTCTTTGACCTTCGTTGATGAGAAGGGGATGATCTCTGTAGCACTCACGTGATGGAAGATGGATGGACTCGGCTGGAACCGATGACCAGGCATCCCTTACGGGGCAGGCAGATCCTTTATAGGTGCACACCAACCAGCTGAGCCGGTTTTTACTGTATTTTTTGTGTCATTATGAAGATGTGGCTCCTTTTAAGCCTCTGCTTTTGGCAGAACGTTCTTAGCAACACAGTTCTAAGCTGTTGCTCTCATCTATGTGTGAGATTAAAACTTGTTATCCTTACAAGATCAATTTGGTCCTTTCTTCCTTAGCGGATTGTATTCTCTCTGGTATGAGCATTCAGGGACTTGCCTTCAATTGGTGACCCCAGCGCCTGGCCTCTTTTTGCGGAGGCTTCCATGGCCAGAGTAGGGCTCCCACAATAAGAGCATCTTGGAGCACATGTGCTCGGGAGGATGGCTCAGGGGCAACATGCTCGCCTTGGAAGCAAGACGACATGGAGCAACACAGGTTCAATCCCCGTGTCCACGCTTAGAAACCTCTGGGTATTTAGCACATTATAAATAGCCTATCATATCATATCTTATCATGTTCACATTTTTAGGAGCTAGGTATAAGGGGTAACAGCTACAGAAGAGAAAAGAAATTCTAGACCTCTAGCGAATGTTTGAGGACATAGAGGACCAAGGGTATGGAGTGGGGGTGCAGATACATAAAGATGGAAAGTGCAGGAGGGGTGATGGAGATGGTGGGGTGGCAGTGGAGCGAGGGGGATTATATCCCTTGGCAGCAAGTCCCTCAGATGGGTACACAAATCCAACCTATGTACCCACTGTAGTAGGGACCCCTTCAGCACCAGTAACACCACAGCTACCGGACCCCCACACCCTGTATGCACACCCGCCCAAAGTATCAGCATCTGCAGGTGTCAGGTTAAGGGAGTTCAAAGATAGGTTGGCAGAGTTGCTAACAGAACTGAACAGGATACAAGTATCGCAAGGGAAGTTAGGGATGTAGGAGTGTCAGGAGAAAGGTCAGAAAAATGGAGGTGAGGTGCTGCTCAGGATGGATATTGAAGAAATAAGACATGTATGTGTTACGAAGGAGGGGAACAAGGGTGAGTGGACAATCCTTGGACAGGAAAATACGATGTTTGGAAACAATGTGAGGGAGGATGACAATGATACAGTTGATGTGGGTCAGGGCGAAGAAGAAGAAAGGGGTGAAGAGGCAGTTGAGAGTACCCCCCAAGTAGAAGGTTCATGGGGGGGCAGGTTGAGGACTAGGGCCTGCAGGATGGCATTGGTAAAGAGAAGGGGAGTTATGAAGAAGGGTGTGGGAAGTGGGGCGAAGATGCAGATACCCCTCAAACATAAGGGGGAAGGGAGGACACAGTATGTGCCCTGGCCCCAGATGGATAAAAACAATTTGATTAAGGCTTTCCCACAGCTCACAGCAGGGGCAGGTAAGTGGATATATGAGTTTGAAAAGCAGACAGCAGGGTTGTCCCTGGCAATAGGGGACATCAAGAGTTTGATGGTTGCTATAATTGGAGACCAGGCGGGGGATATGTGGGTAAAAGCTGGGTATCTGGGAATAACTCGGGGGGTATGATACACATGATGGAACATCCTTCAACGGAATTAGAGCACAGGTATGGGATGCGCTACGAAGGGCTTTGCCAGACACCCCTGATTTACAGTCCCGATGCAGTATACAGTGGGCGATGATGAGGACCCAGCTAAGTTTATTCTCAAATTACAAGAGATGTGGAGAGCTGAAACGGGAGGACAGTGGGATCAGTCAATACCATTTTTCTATTTCATTGTACAGAGGGGCTTGCCAAAAGTGCATAAGGCATTGGATAAGATTGTGGGTATCGAGGCAAATGGGTGGCCGAAAATAGAGAGTATAATAGTTCACCACTGTAAAAGAATCAAGGAGTGGGACAGAAAAACAGCACAAAGGCGTCAAACGGAGGAAGCAAAATTGGGAGAAAAGAAACTGGCAAAGTTTGTTGTCCAGGTACCGGTGTCAACACCAGTGCAGGTGGAGGGGACAGAGAACTACCAGCAGGTTGTGAGCACCACTATTGCTGCGCTCTGGACTGAAGGAGGACAAGGACAGTGGGGCAGGGGCAACAATATTTCAGCCCACAGTGGCAGCAAGGAGGACCACAGCGAGGAAGAGGAGGCTTCCGAAGAGCAAGAGGAGGGGGTTTTGGACCCAGAGTGGGTAGATCAGGACCATCACAATGTTGGAATTGTTTGAGGTGGGGGAATTTTGTAAGGGATTGCAGGAGCAGGTCTGCAATGGGGTATAAGTATGGGTCACTGCAGCAGGGCCCCAAGGACTAGGGTATCCACAACACGGTCAAGGGTATCACAATCAAAGGCATCTACAGGGGCAACCACAGACATACAACCAGAAGCCTCAAGTATCTGATATACAGGTACAGCACCCGCTGCAGCAGCAGGGTGGTGTGTCCCTGGCCAATGGGGTACCAAGTGGAACCACCGCCATCTTTGGAGGAGCAACAGTGATGGGAGTAACACCTCATTTCCCAGAACAAACACATATCCTGATTACGACAGCCCACAGAGAGCACTTGTGTGTCTGGTATTGTCAACGACCATCTACCTTGAAGAGGAACCCTTGGTGGGGGCAGAGATAGGACACAAACAGTTCATATTTATGGTGGACTCAGGTGCAACAAAATTGTGCATCATGGAAGGGAATTTCCCATTATCAAGCATATATCTCTACATGCAGGGGTTCTCTGGGGCTATTTCCACAGAACCATACAATGAGGAGCTGGACGTTGAGGTGGGGGGAAGGTGGTGCTCGCTCTCCTGCTATATTCTGAAAGTTCACCTGTCAATTTGCTAGGCAGGGACCTTCTCAGCATATATAAACATGACAATATAATTTACAGATTGCGGCATAGTTTGCACCACACCTGGGATGTGCGCAATAAAGGCAATGTTGATAATACACACAATGACAAAGGAGGTGGTGGTCCGTGTGTTAGGATTTAAGTATTAAGTATATGGGAACACCAAAAGGATACGATATACTTTGATATATTGGAACACCTGAAAAGGATACGCTGGTATACAAAAGGATACAAGTTGGGTTGTTCGGATGACTCGGAGAAAATTGCTTTTAGTTGATTACAGACCTTCCAACTAATGTCACTCTTAGACTATTAATATACACAGTCAAAGAGAGTAATCAGTGGAAAGGGCGAGTTATGGTAGGGATACACCAGCCTGTTGAACAAACACAAAGGAGTTTTAGTAACTGCCCCCTAACTAGCAGACTAATTATAGGTCTAATTAGAGATACACTGACCTGCTTTGATGGACTGAAGGACCGTAACCCAGGAAATCCAAAGGAAAAAACAAAGAAACAACGATAGGAAAAGGAATGTTAGTTGGGAAACTAACCCAAACGGAACGAGGGCCACAGTAGAGTCGGGTTGGTGCACACTGGGTAGTGTCCATGAAGTTCAGTGCACTGTTCTTGTAACAAAGAAGTAGAGGAAGCAGACCATGGTAAGGATTTTACAGTTGTAATGTATTCCGTAGGTCAGAGGAGTCCAGGTTAGGCAAAGACTGGCATGTCCCTTTTAGTGTGATTTGTTGACTGGATAAACAGACAAGAGGGAGTCAGAGAATCACCCCAAAATACCACTCGCATCTGTGACGTTCCCTCTGGTGGGAAAAATGCGTAACTGAATAGCGTGGAACGCTCATGTAGCAAAATAAGGTCTTAGATCCATAACATGGTATATTGGATAAGCAACTGGAGGACAGCGGATAGATCCGCTTTGGATTGCAGAGTAAACCGGGAAAACCGCAGCTACGGGGTTAGCTAAGGCAACTGGAGGAAAGCAGGATGAACCGCTCTTAACTGCTGAGTAAACCAGGAATTCAGTGGCTTGGGGTAGCTGGAGTTTTTGCCGTAGATGCGGCACGGTCGCAGCAGCGACCTACAATGGAAACGAACAGCTAGAAAAGACCGCTGGAAAGAGCGGTACGGAAGGATTCCGAGCTCCGGAACGAAGACCACAGGAACAACGAGTAGAAGCGCAGTACTACGGAAGGCTTCTGATTAAATACCGGTCAGCTGATGAGATCGCGTGGGTAGCGCAATGACGTCAGGTCATGTGCCATTTGCGTATATTCGTAAAATGGTATCGGAAGTACGCGAAATAAAGAAATGATGTTTGTTACCTGAAGTAGAATACCGAGAACTCAAAAAGGTTAGACAATGTTTACAAAAAGCGTTTGCCAGGGAGCTTTCCCCAGAGTCGCCACCGTGTATAAAAAGGTCTGGCAGATCTCTGGGCTGTGTGTGCAGGGTGCCGAGCACACGTGGTTTTGGCAATTTTGGCAGGCATGACACCGTGGGACTCCCGTGAACTCAGACATATTCATTTATGGTATTACTGTGCTTATGGAGGCGGTGCCTCAGATCGCTAAGCAGTGTTGGCTAGTGCCCACAGATTATATCTTTCATCCAGTTGTGTCACCTGAGGTGGTGGTGGGAACAATATTGTTGCTGGATTTCCAGGGATTGTTGGTCTCTGATAAAAAGGTTGTCGTGCTAGGAATAGATAAGGACGGGTGTTAGGGGCACACAGTGATCTGTATAGATCCAACAGTACAGTTAAAGAAAGTGATGGATGACGAGCTGTTTGAGAACAATGACAAAAATGGAGAGATACTATTAGAAATGTGTATCCCCCTATGACATAATGGTACAGTACCTTAGTGTGCGGTGCCCCCGGGTGGCAGTACTAACTCCCTCTATTCCTTGACAAAAACTTACAACACATGCCTTCACAGTTGTGGACTACAAATCCACAGGATGTAGGACTACTGAAAGACATGACCCCTTTGCGTATAACACTGAAGCTCGGGGTAAAACAATACCCATTATCAAGGGAGGCAGGGGAGAGTATTAGAAAGACAATACAGGCCATACTGGACTAATGTTGTGTAATATCCTGTCAAGAAATTAACAGGGGGCAATTGGAGAATGATCCAGGACTTGAGCCCCCTAAATAACGTGGTACAAAAGAATTTCCCGTATCATGCAACAATTTTATGCAGTATCCCCAAACAAGCCACATACTTCACTGTAGTGGACTTGAAGAATGCATTCTTCTTGATTCCACTCCAACCTGAGTCGAGGTACCTCACAGCATTCACACAGGGCCAGATGCGTTTTGAACATACTAGATTATCTCAAGGGTACTGTCAGAGCCCGAGCATCTTTAACAGAACATTGCACGCTTATTTATGGACTATTCAGGTGCCCAGCATGATTATCCAGTATGTCGATGATCTGTTAGTATGTAGTGACAGTGAGCAGCACTGCCGAAGGGATTCCATTACATTCCCACAATTGCTGGCCTATAAGGGGTACAAGGGTGATACTACTAAGTTGCAATACTACCAATAGGAGGTGCTCTATCTGGGACAGTTCATATCAGCGAATGGTCAAAGGATACTACCAGATAGGGCAACGTTAGTATGCGCCTCCCCCAGATCTGCCTAAGTCAAAGAAATAAAGACATTTTTGGGGCTATGCAACTACAGTAGGCCAGGGATCTTAGATTACGCAGCATATACGAGACCACCTCTGAAGGCCCTTGGGGAAGCACAAAAAACAAAGGATCATAGGTTGCAGTGGACTGCAGATATGATCAAACAGTTCGATCTAAAAGAGGTCATTAGTTCAGCACCCGTACTGCCCACCCCAGACTATGCACAAGTATTTTACTTGTTCTCACAGTCAGATCGCCAGCTCTTGGCCGCAGTATTGACACAGAAAAGTACTTTGGGCCATAAACCATTGGCCTATTACAGCAGCATACTGGACTCAGTGATGCAGGGGCAGTTCACATGCAAACAAGCTTTAGCAGCTGCTGCATTTGCCATAGAAAAAAGTTCTACTATTATAATGGGGTGCTCAGTTACATTGTATGTGGAACATTCTCTATTTGTCATTCTAGAAAGGTCAAAATCCACCCTGACTACACAGAGATCTTGGGTGTATGAGATCATTATCTCAAAGCCCCACATTCACGTGGTCAGATGTAAAACAGTGAATCCGGCCAACTTTCTAACAGTTATATCTACTGCCGAAGATCTGACAATGCACAACTGTGCCACATTCCAGGCGGAGGAGGGTGACATTCCCAAAGCGAAAGATTGCACATTGACGGAGTGGGAGATACTCTTCATTGATAATTTGTCCACAATTGAACAGGAAGATGGTCAAAGACATACAGGGGTAGCAGTGGTATGGCTTGAGGAAGGAGAGTACGAGACAGTGATGAGAAGATTGCCCATGCATTATTCTGCAGCAGATATACAGGAGGACTGGTGTATACCAAACATCCAGGAGAGCATCACAGAAATGGTCATACACTGCACCACATGTCAAGTTTTCAGTACAGGGATGACATTACAGACATTATGGGGCACATTGCCCAGCCCTGCTGCGCCGTTCCGTGAATTACACATAGATTAAGCTGATATGAGTGAACGTTGCAATGGCTCCAGGTACCTCATAGTAGTGGTTTTCCCTTTCTCAAGGTAGTTGGAAGCAAGGTGTTGCACACATCTTGATGCCAAATGTGTTTCTAGATACTATGGTATGCAAGGTTTTCTCTCAATCGGTGTGTGCAAGGTTTTAAGGTCAGACAATTATTTCAATGCACGTCACAGCACTACCTGGCATCAAGCACTGGATGTGTTCAATTTACCACCCACAGGCCAATGGCATTCTGGAGAGAATCAACGGGCTCCTAAAAGCAAATTGTCCAAACTGTGTTCCACATTGAAAAAGTACTGGGTGCACGGTTTGCCACTGGCCTCTTCAGTCTACATACACAATCCAGCAAAGACCACCAGTTGTCACCTCACAAGGTGGTCACTGGTTGATGTATGCACACCCCTATATGCCTGTTAAGAGGAGCTTCAGATGCACATAGGGCAGCAGCAGTGTTAGGTGGTGAGTTCAAAGATTTGACCACACTTACACTGGCAATTAAATGTGTCTCCCGACCGATTGCACCTCCTACAATTGAGATGACAGATACACCGGACATAGCAACCATGACAGCGACATATCCTGGGTCCATGACCACACAACCGCTGCTGCCTGGTGTCTTTGTGTATATTTGTAATTTTGTGCGTAGGTGGAACAACCCTCGGTCTCACAGGCCCTACGAGGTGGTGTTTTGCAATCCCCTCACTGTTTAGTTAAAGTGCTTGTAATATTGGGTACACCTCTCTGACATCCGCAGGGAACCTCCAGACAGCATGTTGGCACATCAGTTATTTTAAAAGGAGGGGCAGCAGTACCTGCACCCTTTCTACATCACCGACCTGTC
This sequence comes from Ambystoma mexicanum, assembly GCF_040938575.1. Lineage (NCBI taxonomy): Eukaryota > Metazoa > Chordata > Amphibia > Caudata > Ambystomatidae > Ambystoma > Ambystoma mexicanum. The sequence goes on from NC_090924.1 coordinate 1,025,950,345, forward strand.
CAGGCACAATACATGTGCAGTGTCACACTCCACTGATGGGCTGAAGCCCAGTTTCTAGCTCTATATTCTTCTTTTTTGGGAGCTCTTCTCCTCTCTTTTTTCCTTTCTCTCTCTCCCTCGCTTCCCCCTCTCTCTTTTTCTCTTTCTCCCTCTCTCTTTTTTCCTCTATCTCTCCCTGTTTAAAAGTACATCTTGTACATCTCTGTTTCTTTGTTGTGTGTCTTTTTGCTTCCATGTCAGGAGAGAAGATGATGAATCTCATAAATGGAAATAATCTTTCGTTAAGTAGGGTTCCGAAGTGTAGGTGCACAAATGACAATGTATGGGCCTATGCTTACTATTGTGAAATGACCATTATTGCAAGTACATGTATGATATTGGCGGCACTATTGGGGCTTTATTGGGGAGAGTATGTTATAGGGGGAGGTCATATAAAGGGGGGTGGGATTGCATATTCAAATGGAACAGTACATATACATTTTAACAATGTTAGTGGATTTACATATATTAGTAGCAATATGAATGCTAAAAATAACAATGGAAATTAATGTAGGCGTAACAATATGGTTGATATAAATGTTAGTGATGATTATAATGGGTACAATACGACAGCGAGAGTGCGTGCACAATTGGAAATGGGGGAAACAGTGAAAAGGTTATCGAAGATTGTTTAATAATTCGAAACAATATGATGTTATTTTCAATAGCACTGTTAAAACTGGCACCCCTGAAAGTGTGTATAGAATAATGAAAAGGGAAATACGAAAGAAGTAATATATGTATCAAGGGTTGGGTTTGGATGTGATTGAGGATATACATCATCAAGAATTTACCAACTTGTGGTATACCGACGAGTGGTGTGGGAAGAAATGTTGTGAATGGAAGCTGTTATGTGTGTTCACTCACTCCACATGCGTCAGGGGCTCCCAAGGTGTTAGCACTGCAAGCCGTCCCAATTATAGAGGCACAATGCCTAGCTCATCTTGCGCTATGCAGAATAAGATGAAAGTTCCAGGCACACAGTGTGCAACTGCAATTGGTGGGTCCAGATCTTGTGAAATGCAATGACAATCCAAACAGCACCAAGTGTGTATAATTACCCTATTTGATGATGAAAGGACGCAAACATGTCGATAACAAATGGCAGGACACCACACTACCTCGCCGGGCAGAAGGACTTGTAACACATAACAAGGACATGATAGCACAAGTGGACAATTTCTGTGCACAAATATGGACAGATCACATCACAAAGCTGACGTGGATTGCAACAATGGAAAAGTTGGTGCGAGTGCACAGGGAAGAAGTGTATGGACTATGTTTCCGCAGCAAGGGTACAGTCTTTGTCAGCTCAAACGAACGTTGTAATAAGACTCTCCTTATTGCAGACATGAAGAAGGGAATTGTAGCTGTGATGGATTACTACAAGGTCTGTGGCCAAAAAGCTTACTTACACCTCCCACCATCATGCTGTTGTTCTCTAGTCACGCTACCCTCAGCCCAACTAGTGATCCCAGAAAACACCTGAAGAGGGTGGGGGGCCCTCCCTACCGAAGAGCCAACTAACCCTCCCGCATTCAAAGAAGTCAAAAGAAATACTGTTGTCCACACAAGAGCTCCTCATGCTGCTAGGTCAAGGAAAGTTCCTACAACTAAAGAGGAAGAAAACATCAAATTACATATCTAAAGACTCTTCTGCATTGCTTTCTGAAATGCCAGAAGAATACAGACTCTTCAGCTCAGCAGAATCCTTTTTTGCATCTCTACTGTTGCCAGGAGGGCAGGCCGCAGCAAACGCCAAATGGTTGCAGATCGTGTGCTGGGAGATGGTCCAACTTGCGAACGATACAGAGAATATGTTCAACCTGATCAAGGTTGAGTTGCGTGCATTGAGACATATGACAATGCAAAACCGCTATGTGCTGGACATGTTAACAGCAATGGAAAGTGTAGTTTGCAAAAAGTTTGGTGATTCCTATTGCACGTTCGTGCCTTCAGATGATGCAGAGAACGCACCATTATCAAACATCATTGCAGCCGTCCATGGCCTGGTTGTTCATATGAAGAAGAATGGTGGAGTACAGGAGAGTGGCTGGTTTACCAAGGCATTTGACCGTGCCCCGTCGTGACTCAGAGCAATCATGAAGATGTTGATGCTCATCATCGTGTTCATCCTGGTTATTTTCTGCACCTGTCAACTGGGCCTTCGATGTTGTACCAATGTGACACCCAATAGCGCAAGAATGATGGTACCTATGGAGGTTCAAAAGCACCTCGTGAGACAAAAAATATTGAAGTACAGACTGATCTCCCACAGTATGGCCCTAACCATGAAATATTCCCCATCCCATATGGAAATTAAGTTGACCACCTTTACCACACTATCATTACCACACCCACTGGCGGGGGTGAGGTGATGCATCTATATGACTTGCTCACCTGAGGAAAATGCATGTAGGGGGGAGAGTTTGCAGTCATTATGTGGGTGTGGGTACCAATGAAGAGGACACAGCCATACGGGGAAGCGTAGAGGAGACAGCGGGAGTGCAGGGGTGTTAAGGAGTTTGTTACTGTAGAAGTAACAAAGGGGGGTAATGTTGGGAAGGGGGCGATCCCGTCCGACTACCCATAGCGCTTAAGAGTAAGGTGAGCAGCATTCAAAACACTGATGGGTTAAGGGGACGGGGGACTGTGGTAGGACCCCAGCCAATAAAATCAACCCACATAGTGTAGCCCAAGGCGTGATCAAATCTGCCATTTTATATAGATGTTAGTGTATTCTGTGTAGATGTTGGTAACTATAGTTCAGAGACACAGCCTGCACAGCAAATGCGGCACTTCATGCAATAGGCCCTAATTGTGAGATGAGGGAAATCTCCAGTCATGCCCCAACTCCCATGAGGACAACCCACACCCCCGACAGCCATAAAGCTCATTCATTGTTCTAACATTGTTGCAAAGATGTTTTTCTATCCTCAAGGAATGTGCCCTACAAGGCTGCAATCATAGACCGGCAACTGGTGTGCATGTTATCTCACACTGGCCAAAGCATGACCCGGCCCATCCTCAGATGACCACGAGTTATAGCCTATATATCTGACTAATCCTCAAGATCCCTGACTTCCATCACACCAGGTGCCCTTTGACCACCAACCCCAACGTAACAAGTCCCAAGATGTTCAAAGAGTGTGGACATTGCACGTCTCTGAGCTACAATCCTATGATTTGTATTGCGAGGTGCTGTGAGGGATACACTACAGTTCAAAACTAGGGTGGAGACTTTTGAGCCGGATGGCAAGGAAGGGAATGAGTGAAATGTGTGTGTGACTGTTGGAGTGCCCCAGACCATCCTTCGTGCCAGTCTTAAAGCCTGCCAGGTGCACAGCATAATGATAAAGTAGTATTGTGTTAGGAGTGTAGTTAATTTGTTCATTGGCCTTCGTCTGTGAGAAGAGGATGATCACTGCAGCACCCACGTGATGGAAGATGGACGGACCGGGCTGGAACCAATGACCTGACATCCCTTATGGGGCAGGCGGATCCTTTATAGGTGTACACCAACCAGCCGCACAGGTTTTTACTGTATGTATTGCATCATTATGATGATGTGTCTCCTTTTAAGTCTCTGCTTGTACCCACTTTCGGCAGAACGTTCTTAGCAGCAGAGTTCTTTGCTGTTGCTCTCATCTGTGTGTGAGATTAAAACGTGTTATCCTTACAAGATCAACTTGGGCCTTTCTTCCCTAGCGGGTTGTATTTTCTCTGGTGTGAGCGTTCAGGGACTTGCCTTTAGAGGCCAAAAGGGATGGATTCTTGAGTTACTGGAGTTGCAAGGGAAAATGAGGCTGCTGCAGGGACAGATTGGGCTCGCTGCAGTGGTAGAAGTGTCCCCAAAAAGTAGTGGAACTGTGACCCTGGCAGGGGACAGGGTAGATGGGAGCAAGGTGCAACACATGTTTCAAGGGGCTGTGAATGGACCCGGTTGACAGCTGGGTGGAAAAGGCACAAGAAAGACGTCCTCTGTATTGTTTTTCATAAATTTTTCTCAATCAGTCAGTCAGTTGGAACATTTATATATGGCCTTGTGAAATCAATTGCCTCTACTCACTGATCTTACCTCGGCTGGAACCCATACTTAATACCCACCTGAACAGCAGCTGCTTCAGCAGGGTCCTGCCACTAGAGAAATGTGTGTTGTCGTGAATGGGATTTGGTAATTTATTACAATGCCTGAAGCAGTACATTACAGTAGTCCAAGTGACTTGTCACTAATGCTTCTTCTATGACTGCACACTCAAGTGACATGAAGGGGCAGATCCCCTGTAGCCACCGAATGTTAAAAGAAATCCTGCGGAAATGACCTGGGACTTTATCAGCTGTAATATCTAAGCATTTAACTTGAGACAACTTGATACCTTTTCCAAAAATCTGGGGGAAATGGGGTGTTGTGAGAGATAATTTCATAGTGTTAGCAGAATATCTCCCAAATTCTGATAGTTAAGATGAAGCCAGATAGAGTTCATCCAGGCTGAGATGTCATTCGGGCCTCGTGAATGTACGGTGGAACAGATTTCCGTTTAGCTGTAACTGCTATAGGGTAGTACAATAAAGAGGGATGCTTTGACTTCAAAAAGAACCGTTCTGGAAATGGTGTAAAAAGTAATGGAACTGTTAACAGCAAATAATGCAAGAATTATGTTCCCAATAGCTCCCACTCGCTTCGTTCACTTACCCACCCCCAGAGGATTTCGTCACACACATCCTCCGTTGGACATCTGCTGTGACTGCAATTCTCCCCCTACAACTACAAAGGGTATATGCCACGAGGGAAGAAGAACGAGTGATAGGTTGTATAGTTAGGGTGTGTTGGTCTAAGGCAGGGGTCGGATACGCCAGAGAGGCCATAGTGTCTAGTTGGGGAGAGTTGGGCTAGGGTGGGGGTAGTAGATTTCAGCATGGCCAAGGTGCATAGTTAAGTGCTGGTGGGCTAGGGTTGGGTTGTGATATGCCAGATTGGCCATGGCTTATAGTTGGGATGTTGGTAGGATGTGCCTGAATAGCCAGTGTGGAAAAGCTAGGGTAAATTACACCAGTATGGGGGTAGGATATGCTGCAATGCCCAGGGTGTACTGTTAGGGGGAGTTGGGCTAAGGTTGGTCACCGATGATGTTACAATGTCTGCTAGCTAATACGTTTTTCTTTTACACATATACTCTGGTCTGTTGTCATTGGTGCATTAATATATTATTTAGATGTGCAATCGATTGGTATCAATTAGGGGGGTGGGGTTGTGTGTTCTATATTTATGTTTAAGCTCCAAGAAATAACAGTCCAACTCCTGTCTTGTGATGAGCCCCTCTTGGCCTTTGGACTGGACTGGTCCTTGCTGGCCTTATTCATCCCCATCCTCACTGTCAGGCACTATGCCATCCTATGCAGGCGTGTTAACATGACACGTATGCAAATGTTCTGCAGCGTACAGCGATTTCCCCCACCTTCTATTTGATGAATATAAGTGCTCACCCAGATCACGGAAGGCTCCTGAACTGTGTGCCTTGAAGAGTCCGCCCTGACATGGGTCTCACTGTATCTATGGGCCGGTGTAGCTGAGGGAGTATCAATGCTTCCTTCCATGCTAAGTCGGCAAATGGAATAGAGTATTGCAGTGTTAAAAGGGCACAGGGGAAACTAGCAGCACGAAATGGCCGTAATGAAATGGGGCAGAGCAGCGCTAGTTTGACAGGATAGAATTACATCACGCAATGTTACCTGCGTGTAATGGAGTCATGGCTTGTGGTGCTAGCTGTGCACAATGAAATCAGTTTTTGCAGTTCTAACTGGAAATGGCCTTGTGACCCTGTGCATAATGGGATATGCGTTGGTTTGCTTACAGGGCATCAGAGAATTCGATTTTCATGTGAGCACTATGCTCAATGTTGTACTAACTGGGCATAATAGTAGCTGGTCATACTGTGCTAACTGGGCATAAAGAAATCATGTCAGGTTGTGCTAACTGGACATAATAGAATCTGCCCATGTTGTGCTACCTGCCAACATTAATTCTATTCAAGCGGGCACTGATTCTGGATGCATGGGTCTGATGCAATGGAATCTGCCCAAGTGCTGATAACAAGGGGATGATGTATTCAGACAATGCTATGCTCATTCTGGAGAATGGAAACTGAAAATAAATTGCTAGACAGGCAAACTGCAAAGTGGAAATGATGTGCTAGGATGGAATCACGGGAAATGGCGGTAGTGTGCTAAATAAAATGGCGTCCAGTATCTGCCATAGGATGTCATTTACTGGCATACGCCAATGTGGCAGTTCACCAGCTCTTTTATTGCAATGTTATGAGTACCTGGCATTGGAATTGCTATACCTGAAATGGTGGGAGTATCTAGTCTTTTGATGGCAACACCTTTCAGCGGTGCGAGCCCTTTGGGAATGTGATGGTAAGGCCTGGTATAGGAAACAAGTGCCTGCAATAAGATGCGAATACCAGAGCTTGCCAAAGCAATATCGAGTTTATTGATGCTATTACCTGGCAATATCATGGCAGAAGGTGGAATGTGGTACATTTATTTGGGCATATACGTTTTGTCACAGCCTATTCGTCTTGAAAATATTTTTTGCAGGGCTTTACAACACCTGGGGCCAGATTACAGAAACTTTGCCCCGGTGCAAGTGCAAGGTTTGCACGGTATTAGCACTAGGGCAAAGTTTGCCCTATTTTTAAAAACAATGGGACATATTAGAAAACGATTGCACCTTGACAAGGGCAGTTTGGCTTATTAAAAGCACCAGGGCTAAAATTGTCCTGGTGCTAAAAATATACATTTTCACTGCATTTTTGCAACAGGGCAGAGTTTGCCCTAGTGCTAATACGGAATGGTATTAGCGCTAGGGCAAACTTTGCGCTGGTAAAAAAACACATTGAAAATGAATCTTTTTTGCACTGGCTACATTTTTGCCCTGGTGCTTATACCATGGCAACTGCACTTGTCCTGGCGAAATAGTTTTCTAATGTGTCCCATTGTTTACAAAAATATGGCAAACGTTGCCCTGGTGCTAATACCGTGCAAACTTTGCACTTGCATCGTTGGAAAGTTTCTGTAATCTGGCCCCAGATTGTCAAACACTAGGGAATTTGGATGGCACCGGTTAACTAATCTTGTTAATCAGAGGTGTCCGATTGTTTAGCACATCCCTTTTTTAAAGGAAAGGTGGATATAGGCAACATCACTAAGTCTCATCATCGCAAATATTATCCCCTGTCGCAATAACAGATAACATGATCAACTCGCATAGCATATAAAGGCTAAAGGGATGTCAGAAGTGATGAAATAACCGCCAGCCTTGTCCCTGCTGCACTCACTCCTACTCACACATGTTAAGGATGAGTCCTTTCTGTAGAAACCCCCAATCGGAAAGTATTCTATGTCTGTTGCTTTTCCGTGCCTCCAAGGTCATGCTACGCATGAGAAAGTCCCCTCTGGCAAAACAAGCACATACAGTGTTGTACAGTTCTCTGCAAGACCATGAGAACAAAACATAGGACAAAGGGGATAAGGGTGCATGTTTTACGTTTCCAGTTGTACCAAATTTCAAGGTTGCCCGTCTAGACGTCCCGGCAGCAAAACAAAAGACGGCATTAGAAGACGTAGGTCAAATGGTTTATTTGTAGATGCTGTATTTGTTGTGACACTTTAGCTCATCAGGGGTTTGTCACATGACTGCAAAGCCATATTAGAAAAACAAAGAGAAGAGACGCAACATAACCAAGCTTCAGCAATAGAACTCTGCAGGAGCATGTTGGGTAGACTGATAGCCAAATGTGTTAAACACAAGTTGATTAGATCCATGTTCTCCCTGCACACTGCAGGTTTGAATCACAGCAGGTTCGATTTGGCATTCCAGACGTGTGAGGTCCCTGATTGGTGTTCTATTAAACTGGCTAATAGTAGCACAGGTTATTTATAGTTCGTTGAAATGGCAAATAGGCCTGTAGCTGTGGCGTTTATGTTTACAAGTGTTGATTGTTTGTATGGGGTTGGATAGAAGGTTGCATGAATGAGTTTGTGTGGTTGGAGGATGGATGGGTGGATGAGTGGGCACAGTGTGCTGCACTTGAGCTGGACATACCGCACACGGACATTGCCACTTTAAACACTTTGAAGCTGTGCACACAAGATATGCTGGCATTGCCACCATTGTAAATCACTTTCATGCACCTGTGCCCACAATATATGCTAACGTTTATATGGTATATGTACCACTTTGATGTTGCGCCAGCCAAATATACGTGATGTGACGTTGTTAATGCTTTGTAAACTTTTGTAAAGGTGCGTAAGCACCCAAAAAAAATAAAAAAAAATAATATATATATATATATATATATTTATATATATACATATATATATATATATATTACATGGACGCGGTAGCGTCCATGTAGTTATGGTTAAGTTGGTGTTTTCATAGGAAGAGCATTTTTTGGGTGGCTTGCTTATAACTTCGCTCCCCCTGGTCCTTTGAAGGATAGAGAGAGGCTTTCAGGGATTAGCATATGCATAAAGTGTGAGCTGTTTGCCACATGGGTCTCTTGGAGCCAGGAATGTACCACCTCGCCCATTACAAGCTGTGTGCACTACAACAGGGAGGAAGAGGGAAGAGTGGTTAACTTTCTAGAGTAAGTGGGATGTTGACTGAATTATGGTCTTACATTTCAATTTATAGACAAGTTGGTATGATGTCTGGGGAAGAATGTCAGAGAATTGTGCTTGCATAGTTTTTAATTGGTTCCAACAGCCATGGAAAGGCATTGGTTTCGGCTGTGTGAGCTACCCTTCGTTGTCTGGTAATTTTCTACTTTCTTGTGGTGCCTGGGCTCTTGATTTAGGAAGATAGCTCTGCTGTCTAAAGCTTTAGCCTGTAAGCTACATTAGCATCCGGCAGAGGGGAACCAGCCAATCAGGTGGCTAGAAAATGTAGGCTGATACCTACAATCTCAGTCCACGTTCCAAGCCGACTGATGGCTGGTTCCCTTGGCCACCATCTTCCCCCACCCTCCGTCCCCTTATTTATTTAGTTTAACATTTCCAACACCCCCTTGCCAACCTCACTTACCTGTTTGTTGTGGCGGTGCAGGCCGCTGCTACAGCTTCCCAGCTTCTCTGGCTGCTATGGAAAGTGAAGAGGGGCTCTTTATGGAGCCCCGCCTTCTCTTTCTATGGTGGCCATTTTATCACAGTATTTTCAGTAATTGTCCTGTTCAATGACTGAAAATATATATTTTTTTTAGGACCCCGCGTTACCGCTTTGGTAACCCGGGGTGCTAATGGTGTTATGCCCCCTTTCCAAGGGCTGGAATGGGGGCAACAGCCTGTAGCCCTGGTTAACGGCCCAAGCGATGGGCTGCTGGGCCATTACCCCTGTTACAGCCCTTTGCACGGGGGCTTAACGCCACAGTGTATGATATTTTGAAGGGATACTTCTGTTGCCTAAAGTTATACAATGTCCTATGCAGGATGTGGGCTTTAGAGGGATAGATCCTCTGTCTCTAGCCTGAGCATGTACAGAACAGGGCATTTGCTTTAGGGGGATAGCTCTGCTGTCTAAAACTTGAGCCTTAAAGGCACAACTGGGCCTCATTACGAGTTTGGTGGTTTCTGAGCAGTAAATCTATCCAAATAGCACCAAACTGTATTACTGTCACCGCCTCTTGGTCCGGTGGTATTACCGCTAGATTATAAGTGGCGGTTGCTGTATAAATCCCCATTTATTTTAGTGCATTGGACTCAATGGGGCATTTTCTGCGGAAGTACCGCAGCAGTAATTTTGCTGCTGTAATTATGCCAAGGGTTGGCAGAAAGCTGGCGGATTTACATCCAGCTCATGGCTGGAGATGAATCCTCCAACTTTCGGCCATACCTTTTTTGGGTGGTGTGGTAATGCAGCAGTATACGGTAACAGCGCCACATTTAAACCACACCGCCCAACTTGTAATGAGGCCAATGTGTCCAAAATCTATACTGACCCTCACAACTAAAGAAGTACAATGTGTAGGGATGTCAGTAGCCAAAGAAACCGTGTTCAAAATAAAGTTCAGAGCTTCTTCCAGCTCCTAGCTTGCTTTTCAGCTCCCTTTCCCCAAGTTCAAAACCGTTCCACAAAAAGACCAAGTACAACTCAGTTTCAAAAGGCCTCGGGGTTCCATTCCCTAGGTTCAACACAGTACTAAAAGGCCTTTGGGTTGGCTTTCCCATGTTCAACACAGTTCCAAAAGGCCTCTGGTTGCCCTTCCCCAAGAAGGCAGCTTTCCTGGTTTGGGATCCAGTAAATTCATCCATACCAACTTTCAATATGGATTCCAACTTCACTTTGTAACCTTTCAGGCTTTGCAACAATTCACTTAGCTTACTTTTCTCTTTAGTCACTTTAACACTTGTTAGGCACAACAGCTTCAGTCTCTTGACTTTCCTTGGATCACTCCAAGTAGGGGTCACTTGGTCTAGGGCCAGTTGTCAGACCACACGGTCCACCCATCACAGGTCACGCAACCGATAACCTTTGGCACTTTGTGTGGGATGTATTGACCCACTAGGCTCTGCCCTGTGACATCACTGTGTGCTGTTTTCACCAGAACCAACAGAATGGCTGCCAAAAAAGCCCTATGCGCACTAAACCTCTGAGGAATTGCGCAGTGAAACCGGAAAAATTGGCTGCAAATCTACTTTCCTTGTGTCAGTGGTAGAACAGGAGACCACACTGCCAAACCCTGTCATTGAGCTGCCCACAGAGGGAAATGGAACTACCTGAAAAGGCAGTGCTTCATTGCCAGGAAAACCAAAAGTGCTCTAAAATCCATTTTTCCTTGGCTGTTGAAATTGCAGAATCATGGTTCCCAAACATCAGAAAAGATCTAACATCCTTGATGGGTGTTAACCATCACCTTATTTAAGGAATCCACATAAGCGCACTATGTCAGGAAAAGCAGAATCTATCAGAGAATATCCACATTAAAAAGTGTGCTTGTTTGTGGAAAACTGTCAGAATATGGGTGCAGTACCGCTGGCTGCCTGTGTCAAAGCTGTCATTTAATTACACTTGCAGTTTAAAACTTGTGCATTAAAATCAAACTGTTGAAAAGAAGTGACTTGCCATCAAAAGCAATATAGGTTGCCACTATTTAATTTCTATGGTGAAAAAGACTGGAATTAGACATCTGTTTGCTTATTTTGAAATGTAAGTTTATTTTATCAAAGACATATTTAAACAAGTTGGGTTTTAAAGTGAACTGATACCAGTCAGATGACTTCAAAGCACATTCCACAGTTTGCTCCAACAAAGGCAGCTCTCCTGCTTCTCAGCAAAGCCAGGAACTCTTAGTTGGATGTTAATGGAGGGGGGAGGAGATTTTGCTCTGCTTCTCTGGGGAGAGACAATAGACTTCCTGGACTGAAAGGGTATGCAAATTCAAGTGTCAACAGAAACTCATGCCAGCAGGAAGAGAGGCCTGGATTGCTCTTGGCCCAGCAAAACTTTGGGGGCGGGCCTGACAGATATGTGTATCCTTAAACCACAAAAAGTATCTTTTTGAAAAAGACTCACAGAGAACTGTGCAAAATTGTAAAAAGAATCTGTAAAATATAGTGTTGTTAACATGAAAATCCTGGTCACAATTTGAAACTAATCAGAAATCTGTGCTATGTTCAGAGACATGACTACAGAAATGGTGATTTTGTAGCCATTGTGATGATGCTAGAAATATGAAACTTCACAGGATTATGCCCAGATATCATGCGCATATATGTAGAAAAATATGGACAAATCTGACATTAGGTACCCAACCAAAAGCGTGAAAAACTGTCAAATCTGAACTGAAGCTCTCACCGTCATGGAACTCGGACGGATACTTGCTCCACTAAATCTGTAATGTAAATATGTTATTTCTAGCAAGTTGGTAATATTGTAAATATGCTTTATATGAAAAATAGATTTATTGTGCAGAAACAAATGGGAGGTTCTCCCTGGGTTGTAAAATACAGCATCATCGTGATACCAGAATTTCTTCTCAAATCAGGAGAGAAGACAGACCCTAGCCAATAGGATTCCTAGAGGGTGTGCCTAGTATTATTCAGCCTACCCACCCCTTTGGGAAATACATAAATAGAGATAGCTTAGGACCTACACAAAGACACATTCACCCATCAACTGATTGCTAGCGAAGCACTCTGCAGGAGAAACCCATATCCAAGACTCCAGAACTTTTGAAAGCAGAAAGGCCCAATTCCAAAGCTGAACCCTTCTCAGCTTGGCCTTTTAAAATCCTGGAACCAGATTTTACCCCAGACCTCCAAGGGGAACACCACAAAGAACAGCCTGGCTGTGCTGTTTCTGCTTTCTTGCTAGAATCCAGAGATCCAAACCAGTAGAGCAGAGCTGTAACCAGATAGCTGTGAACCAGAACCAACCCGTCAGATCCAGTCCAGAGTGCCGTGCAGTGTCCAGAGTGCTGTGCTGAGTGCATAACCCGAGCGCCCTGAATCCCGTCCGGTGGGCTAGCAGAATTCCAGTCCAGAAATCTTCGACTAGATCCCTGACCGGTCCATTCCAAACAGCAGTAGTGAGTATCTATAGCATAGAATTGTCCATAGCCCGTATCTTATCCATAAGTAATCCTATCCAAACCCATTCTATCATATCCAGAACTGCATTGTAGAAAATCTTTTGTCGTTCCTGAATCTTTCTCTCATTCCTATAGTCCTTTGGTAATGGTAGTGATAATATCATCTTTGTGCTAATATATTTGCTGAAGAAAGACAAGTGTCTCGGCGGGCAAAGAGGCGTCACTGATCTGTTGGCTGTACCATTGGGTATCTTGTATCTTCATAAACTCCCTAGTATAAGAAACTTGTTTGTAATAAAAAAATAAAACGCCTCTTTCATTTGCAAATTTTGACTCTTTCTGAGAAAAAACGACCACTACTAAAACCTTCATAACTTCCGTACTGTGTATGCTAGAAATGGGATTTAAGTGTCAAATTGAAGCTAACATCCTCAGCATTTCGAAGAATCCGAATCTGCATTCCAACTCCTCATAGTTTTTCGGCAATCGTGCTTCACGCGCACAGAAAAGTTTGCCGCAAATTTTCGTTTGGCTCAATTTCATCACGTGTGAAACAGCTATTCTTTGCATCCGAGCTCAGAATTAAGTGTTCAATCTGCTACTGACTCAATAATCATTGCTAGTGTTTATCTGAAACCATACAAAGCGGTTTCCACTAGTTTTGACTCCAATGTAGTGAATTAAATCAATTTTTCTGTGTTTCTATCCATTCACTCAAAGCCACATTCAAAAGCATTTTGACCTATTTGCAATCATTCCTGTTTCTCCCTGAGTTTGCTGGGGAAATTGGGATTGAAACTGTATTTGTAGAGTGTGTATTCCTGAAACCTGTTTTCTCTCCTTCCACCTCTTTATGTTGCATATTGGGGGGGGATTGAGTAGTGTGCAGGGGGAAAGAGTGACATTGCATTTGACTGAACCAACACAAAGTTTTATTTTATGCTTCATTATTTTTCCTATGCATACTCTTTCTGATTAAAGAGATTGTTGATTGTAACATCACCCCATTGGTGATCATTGTATAAATATTAAATAGTGTGATATATATATTGTTCAAATCCATAAAATAAATCTTTTAACTTTGCAAAACAGCCTGCTTCCTGGTTCAGTGATACTGGGGGGGGTGGATTCAAAGAGAAGGGCGTGATATAAGGGTACATCAATCAGAAATAAAAGAATTTATAGACAAAAATATATAATTAAGGGTTCCAGCTGGGCATCACACGCTAGGCATTGACTTAGGTGGAGTGCCGGGTTGAAATCACTTACATTTGTAATGTTCATTGATTCTCATTGGACTCCCTTGTCAATACAGGCTTCCTCTCTGCCTCTGTGTTAGTAGTCCATATGTACTGCTATTTCAACATGTGACTTTCACACAGCTCACTTTGTGGTGTTTGTTCCTTGTTACCATCTTGCTTTCACACTATCCAATAGTGCTTATCATTTGCTTTTAAATTGCTTCACAAACTCTCATTACTGGCTTTCACTTGGCTTGTACTTTTGCAATGTTCATACATGCACATGACTTCTTTTCACCCATGCATTTCTTCTGCATATCTTGTCTTCAGTTCAAGAATTCAATAACACATTAAGTACTTTGTAGCTTGTTCGGTATTCAATATTTTCCACTCATTCTCCATACGCATTCATGACAAGTTTTCACTCGATCAATATCTTCCTTTGCCCACACCAAGCCCCTGGAGTGCACCGGCATAAGTGTTCCCTCTCCGTCCGTCACTGGTGTACGACCGCTCCTCCGGGTGCTTTCAATTTCCTCTCTGACTCTCACTCGCTCCCCTCTCTCTCGCTTGGAGCTCCGGCGAGCGGCACTTGCCTCTTCCAAACCTTCTTGCTGCTGTTGGCGTATTGGAGACTTCTGTGTCCACCAGCTCCAGCGGGGGACATGCAACTCAGGGGTCTGCTGTGCTCTCAAACCTCTCATGGCACGTTCTGGCCTCAATGGCTTTCTCACTTTCCTGCAGCGCTCAGCGTCCTTTTCACCAGCCTCTCTCCAGCCTGCTCCACTTCAGATTGCTACATCCTTCTGCCCATGCAGGTCTCTTTTCCCCAGTTTCTGGTTTCTCCTTATATGCACCTGCAGCCCCTCAATTGGTTGCAGGTGCAAGTCCTTTGCCTGACCATAATTTAATCACTTTTGTCAATGGGACATGCCTGACCATTATAGTGGTGTTCCACCGCCCTCTTCCTCGTCCCAATACCAAAGTGGTGTGCTCAGATGGAAGTGTGCATTACTCCTAGTTGCCTCTTCCTCGTCCCAGTCTTAAAGGGAGATGAATCTGGGACAGTTGGTGTGTGTGTGAGACAGTGGGGAAGACTGGTAATAACCTAAAAAGGTAGGGGGTAGGGTGCATTCCGACAAGGGAAAGGGGGATACCATGCTTCACCTAAAGGCATATTTTCTCCACTGCCTAAGTTCCCTCGCTTATCTACCCCCAGGGTCGGAATCCAAAAGCGATGGCCCTTCCCTGGCCAACTGAGAGGAAGATTCAAGGGGAGTGGATGGGAGGATGCCCTTGGGTTCCTCATATGGCATACTCTTGAAGAGCAGCAACTTACCAGTCCCAGGAATGACTGTAAATCAGAGACGTTTTCTGGCCCCTGGGTTTCGTTCAGTGCTGCCACCTTGTGGTGCCTGCCTTGTTCCAAGAATATGTGTCGGAAGAATTTGAGGGTTCTCTTGTGAAATTCACACTTTTTCTTGTTTAGTGTCAGACGGGCTGGTTCAACGGCTAAACAGATGCAATGTAGTGTAGTGTCATTCTCCTCTACTGATTTCCCGAAGACCAGGATGTCATCACTGTAGTTTATACAGTTTGGGATATGCCTTATGACCTTGTGAATTTCCTTCTGGAAGATCTCTGCCACCGATGATACTCTGAAACTGAGACTTTTTTATCGGTACATTCCTAGGTGAGTTATGAATGTGGTGATGTACCAGGGTTCTGGGGCTAGTTCCAACTGATGGTAGCCTTTTTTAAGGTTGAGTTTGGAAAATACTGTTGCCCCCCTGAAGAAGGTGAATCATGTCTGTGATCCTCGGCACCTGGTATCTTTCTCTCTGTAGGGACTTGTTGGCTCTTCTCATATCCACACATAGTCATATGGCTCCATCAGCTGCCTTCTTTGGGACAGGTACTATGGGGGACACGCAGAGCGTGGGCCTGGTTGCCGGTTCAATGATGGGTTCATCTAACAGTATCCTGATTTCTTCTTCCACTTGCTTATGCATGCTAGAAGCTATGCCACGATAATGTTGGCCCACTGCTTTGACAGATGGCATGATGTAGAGTCTCATCTTAAAATTGCATAGCTTGCCTAGTCCTTTGAATAGCGGCGGGAATTATCTTTTGTTGTCTCCATCTTTCGTCATATACGTATATGTGCAGCAGGCCCATGTCAATCTCCATTTTGAAACTCAGGATGCATGCACTGTTTGTTTCAGTTTTTGAAACATGTAGTCGAGTGCGATTTATGGGAACATATTGCTAAAACTACACCTCTGCATGGTAGAGGGATGTTTGATTTGTATGTGTAGATCTCTACAGTTCATGGCTTAAGCTTCAGTGGATGTGGTCAATTATTATATGCCTCCTCACTGAGTACAGTTCAGTCAGTAACTTTATTCCGGCCGTAGGGCCATACAAATACAAACATCAACAAATTAATAGATTATTGCAGACAATAATAGAACAATTACATCCTCTGAGACCCAAGGCCCAACTGTTGGCCAACAGATGTATAGCTCAACTAATTTCTCCACCAATTAGCTACGATCCCCGAGTCCGCTGTCCAACAAGCCCTACCTGGCTACCCCTCAACCTTTTCCCCAGCGGCACTGTGTTTGCACCAGATAACACACAAATGCTAGCACAATCATTGTTATACCGGGAACGGGCACTGATTTCAATCGTACTATTTTGTCTCATGTTAAAAACTAAGATACCATTGGCCACTCTCCGATCCCAGAAGTCTATCTGTAAAAGATCAAAAACATTTTGACCCCAAGTCCTTTACCAGAAGGCAGGAACAACCCTGTGGGCAGTAAAACACCTGCGCATCCTTGACCTCCCGCGGGCTTCACCATCGCAAGCGAGGGCAGGTGCTTATGTGGAACTGGAAGGCAGGTGGGTGGGGCCAAAATGACAAGCAGCAGTAAGTCCTTTACAAGGAGCCAGGAAACACCCCGGGGGCAGTAAAACACCCACGCCTTTGACCTCCCACAGGCTTCCTGAGTACATTTCCCCGTTGTTTCACCCCCTGTAAGGTCTGTCTGGTACACTTTGCAATATTTTCACGGATAACAAGGTGGAAACCACATACTTCACAGAGCCAGTGCGTGCACTTGTTAATGTGCGATTCCAGGGTTTCCCGTTTATTTGGGGCCAGTTTGGACACCTTGAGAAGAATGCTGTGCCCCTATGCAGCACCCCCTCATCTTGTTAGTGAGTGCACTTTGCTCATGGAGTATTCTACGCCCCCTTGGACAAACATCAGTCAGGAACGGGCCTTGTGCTGTACAACCTGGCCTGTCAACTAGCTTCTCAAATGTTAGAATGGTACTAGACATTTGGTCAGGGCATCTACTTTTAGGCTTATCCAACAATTGTGAAGCTTTAATCTGTGGTCCTGCTATAAAAGCATGAGGGCCAGAATGGTTTGGAACCTGAAGCATGGTATTGGCCTGGTCACTATTAGATACAGTGGGCTCTTCAATTACGCAGGAGGATCCTGTACCATCCTTGTTGTTGCACCTCTTAATTATAGGGGCAACATGACTGAACTGGGCAACCTCCTGGGTGGTCTTTTCTAAGGGTTCATGGCCCCTCTTAGCTTCCACCACTATGGAACCAGATATTGAGCCCCCAGGACTCCCCTTCTTCCATAGGCTTCCCGAAAGGCAAGGATCAACTTTTTTAAGTCCCCTAACTCAGGCAGAATAAGGCTACATTGGAACAGGCTTGTCAGAGGAGACCTGCTGTTGGCCAATTCAATAATCACGGGGTGGGATTACTCTGAGTACTGAGTGCACTCAAGGGAGGGGGGGTTCAACGGCGTGACCAGAAGTGGGCCATTCCCTGCACATAATTCCATATCGCTCATGTTTGGAGCTAAACTAACAATATAAGGGTCAGTGGGCATAAGGGTGGATTTCTTGTCATCTATACCCTCTATTTCCATTGTTTCCGCTGGCACTATGGGACTCTTGGGGCCAGGTAATGGTACCAGTGTTATAAGGTCATGTTGCAAATCCTGTGGGTTAGATGCCAAACACAGGGACCATGCTCCTTCCCCACCACCCCCTGAAGTTCATTGCCGTGCATGCTATTTGAGGTACTTTTCCCCCTGCTAACTGCCATCTGAGAAGTTCAACTCACCCACCAGTCTGTTACAACACCTTCCTGTGTGTCTGAAGTGCCAGTGGAAATACCAGTTGAAGTGAAATTATCCAACAAAGGCTGACCAGAAAAATGACATTTGGGGATGCACATATCGTGGTGGTGGTCACAGTAGATACTGTATTGCAGTTGGGGTGAACATCTGTAGTTCCTGTGGCCACAAGTAAGCAGATAGATAGGGTCTGACCATCCGAGGCTGACTGTGCTCTTCCCCAAGCCTTGTAAAACTGACTGCTGGTTTAGCTGAGTCCTCAGTCTCATTTTGTAAAGCCACAAGGAACATCCTTAACCATGACCATATTACTTGTACCGGGGGCATGTTTGTTGACATTAGTAGCATGCTCTTGACCCTGGGCCCCCAGGGATCCAAACTAACAGGAACTTAAAAAATCCACTTCCTGTCCCTTGCTGCGCCTGAAAGTTAAGACATTCCCATAGAAATGTTCCTCTTTTCATTCAAAATGTTACGTTTAGGTGGAATGAAGGGTGTGCAATTTGTAGCGCCAGATGGAATTACTAAATCTTCAGGCAGCAGTGAGACAAGCCTCTGTAAGTTTATGCAACCACTAGTGGTCATTACGGACTCAATAGGATTATTCGCTCACAGCCAGACAGACATACAAATGCATGTGCTTACCTCTAACATTGCAAGAGTGCGACTAACCCCCCCCGCCCCACCTAAAAGCTCACCGTTCACTATTGGCTGTTAGAATATCGCTCCAAGTACATTGGGCAAGCAGCGTCCTTATGTTATCTTCTCCCGGCTCCACTGGCTTATTGAATGCATCAAGTTCCCCCGCTGATGGCAAACACCCTACGGGCAGCAAAACACCTGCGCCCTTGACCTCCCTCGGGATTCACTCTCGTGGGGGAGGGCAGGTGCTTCTCGCGGGAGAGGGCATGTGCTTATGTGGAGCTGGAAGGCAGATGGGAGGGGCCAAAACGACAAGCAGCCCCAAGTCCTTTAACAGAAGGCAGGAACTACCCTGTGGCCAGCAAAACACCTGCACATCCTTGATCTCCCGCGGGCTTCACCATCGCAAGTGAGGGCAGGTGCTTATGTGGAACTGGAAGGCAGGTGGATGGGGCCAAAATGACAAGCAGCAGTAAGTCCTTTACAAGGAGGCAGGAAACACCCCGGGGGCAATAAAAAACCCACGCCCTTGACCTCCCGGAGGCTACCTGGGTACATTTACTGTCACGCCAGTGTCAATGAGAAACTATTTGGGGGTGCTATTTACCTGCATCACTAGCGCTGGGCTGTGCTCTTTCATCGTGT
This sequence comes from Ambystoma mexicanum, assembly GCF_040938575.1. Classification (NCBI taxonomy): domain Eukaryota; kingdom Metazoa; phylum Chordata; class Amphibia; order Caudata; family Ambystomatidae; genus Ambystoma; species Ambystoma mexicanum. Next base: position 1,025,969,676 of record NC_090924.1, read on the forward strand.
CGTTTCCTAAAGCCCACATGTAACCTCTCTTCCTCTGATCGTTGGTGGAAGATGTGGACTCACTGCCTGACAGAGACCGTACTTCGATGTATCTGACGTTTCTATTAGGACGTCAGCACTCACGCTGTTCTGGTGAGTGGCATTCTCCTTGGGTGTGGTGTAAGCTGTCCACGCTGCTTGAGAATCGATATTTCCTTTGGTCACAATTCATTCTGGCATCACTGCTCCTCTGGTGAGTGTGCATTCGCCTCTCTCGCGGTGATGCTTTTGCATGCTTTGTCACAGGTGCATGCTTACAGACTGCCCAAAAGTGATCTTCACCTCCGCAGGCTGCACACTTTTGGCCTATCACAGGGCAAAATTCTTCATGAGGATGTTCATATCTGCATTTAAAACAGGTATGGTCGGTATGCCTGGTAGTGTTGGTGGATGAGGGCGTTCATTTATTGGCATTCACTGATTCTTTTTGTTGTGGTTATAGTGTCACTTTGCTCATTTTTTCCATTTGATGGTCAATTGCAGACTCTGTGAGGGACATTGCAAGAATGCCCTCGAGTGAGCTTTGTTTTTTGCAGTAGCTTCTTCCGGAATGCCTGGGATTTGCATCCTCCAATTACCTGAGATATGTAGGATTATTTAGCGTGTTTTTGGAGTGCAACACCACTGCATGAGATCAATGTATTGCTATAATGCGGTACAAGCAAGTGCACCATTTTATTTTCACCTAAAATGCCTCTGTTGCAGGAGACACATTTGAGGATTAATGAACTAATATAATTAACAGTACTAACATGATCCTAACTTCTTAATAATATAATGTGTTCTCAGTGCAAAATGAGGCAGGCTGAAAGTCATTTTAAACGTGCACTTGGATTCATTTTTTTTTCTCTGTTCAATGTGTTAGCTGGATGCAAAATCTGCATGCCAGGAAATGAGTAGATACAGTTTCTAAATTGTATAAGCCAAGCCATTGTTTAAAGAAGGAAGGTATGACATGATAAAATTTTATTGGGTGCACGTCACCCTAGGGGCTGTAACGGAGGTTTCCTAAAGAATCTCGGGGAGAGAGAAAGGCAGTGGATATTTTTACACAGCTGGGGTGAGAAGCCTGAGGGGAGTTGCTGTGGGGCTGCCTGATTGAGGGGCGTCGTTCCAGTGTACTGCTGACTTTCACAGGCTGGAGATTCCAGTCAATTGGCACCCGTTTGAGGACCAAAGAGTGCAGATTGGAACTACATGTCCTCGCCGGGTGTTACAAAGGGAAGTCCCGAGCCATTTAAAGAAGGTGACCTGTCCAGAGAGTTCGCGTGCTGATCTGCTACAATTTTGCTGGTAATTATCTTACACAAAGCGAGAATGCGGTGTGTGAATGAAAGCTATTTCAGTCAGGCAGCGTAGCGATAGCTGCGTTCTAATGTTGCTATTCAGAAATGCAAGTCAACTGATGCACTATTCTTTTAATTGTTGTGAAGAATCTAATGCAATGCCATGTATTTTGCAATTGCTTCTCTTATGTTTATTCTAGAAAAGACTGCCTCGCAAAACTGGTAATGTATGATTTTGAAATGAAATTGATGTAAATTACAATCCGTGTAAAGGCTTCTATTTGCTTCTGTTTTTCTCTGGTACAGTTAGCCTATATCACCTGATAAAAGGGGAGGTTATTAGGTAATATATGTCAAGCATCCCATGTGGAAAAAGTTATGTTATGAGTAATTATAAATAGCTGTGTGCGTGGTTCCACTCAGTGTATGTGTGTGTGACTTCTGAGTGGAACATAATCTGATAGTCTGTTGGACGTACATGAATCAACAGAGAAAGAGGCCTCTGGAAATAGTTTCACTAATGTAAATAAATTAGTGATTATACCGCATGTTATTGTGAATATGTTATGGAAGCATAACTCACTGGTGTAGATAAATCAGTGATAACAGCCATAAGTGGCACTCGATATGAAAATGTTGTGTTCTTGAATAATGTAGAAGCCTGAGGCCTCTAGAGAGCACAAGAACAGTCTAAACAAAAGAAAGGGGTTTTGTATGTTGGGGTCACAAATAAAACAAAGAAATTATGCTCATCACTATACCACAACGAAATGCATACCAACTAAATGTATCTGTGTACTGAAATAATGCATATCCACTATATTACTATAATACCAAACTCAATCTGAATGCAAGGAGTGATTATTGCTGAATTACTTTATTTTTGGCGGTAAGAAAATACCGCTAGGTCCCAAATCTACACAAAATACCCTACAGATCGGAGCGCCTCGTCATTTGAGTATCTGTGAAAATCACAATGTTTTCTGCAAATGCGCAGTCTCATTACAACATTGTCTAGAGTTTCCCTTTTCTCTTGTCTTGTTGAATGAAATATATGCCTCTGATAATCCACATTTGTCTGTGGAATGGAATATGTTGAGAGTGCCTCTCTCAAGTGGTTGAATAAGGCCGTTTCATTATCTAGTAGCTTGCAGCGAATTTTCCTTACTGCTGGGCGCATGGCTAGCTTCAACATGTTATTTTTTCTTTCATCATCTGTTAGCCCCATGCATACTTGCCTACCCTACCGATTTAGGCGGTAGCATGCCGGTTTGTAAGCAGTCCTACCACCTACCGATTTAGTGGCAACAAATACCGATTTGTTTTTTTTTTTTTGGCCTGGATTTAGCAGCCTGTTCAGCCATGGTTGCAGAGTGCGCAAGCACAGAATATGAGCAACGTTCTTCAGTGGGGATGTGTCCAAGTTGCTGCTTTTACAATAGTGTGTTCTTACTGGCAGCACTTAGCAGACCAGTGCACCAGTGCACCAGTGCAACCTCCCCAGACTGTCGGAGGCGCCCGTGAGATCCGCTCCAGCACTTCTGGATATCAACAGTCACATGGTTCACCGTACCTCAGCTCCCCGGTGCCAGTCATCTACATGCTAGGGCGAGCCCCTGAAGCAATGGCGAGCCACTCCTCCTAATGAGTTCTGGCAGGTGTGAGCTTGCGCCAGGAGCCGTGGGGAAACCGCACGTTTCAGCCCGCCCTACGCTAGTCTCGCCACTTCAACCCGCCTGCAAGTGCAATATGCTATTTCTTCAGCGTAGCTGCACAATGCAGCGCCCCTCTCTCCGGCACCTGCTACATACTTGCCAACCCTACCGATTTTGGTGGTAGGATACCGTTTTTTAAGCAGTCCTACCGCCTACCGATTTAGTGGCAACAAATACTGTTTTTTCTCTATATTTTTGAAACTTTAAGATTCCTACAGATTTTTGGCCACAGAATGTATGCCCATGGCTCCAATGTGTGCCTTGAAATTTGCAGATCCATTGTGCCCATTGTGGTCCGAGGTTGCTGGTGTCCTTTAAATCAAAAGCTGTAGCTAGTTGCAGAGCGAGAGAATCACTTTGAGCAGGCTGAAATATCCCAGATGCATGTGCGGGCACTGTTGCAGGTATCTCCTCATCTGATATGGTGGCGTTGTTGAAGCTTCTTCAGAGGTATAGACTTGACACATCTGTATTGTGCTATGTGGTGTTGGTGTGGCCTGTGGTCTAGTCCATTACCTGTTTCCTTAATACTGCCTGTGTCTTTTACAGGTATTGCCTGTAACTGGAAAACAAAGTGGCTTCTCTAATGATGAGAGTGGCTCCTCCAGTAATGGACCTCCTGCATGTGATCGCGCTGTACATGCGCCATTTGTCAACTTTCCTGACAGTTATTCCGTGTCAGGCATCACTGCGGAGCTGACACAAACACTGTATCCGTGCCGGTGCTGTGAACACTTTTTTCTTCCTGTCACGTGTGAGCTCGGCTCTAACTCCCTACTGGCCCCTTTACCACGCACTGCAGGTCGCGTGGCGCTGTAAGTCACTGCTGCGACCGAGGCCGCGTGCTGGCCCACTTTGACATGCACAGCCCTCAGTGCGACACCTGCAGGCCCTGCTGTAGCTCAACGCTGCATCTCGGCAAGCCTTTGGCACTCTGTGCTGAGTTGCAGAGTCACCCGCTCGTCACCAGTGTGATGTCCCTGGATATGAGAGGCACCGAATATGAGTGCGCCTCATTCGTAAGAATGACACAGGACGCACGGCACCTTGCAACTTAACTTTATTTTCAAACTTGTCCCAACCCTCTGCCTAGCCCTGCGTCACTTCCCTTGTGTCCCACCTTATCCCTGTTCCACTCACATAACGATGCCAACATGGCACGACATTACATCAACAATAATAATAATGTCTGTTGCACTTTGGTTTATTTATTTAGGCATTTGTAAAGCACACTAAAACCTGGAGGCACCAAGGCGCAGTTGCTACAATACAACATTAACATAGCTTGTGAATTAAAAGTTACGTGGTTAGGCCAGGAGGCTGACCTCATTTGCATCATGACAGTGAGGCATAATTTATAGATTAGTAGAGACACGGGTGAGAGTTCGGCAGAAGGTTGTGTAGAAAGTTGCTTCAAGATTACAAATCCTAATTGAAAAGCCAAGTTTTTAGATGCTTGCGGAAAGCCCAGTAAGAGTTCTCCGCTCTCAGTGCTGGTGGGAGAGAGTTCCATATATGCCAACATTCTCAACCACTTAGGAGGGAGATTCTGCTCCCGAAAGTGGGAGAAAGGAATTTCCCAATAGGATAGCATTGGGGTTTTAATTATTTAAGGCGGGAGTAAGAAAAAAATAGCAATCTTTTTAATCTAAAAATCGTGAGTCTCCCGCTTAAATCGGGAGGGTTGGCATGTATGGAGTTCCAGTTCTGAGCTGCTATAACCGGAAAGCTGTGACCTTCAGATCGGCAGTGCATGTAGGTGGACCGGTGGGTCTGGTAGATTGAGCTTTGTTGATTTTGCAGGATAGTTATCTTGGGGCAGTGTACGACCGGCACTTGTGAGTGATTACGAGTGTTTTGAATAGAATACACTCGCAAATGGGCAACCAATGCGCTTTTTTCCTAGCTGCAGAAATGCAGACATGCCAACATTCTGAAGCCCCTGAGAGGGAGATTTCAGCACCGAAATCGGGAGAATGCATTTTCCCCATAGGAATGCATTGGGGATATTGTTATTTTAGGCGGGAGACAGTAAAAAATAGTGCTGTTTTGAATGAAAAAAATCGGGGGTCTCCCGCCTAAATCGGGAGGGTTGGCATGTATGGAAATGTGGTATTTTTTTGGGATGCTACATTTTTTAGGTATGTTATACGATTACATTTATTTTCGCCTGTGCACTTTGTCCAGAATGTATGCCCATAAATGTGATTTTTCATACCTCTCAGCTCACATGCTTTTGGCAGGCATAGCTCTCAACTTACACGCTTTTGGCGGGTGTCACACGCCTTGTAAACAGGTTACTCACCCGCCAAGCCTGCTTCACGCCCATTCGTTTTAATGGACCTCTCACCCGCCAAAAATTAAATCAGGTGTTTTCAACCGCCTTTATGCCACAAATGGTTGAGAGCTATGAGCGGGTGTCACCTTCCAGTTAGGCAGCTCTCTCACCCGCCAAGTTTGCTAAACGCCCATAGGAATCAATGGGCTTTCACCCGCCAAATTTAAAATCGGGTGTGTTTTCATGCGCCCAGGGCCATGAAAGGTTGAGAGCTATGTGTTTTGGCCAGAATGTTTGTAGTAACTGTACAGAATGTGCATCTGTGCCAGGTGGTACCATAAGAAATGTTCTAAATCTGATGCTTTCTCCATAATACGTGCCCATAAATTGGGTGCTTTGTCCAGAATTTTTGGAATGCCCATCCACAATTTGTCTTGCTAACAGGTGGTCTCTGTGCTCTACGGAGCACAATAGTAGTATGCACGGTGCACGTACATGCAACACTGACTCACTGCGTTTCTGCTTGTACCTTATGTACAGTGTACTTGCCAACATGACGCATTCCAATCTGTAGGTGCTTATACGGTGCTGTTTTTTTTCTTCGCATTATTGGACTTGTAAATCGACTTTTCCCATTATAAACCTCGGACTACAAGCCCTAAAATGCAAAGAAAAAAAACAGGCCTGGATAAGCACCTACATGTTGGAACTGGTCATGTTGGCAACTATGTATAGCAGAAGGTTATTTGGTACTTAAGCATTTTTGCAGTTAATTTACTTTAAATATTTTGAAAATTCTATTTAATTTCCTTTGGATGATTTGAAAAAAACTTATCTGAAATTAAAGCGTCATTCAACCTTTCATCAGAGCTTCAAGGAAACAAACCCTTTCAAATATGGACGTCTCCGCTAGGTGGTCTAAGAACATTTACATTTTGATGTCTGCTCTTGGCGGCACAGCGACATGAGATCTAAAATGTTTTGGAGTCCCTTTTCTGTGGCAAACAATGTTCGAGACAAGCTGGTCCGTTTTCTGTTTCCAGTAATTCACGTCTCCATGGCGACGCTAGAGGCTTGCTACAGAACACTGTCAAGGCGGATGACCCGGAGCTTCTGTAAATACGCGAGTTTCTTGTGCCTCAATCCAGGGGGCTCTTGGCAGCGAATGGTGCATTTCACTACTCTGTGGTTCATTTCAACTGCGGAGAGCGATGTCTGCGGCACGGGCAGCTGCACCGCCTACGGGGCAAGCGCTTCACACCGAGAGTCCCAGGAAACCCATCCCCGTGATGCGGCAGGTGGTAGGCGACCCTGGGAGTCGCGAGGTAAGGGCACATATAGAGTCCATCTGCAGAGCATGGTTTGGACTGGGATCCGAATCAACCATTCCCGAACATGCCGCCCATCCGTGCCCCACAATAATATATCAAAAACGTCCAGCATGTTTCCTGCATCCTAGTGCACCCCTTTCACTTATTTCACCATAACAGGATTTGTCTCTTGGGGCGCTTGAAAACTAACATTAGTTACGGGTTGTCACTCTTTGCAATTTTGTCTAACGCCAGTCCCGTCTTAATAGCCGCAGACTTTAATGTGGTTGTTCACATCCGAATAATGTGTTCCTACTAAACTATGTATTTTGGTTGATTTGCTGCATTTCAGTAGGACGTTGGATCTTGGTATGGTATGTCCGGTTTACTTGCCACGGTCATTACTGTTCATTGTAAATCTGTGATTTGGCCACAATTCTTGGGTTTGTGGACGTTTCCAAAAAAAAGCCACGATTTCAAGTTTTTGTTTTTCTCCCTCAGATGGATACACCAAAGAAAATTCAATTTTGAAACCCCGATCCGAAAAGTGACTTTAAAGGATTCTTTCCCCTAATCACACTGCCTAAAAAGCCATTGCTTTTTAAAAAAAAAAAAACGTTTAGAAGGATCTTGCATGAAATAATCATGCCTAGAACATAAACGGAGGTTTCACAACAGACCATTTCCGCATGAGAAATTATGAGCATCCAAAAGGTTTGCCACAATCCAGACATTGCCTGTCCAGGAGAAATATACAACCTACCTGGTGTCAGGAGATATAAAAACATAAAAATTACAAAGCGATCATAATTAATTGTACATGGGAGAATGTGCCATTAGGATTAAGCACAGTAGAATGCATGCAGTAATTATGTAGACTGGGTACGTACGTTGGTTAACCTTCCCTCCCATAAACAGAAATGCCCCTGTTTAAGATTTTAACACTATTTTTCTCAAAGTCATTGTTTAAAAGTGTGATGCTGATTCTGCGTTTTATTTCCTAGAATTCCCAGTGAGCAGGCAAATATGTCTCCAGAGCCATGCATCGTTTTTGAAGCCCTGAATCTTGTATGTTTACGTTTTTTCCATTTACAAAAGGAGCAAGTTCTGTATCCTGGGAATTCGTCATGTCCTGGATAGAGAATATCCTAATAGCCATAGACCGCAGGCATTAGGGATCGCTATACCAGACACCTGGGGATTAAGGTGCTCCCTGTTCCTGAGATTCTACAACTAAATAATGCATCACCCCCTTGAGGGGATGTGGATGCACACTAGAATGACCCTAGAGTTGCAGTGGCCTTGCCACCCCTGAAGTGTTAACCATGTTTTAGTCACCCACGCCTTTGCACCAAATCTCCCAAAAACACTGAATCACTCCAGAGTTGGCTTGCTCTGATGTGTTCCAGTTCGCTCAAGATTAGCGCTTGTCATATTACAAATCAGACCTTACTTTACTTGGCATTGCAAAAGAAAGTACAGAAAGCGGCCATGAAAAAATGCTTTATCTCTATAAATATGTATGTAAAGGGACCTTCACCTTTCTTAGCCCCAAGTACGCCCCCATAAGACAGTCTTAAGGCTCCATTTTCCATTGTGCAGCCTTACATGCACCGGAACCACTACATAGTAGTGGGATATTCTTATAAATTGGACCTGAGACACAAGATAGAGTTGCACTTTTTGTCGCTTGGTCAATAACTCTGTTATAGCTCTCATTTCAATTATGTCCGTGTTTGGCTCTATCAGCGTGAATTCCAGCATGCAGCCCTTTTACCTTAACTCACTTTTTCATTGGGTTCTAGAAACGTTTGGCCTTCTTCCAGCTGACGGTCCTTGTCCTTTAATTGTTCATAGAGAAAGCCACATCTTTACAGACGTATATTTTTTGCCTAGTATAAGCCGTTTTTGATTTGCAATTATGTTTTGAAAATCTTTACTTTTATCAAGCTTCAGTTATTTTTCTTTTTTTCATAAGACTTGCTTTAAACGTGTCCTTGTTTCCGCATGGCACATTAACTGAGTGTTAATGGCATGGGGCACCTGCCCTTCAAACACATTTCAGTTAACTCGGACAATGGGTGGCAATGACATACAAAAGAGTACCGTGACCGGACCGAAAGAAGCTCTGTTAGGTATTACAAATTAACCGGTAACCCTTCTGCTATCGATAACTCGATGCAGCATCCAAAGAAGCTAAGAAGAACTGCGGAGGACACCGGTACATTCACTTTTTCGGCCTACTTATCACACAGGTTAGCAACCTTTGTCTCCGCTTAGGGGTACTGCTGGTACACGTACAAAACAAGTGCCGACAACAATCGACATGGCTGTGGAAAAAATATAATACTTTTCGTACAAGCATGAAGATGTAGAGTTCTCTATGTACAGTTCTCTTTGTATAGTGCCAGCTGGACACTTTTGTCTATGTGACAGCTTGCTAGCAGACACCAACTCCAGACCCTCACACAAAATAATACATCCCACTGATTTTGGCAGTATTCTCTTCCCCTTTTGAACAAAGGTGTAACCTTTTTGTCTTTGCATTCGCTTCAGTAGGCTCCTGGAACGTTCTCTCCAAGTTCCAGCTGATAGAACATCTGTCACCTTCTCAAGATGCTTGACCGGATTGGGCCGCAGATGTCTCCTTTCCATCTTGTTGTCTTCCCCTCTTCACTCTGACGAGCATCAGCAAACCTTGTTCTCTCCTTTTCAGTCGGGTCTCCCAATTATACTTTTCAAAAACCAAAATCTAAGAAGAGAAATGCCAGAAACTGGGTGAACGTCATACGGGTTTGCCTTATAGTCTATTAATGCCCACCTTAATGAATCAATCAGACACTTGTACTTCAATATTTCAATAGTAAAGTATTGCACAATTGTTGTTTGTGAAACTAAAAACAGGCATTTATTCTGTGATCCGATGCATTTCGGACTAATCGTCCTTTCTCAAGGATCTGCCTGTACATATAACTCAGTTGTGTCCTCAATTATTTTTAGTGTACAGTGGGACCTGGTGCTTAGAATTCTCTCTTCTAGCTTGCCTGCACTTGTCTTCCAGTGTATGTCCAACACACAGACCGTAGTTACAACAGTGTCTCCTGAGCCTTGTATGTCCAGTCTTTGGCCAGTCCTTCAGACTAGAGTTGTGTCTCCAGATATATGACCACAATTCTGAAAGCCAAAGTCAGGCGAATTCAAGCTGTCCTTTACATAGGCCCCCAGCTGTCAGTGGACAGAAGGAAGGTTTGCAGGCATTACCACATACCCTATCCACTTCAGACTGGTGGCCACTGCAGTTTCTATGAAGAAACAAGGCTTCTTAACCTCTGGGAGAAATCCTCCACAAAAGCATCAGGGAGCAACGCATTCCGGAGAGACGCACCATTTGAATTCAAGATAGCAGCTAGCCATGATATAATCTAGGTGTGCAGTGTAGCAGAATGGTATGCTACACAAACAAACTCACCCGGCGAAAAGGATCTTACTAGGTCAATTCCACCCTTGCTAGAGCATTGAAAGATGGTGAGTCAAAGGGGAATTGTAGAAATTGGGAGACAGTTGGAGAGCAAGCACAGTGAAAGGAATGGAGGAGGGACACGTGTGTGTATGTGTGCATATACACATGTATACAGAGAGAGGAGCAAGTGTTAATGACACTTATGTTTAGCAATGACACCCCTCTTTCTCAAGTCTGGCTCTGCACACCAATAGGGTATTTCTCTGTTGCTCCCAATCGCTGTAGACATGTATCAAATCTCTGAGATGGAGACAATGGGCCCCATTACAAGTTTGCCGGTCCGGTAGTAACCAGCACCGTTGCTACCGGACCGGCAAACTACGAGTTGTGCTCGCGGGTGCCTTTCTGCCCACCAGGTCTGACCTGGCGGGCAGACCGGCACCTGCGAGCACAACTCGATGGATGCACCATTCATGAATGGTTCTGGTGCATCCGACCTCCCCATTCCCATTGACCCCTATGGGGCTCAGTGGGAATGGGGAGTAATGGGTACCGGCACCCGCCGATGGGTAATTACCGGGTCCTGCAGGGCCGGAATACCACAGTAATTGCCCATTGCCGGGTGCCAATAGTTTCACGAGTTTGGCGGCAGCCGTGCTGATTTTACCGGCATGGCTACCGCCAAACTCGTAATGAGGCCCAATATCTTAAAATGCTTGATTGTTATCTCTAACGGTTGAGCGCTGTCTCTACACTAATTATGGACATGTGTATATATAGGAGCAGCCTTTGGGTCATTTAATCAGTCTTCAACAATATTCTAAGAAATTAATTTTATTTATATAGCGCACAATAGACCCGTAGGCGTGATGGCGCATACAAACAGTACACAATTCAACATAAAACATGAAACATAAAGCAAAGTAAAAATACATCCTAAAAGCCAGGTAACCCACGGGAGGTGCTAATCGTCCCAATACTATGGCAGTACACTTAGCAAAAGAAATTCTAACAGAGCAGTTAGAGTATTAATTTACAGTTTGAGTCCCCTCTAGGGAGGTATTTACATATACTAAGATAGTGTGGCAGTGTAAGAAAACCCTTGATATGACATTGGTGACTGATCCAAAGTAAAACGAATGCGCTGATATTCAAAACATGATTTAATACACGTGTAAAGAAAAGAAGCAATCCTTCAAAAACTTTACATTCAGAATAGGTTTCCCGGAGGCCCTGTGTCCATGGAGCCTTTTAGATCACACGTTTACAAAGATCTTTATTATATATTTGGTACACCAACGAAAACACAAATTACATATGTCCACTCAACGTATCAAAAATGACTGGATATAGCATGTCACCTATGAACACTTAATGCTGTTTGAGACCAGGTCTACACGGGTTTCACGCTGTGATAGATAATCATAGTTCACTATGGGTGCTTCACTAGCTTTATAATAATGATGACAAATCTTAGCAACTGCCCAGTTCATCTTGGATTTTTTTGTGTCGACCTAGTTTGCATCCAAAACGTTTTTGCCCCCACTGCTTGTCTATTAAATGGCTGTCTCCAAACGTGATGGTAGTGATTCATTATTTAGACTGGTTGCTTTTGATTTGCAAATTGTTTTGAAAATCCTTACTTTTATCAAGGTTTAATGATATATTTTTGAAAATTCCCTTGTTTCGGCACATTCAATTTGTTGCTTGGTCATGGCATAGTACACCTACCCTTCAAAGGATAGTTTGGTATACCACCCGTTCCCTGTATCAAATGAAGAGTGTCATGACCGAAAGGCAGCTCTGTTATTTATCAACAATTAAGGACCCACTGGGTAACCCTTCTGCTGTCAAGAACTTAAGGGCCACATTGAAAGAAGCTGATAACAAGTAAAAGGCTACAATAAAGTGCGATTATGGATAGAGTTGGAAGCAGCTGCTGTAGCTTGTGGTCCTTGATAACGTATGCTTTGGGGACAAGAACTGAGGAAATCCTTCGAGTACAGTCATCCCACAGGGGGCTGGGTTTCTCATTTTGTACCACTTGATAATTGTTGTGTTTATATCGAGTGGACAGGGCACACATTCGTGCCTGAAGTAGGCCTTTTCAAACATGCAGGTTATGTAGTGATGAATATAATGGATGGGATTTTCACCAGCCAGAGAACAACAAAGCTGCTGACTCAATGGTTAATGGTAGATTTATTTAAGGATAACACTGTATTCCCACTAATTGCCAAAAGTTATTTTAGTGGTCCCCATTACCATAAGGTTTTGCAAAAATAGCCCCAGGGAAATCTAGTTCCAGTCCTTGAAAAATGATCTCAGCGGGACTAGGCATTTGTAGGGCAATCAAATCGATTCTGTGCAGTGGTCCAGGAACTAGAGTGGACGAAGTAGAAACAGAGAGAAGAAGGTGGGCAAAATATTGGAAGCAGGACTTAAGGAGATGGGAAGTAGGATTTAAGGAAAAATTAGTAGCGCCTTTTAAGTTGTGGGCTGGGAGGTACTCGTACGCTGATAAAGACGGGCCACAAGAGGGGCCACATCTATGCCAGTGTTGAAAGCATAGGGAGGATGACCTCTAAGACAGGAGGGGAACAGCTGAAGAACCCTGGTGTCCAACTGTGCATCCTTGCTGGACGCTTGTTCCCTGTTGGATGAGCCAAGGGTGCCAGTAGCTGAATCCAGAAATACCCGCCAGAGAGCCAGACATTTCTTCAACAGCTAAGAAAGAAGTTTATGGCACACTGTAAAATCCAAAAGAACATATTACTGTTTGAACTGCTTGGAAGGTGGCCGTAAACAAAGGAGACAGGGAAGGATTGAGGACCACAGTTCTAAAGAAAATTACTGTTGGGTTTGAGGCCCAACTGTTTGTTTTACAACTCTCAACCCCACTACCATTGGGCCAGGTAAGCCTAATCCCTTTATACATAAAAAACAGTACATAACTTTAACATGTGTCTCTAGTTGCCTGTTGAACCCTGGACAGTGACAGTGGTTATAACATCAGGGCTGCCCCATAGTTGCTGCCACCCAGCTCTCTAATGTGCATTGCTGCAGGCGGTGATGACAATAGTTGCTGTTCACAGGGGAATCACTTGTACTTGCTAAGATTCCATTTTTTCTTCTTAATGGTGAATGCAGGGGAGGCCACTCTGCTGCCTGTAAATTATATTTACGGTTTGGGAATAATGTATTTTGTCTAAACCATGTGGTTCTAGTCACTGGTTGAATGAATGGAGTCGGCAGGTTGAAAGCTACCCTTCAAATCAGCTTTCCCAGTTTTGCAGGGTCTTTAAGCACATTTAGCAAATATTTTATTGACGCAATGTGAGCTTACAGTACAAAAGAACATTAAAATGACCTGGGCATTCTGTTAAGTTGGGTTCCTGACCAAGCATGACACTGACACCAGTGTAGGAACAGGAAACCTTTTTAATAGGTTCCAGCTCCAGGTACAGAGTAGGTCACATCAGGTAAGTTCCTTGGAGAGACATCCATCGGCCTTCTCTCAGAACCATTCAGAACATAACATCCTCATACACAGCATTCCACGCATACAGGCAAAGGTGCAGGGAAAGACAACACATAACATATCTCCCCCCTTAAACAACAGACACAATCAAGACGCAAGAGACATACATACACCCGCAAACTCAACACATGTACATCTCTCAACTTCCCAATGGAACATAGTGATGTGCAGTGTTCCACCAGGGACAGTTGAAGGGACTTGCAGGATGGGATCCAACCTGCATGGGTGTTAACTCACTGCTCTCTTGATTCCCCTCTTTATACTTAACTGTAACTTACTAAAAGAAGTTTCCTTTGTTCCCTTGGTCTCCCACCTCATCATTGCCATAGATGTCTGACTTCCCTGCGCTTGCATGATCTGAATGACACATGGCCTAGTAAAATCGTTGTTTGTTCTCCTTCTGTTTCCCCCTCCTTGTCTTGTTGCGCCTAAAAACACTTGTGTACAGGTGCGTTATAAATGGTTTATCATATACCTAAGGATAGAGGTCACTTCACTTTGGCAACAAGGTCCATGGGCCCACAGATTGGAGGTCGAGGAGCTGAAAGTGAGAAGGGCCAGCGGTGTGCTGCAGTGTTTACCTGGCTCGTGCTGACTGAGACTTTCTGCAGTGTTGCTAGAGGAGGAGGCGGCTTCCCTGCATAAAACATTGGCCCTCGGCAGACCGCAGCAGTGTGCTGCAGTTTGTTTTCGTGTTTGTGTTGGAAGTGATTCCCGCCCCCAGCGCTATAATTACTATCAGAGAATTTTGTGCAAAACTTTCGGAAGCACTGCTGACAACGAGGATTGTATAGAGCCATGCACGTTGAGTGCAGGAAAGTAAAGTGAATAAACGTGCCATTGCAAGTGCAAGAGCTACCATTTAATCGGCAGTTAGCCCATTTCACATTATTTTTCCCACAACACGTTCGTGTGTGGTATAGCCATTAATGCAGGCACTAAAGATATAGTGGGTGTGGCATGTGAAGGATTCTAACCGGGCGTCACACACTGGACCAGGACCTTCACCCTCAGCCTTAGATGTAGCGTGCAATTAGAATGCTTTTTCTTCAATTTCAACAAATTCAAATTGAGCCGATACCCGACCTGTCTCACATCCCCTTTTACAAATACCCCGGGTCACAATGGACCATGAACCAGCTAGGTGGGTGGTAACACAATATTTATTTATTTTAATTTCAAAGACAATCACACAATTTGTTATATTGGGCAGCAATCACCAATGGGGTGATAATTACAATGAAAACGACTGAAATACACTTACCCACTTCTACAAGAACATATCCAAAGCACAAACGAATAGGAGCACTTTTTCAATTAGGATAGATAGCACCAAAGTTACGATTTCCCCCTGCAATGTTCCCTCAACCCACAAGTAATCTAATTCTGAGTGGATAGAAAGAAGCCTTTGCAATGGCCTAAAATGACACTCAGATTTTAACATAATTAATTATATGTGGAATTAAATAATGATGTACATATGTTTTATCACAGTCTCAGGGATGTCATATCACTAGCAACTATAAGTTAAGGTATCACCAAAGGCATACAGTTCACAAAGCAGGTTAAAATTGAAAACACAGTGCAGTCAAATCACACATGGAAAAGTTGAACTTTTTCTAGTTTGCAGTTTTAAATGTCAAAAAGTTTTTTCAGAAAAAAGGGTGAAATGCTCTGAATTGGAATGCGGTTTTTGGGCTGGGGGGTAGAGGCACATCACAGGGACAATATAGAAGTTAAAGGATGGCTATAGCTGAAGAATTGAATGAGATTTTCAAGGTGGAATGAGGTTTGATTTTAGGAAAATAAAGCAGTTAAAAACGAAAATCGGTTTGGAAGGAAAGGAAAAGTTTTACTTACACAAGATTAAATGGCTAGAAAAGAGGAACACCACCCATGAATATAAAAGTTACACTGCAGTTGTAACCCTTCACGCAGTGTACCCCTTTTTCTTTAGGGAAAATGAATTCCTTCAAAATATTGCCAAGGATTTACAAGATTGGGTGAGTGAAAGAATGGTGCTAACACTAGAAAAACAAGGACAGAGTGCACAGAGAATTAGAACAGTTTAGACAAGTTAGCAGGATATGGATAGGATTACTTAGAAAATAGGGCAAAGACAAAGGGTCAAGATGGGGTATGCTGTTGTTATGGGAGGGGGGAAATAATCGCAATCAGTGCTGGAGTTTGGGACAGCCAACAGAATTCTGTACTCTAAAGGTCTGGTCACCGGATAGCAGACTCTCCTGGCAAAAGACAGCTGGGCAAAGGTCTGGTCACTGCACAGCGACGCCTCTGCTGGATGGAGCGGGTAAGCAGGGCAAGCAGGCGACACTGGAGAATCCCAAATTGGGCTCAGCCACCTTTCCCCTTTCTCCCTGAAGTTTAGTGCGATTTTGTTATGGGTTTTAGTGCTGAAGGGTGATTCTGCCTGGATATGAAGGCCTGGGTCAACTTTCCCTTTCTGGCAGTGGGGTCTGGAATCTTGCAGGATGATGGTGGAATATCTGGATACGCAGGTGCTGGAAAATTCAGAAGCGAGTGTCCAGAGTTCTGTCAGGCTCCCTTATTTATAAGGCATGGTGACATCATAGGACTATATGGTGGGGCAGGCTTAAGGTAGTCACGCCTCTAACAACTGGATTGGACAGGGGTGGTCGTTACCACCTTCCTATCAGCTGGTTGGACTTTTAGAGACGTGACATTGGCTTTATGATGTAGGTTTACTATGTCCAGAACCTCCCACAGTTAATTTTGCCAAATCCAGTTTTGACATAAATTACGCATTTTTACAGTTGTGGCATCTTAACAAATTACACAGACAGATTACATATTTTACGTTGAGCATGGCATTCCAATTCTCAGGTTTGTATGACTTTGTTTCACCCGTCTAATAGTTTTTCGCCATTTTCAGTGATAAATATTCAACATAAAATTCTGTCACTTTATACAATGGTATAGATTATCATAAGGCATGTAAGTATTGAATTTCAGGGTGGCATCATATACACTTTGAATGGAAGTGGCCCCAGAAACGTACCCCCCCTTAGTGAGAGGCAATAATGGACACACCCCAGAAGGGGAATGAGGCCAGGACCAAGTGCGGGTGAGATCAAAAAGAGCTTTATATAACTCTAATATAGGGCATGCAAAGGACTCTGGAAACTCCGAGAGCGCTCTGTCTGACAATAGCAAAGACAGTCAAATACACGTCATGCATGAGGTAAGCTATAGGGGCCACAGAGTGGTGATGGCTAGGTGGTATAAAATGTATACAGTTGCTTCTCCAGGATCGGCGGACGTTGGTGCTGCACCACGTGGGGTGGGAGGTCAGCTGGGCTCATCGGGGTGTAGCGCCGGGCCGGACATGCCTTGTAACAACGATTGATAACTAAACTAACATTTGCCCTTTTGGCCACACATTCCCACCCATTCGTCACACTTCATATGTCCTGTTGATTTGCAAATCTTGTAGGCGCTGACCTTAGATCAATGCATGGCCAGGAACATTGATATGCGATCTGGAGTGTCTCAATATATCAGTTTGGGGGATAGCTCAGGTTCAAACAATCAGGTCTCATGGGCATGGTCTGGGGCATGGGCGGGGGAGCTTGACAAACCACCCTTGGCAATTTCGGTGAGGGATGGTATTATGATCTGTTGGTACACCTGTGGGCGCCCCCCCTTTCTAGGGTTTTTTAACGCGGTCGATGGAGGTACTACTGGCCCGTGGGGGGCATGTGACTGGTGCCTGAAAGGCGGTGGGATTTAGGACCGGGTAGCTCGTAAGTCATGGAGTCAGGCTGTGGCGGACTTTGACACGGGGGAGGGTGGCGGATGCTTGAAACGGGTCCAGCAGGGTCGGGAGGAAAGGCAGGGCTGTGCCGTTTGAACACCGTCTATCTCGAGAGGGCCTGGGCAGGAGGAGGGGGAAATGGCCTTGCAGCTCCGTGCGTGGCATCTTGCATGAGGCGGTTTTACTGTCGTATGGGTGAGGGGCGACTAACAATACATGGGGTTTCCAAAAGCACTCATATGTATTTGTATTTGCATGGGATACTAGCTGAGGATCATACTTTTTTACATAGCATTTCACATCTACAGTTGACATACGAACGTGAGGTAGTTAGTGTTAGGCAGGTGTGTATAAAGAGTGATTAAAGAGAGCAACACAAGTTATTGTTCAGTTATCAGCTGTCCAGTCTTTGGATATCTCTTCATTACATGTAACATCGGTTGCACAATTTTCTCTTTACCCATTCTCGTTTACATTAGCAGCGAACGTTAGTCAACAAGGCACATATTACATACATGGTTTCTACACGTTGCAAGGGCTTTCGGGGTGGGTATGGGTGCAAGGTGCCACGCCGTCTATAGTTGGGGGGGGGGGGGGCTTGGTGCAGGGGTCAGGGCCTGCCGGGCTGGTCTCAGTTACATCCTAATGTTCCTGTTCATGGCTGGGGCAATGATGTACTGTGGAAGGTTAACAGCTACAGTGTTTTATTTTGTTGTTTGCTCGCATCTGGTGACTCGTGAGAACGATACCTCAGCGGATCTGCCATGCAGTGGGAGGTGGGGGAAGCGTGGGCCTCTGTGAGTGCGGTCTGGTGGGGGTCACTCTGCAGCGTTCAGTGTATCTGCCCTGGGTTAGATATGCATGTTTCTAGCAAGATGGGGATGGCTTAATACAAGATGGCGTCTATACTCTGCCACATAACGTGGTGGTGCAGCCCCACGTGTCGGCCTGCTGCCGCCCTGCCGCCTGGGCCCGGGAGGCCGGGGGCTGCCGACGAGTCATGGGTCTTAACCAGGGTGGGACATGTAGTGGGAGGGGGGTCCTATTGACCTACCCTTCCTACATTTTCCCCCCTTTCGTTACTTAAGTAACGAATACCTTAGCTCTCCCAGTCGTTAGCTCTCTTTCTCAGCCAACACTGCCTCTTTCCAGGCTGGCGTACCTTTTATTGGCATCCAGGCTCTGCACACCCCTCTGAGGCTTTCCCCCCTTCTAGCATACTCATCAGGGTTGCAAGTCATATATATACATCCCATATCTCCCTCCAGGTCCACCTATACCTCTGTGTACCACTCTAGCTCCCAGGGTTCCTTTATTGTGGTCTGATATAACCTGTCCACTATATCAACATCATAATATTTGGGCACCATTCTATGCTTGGATTCTGAAACCTCTCCAGTTTGTATGTGTGCTTCCTGTTTCGCCCGTGCCCTTCCTCCGGCGTTGTCCATTGTCACCATCATCATTGCTCCATTGGGGACTGCATTTGCCTGCACAGCATCGAAGACCCAACTGGCACACACAAAAAATCAAAAGTAAAAACACGATGAGGGGCATTAGTAGTTTCACAGCGAGCCCCATCCAGGAAGGTACCCAGGAGAAAAGGTTGTCGAACCACGTGCTTGCGCCGGTGCCGCCTTCCGTCTTCATTCGTTCCCCTAGGTTGTGGACTGCAGCAATGACGTGTGATAGTGTTCCATTATCAGCATCTTCAGAAGGTACAAAAGTGCAACAGGCACTTCCGATTTTTTGGCAAACACCTCCGTCCATCGCTGTCAGCAGGTCTAGGACATATCTGTTTTGCATTGTCATCAGTCTCGGTGCCCTTAGTTCCACTTTGATCACGTTGAACCCTTCTTCAGTGTCGTTGGCCAATTGAATCGGATCCCACCGCATGATCTGCAGCCATTTTGCATTTGTTCGGGCCTGAATGCTTGGAATGAGGGAGACGAAGAAGCTTTCCGCTGAGCTGAATAACCTGTACCTGTCTGGGATCTGTGCCAAGAGTTCTGAGGAGGCCTTTGAGATATAGTTTGATGACCTCCGTTTTCTGGACATGATTTCGTCGGTGTTTCCTTCTGATAGGGCGTACAGTGGTGGCTCTTCAGTGGGTGAGGCGTTGGTTGTAGCTTGAATTGCTTTCCGGCCCCCTTGGCCGAGGTGGCTCTCCGGTATTACCATTAAGGCTGAGTGCAGTTTCGCCAGGGAACACGTGCCCCTCCATGATGGTGGGAGGTGCATGTACGCCCGCTTGCAACAGACCCAGTAAGTGTCCATCAGGGATGCTGTTCCTTTCTTCATGTCTCGGATCATTAGGCTCTTGCTGCAGTTCGTGTTTCTTCTCCTAGGAAGCAAAGTTCATTTGAGATTTCTTTCTGTAGTTTCAATGCTTTTTCTATAGCGCTCACCCAGGTCAATTTTGCCACATGTTCTAACCACACCATGACACACGTCTTTGCAATCCATTGTAGTTTTTCGGTTGGCAGCCCTCGCAGTGCTTCAGCTTTGCACGTTACCACATCATCTTTCCATTTGTTTTAATAAAATAGTGTTCCTTTTATTACTAAAAATTGTTCTTTTAAGCATACCACTCCCTTTTGTCTTGAGTAGCACGTTTTTTCATTCTGCAGCATTTCAAAAGATACTGTGTGTGCTTGGAAGGTGTTCTTAATTCTGCACAGAGTGAGATGGAGGCGACACTGGGCGTCTGCAAGAGGCAATTCTTGCGGCATTAAAACTTTAGGTGTGCCTGAGGCATGGGGGATCAGGGAGCACACGTAGCAACTTACATTAGTTGTTTGTTTGGCTGTGGAGTTCATGTCTGCATACCATTTATTCGACTGGTGTCGGTGCCTGGGATCCTCTATCGTGTCAAGTCCCAGGCCATAGTATTTGTCATATCTCTTCCTCCCTGTTTCCCTCTTCCTCCTGTTTTTAAGGAATGTTTTAGCATGCCTGGCTGCGTGCAACAGGGACTCCCTCTCCCCGGCCACCTCCTTCTCCCATTCCTCATACAGAGTAATGAACTTGTTAGCCATTTCAATATTTTCCTTCATTCTCTCTGTGGTGTAGTCTTTTTCTCTGGGAGGACTGATTGTCGTTGTGGGCGGAGTAGCAGTGGTGCCATATAACCATGATATAACAGCTGGGTGTCGATCATTTAGTTCATGTACACTCAAATGTGTGGTGTGGCTTTGGGGCTTCAAATGGATGGTCTGCTTGTTGTTAGTATCGTTCTGACGTTTCGCCTCGTCTGGATGCGGGCCATACCCCCATACCAGCTGAAAGCCATCCAATATTAAATAGTTACCCT
This sequence comes from Ambystoma mexicanum, assembly GCF_040938575.1. Taxonomy (NCBI): domain Eukaryota; kingdom Metazoa; phylum Chordata; class Amphibia; order Caudata; family Ambystomatidae; genus Ambystoma; species Ambystoma mexicanum. The sequence goes on from NC_090924.1 coordinate 1,025,990,414, forward strand.
CCTTAAATGGTTTGCTTACATTTTCCATATTAGTTCCATTACCTCCCCTCTCATTTATCTCAATGCAGATAAATGCTATTATGTAATATGTTGCCAAGCCAAACATGAGTGTAAAAAATATAATAGCACAGACAGTCAACCCACATTCGTATGAGTATGTTCGTAAATCAAAAACATTTCTACTCCTAGTGTCCCTATTGCTAATTGTTGCAGGCTGCCTGTTCGTTGCCATGGATACTCCTATATGTTGAAACATAGAAAAGGGTGCATTAAGCATTTAGTGCAATTATTTTTTGCATTTTCCACTTTTCAGTAATCTTTTAGAGAGAGTGAGAGTGAAGATAGAGGGAGAGAATGAGAGATCATTTTATGCAGATTTACACGCTGTCATAAACATTATTATAATACAGTTGTCAGTTCAATACATTTCGCATGCTCCTTTTTAGTTTTTTGTTCATTTCTTTTATTCATGCACATTTACCCCGTCAAGGCCCTCTGCACCTTCTACTGATCCCACGCTGTCATAGGCTTTTCGGACGTCTGTCAAATGTATCCAATATCTCAGGCCCTTCACTTTCACCGCTGTGGGTGTGCAAAGCACCACCTCATATGGGCCATGAAATTTTGGAGCATTCCACCTACGCACGAAGCGCCTGACGTATATCATTTCCCCTGGTTCCAGCTGACCTGTTGGGCTTTCTTTCTCTGGAGTGTGAGTTTCATTCTCCCCATCACTTATGAATGGTGGCGCAAGATGTCTCGGTATCATTAGTGCTGCCTTAGTAAGCTTTGTCAGGTAGTCATTAAATTCTTCTCCTAGTACAGTTGCACTTCTGTGTGCATCTGAATGTCTGCGGAGGGGTGAGTGTGCTGTGTGCATTCGTCTCCCTGTCACGATCTCATGGGGCGACAAATGGTGGTTCTTGCTTGGCTGATTCCTCAGCTCAAAAAGGGCCAAGGGGAGACAGTGCACCCAATTTTTCTTAAGCGTGAAACACAGTTTTGAGAGTCTGCCTTTTAGTAATCTGTTGATCTTTTCTACTATCCCGTTACTTTGCGGGTGATAAATCGAGCACAATGTATGCCTTATTCCTAGCAATGATGTCACTTCTGTAAAGAGATCGTTCACAAAATGTGTGCCGTTGTCAGAGGGCAAATTACGTCGCAAATTCCCCAGCGGGGGAATACTTCCCACACGAGAAACTTTGCAGCGCATTTCGCATCTGGGCGGACACAGGGACCTGCTTCTACCCATCGTGAAAAGGGGAAAACTATCATGTATCTCGCTCCGTTGCATCTCTCACCCATATCTGCATAGTCGATATGCAGCTCTCTGAAAGGTCCTATTGGCTTGGGTATCGTTCCTCTTAGTGTTCTCAAAGTCATGCCGGTGTTGTATATTTGACACATTGTGCATTCCATTGTTAGCTTGGAGAGTTGTTCCTGGAATAAACCAGTTTTCCTGTATCTCGGCTGCGATGTGCTGCTTTGCGTTGTGTGCTGGGAAGTGTAGCTGCTGGAATGCTACTTCTAATAACTTAGCTGGCATCACTACTTTACCTGTGTTGTTTTGCCACCATAATCAGTTGCCGACCGGCTGCATCCTCTTTTTGTCCACAACTCTTTTTCGTCCTCAGGTGCCTCTTCCTGTAGCTCCAGTATTTGAGACACTAACATGGCATTGTACCCATCCGGGAAACTTTCCTCCGTTTCTCTTCGCATTAAGTACTCACCTGTGTTTTCTTTTCTCAAATATGACGCCTTCTTGGCAGCTGCGTATGCTGCCGCGTTTCCCAAAGAGACAGTCAGCGTTATTGGTATGGGCCTGGCATTTACTATTGCTACCATGGTGGGTTCTTTCAATGCCTCTGAGTTCCCTTAACCGTTCCGCATGTTGTACGGGTGAACCATCTGCCCTGTTGAAACCCCCTTCTTCCCCACCTGGCAAGCCCTCCATGTACTGTTGTGGCCATATATGCTGAATCCATGTAAATCATTACTGCACATCCTTTTGCTGCTCATAATGCTTCAATTAATGCTACCAGTTCTGCTACTTGTGCTGAGAAATGAGCCGGTAGTCGCCGCTGTATTAGGACCTCATACTCACCTTCTTCCATTCGCACGACTGCCACCCCCACATGTTTTTCTCCAGTTTCTGAATTTATGGAAGCTGACCCGTCTATGAAAAATACCTCTCCTTCAGCCAGTGCATTCTCGCTTACCACAGTTGTGCCATTGTCCTCACCCTGATATGTTGCGCAATAATGTGCCTGGATATCCTCTACAGTGCATGGTTCTGAGATGAATCTTGCAGGGTTAACCACCTTGCATCTTACCACGTGTATATTGGCGCTTGGCAGTATTACCTCATACGCGGTGATTAATGTGCTTTTTGATCGCTCGAGTATGGCGAACAATAAGTGTTCTACATACAGTGTCAGTGAGCACCCCATTACTATGGTGGTGCTTTTTTCAATAGCGAACGCGGCGGCTGCGAGAGCCTGTTCGCATGCGAAATGTCCCTGCATTACAGCGTCCAGTGTCCCATTGTAGTATGCCAGTGGCTTGTGACCTAGTGACGTTTTCTGTGTTAGGACTGCTGTCATGAGTGCCCCCTTACAGTGCGAGAATAGGTAGAACTCGCGTTCATAATCTGGGGTCGTGAGTACTGGTGCGCTTGAAATGGGTTCTTTGAGTGATGTGAATGTATCGCATGTCTCTGAGTCCCTCTGTATTTCTGTTTTTTCCTTTTGTGCCCCTTTGAGTGCCTGGAGCAATGGGCGTGTGTATGCAGTCTAATATCCAGGCCCGACAATAGTTGCACATCCCTAGGAATTTTTGCATGTCTTTCACTGTCTTTCACTGTCTTTTTGTCTTCCCACGGCTGAAATAGCCGCTACTCTGTCTGGGATTATTCTCTTGCAATCTTTCGATATCAACTGCCCTAGGTATAGCACTTCACGTTGACAGTATTGTAACTTTTCTTTGTCCACTTTGTACCCCTTTTGCTATTGCAATGTTAAAAGGGCTATGGAGTCTTTTCTACACTCTCCCTCGTTTTTCTGCAAATCAATAAATCGTCCACATACTGTATTATTGTGCTGTCGGTAGCCATGTTTCAAAGATCTTCATGCAATATTCTATTGAATATGCTGGGGCAATATCCCTGGGGCAATCTGCAGTGTTCGTACCTCCTCCTCCCTAGGGTGAATGCTGTCGGGTATCTGCACTCTACTGCGAGTGGTATTGAGAAAAATGTGTTTTTTAAATCCACTACAGTGACGTGAGATGCGTCTTTTGGTATGCTGCATCGGATGGATGCTGGATTTGGGACCAAAGGAAACTTTCTGGATGACGTCATTTAGTGGGCGTAAGTCCTGGATCATCCTCCAGGCCTCTCCTTTCGCTTTTTTGATTGGGTAAATACATGTATTGCACGGGGAGTTCGAGGGTACTATTATCCCCTGTGCGAGAAGAGCATTTATTGTTTCTTTTATCCCTTCCTCTGCTTCCCGGGACAAGGGGTATTGTGTGACCCGGGGCAAAATCGCTCCAGGCTTGAGATTGATCTTTACTGGTGTGACCCCATGTAGTAGCCCTATGTCATGGGGACCTGTTGTCCACAATTGCCAGGGCACTGACTACATGTCATCATTAAAGAATGAAGGTGGGGCACCCACCACTGCCATCGGCTGTACTGCCACCTGTCTTTGCTGTATCATTATTTCACAAGGGATGGCTATTTCCATGATTATTTCTCTGTCACTCTCTGAATCTGTGAAAAGCTCCTCATCTGACAGATCTTGGAGTGCAATGTCAGCATTTATGCACAATACCGTGTGCCACTTGCAGCCGTGCATATCCATTGCAATTACAACTATTCTTTTGGCTGTGATTTGTCCAATGACATCACTGTTCCTGGCACTATCTCGGGGCTGGCTATTGGGCGCAAGACAAACTCTGCTGGTACTCTCCATTCTAGCTTTTTCAACTCCGGGACCACCCTAGCTAATGTTTTTAGCCCATGAATGAACATATCTGGGTCCACGGGTATTCTGGGCATGTCGCGCTTGAATATATCACTAGCATCACATGCATAGAACACATCCCTGGGGTTGAGCACACAATCCCTCTCCTTTTTGTGAACGAGATAGTCATGTTCAACTTACTGAGGAGATCCCTTCTCAGCAGGTTCACGGGTGATTGTTCCTAATACAATAGGGGTGCTCTCACTGTTTCGCCCCCCCACTGTTACGTCCGAATCTTCAGTGTAAGGGACTTCGACCACCGCCCCAGAGAACCCCTGCGTCTCCAATTTATGATTAGATAGCGGAAACCGCCCCTCGCGTATGCATGATGTTTCAGCTCCCGAATCTACCATAAAGATGAATTGTCTGTTTCCTACCTCTGCTCCTATCAATGGTGCGTCGCTTGCATTGAAGGTTGGACACGCAAGTGCTCTCTGTGGGCTGTCCTATGCTGGATGCCTAGTTGTTCCCCCTTGGCTGAAAACGTTACCTGAAACTACCGCTACTCCTCCATATGGGGCAGGCGCGCCGTTGGATGTCGTAGTGAATGGGTTGTTTTGTGTGTTTGGTATGTGTTCACTGCTTTGTGGATGTTGTTGAGTGTGGTGTGCTCTTTCCCTGTATTGTTCTTCCCCTCTTTGATCTTGCTGTTCTCGTCCTCCGTCCCGGGGCAACCCGTATGGGCTCCCCGGATGAGGATGCCCGTAATACTGATCATCTTGGTAACTCGGGTTAGGCCTGCTCCTGCATTTGCGCGAGAAACGTCCCCACCTCCCACAATTCCAACAATGTCCTTGCCCCCCTCTGGGTCCTGGTCCTCCATTTCCGCCATTACCTCCATATCCCTGTCCACCCCCTCTTCGCCCCCTGTACCCACCTCTTCTGTTGTTCGGGTGCCACTCTTGCCACTGCAGTCCTCCGTACCCCTCCTGTCCATTCCACTGCCTTTGCCCGTTGTCTGCCCAGTTTGCAGCCATCCTCCCCTGTATTGCTACTAATCCCCCCTCCTCCTCCTCTGGGTCTCTGTCATGTGGGAGTGCTGCTACAGCTGCTGCAACCTTCACCAGTTTCGATTGTACTAACTCGGCTTCGTCTGCCAACCTCTTTTGCGCCACCTCCTTTTCTCGTTCCTTAATTCTTTTGCAATGGTGCACTATTATGCTTTGTATCTCCGGTCATCCCTTTGCTTCGATCCCTGCTATTTTGTCAAGCGCTTTTTGCACTTCCTTCGGGAGCCCTCTCTTTATTATGAAGTAAAACAGCGATGTTGATTGGTCATATAGTGTACCCATTTCAGCTCTCCACATCTCCTGTACCCGAAAAATGTAATCCGTAACTTCTTGCCCATCATTCATAGTGCATTGCATTACTGACTGTAAATCTGGCGTGTCTGGGAATGTTTCCCTCAATGCGTCCCAAATGCGTGCGCGCACTATATTGAAGGCAGCGCCATCGTATCTGTCACTATCAAGCGTTATTCCCGGGAAACCTGCTTTTGTCCACACCCTGTCTGATTTGGTCCCCTACTGCTGACACGAGTAAACTCTTTACATCTCCAATGGCCAGGGGCACCCCTGCAGTGTGTTTCTCAAAGGCGTATATCCATTTGCTAGCTCCACCTGATAGCGGGGGCAAAGATTTTAATAAGTTTGCCTTATCCATCTGTGCCCAAGGTATATAATTCGGTCTCCCCCACCCCTCGGTGTATTAGTGGGAGTTGTAGTTGTCCCTTACATCCTTTCCCAATACTCACCTGTGTTCCCTTTTTTCCCACCATGGCTATCCTTCCCGTCCTGTTTCTTAACCTCCCTGTCCACTCCTGTTCTAGTGTCCTCCCAAGTGGTGTTTCCCCTAATTCCACTAAACTTCCACCTGCCGCCATTCCCAATCTCCCAGCTTCCTGCTCGTCTTCGTCTAGGTCACACCACAACTCTTCTCTCCCATCACCTTCCACTCCTTCTCCCTCTACACTTTCTCCCATATTGTTCGCTCCTAGTTCTACTATCTGAGTGGGCTCCTCTTGTATTCTGAATAGTATCTCCCCTTTCTTCCACCCTTCCTCATTTGACTTATCTATGGGGTGGGACCGGGACAATCGTTCTGACCTTGTTGTACTTGGCTCACCTGGTTCACATAGGCTTTGTATCCTTGACAACTCTTCCCTTGCTACTGAGAGTCTGGCGTCTAAATCTTCTGTCAATTTACCTATGTTTACCGAGGGGGTACTCACCTGCCTATTTGATCAGGGGCACTCATATGGCGGTGGTGCAGTTGGTCTTGCTGTGGGTGTGGGGGTGCTAGTGGGCACGTATGTGGGATCACTGTATCCTTCAGCGGGTGGGGGTTTATTTAGAAGTGGGTACAATCGAGTCACCTCTGACTACCTCTTTTCCCTCGTCCTCCTTGCTACCCTCTGCTTGCGCTGATGGGGTAGCCGTGAGGGCGGGTTGATCAAGTGTGGTGTCTATTTTCTTTGGTGGATGTATTTCCTCGAATAATTGCCATAGATCTAGTATCTCCCTCCTATTATGAAATTGTTTTCCCTTGTATTTTAGGAATATGCAGGTGGCTACCATGTCCAGAACACTTTTATCAAAGGACCCTCCTTGTGGCCAGACCTGGGGGAGACCCTCCCCCTTCAGTTCCGTTACCCACTGGTCATGGTACTTAGTTATTCTTTCTGCATGGCCTGGTAAACTTTTACAGATGTGCGCTAGGTGTGTCTCCGCTCCCATGCCTAGATCGGTGTTATTCTGTTCTCCTGTATTGGTCTGTTCTGTCACTGTGTGGGTTACTGTTTACATGCAACTTCAACCCCTTCCACGTTATAATAAACAATGGACACTTTGCTCAATACAAAAGGTGCTGGTTCGTCAAATCTTACCAGGCCATACTTACAATGACCGTACCCCACTAGAAAAGTGCTTGAAAACAGTGCAATTTATACCGTGTCACGTAATTACAGAAAATCACAACCATACAATGTGCACAACACACCCCAGACATTCATCATACCTCAGCATTCACATATAGCATTTACCCTCCCTGTCTTGCTGTTCGCCTTCTACGGCGACCCCCTCTACCCCTTTGAGACCATATTTCTACCCCGATATGAGAGGAATTAGAGAAGAATAAGAAGAGCTAGTTCTACCATATTTTCTGTGTCTCTTCACTTAGACACCCTTAGTTTATCTTTTCACAGTTTTACTTATTCCCAGCACTAGTCGATATAGCACTACGTGGCGCCGCCTTCTACTCCCTTACAGAGTTAGGTTCCCGTCCTCTTTTCCCTTTTCACTTTAGTGTCCTAATGGCCATATGCAAAGAAAGAGAAAGTATTAGAAGTAAGAAAGTTCCCCTTACATTCCCCACTCCCTTTTTCGCGTTTCCCCTTGTCCTTCAAAAAACTAAAATGTTTCCCTTTTTAATATCACTCGCACTTAATACTCACGTGCCCGTCTTGATCCGAGACTCTCCGGATTTGGTCCGTCCAAGCAGTGCGGCCTCGCACTCAATGGCCCCACCCGGCTCCGGCGAGCGGTACTAAGGGTTTTTTTAAACAGGACCCGTACCCTCTCGCCCTAACTGCATGCGCACGTCTCTGTGTACCAGTTGCCGTAGGTGGACGGCTCTGTTGAGCGGGCGCGCCATGCGTCTCCACTGCAGCCGGGGTCGTCTCGTGCCAAGGGGACAGTTTTAAAGTTAACAAAACAAATCACGTCTCTGGGGTCACCACTGAATGGAAGTGTCCCCAGAAACGTACCCCCCTTAGTGAGAGGCAATAATGGACACACCCCAGAAGGGGAATGAGGCCAGGACCAAGTTTGGGTGAGATCAAAAAGAGCTTTATATAACTCAATATAGGGCATGCAAAGGACTCTGCAAACTCCGAGAGCGCTCTGTTTGACAATAGCAAAGACAGTCAGTTATATTGCAAATACACGTCATGCATGAGGTAAGCTATAGGGGCCACAGAGTCTTAGGGATTTGGTGGTGATGGCTAGGTGGTATACAATGTATACATTTTCTTCTCCAGGATTGGCGGACGCTGGTGCTGCGCCACGTGGGGTGGGAGGTCAGCTGGGCTCATTGGGGTGTAGCGCCAGGCCGGACATGCCTTGTAACAACGATTGATAACTAAACTAACATTTGCCCTTTTGGCCACACATTCCCACCCATTCGTCACACTTCATGTGACCTGTTGATTTGCAACTCTTGTAGGCGCTGACCTTAGATCAATGCATGGCCAGGAACATTGATATGCGATCTGGAGTGTCTCAATATATCAGTTTGGGGGATAGCTCAGGTTCAAACAATCAGGTCTCATGGGCATGGTCTGGGGCATGGGCGGGAGAGCTTGACAAATCATCCTTGGCAATTTTGGTGAGGGATGGTATTACGATCTGTTGGTACACGTGTGGGTGCCCCCCTTTCTAGGGTTTTTTAACGCGGTTGATGGAGGTACTACTGGCCCGTGGGGGGCATGTGACTGGTGCCTGAAAGTCGGTGGGATTTAGGACCAGGTAGCTCGTAAGTCATGGAGTCAGGCTGTGGCGGCCTTTGACACAGGGGAGGGTGGCGGATGCTTAAAACGGGTCCAGCAGGGTCGGGAGGAAAGGCAGGGCTGTGCCGTTTTGAACACCGTCTATCTCAAGAGGGCCTGGGCAGGAGGAGGGGGACATGGCCTTGCAGCTCCTTGCGTGGCATCTTGCACGAGGCAGTTTTACTGTCGTATGGGTGAGGGGCGACTAACAACACATGGGGTTTCTAAAAGCACTCATATGTATTTGTATTTGCATGGGATACTAGCTGAGGATCATACTTGTTTACATAGCATTTCACATCTACAGTTGACATACGAACGTGAGGTAGTTAGTGTCAGGCAGGTGTGTATAAAGAGTGATTAAAGAGAGCAACACAAGTTATTGTTCAGTTATCAGCTGTCCAGTCTTTGGATATCTCTTCATTACATGTAACATCGGTTGCACAATTTTCTCTTTACCCATTCTCCTTTACATTAGCAGCGAACGTTAGTCAACAAGGCACATATTACATACATGGTTTCTACACGTTGCAAGGGCTTTCGGGGTGGGTATGGGTGCGAGGTGCCACGCCGTCTATAGTTGGGGGGGGGGGACTTGGTGCAGGGGTCAGGGCCTGCCGGGCTGGTCTCAGTTACATCCTAAAGTTCCTGTTCATGGCTGGGACAATGATGTACTGTGGAAGGTTAACAGCTACAGTGTTTTATTTTGTTGTTTGCTCGCGTCTGGTGACTCGTGAGAACGAGTCCTCAGCGGATCTGCCATGCAGTGGGAGGTGGGGGAAGTGTGGGCCTCTGTGAGCGCGGTCAGGTGGGGGTCACTCTGCAGCGTTCAGTGTCTCCGCCTCGGGTTAGATATGCATGTTTCTAGCAAGATGGGGATGGCTTAATACAAGATGGCATCTATGCTCTGCCACATAACGTGGTGGTGCAGCCCCACGTGTCGGCCTGCAGCCGCCCTGCCGCCTGGGCCCGGGAGGCCGGGGGCTGCCGACGAGTCATGGGTCTTAACCAGGGTGGGACATGTAGTGGGAGGGGGGTCCTATTGACCTACCCTTCCCTACAACTTTCCTCACACTGTACAATTCTCTGCCATTTCTGTTCCCAATATGGCAATGAAGGCTACTGCGTCTTAAATTAAAAACTACAAAATTACATTTAAACTGTTAACTTTTTACATTTCTGCAAAGTCCTGTTGCAAAGATAAAAGTCTTAAAAGTTTATTATTAAAATAGTCTTCAGAGCCAAAATGGTCAGCATTGTTCACCATATAAGGGCATAGTTACAAGGCTGCCCTTGAGTAGGCTTTGAAACTCCCAGTAGAAGTTGCAGGGACATGTGATTTCCTATTTCATATGTCTGTGTCCCAGAATCTCTATTGTAAGAGGCCTCAGCCCAAACAAAAGTCTGAGGCTGGGCTGTTTAGTGCTTTTGGTCCATTCAAAGTTTTCCATAGTAGCAATTAGCACTCATGTGTCCTAGAATCTATTGTGGCTTCTTTTGGGGGAGGGGGGAGCAGAAAACCTGTTTGGGCAGATTTCTGTAGTGTAGCCAATGCCATTATTTCTTGATTTTATTTAATTTTGTTTTTCATCAGAAACAATCTTGTTAAATAAAACATTCCATATGTGTTTCCCAGCATAAACCCCTTTACATTGCTAGGCCAGGACAGGCCTTATCCAACATACACTTTTAAAACAGGTATTTTTCTTATTTACAAAAGTACATTTAAACACATAATGAAGCCTGCTGGCATGTTCCTTTTTAAAAGGTTCCATCTGAATTTTCCACATTGTTCTGCAGCCCCAGTCAGTCTCTCTTTTGCAGCAATCTGTTTAAGACACAGATCCACTGAAATTGACATAGGCCCAGAGAGCCAGGGTCTCTTTTGCAGCATTGATCTTTGACATTTTGTAACTTAAAAGTCAAGTGTTTTCCTGTGCGGCTGAAAGTAAGCTTCTTTTGATTTCTCAGATTTGGCCTGACATGGCCTGTCGTTCAGGGATAAGGCTCTCTTCTGCTGAAGCACAATCTGGATATGGGTTGTCATGGCAGGGCCTCCTTGATAAAAGCAGTATGATGTTGAACAGATGGAAATAGTGTCAAAGCGGCGTCATTTTAAATGTAAAATATTTCCCTTTTTCCATGGGAAATGTTGTGCTAGCAGCAAAGCAGTGCTGCTTTTCCATTTTCTTCTTGGGTGCATGGAAGAAACACACTGGCAGGCTTTCCCAGTGTGCCCCCTTGTTCCATCCAGCGCAAGAGGTGCTTGCCAAACAGTGCAGCCATCCTTTTTGTAGCTGCAAAATGCAGTTTTGAAGCGAGGCAGTGGTGCTCAAAGGAGCTAGCGCAGCCATTTTGCTGTTGACTGCTGAAGTGCAGCTTGATTATGGATGGGAATTCTGCTGAGTAGGTCAAGGTACCCACAGGAAAGTTGTGTTCTTAATATATATGCCCCAGGGCCCTCCTGCATACATGCCCGGTCCCACAGTACCTTAATGAAGACACCAGACAGAGGTGTAACTGTTACGGGCTCACGGCAGAAACTGCCGTTTTTGGGCTGCCCTTTTATTTCATGTGCATGCGCAGCGTTCCCCGAACGTTGCATGCACGTCTGAGTCACATGACTCTGTAACACCCCCTCCATTTCTCACAACAAAGATTAAAAACTTTTGAGCTGGTCTGGATTGTCAACATGACATATAACCGGTATATCCGGTTATCGTCACATCTGCTGGATAAGAGTTCGGGTCCAAAATGTAATCTTTAAACCTGGCTGGACACAGCCGCCCTTCTCGACGACAGTAGCGTCCTTCCTCTTGGCTAGCAGCTCGCAGTGGTTTTTCTAGCCTTGAGTCCCCGGTCTCTTTGTTTGGTAAAGGTGAACTCTCCGAGGCAAAAGTAGGAGGCCCACATTCTGCAGTTTCTTCCCGTGAATCCCGACCTTCAATCTTAAAGAAGCAGGAGTTCCTCGTGATGGTCCCTTGGCTGTTGGCTGCCGTGACCATGGATCCTTTGACATGAGTCATGCCCGTGGGGGTGGGCTCGTAGTTTAAAGACAGTTTCTCCTCTGGGTGTCGGTTGCGTACCAGTACGGTGTGCCCTACTTCAATGATGGCGGGTTTCAGATGCCTTTTGGCATTTTTTCACTTCACTTACGCATTCTCCTTTCTTCAAAAACCTTTCGGTCCTCAATTATCTCAGGACTCTGTCCCTCAGCTTCAGGTATCAAGCCTTTTTTGCACCGGTTGAAGAGGGAATTGGCTGGGGCTACCCCTATAGACTGGTGAGCCGTCGACCTATATTCACAGAGGAATTGATAGAAGTTTCTGTGCAGATCCCTTCTTTGGCCTTGAGTGATCCTGAGAATCTTGTTTAGGGTACGCATAAAACGCTCCACTTCCCGGTTGGCTCTTGGCCAGACAGGGGTCACTTTCCTGTGCACTACTCCACACTCGTCAATGAAGGCAGCGAATTGAAGGCCTTGAAACGGGGGTCCGTTATTAGAACAGAGTATGTGGGGAAAACCATGTGTTGTGAAGATCTTGTTCATGGCTTGTATGGTCTGGTCACTTGAAGTCAACTCTACTATTTCGACTTCTGGGTAGCGGGACCATTGATCAATGAGTACTATGAAGTACGTGCCCCTCCCAGTGGATCCAAAGTCCACATGCACAGTGTCCCATGGCTGGTCACTCCTGTTCATACTCTCAATGCATGGCTCCTTACACACGATTGCCGCAGCTTGACACCACACACATTGTTGTATGTACTCGTCGAACCTCCTCTCGAGGTCTGGGAACCATACTTTTGCTCTTAATCGGGCCTTTGTCTTGGCCGTGCCTTGATGGCCACTGTGCGCCAGTTACAATACCCTGTCCACCAGCCCTCTTGGGATCACAATTTGTCTCCCTCTTAGCAGTTCCTCCTTGGAAGTCGATAGTTCGTGACGTTTACGCCACAACGATTGTAGGTCCTGTTGTATCTCTTTTTCTCTCCTTGACAAATCTACTAGCACTGATTTCCAGTCGCCATTACCTACTGTGTTGTGAATCATTTAGAAACGCCCGTCTGCCTTGGATGCCTCAGCAACTTCCTCTAGCGTGAGTGCTACTGGCATGGATGTCTCCACCACTTGTTGAATGGCCTCCTCGCACTCCCCTTCCTCACAATTCTCTTGTCCATCACTGACCCTGGGATGGCGAGACAGATAAACGGCGGGGTTGTGTCCCGGGCCTATACTGCAGCTTTACACTGTATTCTATGAGACTGAGCAGCCCCCTTTCTATCCTCAGAGATGGCTTGGAGGATGCCCCCATCAGGATGGGAATCGGGGGCTTATGATTGGTGATAACCGAAACGGGCTTGCCCAGGATGTAGATTCTGAAGTGTTTGCAGCCCCATAGTATGGCCAGTGCTTCCCGTTCAATGTGCAAATATCTCCGCTCTGTGTCAGTTAAGGCTTTACTTGCATATGCAATGGGACACATCTGACCCTGATGATCTGGCTGTAGTAGTACTGCACCCAGGCCAACAGGACTAGCATCGACAACCAGTTCTATTTTCTTCTCCAGGTTGAAATAGACCATTGTCTCATCGCCTGCAAGCGTAGCCTGTATAGTGTCGAAGGCAGTCTGTTTCGTGGTGGACCATGTCCACACACTGTCCTTAGTGAGGGCCCTGAGGGGTTCTGAGATGGAGGCCAGGTTCCCGATGAACACCCCCACAATAGTTCACCATCCCCAGGAAGCTGCGCACATCAGAGGGGTTGTTTGGGGGCTTGGCATCCCAAATGTCTTTCACCTTTTGTGGGTCAGGTGACATACCTCCAGAGTGAAACACAAATCCAAAGAACTCCACAATTTCCTTTTTAAAAACTCACATTTGTCACGATGAAGGGTCAAACCTAGTTCCCGGATCCGCTCTAGTGTCTTCTCGAGCCTGATCATATGCTCTGTTTCGCAAGCAGCATGCACCAGAATATCATCACTCAGATAATAAGTCCAGCAAGAGCACCCCTGATAGCGTTATGAAACACTTCAGCGGCAGAGGAAATTCCAAATCATAATCTTTTATATCGATAGAGGTGGGTGGTAAAAGTGATAATATACCAGGAGTCTTGATGTAATTCCAGCTGGTGGTATCCCAAGTGTAGGTCAAGTTTTGAGAAGACCTTGGTGCCCTGATTTTAAACGTATACATCCCTCCGAGTACCAAATTCCTGGACGAAATCCAAACTAGAATTGAAGGCTTGTATTAAACCCTGCCACATCTTTGATGGTGCCATACTTGATGCCAAGAGAGAGACGCATGGAGAGCTCAGTGGTCCGCTGCCAGGGGTTGATGGTATCTGAATTGATTCTATGATTGAGGGGTATTAAGAAAAACAATCAGGTTTGGCTCCAGCGCTTGCGGTATTCAATCCTCAATACGCGCTGGCAGAGCATTATTATGGCACTTAGGAATGGCAATTCTAGGAGGATATGGGACATGCTAGCTGACGCCGAGGGGGAAGGGATAGTAGGAAACGTATAGCAAATCCTATACACGAGTTGGAATGGATTGCGCATGTTAGAGGGAATAGTGGTGCCAGAACTGGGGCCTCTCCCCCGGACTATATGAACGGGGGCTGGCCGATGGCCTTTCACGAAGCTGAGATTTGTGCCTCAATCCGGAAGCAAAAGAAATTCCAGAGCACCTGCTCTCAATGGCCCAGCCAGTGTTGTTTTAAAGCAGAACCCTGTCCAGTGGGCCAGAATACTTAAAATTCAGTTTGACAAAGTTTGTGTGACACATAAAATCCTGATATCTTTGCAGCAGTCTGTCCTTTTTTTGGTATACAAGAAAGGTGACTGCCTGTTGCTGCAAAATTACAGACGTTACGGGAATAATATTCTCCACTTTTGTCCTAAGGGATCTCCAGGCATGGGTTGACAAAACTCAAGTGTTAGAATTTACGCAGACTGGGTTACGACCAGGGTGTTGTACATCGCATAACCTTAGGATCCTGGACTCCTTGATTATGGGTGCTACAGAGCCTGGTGGGCCTACTTTATATGTCACCTTTGTGGACTTTAGATCAGCTTTCGGTGGGGTTAACTGCGAGAGATAAGATGGTATCTTGGTGGTGTCCGTCATGGTTGATTAACGTTTTAAAAGGTCCCCACTCGAATACTCATGCATGCGTTTGTCTGAATGAACAGGGGGGAGTCTCCGCCCCAATTACGATATTTAAATGGATGAAGGAGGGTTGCACAATTGTTCCTTTGCTTTACAACATATACATGTCTGACCTCCCCGGCTGATTTATCCCGGGCATTGGCTATGCCCCAGTAGAGACGGGAGGTCCATTCCTGTATGCTCTACGTGGATGATCTGGTAATGTTAAACTATACTTACAGTGGAGCTAAAGCCAGGTTTGACGTACTGGTTAAATACGTGGCTGAAAACGACCTGAGAATTAATATGGGGAAAACTAAGGTTTTGGTGGTGTCCTCTAAAAGGGTGAAGTACCGGAGTTTCATCACTAGACTGGGGAAGGTCGACTATGTGACATCATACCCCTATGTGGGATTAGAAATGAGTGCTAGAAGAGCATACACTCATATATTGACTGCCAAAGTGGCGAAGGCTCGACACAAGACCCGACTGATTGTTTTGTGAAATTTCCAATCTGCTGGGTTTTCATTGGAAGGAATAATCGCAATATACAGCCAATGCTTCTGCCCCATGGTCCTCAATGGGTTAGAGGCTTTGGCCAAGGGGGACTTGTATTGGCTAGATATGATTGAGGGCTACATTCGGAAAGGTATACTGAGGCTATGTTCTCTCCACCTCTGTTAAATATCTCAGTTTAGAGCCGGGGTTGGTTTCCCTTAAGGGTCAGATGTTGTTGAGACAGGGACTCCTACACTTGAAAATCAATACCGAACCAAGATGTCGGTTACTCTCGCTGGTGGGGGTCTGGCCACAGTCTCCGCTATAAATGTAGAATAGAGAAGAGAAGATTGACATAATTATTGCTAAACTATACAATAATATTGGATGGTGTCCCAATTTTAAAAGAGGATCTAGGCATGTCATTTTAAAACATATTTTCAAATGTAAATTGAAACAATGGGATTGGGTTAATAACTACACCCATTTGGCTACCTTACGCTCGTACTCCTACATTTCGGATGTGGTCACAGTTTTCTCCAACCTCAAAGATATTTCAGGCAGTGCCCTAACCCAGCGGTGCAGAGTTTCCCACTGAGGCTTTGGATAAACCAGTTGCCATTGTTTACTTTTTGTGGTGCCTTATTGAGATTATTCGTCAAAGATGGGGGGGGGGGGTTAATGTTAAAGCTATTTCTACTGCGCACCGTCTCCAATGGAATTGGTCCCCAGGCGCTCTGGCAGATCCGCAAACAAAAAAGGATGGATGGTGGTTAGTAGGGTGAAGTGGGAGTAGGAAAGTGAGAATGTTAGTGTACTGTTGGCAGCTTCAGTTTGGTTTTCACTATGCGCTGATCTTGGGTGTAATTATCGGATCGATGTGGGTCCTCATGTGCTGTTGGTGTGAATTATGTGTTTGTTGTTGCGGTGTGAAGAACGTGTGGTTTGCTGTGCAGAGATGTGGTTGTTTGGGTTTTTGTGTGAGAGATTTATGCGGAAAGTTGTTTTTTTTTTGGGGGGGGAGGGGTTAGTGGGGTTTTTGCCTCTTAGTCTTTGCGTTTCTTTGTTCAACGTCTCTGATTGTCCTATGGAGTTAGTATTGTAGTTTGTCTTTCTAGTTGTTGGGTGTGATGAAGTGGCAAGTTTCTTTCTGAGCTATTTTGGGGGTTTGTGCACTAGGTTGAGGCATGCATCGTTCCCCACTCTAGTATTGGTGCTGTATATTTTACGTTCATCAGCTCCCTGTTGTCATATATGTATATTGCCTGGTACTTTGGAGATGGCCAAGCACGTTACACTGAATGTATAGTCCTGGGAAATGTATATATGACCACCTTGGGCCGTTTAGTACACTATTACGAGTCAATAAAGCTGGAAGCTTTCTGGAATTATTGTGTCTATACCGAGACTGAAAGCGTGCACATTCCCCTTTACCAGCTATGGTATATTATTAAAAAACGCCTGCCCAACACTAATAGATTTTATGGGGTCAGTATATGATGAGATAACGTTGTCTATTTTAATGTAATTTAATTACTATTTAACTTAATATTTTATACGCACAATCTATATAGTATGCATTTATTTATTAGATTTTAGTTGGAATGTAGCTACACCAGTTGTAAGATGTTTATGTTCATAAGTGATGTCATGAATTCAATGGGAGTTTTTCAACAATAGGTAATGAAGTGTGACACCGTGCACAGTATGTTTTATCTGTCTGTTTGATTTTACTGCAATTGGATTGATTTTACTGGAACTTGATGATTCTGTAAACGTTCTGTTGGAACGGAATATAAATAAGTGCCACTGGAGGGAAGTGAAAGCCAAGGGGAAGCCGTGGCTCTGTAATTCAACAGAGCAGTCCCCTCAGCGCCGCTGAAAAATGGAGCAGACGGGTACAAACCACTGACCAGTGCCCAGGAGAGCAGTGGAGGACTGTGAGCGTTCCGCTGGAAAGTAAAGCCTGGTCCACCTCTGAAAGGCAGCCTGGGAGATGCACATGCTGGTTGTGCCCATTCAGAAGGTGCATGTAGAAGCTACTGCCGCCGCTGCTGTAAAGAATGTCCTTGCGTTCACAAAGGAGCATTATGGGACATGTAGTGCATTCCTTCAATATCAGCCCACTTCAAGGTAAAAAATAAATAAATACATCCGGTGCAATTATGAAGTTCCCAGGGGGGCCATTAGAAGCGCGTGCCACGCAGTGCACTCTGCGTTCCAGCTGTGTCGTTAGACTGGAACACAAGCGATGGGCCCTGCGTCATTTTGTACCATCGTTCCGAGCTACGTAGAAGCAGATCATTAAAGGAAAGGCCCTTCCATCGTGCCTCAGCGTCATTACTCACGCAAAGCTGTGAGATTTAGTTCTGAGTTCAGAACATGTAGTTTACTTCAAACGATGCCAGCTGATTTTTAATTTGTTTATTTTAAATCAAGGCAGGTTGATATTTACAAAACATTGTAAGCAACAATTATTCAGGCATGTTGATCCCCAGTCCTTCCCCCCCCCCCTCCCCCCATCCCCCCTTCCCCTTAGGTCCTCTGAGGCAGAATCTTTCCTCCTAGATTGCCCATTTTGCGCCTCAGCGTCTATGTGTCTCCCTCAGGGGACTCTTGGTCCTTCAGGATCCATCGAGCCCTGGTGGGTTTGTAGGTCAGGGCGGGGAAGCGCTGGTCATATACAAGCACTGGGGCCCAAATATTCTGGAATCGGTCGAGAGTTCCCGCCTGCGCTGCCGTCACCTTCTCCGCAATCAAAATATCCCAAAGTTTAGTCCACCATTGGGCCATGTGAGGGCCTTCCGGGGATTTCCAAGAGCGGGCCAACACCGTTTTCCCCGCTAGCAGACAGTGCGTCAGTAGTTTCGATCTGGTCCCGGAGCGCAGGTAGATCGCGGGGATCGGAGCTCCCAGCAAGACTGGCTCTGGTTCCAGCGGGATCGCCGTTCCGGTAATTTGTGTGATGGTCCCCAAGCATGTCTTCCAAAATTGCTGGATCTTTGGGCAGGCCCACCACATATGGAAGAAGGAGCCTGGATTGCCACATCCTCTTCAACAGGAATGGTCCAATTGCGGATTTATATGGTGGAGTCTAAGGGGCGGGAAATTCCACCGTAGCATGATCTTGTACACACATTACCTGTTGGTAATGCAGGTGGATGAGGCGTGTGTTCTGGTCCATATGTCTACCCAGGTTTGGTCCTCTATTGGGTGACCTAGATCCGCTTCCCACTGGGCCATGCAGCGGGTTCTTGTGACCAGGAAGTCGCTTAAGAAGCGCCTATATAGGGTGGATATTCTGCCACGAGCTGGAAGATCTCCAAGTGTGAGTTCCAGGGCGGTGGGAGGGCGTGTCGCTGCTTGCAAAGTTTGGGGGTGAGAGCACCAGTGACGTAGTTGGATATAGGTGAATCTGTCCCTCTCCTGGAGTTGGAACTTTTCCTTACATTGCTCAAATGTGAGGGGGATCTCTCCCATATATAGCTGGTCTATAGTCTCCAGCACGCCCTTTATCCAGTTCTGAAAGTTGCGAGGGTGCGCTCCAGGTGAGAATGCCAGATTATGGAAGACCGGGGATCGTGGGCTCAGGCCTCTTGGTACTCCCTTTCGCTTCAGTGCCCAGTCCCAGGAGCTTAGGGTATGCTTGGTTGATATGAGGAGGTCTCCCCAGTGTGCTCTGAGGGGGGGTGGGATGTGCGGCAAAAATCGTAAGGGTTGGGGCACTTGCGATTGTTCCAGTTCTACCCATCTAGGGTGGTTTGTAATAGTTTGCCACGCCTGGACCTGTGCTAGTTGAGCCGCCACTCTGTAGGCCTGCAAGTCTGGGACCCCTAACCCTCCCAGTCTGGAACCCCCTAGCAGAGTTCCGAGGGGGATTCTCGCTGTTACCTTTCCAGATAAATTTCAGCATCTTTCTCTGGATATCGCAAAGAGTTGGTGCGGGAATCGCTACTGGGAGGGAGGCGCAGGCATATTGGAACCTCGGAAGGAGGTTCATCTTACAGGCTGTGATGCGCCCCAGCAGTGAAATCTCTTGGGTCGCCTAACGTTTCAGGTCTCCTTCCAGTTCTTTAAACAAACGGGGGAAGTTAGCTTTATACGTGTCTCTTGGGTCAGCTGGGATGTGGACCCCTAAGTAGGGGATGGCCCTTTTTTCCATGTTATCGGGCACATCTTGGCCAGTGGCTCCTGCTCTGTCGGGGTGAGGCCGATGCTTAAAGCCGATGATTTGTCAAAGTTTACTGTAAAGCCTGAGACCTCACCATAGCTGGCTATTTCTCGTAGCGCATATTTCAGGGACGAATGGGCCTCCGAGATCGTAAGCAATACGTCGTCCGCATATAGGGCGATTTTGTGTTGTGTGGGGCCACTCTGTAGGCCTTTGATTTGGTCGTTTCGCCTAATTCTTTGGGCCAAGGGCTCCATGGTGAGTGCAAAGAGCAGGGGTGACAGCGGGCAGCCCTGCCTGGTTCCGCAGGACAGGGGGATTGGAGCCGAGCTATGCTCGTTGATTCTCAGGAAGGTTCTTGGACTGTTATAGTTATCTAGAACCATCGTTTGCAATGTTGTCCCTAAGCCGAAGGCCCCCAGGGTGTGTTTCATGAATGTCCAATCCACCCTCTCAAATGCCTTGGCTGCATCCAGTGCCTTAAGACTAGTTTCTGGGAATTCCGTGAGGCAAGGTCTACCAGGTTCAAGGTTCTCCGAATGTTGTCAGATAAAGCCTGCCTGATCGGGGTGGATAATCATTGGTAGGACGCGACTCAAGGGGTTCGCCAACATTTTTGAATATATGTTTGCATCAATGTTCAGAAGTGCAATCGGCATATAGGAGGTCAGGCTTCTTGGATCCTTTCCTGGATTGAGCAGGAGGATGGTGGTTGATTCCTGCATCGATGGGGTTACTGATCCCGTTTCCCTGAAGGAGTTGAACAGAGTAACTAGAGGGGGGAGGGGTGAGCTTTGATCTAAATAATTTATAAAATCTGGTTGAAAAGCCATCCATGTTTTGAGTGATTTAATGGCCTCCTCAACCTCCTCCTCTGTAATGGGCTCCTCCAATTCGCCTCTCGTCGTGTCGGGGAGATGGGGCAATGCTGCCTTCTGCAGGTATTCCATCTGTTGCGGTAGGTTCCGTGGGGTTGCCGTCATGATTTGGGTCAGGTGATCTGTTGCTAGACGTTGCTTTTCGGGCTCTGAGTACAGTGTGACCCCATTGGGATCACGCAGGCCGGTGATCGTATTAATGCGTCTCCGCTAGGCTAGTTTGGCCACCAGAAATCTGTTCGCCTTGTTGTTCTTCGCGTAGTATGACTGTTTGGCTTTCTCCATTAGTAGTGCGGTTTGTTTCGCATAGTGGGCTTCTAGTTTTTTTCCTTGCCGTGCGCATGATTCGCTGCGTCTTAGGGGACCAGCCTTTTTCCCTGTGGACTGACTCGGCCTCCCTCAGCTCATCCTCTAGAGCTATCCGAGTCTGTCGCCTATCCCGGTGATAGGCCGCTCCCTGGGCGATCAGGGTACCCCTAATCACTGCCTTCATGGCGTCCCAATTATTCGCTAGCGAAGTGTCTGAGGCTGGATTCTCATCAAAGAAATTTCTTATCCCCTCTGCGATCTTGTATCTGGTAGCCATATCGTTAAGGATCGGTTCGTATAAGGACCATTTACGTGGACTATTGATTTTGGGGTTCTGGGCCCGGAGTTCCAAGATCACTGGGGCGTGATCGGATATGGCTCTTGTGCCGATGGATACCTCTTTGACGAAGGCCAAGGTTTGCAGGGAGGTCAGGAACAGGTCGATCCTTGAAAAGGTTCAGTAGACGAATGAATAGGAGTAGTCTATTTTGGTGGGATGAAGCACCCGGCAGGAGTCTACTATCTCCAAGGACCTGAACAGCCGGAGGAGGCTTAGTGCCTGGGCGAAATCGCTTGGAGTCGGGGGGGTGTGACCTGTCTTTGGTGGGGTCGGGAACCCCGTTGAAATCCCCTCCGATTATCGTTTGGCCCTCTACGAAACGGGCGAGAGACGCACCCAGGGTGTCATAGAAGTGTGATTGTCCAGTGTTGGGGGCATACACCAAGATAAAGGTGTAAAGGTCTTCTAGCAGGAGGCATTTGACAGCTGTAAATCGGCCTTCTGGGCATGTTTTCGTTTCCAAAACTTGTGGGTTCAAGTCTTTCCTAAAAAGGATCGCAGTGCCTCCCTTTTTGCTTGTTCCGGATGTGAAAAATTGAGGCGGGAATAGCCGAGAGCGAAGCCGAGTAACATCTGCCGTCAGCAGATGAGTCTCTTGGAGCATGGTTACTGCAGCATCCTCGTCATGGAGATTTAATAGGATTTCTTTTCGCTTGTTTGGGAGAGTTCAGTCCATTAACATTTAGGGAGAGGAGCCTCAGGGTTTGGTGGTCCGATGTCATTTCAATCTCCGTTACTTGGGTTGGGGGGGAGCCGTGAGCTGGTGATTAAACTGCCATTTCCACTGTGAATCCCTAGAATATCATCCTGCACTTGAGGTTTTAACGCAGAACCCCAACGGGGGGGGCCGCAACTTTAACTGGCGGGTAGGCCGACATTGTGAGTACGGACGTACCCTTGGCCAACAGGGCCAACTGTCCCATCAAGTATTGTGTACTGTGGGTTTCCAAGGAACCAGAGTTGGAAAGTATCCTTGGAGTGGGCATGAGCCATGGGTATGGCCCGCCGCCTTCGTCTTCGAGGCTCATCCGTTTAGGAGTAAGGTGGCGGATCCTAATTTAAGTGAGGCCAAGTGAGTCCAGGCTAAAGTGATGTTGGAACCTGGGGACGCGGGAGTGCCTCTGATCATCTCCTTCTGTTGTTTCGCTGTGTTGTCGACCATGGCGATCGTTTGGGCTTTGGGGAGGGGAGTGGCTCAAAGCCCCCAGCCCCCTCCGGGTTCGGCGTGGAGAGCTCTCGGGGCGAGGTTGGGTGCATGATTTTCTGTGCATCCTCCAGGTGGCTAATCCGGCGTAGGGTTCCCTTGTATGTGAACTGTAGGGCTGTCGGGAACAACCATCTGTAGCGGACCTGCTGGTCCTGGAGGAATAGTGCCAGGGATCGGAGTGCTCTCCTTTTCTGAAGGGTGAGTGGTGAGAGGTCCTGGTAAATCTGAAGTGGAGTGCTCTGGAAGGTGATCTCCTCCCCTTGGCGGCTGATCGCCGATATTGCCTCTTGGTCGTGAAGAAGTGGACCCTGGTAATAACATCTGGGGGGGAGGAGTCTGAATCCACCCCCCGGCGCGGGCGTAGCCTGTGGGTCCGGTCTAGCAAGAGCTGAGATTTATCTAGGTCCGGGAGTAGGGCCTCGAAGAAGCTCCCCAATAGTCCGTCAGCTTGTTGTCGGGGACGGAGGTTGGGACGCCCCGGATGCGGAGGTTGTTGCAACGTGCCCTGTTTTTAAGGTCTTTGTGTTTAAACTCCAGGATCTCGAATTTGTGTTGCAAGGTATCAATGGATCTCTGCATTTCCCCCAGAGTGGTGTTATGGTCTTCGATTTCTCCGAGCCTCTGCTCGACCTCCGTAACCCTCTGGTCTGTTTGCTCCACTTTGGTGGTAAGTTCTGAGAGGCACGAGCGGAACTCTGCCTTAATGTCTGCCATGAAGGCTACTAGGTCCCCTTTAGTAGCGAGGGCTCCCCTATCCTCTTGTGGCTTCTGTGGGGTAAGTTTAGGGGGATCCTGTTTCTTATTTTTATCTGGTGCAACGAAAATGGTGGACATATCCGTGCCCTTGCTAACCTTTGTTTGCCTGGACATGGTGGTTGTGCTGAGCGGTTGCAGTCGGACGAGTTACAGAGGGGACCAGGAGTGCGGGAGGCGACTCCAGGGGTGAAAAACGCTCCAAGCTTCTTCCCCGATCTGGTCCTGCAGAGTTCAGAGAATCGTTGGGGCCGCAGATCGTAGGCCTCCGTCGCCAGCTGTTAAGGTGTATTTGAGCGTGGAAGAGAAGCTGGCGGGGGTAGCCGTTGCCCCGTGGTGATTCAGGTCACTGGGTGGGTGTATGGGCCGGGGCGCCCCAGAAGTGGCGGTCCGGGGGGGACCTTGGGTGATTGCTGGGGACCTCTTACTCTTCAGCAGGCTGGGTCCGGTTCAGGGCGACCAAATGTTGCGTGGAGGGAGGGGGTATTGCTGCAGTTGGACCTGTAGGTCAGGGCCTATTTGGATGGCAGGGGCGGCCTTCGGGCCTCTGTTCATTCCCCTATGTCCCTGGAACCAGTCGAACACCGGGGAGACCTCGTTCGTGTCCCTCTGTATGTTTCCAGCGTGTGGTTAGCGATGGCGCTGGCTGATGCTGGGGGAAGGGCCGGAAGTCGAATATCAAAGCGGGGGTGAGGAGGACCCACCTGCAGCTCCCGGTGCTCCCCAGATATGTGTGTCAGGGTTTGGAGTCCGCTCAGGAAAGGAGGGGAGCGACGGCTCCAGAGTCCCGCTCCCAGCTGAGTATGCGAGCGCAGCGCGCTCCAGTCACAAGCTGCCACAGGGGAAGCCCTTGCCGTGGACTCCAGCTGCCACTGACACGATCCGGGCGGTTCTGTGCTGGCGGGTCTGCGGACCCTCGAGGAGTGTCAGGCCTCTGCTCGTTCCTCCCCTCCGGCTCCCCGGCACTCCACAGCCCCGTCACCACGAGGCATGTAGTGTGCTGCTGGGCTCCGGTGAAGCCGCCATCTTGTTTCCTTCGGCTGGTGACGGGGGGTTAGAGTTCCGCGGTAAATTCAGACGGAACGCTCCCGCGTTCAGTGATCATTCTGGGCCAAGTTAAGCTGAGTAGGTTCCGGTCGCCTTAGGTGGTATTGGTGACACGGTAGCCTCAGCGGAACCGCCATAATCTGGCGGCGGGCATCCCACGGGCAGCTTCAGAGGAGCGACTACATCGATGGCGCTCCAAGCCACGCCCCCGCTGGCAGCTGATTTTAAAAGAACGCTATGAGAAGTACTAAGGCAACAAAAGCATTCCTTTAAAATCAGCTGCCAGATTGTCTCTTCGAACCGCAGCCGTCACCCTCGTCGCCAATGTTAAGTTGGGTTCCTGGCCAAGCATGACACTGACACTAGTGTAGGAACAGGAAACATCTTTGCTAAATTCCAGCTCCTGGTACAGGGTACAGGAATACATTTTGGCCATATAAGGTAAGCTACTTGGACAGGCATCCACCGGCATCCTCTCTGTCAACCCATCTTTTCAACTGACATTTACAGAACCATTAAGAACATAACATTCTCACTCACAGCATTCCATGTGTACACGTTAAGGTGTAGGGAAAGAAAAGACATAACACGTTCTCTAAATAAGTATTTTAAAATTAATTCATACATTTTCCTTAAATGGCCCTTCAAATATATTTGTATAATGGCATTTGTTCCTGGTAGGCCTAAGTCTCAGGGAACATTTTGATTTAGAGGCTGCACAGATAACTCAAGGGTAGGTACTTGATTTTACCAAACATCTTGCCTCTGCTTTAGAGGTCACTGCAACTGACTTGGTTGAAGTGGGCCGCCTTCCTTTCCTTCCCCATGACCCATGACACATGACACATGTCCCATAAATGTTTGAGTAGAAAGCTGTCCTATGAAAAAAATTGGAATACAACTTCCATGTCTGATTATCGGCCCCTCAGTCTAATAACGTTTTGGCTCATAAGCATCTTTAATTTCAAAACAGAAGGAGCTGCGTCGATGGATTTGACAATTTTATTTGTAGAAAGTGCACTGCAAACGAAATCTCCTCTTTGGTTCTGATCATCACTGCAGTGGAAGAATGCCAAGTCCACTGTGAATTTAGCTGCCTTACAGTGCCAGGTTTAGGCAGGTCTCAGATGATTGCGTTTGAGTCTTAAGGAGACAGCAAAAATATTCCAATCTTTTGGACCCCAGACTGAAAAGCATTGTCCCCCTTGGTAGAACAGCGAATCTTAGGAATAGCTATGAATCCTGCACCAGCCGACTGAAGTCGTTTAGAAGGAATATACAGACAGGTGAGCTTGCTTGGGTACACTGGGGCAAGGCCTTAATGGCATTTATGAACAAGAGTGTTTTAAAGAGTATTTTATCTTTAACCAGAAGCTACTGAAGGGCTCACTGTGCCAATGCATATCTTTGTATTTCTTTAAGGCACCAATTAATCTAATGGCAGTGTTCTCAATCATGTGCAAATTAGAGATACTTGTTAAAGGTAGACTTCCATATATAAAGCTGTAATATTTGATCCAGGAGTTGACAAATGCAACAGCCACAAGAGCTTTGGCTTCCTCTGGGATGCAGGGGACAATGTGCTTATGCAATATGATTTGTAAATAACATTAGTTTGAACATTGACACTCTTGACAGCAAAGGACAGCTGGAGTTGTATTGATTTGGATGTTATTAATAATGGAAGGTGGAGCGATTGCCAAAGAGAGCATCATTCAGGAGAGTCAAGGAGAAAAATGTCAGTGTTGCCTACATTGATCTGTAGGCCCTTCTTTTTCATCCACACTTGGATGGCATAAAGACAAATGGCCAGCTGAACAAGTTGATCATTAGGATCCTCTACTCTAATAATCAATTGTGTATCGTGTTCCAGTACTTTAGGAAACATTCTACTCCTCGGAGAAGAGTTGATAAGCTCTGTAATACACATTGCAAATAGATCAGGAACCCAATGAACTACTGAAATGGGACTAGGATCTGCTAGATTTAGTAAACTTTATCCGAATAAAGGAGTTTACCACTTCATAAGTGATATGGGATGAACATCAAAATTCATAGATTTTTGTAGGTGGACAAAGGATGGGGATTATGAGCTCCACTTCCTGTTTATCAGGCACTGCAATTAAGGAGCATATTTTAGAGCTTTTACTTATAAAAAATACTGAATTTTATGCGATAGACCAGGAGCTCAATGCAATAACTTAAAGTGACATTGCATAGGTTCCCCCCCCCTCAATTTCGAGGCTCTGGAACTCTTGGACAACCCTAATGACATACATATTTTCCCACGAAAGAGAGCCGGAGTACCATCATGGCTTTGACAAGAGATTACACGTCTCCCTAAACTTTGCACAGAAAACTACCCCCTTGGGTTGTTCAAAGTCTCCCCCTCAAAAGTAACAGCCCGAGTATTACCATCCCCCCCAAGGGCTTCACCACCCAGTCTATTCCTTTTGTAGGGGGTTGGATCAAAGAGCTCTTGATTAGATGACTAAAGAGTGTGTTGCTTAAGGCAGACGGCATTGAGGAGGCTGCTGGTCATGTGACCAGGCCCTGCCACGCAGCTGCTCTCTCCACCACCCATTTCACCAGTTCTTCTTAGGCGTACTCGTCGCTGGCGTCCTCAGCAAAGGACAAACCAAAAAAAGGACCTCACCTGTTTTTGCCTACTTTGGCCTGATCAGGCGAAGGGCCAGACCCACTAGCCTGCATTTCACCTACAAGGTAGTCACTACTTCTACTTGCTAAAAGACATCACCATGCATCTCCTACCCTCCACAGCCTAGCACCACTATCACTATGGTTCGATTGGCCAAGCACCCTGGGTGGCCCCGGCAAGCTACCCTAGCGCACCTCAACAATATCCCCCTTGCCCCATCCAACACCCTTGGACCACACACACAAACACCCTCATGCTGATCAATGCTTGATCAGCCTTCACTGAAGCCGTATAGATATTCGGCTTCATCTCCTAAAACAACCTTGATGTCCTCTTCATCACTGAAAGATGGTTTACCCCATTCTCATGTTTACAACATCCTCCTAACCCCATGCTACTGCTTCCCACATGCCAACATGCCAGGAGGCAGAGTGGTAATCATGCACAGGACCAATTGGCCATTCTTCATCATCCCCTCACCCAGAAAATGCTTGTTTAAATCACTCACCTGCCGGTTCCCTTTATCTCACAGGGAATCAATCACCTTCCACCTGATCTACAGATTGCCTGGTTCCATGCGTTAAAATTGTGGCAAAAAATGGCTGTGGTTACAAAATATTGCGCCAAAAAGGCAGGGGTTTTGCCACCGCAATCCATGTAAAGGATGCGGGGAACACCCCCCGCAACCCCTGGTCCCCTTAAATGGTATAATGGGGTACACCTTTACTGGGTCATACCACAGCATTTTTGCCGCAATATTTTATATAGGTGACATTTTTGCCACAATTTTATCACTGCATACCGATTGCCTCACAGAAGTTAGTTTTTTTTTTTTTTTTAATTGTGAATTTAGTTATAAAACTTTAACACAAATATTTATCCAATATACACAAACATATAGTACAGTTTCAAAAAGAAAATGTCCAGCATTGGTTCAATTCATTTACACCACCAGGGGAGAAAAAGAAAATTTCAACAATACCTACTTACACATAAAAGATAGACAATGTCAATACAGTATATACAAAGAGCAATGATAAACAGCTTAAAATCAATCTTATATACTTTAAAAGAAGAAAGAAAGGTAACAAAAAGCAAAACCACATCACTTATTAAGAACATCCGCACTAGGTATAGCACAGTAAATACAAGTTACAATTATCTCTTTACACGTTATCATGTGGATTGCGTACAACAGGAAACGGCCTTCATCATGGCGAACTTCGCAAAATAAGATATTAAACACCAGACTTTCATTGCCGGCCCTTGACCTCTGATGACATCACAGGATGTGATGTCATTTGACCCCACCCTGAAAGTGACATCACGAGAAGCGATGGAACACGACTTTCACCCCCTGACAAAACAGGACGTGGCATCACATAGCATTTAATCAATATGACCTGAGTGGCGGGGCATTACCAGACTCGGTAAGGTCCCGTTTTGTGAGGGGCATATTGCTATTAGTATAAATGATAAAGAAAAAAATGGCCACCAGGAAAGGGAAAACAGAGCCAGTTTTCCCTTTCCATGGCAGCCTCCGGGAGGGGACGCGCTGGGAGGAAAGGAAAAAAAAAACATACCTGAGTCCCTGGCGAGGGGATAGCCCTGCTTCGAGCCTCCTCATTGGCTGAGGGGCTGCCACGCCCCCTGCCGCGAACAATGGCTGTGGAATCCCGGCAAAGGATTCCGCATGGGATTTGGACCGGGCAAGGGCCAATCAGAATGCTGCTTACATTCTGATTGACCCTGGCCGGACACTAATGTTCCTAAGTACACTACGAAAAATATGGTTATGATATCACTATAATGTGATTTAAATTTCATACAAGAATGGATCATCATACGTATAGCTGATATCAGTGTGTGTGTGTGTGTGTAGGCCCATATTACCAAATTACTGTGAATGTAAGCAGACGGCCAAATTATAATTATGTATTATTATATAGCACTTATGCTTAAGCGCTTTATAAAGGGCAAATGTACATACAATATCACCCAACCTGTGTTGGTACTCAGAAGGATGAAAGGCTGAGTTGAGGTATTTAAGAACAGACTAAATCAGTGACTCACCCCCTGAAGTGTGCCTGAAATAAACCTTTAATGAGTCTAGCAATTATTGAATAGAATTCCAGAAAGACAAATTTGTTATTCCTATTCTTTCTTATTTCGGGTCACGTGGAACCTATGTTAGGAGGCCTGAACAAGAAGGCCAGCCACTCCAGAAACAAAGACCCACATGGCGCTGGCCACAAAGCACAGGAGCTTACATTAAAAAAAAAAGATATAATTTTAGAATTTTTTTTTTAGGGGTGGCATGGGAGAGCTCAGGGGTCGCAGCTGCAACCCCTTAGCTTCCCCCCAAATGATGTTCCTTGCCCTAATAATGATTTTCTCAGATTTTAACATCCCTCTTTCGCGCTTTTCTCACTAACTGAATCCATGGACCTTATGCAAATTGTGCTGCCCCACCCATCCCCTGCACAACAAATGTAATACTCTAGACATAGGCCCCGATACATGGAATAAAATAACGCTGAAAAACGGGCGCTTACATGCAAAACGCACACAAGTGCCCATTTGTTGACTCATGGAACACATTGCGCGTGGCTTACCGGAGACTTGCGCTGAATCTGCGCGGGTCCAATACATCACTGCAACACCATGAATGCATTGCATGAGACGCCCCACAAAGGCACATATGTCTAGCGCAGTCACCTAAAAAGGAAGCGGAGCACGTGGAATGGGGAACAACAAGCGTAAATGTGGGCGTAATGTGGGAAGTACCAATGTAAAATACTTGCAACGCCCACATGCGCTACCAACACATATTCATGGAATTGAACAGGGCTCTCCGGCACATGGAGAAAGACGCGCTAATCCGGAAACACGTCCGCCACGCGAAAGCAGGCATAGGTGTCACTGCGTACTAGAAACAATGCATAAAAAGTGCACGCAAAAACCAACGTGCGTATACAGCTACGAGGGATGTACCATTTTTCGCAGTCGTGATCGTGGCACACCGGAGGAGGAGGATAGCCAGAGCAAGCATTTGTTTACCCAGGACCACCTTTCTTGGGATGCCTGATGACCAGGTCTATGGCAGATATAGGTTTCCACCTCATATCATATTAGACTTGCTCACGGAGTGGGAAGATGACCTCACATCACCCACCCTCTGCTCCCAAGCACTGAGCCTCTTGGAAAAGGCGCTTAATGTACTACATTTTTTGGCCACTGGGTCATTTCTGCGGACAACTGCCAAAGTCGGGGGCGTTTCACAGGCCACGCAGCCACGCTGCCTACACCAGGTGTTGGCAATCATGACTGCACGCCTCTCAGTCAGCAGACACATATACGTGCCCAGAACACCCATGGAAAGGCATGCCTTTGTCCAGGACTTTTACGGGGTGGCTCACTTCTCTAAAATGCTTGGTGACATTGATTGCACCCATGTGGCCCTTCGTCCACCTAAGGCCACAGAGCACATCTATCGCAATCGCAAGCACTGGCATTCCATCAATGTGCAGGTTGTATGTGATGCCAAGGGAATCATTACCTCTGTATATGCCAACTATCCAGGGTCCACCCATGATAGTTTCATATTCAGAATGTCATCCCTACGCCATGCCCTGGAAGCTGGGAGGCATGGTAACACATGGCTCATTGGTGAGTACAAATGGCCCTGCAAATGCATGCATGTCTCACACAGACAAAACCACACCACTGACCACCCATCTCACCTCCACAGGGGACAGTGCCTACCCTCTGAGCACCTACATGACGATGCCAATACGGAACCCTACCACACCACCCCAGGTAAGATGCAACGCATCCCATATTGCAACTAGGGGCATAGTGGAGTGCACATTCGGAGTGTTAAAGTCATGCTTCTGCTCCCTTGACCACTCTGGTGGTGAGCTACTATATGCATCACCAGTAGTGTGCAGGATATCGTGGCAGCATGTGTTCTGCACAATGTTGCAACATGGCGTGGCATACCGGTGGACATGGTGGTGCCCCCACATCCCCAAACACATGCACGGTGGCTGCGCATAGAAGGGGAAAGGGCACATGGCGAGGCTGCCCGTACCCACTTGTGGCACTATTTTTTCACCTAAAATCAACCGCTGTGGAGTGCACACAGTCCTGGTACATTCCAGGTAACAATCGATGATGGCAAAAGGACAATCATCTGTCCCAACATTAACACCCTGAGAATGTGTCCTTGGAAGTGCTTTATTGTGTGCATCCCGTAGTACTAAATGTATCTCAATCAGTTGTGCACAAAAGGTACAAATGGAAGATGGAGTATGCCACTAACACCATGCGAAAGTACACATCCAAATGCTGGTATGTCACCTAAACCCTCCCACGCTTCAATTCACCTGGTTGACGCACCATGCCATGCAATGTCCAAACTGAGAAATAAATGGCCAACACGTAACACCACTGTCACAAAGCACCCAACAATCATTGGAACAAGTACAGAATTAACTCACTCTCTCTTATCAATCTAATAATGTAAACAGCAACATCAATTGGCCAGTACAACATACCAGAAAAACAGGACCCAAAAGTGAATCCGTCTGACCGTGGCCATACATAATAGCACATGTGCCTCAATGTGTCGTGACTTGCACAAGCCACCCTAGTAAATTTGTGTGACACTGCTAACCAAAGGGTGCAGGGAAGCGCATAGAGCAGGAAGGCTAACAATAATGTAGATAGACAAGCCAACACATGAAGATGGAACATGAACAAAGGATGGCCCTCAATGTACAAACAAAAAGGGATGCTAAACATGCACTGGACAAACAATCATGAATCCCACTAGGGGTGTATACACAGGTCGGACTTGAGACTGCCCACAGATAGAATAGAAGCCCAATGCCACTGTGTAAGTTACTTTTACACGCTGCACCCCTGCCAGCCCATGGAAAGGGGAAGCAGGAGTGACATATGTGCCTGGACACTAAGGCGCAAACAAGGAGGGTACCAACATGAGACAAGAATGCATGGGTCCTGCTGGAATCTACAGTGGATGCCCTCAGGTGCCCCACAAAGCAACACACTGTCACATAAATGTACAATAGACAAAATAGTAAAATATAATCAAATGTCCATGGGGGACCAGGGGGTGTTGGGGGCCACCCAGGAGGGAGGAGATCCCGGGTGCACGTCCACACCCACACGTGTGGATGTAAAAAAAATAAAAAACTCCATGGGTTAATGGGCCGCACAGTTAACAGGATCGGGAGACATGTTGCTGCTGTCGCCACCCTCTGGTGTTGCATCATAATGTGGTAGTGGTAAGGGAGGATCAGCACATATAGCCCTGGTCTGGCACTCCATGGCAGTGGCCGTGCGGGACTGAGATGCTTGCATCTGCAACATGATGGCTCGGAGGTCTCCATGCAACACCTCACGGGATGCATACAGTTCCTCCGTGATGGTACAAGTCATCATTTGCATCTGCTGTTCAGACCGTCTACTGCTGGATGTCTCAAGTGCAATCCTGAAGGACCTATACTCTGACCTCAGGGCTTCCCTGTGCGCCCAACCCTCTGCAGCCATGGATGCATGCAGGGCCCTCTGTTCTGCCCGTCGGCTCCTGATGCTGGCCACCATGTTCAGCATGTGTAAGCGGCATGTGGACCACAATGCCTACTGCTGGTGCTCCACCTGTCTTGCTGGGGGTATCATGGAATTGGCCACCCTATCCATGCCCTGAGCCAACATCTCATGTTGTGCAACAGCTTACATGGAGTGCTCCCACACAGTATTACCAGCTAACACACGGCCACCGCGTTGGTGGACCCCACGCCTGCCTGGGCCAAGGGTACCTGACCCTTGATGTGATGACACCGTCTGTGGCTGCAGGACTGCATCCATCCCTTGATCAGCTGCCCCAGGAACAGGAGTCTGTACTGTGGAGCGTGACCCTACAACCGTAGCCTCCACAGACAGACAGACAGACGGACGGACGGACTGACACTGACTGGCCCTGTGAGGGGTCACCCTCCAGTCATTTGGGTTGCAACAGCACCCACAGTGGATGCACTCGCCTGCGACGGCACTGAGGTTCCCATATCCATTTCACCACCAGAGCTAAAGGCTTCCGCGGATGCTGACTCAGACTGAATCAGGGCCAGGATGGCCTGTAGCACCAGTGGATCTTCATGGGCTTCCACACCACGTCCTCCACTGATGGTTGGTCGTGGCTCAGTATCTTGTTCCTCCTCCTCCTCCTCCTCCTCTAGTACCTCATCACCTGCACATGGACAAAATAAATACACAAAGTGCCATGTAAATAGCACAGCCCACACACACATGCATCACAATGTTGTCATGCAACACATGAACCTGCCATGTCACAAACTCCTGCACATACGCATTGCACATACGCATTGTCAATGCAAGTGAACGGTAGCATGAAAGCAGCCATGGCTGTGTGTTGAAGGTCTAATTACATGTAGTGCATGGTGCATAGCACCTGCTACACCCATGAGCACCTGACTGGCATAGTTCATACACCAACAAAACAGATGCAAAGACACACATGCCACGTAGCATAGCCATGCCTCAACTGTAATACTGCAAGACATGGAACATGCTCACTACTGTCCCAGAGCCATGTACAATGGATGTGACATGACATGTAAATCACAAACTCAATACACACAAGTGTCACACAGTGCTACGATGCAAGGGTGGTGGAATAGAGTGAAGCCAGACACACCCATCCTATGAGGCCAGGTCACATTCACATTCACATCACGTGAGTGAATGGTGAAGGTGAGACCTGGGGTTAGAAGTGGGAATGGGCAGTGCATTACATGGGAATGGCACTTCATACCAATGAAGTACAAGTGCATAATCGGCAATGAAAATGCGGCAGGCTGGTGGAAATGCATGTGCAGGCATAAGGTGTCAATTGCTGCTAGAGGGTTGTACAGTGCACAGCCACTGAGTGTGGGATAGCAGGGAGGCAGTGAATGGGTACAACTGGTGGCTCAGAGGCCCGTGTCGGAGATCAGACTGTGGGCAGGTGACTAGTGCATTCTCTGTCATTCAGGACTCCAGCAGGGGAGAGGAGGTAGAGAAAGCACAACACACAAGGAAGCATCAGGAGTGCCTCCACACCCAGAGGAGGTCCACCTTCAGTTCCATTGCTGCTGGGAGGCCGTACCAGAGGGAGGCCCCAGGCAAAGGGAGATATTAACCACCAAATAATTGCTATGAGAAGTAACGGACCATGAGGGAGTAGGAAAGGGATGATCAAAGACCATGAGTAGGAAGCAAATTGGGTAGATTGAGTTGAAGGAACTGCAGCAGCAGGAACCATAAGGCCCTGTGGCCAATGCATAGCGATTGGAAATCAACAGTCGTAGCCACTGGGAGCCAGTGACCTCATCGCAGTCCTAGGGAGATAAAATACCTGGCACCAAGACCAAACGACAATCCCCACAGTCCATGTCAGGATGAGTTGCAGAGGGAAGAGAGTAGAGGCACAGAAATCTTGGTAGAGGCCGTTGAAGTAACCCACCATAGGTATGACCAGTACTCTGGAGACCGTGAGCTACTGGGGGAATTAGAGGGAAGGAAGAATACCCCTGAGGAGGTGCAGCGGGCAGGGTGACCTCTCAGAGACATCACAGATGTGCGGATAGAGGGCAAGTGTTCAGTGCAAAATTGTCACCGGCTATCCACCATCACAGGCTGGAGCCGGAAGAGGGCCAAGAGCCTGGACAGAGAGACATGGAAGGAGCGAGCAGGTGTGGCGATGGGGGTTTGGTCACGGTGTGCAGCACATTGTGTGTATGCAGTCTGCAGGACAACAAGCACGTCAGTCCACCATGACATGGTTCACCCATTGCAGTCATGCAAATGCAGCCAGAACTGCCAGACAATTGTCACACTTCATCCAAGCAACATACATATGTCCTGGACACATACGCATCACCACTCATCCGACATTGCCTCATAAATTGGCAGGTCTCCCACACCTTGGATCTGTTCCACATCAATCATAGCACCTATGGTCTCCTCATATGGAGTGAGTTCTTCGTCCACTCTTGGTGACCCACATCCAGTCACCAGAGTAGAGGCGTAGTTGGCACCCATCTTATCTTTGGCTCGGTGCCGGAGGTCATACCAACGTTTCATTGCATCAGCAGGTGAGCGCCTCTCATGGCCCAAGGCGCTAATAAGATCGGCGACACACTGCCAGTGGGCCATACGCAGGGGAGGTGTATGTGTGCTCCCTGCCCGCACAAGCATGTCGTGTTTGTGTTCCTGCTCCTTCACATAGTCCACGAGGACCTGGAGCTCCTCATCACTAAAGCTCCTCTTCCTTGACGTGTGGGACTCCTGTGCCGTGCTTAGGGACTGAGCCTGTTTGCCTACTGCACGCCTTGCCTTCTTGCGAGGTTGTGCAGGCCCCGGGTGGCTGGGATCACTTGGTTCAGTAGGGGCTGGAGCACAGCTGGGCTGGGATGTGGCATCACACACTGATAGTGTGACAGTAGGTGCTGTGGGATGTATTGACCCACTCCGCGATGCTTTGCGGCATCACCCTGCCAGTTATGGAGAAAGAAACTGCAACAATGGCGGCAAAACACTTGTGCGTGCCAAAACCTAATAAAACTGTGTGCTTCAGCACACAAAAAGAGGGATGCACAAGCTGCCACCCATGGTGCATATGTGTTGGGATAGAGCACACCCTCAAGTAAAGGTACCAGTGGGCTCCATGACCAGACAAGAGTGCAGAGGGCGAAGCAGCGCTTTGCAAATGAAATCCCCAAAATGTGCCTACAAATGATATTCGCTTCGTTACTAAAAACTCCAAAATGCCTATACACAACACTTCTCACATTCAAAATTTTGCTTGGCGCTAAAATTCATGTAATCTTAAGAAGCATTGCGAACATACAAAGTCCTAAATGTGAAGAGCAAAACATTCATCAGACAAACTGGATTGTCTGTAAACTGACAGCCTCTGTCGAAATCTGGGTTCAGTACCCTGGGCTACCTGAATGACAGCTGTCAGATGAGTTACTGATGAAACGTTAAAGTGAGCTAAAATGAAAAAGTCTACTGGATTAGCAAACATAGAAAGGATTTTTGCTAAAAGGAATACAGCTCTTAGTTGTGTTTTGATCCCCCAGATGTAAAGCCAAGAAAGTAATGTATTTATGTTTGATGCAACAAGTTTGGGTTTTGCTGGATTTAAGAAGTTAATTAGCCTGGCTGAGCTGCAAGAACTGGAAAAGCAGGTTTATCCCAGGGGGGAGGCCTTCCTCTCTGCAGAAACTCACAAGGAGGTGCTATTTGCGGGTTAGAACAGACTCTTGTCTACAGAAAGTGAAGGAACAATGACAAGCCTTTCAGCCCAGGAAGTGGAGGT
Source organism: Ambystoma mexicanum (assembly GCF_040938575.1). Taxonomy (NCBI): domain Eukaryota; kingdom Metazoa; phylum Chordata; class Amphibia; order Caudata; family Ambystomatidae; genus Ambystoma; species Ambystoma mexicanum. The sequence continues at coordinate 1,026,026,412 of NC_090924.1, forward strand.
GTGAAAGTGGTTGTAAACTCTCCTGGAAGGAACTCCCCCACCCCCTACCCCCAAGGAGGGGGATGCATTGGACTCCCGGAAGAGACAAAAGGGTGGAGCCAAGCGAACATCTGCTGTTAAGAATGAACAATGAACAATTTTTAAAAGGCTCATAACTTGTTATTCAAAGTGGTGAAAAATATAAAAAGGACAGAGTTGTTAATCTAATTTTTGGCTGCACGTGTGAAGAGGCGGTAGAACTGTGTGTCATGTTCTGGACAGAAATGGCAATATATGTGGTTTTTTGCGAAACGTATTAATGTTAGAATTCTGAAAATTTACACACACATGCCTACGTTAAACACACACATTTGTTGAAATGTGCATAACATTTGGAAATTGTGTTTGCAGCGAAAAAGGACAACATTCTGTAGAAAGTTGAGGCAAGATCCCACCGCTGCAGCGTTTTGAGGAATAGTTGCTACATAAAATATGCCATCTTGGTGTGTGATTTGTATAAAGGTGACCAATGTAGAAATGTACATTTAGTATCAAATCCGATCTTGAGACCAGTGGCTAAAGGTAGGTCTCTGAGGACTGTAAAGCAAACCATAAAATGTGACATCATCCGGCCTTGATCCAATCACTCAAACTGCAAGGCGGAGATTAATTTTTGATCCTATCCCAGCTCACGTGGGCAAGCTTAGCCGGCCCATACACCCACTTTGTGATGTCATTTTAAAGCATAAATAGAGACAGCTGACAAAACATAGGGACTCACAGATCCACTCACTTTCCTGATTCCGGCGAAGCACTCTGATCCAGCATTCTATATCCAGCTTTAACATTCTTCTAGATCCAGATGCCAAAACTCTTGCCAGCAATAGAGAACTATAGATTTCAGCAAGGCCCAAATTCTCCAATTTATTCTCTCCACCCAGTGAAGCGCTGTGTGGTGTGAGAAGGCCTTTTGAACCCGTATCCTGAATTTCTCTGGCTTGCCACCACTAGGCTTGCCTGAGGAACTCGCTATCCAGTTGATTCAAATACCCACAGACTAAGAGGGCAGAACCTGTGCAAACCCGGTGACTGCCCTAGCTGATACAGTACTGTGCCTGATGTCCTGTCTTTCCTAGACCAGTTTCAATTCATGACCAGAACTGACGGTCCAATTTAATAACTTATCCTGTGAGTATTAATAGGAAGAACTTTCATTCAGAACCAGTATTGTTAGAACTATCTTTGCGCGGACCCTTCTTCTCATCTGAAGAAGTAGAGTTTCCACAGTAGGCGGGTTACACTGATCACGTGACTGTAAGATTCCTCTGTGGTATTCGCTTTTTCATAGTTATCCTCTCGTGTAAGCAAACCCATTTGTTTTTTTCAAAAGTGCATTTCTGTTTTCCATTCTCGCGCCTATCTTGCAAAAACGCCTCTTACTAAAACCTCTATAACTCCCTCTGTTTTTTATGATAGAAACGAAATTTCAACTCCTACTTGTACCTGACATCTGTAGCTATCCATAGAACCCGCAAGGAAAAGTTTGCCGTAAATTACTATTCTTAGAAATTTTACACATGTGAAATAGTTTTAATTTGTTTCTGACTGAAGATTTCAAATGTTTTCTTTGGACTAAATCATTGCTTGGGATTGTGTGCAACTGTTCAAAGTGGCTCCCGTAGGAATTTACAACAATTTAAGTATTTTTGACCATATTTAGTGTTTTTGCTCAGTCAATTCCAAAGATAATTTAAAAGCCATCCTGGCAGCTGTAAAGTCAATTCCGTTTTTCTGTTTCATTTGTGCTATTCCTGAATACCTGCTCTATCCTCACATCTTTTTAATTGCCTATTGGGGGGGGTTGAGGGGTGTTGCAGGGGAACCTCTAACCATAGTGCCATGTGTCCACACCAAAACAAGTATTTTCTGTGCTGCATATGTCTTTGGTGCTCATTACTTGGTTCCTAGTGTATTAAAAGATATTATTCTGTGTTCTGTCACCCCGCTGGTGATTGTTGTTTACCTATTAAAATATACTGTGATTTAATTCAAAATTCATAAATAAATATTTACCTTTGCAAACTAGCCTGATTCCTGGTTCAGTGTGACCGGGGAAGTCTCAGGAGAATGGTGTGATATGAGTGGTATATCGTTTAGAATATTGAACTTGTAGACAAAAAATAAATCAGGGTTTCAGTTGCGCACTACATGACTTGGGTGTGTGCCGGATTGAAATCACTTACAGTTCCCATGAAAGTGGCTGTACCTGGGTGCTGGTGCCACGATGCTGCACAGCATGTCCCTTCCCCTTCGATGCAAGGATAGCATGTGCACCTGCGTCTCTGTGGACTGGGGTGGGGAGCAACACAAGCCTGACTGGGTGACCTGGAGGCTGGGTGTTGGTTGCTACAGCTACCCCTGCAGCTTCCTGACCCTGTTGGGTGGGGTGGGGTGGGTGGCATACCTCTCCATGCACAGGCCCGGATACCTCGGCCACCTCGCACACCTCCCTCACAAGAGCAGGGGACCCACGGAGGACACCAGATGCCCAGCCTTGACCACCACGAAATATGGTAAGCGTTGATGCCACTAGCACAACCTTACGAAAATCGGGTGCATAGCACTCTTTTTACTCGAGCCGAGCACACATTGAATCCGATTCCTAGAAAGGAAAGAAAAACGCATTTTATTTTCTCAAAATGCTATTTTGAGCCCCCGCCGCCATTGTGGTACACGAGGTACCTGGCTCTTCCAAGATGGCCGACCGCCTGCTGCATACAACCTCTTCCACCTAAGCAGGCCCCCCTGAGGCCAGCTGATTGGTCACCAGGCCCATATTGCATCTCATTGGCCGCCGGCAGGCGAAGCCGGCCCTCTCCCTCCAAGGCCCTCGGGAGGCAAGGCCAGCTCCTGTTTTGAGCTTGTTTTGCCGGGGTTGCCGCCTTGCCAGCCCTCCGGACTTCTCAGACTGGTCCATCACCAAGTTCTACTCTTCTGAGGTACTGATGGGCTGACAACTACCCCTCCTGCCTTCAAAACTGTAAGAGTTTGCACGCTTATTGAACTGTCTGCATATTGCATCTCACCCACCCATCTACTCACCTTGTTTGGATGCTCCCCTGACCTTTGAATACGACTTCAGTTACATGTATTACCTGATTAACCATCCCTTTGTTGACTCTGCCTGCACGCAGTCCTCTTAGAGAGCCCTGCTATATTGCTTGACTTACTTTTCCAGCAGTTGCTCCACGTGTACTTATGCCTACTGCACTGCTGTATCTGCTTGTATGCTCCCCTCTCATGTGCCCTAATGCACCTGTCTCAAAAATGCAAGTTGATTAGTGCCATGCCTCTGGTCGCCCACAGAGCACACCTGATTAACTTGTGTTGTGCCCTTTGGTCGCCTACAGACCTCACCTGACTGCTGTGTTGTGCCCTATGGTCGCCATTAGACCACATTTAACATATGCTGAGCCCTGCCCCGCACCCTGCTGCGCCCCTATTAGTGAATGTCTCATCTAGCCTATATGTGCCTTGCTACTGAATTGCCCATTTGTGCCTTGTTAGCGAATGCTTCACCTAGCCTAGATGTGCCTTGCTACTGAATTGCCCATTTGTGCCTTGTTAGCGAATGCCCTGTTAGTGAATGCCTCACCTAGCCTATATGTGCCTTGCTACTGAATTGCCCATTTGTGCCTTGTTAGCGAATGCTTCACCTAGCCTAGATGTGCCTTGCTACTGAATTGCCCATTTGTGCCTTGTTAGTGAATGCCCCACCTAGCCTATATGTGCCTCGCTACTGAATGCCCACATGCTCCTTGACACTGAATGACCATTTGTGCCTCGATAGTGAACGCCCTATCCTGCCTATAGTCGTAAGCACCCACGTGCACATTTCTGAACTCATCGAAAAATGCTGTATCCATTATTGCACTACAGCATTATAGCTGTTACTCTAAGTTTTATCACCATGACCCAAATCCTCACGGCATCTCCTGCCTCGGTATCAGACCTGATCCCACATATGCTGCCCAACATAGTGACTAATAACCCTACCAACTCTCCACCAAATAATATTAGTGCCAGAGGTGAAACCTTCACCTCCCTCCCATGCACCTTACCAGACAGAAATCTTAAACTTCGCGCAAGACTCGCACAATTTTATGAACCACCTAGAAGAACCTTACCACCAACCAACCCAAAAACAAATTACCTACAAAAACCACACCAGACGGTAACAACAAATGTCACTACAATCAAAAAACAAAAGTTCAAGACCTCAGACACCAACTTAACTACCCCTAGCCAAGCAAACATGCCTAAAGAGACGCTAGTACTCAAAGGAGCACTCCTTAACGTGAGATCCCTTGTCGCCCATGCCCTTGACATAGCTGACCTCATTACAGAACACAACCTGGACTTCATGGCAGTAACCAGGACCTGGCTACATAACGCAGCCGGACCTTCGTTAATGCTAGCCATTCCAGAAGGCTACACCATAACAAGACAAGATAGGGATGGCACACGAGGTGGTGGAATTGCCATCATCTCCAAATTGAGCCTCTCTCTCAGAACATCCCCTCCTCAAATCTTACAATCTTGTGAAAATATCTTCGTTAAATTCCAGATAAATAATACACAAACCCTCACCATCCACTTAATTTATAGACCCCCAGGTCCTCTCGGCACCTTTTACGAGGACTTGCATAGCCTAATTACCAACAACCTTAAATCCACCTCCCACCTTCTATTAGGAGATTTTAACCTTGGCTTTAATGACCCTATGGACAAACAAGCCTTAGACATAGCCAATACCATCAATGCTTCAGGCCTATCTCAGAAAGTTAACAGACCCACTCACTCCAAAGGGAGAACACTAGACTGGATAGCAGATTACAACTGCACAGCCTCCATCACCTCCATCTCTCCTCAATCATGGACAGATCACTCTCTCATCACCTTTAACCTATCTACAGCCAGACCCTCTCCGACGGTCCCATTGCTAGCACCTCCTTGTCTAACCAGAAACAAAAAAAGCATTATAGCGGAAAGTCATCCCCGCCATCCTACCCACGCTAAACGCTCTATCTGACAATCTAGACCCCAGTGCTCTAGTTGAAGAATATAACAAGATTATGCTCAGCACACTGGACAAAATCGCCCCGCTCAAACTTAGAAAAAGCAAACCTAAAGCACACCTTAACAAATGGTTCACGCCTCAACTAAGAGATTTACGACTCCTAAAAAGAAAAGGTGAAAATTCCTGGAGACTATGTCCCTCTATCGAAAATAAAGCAAAACTATCCTCTATCTCCTCTCACTTTAAAAAAGAAGTGAACCTTGCCAAAAAGAACTCCTATGATGAACGTATCACTAACTCTAATTCTAGCAAGAGAGAACTCTTCGCCATACTGAAAGAACTAGAGTCACCAATAGTCACACCAGACTTAGTCACCAAGGATAAGACCTGGTGCACAGACATTCAAAATGCGCTAGCAAATAAAATCAATACACTTCAAGCCAAAATACAACAAAAAAAAGATATGCTCAATCTTCAGCACCCCCCTAACACCTCTACACATAGCATCTGACCAGAGGCAAACGACAAATTTCACTTTTCAAAAACCTCCCCACTAGAAGTAGAAAAAAATCATTCTTTCACTCAAACCATCTAACTGCAAGGGCGATACCTGCCCAGCACAGTTAACAAAAGACGCTGCTAGAGACCTCTCACCATTTATTTCTAAATTAATCAATGCCTCCTTCACATCAGGCATTATCCCAGCCAACCTAAAACATTCCTGGGTGCTCCCACTTCTCAAAAAACAGACCTTAGACCCACTTATCCCTACCAACTATCGCCCTATTACCACTGTGCCATTCCTCCTCAAAATACTGGACAAAGCCGTCTATATTCAGATACAAAAACACCTTGACTTGTATAAGCTTCTAGGAGCAAGACAATCTGGTTTCCGTCCACTTCATGGAACGGAAACCGCCTTGATTGATTTAAAGACTCAGGTCGACGAGCTGAGAGATGGAGGAGGAACAGCACTCCTGCTCCTACTTGATCTCTCAGCAGCATTCGACTTGGTCGATCACAAGGTACTCTGTAAACACCTGGATTCTGCTGCCCACTTCTCTCCTGAGGCCATCAAGTGGCTAGAATCTTTCCTAAGCGAAAGAACTATGAGAGTATTTTCCCCTTCGGCCGCAGCTGACCCTACCCCGATATCATGTGGCGTTCCCCAGGGTTCCTGTGTCTCGCCTACCCTATACAATATCTTCACCAAACCCTTGTTCGATGATCTGGACCTTCTGGGTATCAACTACACTAACTATGCAGATGATACACAGATTCTCCTCCCGCTTTCTGGGGGATCATAGGAAGGACTCGGAATTGGTGAACAGGATATATCTCATTGTTCAAGAATGGATGGCCACACATGGCCTGTGCCTGAACGACGACAAGACCGAGTTGATAATCCTGGGAACACATAAGAACACCACAAAATTAACTCAGGAATTCTCTTCCTTCAATATTGATGGAAACCTTATTAGGGTCTCCAAGGAAGTAAAAACCCTCGGTTTCTACTTGGATTCCACACTATCATTCGATAAACAACTTAAATCCTTGGCTTCCGCCACTGCCTACACCTGCAAACTGATAAGAGGAGGCAAGCCTTTCCTCTCTAACAACAGTTGCATGATCTTGGCTAGAGCACTTATCCTCTCCAGGATCGACTACTGTAATGCCCTTTACAGTGGCGCCAACAAATCAACCATCCAGAAACTACAAACACTCCAAAACAATGCTTTGCGAGCTGCACTGGGCATAAATAAAAGGGCACACATTTCCACCATCAGACGTCAACACAAATGGCTATCTACTACCACAAAATTCAATTAAAAATGATCTCTTTCACACACAAAGCTCTTAACAACGCTGCCCCAAGCTACCTCATGAACAAAATACAAAAAAAAACCTCCATCAGACCAATGAGAGCTACTAACACTAACTGTCTGGTAGTACCTAGATTTAAACTAACCACGGTCGGTGGGAATAGTTTCCCTGTGAAGGCGGCCAAAACCTGGAATCTATTACCTAACAATCTAAGAGCAGATCAGCCGTACCCACTATTCAGGCGGAATGCCATCCAATGTCTTATCTCCAACGACCACTAGACACAGGTTTATAGTATTCTCAGACCTGACACTGGTCCCTCTCCTCTGACTTACGACATGTCTTACGACATGTCGACCTTTCCTCTGTCTTACGACATTATGCGTACCATCCTCTATGGAACTCATCGACTTGCACGACGATGGTCCTGCATATTTGTATACTATTACTGTATCCTGTATAATTTGTATAACTTGCATAATATCTATAATATCCATTACTGTATCTTGTATAATATGTATAACTTTCACTGTATCCTGTATAATCTGTAACGATGTAAGCTTCGCATTATCCTACCTGCTGCGCCCTTCTACCTATGGGTCTGGAGCGCATTAGAAATAAAACAAACAAACAAACAAACAGTTGGTGCAATGGGAGGTGCAGCTATCGATTGTCCTGGGCAATTTGAGTGAGGATGCAGTGTACATGATGCCAAACGTACCATTGTGCCCCAGCAAGGCTTATGTAACCCCTGGGGTAAAAATAAATGGGCAGCGTAATGCACAGGCACCCCAAGTATGAAAAATATGTGTATGCGACCCCCTTGGCAGCCCACGTGTAAAGAAAAAACCTAACACGGTACGCTGTGGCACCCAGCAACACAAAAAATACATACGCGAAGGACACATAAGCTACAGTGATGTTAAATAAGGGGTTACGCGACACACAGGGGCACCCATAGAATGAAAAATGTGTGCGCAACTCACCATCAGCCTCAAAATTACACACACATGTGCAGTGAGGCAATCCCCCTCCAAAACAAGAGGCTTGCACGCAGTGAAGAGATTGCATGGAAACATTCCACACGTCCGTCCGCTATAACTCCTGCATACTACTTTATCCAGATCCTGAACACCAAGCCCAACGCGTGTCATGTAACTTACGCACGTAGGCCCTTTCCTCTAAATCCACGCTAATGTGCTGTTTCTGCACGTGCGGAGTCACTCTGTTTCCGGATGGCCACGCGAGTACACAGAAGACCCACGCTCCTGCCTACCAGCCAATTTCCCTGCCTCCAAGTGCCCTGAGCTGCCTCCTATGAGCCATCTGCTGCTTCCTGCCCACTGTGTGTGCCTGCTGCCTACACACCCTACAATTTTGGTGCCTGCTCTACAGCCATTGACAGAGCTCCTGTCATTGGACCTGTGACCACATCTGCTGATCCCGAAGACTCCCAACGTGCCAGACCACCGCTCCACAGCCCAGCACCAGGACCACCTTGGCTACCCACTCCTGCGTGGCAACCCCCCAGCAGCGACGCAGAGGGCTGTCGGCTTCTCAGCCAGGCAAGTTGACATCCTGGCGGAGAGCAAGTCCTGGTGCATTATGAAGCCCTCTTCCATGGACCATCGCAAGTCTGCAAGGAAGGAAGGATGGAGTAAGATCTGGGCGGACATTGTGGGTGCCATCAACGTGCAGGGGGTGGCACCCCGCGACTGCATCCATGTCCATAAGTGCTGGGAGGACTTCAAAGCCAGGACCTGCAAAAAGGCTTGGCACTTCCTCAAGGCTGGCATGGACCGAGAGGGGCGCCGGGACCATTTGACCACTGACAACAAACGGGTCCTGGAGCGGTTCTACCCTGCGCTCTACATCCAGGTCAGGGATTTGGGACTCCGTCTGGAGTCGACTGGTAAGTGTCCATGTGTACTTGTCCACCATAGTGCATGCTAATGTATAGTTGGAGTGTGCACATTGGCCTTATGTCTGGTATGTCTCTTGTACAAATGTCTGTGTGCATGTCCCAGACAGTGTTGCATGTGAGTTCATTCAAGCATGTCTGACAACAACAGTGTTTGTGTGGCAATGTGTGATGCGCGGCAGCATGTAACGACGTGCACATGGTTTGTTTCCTGTGTCTGGACTTGTGCATGTGAGAGGTGTCACATGTGTGCTTTTGGCAGCATCACATACATACATGGCACATATGTGCATGTGTCTGAAGAGTGTCTGTGTGTGACTGTCCAACACTCCGGGATGGATGTCACTTGAGCATTAGATCGTTTGACTCATGTTGCAGATTTGACCTCTAGTGCACTCGGACGTGATAGCTCCATGGGCTGCTTCATGACTGTCAGCTGATGTATGTATGTATGTATGTATGTGTGTGTGTGTCAATGAGATGTGTACGCCCCATGATGCATGTGAGGCGAATGCACAATTTTGAGGTGCTGACAATGCTTTGTCCAAGGATGTGATTGTCTGTTGGAATGCCAGACATGATTGTGCATGTTTGTTGATTGTGCTAACCTGTGTGTTGTGGACGGTGGTGATATTTGTGACCTTTGACAGTGCCACTCACGTAAATTAGCTTTGTGCAAAACAGACATATGTTTAGTACCCTGATGTTTGTGTTCTGTCTCCCGATCCACAGCGAGGATGGAATGATAGGGTGGAGAAGGTGCTGTGGAGCAAGGCAGCGGGGATGCCTCCACCAGGCGCAGATGCAAGGCCCTGTCACGACGCTCCCAGGAAATGTCTTCTTCGGGGAGCGAGGTGCCTGGTGTCGCGTTTGAGGCAACGGCCGCCGCCGCTGCTGCTGAGTGGAGGCCCAAGAGGGTGAAGGTGGTCGTGGTTACCTCGGCAGTGAGCGGGATGGGTGAGGTAGCACAGGGGCAATCCGATGCAGAGGACGGTGGGGAGGCATCCAGGTTGGCGGAGGGGGAGGATGAGGAGGCCGCATCAGCCCAGCCCACAGGGTCCAGCGGGGTGATGACGTGGGTGCGACTGGTCTAGTCCAGACTCGGGGTGGGGGTGTGCGGGGGGAAGAGGAATCGGGTGCCAGTAGAGGTCACCGTGGAGGGGCATGTGACTGATCCTGCGCCTGGGACTGCGACTGCATCAGTATGCAACTGCGGGCATGCCTCAGGCTGGACCCATCCACAGGTAGCGCATGTTTCCACGCAAACGGAAACACCAATACCTGCGGATGTCGCCATTTGGGACAGGGTGGAACCTGTCCTAGCCGGTGTCATGAGGCCTACAGGCACCATTCGTGATGAGGTGCAGGCTTCCAGTGGGGGGCTTGCACGTCATCACGAAGAAGTCTGTCGTCTCTTGAACTGGCTAGCACATTTCCTGGTCTCGCAATGGGTCCGTGGGCTGGCCTCTTATGTGATCTTCCTCCTCTATGCCCCAGTCCTCCCTGCTTTCCTCCTGCCCAGATACCAACAGGCCCCCTGTGAACCTGTCCCAGCCCCGGCGGCCAGTCTGGTGGAGATCACATCCCTGCCAGAGTTGGGAGTCGAGGTTGAATCAGCAGATGTGGTCACCACGCCGATCCAGCCTGCGACATGAGCTGTGGCAGTGAAGAAAGAGCAGACACCAAGGAGCAGGGCACGTGTACAAGGGCCGCGGGGGTGGACATCATCCCGGAGGCTGTCCTTTAGGCGCAGGCACCGGGCAATTTGGCGGCAGCAGGCTCGGAGTGGGAGGCTACAGGGCTCTGGGCTTTCAACAGCAGTGGGGCAGGTATTGGCCATCAGGCAGGAGGCAAACGTGGACCTTACAACAAGGATGTCTTCGTTGTTGGAGCGTTTGGGCCAGCAGATCGGGGCAGAGCGGCGGTGGGCACAGGAGGCATGACTCACCATGACCAGGGCAGAGATTTCTCTGCGTTGGGCAGAGAGGTGGGCGGAGGTCCTCGAGGAGACTTGCAGGGAGTTTGAGAGGAGCATGTTGGAGTCCCTGCAAGCCCTCAAGGGGGAAGCGGAGGCCCGCCTAGGGGAAGTGGACACAGTGTTCGATGATGCCCTGGCAGAGACTGAGTGAGAATGGTGAGGAGAAGGATTAGCCTGCTGCCATTGTATATAGTTATTTAGGCGTAGGTTTCATTTGTTTTTCCCCCTTTTTCTTTTGAGAGTTTTTTGACTGTGCTCCACTTTTTGGATATAGTTGGTTTTTGAGAAGTCATGTGTTGGAGTGTTTTTATAAGGGTTTCTTCTACACGTTTGGGACAAAGGACCTATACTCATTGTACATAATTGGCTTTGTTTTTTGTTCCTTTTGTGTTACCCATGACGTAATGGATTTCTTTTTATTTGTGATTTTCATTTGGATATTCATTTAGGACATGGACCTCATTTTGGATTTTGCCCTTTTTTTATGCGGACACAGGATTTTTCTTTTTTGAGACCATCGTTAATTTATTTATTTTCATGCTTTATTTGTTTATTTCATGTACATGAATATGTTTTGAATACTAGTTTTCAATATATTTTCATTGAGGGTTCATTACTCTGTTCTGTGTCCATTATGATGACCTATGTTCTTAATGTTTGTGTACATATGCCAATATGTGTCATGTTTGACAGTCATTTGCATGGTGTGGTGTGCATGACCAGTGTATGGGTGTTTGGGTGTGGTTTGAGTGTTCACCATGTGTTGGGATTTCATTTCACATGTGCAGCATGAATGTGTATTGGGCCTCTGTGTGTTTGAGGGTGGTGGGTTGGGTGAGTGATGGGAGTGTGATGTTTGCTATTTTGGCACCGAATTTGGTTGACACTGTGGTGCATGTGAAATCAGTCGTGTGTTCAGGGGGTTATTGGTTCAGGTGATGTTTGCTCATGCCATGACACGCCATTGAAATGTCTGTTTCTGTGACATATCTAGGGTGCTTTGTGTCTGTCACAGTGTGAGCATTTGCACATGTGGATTGACATTATTTTGTCCCATTGCATGCTGGTCCTCACTTTTGACATACACTTTTGTGATGTGAATGTTGGGATATGGTTGTAGTATGCAATTGCGTGGGATCAGCTGGGACACAGAAGCTTGTGGGCCACGTGTGTTTTTTGTTGTTTGCTGTATGTTTGCTGAGGAGGAGGTTAAGGGTGGGGTCACTGCACAGCAAGCAGGTTCATGCACACACCTTCATTGGAGTGAACCTGTGTCACTATGTCAACATGCATCATGCAGGTGGTGTCCAGAATGGGTGGGGGGGCCTGCCTGCAGGTTGCCGTCACAGGTGATGGGTGGGGTGGCGGGAACATGAGGCGGGGCCTGCCTGCAGGTTGCTGTCCCAGATGATTGGGGAGGTCCCATGTGGTGTGTGCTGCCTGTGGGGTGTGGTCATGGGTGATTTGGGGGGGGGTCCCCATGTGGTGTGGGCTGCCTGCGGGGTGTAGTCATGGGTGATGGGGGAGGGGAGGGGTCGTCCCATGTGGTGTGGACTGCCTGCAATGTGTGGTCAAGGGGGCTGTGGGGTGTCCCATGTGGTTTGTGCTGCCTGCAGGGTGTGGTCATGGGGGATGTGGGGTGTCCCATGTGGTGTGTGCTGCCTGTGGGGTGCGGTCATGGGTGATAGGGGGGGTGTCATCCCATGTGGTGTGTGCTTCCTGTGGTCATGGGTGATGGGATGGGGGGGTGGGTAATTCCATGTGGTGTGTGGTCATTGGGGCTGTGGGGTGTCCCATGTGGTGTGTGCTGCCTGTGGGGTGTGGTCGTGGGTGATTGGGGGGGTCCCATGTGGTGTGTGCTGCCTGCGGGGTGTGGTCATGGGTGATGGGGGGGGGGGGACCCATGTGGTGTGTGCTGCCTGCGGGGTGTGGTCATGGGTGATGGGGGGGATCCCATATGGTGTGTGCTCCCTGTGGGTTGTGGTCATGGGTGATGGGGGGGGGGGAGGTGGAATAATATATGGTGTGGGCTGCCTCTGGGGTGTGGTCATGGAGGTTGTGGGGTGACCCTTGTGGTGTGTGCTCCCTGCGGGGTGTGGTCATGGGTGATTGGGGGGGGGGGATCACATGTGGTGTGGGCTGCCTCCAGGGCGTGGTCATGTGTGATGATGTGGGGGGTCCCATGTGGTGTGAGCTACCTGCGGGTGTGGTCATGGGTGATGGGGGGGGGGGGAATCCCATATGGTGTGGGCTGCCTCTAGGGTGTGGTCATGGAGGCTGTAGGGTGTCCCTTGTGGTGTCCGCTGCCTGCGGGGTGTAGTCATGGGTGGGGGGGGTTGTCCCATGTGGTGTTGGCTGCCAGCAGGGTGTGGTTATCGGGGCTGTGGGGTGTGCTGCCTGCAAGGTGTGGTCATGGTGATTGGGGGGGGAGGGTCCCATGTGGTGTGCGCTGCCTGTGGGGTATGGTCATGGGGGGCTGTGGGGTGTCCCATGTGGTGTGTGCTGCATGTGGGGTGTGGTCATGGGTGATGGGGGTCCCATGTTGTGTTGGATGCCTGTAGGCAGCCTGTGGGGTGCGGTCATGGGTGATTGGGGAGGGGGGTCCCATGTGGTGTGTGCTGCCTGTGGGGTGTGGTCATGGGTGATTGGGGGGGGAGGCCCATGTGGTATGGGCTGTCTCCGGGGTGTGGTCATGGGTGATTGGGGGGGGTCCCATGTGGTGCGGGCTGCCTCTGGGATGTGGTCATGGGTGATTGGGGGGGATCCCATGTGGTGTGGGCTGCCTCCGGGTGTGGTCTTGGGTGATGATGGGGGGGTCCCATGTGGTGCGGGCTGCCTCTGGGATGTGGTCATGGGTGATTGGGGGGGGTCCCATGTGGTGCGGGCTGCCTCTGGGATGTGGTCATGGGTGATTTGGGGGGGGGGTGTCCCATGTGGTGTTGGCTGCCAGCAGTGTGTGGTTATGTGGGGTGTGCTGCCTGCGGGCCGTGGTCATGGGTGATGGGGAGGGGGTCCCATGTGGTGTGGGCTGCCTGTGGGGTATGGTCATGGGGGCTGTGTGGTGCCCCATGTCGTGTGTGCTGCCTGTGGTGTGTGGTCATGGGGGCTGAGGGGTGTCCCATGTGGTGTGCTGCCTGCGGGATGTAGTCATGGGTGATGGGGGGGGGGGAGGGAGGTCCCATGTTTTGTGGGCTGCCTGCAGGTTGTGATCATGGGGGCTGTGGGGTGTCCCATGTGGTGTGTGCTGCCTGCAGGGTGTGGTCATGGGTGATTTGGAGGGTCCCATGTGGTGTGTGCTGCCTGTGGGGTGTGGTCATGAGTGGTGGGGCGGGGGTCTGGCTGTCCCGTGAGGAGGGGTCAGCTTCCAGTGTATTTGCGCGTGTCTCACGGGGATTCCCACGCAATTTGGCTGGGGTGCATCCGGGGTACGCGCTGAGTTTGCACCTGATTTGGCTGGTTTGCGGATGGAGTGAACACGTGAAAGGTCAGCGCATACCCCAGACACACCCTGACCAAATTGCGTGCAAACTCGGTGCATACCCCGGACACACCCCAGCCAAACGCTTGGAAACTCAGCACGTACCCCAGACACACCCCAGCCAAATTGTGTGCAAACTCAGAGCGTACCCTGGATGCACCCCATCCAAATTGCGTGCACACTCAGCGCGTGCCCCGGGCGCACACCAGCCAAATTACGTGCAAACTCGGCACATACCCCGGACGCACCCCAGCCAAATCGCATGCAAACTCAGTGCGTACCCCATACACACCACACCTGAATCGCGTGCAGATCCAGCATGTAACCTGGACGCACCCCAGCCAAATCACGTGGGAACTCAGCGCGTACCACGGATGCACAGAGTTTTCACACTTTTTGGCTGGGGGCTGTATGCTGGACCAGGGATGGTGCGGGGGCTTGCGCCGTGTTAGGCATTTCGCTGGCTTTTTACTGCATGTTGGGGCACTACTGCCGCTGCTTGATGTTCCTTGTGCCAGGGCTAGTGATGCCTCTGGAAATCCATGAATACGCGTGTCGTGCAATTGTGTTTGCACCACGGCTGGTGCACGCTCCTTCTCGGTGCGCGGCGCTTGCACCTTTCCTGCGCTAGATGCTATGAATCGGCCACATAGTCTTTACATGATCCCTTCATCAGCTGTGCAGTCCGTATCCCACTTTACTGGTCTGACCATGCCACCATCCCATTTTGGATCACCCACTCGACAACACGCCCACAAAGGTCAAGCTAAAGGCCCCTCTCAGTACTGCTTCTTCAAAGCCTTCCCGGTCAACAAGCTTCAAGCAAACCTTGCAGACTTCTCCACCACAGGGAATGCATAGGTCCTCCTATCATTCTACAACTCTGCTATGAATCTGGTGGACACTCGTGTTCCCCCAAAAATAAGCCGTGCTAAGACCAAACTATCCACCTTTTGGTACACTCCCCAGCTCGCCTCCAACAAATGCTCAGTCGGCGCCATAGAGAAACCGTGGCACAAAAACATATTCCTGGACATCTCACAAACCATCTATCTCTCTGCGCCAATGACAATATTCTCATTACCAAGGCCAAAGCTGCTTATTACTCCACAACCATCGTGGGAGCCTCTAACTGGCGAACAACCCTCTTCCAAGTAGTAAAGCATTGCACCAAACCCTCACCTGGCTCACAGGTGCCAGCAACACAGGAAAAATGTGACATAATGGGCAAATTTTTATTGAAAAAAATAGACATCTGATCATCGAATCGACCTACCCTGCACCTCAACTGCCCCTCTGGACCGAATTCTCTACACTAGACCTCCCAAAAACACTCACCTACCTCCTACTCTGACAATATCACCCCGGCCTCCGTTGTTAAACAATTGATGGGCATGGTGTTCATTGCACACTTCAGCATCACTAATGCCTCCCTCATGGAAGGGTCATTCTCAGACACACTCATGACTCGTCTCATATGATCTCTTTATCTCTTTTGAAAGAAAAAAAACCGTCGAGACGACCTGGCCAACAATCTGCCCATTACGAACCTCCCGTTTATCTGCAAAATCTTGGAAAAAGTAGCCTCTACACAAATATATGCCAGAATCCAAAGCTACACCACCTAAATGACTATCAATCTAAGTTCTGCCCCAAGTGTAGCATTGAGACAGTCACAATCCAGGTGGTGGATGATGCCCTCGAAATCACGGATAAGGGTGGGGCATGCCTCTTGTTACGCCTTGACCTCTTGGCTGCATACAACACTGTCGACCACTGCAGCCATCTCTCCCTCCTCGTCGACAGGATGGGATTCCCTGGCACTATCCTGGACTGGTTTGCTTCCTACCAATCGGGCAGATAGTAGACTATCCAGAGGAACCTGTTGCATTCTAACTGACTCCCTGTCTCCCTCCAAGTCCCGCAAGGCTCCATCCTCTCACCAATCCTTTTTAACCTTCACATGGAACCTCTAGGCACACTGCTCAAAGATCTTCGTCTCCACTATTACCCAGCCATCATCCAGTCCTGGATATTGACTGTACATCAAAATTAAGCCCTCCAAGAGCTAATTGTTCCTCATCGGTCCCCCTGCAAAAGAACAACTTGTCCAACAATGACTCAATGATATGTGCCTCTCGTAGAAGAATTTGATGCACACCTCAACTCTGAATCAGTAGCACCCATATGCTTCACAGTTTACATCAGCTTGTGCTTAAGAAACACAAAGCCAAGAAGGCCCAAACAGCCTTGCTCTAAATCATCACCAGTCACAAAATCAAACCCTTCATTACGCCACAGGCCTTCTGAACCATCGTGCAGGCCCTTGTGGACATTGTGCAGGCACTTGTGCACATCGATGGGGCAAATGCTGCTCATGTGGCTCACCTAAAAGCAGTCCAACACACACTGCCGCATGTTTTATTACGTGTGTGTGCAAACGTGACCCAATCACCCCCATCCTATGCAAACTAAATTGGTTTGCTTTTGAGGCCAGGATACTGTTCAAGACTGCATGTATCATCCAGTAAGCAGTCACGAGTAGGACACCAGAGTATTTGATGTCTGAGCTCCACATATCTGGTGGCACATGCTACCCACGCAGCAAACTGACCAAGCAGCTCGAATCACAACTTGTCCGTAAAGGGAGGATCTGCAAACAACCCTTCTCTTGGCTTGCACCCACTCTTTGGAACTCCATCCTGGTATCGGTTCAGAGTATCCCCACTGTTCTCCAATTTTGAAAATCTCTCGAAACGTGGCTTTTTCAACAACTCCTGACCAAGCATTTATCCCAATGGCCACACAGAGTGCAACTCGCAGTACAGCGTTACTGTTAACACGCCAGCTGAAACACTGGCTACCCACACCATGCACAGCCCTTCGCTACTTTCAATCTAGGTCTGTATTCTAAGCAATACAAAAACAAATTATCTTAGCCCACGTGCACCCATCACTCTTAGATCCACAATTTCAGCTGAAGCTACAGCTTTACAGCAGTATACTTGTATGGCATCTATTACTGTTGGGCCAGGAATCAAGCATCCAGATGGAATACACCTTTGACTGCTTGTACCCTCATTTAGTGTTTTTGGTTCTAGAGGGCGCCCCAGGAACCAGCGGAGAAGAATCTCGCAGCTAGGTAATCAAATGTTGTAACCGTCTCCAACTTAATACCCCCAAATCAAAGGTGTCCTGAACTTTGATTTAGATTTGTTGTTAAGTGTTCTCTCTTCTCTGAATCAGTCAAATATTTTAAGTAGCCTCCACATTAACCCCTTACAGGTCTATGTGGGCCATGTCCTCAATGAACAGGGGCCTAGCGCCACTGGATTCACTTATTACAAGGTCTTCATATTATATATATCTGCACCCGAATGGTGTAAAGTCGATAGAGCACAAAAGTGAGACAAAACAACCATTGAAAAGCGTACAGGGCATGAACCTGCCTGCTCTTAGCAAAAAGGCCTGCTGTTTCCCAATAACTGCTAGACGGGCTGCTGCTTTTGTTGAATAGAATGGAAGCACTGTCTGGCAAATCTTAATAAATCCTGGCAGATGTCGCCCCTCAAGAACTAGGGGTTTAGACAAGAGCTAGGGGTTTAGATGAATATAAAAAAGGACTGTTGATGATAACTATCATATTGCAGTTCTCCATAAAGCATCATCAGAAGAGCTGAGGACTGCATGACATGCTTTATAAGATGCAGAGGTTCCTAATTGAGCATAACATATCACTTAAAATACCTTTATGTAAATTGTGGCCCTCGGGCATTGCGTGGTTACAGCGGAACAGGAAGCTTTCACGTTTCTTAGAGACTAAATCTTGGCATGTCCTTCACAGGGGGTGGGGAGGCTCTGTCTTATAACGGGTACAAAGAGCACCCACGAGTATTGGTGCAGTTAAGCTGCATTGTCTGTCAAGCGGGACCACAGAAGTATCTTGCCTAAAGGCTACCTATTGTTGGCGGCCACCGCGTTCCGCGCGCCCCGTGAGCCCCCACATTCCTGAACACAGACACGGTGCTGCTGGTGCGGGCTCCCCGGTGGCTCTGAGGCCGCCGACAATGTCCCGTTTATTTATACAGGCATGCAACGGAGTGAGACGTCACTCCGTCGCGTGAGCGCCCTGTTAGCCAGAATTATATGCAGCACCCTTTTTGAACACTACACACAATTTAAGACTACAAGTGACAGTACAAATTCACCTTTGGTACAAGCCTGTACTACACAGTAAAGTGGTAGCAATGGCTGAGCAGCCAGACTTATCTCAAGAGTAAGTGAGCAGTATCAAATAGTTACACAAAGGACAGCAATTACTATGATTCAGGCAAACACTGACTCAAGGTTTTCAAGTAAAAGAATATACATTTATTTCACTCTTCAGTTGTATAACATTACACTATTATACGCACTTTAAAAATCACACTCTTAATACAACACACCACTTCCCTTAAATCCCAGACAAGTCAAGCTCCCAAAATGAGGTGGGAGCAAAATGGTACTCCAGCAATTTAAAAGGGAGGGAAAGACAAAGTTAAATAGAAATTGAACCACACCAACAGGTAAGTACTCGGGGCAATAGAGCAAGTGGAACTATAGTGATAGAATCAGGTAGAAAAGGCTTAGGGCCAAAGTCAATAGGACAAAAGTGTTTTGCTCAAGATCACACGGTTCAGGGTAGTTCGCGGTAAAGTTTGTGCCACGTGTTTCGGACGAGGTTGGGTGGTAGAAAAGTTAGTTCAAAGAGAAGAGAAAGACAGGCCCTCGGATTGGAGAAGGATTTCACACACTTTCCCCGCAGCTGAACAAAACGAGCAACCGGGTTTGCACAGTACCTTTTAAAACGGAGAGGAAGCTGTAGCTGAGGTGGACGTTCCAGGTAGTTCCAACAGGCTCACGGTTCCCGAAGCGACTGTCGGACTGACACGAAGTAGGAAGACTGGAGGGTCCTGCACTACCCAGTGAAGAAACCAGCAGCAGAGTAAAGCAACGAATAAAAGGTGTGCTCCTTAAAACCCAAGCAGGGTCTGACCTTCCTGGCTATCCGGTCCACTGTAGCTCTTTACAGCAAATTCGACTAGAGGATGGGTCCTGGCTTGCAGTTTGGACGAACTGGTTGGTCCCACCAGCTCAAGGGAAGAAGTTTCCTGGAGGATCTTCCCCGTCGTCGGATTCTGAAGATTCGGGCCTGCAGCAGGGCTTCACCGAGCGGTTCAGTCATTGAAGGGGTCCTCTTCCATCAGCCCCTCATTGGTTCTTTCGTTTCAGCGGTGACTCTGCCTTTCCAGACCCAGAGACCTGCTTTTTATGCAGTTTTCCCCCATTCATTCAGCCTGGCTCTCAATCACACAGTAGGGTGGCTGTCCTGGCCAGGACAGTCACCCAGCCAATCAAACAGGAGTGTGACTTGGGTTACCAAGAGAACACATGGCAAGGGTCCTAAAACCCCTCCCTCACATCCTGCTTACCCAAACTTTCAGGCGCCTTAAGGAGGGCTTCTGGGCAGAGGCCTGCGAAGAGACGGACGGCGAACAAAGGAATCAACCCCGCTTTGGCGCGCAGAGAAGAACACAAGAAAGACTTTAACAAAAAGAAATGGGGAATAATCCCAGCCGGAGCCAAAATAAAATGAATTTGGTCAAGCGATTTTATATTCGAGGCTAATATAATAGCCTAAAACAATACCATGGTTATATAAGATAACCGCGGTAGAAAAATTGAGGTAGTTACCACTGCCACCAGTGAAGTCTTGATGTAAAGGGAGCGAAACAGTGCTCCAAGAGGAACAGACAAAAAGGGATAGGAATTAACCCATTCCAATACTCCATGTAAGATGGGGTGTACTGGGTCTGTAGTTTAAAGAGAATACATAAAGTTAATGGCAACTTTACTGTAGTCAGTCCCAGAAAAATGGAGTCAGTGGGAAGTCTAAAAGACAAACCTGTGTCACTGCACTGAAGGTGTGGTGTAACGCACACAAAAATGGTGTTCATGGAGAAGGTGTGGCTCCAGAGCTCAAGGTCACAGAAATGGTAAAAACACGCACAGCAAAACACATGAAAGAGTGGGGAAAAAAGGCTCACACTCTTACTAGGTGAAAAAAATAAATCTTAGAAATCCAGCAAAGCTGCCGAGGGACTCATTAGGTAAGGGAAATTAGCCATTTATGAGAATTCTCCCTAATATTCGCCGCCCCCCCAGACTAAGGGACAGGAGGATGAATCTCTACCTCTAATTGGTTATAAACATCCTAGGGAGACCATCAGCATTTTGGTGGTGACATCCTGCTCTGTGTCTTAGAGAGACCTGAACAACCGGGTGGATCCGCCAGGTGGAGGGAACCACCAGTCACAGGGCTACAGGGTTCAAAATCTTAGTGACCCGATAGGGTCCAACAAAACAGGGGAGCAACTTGCGGCAACCAGGAATGTGTAAATGGCGGGATGACAGCCATACCCAGTCCCCCACCTGATACATGGGCGCCACCACCCGTTTGTTGTCTGCAGATGCCTTCATGGAGGCTTGAGCCTCACGTAGATGGACCAAGGCCTGGGCATGGACCGAGACTAAATCATGAGCACAAGCAGAGGCCGTCGGGGTGCTGGAGGAGGAAAAGTCTGGGAGAGGAATAGTGCGTGGATGCTGGCCATAAAGAGCGTAAAATGGGGGGAAAACCAGTGGAAGAGTGCAATGTATTGTTGTATGCGAACTCAGCAAGGTGTAGTAAATTGAGCCAGGACTTCTGGTATTGGAGGATCAGACAACGTAAGTACTGTTCTAATGCTTGGTTAACCCTTTCCGTCTGTCCATCGCTCTCTGGATGGTAAGCGGAAGAAAACCTAGCATCAATGCCAAGCAGTTTGGTAAGGGCTAACCAGAACCGGGACGTAAACTGAGTACCGAGGTCTGAAACCAATATATGTGGTAAGCCGAAAAAGACAGAATACTGACTTGAAGAATAGTTTGGCCAACGTTGGGGCGGAGGGTACCCCAGTGCATGGGATAAAATGGGCCAACTTGGTGTAGTTATCCACAACCACCCAAATGGTGTTGTAACCCTGTGTAAGAGGCAAGTCGGTGACCAAATCCATCGAAACCATATGGCAAGTCCTTGGGGGTATTGGGAGTGGTTGGAGGAGACCTAGCGGACGACCCCTGCGGGACGTGCATTGTGCACACACTGAGCAGGTGTTCACGTAATTTTCCACATCACAGATGGCCACAACACTAACGTCTGAGCAGATCCAGGGTACGCTTTTGTCCCGGATGACCGTTGATAGCAGCGTCATGGGACCAGTCTAATGCTTGGTTGTGTGTCTCACTCGTGGGCAAAAATAGTCTTCCTTGTATAAAGGGCAGACCGTCTTGATAAACCGGATCCCATTCTGCCGCAGTATGTGGATATTGTGAGACCCATTGGCGTATGATGGACAACATGGAACGTGATGGTGTGCAGGCACATACAACATGGTTCTTCCCTAACAAGGTGTCGGGAAAGGATGGAAGGGAATCCCCACCAGGGGAACGGGACACAGCGCCCGCCTTTCCATGAATTAACCCGGGTCTATGTTTGATAACAAAATCAAATGCTGCAAAGAACAGGTGCCAACGCACCTGCCGACTGTTCGTGCATTTGAGGGTAGCGAGGTCCTGTACGTTTTTGTGATCGGAGTATATCATGGTCTGATGTTTGGCCCCCAGAAGATGGTGACGCCAGACCTGCAATGCGTCTTTAATGGAAAGCAGTTCCTTCTCCGTGACTGTGTAGTGTGCTTCAGTTGGCGTGAACTTTCGTGAGTGGTAGGCTATGGGATGTAACCGGCCAGTTGTTGGGCAAGGTTGGGAAAGCACAGTGCCCAGGGCAAAGGACGAGGCATCCGCTTCCACGATAAACGGTAGTTCTGGATCAGAGTGTTGAAGGACAGGAGCTGTAGTAAACAAGGTCTTTAGGGACTCAAAAGCCTTTTGTTGCTCAGTAGACCAAATGAAGGGGACAAGAGGACTGGTGTGGGCAGTGAGTGGTGCAACAATGGAAGAGAATCCAGCGATAAACCGCCAGTAAAAGTTTGCGACCCCCAAAAAAGATTGAAGAAGTTTAAGGTTCCCTTGTATAGGCCATTCTGTGATAGCGCAAACTTTTGATTGGTTCATAGCCAAACCCCCTGGTGAGATGTGAAAACCCAAAAGGTCGACCTCATGAGCACGGAACAAACACTTTTCGGGTTTTGCGAACAGGGCATTTTGTTGGAGACGGGTCAAGACTTCTCTAACATGAGTGACGTGTTCCTCTAGAGAATAGGAAAAGATCAAAATATCATCTAAATATATAACTACAAAGACGTTCAGGATGTCGCTGACCACGTCATCAACAAAACGCTGAAAGGTGGCTGGAGCGTTGCATAGGCCAAACAGCTTCACAGTGTATTCAAAAAGTACCTGTCGGGATTAAAAGGCCGTTTTCCACTCATCCCCGCTTCACATGCGGATCAAATTGTAAGCTCCCCGGAGATCCAATTTGGTGTATATGGAAGCATGTGTGAGTTTGTCCAATAATGTGGAGATGAGAGGGATAGGGTAACGGTTTTTTATAGTGATGGTGTTTAGTCGTCTGTAGTCCACACAAGGACGGAGATCCCCTTCCTTCTTCGGAACGAAGATGATCAGACTCGCAGCGGGCGAGGTAGAGGGGCGTATATGACCCAAGTGTAGGGCCTGTTGAATGTACTCCTGTAAAGTCTGATCTTCTGAGTGTGTGAGTGAATATACCCATCCTTTTTGTATCGGGGCACCGGGTATTAGATCGATGGGACAGTCGTAAAACCTATGCGGTGGAAGGCCCTCTGCAGAACCCTTGTCAAATACGGTCTGTAAATCGTGATAGACTGTGGGTATTCCCGTTGTGACCGCCCCTACAGTGTGAGGAGTTGTAGAAGGAGGTTCATTCTCCTCAAGTGTCAAGGACGCCACCACCCCGAGAGTGTTTGCCAGATTGGGCACAGAATCTGACTCTACCAGACAGTAGTGCTGGCACACTTCGGATTCGAAGGAGACTTGGCCTGTGCCCCAATTGATAATTGGATTATGTTTCTTTAGCCAGGGAATACCTAGGATGACCCCGAATTGTGGTGTGGCAATGAGATCGAAAGTGAGGGTTTCTTTGTGTGTTTCTTGGATCAACACCTCCAACGGGGCTGTTTGTTGCATTATTGGACCAGAAGCGAGAGACGTCCCGTACACCGCCGGGACCGGCTCTGGATGCCTTTTTGATATCAAGGGTAAATTGAGAGTGTTGGCTAGTGTGATGTCTATATAATACCCAGTCGCCCCAGAGTCGATCACTATGTGTACTGGATGCACGCAGTCTGCGGTGGACTTCACCAGGGCCTGTACTACCACAGGCCTGATGGGACCAAAAGCGGGTTCAGAGGGGTTTTGAGAAGAACTCACCCTTGCCCCTTGTTTCAAGAGCGAGTCTTCTGAAAACCCGAATTCCTATTCTTGGGACGGCAAGGACACTTTGACATAATGGCCGTTGAGACCGCAATAAAAGCAGGCATTATCGTTTCTTCTGCGTTCTCGTTCAGCATGGGTTATAGGGCTGCGTATTCCCCCAATTTGCATGGGCTCACTGGTAGATTCTGATGAATGGGATGTTTGAGAGTGCGAAAGGACTACTTCTGCCCTGCGCTCGCTCCTTCGAGCGTCCACCTGCAAGGCCAGGTCAACCAGGTCAGTGTAGATGGCTGGTAGGGATGGAACTACTGGCAGGGCGTCCTTCATGGCGTTACACAACCCACGATAAAACACAACTGCCTTCTTATCTTCGGGCCAGGACATCTCAGCAGACAGTTGATTAAACCGAGTTATGTATTCTATGAGTGTTTACCTAGCCTGGGTGAGATCCAACAATTCCATGTCTCGGGACTGTGCCTTGTACCTAGTATCGAACACTTTGGCCATTTCAGCCACTAGTAGATCGAAATCATAGAGGGCAGGATGATCATTTTCGAGTAAGTGGTTGGCCCAGGTAGCTGCTACGCCTGACAAATGGGATAGCAGGAAAGCTGCCTTTGTGACCGAAGCAGGGAAAGCTTGAGGACGGCACAAGAAATGGAGCTTGCATTGGTTCAGGAAAGTGAGATACTTTCTAGGGTCCCCCTGGTATCTTTCGGGTGCAGCAAGGGGACAAAACCGGAGCTGGGTTTTTGAGGTGGGGTTGGATCCCCAAACTCGGAATCTGCAGGTAGTGGGTAGCGGGCGCTCTGTATGGCATCAAAGCGGTGATGTATGGCCGTTGTAGCTGCGGCCATGTCTGTCCTGAGGGCCGTAACAGCTTGCATTAGAGTGGCCACAAGGTCCCCGGCTGAGGTATCCATTATCTAGACAACCAGCAGGCTTCACAGTCTGTTCTGTCTTGATGGTCGTGCAGATATAAAATACCTCCGTCCCCAAGTACCACACGAGTAGAAGGAAAAAACCACTACTCATGCAATCTTTGAGGCCACAGGTGTAGAGTGTCGTAGGCCTGGAACCAGGAACGCCGGAAGAACCCCCAACCACTGTAAGGCAAGGAATGATGATTAAACAATGAGAATGACAATGGTGTTCTATTAGTAACAAAGGGACAATGCCAGGGACTTACCTAGTGGAAAAAGAGGAAGGTAATGAATAACAGGGTAACAGGATAACCGGCAGCAGCAGCAGGCTGATGATGTCTTGTGAGCACTCTGAAAAAACACCTGAGCAGGAGCAAAGCAAGAACGTGATCTGTGACCAGTCCGTAAAGCAGTCCGAGGTCGAGAACAAAAAGCAGCAGCCAGAGTCCAGGGAAAATCCGAATGCAGAATCAGTAAACAATACAAGGTCGGTTACCAGAACAGATGAGCAGTGTGTGAAATCCAAGGACAATCCAAAGACAAATCCAAAAGCGTTCTGTGGTCGTGAAAGGAGCAAAAACAAGAACAAACCAAGGTGCTAAACCGTCCTCCAAGGAAGCAGCTGTGAAGTTAGGGTTACGTGTTACCTCGATCCATTTGAATGCGAGGGTTGTCACGTGAGGCGGGTCACGTGACTGCAAGCAGCATGTTACGTGTCCCGTGTAGAGTGCAGTGATTGGTGTTTCTTCGCGTGCATCCGTAGTTTCTGGGTCATATGAGACCACTTCCTGATCACATGACATGACCGTCCTCGAATGCTTGCACGGCACCGCTGAGCACGGGGGAATCGCCATGGCAACTGCCAATGCAAGAATGGCCATAAGTATCCCAGATTGCCAGCAGGTAAACCCTGCTTCCGACTAAGCCACTGCTGCTGCTGTTGGGTACGTGAACGGGACTGGGGAATACCAGGATTTTGGCGGGCGGTGGGTAAGTGTGAGGACAGAACAATTTGTCAACTTATGCACCCATCTTAGGCCAGTAGAAGTAGAGAGAGAGCCTTTCCTTGATCTTCTTGAAACTCAAGTGTCCAGCCAAAGGTATCTCATGGCCTAACTGTAGGAACTGGAGTCTGTTGGCAAGGGGCACTACAATTCTTTTGTAGTCCCCAGAGATGGACTCAGTTGGTTCACTGTAGAAGAGCCCATCTTCCCAGCTTAATCTGTGCTTTCCAACTTCTTGCCCATCGAGTTGGTTAGCAGCCTGTTTTCGAACTCCTTCAAGAGTAGGACAGTCTCTCTGTCATTTGCTGAATTCTGCCCTTTTGGGTCCACCTTCTACAAGTAAAGACTGCAGTTCAGGATGTTCAACAGGGTCAAGATCTCCAACCAAGACAGTGTCTTCTTCCAGATCTAATTCTTCAGATACTGGCTCAACCACACAAGGTTGCACCTCACACTCTGCCTCAGCAGGTGGAGTAGTCACAGATGTGACTTTGGACAATCTTGGGGACGTCCTTGTTGGTAGAACAGGGGTGCTGTCTGACATTTTCCTGGAGGTCTCGGGTTTCACCTTTGCCTCTGTTTTCTTAGAAATGGTAGTGAGCAACTCCTGTGGAGTGGGAGTGCTAGTTTCCTCTATCAGCTCCTCCGGAGAGCCTCTCAAGGTTCTCTCCCTTGCAGACCTAGTGAGCTCCTGTTTCCTTTTATTGGGAGGTCTGGGGGTTCTTGACACAACTCCAAGAGTTTTACGGTAATTACCCAACAGCACTCTCCCAGGCACTTCACTCTGCACAATAACAGGTATTTTGACAGTCATATCATTACACTGGAGGAGAGCTAGTAACTGGGGAAGCATTTGCACAGGGCCACCAGCTAACTTGTTGAGGCGTTTGGGTGCCTTAGCAACATCCGCCACCTTGAAAAATTATTCATCCACCACAGTTATGCTGGCTGCAGTGTCTCAGATGGCAGGGTTTCCTGACCATTCACAAGAACACTATCTTTATAATACTCTTTAGTATTATCTGGGATGGAATTATAATCATCTAAATTCTGAAGTTCCCACAAGCCCAGGGACATCAAAGAAACACTAGCTGAGACTCTCGTGGGTTCATCAGCCAATAGGTGAAGGATTCCCCTTGCCATAGGTACTTCTTTCTCTGGGGATAAGGCTAAGGAGACAGTGTGAACCCCTGAGGGTTTACCCTTACATCTGGGATCCCCTTTCAAATGGTCAGTTGACCCACAAACATAACATTTCCCAAATGTCTTAATGAATGGGGGTTTGTTCTGACCTCCATCTGGTTTGGGTCCAGATGGTGCACTAGCCTGATTTGGTTTCCCTGGTGGTTTACCCTTATGTTGTTGTTTGTGGCCCTCTTTTGGATTGGAGGTATTAGTATTCTCTGTGTTGTCTTTCTTTGGCTGCTTTTCCTCATCCTTTTTCCAAGTAGCCCCAGAATCCTTGCGAGTAGCCCTGTTTGCAACCCACAAGTCAGCAGCCTTAGCTAGCTTCTTTGGATCCATCTCCTTAGAATCAGCCAAGTGCTGTCTGAGCTCAGGACAGCAGGCATCACAAATTGACTCCAACATTACAAGATTTCTCATTCCTTCATAAGTGTTTACTCTGTAATCCTTAATCCAACCATCTAAGTTTTTCAAACACTCACATACCCAGGTAGCCCAAGGGGTACCGTCATGCTTTTTGAGGGTCCTAAACCTCTTAAGGTACTGGGAAGGGGTCTTCCCAAATCTAGCAATTAAAGCTAGCTTCACACACTCCTAATCCATTCTATCCACCTCCCCCAACTCCATTACAACATCAGATGCAACAGGGGGTAGCCTAGTGAAGAGCCAGAGAAACAACCCATTCCCTGTAAGACCTTGAATCCCATGGTTATATTCAAACATTGCCAACCAATCCAAAATATCAAGCTTAACCTCATACATACCCACAATTTCTTTAGGCATATGGGGTCTCTTAGGACTGGAAGACCTAGAAGACTCTGGGTGACAAGCATTTTCAAGAGACAATCTTTTCATTTCTAGTTCATGATTCAACTCCATTTCTGTGAGCTGAAGTTCTTGGTGTTTTTGTTCAGTTTGAGCATTCAAACGTTTGAATTCCAGTTCAAGCCTCATTTTCTCTAGAGCAATGAATTCAGGACTGAGTGTAGGACCTTTGGGGGTCCCAGTGGACAAGGGTTGAGGTTGCTAAGCAGGCAAAGGAGCAGAGAGACCTACATTAAGCGACACCTTTACTTCATCCAACTCATCATTAACAGACATATTATCATCCTCAATACTTTCCACATTTGCTAGGGGGGTCAGGCATTTCGGACCCACTCCCTAGACTTGGATTCTTTAACAACTTTTCAATCAATTCAGTCTTTTTGCTTTTGGCAGAGAGTTTCCTTTCTTTACACAGATTTCTCAGATAATCAGCAGTGTAACTCAGGAGGGTCTCCTGACTGTGGCTTTCCATATCGGACATGATTAATGTTGCTTTTTAGTAATGTTAGCCTTGTGGTTTGTTGATCCAAGGTAATAGCAGCACTCTAAGTGTAATCACTATACTTGATCCTCACCGCTGTACACCAGTGTTGGGCAGAATTATATGCAGTACTTTTTGGGAACACCACACACAATTAAGACTACAAGTGACAGTACAAATTCACCTTTGGTACACGCCTGTACTACACAGTAAAGTGGTAGCAATGGCTGAGCAGCTAGACTTATCTCAAGAGTAAGTGAGCAGTATCAAATAGTTACACAAAGGACAGCAATTACTATGATTCAGGCAAATGCTGACTCAAGGTTTTCAAGTAAAAGAATATACATTTATTTCACTCTTCAGTTGTATAACATTACACTATTATAAGCAGTCTAAAGCTCACAAAATGAAGTGGGAGCAAAATGGCACTCCAGCAATTTAAAAGGGAGGGAAAGACAAAGTTAATTAGAAGTTGAACCACACCAATAGGTAAGTACTCAGGGCAATAGAGCAAGCGGAACTACAGTGATAGAATCAGGTAGAAAAGGCTTAGGGCCAAAGTCAATAAGACAAAAGTCTTTTGCTAAAGATCACACAGTTCAGTGAACCGCAACGGGTTTCGGACGAGGTTGGGTGGTAGAAAAGTTAGTTCAGAGAGAAGAGAAGGACAAGCCCTCGGATTGGAGAAAGATTTCACACACTTTCCCCGCGGCTGAGCGAAACGAGCAACCGGGTTTGCACAGTACCTTAAAACGGAGAGGAAGCTGTAGCTGAGGCAGACGTTCCTGGTAGTTCCAGCAGGCTCACAGTTCCTGAAGCGACTGTCGGACTGACAGGAAGTAGGAAGACTGGAAGGGTCCTGCACTACCCAGGGAAGAAACGAGCAGCAGAGCAAAGCAACAAATAAAAGGTGCGCTCCTTAAAACCCTAGCAGGGTCCGACCTTCCTGGCTATCTGGCCCACTTGAGCTCTGTACAGCGAATTCGATCAGAGGAGGGGTCCTGGCTTGCAGTTTGGGCGAACTGGTTGGTCCCACCAGCACAAGGGAAGAAGTTTCCTGGAGGATCGTCTGTCGTCAGATTCTGAAGGTTCGGAACTGCAGCAGGGCTTCACCGGGTGGTTAAGTCGTTGAAGGGGTCCTCTTCCAGCAGCTCTTCGTTGGTTCTTTCGTTCCAGTGGTGATTCTGCCTTTCCAGTCCCAGAGACCTGCTTTTTATGCAGTTTGCCCCATTCATCCAGCCTGGCTGTCAATCACACAGCAGGGTGGCTGTCCTGGCCAGGACAGTCACCCAGCCAATCAAACAGGAGTGCGACTTGGGTTACCAAGGGAACCCATGGCAGGGGTCCTAAGACTCCTCCCTCACATCATGCCTACCCAGACTTTCAGGCGCCTTAAGGAGGGCTTATGTGCAGAAGCCCGCAAAAAAGACGGCGAACAAAGTAATCCACCCCGGTTTGGTGCGCAGAGAAGAACACAAGAAAGACTTTAACAAAAAGAAATGGCAATTAAACCCAGCCGGAGCCAAAATAAAATGTATTTGGTCAAGCGGGTTTATGTTCGAGGCTAATATAATAGCCTAAAACAATACCATGGTTTTATAAAATAACAGTGGTAGTAAAATTAGGGTAGTTACCACTGCCACCAGCCAAGTCTTCATGTAAAGGGAGCGAAACAGTGCTCCAAGAGGAACAGACAAAAAGGGATAGGAGTTAACCCTTTCCAATACTCCATGTAAGTTGGGGTCTACTGGGTCTGTAGTTTAAAGAGAATACAGAAAATGAATGGCAACTTTACATGTTTCTGGGAGACAGTAGTCAGTCCCAGGAAAATGGAGTCAGTGGGAAGTCTAAAAGACAACCCTGTGTCACTGCACTGAAGCTGTGGTGTGACACACACAAAAATGGTGCTCATGGAGCAGGTGAGACTCTAGAGCCCAAGATCACACAAATGGTAAAAAAACGCACACAGCAAAACACATGGAAGAGTGGGGAAAAAATGCTCACACTCTTACTAGGTGAAAAAAATGTATCCTAGAAATCCAGCAAAGCTGCTGAGGGACTCATTAGGTAAGGAAAATTAGCCATTTATGAGAATTCTCCCTAACATGCCCCTAAAGGGCCAGCGCCACACTCCTCCTTTTCCATAACAAACAACTGAAAAGGAAGAACTAACTATCAAAACATCACAGCACACAATATCAACATGTCCCCGGAAACCCCTTTAATGATACCACCCTGGGTCCTCCGGTGGCATCATACTCCACAGGCTCCGGGATCTTAAAAACATGACAACCATCACTTAGTCCATAAAACGGGCAGGTGTCCCTCGCCCTGTCATCAGGGGGTACCTCCTGCCTGTCTCTCTGGTTGGTGTTCCTTTGCCATGTACGTCGCGGGTCGGGGACTCCACTCGGACTGAGGGTCCGCCTCCTTCGTCTGGTACCTCCTCCAGGTCCATGTCCGCCATAGTCTCTTCCCAGGGCTCACCCAGTCTCTTAAAGAAACTGGCATTCCTGGTGACCAATGCCGTTCCATCGGACGTGGTCACCATTGTCCCCTTGACCGCCACCACGTCCAACAGAGCGGGCTCATAGGTGAGAGAGAGCTTGCCCTGAGGGTGACTATTTCTCACCAGGACTTTATCCCCCAGGACGAGTCTTGGTGGTCTTAAACCCCTGTGGGCATTCTCCATCTCTGTCTGTGCCCTTCTCTCCTCTTCCACCTGCTCATTGTTGATGACGGCAGGTTCTTGCTCCCCCACCTCCGGTATGATATCCCTCGGGCAACGCTGGAACAACCCCTCTGCTGGTGCTACCCCCGTGGATGAGTGTGGGGTAGCTCTATATCCCCGTAGGAACACATGTAGTGCCCGCTGCAGGCACTTGCCTTTGCCTTGTGCGATCCGGATGACCTTGTTCAGCATGCGCATCATCCGCTCAGCTTCTCCGTTCGCTCGGGGCCACAGCGGAGTGACCTTCCTATGGTGGATACCGTAGCCTTTCATGAGGTTGGCGAAGCTCTCGCCCTGGAACGGGGCACTGTTATCGGAGCATAGTACCTTGGTCAGTCCATGGGTGGCAAAGATTTTCTCCAACGCTCCCACCACTCTTTCAAACACCACAGACTCAACAAACTCTACCTCAGGATATCAGGACCACTCATCGACAACCACCAGGAAGTGGGTACCCCTGGTCGTGGACCCAAAGTCTGCGTGGACCACCTCCCACGGCCTTGTCCCTCGAGGCATGGTTTCGATGGTTAATTCAGGCAGCGCACGTGAGGCTGCCTAGCACCACACACAGGAGGCCACAAATTCCTCCACTCTCCTCTCTATCTCCGGGAACCATACTTTTTGCCGGAGGCGGGCCTTCGTCTTGGCCGCACTTTGGTGTCCTTGGTGTTCCAGGGCGATGTTTTACCTTGGCCTGTTGGATCACTATTCTGTCCCCTCTTAGCAGCAGTCCCGAGTCTGAAAACGCCAGATCCTCGCAGACCCGCCAGAGTTGTTCCAGGGTCGCCTTTGCCTTGTGTGCTCTCCGGGCCAGGGACTCCATCACCGTTCTCCAGGCCCTGTGTTCCAAGGCAGCCTTCAGGATCCGAAACACTCATCTGTCTGCAAGGCCCTTTCCAGTTCTTCTACCGGCACCACATTTTGCCTCAACCACCAGCTGGATATGTTCATCCGCCTCCTCTGCGCACGTGGATGGCTGGTCACCCCCTCTTGGGTGCCTGGAGAGATAGTCCACAGCATTGTTGCTGCCTGGGCAGTATACCAGCGACACACCGTATTCCAGGAACCTTTCCAGCATCCACCTTTCTATCCTCACAGGAGGTTTGGAAGATGAGCCCGCTAGGATGGGAAGTAGGGGCTTATGGCCCGTGACCACCATCACCAGTCTCCCTAGGACATACAGCCGGAAATGTCTGCAGCCCCACAGCACCGCCAGCGCCTCCCACTCAATTTCCGAATATCGCTGTATAGTGTCTGATAGCGCCTTGCTGGCATACGCTATTGGGTGAACTTCCTGGTCAGCCCCCACTTGAGTGAGGACCGCTCCGAGGACGTAGGGACTGGCATCCACAATGATCTCAGTCTGCAAAGCCGGGTCAAAAAATGAGTGTCCTCCTCAGTGAGGGCGCCCTTGATGTCATCGAAGGCAGCTTGTTCCAGTGGCCCCCACTGGCAAGTGACATCTTTCCTTGTTAGTATCCGCAGTGGCTCAGACCGGGATGCCAGGTTCCGAATGAACCGGCCACAGTATGTAACCATGCCCAAGAAGCTCCTCACCTCAGCCACGTTCTCTGGCGGCCTGGCCTCCTGAATGTCTCTCACTTTGAGCGAATCAAGAACTTTATGGTGGTCTTAAGAAATTCACACTTGTGCCTGTGCAGTGTGAGTCCCAAGGAGCTCAGGCGTTCAAATGTCTTTGCCAGACGGGCCAGATGTGCTGCCTCCGACTTTGCGAACACCAGGATATCATCACTGATATTAAGCACCCCTTCCAGGTCTGCGAGGGCCCCTCTAATGATATTTTGAAAGACCTCCGCCGCTGGCGACACCCCAAAGCTGTGTCTTTTGTATCTATACAGCCCCTGGTGAGTGGTGAAGGTGGTGATATATCGTGACTCTGGGTGGAGCACCACCTGATGGTACCCGGCCCTGAGGTCCAATTTGGAAAAGAACCTGGCACCCTGTCGCTCTGTTATGACATCATCAATTGTGGGGGTTAGGTGTCTCTTCCGCTTTATCGCCTTGTTGGGCAGGCGCATGTCCAAACAGATTCTCACTGACTCAGGCTGTTTGGGTGTCCGGGCAATCACAATCAGGGAGACCCATGGGGTGGGGTCCTCCACCTTTTCAATAATGTCCAGCTTGACCAGGTTATCTAGTTCTTGATCTACCAGGTCTCTGAGGCGGAATGGCACTCGCCGATATTTCAGCACCACTGTCTGGATCAATTCGTCGATGTGTAGCCAGACAGGTTCACCCGCCATCTGTACTATGCCCTCAAACAGAGGTGAGTGTTTGCTCAACAGCACCTGGATGTGGTCTACGTACACAGAGTACGCAAAGGTCACGATGCCTAGAGCCTCTGCCGCAGCACATCATAGTAAGGTGTTAGTTATTCACTGGTGTGACATAGAACCTGGCTTGGAGTTTGGCTCCACCATACCTCAAATCTACAATGAATGCACCGTCCAGCAGCAGTGCCCCCCCCCGAACATGAAGATGCGCGCCTTTGGTGTGGATAGGCAAGGCGGGGGATTGCATGGTGTCATAATGTTCCCTGGCCATTACGTTCACAGATGCGCCAGTGCCCGCAAGCATCGGTACAGAGTCCTCACTCACCAGAACATTACATCTGGGTTGTCGATTGGAGCTGGACCGCAGGACACCAACACTGGACACAAAGAATATGTTTTCTTCTTCTTCTTCCTCTTCCTCACCTTCTGGACCATTTCCATCATCCCCCGGTCCACCTGAGCCACATTTGACGATCGCTGTTGGCGGAAGAAACCTGCCCGAGCCGGCCCTCTTTGAACGATCGTCGGTGTCATGGCCTTGCACATGCGGGCGTAGGGATCAGCACCTCCACAGTGGCCACACGTTTTTCCAATGGCCGGGCACTCTGCAGGATGTGGGAGGTCGTACTCGCACTTCAGACCCGAGTTGACTGACTGCCCCCTATCCCTTTGGTTGCCTGCTGGGCATCTAAATCTTCTCCCTCTGCCGGCAACGCAGATGTCCTCCACCTTGTTGGGGCGCACTCCCACCTCCATGTGGGTCGCCCGCAGTTCAGAGACTTCATGGCACCTCCCCAGTTCCAGAATGCGGGGGAGGGTGATGCCAGGCTCCCTCAGGATCTGGCGGCGCAACTTGCCAGAAACACACCCCTGGATGAGTTGGTTCCTTATGATCGTATCGGGGTCATTCAAGGCACAGGGAACCGCAAGCCTGCGCATTCTCCCATAAAATGCGTCCGGTGTCTCATCATCCTATTGGTGGGCTGCGCCCATGAGGAAGCGTTCGTAATCAGCATTTGCCATGGATAGAAAATTATTGTGGAGAGCGTTCTTTGTCGCCGCATATGAACCATTTGCAGGTTGGAGGGACAGGAACACCTCATGTACCGCAGAGCCAGCACAGTACAAGAGGGTAGCCACCTTACTGTCATCACTACTCTCCATGGTGGCTCTAAAGTACATTTCTAACCTGTCCATCCACATTTTCCACCTTGGCCCCAGACTTAATGGTGCGCCTGGCCTGAGATATCAAACTCAGGCATTGGCTGCAGGGCTCCAGGTGGTTTCTGTAGGGGTCTTGGTGGTAATACTGGCGGTGGCTGTTGGCCCACTATTGGAGGGGCTTACTGTTGGTCAGCAGCTGCATCTTGGCCAACATCCATGAAGGCGAGCGCACAGGCACCCCTGATGTAGTGAAATAACAGGGGCCGCAACTCACCACCACACCTCCTTCACTGATGGGCCTAGGCAGGCCTTGGGTGATTGACAGGCACCAGATGTGGCCACTAGCCTCCAGGATTAAGGTTCCCCACAGTCACAGTGTACCTCATGGTCCCAAAAAATGAGCAGGGTGGGCCCAGGGTGTGCAAACAGCAGGCCTTCCCTGGCTCCACACCCAATACTCGATTTTAAAAACAGTGAAAATGCGAAAAATTCACTTCAAGAAATACATTCAGTGCTTCATGTGGCTGTCCGCCACAGGAATATCCAAAAATTATGCCTGGATGGATCACTGTCTCTTCAAACGAAGCCGCGACCTCCCAGGGCCTTTTGTCAAAGATGGCCACCGACCGCGTGGATTATTACCCTCTCTGCGGCATGTTTCATGAAGTGCTCTTCACATCCGATCATTCGCGCACTGTTGAAATTCACCGCCTTTCCCGGGTACTATTTCCAGCTCGTCGCCACTGTTAGCGGTCACTGCATGCCGTGTTCCCCGTGAGCCCCCACACCCCTGAACACAGACATGCCGATACAGTGCTGCTGGTGCAGGCTCCCCGGTGGCTCTGAGGCCACCGGGAACATCCTGTTTATTTATACAGCACGCGACGGAGTGAGACGTCACTCCGTCGCGTGCGCACCCTTAAAGGGCCATGCCACAACTATGAACCTCAGGTATACCCGCAGAAAGAAGAAAAGAGAGTTGGGATAGAGAAGTGCCACCCCAGTACAGGAAATTCCATGTAAAACTCAAACTGGGGGCATGCAATGGCTGACATTGCCTCGGGAATGGTGTAGAAGACTTTTTTTCCCCACTGACCTCTGCTCTTTTACACCAGGTCCACAGATGTTCGATAAGGTTGTGGTCTGGGGGTAGTCGATCTTTGTCATTCACAGTCAAGTCCTCAGCATAGAGAATGGACTACGAGGTACGGGTTAATCCGGTGTACAATAACAGAAGACTGGGGTGTGCTAGTACAACTCTAGACTCTATAATTCACCATGAAGCCGTAGCAAGAAGCATTTTTTCCTTAGATGATGCAGATCCGGTATTTGGTCGCAATGTTCAGACACTTTATCACATCCATTCGGTAAAAAGGCATGATACGAAGCAATGCTTTGATATTCGGGCCCCCTCAGCATATGCTGGCATTTATTTAAAAAGCAGTAAAAAGGAAGTATTGCAGTGCAAATCTGTACGTTTTGCAGTATTTATTTTCAATTAAAATAGGGGTA
Source organism: Ambystoma mexicanum (assembly GCF_040938575.1). Lineage (NCBI taxonomy): Eukaryota > Metazoa > Chordata > Amphibia > Caudata > Ambystomatidae > Ambystoma > Ambystoma mexicanum. The sequence goes on from NC_090924.1 coordinate 1,026,062,247, forward strand.
TGTAAACATAAATAACCCCATTGCTGTTGTCATTGTGCCTGCCTCACTAAAAACTAACTCTTGCACAGGGAGGTATTATTTTAAAGGATGTTTTTGACGTATGAATGCTAGCAATGTGGGCACCCAATACCAGAAACGGAAAATTATAATCTGCAGTTTAGTGAAAAAGTGCAGCATATGGTTAAAATACTTAATGTTGCCTCAATGTAGTGCCGTTTTGCAACATATGCAGCACATTTTGGATTTTTTTGTTGTGTGAGTGCAAAATTGCCAAAAACTGCATGATTTGGGTAGTGTGTAGTTTTCCCCCTGCTCTTTGCTAATTTGCCTTACTGACTTACTGCCTGTTTCTGTACTTTGCAGTTGCCCATCACATGACACTCCCCCCAACCCCTCGACAAAAATTCGAGTTTACCCTTACTACAAAGTGAGTCCATGACTCAAGAACCTGGCCCTTTTTGTGCCACTGTAGGGCAAACGAAGTTTAGATTTTCAGAAGGGAGGATATTTATTTCCCCTTTCGCCCGCCCCCATTTAGTTGTGGCTCATAGGTACTTTGCACTTTTGGAACAAAACTGATTGCATGTTAGTAAAGAAGGCGATGGCAAATGAAGAAGGGGACCTTACCTGCAGACATTCTTTGAGTACATCACCACCCCCCACATGGCAGCCAATTCCTGCTAAGACCATTCTTTCACAGCTTACTAGGCATTCAAACACTTCGTGTATATGCAGCGTCTTCCTGTAGGTATTTTTAACTTCAAAAACCTCCACGTTTTTAATGTAATGACGCATACTTCTTGCAACAGTTTGAGGATACAGTAGTGATCATGCATGGGCAGCTGTGGAAATCATGTTGTTATCTTCCAGCATAGGGCAGTTTCCATTTGTTCAGCGCATATCATTGCACGACGTATTTTGGCATCCCTAGCAAAGGTTTGCACTGGTAGAAATTCTTCATTCCTCTTACTTTGGAAATTCATTGTTCAACTTTATAAACCATACATCCAGAGTTCGGGCAAAGACTGCTTTTAAAATATTCCTCATTCACACTTTTTGTTAGTGGTTCTAGCTCCTGGCTAAAAGCGCGTAGGCGTCCGGTTTGAGACATGACACGCCCATACATTTCACATACGTTTCTTCATTTTTAGAGTTCTTAATATGAATGTACGCCTTCTTTTGCCACAATGCTTAACCACCTAATTTGGAAAAAATAAAATATTTAGCTAGTGATGATCAACAGTCATGAAATGTTAACCAACATCGTCTGCATCATTCGTGGGGCTTGTTCTTTATGTGTCCTTCTTTATAAACATGAACCCAATCCCAGCACGTAAAGCACTGCTGCCAAAAAAGCCAGCATTGCTTCAAGGTGTAAGAACAGTCTGTTTGCCAGCCACCGACAACTGTTGTTTATTTTTCGATTATGCTAGTCACACTGACTGGTTCTTCTATGATGTTCTGCTTTTTTTTTTTAAGCTCCGACTACATTTTCCCTTGTGCACTACAGTACACTGCTGTGTGTTTGGCATGTTTTACACGTGGTCACCCAGTGGATAACAGTTCAAACGATTGTGCTCCCATGTTGACGCATAACCAATATTATTTCTTCTGCTCCTACTGATGTTCTCTCTATTCTTCTACAAACCTAATGAGGCAGTTATGGTATGTAATATTCATTGTTATCACTGTGGTGTATGTAATAGCATTGATATACTTTGTGCCTTTCGTGAGCCTTGATGAGGACCAGTGGTCGATACACGTGTTGGCTTGGCTATGAACTGGCAGTGAAAAATAGTTTTGTTTACTTAAATTTGGCTGTGGCTATGAGGAACAAACTTGTTTATTAATAGAGAATCGGAGCTAAAATAGGACACGCGTAATCAACTGGGTACAGATGCAACAATTTGCATTACCTAGCAGACAGGGGAAGAGTTTTTCCGTACCTGTGATAGCAGCTATCCAGTATTTTTCATATATATTTCAAAATTACTAATCCAATAGCTAATCGTACCTTGACCATATAGAGATAGCCCAACTTCTTCTCTATAGCACCGTTTATGGGAACAATTGGTAGTGTTGATGGTAGCACATGGGTCAGAACATCTGGCGCATACCCTGCAGTACCCACCCATGAAGATGACAGACCCTTTGCAAAGAGGTTCTGGCACCGAACACACACAAGCAGAGCCGGAGGTTGTAACATATCTGAGACAAAAGAGGCACCATATTATATGGAAGTGCCCTTTGGGGATGACAAAGCAAAACAAGGGATCAGGGTTGAAAGATCGAGTTACAAATGTTCGAGGGAAAAAAGACAATTTTTTTTTTTTAAATAACCTTCGCTCTTTTCTCCCCTGAAAATTTCTGACTTGGCTCACACCCCTAACCCCACACATCTAACACACCCCTGCCCACACTTCCAACACACCCACACCCATGCCCCCCCTACTTACCTTGTTTTCGACTCACTGGTCCCTGCATCGCCTGTTCTCTTTCACCTCCGTGATCAGGAACCAGCGCTCCAGGGTCCTTTCATTTTTAAAAAAAAAAATGTTTGGGGGACAGCTGCAGGGGTCACCCCCACAACCCCCGCTCACAATATAGTGAATAGAATTTTCGAACGCCCTAAATTCGCCGAAGTCACGCATTCAGGCAATTTTTATCAGTCTTTTGGATGATTCCAAACAAAAGAGGTCATGGCCGGAAGATTTTTTATTAATCTTAACCTCTGGCATTGCTCAGGGCAACCCTCCAGACCATCGTTCTTTGCCTGCCAAGCCATTACAAAAGGGGAAAGACCATATGCAAATCAGGCTTGGTCCCATCCCAAAAGGGGTAGTGCAGACCAAACTGCTTGGTCACATCCCTTCTGCACAAGACCACCAGCCTCCCCAGGCATGTTTTGACCTTGTTGGGCCTCATTAGTAAAGAGTTGCTTTGGTCTCTAGGCCCAGCAGGCACAGGACCCACGTCTGGGCATACCTGTCTCACTTGGACAGACAAAACAAAAGAGGTGATGGCTGGAAGATTTTGAATTTATCTTCACCTCTGCCATTGCTCTGGGCAACCTTCCAGACCAGCATTCCTTGCCTGCCAAGCCATTACAAAAGGGGAGGAACGACCATATGCAAATCAGGCTATTTCCCACCACAAAAGTGATAGTCCAGCCCAAGCTGGTTGGTCACATCTCTTCTGGATGAGACCACAAGCATCCCCTTGGGGATGCCCCGAGGGTTGTGAAGGGTGGAACCCCCTTTGAAGTAGGAGAGTGGCGGGGTGAAGTGGGGGAATCCGCCCTTTGAAGCATGAAAATGGGGTGGAACAAGAGGCAGTGGTGCAAAGGTGTGTGCAGTAAAGGCCCGTGCAGAATGTGGACAAAGAGATGGAAGCATATGCATAAATACCTGCATAGCCACATAACAATTCTTAGCCTCAGCCGATCAGGGAATCCGTATTTGGCTCAGGCAGTAAATAAGGGTCCCCATTTACTTGTTCAAGGAAAAGGAACACTGCAGTGAAGTGGAGTGTGGTATGAGGTGGAGAGGAAGGTGCAAAGCCACATGGAGAGTTGATGGGCTAGAGAGAGCTGAGGGTCTAGAGCCAGGCAAGGGACCTGGGAGAGCTGAGAGGCAGAGAACGTTTAAAGAAAGAGAATCCGAATCATACGAGGGACCTACAGACACTGCAAATGCAAAGGAAGAAGGAGGTACATGGGCATCCAGAACTATCTGGATGGAAGGCCCTCTCCCAGCAAGGTGACCCGGACCCAAGGTGAGGATATCAGTGGCTGAGCGTGAGCAGGGTCCTGAATCCTTGGGATCCAAAAAGAGTTAGGTGCCATATCCCCTAGAAGTGAGCTGGGAGTGTATGCCAGAGGAATGAAGGAATCCATTGGAGAGATTACAAATGGCAATGGGCTAGTGTCCCAAATACTGTTTTGGGAGTCAAGAAGCTTGGTAGGCTTTTCATCCCTGATACTGAGTAGTAGATTAGAAATCCAAAGCAAGGACAATATACATGCTTTATGGTCTTCTCTCAGAACTATCTGAATAAATACTATCCCTTTTAGTTGTAAAAAAAACCTCTCAAGCCTAGAGGCGTCCAACCCTACCAATCCTGACAACGCTAAAAAGATCTTTAAAACGTACTTCTGAGTCACATATTTTCTTTGGCCTGCCCAACTGATCGAATCAGCAAATAGTAAGTATGGGGTAAAGGCAAGCCGATGAGGCCCAGAAACAACCATGGCTGGAGCTTGAGCCGTCTGCCATAGAAGTGGCTAGATTAATTAATATCAAGCTAGGCTAGCGATAGGTCAAATGGGAGGTGGGGGAAAACATAAGTATATGATTCCGCACACCTGTGGTTCGGTGTACACAATAAGATATGGAGTTGACGAAAATACCCCTGAAAAGGGTCCTGCAGTAATGGTACAACATGTTGGGGCATGGTAGCTCCTTAAGTCTTTTTGCATTTATGTATTGGGTTTGTATTGTTCAAGCCGAGCTGTCAATCAATAAAGCGCCTTACAACAAGGGGATACAGTTATAGGAGGAAAAAATGTGTACAATTAGAAGGGTACAGTTAGAAAGATAGGGGCAATGGAGGATACAGTATGTTGGAAGGCAAGGCATACAGATTAGGGAGGGTGAAGTGGGCCCAGTCTGCGTCAAGGAGGATCTGCAGATTATCAATCCCTGAGATGTTGTTTGAATAGAAGCATCTTAAGTCCCTTTTCTGAATTGCAGGGCAGAGGTGGCCAGTCTGATATCAGGCAGACTGTTGCTTCATATTCTTTGGGTCTAGATGGAGAAGGCTAGTTTGCTTTTCCCTTTCCTTTTTTCTGATGTTAGTCTGTAATCTGGCAAGATAGAGGGTTCGGGTGTCTTGTCTCGAGTGATGTTGGGTGTGTTTTTGGCATATGCAGGGGCATTGGACGTTGGTGCCTTGTAAGCGATGCTGGTTGTACTGAGTGTTCTGCTGGCTGAAAGGGGTGCCCACGGTTGTTTTCTCACGGTTATTTGGTCATACTTACTCAGTCCTTTGACTACTTGGCGGATCCAGAGTGATTTGCTGAGGAGTGAGGGTGGGGCGGCAGAGTCATGTTCTGAGACCCAGTACTCGGGGTTCCAAATTAGTGGGAGCGTCAATATATCTCCTGCCTGTTTCCTAGATGAACCTGGTCAGTCTGATTCCATTAGGTACCTTTGACTCCCCATGTCAACTGCTGCCATACAAACATACTTTGCAGTTTCCTTTTGTTTATAGCCACTTAGTGAGAACTACTTTTACCATAAAGGGAGGGTATCCAGTAATATCCTCATGTATATGGATGCCATACATATGGTCTCTGGTAAAAGGGCGGGTGATATATGGGTCAAGGGGAGCAGGGGTTTCGGGGGTGTCCCCTGCATGTTCAATGTGATAATGTTCCTGCAAACCATGGCCATTATTTGGTGACATTTTTGTCAGACGACATTTTTTGCAGGGACATTATCACAAGTAAGGGGATGCAGTATTGTCCTTGTCCAATGCAAGTGCATATATTGTACGGTATAAAGTAAAAAACTGGGTTCTAGGTAATTAACACTCCTGTGCTATGCTCCGTGTGTGGGTGTCTTGGAATAAGTTAGTTTCTGCAAGGTCATAGGTTGGAAGACGCAACCCCAATACCTCTTGAAGGGGAGGTTTCAGAAAGAATGTCTTGGTTACCTTGCAGAGTACGTTTTTGGACCCTTGTTCATAGAAGGATCTCGCACGTTTCTGCTGTGGTTTTTACATGAGTTTTTAGACACATTTGTCTGTTAAGTGAAGGTCAGCCAACGCATGTTTCAACCTCTCAGGGTCTTTCTCAAGGCAATTATGTAAGATTCTTGAGGGCAAAATCCCTGTGGTTCATACAGCCAGTGGCTGGTAGCAATCCATTTGGTATAGAATGTTGTTAGGCTGATGCCTCTGCACATCTCACTCCGTTCGTCGTGCATATATTGTACATCTGCTCTTCCTTAATTCTTGTATGCCTCATTTTATCAAGCTGTGGCATTTTCCCATGCTGTTGGTGCTCATGCGTTCGAAACATTTGAAGTAGACAATACTTTTGTTTTTCTGAATGGATTTCATTTACTGCTGTTGTAGTAGAAGAAACTGGTGTCCAAACTCCTTGGCGTGATCCTTACCTATTGTGACAGGGTTATAGGCATGACCCTGTCAGGGTGCCAGGTCACAGCTCTCTCAGGTGGGGATAGGCAGCTTACCAGAGCTGTGCCAGAGTAAGACCTACCCTAGAGCTGCTGTCAGGGAGTTGAGAGAGGACTATGTCCCAAGCTCCCCAGTATATGGGGAGTTGTGTTTGTGCTTTAGTACTCCTTTCCCTGTCTGGGTGCATATCCGCCTCTGTCCTGGCCAGGTCACTCTTTCTAATCTTTTAGGTGGGTTCTGGAAAGCAGCATCATCCAGAGACAAAACAAACATGACTACACGTACCACAATGTACAAGTGGGTCAAATGGACAAGACGCGGCTTGGACCCGAAGTGCACTATCCTCTCCCATTGAGGAGCAAAGTGGAAGACTCATTAATTACCACAGAGTTTCCAGGCATGCTACACGGGAACAGTTGAGCAGCAGAGAGGCATCCAGCGGGGGCGGCTTCAAGGGGGATAGGGGAGTCTCACAGTACTAGGAGAGATGACGGAATACTTCCTAAAACCTTTTTGGACAGTGACATGACATGCTGAAGGCACGAAACCAGAGGACAAACTATGCCAGAGATGGCATGCCAGGCTGGAAGGAAATGGCAGCTGAAAAGGATGAAGGGATAAAGGCCCTTAAGAAGAATTTTCAGGAGATATTCCTTCCCAAATGGGAAGAGATGGGAGGAGTTGGGAATAGACAAGATAGACGCTGGCCCAGAAAAACAGCGGACACAAATACCTAATGGGGATTAAGGAAGTTTCTAGAGAGGAAGTGGAGGGGGAGGAAGTGTCAGTCTGCAGTGAAAGCTGTTCAGGTCAGGTGAAGGCTGGCCAAGTGACCAGAGGAATGTGCATCAGATGGAGGAGGACTTGGAGGAGAGTTTTGGCTAGTTTGGTGAGGGTGAAAGTACGTGTTGGGATTGGGGACGTGGTACCAATTTTGCTGCATCTATGGATGAGGGAGAGATGGGGGGGGTGCGGCTAAGGACAGCAAGAGAGACAGAAGTGAGAAGTGGGAGAGATGGGGGCACTAGAATAGAGAGGCAGCACGTGGGGAGGGGTAAGTTCAGGAGGGGTGGGGGTCGATGCAGCAGAATTGAGAGGAGCGATAAGCCTAGGAGAGGGTAGAGAGTTGGAGTGAGAGGCACAAGTGGGGTAGAGCAGAGGAGTTTCAGGATATAGTGAGGGTAGGGAGTGGAAGACTCTCACAAAAGGATGGATACGACAAAGTCAGAACAACCCAACCGCCTGAGGGAGTTGGAGGGGGTAAGGCTAATCTAAAGATTAGGATGATCCTAGACAGTGGCGGATTACTCTTGGCTAAAGTGAACAAATCTTATATCAAGTCTTTTGGGAGTAGAGCCTGGGTTGAGGAGGGGGGAGCCCTGTTCAAGGTTAATGGTGGGCATACAGGGATCACTCCTAGACTCTGAGCCCCAATTGCCACTTTTTGTATGTTTTATAATAAAAACTGAACACCTTCTAACATTGTTGCGTGTCTTCTTGACAAGATTGTCACAGTATCTGCTTCATTTACAAATATTAAATTGCTCTTTACATCTCCAAAACCATCTAAGTGTTTCATTATAATGATGTTGACGTGAAAAGGTCATGTATAAGATACCTGGCTTTTTCCCACTCATAAAATAGTCATCCACAAGCTACCTCTATGATTGATGGCCCTTTCAGTGGTTTTTACCTACTACACAGGATATGCCAGGACTTCATTCGTTAAACTACTACATGAAGACTTGCCGTGTTTATTAATTCTAACATGGCGACAGTCTGTATGATTCATGAGCATTGGCAACACTTGTGACAGCCCTAACAGCAACTACATGTTTTCATCCAGAGCTGTGTGTGAAGATCTGTCATTGGGCCTCATTACGACCCTGGCGGTAAGGGGTTAACGCCAGCGTTAGCTGCGCCGACCCCTTACCGCCAATTACGAGGTCCCCTAGCGCCATGGTGCTTTTAACACCTGCTTTTAGCAGGTGTTAAAATCCATGGCGCTAAGGGACCATGGAGTTAATTACGCCACCGTAATTTACGGTGGCTTAATTAACGACTTCCCCACTCCCATTATGCCCTATGGGGCAAAAATGGGAATGGGGAAGGGTAAATGGGGATTGGGGACTTACCGCCCCGCCAAGGTCGGAATGGGGCGGTAAGTCCGCCAACCACCATGGCGTAAACGTAGTTTACGCCATGGTGGTAAAGTCACGGCCCAGGCGGTAACTTACCGCCTGGGTCGTAATGAGGCCCATTGTTTGTTAACAAATGCGTCTGGGAGCCCCTCTACCAAGACCGAACATGACCAAATAACATGTTCTACAGGGAGGTACCCACTCTGGAGTGTCTACAACCACGTTTTGTTGATTTGTAAACATGGTGTTTCACCCTAGGTAACCCAGGGTAATTGAGACATGAAGCCCTTGCTCACTGTGCCTTAGAGAGGCACAGCTTCACCTCACTGAGGAGGCCCAACAAGGACAAAGCACGTGTCTGGCAGGGTTAAAAATTGAGGGGATCCTCGTTATCTCAACACCAACATCTACCAGGAGCTACTTTTGGCTTCCCAGACCAGTTGATGCCGAACAAACACACCTATTTCATTAAACTCTTTGGCCCTCATTAGGACCCTGGCGGAGAGGGTTTTACGCCGGCGTAGTGCATGGCGTACCTCTCCGCCAGACTACGAGTTCCCGTAGCGCCATGGATGATTTTTACGCCTGCTTTTTGGAGGCGGAGAAATCCATGGCGCTACGGGACATGTTGTTAATTACGCCACCGTAATTTACGGTGGCGTAATTAACGCCTTCCCCACTCCCATTATACCCTATGGGGCAAGAATGGGAATGGGGAAGGGTAAAATGGGGATTGGGGACTTACCGCCCCGCCAAGGTCGGCATGGGGCGGTAAGTCCGCCAACCACCTTGGCGGAGTTGGCAGCTTAGCGCCATGGACCATGGTGCAAATTGCACCATGGTCCTCCGCCAGGGTCCTAATGAGGGCCTTTGTGTTTGGGACAGTTTATAAATAAACATTAGGACACATTTAAACAACATTTGACACATAAGGAGCCATGAACAATGAACAAAATGGTAAGTTTGTTTCTTATATGAAAGTTAGATTTGCGGAACGGTATGTAATTGCTTGTTGTTCCCCAATGGTAGATCCTGGTCGCTCGTCAATGCTGGATACTGTAAGGAAGGCATGGTATAAAACACTGAAGCCAGACACAAGTGATCACAGTTCAAGGGTTTTTATTGAACTTCAATTGGTTGGTTGAACACCAGGGACGTCATTTGGGGGTCACCAGGTGTCGCAACTTCGACGCTTGGGGGCCACAGTTGCAACCCCGCGGACTTCCTTGATACCCCAAATTTTAAAAAGAAAATAAATTGTGAAAAAACAAAAAAACAAATGTTTTGCCCCTAAAAAAAAAAACGGGTGCTCCCGGTGTAGCGAGCCCTCCCACGGCGCGGGGGGAGCCACCGCACCAGGTCTGGTGGGTCCCCGTGCCCAGTCCTCACCAATCAGGGTGAAGGCTGAGTCAGGGAGGCACTCAGTAGGGATTGGAGCTGATAGTGACATGTGGCACATGTCACATGCCACGTGTTTGTGAGCAACACAGAGGAGCTCAAGGGGCCTGGAAGGACAGACCGAAGCTGCATGAAAAAGGTAAGAAGTTTTTTTTTTTGTTGTAATATGAAGTGTGTTTTGCATGTGTGAAGTGCGTGTCAAATGTATGTATTTGAGTGGTGGGGGAATGACAAGTGATGTAATGTGTGTTTTTGAATGTTCTTAGTGGATGGGTGTGTGCTTATTTAGAGAATGCAATGAGTGCATGTAAGAGATGGTGTGAGTGACTGGTGGGGGAATGAGAAGTGATGTGATGTGAGTTTTTAAATATTCTTAGCGGGTGGGTGGGTGTGCGCCTGTGTAGAGAATGCAATGAATCGATGTAAGAGAATGTGTGTGTGAGTGACTGGTGGGTGAATGAGTATGAATGTGATGGTGTGTTTTTGAATGTTCTGATTGGGTGGGTGGGAGGGTGTGTGCAGCGCCTGTGTAGAAAATGCAATGGGCAGAGATAAGAAAAAGTGTATGATTGAAGGACTGGTGAGTGAATGAGTATGCACGTGATGGCGTGTTTTTGAATGTTCTGGGTGGGTGAGTGTGTGCCTGTGCAGAGAATGCAATGAGTGCATGTAAGAGAAGGTGTGAGTGAGCGACTGGTGGGTGATGAGCATATATGTGCTAGTGTGTGTTTGAATGTTCAGGGTGGGGTTTGGTGTCTGCTTGGTGTGTGGTGAATCCGGTGCGAGCGAGTGCGAGAGATGTATGGGTGAGTGACCGGTGGTTGAAAAGGGATGCATGTGTGTGTAAAGCCCTGGGAGACTGGGGAATCGCTGGAGAATGTTTGCCTCAACCTTTATTGACTTTGCACGTTTAACTGATATTTTTGCGGAAAGGCAAGTTCCTGTGTGCCATTCTCTGGCTAGACTGGCATTTTGGTGCAGTCAGTTTAGCCATTGCTTACTGTGGCATGAAATGTATTACTCTGCATCTTTAAAAAGCAAGCATGATAAGTAGTGTTATCTCGCTAGACTGATGTTTTGGCATTGCATCCTATATACTTCACTGTAGCATGACTTTTTATTAACTGAGCATCTATGATGAATCGAGCAAGACAAGTGTTCTTATGGGTCTAGACTGGCTTACATTGTAACCAGTTTCGGCAGGTTTTCCTATTGTGACATGTTACTTTTAATGCCCAAACCAACGGGAGTATGTACTTGCATCGGAGTACTGGTATATATTGGCAGAGCCAGTTTTGTGCCCAGTGCCAGTAATGATACAATAGAAAAACATCTTAAAGCGAACAGAAGTATGGTCTTATACGTGAATACTAGCATATGTTGGTGTAGCCAGCATGGAAATGTATGGGCACAGCCGGTATACAAATATTTTTTATACTGGCATATATTGCAGGGGTCGGCATGATAATGCATTGGGAAATGACCTATGCACTTTTGGTGACTTCCATCTATTGTACTTTTTTCATGATTTACCCTACACCCTACAAAACCAATTGTTGGCCTTTTACCCACATTGTCGGCCTTTTACCTATATTTTCCCAGAAAGTGTGCTTTGTAATGCACCATTTTAACCCATTATTCAAAACATTTACTCTGGGGAGGGAGAGGAAACCCCCCGAAACCCCACCCCAACCCATTTTCCTTAGTTCGGGCTCCCTCGCTATGCTCAATCGCAATCACATACTTGTGGCAAATATTTACACTCTCCATAAAAACAACTCACCAGCCACTACTGGTGGCTGGTGTATTTGTGGACCAGGCACCACCCACTTCTCTCTGTTACGTTTAAAGACTTAAGCTTTGTTTGAAAAACATATTTACTTCTTTCACTTGCAGTAGTGCATGCCCCTCCAGCGCCATAATCGTCATGGACATTCTGCACACGTGGCAGTCTGGACCGGCCCGGGGTGTGGCGTGCACTGTGCTTTAAGGAGCTTGGGGAGCGGGGGGCCCACAGCATGGCTCGCAGGGGAGCTGCCAAATGTTGTGCTACGCCATTGGGCACCACTGGGTCTGTCAAAGGGGTAGTGTGCAGTTCGCGCCTTTAAGTCTGCCAGTGAGTCCCCATGTGGGAAGCAACTCGTGGGTGTTTTCAATTTTAAATAACTGTGTGGTGCTATGAATGTATGTGTGCCGCAATGATATTACATAAAATGGTGTTTTTAAAAAAAAGTTCTCTGGCACCCAGTATTATGCTTGGATAATAAAAACTAAGGGGGGGATCTTGGGTATATATTTTTCCTAGGTATTATACTCCAGCAAAGATAACATTATCAGGTGAACTCCCCTCAGTGCACGCAGACCAGTCTTAAAGGTTTCTTCTATCATAGTGGTAGCTGAATCATATATACATTTATAACCAGGGAATTTTGTTGATTCTTAATCCTGGTCAATTATTTAATTTTCAGACCTTGCTCGTGCAGCATTTTTCTTCTGGTTAAAAAGCAGCGCACTCCTCCCCAGGACATTGCGTTTTTGGCTTCTTTAATACAGCAATGCCACAGATAAAACATACTTCTGTGTCCATTGATCTATTGATGTTTCATACACTAGCTGTAGCCTGCGTTACAGATTTTGGTTACCCTGTTAGAAATACTGCAATATGTATGTTTTACATATAGACCCCATGTTAATCTGGAAAATGGCATTCCCCAAATGGGTAATCTTGGACCAATCATGCCTTCCTCTCTGCCTCTGTACTTATATCTGGCTGAAATTCGAGCACCTGGAAACACGGGTGCTAGATGCATCTCAAAAAAATCTGAAGGTCGTTTGCCATCACTTCCTGTGATGTCACTTGGGGGTGTGGTCAAATCACATCACTTCCTGTGATGTCATCAGTGGTCAATGGTCGTGTGATGTCACTTCCACTACCCCTGCCATTTTGGTGAAATAATGTCCCTATTGAACTATCTAACCTAAATCTAAGGATGGGAGCAAGCTACGATCATCAAATAATAACGCCGTCCTAGTTGAGTCTCTGTCAAAATAAAAGGGCCTATACTAATAAACCTTTTGCCAATCCTTCTAAATACAAAAGGGTGTGGGATAATAATGTATGCAACAAAGAAAAATGTTCAAGAAATATGTCGGGACAGTTGAGCAGTTGGCTTCCCTTCGCTACGTTTTCAGCACGGGGCAAGGCGGCATGTTAGAACTTTGCACACACTCTGGTTTCTGTCAAAGTCTCTTTCCCTTCAACAGTCTTACTGCGGAGGGCCTGTCGTAACAATCTGGTATCAAAGTTTAATTCCCATCAGGATCTTCACATTCACGCATTCTCGTTTATCATGGGTCTCCCTCCTTCAGGCTTGTACCCCTTCTTACCAGAATGTTAACACTTGATCTCCCTCATTCGGGCTCGGACCATGGATCTCCCTCGTTCGGGCTCGGAACCTCTTGGTATCAAAATCGAAGACTTTAGAATGTGCAATAAGTTTTGCTTAAACTGTTGCAGGACCACTTCAATTCACTTCACACAATGTTTGTATCAGTCTTTTGGCTTTCGTTTCTCTTGGCGGGATACCTTACACCAATCTTCGATTGAGCACACTCACGGTGCCGGATCACTCTGCAAATGGTATTGTATCTTTCCTTCTCAATTTCAAACATTCATCAGCAGTTCAGCTTTACTCGCGTCTTTCATCATGCGTGTTTAACAATGTTCATTCCAGCGTTCATTACGCAATGTTACTGCTTGCAACCTTAACTTCAACACGAAGCGGTCTTGCATCGGTCTCCCCAACTCACCGGCTGTGTTGATCTCTCTGGTACTTCTTTGTTTTGGAGCCAAGGACAAAACAACGGCAGCTGCTGCTCCTCCCCACCTTGGCCAGTTATGCGGGATGGCCTTTGGTATCTGACACACAATGCAAGATTCTTCAGTCTAGTTTCCTGGCCTTATGCTTTCTGCCTCAAAGGTTTCTTGAAACAACTGGTTTCTTGCCTAAAGGGTCAATGGTATTTCCCTCACTGCACACCCTTCTTTGTTTCCCTTCTTTCTCCCTTTGTTCAGCTACTGACTCGAAACTGCTGTTCCTTTGTGTGCTCTCATGCTCCGCCTATTATCCGTGTGGGGAAGTTTAATGGAAGTCAGGTGTGAGTGATTGTCAGTAATTGCCTGACTTTGCCTGACCATAATAGTGGTAAATTTAAGGACACTGCTCGGGTGTGAGTCTGCTTTCTCCCAGAGTGGGCTGTCTGTGTGAATGTGTTGGAGAAGGGAACGGGGTCAGGGGGGTAAAGTTCCCACATATCCTACCCGGTAGGATGGGGTGAAGGTCTTACAGGTGGAGGGGATACTGTGGCTCGCCATCCAGTGTCCCACTCTCGAAGATTCCTCACCCAGGTGATCCTCCTGCACTGGTCCACCCCACGGAACTGGATTCAAAAGTGATGTCCGTGTCCTGGTCACCTGGATGACAGATCCCCGGGGACTAGCCGGTGAGTCACCTTCTGGTTTCTCACAATACCCAGGAGCTGCCCTTTAGCTCCTGCTTATTGATTCTTAGTTTTGATCACTGGTGTGGGGTTGCTGATTGTACTCGTGTTCAGAGGAGAATTCCCTAGCAGTTTGGTGCTGAACTGCCCCTGCTTGGGGCTAGGCAAATATTCAAATGGATAGACCTCCTCTGAGATGGGTCAGTGAGCTAAAACGTGGTTGTAGACCCACCTGAGTCGAAGGAATTCCACAGAACAGGTTATTTGAACCATGTTTGTTCACACTAGAGGTGCATGCACACTATTTCTGTCATTGTTTATTACCTGCTAATTATGGGCAACTTCCTTTAATTTTTGAGATCCTGCTGTGCCCTGTGGAGGCCCTGACGCAGACAGTATTTATGTGTCACATTGCTATATTGCTTTGAACTAGTGCTACCAACGGTCCATCATGAAGTACTCTGAGATGTCCCCAATGGTGCTAATCCCTTCACTTTTGGTCATCCGCATACGTGCACTTTATGGTGTTGCAATCGGCGCAGCAAAGATGCCTTATCCACTGGTGCACAACGTGTCGAGCAGGTGCAGCTGTCTTGTCAGTGTTATCACATTGAGCAGCATTATTCTGTGATGTTCCTATGCTATTGTGACTTTTTTATACATGGACCTACAATGCACGTTATGGCAGCATGACGTCCTATGTGCAAATGTACCTGCAAGCGGAAGTGGGGGTATGAGATGGCTGCTTGCCAGCTCTTTGATGGAAGAGCGAGCAGTTGAGTTCCTGCTTCGACGACCATCTGGGAATGGATGCTCAGACCGGAACATCCTCTTCAATTAACATCTTTCTTGTTGAACATCCACATCTGTGTTGCAGTGGAGATAGCAGCACAGCAAAACTGAAATCTGTGTAGTTTGGTTCCTATGAAGAGCCTGCCGATCATCTGGTTCTCCACAGTGTATATGTAGAGTGACATTTAAACTGTTTTGAGTCGCGCATTTCCTTTTTGTGCATTTACATACAGTTAGATTTGGTTGTTTTGTTCCATTCACATTTTAAGGTACAATTTGTAAATTAACCATTTACATTTTTGTCCTCGTTTCCCCCCATTTCATGTTTTCTTCGACCATTGTAAATATTTGGGAACAGAAGCACTTACCCTCTTTACCCTAACTTGTGCATAGACGTGATACATTTTTATCTTGGAAGGTGGGTTCTGAACATTTTCTATACGTAGTTTGGGCCTGAACTATAATGTTGGCAGAGCTTGCTTACGACTTTCTCTAGGCATTGGCATTATGCATCCTATATGAGTATTGTTTTAGAAATGTTTTTGTGTTTTGTAAACAGTAGGATGGTGAGCGAGGTGAGGATTCCCTAACTACTTGGGGGTCTTGTGGGGATTTGTAGTTGGCTGTGATTTTTAAGACCGTTCATGAAACCCATGTATGAGATCAGGTCAGGTTATAGCAGTATTAGGGCTAAGATTTGGCTTAAAATCCAACCATAATCCTTAAAAAGGTTTTAGACATGGAAATGTAAGTGATTACAATCCGGCACAAACCCAAGTCTCGCTCAGCATGTAGTGCGCATTTGAAGCCCTCATTTGTTTTTGTCTGTAAGTTCAATATTCTGACTGATATACAACTTGTATCACACCCTTTTCCTGAGACCCCCGGTCACAGTGAACCAGGAATCAGGCTAGTTTGCAAAGGTAAATATTTATTTATTTATGTATTTAAAATGTAATCACAATATATTTTAATAGGTAAACAACAATCACCAATGGGGTGACAGAACACTGAATAATATCTTTAACACACTAGGAATCAGTTACTGAGCACAAAAGCAAATGCAGCACAGAAAAGAATACTTTTGAGTTGGTTTCGTATAGATGGCACTATGGTTAGAGGTTCCCCCTGCTACACCCCTCAACCCCACAGTAGGCAATTAAATAGATGTGAGGAGAGAACAGGTATTCAGGAATAGCACAAATCAAACAGAATATCAGTCCCAGCTTCCCCCTTCAAACACAAGAGAAAACCGGAATCGAATTTTCTGCTGTCAGAATGGCTTCGAAATGGTCTGTGGAATTGACTGAGCAAAAACACCAAATGTGGCCAAGAATACTTAAATTGTTATAAATTCCTATGGGAGCCGCTTTGAACAGTCGCAAACGATCACAAGCAATGATTTAGTCCAAAGAAAACATTTGAAATCTCAAAGTCCCAGTAAGAAATAAATTAAAGCTGTTTCACACGTGTAAAATCGTAATAGCTAAGGATGTTAGGTACAAGTAGGAGTTGAAATTTCGTTTCTATCATAAAAACTGAGGGAGCTATGGAGGTTTTAGTAAAGGTTGTTTTTGTAAAATAGGCGCGAGAATGGAAAACAGAAATTCGGGTTTAGAAAGGACAGATAGGTTTTCTTATGCTATATTAAAGACTACACAAAGGAGAATGCCACACAGGAAGGTCATTCACAGCCACTCATAACAGTTCATGTGTGATACTCTAGTTTCCGTTTGGTTTGGGAATTACTTTTCTTAATCAATCAATAAGAAGTTTGGGTTTATGAACACGGATGAGAAAAGAGTCAGCGCAAAGATAGTTCTAGCAACATGATGGGTCTGAATTAGAGAGAGGATGGCTTTGAGATTGGGATCATACAATGCAGATATATTATGGGTCACTGTTTTCCCTATTAATACTCACAGAATAAGTTATTCAATTGGACCGTCAGTTCTGGTCATGGATTGGGCAGGTGCACCGGCAGTCACCTCTGGAGGGATTTGGGTCAGCGGCGCGGTTCTGGTCAAGTTTGAAGTGCATCTCAGACTGGATTTGGAAGGGCCCCTTCTGGTGACTGGACACGGTAGATAGCCGGATACAGGTTTTCAGCGGGCAAGCCTAAAGGTAGCCAGCCAAGCTGAATTAAATTTAAGTCACTTCAGGTTTGGGATTTTTGCGATTGGGTCAGGCTAGCAATAATTTTGCAATGCTAGAGTCACGGATTCTGCAAGGAAATCTGGATCTCTCAAAGAATTCTGGAGTCGGCTACAAAATGAAGGGTTCTGGAATAAGGTGCTGCGCGGACATCTGGATGGGTTCTGGAAGCAGGGTGTTCTGGAAGCAATGTGTGGAGACCCTATGTGTAGTGCCCTTCCTATATTTATCCATTACAAATTTTATGGCATGGGAAGAACTTCAGAACACCTCTCCCCTCTCCCCCGTATCTGTGAGTGGCTCCAGGCGTGTGCTTCATTTTGGTTGGCAGTTTAAACAGGGCTGTCATTTTATAACAGGATTTGGGAACTCCCACCTGGATTTTTACCGAAAACATACTTTTGCACAAATGGACATTTCTTCCATTACGTACCCTCGCCAAATTAGACACATATTCTTCACATTTCATTGTCTACATTTACATCCAATTTCCATCTTTGTGAGAGCTGTATTGGTCTTTTTATGGATTTTTTATCAATTTTACCCAGAACACTTTGGATTCATCATTTCTAATTCGAAACACCTCTGGGCACTGATCAGTGGATCGTGTACATACAATTTTAAGCTTGCAACATTAATAGTGTTGCCACAATCAGTGTTTTAGTGCAGCTTTGGTTCCTTATGTAGTAAAATCTCCTACCACCGCTCCAACTTTCTAGCATGAGTTCAGTTTATACGTTTGTATTTTTCACTTGTCTACTTTTTGGCTGTCATGTTAAATATAATTGCCATTCAAAATCCAATGCAGGTTTTTTTTTTCTTGCTTCCCAAAGTGAGCAGGTGGCCAGTCCTTTGCAGTTCACTGAGAAACCTCCCCCACATCCTGCTCCTCCTTGCAGAGGCCAATTCTCAGCATGTCCTTTGTTCTTTGGTCAGTCAGAAGACGAATGTCTGATTGCAGCCCCTTTGAGTGGCTTGCTGGGATTATGCATGACCCATTAACAGCCATTAGCCTTCCTGTTCTCAAGGGAGTGTTAAAGAGAGATGTCAGTTTTCCCAGGCCAGGCCCTGTCAGATCAGAATTCACATGTGTATTGGCTTCAGACTGGGCTCTTGGACATTAAAATCTTTTCAGTTCACATATAAAATATAAGTACATAGTATAAAGGATTTAACTATTTTAAAAGAATTAGCCCTTCACCAACATACTTGAAATAGCGGATTTTGTAACTTTTCAGGACAAAGAAATACATTTAAGCTAAGTTTTACAGCCAATTCCTTTAGGCAGTTGTCAGGCTGTGATGTCTGGGTTCCTCTGACTGCCTTGAGGATCCATGATTCCAGCACACTCTCCTTTCAATAATTCACTGGGGAAAATAACTGAATTTAGCACCAAAACAGCACTTTGAAGGTTGCCCTTGATTAGGAAACTGTATTTAGTGTAATTTTCCTATTTTAGCCATTCTGTGGGCTTGTTTCCAGTGACAGATGACAGGAGTGATGCCTACTTTTACACCACTTTGCCGGTGTATTTGGCAGGGCGTGTAGCTCTTTTGGTGGGTTACGAACTCTGCACAATTTTGCAGACTTAGTGCTCACAGGGGTTATTGCCTCCATTCTTGTCAATTTTCTTCCCTCATCGGCAAAGGGGTGCCGTTTGGTGCAGTGGCATTGATAAAAATACTCCACAGAAATGAAGTTTGAGCATTCTAAGATGTGTGAAAGAAAGGAGCCTAGTGTTGACAAAGGGGATGCCTTTAGTGTAAAGAAAGCTGTACGAATCACAGAGAAAGTACAAGCTGCTAATGGGAAAAGTAATCACGGTTCTGGCCCTGAAAACCGATTTGTAAGACTGTGCTACCTACTGTGGGAGCTGTGATAAATCGAGAGAATTTGTTACTCACCCCAACCCCCTTTGTGAGGCTAGGGAGGTGAGCCCACTCTGCAACACTCTCCGTAGGGTTTGAGGCAAGTGGGACCTCACTGCGAGTGACTCTTTCTTAGGAGACAAGGACGCTGTTCCTCTGAGGAACTCCCTGAACCAAGTCATATGATGGCATATATGGGACTGTCTCCACTAGTAAATACTTCCAATTATCAAGACGTGGTTGAAGCGAAAGTAAAAATATGCTGCCCTCTGGATGAAAGCGACAGTATTTCTTCAAGGTGGAATCATCAATCCACTGTGACGAGAGGACTAAAAGAGGAGTATTTGTTAATCTTGAAGTGAGAGGAGAGAGCAAGATGTGAGGATTGTGTACTGAGGCAGTGGAGGCCCCCTGCTAACGTAACACCAGTTGGAGGCAAAGCTGCACCCAAACGCATAGCCTGTGAAATCCCAAACTGCTCCAGGCCAACGATGAAAACGTGGATAGTCCGAACTGGCGTGACCATGAATTTGGATTGGTGGTCAGAAGGCCCGCAGAACGATGCTGAGACAGCTTTAGGGAAGCCGCAACTAGCAACCCGGCTCCCCAACGAGGCACAGCGAAGCCGAGAGGAGAACGAGTACCGGTAGGTGAAGACACCAGTGCGGACATGACGAACAAGGAATAGAGAACGCCAGAATCCCGGAGAGGTGTCCCAACGGTACATTCCACAGTATTCACAATGCCAAAGTGCCTTGACATGAAACACAAAACGTCCTTTCATTCAACCACAGGTTTCTCTGGCATTATTTGAGTGGCTTTACACTGGTCTGCCATCTGTCTTCTGTTACTGCTTTCATGCATTCATACAGCTTTGCCAATGGTTTCACAATTGCTCTCTTCCTTTTAATTCGGTATTGCAAAAGGAATGCCTTTTGTTCAAATCAGCGTTCAAAAGTACTGGCTTTTGCTTTCTTTGATATTGTTATTCAAAAGTACTGGTTTCAGCTTTCATTCATATCATCATTCTTAAAAAGTACTGGTTTCAGCTTTTATCATATTGGTATTCAAAACAAATGTCCTTACGGGTTAGTGAGCCCGTCTGCCATGCCCGGTGTCCCACTCTTCTAGGCAGACTCAACGGTTAACGCGTATGGCGTGGCTTTGCTTCTAACACTGATGCATCTCTCGCAGCTTGGGCTTCTCTCTGAAGCTCTGCCGTGCCACGACTGCTTCCTCGCTGTAGTCTGCCACAGGCTTCCCGCTTCCCCCAACTCTGCTTCCTGCTCCATATGGACTGCATCTGCCTGGTGGTCTCGAGCGCTTCTTCTGCCATGCCGCCTACCAGTACGGGTCTGCGCTCCTCCAGTAGTCCACAGACCTGCTTTTCGAGCTGCCTCCATCTTCTCTGTTCATGGCAGTTTTAAACCTCCAACCAGGTTGATTGGTCCCAAAAATACTAGGCCGCTCACTACCTGTTTGTGAGATCTGCATTACTCTTGTTGACCACCTCCTCGTCCCAGTACCTATATGGTGGGTGTTAGAAATTGACTTATTTAGAAAGTACGGAAGGGAATGACAAAAATCCTTCAAAGGCTTGGGATGGTGAAGT
Organism: Ambystoma mexicanum; assembly: GCF_040938575.1. Lineage (NCBI taxonomy): Eukaryota > Metazoa > Chordata > Amphibia > Caudata > Ambystomatidae > Ambystoma > Ambystoma mexicanum. The sequence goes on from NC_090924.1 coordinate 1,026,082,913, forward strand.
TTTGTTATGAAAGGGGGAAAAGGAGGATGCTGTGCCTCACCTAAGGGTACCTCACCTCTTCTCCCTAAGTTACCTCCCCCCATGTAGTTCTGCCTCACAAATCCACCCCAGGGTCGAGATCTGGTCGCTTTGGCCTTTCCTTGGCCACCTGGGTGGAGGCATTGCTGGGGAAAGGGGTGAGGATACCCTCAGGTTCCTCACATACCCTTTCCCTAGGGATTGGTTTACCCTCACAGGGGTATTCCAAAAGGAAGCGAGAAAGAATGTCGACATTACCTTGGTCGCGACCCTTTCTATTCTCTACTGAGAAACAATAAGGTTGCAGGTCTAATAACCATCGCTTTGCCTTGGTGTTGGTATACTTCCGTTGGCTAATCCAGACTAGCGGTGAGTGGTCCATCACTAAGTGGGACTTTCTCCCCAGCAAGTAGTATTTTAGATTTATAATGGCCCACTTGATGGCTAGAGCTTCTAATTAAATCACTGAGTAATTTGTTTCTCTAGGATAAAGCTTTCTGCTAACGTATAAAACCAGATGTTCTATTTGGTCGTGATTTTGAGATAAGACTACTCCCAAACCGGAAAGGGATGCATTGGTTCGTAATATGAATTCTTTCTCAAAATCCACAACGTGCATGACAGGTCTCTGACAAAGAGTTTCTTTTAGGACAGAATAACACTTGCCATTTTGAGGGTCCGCATTCTTTAACTTGTCAGTGAGCTGGGCAGTTTTATCTGAAACATTTGGGATAAATCTACTGTAGTATCCAATTAACCCTAAAAATGCTCTGACATTTTTTTTGGTCTTGGGTATTAGTATTTAATATAGCTTTAACTTTTTCCTGCTGTAGTTTTACTAAGAGGCCATCTCCTACGAAGAAACCTACGTATTTGATGGCCGGTAGGGCTAGCTGATGTTCCTTGGGTTAGTTGAAGGTTCTATTATATTTGCCTGGAGCATGGACTTGGCTTCCTCTGACTGTTGCTTTTTGTGCTTCTGGCAATCTATAGGGTTTGAGGTGTACAATCTCCCCTTCAGGTGTTCGCATATGATGGTAAATTCCTCTCACCCTTCCAGGTCCCTTTCTAAAGACATTGGAATATTGTTCGAGTACATCATGTATATTTTCTTTCTGGTTGTTACTCAAGTCAGGAAATATTAGCTCTTTATTATCAGAGTCATCGGAGCATGTTAAGATGGTAGCGGAAGACTCAGTAGGTATTTCTTCCCATTCCTTCAATATATTTACATGGCCGAGGGGGGAGAGGAAGAGGGAGAGGGAAGCGAGAGAAGAAAAAAGAAAATGTACAAACCCAGAGCACCCATCAGGAGAAGGGGATTCATTCTCCTGATCATATTTTGTTAAAGTTGGTGGTAGGGCAAAATAGTATTAGTTTGTAACGGAGGACATAGTCTCTATTTTTGGGGGACATTGCAAGACGACTGACAAGCGCCTTGATTATTTATATGGAAGGGAATACCCATAGGGGTAATTCAGTCTTCAAATTATTATTTAATAAATACTGCCAATATGTCCTCAGAGTCCGAGTCCCTCTTATGATCCTCCACTACCCCTGACCATTTGTAAGGATTGTCCAGGGCATAGTACCATTTACAAGATTGGTAGGTTGCAGGGCCATTTGCCCAAAGTGTGCAGAAGTGACTGAGTGTGTGGAAGGGTTGGATAAAGTGGTTTTATCTGTTGGTGAAGGGAGAGGGACAACCTGTATATGAATGCCCTTTCCGTATTTCAGTGTTTATCGCATGGGAGTGTGAATGCCTCTAGATTGAGGAGCTGACTATACGTTGATTGATACTAATATATGGGAAAGGGACTTTAGAACTATTAGTGAAGAATTGCTGCAGACCTTTCTGCTAGATGGTATGGGTGTGTACTTATTCACTTTGTGGGGGTATATGTTGCAGATATTGCCTACTAAGGTAATATAGTTAAAGCAGCAATATATGTTATGAATGAGAGGCTAATCCTTTGGGTTAGGATGCACAAAGATGACTAACCTTGTAATGTTTGCAAACTTGCTCTAGAGTGGATTGAGGACAGTGTTTCTGAGAGTGAGGAGGGCCTGTTATTTTACTCTGTCACTAGAAATACAGAGACTCTTAATTGAGAATATCATAGAAGCTTCTGAGGCTGCTGAATTTGTATCACCATTGGCGGTAGCATGCACACCAAACAAACAAATCTGCATGTGTGTTGGCTTGCATGGTCCAAAATGAATGCTAATATGTGAAATATTTCCACTTCTTGTGGATGCACTTGACTTTACCTTAATGGATTTTACCTCTGCTTATGATCAGATCAAAAGGTATCCTGTAAAAGAAAAAAAAAAAACTCACTGCACTCATTACCGGGCATAGTTTGTTTGAGTTTAGACGGATGTTGTTTGGTCTGGTAACAGCTGCTTCTTTGTTTCAGATGGGCTATAAAAGTGTTGTGTGCTAAAGAAAAAGTTTGACAGCTTGGCGTGTCGCAAGAGCATGAAACTAGGTTCAAAGGAGTACAGAAAGGTCCTGGTTACCTTGCAGTCAGTTTAGAAATATTCCCTTGTCAATAAAAGGCTCTCACGCAGGTTGCTGTGTCTTCAGATGTGGTTTTTTTATTGTCCCAAATGTGGACAAGTGGTAAAGGAAAGGTGGTCAGCCGACACGTGTTTCAACCCCAGCGGGTCTTTATCAAGGCAATTGTAGTGTGTCAGGGGGAGTTTGTCCCATGTTGTTCAGGCTGCCGGTTGGCAAAGTTTCTGCTCAATCTTGCATAATCCCTAAGGCTGTTGCCACTTGAAGTGTGGGTCGCTTCTTTTTTACAGTAAAAGAACCACATCTGAAGACACAACAACCTGCGTGAGATCCTTTTATTGACAAGGGTCGAATATATCTAAACTTACTGCAAGGTAACCAGGACCTTTTTGTATGAAATTTCAATAAGAGGCATTGGGTTTGCCCCTTCCTCCCTGTGACCTTGCAAAGAAATACCAGAGACAGAACTACGACAACACAGAGCTCAGCACAGAAGGATTCAGGTTCTAGAACCTAATCTTTACTACTGGAAGCTTCATGATGTTGGTATGACTGTAAAGCTTGAAAATGCAAATTTTGAATCAAGAGAATTGACTATCATGGGCAAAGAATTTCCATAGTGGATGTTTACCCGTGGGAAGATTTAGTGTTTGTCATCATGACTGCTGGGGTACCCAGCAATCATGTACTCTTTCCTGAGGTGCTACTCTTTTTCTGAACCACTCCAAATATAAAAAATGTGTACCCCTGTTTGTTGATCGGACAAGGCACCTAAGAGAGTTCTCTAAAAAGTTATATTAGTTCAAATGGATTGACAAATGTGAAAGATTTTATGTAAGGATGGCAGTAGTTGCATGTCCTGGCTTGGTTTGATCAGAACTGAGATGGCATAATGCAAGTTGCAATTTGCACTCACCGCTAGTCATTGGCTAGTGATAATTCACTCTTGGCGAGTAGGGAATGGTGTGTATGCATATAATTGAGGTTCTGTGATAAATCCTACGGGTCCCTCACTAAAACCCTTCCCAAAATCTCCTCCCAGGTGGCCAGGGAAAGACAAATGCTTTCTGATCCTGACCTTGGGGGTGGTGTACGGCGGGAAAATATCCTGAGAGGAGACAGGGCCCAGGGAGGTGAAGAGATCCTGTGTGATGAGACATAGTATTTGTATTGTGAAAAGGAAAACCTTTCCAGGTTACCAAAATAGGTAATGGCTTATTGTAATTATAATGGCCCTGACCCACATATAAGATGTGGGATTCTAGGCACAAGTATCATAAAATCTGAACAAGCCTTACCAATGGAAAGAACCTTCAGGGTATTTCAAGCTAAACAAAACACCCTCCTTACTCCCAAAGGTATAATGTAAAGGAATGTGGAAACGTTGCCTCAAATAAATTGCCTTCCTCTGTAACCTCTGATTCTAAAGGTTCAAACAATTTTAAATGACTTTATGAGAAGCAAATCTACCCTTAAATTCAAGCATATACCTAAAAGAATTAACTTTGTTTTTGAGCACTACAAGTCCCGTAATCCCATGAGTACTGGGAAGAGGAAGGGGACTGAAGATGCATGCTGTAGTAGTAGTTTGCAAACAAGCCTAACAGCCCACTCCTTAAGGGCCCTGGGAGGCATAAAAGGTCAGGTGCAGGCAATAGGAAGGAGCTGGAACTGTGACTGGAGTGCGTGCAGAAGTAGAAAGAAGAAGGCACGGTGTCCGCAAACCAAGCAGAATTGCAAGAACCGAAGGGACGTCTGAATGTGGATGCAGCAGATTTCACGTGCTTGTTTTGAGAGGGTTCTGTTCCCGCAAACTCTGAAGTGCAGAGGCTGTGCAGCTGAAGAAGTGCATAACTGCTGTCTTTCCCCATGTGAGCCTGATTGCTGTGCGGGAAATGCCTCGGAGACCGAAGCAAGGAGCTTTGGGCGAGTCACAGGTCTCAGGAGCAAGAGGTGCTCCTTGAATGAGTGGTTGTACCGGAGGTACCTGAGCAGATGAAGGGTGTGGTTCCCTGTGATGCCGAAAGCAGTAGAAATTGTCCCCAAAGTCGTGTAAGTCGAGCAACATGCAGAACAAGGATCACAGAAGCCGGTGGGTCAAACCTGGCATTCTGATTCTTTGCACGAGCACTGCTGGCAACTGTATCCAATCTAATCTTCACTCATGTAGAAGCAGAAGCGAGCTGAAGTTGTTAGCTGGATTCTTAACAAGTGAACAATCAAAAGTGGTACTCTTGTGTGATTGGAAAAGTATTTTACTTGTGTGAAAGCAAATGAAACTGAAAGACATTGTTAAGCCCTAAAACTTTATGAAGAAGTGATATGATATGGCATTTATAACTCGCCTATACACAAGTGTTTCAAGGCGCGACGAGGCAAGGGGGTGAATAATGGGAGGACAAACAACGATCCTACTAGGCCAGGTGTCATTCAGATCGCGCAAGTGCATGGAGGGGGGGGGGAAAGGAAAAGTGCGCAGGGGGAAGGGAGAGGGGAAGTGCAGTACATGGGAAGTGGAATAAATATGACACTTATACAGCCAGCTAGTGGCAAGTGCAAGGAAGTGCAGACGTAAGTGCTAGTAAGGGGACTGAAAGGATACAGGAAAAAACGGTCCCCACGTGCAGGGGTTGCCAGGGAGGCAGTGCAGGTGGGTAATTGACGGGGCCTGGGCCAGAGATCAAAAGGGTGGCCAAGTAACCAGGGCAATTACGGTCAGGAATTCAGCAAGGGAGGGGGGGGAGAGAAAGCAGAAACAAAAAGGAAGGTTTTGAGGTGTTTCCAGAACCGGAGATGGTTCTCCTCAAGTTTCAGGGAGGCAGGAAGGCTGTTCCAGAGAGAGGCCCCTGCTGAAGAGAGTGATCTGCCACCAACTCGTTGCTTGGAGAAGCGACTGACCCTAAGGGAGTTGGAGGCAGATGAACGAAGAGCTTGAGAAGGGAGATATTTAGGTAGAGAGAGTTGAAGGTATTTCGGTCCCAGACCCCAGAAGGCCTTGTGTACAATGCAGAGGGTTTTGAACTTAATCCTCGGAGCCACTGGGAGCCAGTGCAGAGATTTCAGTCCTGGAGAGATACGATCCCTGGGCTTGAGGCCAAGGACAAGTCTCGCAGTCCTGTTCTGGATAAGTTGCAGAGGGCGGAGAGTAGAGACAGGCAGATTTAGATAGAGGCTGTTAAAGTAGTCCAGCTTGGAGAGGAACAGGGCTCTGGAGACAGTGAGCTTCTGGGGGAAGGAGAGGAAAGGAAGAATACCTCTAAGGAGGTGCAGCTGGTAATGTGACTTCTTGGAGACGTCAGAGGTGTGAGGGGAAGCGACTGACCCGAAGGAGAGTGCAGAGTCGAAGATGACCCTGAGATTTTTAGCCTTGCAGGTGGGAGTGGGAGGATGGCCAAGAGAGGCCGGCCAGAGAGCTGCAGGGAAGGAGGGAGAAGGTGTGCCGATGAGTAGAATCTCAGTCTTACTGGCATTAAGGCAAAGGTCGTTGGCAGCACACCATTCCTGAATGGCAGACAGACAGTCAGAGATGAGGGAAGGAGAGGAGGTGGCTGAGGGTAGCCTGAAAATGAGCTGGTTATCATCAGCATAGCACTGAAAGTTGGGACAGAGAGCGGCGATGCGGTGGGCAAGGAGTGCCAGGTATTGGTTGAACAGCCAGGGGGAGAGGTTAGATCCCTGGGGGGACACCACAGGTAGAGAAAAAGATGTCGGAAAGGAAGGACCCAAGTTGTACCTGGGAGGGTCGGTCAGAGACGAAAGAAGAGCCTGACCAGTGATACCCAGGTTATCACGGAGACGGTTGAGCAGGATGGCATGGTTGACCGTGTCAAAGGCAGAAGAGAGATCAAGCAAGATGAGAACGCAAGGTGTGTTTGAGTCGAGGTTGGTGAGCAGGCAGGTCTTCACGGATGTTCAGGAGTGCAATTTCCGTGCTTCTGGCAGCTCTGAAGCCAGACTGATGGTCATGAAGACAAGCAACACATTCAGTGTGGAGATTGAGCTGGGAGATGGCCAGTTTCTCCAGGAGCTTGCCCAGGAAGGGGGTGATGGAGATTGGCTGATAGTTAGCCGGGCAGGAGGGATCGGAAGAGGGTTTCTTAAGAAGAGGGTGCACAAGGGAGTGCTTCAGGGGGGAAGGGAAGACTCCAGTGGTGAAGGAGTGATTGCAGAAATCTGCCAGGGCAGGCGCCAGGGAGTCAATGTGATCCTTGATAGTTTTGGAGGAACAGGGGTGAACCTGTTTCGACGAGACTTTCATAGATCAGACTTGTCTAGAAACCTTGTCTGGAGAGAAATGGGGAAAGGCAGAGAAGGAGGGAGGAGGGGCAGCTGCAGAAGGGCCGGAGGAAGAGCAGGGAATAGGGGGACGGGGGGTGAGAGAGGGAGAGGGAGAGTGAGGACAGGATGTCCTGAGTTTTCGAAATGAAGTGAGAAGCCAGTGCCGTGCAGAGGGCCTGGGAAGGGACAGGAGAGGTAGAGACTGCGGCAGGATTGGCCAGTTCCTTGCAGATTTTAAAGAGTTCAGCCGAGTTGTTAGATGCCGCAGAGATGCGGGCTTGGATATGGGCTCTTTTCTTGGTGAGGACGGAGAGCCGGTATTGCCTTTGCAGCAGGCGGCATGCCAGTTTGTCAGAGGATGAACCTGAAGCACGCCATTTCCTCTCGGCAACCCTACACTTGCGTTTAAGGGTGACGAAGTCTGAGTCATACCAGGAGTTACACTTGGCTTTGGGCTTCAGGCGGATTCTCATGACAGGGGCAAGGATATCGAGAGTATCAGATATAGAAGAGTGGAGCTTGGAGAGGGCTGTGTCAGGGTGAGAGTCAGCCAAGGGGGGAGGAGGGGGTGAGAAGGTGACGGCAAAAGCCTCAACTGACACACGCTTCATGAGTCGGGTGACCGAGAAGGTGGGTGGCAGTGACGGAGGTGGCTTGGCCTGCGGGGTAGGGAGGGTGAGGTGGGAGGATAGGAGAAAGTGGTCACTCCAGGAGAGAGGAGTGGAGAGAGTGACAGAGAGGGGAAAGTCTGAAGAGATCAGAACATCAAGAGTGTACCCTGCAGAATGAGTCGTGCCAGAGGGGAGAATGGTGAGTGAGAGAGAGTCGCAGAGGTCGCGAAAGAGTTCAGAGGGGGGGACAGGAGGCATCCAGGTGGATGTTGAAGTCTCCCAGAAGGAGGAGTTGAGTGGTTGAGGCCAGGAGTGAGGAGGAGAGGTCAGCCCACTCAGAGAGGAAGGAAGAAACCTGACCAGTTGGCCGATAGATGGTAGCCACAGTGAGGGAGTGGCTAGGCGAAAGAGAGAGCCTGCAGACGAGGCATTCAAAAGAGGAGTAGGTCTGCGTAGGGATGACAGAGGCAGGAATCCACTCAGGGAAGATGAGGGCTACGCCACCCCCAGAGCGATTGGGCTTGGGCGCAGAGAGGATCTTGTAGCCATCGGGTAGGAGCGTGTCAAAGCTGGTGACAGAGCTGGCCGTAAACCATGTCTCAGTGAGACCGAGGACATCGAGGTCAAGTTCTTCAAGAAGGCGGCAGATATCAGAGGAGTGTTTGACAGCGGAGCGGGAGTTAAGAGTGGCAATGTGGAGAAGGTTGCCCACATTGAAGGACTTCTGGGGAGGGGTACAGATCAGAGGTACGCCCTGCGGAAGTGTAGAGAGCGCCCGAGAGGAGGCAGAGAGGGAAGGGGAAGGCAAGGTAGCCAAGGAAAGGGAGGGGACAGCAGGAGAGGAAAGGAAGTTGATGAGGCACGGAAAGCGTCTATCAAAGAGATGAAGGTTGGCCTGAGGGCCTTGGACCAAGACAGTCCCATTAGAGTAGACATTAATGATGACCTTAGAGGATAGGAAGGAGGCCAGGAGGGCGTCCCAACGGGACAACAATTAATGGGAGAAGAGGAGAAAGGAGAGGGAACAGAGACCATATGAGGGGTCCACAGATCTGGTGAAGGAACGACAAAGAGGATGTCGGTGAGAGTTTCCTTGGAGGAGGCACTGATGTAGGTGTCGGCGATAGGGAGGCCTGGGTTGGAGACCAGGATGTCCTTTTTAAACTTTTTCCTACCAGACTTAGTGAGGAGAGCAGGATAGTCAATAGAGAAGCAGTTTGAATAGATAGGGGAGACAGAGAGCACCATAGGTTAGGTTGGGATGGAGGGGGGCTATGGGGGGTAGACAGACAGGACAGTGAGAGGCAAGTGCGCAGGAGTGTGGGACAAGACGATGGCACTTAGGAGGTGAGCGTAGAAAGGCACAGGGCATTCAAGACAGGAAAGAAGACATACCTACATTTCAGAGTCCTAGAGAGGGAGAAAAGGCCTAGGTTTCAACAATGCGGTACTAAGTCAGGCGGATTTGTGCACGAAGAACAGCAGAGGTTAACAGCTAGTGGGCGGAAGGAGGGGTGAGCAGGAGGTCGAAGGGAGAGGGCTGGCGCCTGGCATCCCCTGCGGACACCTGCAGACACAACAGGAGCCGCAGCAGTGGGAGCCGCCCTTTGCCTGAGGGGCCCTTAGCCGAGAGGGGCTGCCGGGCAGGGGGGCTGCCCAGGAGGGTCAGTTAAACCAGGAAGGCACCCGATAGGAAGGGGGCAAGGGGGGGGTGTGGGTGGGTGGGCAGGTAGGCGGGAGGAAGGGTAGACCAGGAAGAGGCTGCAGGGGGAGAGGGGAGAGGGGAGGGGGGAGAACAAGTGCCCCGTTAATACAATATAAAAAAAAAACACAGTTCACCAAAACACTCACTGGAGGCCCACGGGGGCCGTGCAGGGGTTTAACCTGCTGGCTGGGCATGGCGACTGCTCACACCCGCTCCGCTCAGCAAGAAGCGAGCTGGGAGAGCAGGCGTTGAGTAGTCCTAGAGGGACTACCGTCGGCACCAATCATGGGGGGTGGGCGGGCGGGCAGGTAGGCGGTGAAAGGGAGGATCAGGAAGTGGCTGCAGGGGGAGGGGGAGAACAAGTGCTCAGAGCGGGCCCGTTGACACAATTAAAAAAAAACACAGTTCACCAAAACACTCACTGGAGGCCCACGGGGGCTGTGCAGGGGTTTAACCTGCTGGCTGGGCACGGCAACGGCGACTGCTCACACCCGCTCCGCTCAGCAAGAGTGGTCACGTCTCTTATTAAGCAGAACTAATGTTGTGGAACACCATTGTTAAACACTTAAAGCCTCTAAAACATGTGAAGCTGTGGTCGCGTGGGCCTAATTTCGTTTCCCATGTGATGAGTGAACTTCACCTCTTTATTCAGACAATCATTGCCCAGAGTATTCCCTTATTAAGATTGGAAGCAGACTTTCTCAAAGCCAGCAAACGGTCTAACACTAACTGTGAGACAAATGGAAGTTAAAACTTGCCCAAGACACAAGTGTGCCAGTATGACTTGAAGCAAAGTTAGTCACACCAAGGCTTCTCTGTAATTATATGGCTAACAGTGGCAGAGATATGAAGGCAAAGTTGGGAAAGGGAAACCAACCATGCTGCTTACATAAAATACTGAATTTGTTGTAGATGAACAAGAGATGCAAAAAGGCTGCCCCTCTTTATTCAGAGGAAGAGTGCCTTGCCTGGTTGAAGGTGTTGCAGTCCCCTAACGTGATTCTTGTCTAACTGTCTTCAAATGCAAAGTACTGTGATATATCTGGTTGTCAGTAGATGCAGGACTTCGGTAGTTCCAATGAAGTGCAATGCTGTGAGGCCAAGGAGAATGTCCTCCTGGTAAACCATGGCAGAAGTAAAGTTGGAGAAGTAGCAGAACTGAGAAGTCACCCTGACAAACATACATATATATTGTGAATTCTAACCTGAATAGATGGATCATTATTGTTAAACAAGACTTTTTGTTAAAGTACCATTCTAGAAGTGTATTTCCTTTTTAACTGTGTCCAGTCTTTCAGAATCCTGGGAGTGGTAAAAGGGAATTGTGGAATTGTGGCTGAGAACAACATTGATTATATTCTGAGGAGGTTGGAATGTCCTCCTGGTAAACCATTTACTTCATCAGGAAAATAACTTGTGATGTTGTTGAACTTGTGGTTGACAGATCTTTACCCTAATATTACCTTTTCAAGAACTGAACTGAGACTTTGCTACCTATGTGGATTTACTTATACTTTCTTTTGATGATCATAGAAGTTGAACACCGCTTGAATCCTCGCAAAGAGAGTGAGCCCAGGTTGCTAAAAGGTTATCAAAACATTGTGAATATCACTGTTGACGTTAATTGAATTTCCATATATTTTTTTGTTGTTGTAGTTGGTGTTTAGTGTGAGTGCCAGTCCTCTTGTGTTAGTGGTTCTCTTTAGTTTTGTTTGGTAGGGAACCCCACAGTAGAGTGGGGAAAGTGAGGCATTTTGATATAATGCATACCTTAATAAAGTGGCATGTGTTGAACAATTATCAAACAGTTGTCCACCTTGCATTGCTGACCCCTCACAGTGGCAAGTGACTTTTAATGGATGGCTAGTAGCTTGTAATTTCTTGCCCTGGCAAATGTATGCAGATGCCAGTGATTATAGGCTAGGAGCAGTGTTTGTGCAACTTCATGGAGCCGTTTCAGTTTGTCACATGTGCCCTTAAGAGAACAGAATTGCATTATGCAATAATTGGGAAGGATGTGTTGACAGTTTGTCCCGAACCAAATTCAGGAAATTTTGGGTGGGTTCCAGATTTGTCATCCAGATGTATAGCAAGAGCTTAAAGGCAATTTTTGACAAATAGGGTTTAGATAAAATTGTAAGGAGGGTTGCAAGCTGGGTAACCAGTGCACAAAGACATGATTTCATGGTTGAGTATGTGAAAAGTAAAAGTGGGCAATTTCTTGTCTCACAAATCTAGAAGTGTTATTAGAATGTAGAAATATTAATTAAGAACACTTTTTTGCAGTTATTAATGGAGTAATGCTTGTGTGCATCTATGAATAGTAACGGGCAGTAGTGGAGAATGAAGAGCTGAGGAGATTGTATGTAGATGTAGATGTGAATTGTAATTGGAGACATTTCCCTGAGGATTTTCCTCTCAAGTTTGAGTTTTATGAAGTGCATTAAAAAAACTCTATAAAAGGCAAGTTGATGTGTTGTAATGGGCCCTTTATATCCACTAGACGTGTCAGGTGAATTCCTGAGCTGACCAATGATGGAGATGTACCAAAGTGAAGGGTACACTCCAATCTGACTGTTGGTGGTTTGGTGTTGACAGGAATATTAAGGTGCTGTTTGGTAAGTGCACTTTGTTTTTGATTGTGATGAGGGTTATCAAGCCCAACATGAACATCTCACAAATTTGAAGTGTACTACTTTGCTATTGGAGTGCATCAGTGTGGACATTATGGGGCCAGTTTTGTCTGGATTTAGGGCTAAATATTTAAAACTTTGATTGCTTTATTCTCGACACATAAAGGGAAAGACTTTGTGTGACCTAATGACTATCAGAGTGATTCATTATTTTGGAGAAGATATGCCACAAGAAATGTTTCCCATCCCAGATTGTGACTGATGTGATGAAGTCCCCCACTTGCTTCTGGGGACCACTATGGTAGTGAATCCGTGGTTGTGTTGCTCTAAGCCAGTGATGTTGGGCTTAGGGGCAGCTTTTGGGAGGATCCCCTGCTCCCGTATTTTGTTCCCTTCTATATGACATGAAACCATTACAATCATGCACTGCAGGCCATTCCTAAGGGCCTGTATTCTTCCCATTCTGCTAGGAATGGGCTGTAGTCAGACCGGTCAGCCCTAACATTTCTGACCCTGCCCAGACCTCTTGTGGGCCCTCTCAGGACAATAAGATACCTCCTACTCAACTGAGAAATCCTGACTCTCTTAGCAGACTCATAGCTACATCATTGAAATAGTGAATCATGTCCTTGCATTTGGAGATAGTAGTGTTTGTTTAGATACAGTTTCTGCTTCACATGACACAGCAAAGAAGGTAATTCTCAGAATGTGTTGGACCAAAGGTGAACTCCTAAACTTCACAGATACGTTTTAAGGCTGCATCTTCCAGAAAGCTGACAATGCATTGTAGGAACTAAAATTGATGCAGTAGTACTCTCTGTAAAGAAATCTCGTAAACAAGTATTCCATCTTTCAATTCCACCATGCACACACTATGAAAACAGAAACAAAGGTTTACGTACAATACCCACTGTGTTTCCAGCACATAATGCACAGGTAGGGAGCTTGAGAGACATCCACTCAGCACAGGTAGCAGCATTGTGAGCCAGAAAATTAAAACTAACTTTCAAAATGACGAATAGGCAATTGTAGGTTTGGTCCAATCCTGTAGACCCAAACCAACCCTAGGTGCACTCGGAGACAACAACCTAACCGAGCCCTCACTACTTTTTCAGACACCGGTGCAGGCCATCACTAAAAATCCCACCCAAGTGGAAAAGTGAGCAACGATTAAAATTCAAAGCCCCAATTGCTCAGCGTGCATTGCAGGAGAAGGAGGTTTGTGTTTGGATAAGGCTTGAGACTAGAGAGCAGTGGATGCGACAGAGACTGAATAGATAGTATAGTGATGATGTGGCAGCATTGGAGAGGAGAAAGAGGTGGTGAGAGCCAAGAGGGAAAAGTATAAGGTGGTAACATCAGATGGAAAGAAATTACAGGAGATGGTAACATTACAAGGAGTTAATATTGACTGGGACTGAATAGTCACCCAGGACAAGCTTCAGGCATTCAAGTCAATATCGATGGGCCTGGACGAACACTACAGTAGAGGCACAGTCCTTCCATACCTTGACAAATTTCCTTCTCATTTCGAAAGGCATCAATTTCTGAGATTCCTTTTGAACCTCTACCCCACAAGGGAAGTGACAGGAAGAAGGATCAAAAAAGGGAAGTTCGCCCACTGCTATGACGTTGTTGCGGACAAGAGGATGAAACCCTGCAGCACTTGGTAATGAGATGTGCTCCATTGTCAGCTTCGAGAGAAAAATGGTTGGGCAAACATCTCGAACCTCAAATTCAAATCTCGTCATGAGAGGTGGTCTATTTTAAGATGGGGAGGAAAGGTATCCTTGACTTTGGCTCTGTTGAATTTTGTAAGAGAGACTTTTTTAACTTTGGATACCAGTTTGGACTTTGGAAATTCATTCTTATAAATTCAAATACAGTGCCATCTCGTTCTTTTTCTTATCACATTTCTTTTCTCTTTACTTACTCCTTTCTGTTTTTTTATTTCCTCCCCTATAGAGTTGAAATAATTATTTTCTGTTTTTCCTTTCTTTTTTCACTATGCATTTAAAAAATTTTTGGACACTAATTTGATGCAATAAAAAATATTGAGATATAAAGAGGGTGACATATAGAGTGATACCATCAGGAGAGATGATAATAATTGGGGTGTAACATTAGAAGCCAGGTGTGACAGAGGTGGTGATATTGGGGAGAGAGAGGGAGACAGAGGGGATGGAAAAAGGAATACACACTCCTTTTTTCTTTTCTCTGCTTCCCTCACTTTGTTCTCCCCCCACCCCACCCCATATGATTGTAAAACACTTTGTTGCTATCCAAAGCTAAGTATAATAATAATAATAATAATACCATGAAGTGGAGATGGTATGGAGGGGGTTGGAAGGGTATCTTCAAGGGGAGAAAGGAATGCCCCGAAGGAGATAAAGCCTACAGGAGCAGGAGGGTTCAAGTGGTAACAACCCGAGAGGAGGAAGACAGTAACAGGAGGGGGAAGGAGGACTAGTAGAGGAAAAGGCAAGAAGGGACCAAGGGACCAAGGCAGAGAACAATCTCCTTGATAGCAAGAGCATGAAGACTTCAAGGAGCCAAGTTGACCCTAGTTCCAGACAGCGGGAAGAATAACGAGACTGTTTAGGAATTGTACCGTGATACCGCAGGGTTACCGCAGGGATACCGAGGTAGGAGGAAGGGCAGCAGGGAGGGGCACAGGCAAGAGTAAGACCAAAGGAACCTGCTCCACCTCTCCCTGCCAGCTGGGTCCACTGGCCCATCTGCTTGAAAGACGCCATGCCCAGGTGAGTCTTCGGCTATGGGACACCCAAAAGCCTGCATTTGAAATCAACACATTAGAAATGATTGGGTCACCCTAAGGCCTGCAGAAGCAGAAAGGCGTGACAAAATCCCACCTTATCTTTCCATACTGGCACAATTGGACAAGATGCTAGTAGGTCTAATAACCAGCAGACAGTTTGAGAGACATTGTGCAATGGGAGGGTTGCCGAAGGAAGGGGACTCGACTCCAACTTTCAGGGTACCATACGGAGCATTGTCTTTTTGGAAAGATACCCTTTTCATTTCAGTTGGCTGTTCTAAGAAATCCCCAAATAAGAGTTATTTAACTAGAACATATATGATCTTGCCATACTTCTCGATGTCGGGTCAAATCCTATGAGACTGACAATGGGGTACGCTTTGTCTTCAAAGGAACGGGGTATTCTATTTGCAGCCAGTGGATTCATGCTTTCCAAATCATAGATGTACCATCTGGAGACTAATGGTTGCAGTGAGAGGTTGGTTAGGACTTTATTATCAAGTATGTGGGATAATTAGAAGGGTAGGGGTTGGGAAGATGAGTTGAGAGGGTAACCACCTATTGATTTTCTCCAATGCGATGACAGATTTGGTTCCTTTTGCAGTGTTGGGAGGAGGGGAAGAAAACCAAACTAACACCCAAGTCTCACAGATTATGGTCAAATGTTGGTGACTCTGTCAATTCAACTCGAAATGTGAAGAAAGGGTGTCCTCTTTATTCTGATCCATGATCGACATGTCTGGAACAAAAGTAGAGTTGTGGTGGCCAAAATGGAATGTAGGTATGTTGGTGAGAGGGGCTCTTCTTGCCACTAAGGAAGGAATGTCTGTGGTTGATCCTCTCGTATGTGTATAGAACCAATGTTGCATACTGTACAGCAACACGTACTAATCTGCGCAATGGACACTACGCAAGCACATACAAGAAACATTTGCACTGGGACCTCTTCCATAAATACACTATTCCATTAATACACCCAGGGCACACAATGCTCAGCTGGTCACTGCACCATCTCCACCCATACAGACAACTGTTGGTTCTTGTACCAATCACAGACACATGCAACTAACATTGTGTGCACTGCAGCCAAATCACACACCATACAACATAAGAAACAATGTGGCAGCTACTTTCAACCAGTGGCCATACCTTTTCAACCAGTGGACATATTTTTCTGCACTAGGGCTGCAGCCACTCGGACTTGCCTCACACAACACACCATAGTACACTCTATGTTGACATCTTCATGTGTCGTGTAATGCACTCTTCTTCTGCAAATGTGCCTACCACCACTCATGAAAGAAAGACATCGTCGGTGTAGCTCTCATGCCATAACTAAGGCTGCCTACAATGACCACAAAAGATAGTTGCCGTTTGAGGTGTCTGTGCATTGGCGTAGCATGCACGGATAGCGCTATCACACCACTGTCTTCTTGTACAATTATATATATCACGTGAAGCTCTTCTCACTCCCGCACCCTTTCCATCTCTGCTTCTCACCACCAGATGCCGTACACTATGTTTTTCAGATCCTTTTGCCGCTCCATTGTCCTCAGATAGAACATACCGCCGACAGGAAACACTTTTCACACATCCAGTCACCGCACACTGCTGTGCAATGAAAGTTTGGACTGCGCTGCGAATAGGGAAATACGACAGCAGAGCAGAGCCAGATATGACTAATTCTAATATGCACACTGCTACATACAAAAGGCAAAGTCATTCCCAGAGTAATGTAAATCCTTGCCACACACATCACAGCACTGTCCGCCGATACACCATGGCGTTTCCCAAAACCTTTCATGCACAGCACGCTTCCCTCCAGCCAACCACCGGCCGCGCAGACACATGGCGTACCGCAGGCCAATGGGACTTTGGTAAGCGGAGGGAACAGGGAAATGGGTCAGCAGAGCAGACCCATATATCACTAATTTTTTGTGACGTACATTTCAGTGTTTTGCAACAAAATTACCGGTCCGATTTCCACCAAACACACAAGCACGCGTTCTGGCCCAAGCCCCCGCTCCTGCCGCAAATTTGGTAAAAATCCGTCCAGCCGTTCAGGCTGTAGCCGTGCGCAAAGTTTTTCCACATTCAGTCAGTTTATGGAAGAAAAAATGTGTGGACCCCCCCTATAACTCCCCCACCACCCGCACGAAACCTCACTGAAAAACTCAGAGCCGCCCATATACTTTTTTGCAGCGTTTGGTGAGGATTCGTCCAGGGGGAGCGAAGTTATAAGCCACCGAAAAAGTGCTTTTCCTATGAATTTAGCAATTTAACCATAATTACACAGCCGCTACTGTGTGATCTACATTGTCAAGTGCTGCTTGGAGGTCGAGCAGGACTAGTATTCAGAGATCTCCCTTCAAGGTATGGAGGTTGTCATTAATGGAATTACTTAAAATGCGGTTGTGTTGTCCCTGAAGACTGATTTGGTACAGTACTGTTAACTGTGTGCTTGAATTCTAAGAGCAAAACATATTGATATTATCAGCAATAACTGAATGCTATGCTAAGAATTGATGTTATTACAGAATGGAGACTGGATGTTGTTTTGTTCTGAGTTGAAGGGAGCCAAATTGGCTTTTACTTCTACTTTTCCCTGGGATAAGTGATAAGGACAACAAGCCTTGGCCAGCATAAAAGCCAGGTAAACGATGAAAGGTCACGTGTGCACTTGGAGCCATAGCAATGACTGCTGAACCAGGTTGTAGTGTGGTAATACCATTGCCTTTTCATGGTTTGTTCGGTATGTGTACCTTATAAATATACCCACTCCCTTCTCTTTGTAGTGTAGCAATGCCCCCTTTATTGCCCTCCCCCACAAACAGTTGACAGTCCCATTTTTATTTTAGGCTCATAGGAGTCCTGTTAGCTCTGACACACGACTAATGGTGCAGATCACTGAATAGACCGGATGCACTCTTCGATGGCATTTGAGGGAGCATACAGTACTTTTATTTTTGTTTAAGCAGCACCTGTTATGGCAATAATAAGTCACATTATATGGATTTGCCCTGATTGTACCCTTCTAAGCAGCCACCATCAACTTCATAACATGTGCCGTCAAACTGATGTGTGCAATTACCCATTCCCATGAAGACTCTTATCTCCATCCCTTGTCACGATACATTGATGTGTGGTGATGTTATCAGCAGCTGAAGAGGAAGTTGCTTTCTGCTTTTCACCCTTTCTTTGAACCTCCCAGGCAGATGCATTCCTGAATTACATGGCATAATATATACACTCGGTTTTTATGAAAGTCTTTGTTTTTATAAAAGGGCATTTAAGGAGATGAGAATATATGTTTATATTTTGTTTTCCATATCAACTAAAAAGCATGCACACATGGGTAATATTATGTGGTGATTTTCTAATTGGCTGAATGGGAAATGGAAGTGTAAAAAGGAGTACTGCTTTTACCCCTGCATTTCCCGCTCAAGCCCATTTTCGTGTGCATACAAGGAGGAGAAGGTGCACAAAGCAGAGCTTCCATCGTTACCGTGCTTTCCTCCTCCGTCTTGTGTATACACTATGTTTTACGCTTGCATGAGATTTTCTTGCAAGTCTAAAACGAATGGATTCTATAGGAACCCATTAGTAAATGGTGTCTGCAAAGCATAATTTGTTCCTCTTCAGTTTGGCACTCCGCCTTCCAAAAGTTGCAAATTGCATGCAGTGGACCCAGCATGTATGTAATTCCTAATGTTGTTGGTCCCCTGCATGCAATTTTCATCTAATTTAAAATGGCCCCGTATATCTTTCACAAAGGAACTCATGTTCCATGAGCATGTAACATAAATGAAACCGAGGCGTTGCTAGGGGGGGCTAAGGGTGCTATAGCCCCTGGTCTTTTGTTTGTAACCCTGGATAGAATCTCAGGAGCTACAACCAAAAGGCTAGCTAGCCCCCAGTCCCGACAGTTCCGACATCAGCATAGTCCTGGGTCTTTTCCAGACCTAGCAACACCCCTGAATGAAGGACATAAAAGCCTTGCGTAATGCAACCATGGTCTCGTAATCTGTACTCATTTTACATTTTATAAAAGGGCTACTTTTTACTGCTTATGAAATGAAAATGTATCCGATATAACCCAGATGGTTTCTGAGGGGGCCTGTAGCTGACATATGTGGTTTTACACATTGACTGAATCGCCAAGGAGGCACCTATATTCAGTGGCAGTTTTAATCAATAAATTGAATTTTTCTTGTTTTTTAATAGGATGTGTATAGCAATCTCCCAAAATCCAAATCCCACGACTATTTAGTATAATCCAAAATGGAGCTCTTGAGTTATCCCACACTTGCTATAAATCTGTGTTTGGTGTGTTTTTAATTCTTTTATTTAATTGTGTTTCAGTTAATCAGGGGAATATTTCACAATATATACAATGAAAAATAAAAAAGCACATCTAAAAATACATTAAAATATCTTATTAAAAGTAAATGCAATTTATAAAACCAACAAATCAAGAATTCGTACATATCTTATAGCGCCCAGTGAATTTCACAAAATAGACCAGACACTAAGGAAATTGCTATGGAATGGGGGTCACCCTCATTTGGCACTCGCCACACTACAAAGATCCATATGGGAAGGCGGAATTGGAGTACCCCGCCTGCAAACCTACTACTGGGCCAGCCAGGTGGCAATAGTGAACGATAGAGTCCATGGGGACACCATACTACCGCATTATGAAACACCTCTACTGCAAAAAAGTCTGGTCTGCTACCCCGTCCATGATGACACACATAACTCGCATATGGACAGATACACACAAATACTGGCTGGGACAAAAAGCTAACTCTAGTACAACCACTGAGGAACAATAAGCACCTCCTGAAAGTGAATAAACTACTGAAATGCCACTCTTGGGCCCAATTAGGCATTACCAAAATTGGGGACGTAGTGAAAGAAAACGAAATAATATCATTCTCCAGCATTGGATCTTTCATGGATTCACATGCTTAGTCTTGGAATATTCCCCGTCGTCAGACTGGGACCCCTCGGTACACATATATAGCCTTTTCCTATAGGAAAACTTCCGACACTTTTGTGTCCTATCTATGTCCTTTTAGGACCCGCCTACGCATGCTCCGTAGGCCGTCCCAGTATAAGAGGCCCGCCCCCGCGGCTCCCCTTCAGATTTCAACTGTCTCCAAAGTAGTGGGATCTCCTCGCGTTGTCTTACTATTTTGTACAAGGTTGTATTCCTGGAGTTTGAGTTAGAGAAAATGTCCTCCATGTCAGGAAAAGCGCTGTTCCGTCCATGCGCGACGTACGGCTTGAAAAAAGTTTACGAGGGGGACGGACATATGGATTGTATATATTGCCTCCACCCTCATCATTCGGCGGATAACTGCGACATATGCAAAGGGTTTTCTCAAAAAACCCTCAAAGACCGGAGTCGACGACTGGTGGCATGGCTGAATGATGTAGCGGGGGCATACCCCCCTTCGGAGGTAGGCTCCACACAATTGGCGAAAACATCACGCCGCGCTACCTCGTCGGAACCACCGGCGAAGAAATCTCGACTGACGGAAAAAGAGTCATCTGGGAGTCACTCAGCTAGAGACTACTCGTCAAAGAAATCATCTTCATCAAAAAAGCATGAAAAGGAAAGGAAATCCTCCTCGGGCGATCATCATAGATCGACCACGAGTCGAGAGTCGAGTAAAAGCAGGCCAAGTGTGGAAAAGGCGGGACCGCCTAAACCACCTGCTAAGTCACCGTCGTCGACGGCGGTCCAGTCATCGGCCTCCACCCTGCCACTTACGCAGGTGGCATCCACCGCCCCACCGACAACGGCGGGGACGATGGCCTCGTCGACGGGGGTTCTACGGGAGGCCTGGAGGCCTGAAGTTTTTGATCCGATCCCCCCGGATACTTTATTGCAAGAACAGGCTGTGTCGCTGTCCTCGGAGGACGAGAACGAGAGAATAGCTGGCCCAGCAGACCTAGGGCTACGAGTGGCTGACAAGTCGTCGACGAGGGGATCCAGTATACCGGTATCTGCCCCTCTTCTCAATCCTCAATCTGTTTTGTCGTTGGAAATTCTGTCCACGCTTCAGTCCTTGCTACAGTCGTTGGACCAGAGACTACCTCAGGCAAACCTGCCACAGTCACCCGTCGACGAGCCGGGCCCGTCCCGTCCACCGACGCACCTACGCACCTACGCACGCCAATCTCAGCACTGGCACAAGAGGAAGGTGAGCTGCCAGATTCGGAGTCTGACAGGGGAGCCATGTCGGATATCTCATCATCCCCCTCCAGGGATCCAACCTGGGAATCAGAGGTGGAGTTGGAAACCCCTAGAAGTCCAGCTCACCCGTCCCCTCCGGACGACATTGCGTCATTCCATTCTATGATGGAGAAGGCATGCAAAGAATTTGGTTTGTCCCAGGAAGAACAGAAAAAGGACTGTTTTTTGTTCGACCACATGGGTAAGAGAAGGAGGTCTGTGTTCTCAATACCAATACTAGACCACGTGTGGAAGGAGGGGTTGCAGACAATGCGTCACCCTTTTTCAGAGCCGACAGTGAAAGGATGCCTCGAGAAAAGGTTTAAGGCTCCAGAGTCTACCCCCAAGTGTTTATCCTCCCAACCAACGCCAGACTCGGTGGTGTCGGCGGCAGCGGCGAGGAAGGCGAAGGCCCAGCACAAGTGCACGACTCCGCCTGAAAACGAAGCGAGACGCCAGGATGCCTTTGGCAAAAAAGTGCTATCCGTGGGAGCAACCACAGTAAAGGCCGCAAACTCTCTGGCGATTGTAGCCAGATACGATAGGGAGATGTGGCACAGGCTAGCTCCGTTGCTTGATCATCTTCCGGAAGAGCATAGGAAGGCAGCGATGTTACTTGTCCGAGAGGGTGAGGAAGCCTCAAATCACGCAATAAACATTGCGGTGGACCTTGCTGAGTCAGGCTTCAAGCAAGTCAATAATGGGGTCGTATTACGACGACAGTCATGTCTTAAGTGTACCTACTTCAGGCCAGAGGTACAATACAAAGTTTTAGATATGCCCTTTGAGGGAGACCTTCTTTTCGATGAGAAGGTGGACGAAGCCCTAAAGGGAATGAAAGAGGACTCGGACACGGCACGTTCATTGGGTGCCCTCCAGAGTGGCCGAAGCTACAAGTCTTTTCGTCCCTTTAGAGGGGCTTCAGGTAATTCAAGATTCTCTGCGTCTGGAGACAGATCCTTTGGCAGATCGGTTTACCCCTCCCAGGGATACAGGCGTGCTTCCCAAACGGCAAACCGACGCCGGAACTTCCAGACTTCCAGGAAAAGACCATCATATCCGTCGTCGTCGAGAGACAAATAAAGATCAGCAGTGACATACAACACACCGTTCTGGGGGGAAGAGTGTCAGCAAATGTCGACGAATGGGAACGAATAACGACGGATCAATGGGTGCTGGACACTATAAGAAACGGACACTCTCTACAATTCAAACACAGCCCTCCGCACATTCCACCATTCCCATATGAAGATACTGCAACAAGAGGTAACACTCATGTTAGCAAACGGCGTGATAGAATTAGTTCCAACATCACAGAGAGGTCAAGGAGTCTACTCAAGATATTTAGTCGTAAAAAAGCCGAACGGCAAATGGCGCCCCATTTTAGACTTACGCGTTCTCAACAAGTCTTTAAAGAGCCTAAAATTCAAGATGCTCACTCTGCAGGAAGTGATCCGCGCCGTTCAAGAGGGGGATTTTCTAGCGTCCCTGGATTTACAGGACGCGTACTTCCATATTCCAATGTGTCGGAAACACAGAAAATTCCTGAGATTTGTAATAGGGCGGACTCACTACCAGTTCACGGTTCTTCCCTTTGGGCTCAAGACCTCCCCCAGAACGTTCACGAAATGCCTGGCTCCAGTAGCGGCCTGGCTAAGGAAGCAAGGCCACCATGTATACCCATACCTCGACGACTGGCTGGTAAGGGGATCCTCCCAAGCGTCGACCAACACAAGTTTACAAGCCACCATGCAGCTTCTACAACAGCTGGGATTCGCCATAAACTTCGAAAAATCCTCTCTGCGGCCATCGAGAACGCTGGTATTCCTGGGGGCACAGTTCGAGACCCAGTTAGGGCTAGTGAAACCTTCTCTCGACAGAACCTCAAGACTCAATCAGCAAGCGAGCCGACTACGGCGAAACACCAGGCTCTCAGTGAGAAAATACGTTTCGGTCCTAGGGGCCATGGCATCCTGCATCCATCTGGTGGAAAATTGTCGCCTATTCATGAGGCCAGTCCAGGAATTCCTCGCGGACCGATGGACGCAGGCTCAAGGATCGTGGTCAGACAAGATAACCATCGACGACGACAAGCTGCTTCGGACCCTTCAGTGGTGGCAGAGTTTCCACAATCTGAACAACGGTGTACCCCTACAGGAGCCAGAGTTTCAGCGAACCATAGTCACGGATGCATCCCTAACCGGATGGGGAGCTCACATGGGTGCTCTCCAAACGCAAGGTCGCTGGTCTCCAACGGAGTCACTCCTACACATAAACGTGTTAGAGCTCAGAGCAGTACGATGGGCCTTGAAGGCATTCCTACCACACATCAAGGGTTCGCGAGTACGAGTACTGACCGACAATACAACGGCCATGTTTTATCTGAGGAAACAAGGAGGGACGCGATCAAGAACTCTTTCCATAGAAGCCCAGAAAACATGGCATTGGGCATTAAAGCACGAAATTTCCATCGTGGCTCACCACCTCCCAGGAGTGAGGAACTCCCAAGCAGACTCCCTCAGCAGAAGCATGGCCCAGATACACGAGTGGGAAATGGACACAGTTCACCTGATGAAAGTGTTTGAGAAATGGGGTCACCCCCCTCTGGACGCCTTCGCGACCAAAGACAACAAGAAATGCGAGCCATTCGCAAGCAGATGGCCTCAAGAGGGTTCCATGGGGGAGGCATTCTCCTTCCCATGGACGGACATGTTCCTTTATGCTTTTCCCCCGTTCCCCCTCATACGGAGGACAATACAGTGGATACGCAGATACAATTGCCGGGTAATTCTAGTGACACCATACTGGCCAAGGCAACCGTGGTTCTCCGACCTGCTTCACCTGTCGCTGGAACATCCCATAGCATTTCCGAGAGTCCCGAACCTACTATCCTGGGACGAAGGCATGGTGTGGCATCACGACCCGGACAGTCTCAACCTTACAGCCTGGCTCCTGACTTTTCGGAGTTCGGTGCTTTAGGCGTTTCGGAGGATTGTCAAAAAATTCTGCAGGCGGCTCGAGCCCCTTCTACAAACAAATCTTACTCCTATAAGTGGCGGAGGTTCTGTGAATGGTGTAGAGGACAACAAGGCCTACAACCGTTGTTGGTGACGCCGGAACAAGTTCTACCTTACCTGCTCCTCTTGGTGGAGAGGGGGTTATCCTTCACATCGATAAAGGTGCACCTGGCGGCCATCTCGAGGTTCACGAGGAAGAGGCAGTCGTCTCCTCTATTTAGCGACAGACTTGTGAAACACTTCATGAGGGGTTTATTTCGAGTTTTTCCCCCGGTAAAACGTTTCCACCCAACTTGGAGTCTCAACACAGTGTTGGCAGGCTTAATGAAACCGCCTTTTGAGCCTATGGCCACGTCCGACATAAAATTCATTTCGTGGAAGTTGGCATTCTTGATTGCTATCACATAAGCTAGGAGAATCTCGGAACTGCAAGCGCTGGTCGTAGACCCGCCATACCTAAGATTCTTTAAGGACAAAGTGGTCCTGGCAACTAATCCTACGTTCGTCCCAAAAGTTCCGACAGTGTATCACAAACACTCGTCCATTGTTCTCCCTACTTTCTTTGCCACACCATCATCGGCAGCAGAAAAAGCTCTTCATACCCTGGACGTTAAGAGGGCTCTGAAATTTTACCTACATCGTACACAGGAATTCAGGTCTACTCGACAACTGTTCATCGCATATGGTCCGTCGACGAGAGGAAAAGCAATCTCTAAACAGGGATTGGCTCGATGGGTCTCATCGACGATTGCGTTTTGTCACTCTAAGGCCGGAAGGCCACTGCAAGGACATCCTAGAGCCCATTCTACAAGATCGATGTCCTCCTCAACAGCTTTATGGGCAGGAATTCCGCTGACGGACATATGCCAAGCTGCGGCATGGTCAGTGCCCCACACGTTTACCCGCCACTACTGCCTTGCCAGGCAGCATGCGGACGAGGTGCAGATGGGAAGAGCTGTCCTGCGCCATCTGTTTCAGTAAGGTAAGCTCCACGCTGTGGAGAATCTGTTTTCTACCTTTTTGAGGACAGTATACTTTATGTGGGTAAGGTTATATGAGTTAACTTATTCCTACTGTACATGTGCATTGTGTAGTATGGTGAGGGTATATTACATTACATTCTCACCGCCGTCTCAAGTGTTACTGCTATACAATCTATTCTAAGCATGTGAATCCATGAAAGATCCAATGCTGGAGAAGGGAATAGTTTCTTACCTGTAACTCCATTTATCCAGCATTGGTATCTTTCATGGATTCACATGCGCCCGCCAACCTCCCCGGAATGCAATGTATTTGATAAGTTTAACCCTTCCTACTTTGGAGGGGCCGAAATCTGAAGGGGAGCCGCGGGGGCGGGCCTCTTATACTGGGAAGGCCTACGGAGCATGCGTAGGCGGGTCCTAAAAGGACGTAGATGGGACACAAAAGTGTCGGAAGTTTTCCTATAGGAAAAGGCTATATATGTGTACCGAGGGGTCCCAGTCTGCCGACGGGGAATATTCCAAGACTAAGCATGTGAATCCATGAAAGATACCAATGCTGGAGAAATGGAGTTACAGGTAAGAAACTATTCCCTTCACAGACTTAGCCACTGCCTTCGCACTCCCACCAAATGAGCAGTATCACTACACCCAACTTAAACATGCGTTACAGGCCCATCTCCCCGAAATGGTTGACATGCCTGACTATACCCCGCTAGAACGCAACCTATTCCCGGAAATGATTAAGCACAAAGTTACGTCCACCATGTACAATGCCATAACATCCTTTGCTACTGGGGAACTGTCTGGTCTGAAAACCAAATTGGAAAGGGACGTGGGTGCCATACTCCCAAAGGAATGGGTAACTGCTTTGATGTTCCCCAGAGAATCCGCTATCTCTTTTAGGCTCAGGCTAATCCAACTGAAGATATTGCACAGAATGTATTACCCAAGGGTGGCATTATTTAACTGGGGCAAAACCACTGACTCATCCTGTCTGAGATGCAAAAGGGAAGAGGGCTCTTATTATCACATATTATGGGAATGTACCGTAATTCAACAATACTGGCAGCAGTGCTGCAGTGAACTCTCAAGGGTCAGCAAGACGATTCACAGCAGCGCAAAACATCAACTGTTGGGGATAGAAGAGGAAGTCGAGCTATTACGTTATGAAAAACAGTTTTTTTATCTACCACTACTGCACTAATCAAGAGAAACAGCACAACTCTGGGGTTCTGAGACGATACCGAGCTACGCGCAATGGACCACGGACGTGGACATTTGCATTGCAATGGAAAAAAGAGTCTACACAGTTAGGGGATGTCCTGAGAAAGCCCAGAAAATATGCCAAAAGTGGGAAGATGCACACTGAGAGGTAATCAACATCAGTAGACCCAGCCAGCACCCAAGGACATGCACAGGAAACTAGAATTACGAGATACTAGCGCAACAAACGCAACAAGATGTGTTTAGAGACTCCATTGCATTGGACCCATGGTGTGAAGTTGTTGTTGGGCGGGAAAGGGAAATAAGCGTTCCCTCGCTGCGCGAGGCTGTATGTTTTTATGTTTCCAAAAAACAATAAAATGTTTGATTAGAAAAAAAAAAAGAATTCGTACATATCGTCTAAATCTCGTTCCTCCTCTTCTATGAAACCAAACAAATCATTCATTAATTAAATACAAATGCCCCTCATCTATATTCAACTGTTACAAAATGGTTAGACCCAAGCCAAACACCCTCATTGTACTATCTTAAAAACGTCTACTGGAAAATACAGATTTAAAAATCTAATTGTAACAGGTTTCCTTTTAGAAGGCGCCATATTTGGTGTTAATCTGCTTCACATGCGATGCCATGCGATGCCAGTTTGATAGCCTTGTGCTTTAGCGTTGTAATCATGTTCTTGTTATTGGAGCCTCCACTAATATTAAAACCTAAATAGATGAAGATGGGAGCTACTTCCAATTCTGTTTGGTTCAAAAACCTCCAAAGAGCTGAGCAGAGTCTTTTCCTTGCTGATCTGAGTATCGTAATTTCTGTCTTGTTTGTATTAAAAGAAACATCATTAGTCTTAATGTAATGCTGCAGTTCCTTATGTTGTCTCTGTAAGCCGATGTGGGGTTAAGGCGAGCAAAACAGGGTTATCGGCATATACTAACCAGTTAATATGAAAGTGACCCAGGTGAGGAGGAAAGGAGCGTGGCTTAAGCAGAGTGTCCCCAGTGTCTGAGATGAACAGATTAAAAAGTAATGGGGCCAATAATCACCCTTGTTTTAAGCTTCTCTTATTTGAAAGTTACTTAGTTCTGCTACACTAAGGAACTTTAACATACTATCACCCGAAGGTATCCTGGCACTGTAAACGGGAGAGACCGGCGGGATTGCTAGGGAAAGAAGATAAAACTTCATAATTGTAGACAGGAGAGCAGACGGCTATTGGGGATGAAGAAATGTTTTTAAGAGCTTTACGGAACCTGGAATAATCATCTATGAGCCTCAAAGCCAGGGAAGGAGAGTTCCAAGGTGAGGGGGCTGCGAAAAAGCCAGGCCTCCAATGGTTGACTTCTTGATCCGTGGAACAAGAAGATGATGGTGGTTGTATGACCAATCTCTATTAGGTACATAGGAACAATCGTCTCACGAAGATACAGAGCTCCTTGACCATGAAGCTCGGGATGAAAGGCCTTAAACTTCACCCTACCCTCAACTGGGAGCCAGTAAAGTCTTATTTAAGACTGGAGAAACTTGGGCATATGTTGGTAGACCAGCCAGCAATCATGCTGCTGATTTGTACATTCTGGGGTCTTTTTAGGTAGTTAAATCAGGAATGTTATTGTTCCAATCGATAGGGCATGTATTTTGTAGAATATATCGATCCTAAAAAAAAATCCAATACATCTCACCTTAGATTTTGTCACATTTACACATGCGAACACACATGTTAGAAACCTCCATCCATAGTCCTACCCCCGCAGTAGTTAATCATAAGACCCACCCCTCAAGCTAACATCATTAGAAGCTTACGCCCCTTATCACAAGGCAGTGCATGTGCAGCAGGGTCGAACCCATCCAGGCCGTAAAGCGGAATACAATCGGTGTTTCATCTCAATACCCTGAATGCCACAAATCATTTGCCTGCCGCACATGAAGCTAAGCAGGATCGGCTTCGGTTTGTTTGTGGATGCAGATTGCCAGGGAAACACCAAGCTTAGTGATTGCTGCACATTCATTGTGTTTTTAAGCTCTCATTTAATTTGATTACAGCTGGCTCTGGAGACACACTAGCTGACTGGTTAGAGCCTGGGTTTACCAGGGTCAGGGTGCATGTTTCAGTACATGCATTGACTCAGCTGGGCAGAAGTTCACTCAAAAAGGTTACGATTTAAAAATGTTGGCCAGCCATGTGCAGCAATCTCCAAGCTTGGTATTTCCCCTGCAGTTTCCCATACGCAGACCAACCGAGGCCGATCCTTCTTGGTTTCACGGGATGTTCCGTGGAATTGAAAATACTCTTGATCTGCCCACATTGAGTTCAGTATTGAATGGGGAAAAAACACAAAATAAGAATACATTATGTTAATCCCACGTTCCCCATTGGCTCTCACCAATAGAGACATATAAACACAATATATATTTAATAGGTCCCTTTGGTTAGTACATTACCCATAACCATCCAAAGTGCAGCCCCCTACGAATGACCTTATTTGGCAGTCAGCAGAAAAATGCTTCATCCTGATTGGCCCAAGTTATACATGTAACATTCATAAAAATGGCATTCCCTCTTTGTACAAGACAATTTCATGGCACTTCTGATGTGCAGTCCCACTGAAGTGACCCAATCATGTAGTAGGTGTGAACAGTGAAGTCAACAAATTAGACTCCGTAATATCCTCTCCCTTGAGCCCAGTCAATTTGGCAGTTCCCAAGCCCTGTAGTGGTTTACTTTTGCTGCACTTTTGCAACTCCCGTTTTGAAACTTGTTGCGATCCCGAACACACATTCTTCTGACTATCACTTTGGAACCAGGTGGCTTCTTAAAGAACATTACTGAGACTCCACTCCATGGAAATTAATTTCTTATATTTATTAGCTCTACCAAGCCATCCTATTGCGGACCGAGTTATCCCTACACCTCCTAAGGGGCAGTATGACCACAATCCAGTTTTTATGCTTTGGCAGTGACTTTACCCAAGGCCAGAATATGTTCTTTGCAACTATTGTGTTTTATCTATCGTGAAGAACACAAACAGTTATTCTACATTTCACTAAAAGCTTCATAGGAACAGCTGAATCCTACAACAATAATTAATGTGTACTGCACCTCACCGTTCCTCCACAGACCTTGCCATGCGAACACTCGCCGGGCGGAAGCAGGAATAACATTTAATTAAATGGTAAGAAAGAGGCTCAGACCTGTGCCCTGGTGCTCTAAATAACAGAAATATACACACTCTGATGAGACCTACTTCAATATGGCAGGAACCTGGCTTGGCAAGAGGCCCTTATGCTAAAAGAAACCAATAACACTATCTTTGCTGACCATTGTTCCACCATGTGCTTGGTAGCCTAGTGTTCTCTATAATGTGTCAAACCTAAAGCAAAACTACATCCCATTTGAATATGTCCTGAAACACTGTGACAAATGAGAGAATCACTAACACTAAAAATGACCAAAACTCCATGCTAATAGAAGTTCTGCAGCTTGTACTTCCCCATATGTTTTGGTCACCGTGCCTGCATTCCACCATTCCCCCATTCAGTTAACTCATTAACTACCTTTTTATATGCTTCTTTTATCCTGTAAAAATCAGTATTTGGTACCCATACCTTACTAACATATCCCAGGTTGCCTTCTTGCGCTGCATATTCCTGTGGGGTACACATCAGAAAACAACTCCCATACCCTGTGCAACATATTCTTCCCAATACTTCTCTGGGTCAGGAGTGGGTAAGAAAGTGTTCCTGGTGGTCTATCGGTTATGCTATTCTAACCATGCAGTGCCTGATCTCGCCATTCCATTTGTCTGTGTGTGCACATATTTCAAAAGGGTAGTGGTCTCACCTTTTTTCATTGTGGCATCATAGGCATTCCCTTGGGTGTCATCTTTCTGCAGTAATCCATAACCAGCTGAAAGTGCAAAAAAGGAGGAGTAACAAAACAAGGACAGGAATCAGTACTTTAAATATATTACCTAGCCATGACGGTACCCATGAAAATATAGTTGAAAACCAATCTTGCTCTGTGGCCCCTCTTTTCTCCATCCTAGTGCAAAAAGTATTGTGAGAAACCTGTGAGTATCCTCACTCCTACTCCCCATTGGATCTTCTATGCTGGTGGCCTGGGAAAGGCCACCGCTATTGGAACCTGACTCTGGGGTGGACAAGCGAGGGAGGATCACCTGGGTGGAGGAACCTTGGGGATTTGGGTGAGGTACTTTTGGATGAGACATGGTATCCCCTTATCATCCGGATGGTCAATCTAATTTTCCCCCAACCTTTTTGGGTCATTGTAAATGTGTTCCACTTCCCACATCCTTTGAAATGCATAGTAATACTGGGATGAGAAAGAGGCAACTAGGAGCTGTGAAGATGACCTCCATTTACCATCCCGGTACTAGGACGAAGAAGAGTCCCGAAGATCAGGCATGTCCCATTGACTCACTTAATTATGGTCAGGCAAGGCATCAAGGCTAACCCTTGAACTACACCTGCATCCTATTAGTCCCACATAGGTGTATACAGTTTGGGGCTGCAGGAAGAGAAGGCAGTTTGAGGGTGAGCGAGTTGGAAGGGGGGCGTTACACAGGACGTGCTGGAGGACGACACACCGAGACGCTGATGTTTTGTAAATTGAAGCAGCAAGAGGAAGCGTGGCGGGGCAGTTATGCCTCTAAGGAGCCAGAGAATTCTATGAAAGGGAGCCAGGCAGTGTGTTGTTCCCTTTTGAGGTATTGGCAGGAGAAGGCTTGTTCCCCTGGGCTAAGAAGGGAGACAAGGAGTGTCTTGAGGGTGAGCCCCTGACCTAAGAGAAAAAAGATATTCATTGGGAAAGCCAAGAAAACACAACCGGGGAGTCAAATGTAAGAAACAACCCAGTATGTGTCTTACGCGAGTGAATACAAAGTAACAGAACAAGCGCATAAGGAAGAAAGATGCATTTGTTGGAACTTCTTAATGCTGTTACTATACCAATGAAGCGATATATAGTTTCAGAGATGTCGCGTGTATGAAAACCCATTCTTGAAAGTCTCTGTATGAATCAAAGAAGTCTCATAAGAGAAGGGGTGCTCTGTGCAGAAACGACGTATGAGCAAAAATCCCCAAAAGATTAAGAGTGAACAAAAGCCATGTCTATAGCAAATCACTGTGGTAAAAGTTGCACTCTAAGAACTGTTTATTTCATTACATATTGAGCTCTGAAGGAAAGCTGAAAGCTCCTGGTTGTGTGACCTGTAATGGGTGGACCTGTGGTCTAAAACTGCGCCTTGACCAGAGAACTTCTTGATGTTAACAAGGAAGTTTACTGTGGTGAAAACAGGAAACCAGATACCATCAGACTTGTGGAAGTGAATCCAGAGTTGTGAAAGTCCAGCTGAAAGACCAAAGCACCAAGATATTTCCTTTTGAGATTATAACTAGTCTTGGGGGAGGGATCCCTAAGCTTTGACTGTGTTTTCCTGGACTTGTGTTCAAGATATTTCATGTTATAGTGATACTAAGCTTGGGGAAGGGAACCCTAGGTTTTGGTGTCCTGGTACGGTTTTGCCCTGGAACTGTGTTGAACTTGGGCAAGCTCACCCTAGTATTTATGAAACTGTATTCCTTCTGATGCTTCATGGAAGATAAATTGAACTTTATTATGAACATTTGGGGAAGAAAGCTGGAAGAGTAAACCAAAGCTGGAAGCGGCCCAGACCTTTATGCTGGAAACACTATTTACATGATGGTTGATATCCCTAAACATTGTTTGTATTTGTTGTGAGGTAAAGTTTAGGATTTTGACACGGACAGACTTTTAAGTTAAACATACCGACACAGACTTTCCTTAGTTTCTTTAGGTGGGGAAATCCCACCTGAATATAGGGCAAGTTAGGCCTTAGTCCATCCTGACATTTTCTTTAATAAAATATTGTTTAACTTTTTAATCCATTATCTGTGTCTCCTTCCATGATGCCATCCTCGCAGTGTGTAGTGAATGAATTGCTTGTGTTAAGCTGTCGTTCTCTGCATCATTGGCAGGTGTGTATGTGCAACAAGAACTACCAATTTCCGTGCAGATGTCTCCCTCCATGGTGGTCAGTAAGTCCATAACATATCGGTTCTGGGCGTGGTCAAACTAATTGCGTGCAGTTCTTCTCTATTGGCATCTAGTCCTTTCCGTACTGTTTGAAAGTTGGAGGAGCTCCCAAACTGTTAGTTGGAGCTATTTCGCATTCACCCCTGACTGTACACCAGGAGCAAGAAGAGAGGTAAAAAAAATGTGTCAACCTTACTGAACAACCTAAACGCCCCTGGAAAAGCAGCCCCTGGAATAGCATTCCATCTATCATTTGATTCTTGGGAAAAGTAGTTGCTACGTCGATGACTTTGCAAGCCCAAAGAGCGCCGGGCCCGCTGACGCATGAGGTGCACTTTCTTCGAGATGAGGTGTTCGCTGATGGTGGAGATGTTTACATCGGGAACAACGAGCATGGGGCACTGTAGCATTGCCAGGCAACACACACCCTTCCATAGTTGCAGCAGTTGGGTGTATGCTAAGCTCCCGCACACCCAGCACATATCCATGAGAGCTGCTGCCCCTTCCACCACTGATGTCTGGGAGATCTATGGTCTGGGTACATAATGTGTTGGTCCCCGGAGGCATGCTACCATTCACTCTGAAACACAAGAAGAATCATGTGAGTTTCAGGACTTGGGTAGGCTTCTAATGTTTATCTATCCACATTAGTTTCAGAAACATGCTTTTCCCAAACAGCGAACAGTTCTTATTTATTTGTGATATTGTACTCTTTGATAGTTGATAGTCTAGCTATTCCTCCTGCTCTTCACCCCATGTGTTCCTCAACCCATTCATCACCATAGTAAACCACACCTTCCATATGCAACTGAGGTCTTATTTTGCACTGGAGTTGTTCCTGTTCTACTTCTTCAGGACACCTGATTAGGGGCGGTATCATAAAAGCAACTTCTCCTTTCCTTTGCCCTGTTGTCTGATAGTTCAGTATACACTTATTCATACCCTCTTTCTCTGCCATTTCCTTTATCTTTATGTAGTTATACGTGCATGCTGTGGAGCCAGTTTCTACCAATTGTGCTTGGACCTTGTGTGCCTGAACCAATCATTGCACCCTTAATGGGGCACGATGCACTACACATTGCACTACTTCTGATGGTAATTCTTGTGTTATGAAAAGTCTGGGTGTGCCTATTGTAGATGGGATTAAAGAGCACACATAACAAGAGTTGTTTGACTTTCCTTTTCCCACCACCTTCATGTGGTTATACCACATATTGGAGTTAATTACGAGTTGGGTGGTATTCTGGCAGTAAATCTGCCAGAATAACACCCAACAGAATTAGCGTTACCAGATTCCAAGTGGCGGTGGCAGAGTTAATCTCCATTTTTTAAGAGTCTGTTGGATTCTCTGGGGCATTTTAGGTGGAATTGACGCCATGGTAATTCTGCCAATGTTTTTTTTTTGTTTTTTTTTGTTTGTGTGCAGATTTTTGCCAGAAAGTGGGAGGATTTACAAATCCCCCACTCCATGGCTATACTTGTAGTATGGCGGAGTGGGAAAGTGGCAGTAATTCTGTTACTGCCAATTCTTTCCTGCACCACAATACTCTTAATGAGCCCCATAGTCTGTTTTATGTTGTGGAAGTAAGAGATCAACACAGTCGTGACAGGTTGGTGGTTATAGAATTTTGTTAATGAAATGAAGGTTAGGGCAGAATGCCTTCCTGTCCCTAAAAGTAAGAGGGGTTTCCCTGCCTCAAAGAAACATTTCTAATGGGTAATGATGCTTTCAACTCTTGTGTGCCTATGATGATGGGCACATCTTAAGTAAAAGGAACCGATACAACTGCCCCAGAGAATCCCAGCGTGTCCATTAGTTCGCCTGACAGAGGAAACTTCCCTTCCTAATGCAGGACTTGGTAGCTCCTGTGTCGTCCATAAAAGAAAAAGTTGGATCCCCTATCTTCACTCCCACTCAGGGTTCCTCTTCTGGGTCTGAATTTACTGCTAGTACTGGACACGTCAGATCTCTCTGTGGGCTGTCCTATTATGGGATATATCTGTGCCTGGGAGTGAGAAAGTATTTCCCTCTATCCCACTCGCCCCTGTGCAATGAGTTACCATGTCTTGCAGTATGGGTTTTTTGTCCCATGGCCGAGTGGATGGCTGATGCATATGTGCTTGGGGAACGTATGGTACCTGCTGCATGTGTGTCTGAGGGATATTTGATGCTGAGTATTGGATCAGCTGTGTCTGCATTTGACCTGGGGCATCTGAGAAAATCGGGGGCTGCATCTGGGACGGTGAGTCCTAAATCAGCCGAAACGCTGGACTGCTAGGGTTGTTGTAAGACCTGGGCGGTAAGACATTTCCACGCAAAGTGCCCTAGCTTCCCACAAGACCAACATGGTCCCTCAAGCCTAGGTCTCATTTGTCACCATCCACCCCCTCTACCTCTTTGGTAACTGCCCCATGCCCTCTGGAAACCTCCCATCTCCTGGTCCTTCCACCCATCCCTGCATACTACCCTGCTGGGGGCTATGTCCTTGTTGCCCTCCGTGATGTTAGTAAACACTGCTCCTTCCAAATTGAATTTAGTTAGCTCTTTCTGTACTAGTTTTGCTTCGGCCTTCTGTGTTTGCTCTACTGTCTCCTGCTCCCTTTTGTTGCCTCACTCTACAATAGTGTACTATGTGTGCTTCCATTTTGGACCATGGCTTAGCTTCGATGCCAACCACCTTATTCAAGTCTGCTTGTTACCTCTGGGGGCGGGGGAGACCCTAGAGCAACTGTAATAAAAGACAGCTACATTCTTGTCCCATACCTCTCCCATCTATAACCGCCACATCTCCTGTATTTGAGGAATGTAGTGTGCAGGGTCCTCATCTGTCTTCATCGTGCGGGCTTTGATAGTTTATATCAGACTTGTCTGGGTATATGCTTCTTAAAGCTCTCCATTTGTGTGCAAAACAGTTATTTGGCACCATCATAGGTATTACTGGTCAATTTGACTCCCTTATCCCCTGTCTTTCTCCATATCTCGTTCGCCTGTTCCTCTCATCGGGCGGCAAACAAACTCTTCATGTCTCCTACAGCTAACGTGATCCCTGCTGTCAGTTTTTCGAGGGCATAAATCCACTTGCCTGCTCCCACTCTGAGGGAGGGCAAAGTGTGCATTGCGTTATTCTGATCCATGTGATGCCAGGGAACATATTGCACTCTCACTGCTCCCTTCTGTAGCTACAGGAACAGTGTTCATCATTTTTTTACACTGGGATGAATTTTTTCCTACCCTTAACTAGGGCAATTTGCCCGAGCCACAGTCTAAGCCAGTGGCCACATGGTGTTATTTCCTCCTGCCCCTCTGTCTCTCACTCATCATCCTCATCCTCTGCTTCCTCTTCAGTGTACTGAGTCATAACCTACACTGTTGTGGTGTTCATTCCCATCTTGCGGACCCTCTGGGTCCTCCCCTGATTATGAGGATTCCTCATTTGTATCTACCCTAATATCCTTATTAGCTTAACTGTCAATCTTAAATAGAGAATCTGTCCCACCCTCCATTTGTTTGTGCCTATCGCCACGCACTGCTGCTACCCTTGTCGCTGAACCATGTTTGCTAGTTACGTTTCCGCCATGCTGCTTCTAATTCTCTGCAAGCCTTATATTCTATTTCCACAATTAATGGATTGCTGGTCGCTTCCTTGGGTTTCCTTGATGTTCTCTTTTTGTCAGTTGGGGACGAAAACTGTGGTCTTGTGTACCATGCAGTAGGCTGTAAAGGAAAACACCCAAACTACAGCTCAAAAGAGCTAGAGGATTTGGTAGATCTTTCCCCGCTTCTGCTGCAAAAGATTTGAATAAACTCTCCATCTCAATGCGAACAGAAGCAAACTGTGAGGTCTTCAGGAAAAGCCTGAAAACAATCCTGATTGAGTAAACCAGCTATTCAATTTTTAAAAGTTTTATATGTTGTACGTTTTGCGCCCTGATACCTGCGGGCTATGGCGCGGTATAAATAAATAAAAGTACATAAGGGGCGGTGGCCTCCATACGCACTTCATTGGTTCCCTCTGCATTGTCATTAGGAGCCTTCTCTTCAAACATTTGTCATAATTCAAGTATACTCTGCCTATTTTTCAACTTCTTCCCTTTATAATTTGACAACGAATGTGTATACATATGTTCCAATACATTTTTATCATGCGTGCCCTCTTTGCGCCACCTTTTAAAGAATTTATCTACAGTTCCCCAAACCCACTTTTGATGGTACTTCAGAATCTTCTCTTTGTATTGCAGGAGCATTTTACAAATGTGCTCCAATAGAGTACCCATAACAACATGAGATTCCAACCTCCTTCAAGACAACAAAAACTCCAGACACCGACCTGCAGTGCCTTACTTCAAACCTCGCAACACACCAATAAACCAATTATTTACACCGATATAACGACCCCAGACCCTAAACATTGTCACCTGCCCACAATGTCCAAGAACTCCTTGCCTACGGACACACAATGCGCTAACAATGCCTACGAACCAATACCTCTATGTACATGCCAGCTGCTGTTATTTTCAAGAAAAAACACATTTATATACTGTGACGAATCCTGAGATGTCACTTCTCCCCGTGGGGAAGCCACTTCCCATGAGGCCAGGGTGGTGAGGCCGCTACCCTATAGTCCACCTTGGGGTGGTGCACAGCATAAAGATCTCATGGGGACGGGCCCCCCTCTTTGGGTACAAAGGAGGACATCCTGGGAGAGCGCGGTATGACAACTCTCCACCAACACACTACACCCCTCAATATCCCCTAACCCAATTCAATATCCAACACTTCATGTATCTTTGTAAGTCAGAGCATGTAACATATACTGAGATGAGGAAGAGTAGGGATTACTTAATAGAGACCTACTTAACCAGTACTGGAATGAGAAGGAGGTGCAGAACAAGGAAGAGCAATGGTGAGAACTTAAATGAACAGTCTAGTCTTCTGTGCCCGCTTATGATAAAAAGGAAAGAAGGACTTACCATGTCCTCAAGCCACCCCTTGAGGAGCCAAGAGTGGGGAAGCGGTACTGAGCAGAAACCAGAAGAGACTGCTCACCAGGACGCTGGCATGGACGTCGAGGTGTATCTAATCATTCCGAAGTGGAAAGAATGACTCGGAAGCTGTCGAAGCAGAAGTCCAGAGCAGAGAAGAAGCTGGACCAAACAGTCGAAGCCAGATGCGCAGTCTGGGGCGAACCAGAAGCTGCAGAGCCACTGCAGGATTTCAGAGGTCGAGGGAAGCCCCAGAAAGAGAGCGAAGGAGAAGAAGAGAATGCTGAGACCGATCGGAGGACACCAGTGAGCACCCAAAAGATATATGGGTATCCGGTACGGTTGGTAGGGGCCTAAGAGAGTTGAGTGAGACTCAGAAGAGAGCAGGAAAGAATCCACGGAGCAGGGGCAAGAAGGGAATTCCTGGCGGAGAAGTGAACACAGAGAGAGTTGAACACAAAGAGAGAGAAACATGGGTCTGGTACCCATTCCCACAAGAGAGAAGTATAAATCATCATCATCTTCATGACAGGACCTGGCAGGAGAGTTACCCAGATCTGCTAAAACAGGGCATACTACATAGAGAAACCTGTGTCTGGGGCCTGCACCCACAAGAGAAGAAACGCAGAAGTCCCCTTCCTCATGGCAGTATTTGGCAGTAGAGTAAACCAGGTTTGCCCCAATACAGAGGTGGGGACGGTCTGGGACCCTCAGAGTGAAAGACTTAGTGTGGAGTTGTAAAGCCAAAATGGAACCAATGCCAGGGGAAGGGAGTCTTTCCCCCTGATGGTGTTGAACTGTGAAAGCCAGACACCAGGGGAAGGGAGCCATTTCCCCTGGTTGTGAGGTACTGTAGACCCAAGATACCAGAAGAGGGGAGGCATTCTCTTGGTTACCAAAATTGGAAAATACTTTCTGATACAGAATGTTGAAAGATACAGTGTGCCTACCCAGGAGAAGTGCTCGAACCTTTGTGCTGAAGGACATTTTTGATCCTGGGAAGGGATGCGTTCCCTTATGGAGTAAAAGCCTGGGAACTAACTCTTATTCGCAGCCCAAAAGAAGGGAGTCATTCCTCTGGACCAAGAAGGTCTACTTTGTCTTTATTATAGTTTTAGATGTAAGAGACAGAAGTAGGGTTTTTGACAAATGACTGTGGACTATTGATATATACAGAAATTCAGATAGAGCTCTTAGAGTTTTAGTTGAGGCAGGGAAACCACTCGTAGAGATAGGGACAGCTATGTAAGTCTATAGCCACCTGTGCGTCAGTCTCCTCCTTCTGCACTCTTACAATACACAATGATTTAGATCCTTCCTCTGCCTCCTTTTCTCGAGGCGAGGAAACTCAACCCTCTGCAAACTCCCCTTCTAGAGCTGAGGGATATCCTGTCTTTTGCAATAACACACAACGTTGTCTTTCCTCGCCTTCAGGAGTTTCCCCTTTTATCACCTTTGCAATTTACAGGCGAAAACAAAAAGTATCAACACCATATTTCATGCAGAATATGTGGTTTTGTGAGTTTGCCTGAGACCTCATCCCCTGTAAACTGCCTGCACTGCCCAGCCCAGCAGCCAAAACATCAGGTATCACAGACATTTAGAGTAACACAGTTTTCACACATCTCCATGTGTCTGCAAAGAAATTGCTTTCGGGAGGCAGGGCTCTGTGTGTGGCTAGAAGACCCTCTGCATCTTTGGGAGGCACTTGATATCACATCGGGGGTCACCAAAATTGTACAGTAGACTGAACAGGCGGTCCAAAATTATTTTTATCCCAGGAAGCAATAATGGAGTGCACGATTTGTGGAACTGAAAACCAAAATGCTTTCGATCCGCCCACATTGACTAACCGTATTTAAGGGGAGAAAAAAACACAAAATTAGAATAAATTACAAGTATCAAGTACATGTTAATCACATGTTCCCCATTGACTCCCACCTATAGAGACATATAAACCTGATATACATTTAATAGGTCCTATTGGTTAGTAGATTTCCTGTGACAATCCTATGTGGAGCCCCCTATGAATGACCAAATTGTGCAGTCAGCAGAAAAATGCTTCATCCTCATTGGCCAAAGTTATATATGTAACATTCATTAAAATTGCATTCGCTCATTGGACAAGACACGTTCATGGAACTTATGATGTGCAGTCCTAGTGAAACGACACAATCATGTAGTAGGTGTGAACAGTGAAGTTGACAAATTAGACACAGCAAAATCCTCTCCCTTGAGCTCAGTCAATTTGGCAGTCCCAGGCAGTTCTCAGGCCTTGTGGTGGTTTACTTATGCAACACTTTCTGCAACTCCCATAGCACACATTCTTCCAGCCATCTCGGGTGGCTTCTTAAAAAATATAACTGAAGTTCCACTCCTTGGAAATTAATTTCTCATATTTCTTTGCGCTACAAAACCATCCTATTGCAGGCCCCGTTTTCCCAATACTCCATAAGGGACACTCCATAAGGGGCAGTATGTCCACAACCTAGTTTTGATGCTTTGGCAATGCATTCACCCAAGGCGCCGTTCCCACCAAAATATGTCCTTTGCAACTATTGTGTTTTATCTATCGTCAAGAGCACAAACCGTTATTCTACATTTCACTAAAAGCATCCTGAGAACAGCTATGTTTTGCAACAATAACTAATCTCACCCGTCCTCCACGGACCTTGGCATGCTGAACACTTGCTGGGGGAAGGAGGAATAAAGTTTAATTAAATGGAAAGACAGAGGCTCAGAACTGTGGCCTAGTGCCCTAAATAACAGAAATGTACATACTCTGAT
Source organism: Ambystoma mexicanum (assembly GCF_040938575.1). Classification (NCBI taxonomy): domain Eukaryota; kingdom Metazoa; phylum Chordata; class Amphibia; order Caudata; family Ambystomatidae; genus Ambystoma; species Ambystoma mexicanum. Next base: position 1,026,122,769 of record NC_090924.1, read on the forward strand.
GAGACCTAGTTCAACATGGCAGGACCCTGGCTATTGTGGAAAGAGGCCCTCATGCTAATAGAAACCAATAATATCTTTGCTGTCCGTTATTCCACCATGTTCTTGGTAGCCTAATGGTCTCTAAAATATACCAAAACTACTTCACATTGGAAGAGGGCATGAAGCACTGTGACAAATCTCAGAAGCACCAACACTAAAAATTACTAAATCTCCATGCTAACAGAACTGCCATGGCTTGTACTTCCCTACACTTTTTGGGCGCTGCACCTGCCTTCCATTTGTGTCAAAATAAAAATATACACAAGTCCTTTCATTCAGTGCATTTTATCCTTAAAAACCTAAACGAACATGGAATAGAATTTGAAAGGGGCTCTTGCGTGGGCCCTTGTGGCTTTTTATCTTCTTATGACAGTATTGCATAATGGTATGGCTCAATGCACACTTCGAAACAGTTGTTAAAACATCAATAGGACTGAAAACACAAACAAACCACCTTGACGAGGTGATTCATGTAGGAACTTCATTATAAAAACCCTTTCTAAATCTGCTCGCTACACTTTTTTTTGGAAACAATTGTGCATTGTTACTCAGAAGTGTATTAGATAGCCAGTATCTCTGGTCATGAACTATTGTGGTGCTGTTCATGTTGGATGGATTCACCTTCGAGGTTAGAGGGCATTTATACCAAAGGTAATTTTCCTTCTTCATGGTCCATTGAATGCAGAATGGAGTAGTGACAATTTAGCTAATAGTGTTGCATGTACAAATAACTCGGATACATACATTAAGAAGCTGGTGCATTAGATTATAATTTGTATAGGTATTTACAGTGTATCTTATTCGTTTTCTCTGTCTCTCCCATATTTAGGGTTGGTGTACAGCTAGTAGGGAGATGGCACGTGTGGAGGGGGACCAAGTTTCTTCTAAGTGTTTAGTTATTTACTCACCCATTGACTGTCCATGTCCATGCTAATCCCTATTGCCATTACTTCTGGGATCTATTTGAGCTTGTTCTATCAAGCAGCAACCTATAACTTTAGCCTTCCAGTGTTATTTCCAATCAGTCTTCTGAGAGTTAATTGAGCATTTGCAGCTGTGAATGTGCTACTGATGTAATACAAATGTGCCTTCATGCACTTGATTTCTATCCGTTCCTTGCACTGAAGTCCTGTTAAAACAAGCATTGACAAATAACAGTTTTGTCTTGGTTATATGTAGTAGATGGGCAGTTGATAGGCACTGCTACCGTATGCCCATGTAAAGACACAATTTTCCAGCTTTTGCCATTTTATGGACAGGCTATACCGTTATAACAGTACCAGTGGCTTTGCCTGGAATATAACTACACAAAAACCAAAACTGTTGGTTTTGCCAATGCATCTTTTGAAAGTGAGTCCTCACCCTTAATCCCGTTCTTCCATGACGAGCACACCATTGAAATGCCATTGTGTTCATGGTCTTTTGCCCCCCCCCAACTTTTTCTTTAGATGCACAGTATGTTTTATATGGACAATTGGTATCACTTTAGTTATACTTGTTGTCGTTTATGCTGCAAATACTTCTTTATGTGGAGAATATTATTTACTCCGTGTGTCTAATATTCCATGCTCTTTGATATTAATTATGATCAATTTCTTTTCAGGTTGCTCCGTTGAAATCTGTGGACCTGAATCGTATTGTCAAACTACTAGAAGACCCACTGTCTGTGAGTAGAGCATACAAATTATACTTGGTATTTAGGAGCTCGTACATTTCTTTTACAAAAAGATATTGTTTTTTTAACTTTAGCTCAATAGATTCATTAGAAATGTAACTATAAAGAGGCGTTTTGGAGCATGTATATTGCAGGCTCTTTACACATTAATTTGTGTTTTCTTGATCAACATAATTGAGCAAAATGTTTTCGCCTTGTGGAGCGGTTTTCAGTAGACCCATGCGGTAAAGGTAATGTTCACACAATACAGAAACCGGTCTCAATTCTTGATATTTCTTTTACAATCTTGTTAGTGAGTACAAACTATGTTGCCCTCCAACCATTCTCACTAAGCACTCCTGTGGTTGCTAAACCCTAGAGTGCAGTGGTGTGCCGCTTATCTAGTGTTAAGGGACATAGGAAGAGGCTTGCCCTACCTATTTGGAGCAATGAAAGAGCCTGCTAAATAGCAGTATTAAGAAACACCTGGGACGCTTTATGCACCATACCCCTAGAGGGTGTTGAGTCATACAGGATATTTAATTATTACTTTTATTTACCATGTTTTATGACTTAAGGGCAAACAATTAAAAAGAAAATAATGAAGCTAAAAAACAAGGCTCCATAGTTGGGGAGCTGTGTACACTTTGTGATGTACACTAAGGTTCCTGTCGCAAGACCTCTTAGGTATTGTAGAGGCCTGGGAACCCCCTAAATATGGCCAACCAGTTCAGTGATGTATGTCGATATGACCACTTTCTTCAGGGCCACAGACCCCTTTTGGGAACCGCAAAAAGTTTGAGGAGGTGCTGGCACCTGCACCTGTAAGTGGAGAGAGCAGGGAGGGGGCGGTCGAAGAAAAGAGAAGTAACACTATCATTGTTATTTTCTGGAAAAACTTCAATATGAGCTGTTCAAGCAAGTGAAGTGCCATGGTGCCGACCTTACCCCCAAATGCATAGTACTGCACCTCTCCTCATTTCCCTTGCAGCGTTATTGCCTCTTCAATTCAGGACTGTTAAGTAGTCCTAGAAATTTAAATACATAACCGTATGCTAATTAGGTTCAATAGTGTGAGGGGCCATTTTCAATACAGTTTACTATTTGGACGTGCAAAGTTTAATTCAACTGTGGGGGTGTTGCCCAACTGTAGGAACTACAGTTCATGCAGCGACTAAAGCGGAAAAGAATTTCCTCCTAATCCATTCTCGTCCCGCAGAATGTGTGTTATCTTACCTTGATTGTCAGTCATCAGGTCCTGGGTGAAGTGTGTGCGAGCAATGCACGCTATGCCAAACCCGGTAGGTGTCAACAGTGTTTCTGGCTTGGTGTCCTCCGTGAGCATGCGCGTCGGTGGTACGGGCTACTGCAGTGAATGGAGCCTCCATCTTGGAGGGATAAAAGCTCCGTCCGGAGCTATACAATTGCAGTGATAATCCTCCTCGGTTGCCTTACCAATCCTTCTATGTTGATTCACATAAATGTACATAATAAGTACCAATTGTGCATTTGCACATTGTTGTGAGGTTGTGTGATTCACAGCACGGAAGCAGACGCGCTGTACTCTGTCTATTGCTCATACTTGCATAGTGTACGGGCAATATAGTTCTCTATCCTACAAAGAGTATATGGTGTGCTCCAAAGTTGCCCCCTCCTGGGTGGACATGAATGGCATGTATCTAAGTTTGTTAGAAATGGCAAATGCATGCTGCAATAACAAACACATGGGTATGGGTAAGCATAAGAGTTGATCGCCAGATGCAGATGTTTGTTGGATAAACCCCTAGTTCGAATGGATTGTGTCCTCCAACGTATTCCACATCTTTGACAAGTAATGTTCACAGCTGTGTACTTCGGAAACTTTTTCGGCAGAGGGCGTCCTGCGTCAATGGTGTTGTGTCGATGTTTTTGAAGGCCTCCGTTGAGGGCTGACGTCACTGGATGCTATAAATAGGACGCATGATGCCCGTAGCCTCAGTTCCGTTTTTTCTGCGAAATTGTTTGCTGCGGAGACTCGACGCGCCTTGTGTATTCCTTGTGAATATGTCTTCTTCTTCAGCCCTTCCGACTCCGCAGTCTGGCTTCAAGACTTGCCGGCACTGCAAGTCGAAAATGTCGATTAACGACCCGCATCGCATTGGTTTGTGTTTGTGGTGTTTGGGTGAGAGTCGCGACACCGACGACTGTTTCAAATGCCAGTCGCTGACTGCTAAGGCCTTGCGGGAGCCTAAGGGGAAGCTGCAGGGAGGTAGGGGTTCTAAACCCAGTAAGTCCCATAAATCGAAGTCCAAGGGGATGTCTACCAATGATTCGAGGGGTGACTTTCGCGTCGGGAGGAGTCCTGGGGTTCTCGGTCCTGGAGTGGTTCCTGCCATTCGTCCTCCTCGTCTCAGCATTCCAGGACACTCTGTCCCTGATCGCCTTCCCTTTCCTCCTCGGAGGATGGAGCCGCAAGGAAAGTGGCTTGCCCAATAAAGTCCTCGACTCCGTAGGAATGGGCTGCTTTTCGAGAGCAGATGTTAGCGATTTTTCAATAGCAGGGCACAGTTCCGTCCACGCCTTCTGATGAAGCAGGCAAGGAATGGTCTTGTACTGTGGCTCGCACGTCTTCGGGCTCGGGTCCTCGATGTGATGCTCATTGGGAACCTTCGAGGTCCTGTTCGGACAAGGCTCTCAGGATAGTCGCAAGAGACGTGCTTCCTGTTCTAGGTCCTCATCTCCAGCGAGACTGCAGATACTGGGAAATAGAGGTGCCAAAGCCACTCGGGCAACTGCCTCTTTGGCTTCAGGCGCAGCCGCACCTAAACAGTCATGAGGCCATGTCCCATGGTTCGCTGGTTGGGGGCAGACTGACTTGGCATCTCAAAGAGTGGCGGGCCTTTACTTTGGATGCGTGGGTGCTGTATACAATCGCCCGCGGCTACTGCCTTCCCTTCCTAAAACGGCCTCATTACAATCCGCCATGGAAACTCTATTTGAAGCTTCCGGATCTGCTCTTTGTGCAGGAAATCTTTTCTCTGCTAGAGAAAGGCGCTATAGAACTGGTGCCTGTAGCGGAGAGAAGCTAGGGATGGTATTCCCCTTATTTTTTGATTCCAAAGAAAGACGGGGGATTGACACCCATTCTGGACTTGCGTTGGTTGAAAAATATTCTCAGGAAGGACAAGTTCAAGATGGTCAATCTTTCTCAAGTCCTCAAGGCCCTTCAACATCAGGATTGGTTGGTGTCTCTGGACCTACAGGATGCTTACTTTATGTGCCGATTCATCCCAAGCACAGAAAGTACGTGAGGTTTGCGGCTGGCGACTCGCACTTTCAGTTTCGGGTCCTGCCATTCGGATTGACCTCCGTCCAGAGGGTCTTCACCAAGCTAATGGTGGTGGTGGTGGCAGCGTATCTGAAGCGAGAGGGGGATTCAAGTCTACCCCTACCTGGACGACTGTCTGACCCGTGCGCATTCTCCCAAGCAAGCATTGGATCACCTTAGTCTCGCGTGCTGCTCCCTCCACAGGCTGGGATTCTCCCTCAATTTCAAGAAGTCGCATCTGACGCCTTCCCAACAGCTCCAGTACATCGGGCTGTGTTGGACACGTCCTTGGGGAAGTGCTCGCCTACCAAGGTGAGGGCTCATCACATTGTGTTGTGCAGATGGTGGACAAGTTTCAACATGCCCAGAGTCTCACGGCTTTCAAATTCTTAAGGTTGCTCTGCCTCATGGCTTCCTGCATTTTTCTGGTGCCAGAGGCCAGGCTGAGGATGAGATCCCTGCAATGAGTCCTCAAGATGCAGTGGTCGCAGTTCTCAGGCAGGATGTCTGATCCCATTCAGATTCCACTCTCGGTCTCCCAGGATCTTCTGTGGTGGGCCAACGAAGGGAACCTGATGAAGGGGGAGCTGTTTTGGCAACCATGGCCGGAGGTGACTGTAGTGACGGATGCTTCCCTCACAGGATGGGGCTCTCATGCAGACGACTTGACCGCCAGCGGTCGATGGTCTCCGTCGGAGTCCAGACTCCACATCAACCTGTTAGAGCTGAGGGCCATTAGGCTAGCCCTGAAGGCTTTTCTGCCGTCTGTGCAGGGGAAGTGTTCTGATCATGACGGACAACACAGTGGCCATGCATTACCTCAACATAAAAGGGGGGTAGGGACACTCCCATTGTGCAGAGTGGCAATGCAGCTTTGGTTCTCGGCCATCCAGCAGGGAATTCCGCTCTCGGCAGTTCATCTGGCCGGAGACGAAAATTCAGCGGTGGACGCTCTGAGCAGGCAGAGCACAGTCTCTTACGAGTGGGAGTTGGCTCAGGAAGTCCGTCTGCAGATCTTCACCCTTTGGGGAACACCACAAGTGGATCTGTTCGTGACCAATGCCAACCGGAAGTACGAGAGATTCTGCTCAAGGGAATTTCATCTTAGAGGAGCCATAGGAGACGCATTCGTAGTGGATTGGTCATTCCCACTGCTGTACGCGCCTCCTCCAGTCCCCGTCATTCCTGAAGTGTGACAGAGGTTCGGATCCCACATGATCCTCATTGCTCTGGATTGGGCCAGGAGAGCGTGGTACCTAGACCTTCTGGAAATGTCCATCTGCCCTCCACGACATTTTCCCTACCGAGAGAATCTGCTCTATCAAGAGTGGGTTCAGGTTCTCCATTCAGAGGTCAGGACTCTCAACCTTCACACTTGGTATCTGAAGGTTGGGAAATAAGGATTGGGACCTTCCGGATGATATAATGGAGGTGTTGCTTTCAGCCAGAAGGCCAGCAACAAAATATCTGTACCGTTGCTGTTGGCGTATGTTTTGCGACTGGTGCAGAGGACATAATGTTGATCCTTTTCAGTGTTCCATTCCTATGGTTTTGTCTTTCTTATTTTCTTTGGCCCACAGGGGCCTTCAAGTAGGTAACATAAAAGGTTACCTGGCGGTGCTGTCTATATCTAAGCGCTTGTCTGAAGAATGCTCTTACTTTAAGATTCCTTTAATTTCTCAATTTCTTAAAGGACTGACAAATGTGTTCCCGCCATCCCCTTTCCAGGTGCCGGTTTGGGATTTAAATTTGGTTTTGAAATTTCTAATGGGTGCTCCGTTTGAACCTTTGCACTCTTGCCCTTTGAGATTATTGTCCTTCAAGACAGTGTTCTTGGCTGTGGTTACTTCCGCTCGCAGAGAGTGAATTGCAAGCACTTTCATCTAAGCCGCCCTTTACTGTGTTCCACAAGGACAGGATTGTACTGAGGGTACGTCCTTCCTTTCTACCTAAGGTGGTTTCTGAATTTCATTTGAGCCAGAAAGTGGTTCTTCCTTCTTTCTATCCTCCTCCTCATCCTGGTAAGGAAGAGGAGCGACTCCATAGGTTGGATCCTAGGAGGGCTCTGAGCTTTTATATTTCTAGGATGTCTAGGGTCAGAGTGGACTATCAAATCTTTGTGGGATATGCTGGACACCGATTGGGCCAGGCTGTTACCAAACAGACCTTGTTCAGGTGGATTATCCTCACTATTACTGAATGTTACCGATTGGCGGGTAAGGACCCTCCTGAAGGGTTGCAAGCTTATTCCACTAGGGGCGTGGCTATCCACAGCCCTAAAACGGGGAGTTCCCATTAGGAATAGTTGTGATGCAGCCACTTGGGCTTCTATCCACACCTTTGTTAAACATTATTCCATGGATACGATCCACGATCAAGATATGGCATGTTGTAAGGCGGTTCTTTATTCCGCCATCTGATTGGGTACGCTAAATTCTTTTCCCTCCTCCATTTTCTGGTACTGCTTTGGGAGTCTGTCAACTATGTGGAATGCGTTGGAGGATCCAATCCATTCGAAGAACTAGTTACTTACCAATTGGTAACGTTCTTTCGATTGGATGTTCCTCCACCGTATTCCAGATCGCCCTTCCAGTCTGACCCTCTGGAGACTTTCTCATGCGATTGCACATAGCCTTGCAGAAACGTAAGCTGCAGTCAAGCAAGCATTGGATTGGTGCCAAACGTTATGGGAGAAAAAACATAAACTGAGACTACGGGAGCCGTGCGTCCTATTTATAACATCCGATGACATCGCCCTCGACGGAGGCCCTCGAGGGACATCGACTTGACGCAGGACGCCCTCTGCCGAAAAAGTTTCTGAAGTACACAGCTGTGGACATTACATGTCAAAGATGTGGAATATATCGGAGGAACATCCAATTGAAAGAACGTTACCAGTTGGTAAGTAACTAGTTCATCGCTGAGTGCTGATTGGTCTATGCAGAGAGATAGAGTAAATTCAACAGAATACAGACCATCCAGAGGGACCCTATTGATTGGGGGTGCCAAGTGTGGTGTCAGGGATATGGAAAGGGAACCAATCGCTTACTTGTCCTACTCGACTCCTTTGTTGCCTTCAATACTATTGACCTTGAAGCCCTACTCCACATCCTTGCCATGCCTAAGGACTACGATGGAATAAACCTGCAGCAGTTCACCTAATACCTCACCAAAGAATGCCAATTTATCGAGATGGCCCTCAACAGATCCCAGCTCTGCAGAGTTCCAAAAGACGTTTTCCTGTTCGCTGTCGTCTTCAACCTCTATGTGAAACTCCTTGCCAACACTGGCCTTGAGACAACAATCACAGATTAATCACAGCATTACCTAAAGGTCAATTGTTTTGACATCCTCTAGAGGCTCAAGCACTGTCTTGCCTTATTCCAAGTCTGGATGTCAAGTGACTACATGAAGCTCAGCCCAGCAAAAACCAAAGTCATTCTCCTATTGTGGGAAACCCCTTCAAAGCATGCCCAAGTCCAGAAAGGGCTGACTGACATGATGCTCAACATGTTGCCCCATAAGTGCCCACCAAGTGCTGAATCTCTCAGCTTTACCATAGACTGTGACCTCTCATTCAATAAACACATTCTCGGTAACACCCAAGCAGCATGGTACCAGCTTGCACTCTTCTGCAAAGTCCAGCCTTTCATCCCTCCTCTGTATTTCAGAACAGTTGTCAACTTCCTGGTCATCCCCCACTTTGATTTTGGCAACACACATTCACAGGAGTCCCATATGCCACCTTGGCCCATCTGAAAGTCACCCAGCAAACTGCAGCGCGCCTCATCACATGACTTAGAACATTTGACCCCATCACTCCCATACTTAAGTCCTTAAGGAGCTGCAGTAATTACCCCTTCAGGCATGTTCAAGACCACCTACATCACCAGCAAATCAGCCACAACTGAAACTCCACTCTGTTTGGCCAGGACAGGAAAACACACCATCTGTGGAGGCCAGTGCACCACCAGAAGGCAGAAAAAAGGATTATGGAACATAAATACTGCATAAGAACTAAACAAATGACAGCAGCACTTGTTAAACATTTAGTCCAAAACAACCACCGGGCAGATTCCTTTAGATGAACCGATCTAGAACTAGTGGAGTGGATTTCGCTTCTATGTTATTACTGAGAGAACAAAATTGGATTTTCAGACTTCAAACTGATAGACCTGGACTTAATGAAGAAATCGATGGCATGTTCTCGCTACAAGATGCATGTCTTACTTGGTTACATATATTTTGTAGACACTAGTGGGTTTGTTGCTGTATTAGCGTGCTGATAGTATAACATCTAACACCTGCGCAGTTTGTAACAGTAGTCTGTGTCTTCTTTAAAATGATGATTGTATCAAAATGCAGCAAACTCATACCTTTTGGCCTTACCCCCTAGACAGTGAGGATAGGCCATCATACTTGCGAGCCCACTCGAGACGTCATTCTGTATTCATATGGAATGACGTCATATGCTATTTGATGCACACATGTATATAAATTAAGAAAGACAGACATCATTACGGAGGAGCCTATGAAAAGATCTATGGAAAGGAGTCTATCTATGGAAAGAAGACCCCAATAGGGGTAGCGCAGTTCTTCTTGAGGGATTACTTTGGTGACTCATTGCATTTGATAAATTATATTAAGTCTTGTTCCCCTCTCATGTGGTATTCCACCAGAAGCTGACATTTCCGCAACTGCTCCACACAACCCTCTCTCTCTCTCTCTCTCTCTCTCTCTCTCTCTCTCTCTGTGTCTCTGTGTCTTTCTCTCTCTCTCTCTCTTTGCTCTTTTCTCTCTCGTCTTCTCTCCTCTCTCCTCTCTACTCTTTCCTCTCTCTCTCTCTCTCTCTCTCTCTCTCTCTCTCTCTCTTCCCCCTCTCTCTCTCTCTAGCTCTCTTCCCCCTCCCCCTCTCTCTCTTCCCTCTCTCTCTCGCTCCCCCCTCTCTCGCTCTCTCTCTCTTCCCCCCTCTCTCTCTCTTCCCCCTCTCTCTCTCTTTCTCTCTCTCTCTCTATCTCTCCCCCCTCTCTCTCACTATCTCTCCCCCCTCTCTATCTCTATCTCTCTCCCTCCCTCTCTCTCTCTCTTCCCCCCTCTCTCTCTCTCTCTCTCTCTCTCTCTCTCTCTCTCTTCCCCCCCTCTCCCCCTAAAGCTAAAGTGTCTTTGGTTGGCAAAAAAGTAGATGAGGGTGAATCCCATCAAAAACATTGATAATGGTAGCTGATTCCCCTGAATAGGATGGGCACTGTCCGAGAATTCTGAGTGTACAAATGGACCCTGAACTCACTCTGGGACCCACATTACAGCACTTACCCAGGATGGCTATTTGCAATCCGAATCCTAAAAGGAATTTTCTAGCTATTTGGCTCCCGACATAAGGTGCATTCTGTGAGGGCATCGTGAAGAAAGACACAGAACAGATTCAGAAATTAAATAGTTTTATCAAAGTTAATGTCAGGATGGAAAAAGGCCCAACTTGCCCTATGCCATATGCTGAGGTGGGATTCCCCTACCTAAATAAAACTAAGGAAAATCTGAGACAAAGAGTTCAACTGAAGAATCTGTCTGCATCCAGACCCTATACTTGCCCTCACAACTAATCTATACAATGTGTAGGGATGTCATCAACCAAAAGAATTAGTGTCCAACACTAAGTCATAGCCTCTTCTAGCTCCTAGCTTTCTCTCAGCTGCCTTCCCCAAGTATTTATTTATTTATTTTACATTTTTAAAGCGCTCGCACAGCCCGCAGGCATCGAGGCGCCGTTGAAGACATTTTTTTCTTTTTTAAGTTGCTTAATTGTGTTTTTTTGTGTGTGTCTTAGTTGCGTATTTATAACGCGCTTAAACACCCAGAGGTTTCTAAGCGCGGACCCGGGGATCGGACCTGTGTTGCTTCGTGTCGTCTTGCTCCCAAGGCGTGCACGTTGCCGCTGAGCTATCCTCCCGGGACATATATGAAATGGTTTTAGCAACAGTATTAAAGTTACCTCTCTTTAACTTAGAATAATACAGTTTTCACCAGTGTGCAGGGTCCCTTTCCCCAATACTTAAGTACAGCACACCAACATTGTCCTTTTGTCTCTGTAAGGATCTTTGCCAAAAAGGTAATTCTTTGTAACATGTAGTTTTTTGCTTCGCTTTGAATTCAATGTATAAGGTTCAACTCTTTAGATTTCACTCTGTATTCAATAAATGTTAATTGTGCTTGTTAAAGTTTTGTTCAGTTTAGGATTCACTGGACACAGGTTGCAGTTTTAAAACACCTTCCCTTTTGACCCATGCAGTAAATTCGCTGTTCATCAGGCGTGGCTTGTACTCAAAACATCTGTTATTTAGCTACGGTGTATAATGCTCCTTTTAATAATGTTCAATAAGTGCAAGTTTCATTCATGACACTCTTGCTGTTCAGCCCGCGGTATAACATATTTCTTTATTTACTTCAAATGTCTAAAGCTCAGATACTTTTGAGAAAGTGTTTTCTCTTACACACGACCACTCTGATACAATGTATTCCTTTTATGAAAAGTTCAAAGACTTGCATACCGGGTTTCTCCTTGGCTAGAAGCTCACTGGTTGTGTTTAAGGACCTCGCAGCAGCGCGGATTGCTCAGCCCTCTGCTTCCCACATTGGGCCTCTCTGCCACGGTTCCCTGCTGCTTCTCTTGGCTTCTCTGCTGCTGCTTCGACTCTGCCTCTGCTTCCACCTTTTCTCTCACACCTTGAATTGGGCTTCTTTTATACACCTGCAGCCCTTTGACAGTCTGCAGGTGAGAATGTTCAATTATCCCTGCCTGATCACCATTAAAGGGACATACCTGACCCTTATAACTCTCAGCAGGCATCTTTTTCGTTCCAGTACCAGACTGGTAAAAGAGCATAGTCTTCATTGCTCTTAGTTGCTTTTTCTTCGTCCCAGTACTGTCAGTTGTCATGTGTGAAGGAATAAGAGGAACTGGCTTAGAACAGTCCAGGAAGACTGGGGAAGGATTGGATTGATTATCAATAGGGAAAGGGGGATACCATGTCTTGCTCAAGGGCACCCCCCCTCCCAATTCTCCAAAGGCCTCTACTCCGATGATCCTCCATCGCTTCTCCGGCCCCATGGCAGGGATCCAACAGTGATGGCCTTTCCCTGGCCACCTGGGTAGAGGATCCAAGGGGTTTAGGAGTGTGAATACCCTTAGGTTTCTCACAATCCCCTCACATCATTAAGATTGCAACCTCAGTGAGACTAGTGTGTGGATGGTCCTTTAATCGCCTTAACCCAAACTGCCCCATCACATAAGAAGGGAGTACAAAGTTGTACATAAAGCAAGTTTATTGGACATAGCTCTGGGGAGCTGTTAGATGGTGTTGCAGGACCAAACTAACCCCGGTGTCAACAATACAACATCAGTTGGCATCTTATATTTATTTTTGTGTTTATCGCCCACCGAACCCTGAAGTAACTGGGCACTTGAGAGACTTGTGAGTTACATACATATGAGGCAATGTGCAATGACAGGTAGTTGCATACATAAGGCAGTATAGAATGACCGGTTTGTAATGAAACAAGCAAGGGACCCTGGTTACAGTTGGGTCGTGTGCCAAAGTGGTCAGTCAGGCAGAAGTAAACATTTGTATAGCTATCTAATAAAAAAACAGACATTTATAATGGGAGAGGATAAAAAGGAGTCCTGTAACAAGTGTAAGGTATCAAAATGGAAGTGCACCATCCGAGAAAGTGCAGTAGATGGTGGGTAGAAGTGCTTTGATGTGGACGACTGTGGAGAGTGACAACTTAATATAGAGGCTTATTGTTGAGCCAGTTTTTGATTCTGGCTTTGAAGGCGAGGAAAGTAGGTTCTAGTCTGAGATGGATGGGAATGGAATGCCATCGTTTGGCGGCTTGGACCGGGAAGCTAGTTCCTCCAGCTGTCTTGAGGTTGTACCTAGGTACCACCAGCTTGAGTGGATCTGGTTGTGCGAGAGGCTTGGTGTTTGTATATTTTGTCAGACAAGTATTTGGGGGCTGTGTTCGAGAGGAATTTGTGTGTGATAGCCAGGGTGCGTAGTGTGATTCTGTTACGAATGGGAAACCAATTGGTATTGTGTCTGAGCGTGGGGATTCGGCTGGATCTAGGTAAAATGAGTGCTGGTCTCAGTTATTCTGAAGTACCTGAAGTTTGTTTAGGTTGTGTTCGGAGGAGCCTAAGAATAGTGTGTTGCAGTAGTCCAATTTCGACAAAGCAAGATCCCTTGTTAGCGTGAGGCAACTGCTTGTTAAGTATGATTTGCAGCTTTAGATCAGTTTATTAGTATAGGCTGTAGAAGTCGCCAAACTGCTGACTTGTTTTTTAAGGGATAGTGTTGCGTCAAGATAGACCCCCAGTGTTTTTATATCTTTGGAAACATTGATGTTGTTACCATCAATGTCGAAGGATGAGAACCTAGAGTTCAGTTCCTTCAATCGTGCCTGAGTGCCCACGATCATTAGCTCGGTCTTATCGTCATTGAGACATAAACTGTTGGTTGCCATCCATTCTTGGATTTCAAGGTATGTCATTCAGGAGTCTTGGTCGTAAAAGCCAGTGAGGGGGATGAGCACTTGTGTGTCATCCGCATAGTTTGTGTAGATGACACCCAATTTGTCCAGGCGATCGAATAACAGCTTTGTAAAAATATTTTATAGTGGGGTGCACACAAACCTTGAGGGACTCCACAAAGAGTGGGTATCGGGTCTGCTGAGGCTGAAGGGGGGAAAAACACTCTAGTAGTCCAGCTTGAGAGAAAGCAATTGACCCACTCGGATGCATTTGTAGAGAATGCTGCAGCTGACGTGAGGTGCTTTCTAAGGATTTGGTGATGAATGAGGTCAAAGGCCGCTGATAAGTCTAGGAGGATCGCTAGCTTGCCTTTGTCCTTTGCCTCGTCCATTTGGATTTTTAGGTCAAGGAGGGCTGTCTCAGTGACATGTCTAGGCCTAAAGCCCGATTGTTTAAGGCCTAAAAGTTCATTTTCTTCTAAATGTTTCTGGATTTGCAAATATGCCACCGGGTCCAGGATTTGTAGGAGGAACAGGACGGTGGGGATGGGCCTGTAGTTTGTGGGGATATTTGGATCAAGGTTGGGCTTTTTTAGGAGGGGCATCACCCAAGCTTGTTTGAGGTTTTGGGTACCTAGTTGGTTGAGAAGGACGCATTTATCAAGATGGTAATGAATGGGGCTAGATTTTTTGCACCTTCCTTGATGATGGAGGCTGGGCAAGTGTCCCCTTGACAGTGAGAGGGTTTTAGACTTGTTATTATGTCCTCTACTTCCTTTGATGTTACTTGTGAGAATGAAAAGGGGGGACAGTGATGTGGGCAGTTGGTGGAGTCTGGTGGGGAGTGGGTGTTAGGGAGACTAGCCTTCTTGGATTCAATCTTGTTTTGTAGTAAGGTGATTTTGTCAGCAAGGGCTTGTTGCATTTTTGTGCACCATTCAGCATCTTAAGTACAGTACTAAGCGGGGGGTGCTTTGGATTCTAGCTCTTTTAGGATACTGAATAGCTCCTTGGTGCTTGATTTGGAGTTATGGATTCTCAAATTATAGGCTTCTCTTTTTGTAGAGAGGATAGCCTCTTTGTAGATTGCAGAAGCTGAGGTGAATGTGATTTTATTGATGTTGATGGGTGATTTCCGCCAGGTGGATTCTGCTGATCTTTTGGAATTGCTGAGAATTTTTAGTTCTGGGGTGAACCACTTATTGAGGTGAGCGATGGGTTTTGCTTTTCTAAGTTTAGGCGGTGCCATGATATCTAACGCTGATTTTAATGTATCATTGTAAAGGTCTACCAACTTGTTGGGGTCCAGGCTCTAGAACTTGGACTCATCAAGAATATACTTCTTTGCACAAAGGAAAGCACTCCCAGATACTCTTACAATCCATCTGCCAAATATGATTGGACAAAACCCTCTTCAAAGAAATCCCATCTATTCCCAATTCTTCAATTTTTGCATTGGCCAGTCTTATCTTGATAGTCCTCTTCAGATCATCTTCAGAACACACCTCTTCTTGGGTTTCGTCTGTAGTAGGCCATGACGTCAGTACATGGTTAACATTGGTTTTGAAAGCCTAATTCATTGCTAGCAATAACTGGCCTACGGCCTTTTACTCGAAGTGTGATTGCACATGGTCCGCTTACATATTTTTGCAAATAGAGGAAGACCTGAATAAAGAGGATCTTCTTTGAACTACTGATTGCGATCTCAACTACCCCAGACTCTTGGCGCTTCTGAAGATCTACTAATGTATGCAACCACAACTCCAGAACATGCAGTTTCTGATGACCTGTAAAAACAATTAACCGCTGGATACATTGGCCTTGGGCCTCATTTTTATTACCACATAACAAATGGCCAACCCACTCTGCGACTTCATACAGTGAGCGAGATCACATCTGTTCCCTTGCGGGATTTTAAAATCATAAACCTTCTCCTGTTTGTAAGCTGGTCTTCTTTCTAGATGAATCATTCTTCTTTCTGTCAAGAATGTACTTGCTACCTAAAATTCATATGCAGCAGCTAACTATAGAGATCATTTTTCTGCTGTCTGAAAATCTTAGTCTGTTTAAATGTTAACATACATTTTGCAAGAGTCTCAATTACCATGTTTTTTTACAAAGCAACCTGTTGTGTAGATTGTGTTTGTTACATTTGCAGTTTTAAAATTGTTTCTTTCTATGTATGTGAAGATCTAACATGTATACATTATAAACAACTGTAACATTACAAGTATCATATCCCATCCATAATTAACTGCACTCTATAAATATGGATTTGCAACATTGTGTCAAGTTTGCTGCCATCTGTGGGGATCTGTCATCCAGGAGGCCAGGACACTGCCATCGCTTTTGGATCCAGTTCCTTGGGGGTGGACTAGTGCGGGAGGATCACCTGGGCGAGGGGTCTTCAGGGAGTGGGAATAGGACACGGGATGATGAGACACGGTATCCCCTTCCCTGTAACACCTTTACCACATCCTACCAGGTAGGATATTTAGGAACTCCACTCCCCCACCCCCTTTTACAACACAAACACTTTCACACGGACAGCCCCCTAAGGGAGAAAACAGATTAACACCCGAGCCATATACCTGACGTGTCCCAATGCAGTGCTCATGCAAGATCAGGCAATTACTGACCATCACACACACCTGACTTCCATTAAGCTTTCCCACACGGTTAAAAGGCGGTGCGTGAGAGCACACTCTGAACGAAGCAAAGCACACAAGGAAACAGCAGTTTCGAGATGACGGCGAAATGAGAGAAGAAAGACGACAAAACAGAAGGGGATCGCAAGGAGGGATATTTTTTTCACTAGGAACCCGTTGCTTTCCAGAACCCTCGAATTGAAAGATCAAGACCAGGAAACCAGGCTGAAGAATCCTGCATTGTGTTTTGGAGATACCTGGGGCCTGTCAATAATCAAGGCAGGGATAGGGAGCAGCCGCCGCCGTGGTACTGTCCTTGGCTCCAAGAAAAAGCAGCATCAGTGAAATCAACACAGCCGGTGAGATGCAGAGACTGATACAAGAATGGTCTGTGTTTAAGCAAAGGTTGAGAGCAGCAACATTGTATGGCAAGCGCTGGAACAAACATTTTTAAAACGCGTGTGATAAGAGACGCAAGTAAAGTTGAACTGCTGATGAGTAATTGAACTTTAAAAGCAAGATACAATACCTTCGACAGAGTGGTCTGGAACCGCGTGGGGGCTCAATCGTAGGGATCTGTAATTTATCCGGCTGAGAAGTGGCAAAAGTGAAAGTGGGAAAAAGGTTATATCAAGAAGAGAATGACTAATTGTGAGTCGAAGTGGTCCTGCGATAGGTTGAGCAAAATCCTGCGCACAGGCGAAAGTCTTCGATGTTGTTGAAGTAAAAAAAGTTTGGAAAAGTAGATGAATTTGATCCAAGCCCCACGCAGGGAGATCAATTGACGTTTTTTTAATTTTTTTACTAAAGTGGGTCTGAGCCCGGTGGAAGGGGGACCCAGGGTGAACAGTAAATCACCCGAGAAGTTGTACATGTGAAAATCTAAGACGAAAGGAACTTTAATGTTTGTAGTGTTGCATTAGGCCCTCTGAAATCAGAGACTTTGGAGTGGCAAAGAGACTTTCATACAGAAGGCCATGATGTTGAGATTTTGAACTCCATCCTCGTGCTAGAGAAGCCTGAGAGTGGGCTAAGCTAGAGTGTGCCGCCTTGTCCCATGCTGAAAACGTGGGGGAAGGGAAGTCAACGGCTTGAATATCCTAACCTATCATTTTGTGAACACTTGGAGCAGAAGCAAAAGTTGAAACAAGTTTTCTTGGATTTCCAAGATCTCTTTGCGGTGGACTCATATGACTGTGGTCGCACCGACATCCACCGACATCCACACAACAACAATTCCAACGGTACCTGGCATGACTCCAGTGTTTGTGAAGCAATATCGCTTGCCACTCGCATCAATGGAGTCCCTTACTGAAATAATTAAGAACCTTGAGTCCCGGAGAATAATCCGTCCAGTCCACAGCACCTTCAATAATCCGGTGCTGGGAATATTGAAGCCAAACGGCCAGTGGAGACTCTGCGCCGACCTTAGGGAGCTCAACAAATGGGTCCATACTTCCCGATGGCCTCTTCCCTAAATTGACCAAGGGCTGGCCCAGATCCAGGGGTCACAGGTATTCACCGCAATAGACCTGACCAATGGATACTGGACTGTGCCTGTCAGTAGGGAGGCCCAATACAAACTGGCTTTTACCTTTAGGGGCCAGCAGTACACATGGACCCGGACTCCCTTCGGATACCTCAACTCCGGCAATTAATTCAACATTTTCCTACATAAGGCCATGCCCGACCTGGGTGCAAGGGTTAACCTGGCTTATGTAGATGATGTCCTCATCAAAAGTTCATCTGTGGAGGAACACATAGCGGAGATCCGTTATGTTCTGACACAGTTGAGGGCCGCCGGAGCAAAACTTTCCTTTCAGAAAGCACAGTGGTGTAGAACCCGTGTTAATTTCTTGGGGCATGAGATTACTCCTCAGGGTCTCTGTCCCCAGGAAAAGAAAGTGGAAGCACTTCAGAAACTGAAAGACCCTACAACTCTGAGGGAACTAAGGAGCCTCCTTGGACTGATCAATTACAGCAGAAAGTTCATTGAGGGCTACGCAGAGATCACCAGACTCCTGATTCAGCTCTTGAAGGGGGGGGTCAAGTGAGAATGGGGTTCCAGAACAATCCGTGGCAGTAAGACAGCTCAAAAGAAGCCTCTCACAAGCGCCTTGCCTAGCTTACCCTGTCAGAAACGAGGAGTTTTTCTTGGAGACAGGGTTCTCTAATACATGCTTGACTGCGGTATTATATCAAAAGCATGACAAGGTCAATAAAGTAATCTCCTATGCAAGCAAAACTTTATCCTCTGTGGAGGAGAAATTCAACGATTGTGAGAAGGCACTCCTGGCAACGGTGTGGGCATTGAAGAATTACCGCCCGTTTATCCAGGGAGAACACATCATAGTGGAGACTCCACACCAGCCTCTGCAATATCTCCAAAGTGACAGAATCCGGCTGGAAATGTGAGTAATTCCCGAATTACTTCCTGGATTCTGTCAATGCAAGGCTTTCCTGTGGAGGTCAGATATGGCCAAAACAAGAAGAGTCCCCTCGCGCAAGGTCTGGCTGACTTGCATGATTGTGCCAGAGAAAACTGTCTCGAGGACGAAAGTCTAAAAATCAAGGACAACATGGAGGCATACCTTAATTCCCCACACAAAGTCTTTGAGGAAGACAAGTGTGAGGGAATGTCCACTGTCTATGTGGATGGATGCTCTAACCATGTTGACAACATGTTGACAACAACGGGGAAAAAGAACTGGTGGCCTATGTAGGGAATGCATGGGTGAATGAGTCCCCAGAACCCTCCGCTGGGTACAAAATTGGTCCCCGAAGTAGTCAGGTGGCAGAGTTGATGGCTGTGCGTCAAGCCATCCTCACTGCTGTCCAACATCAACTCCACAAACTGGTCATAATCACAGACTCGGATTATGTACGGAACGGGTTCGTGGAGCACCTGGTTACTTGGAAAACCAGAGGCATGTTATGTGCTAATAACAAACCCTTGAAACATGGGAAGTTAATCCAAAACATTGATGATCTGGTCACCGTGAATGGGCTGACCATCTACTGGAAAAAGATCAAGGGTCATTCCAAAGTAGAGGGACCAGACAAAACTGGAAATGACTTAGCTGATCAGCTGGCCAAAACCGGGGCCATCCAAGGGGATCTAATAGAGATTGAGTCCCTGTTGGGGGAAATCCAGGTCACTGCTATCACCAGGTCCCAGACAAACGCTCACAATGATCTTTCAACTGCACAATGGAGTAAGGCGACCCCAGATGCTGATTTGATCACGGCTCAGAAGGGGGATCCAATAATTGGTAAGTTTTACCAACACATTGAGGACCCTGAGAACTTTCCCCTGACGGATACCGATTACATTGGGAAAGAGGACCTTAGAGTGTTGATGAAATGTCCAAAAATGTTCTGAATCCAAGACGGTTTGTTGGTAAGGAAATCCCAAGCTGGCCATGATCAGTGGGTGGTCCCTACCTCATTCCGAAGCCTGATGTTAAGTCACGCCCATGATGCGGCCACCGCCGGTCATAGGGGGTTTCATACAACACTTGAGATCTTAAGAGAGGTTGCATACTGGCCACACATGGGGCAGGACCTCGACCAATACTTGAAGGGGTGTCTGGTGTGTGCACAATTTCAGCCAACATCCCTCACACACCGTGCTCCTCTCCAAAAGAGGGGGATGACACTGCCATGGTCAGATTTGCAAGTCGACTTCATGGGCCCCGTGATTCGCTCCTCTAGGGGAAATATGTACATGTTGACGGTGACATGCTTATTTACTAAATGGGTGGAATGTCTCCCAGCCCCAAACTGCAAGGCAGAAACAGCAGCTGCCCTGATGATCAACCACATCTTTTCGCGTTTTGGTCTACCTTAAAGGATTGAGTCAGACAGAGGTAGCCATTTTACCAGCGAAGTAATGACTAAGATGTGGGAGATACTTGGGGTTAAAAGGAAGCTACATATTGCTTACCGGCCAGCCTCTTCTGATGCAGTGGAGAGATAAAACCGAACCATTGTGAGCGTCTTAAAGTTTGTGGCAGATTCTGGGCCAAGTTGGGATATCCGATTACCTCTGGTCCTAATGGCCATCAGATCTACCACTTCATCTGCAACTAAAATGTCACCGTTTGAGCTGATGACTGGACGCAAGATGGTGCTTCCCCTGCATTTGCTTTACAGGACCCAAGAGCAGACATTAATAAATGCCTCCACAACTCAAGAATACGTTGAGAATTTAAGGAAACACCTCCAACATGCTTTTGCCTATGCTCAGCGGAATCTAGAAAGATCAGCCGAGAGTATGAAAACTCACTATGACCTGAAGACTACCAGGAAAGAATACAATGTGGGAGACCGGGTCTATCTATACAATTTCCAAAGGAACCAGGCCAAACAGCAGAAATGTTTGCCTACATGGAAGGGACCTTTTGAAATTGTAGACAAGATCTCCCCAGTCGCCTACAAGATCTGCATCCCCAAAGGTAGTTCGGCAGAAGGGGAAGACAAGTGGGTCCATATTAATCAGCTAAAGTGTTGCCATCCCAGGCACACTCTGCAGCAGCTGGAGGAGTCCTCTGCAATCCCAGAGGGGGCCGATCCAGAGTAATACAAGTCCAACCCTAAAATATCCCACATATAGCCTATAAAATTCCATGATTCTTGAATGCAAATGTCTCCTGATTTATAAAATGTATATGTTCGCCCCACCATTAATAGTGGTGGGGAAATGTCTACGAATATGTTTCTGCCGCTTTGCTTTGTCATCCTAGGAGAGATGAAACCATGGAGACTGACCAAGGAGGACGACCCGGGGACCGAGAGCAGAGATCCAAGGGGCCCGGGGTACCACCCGAAACTCCCATCAGGACCGGCGAGGAGAACCGATCAATCTACCCTGATGGAGGAAAAGATGCTGAACTGTGCCATCTGCGGAATCAGAAGAAGGTGATACGGACATCCCAGCGCGTGGATCAAAACATCCTTTGCACCCGACACCCCCTTGACTCGAAATCAAAGTGCAGTCGGGCGGGGGGCTTGTCAGGTGTCTTGACCCACGTTTGAACTATTATGCTACAACATTTGGTGCTGTGGGCTTAGAAAATCCAAGATGGCGGAAAAGCCCACATTTGCGCCAGAGTCCAGGAAAACCGCACAGTTTTGCGCACACCAAAATGGCCGCCTGACCTGCCACCAACCAGTGCAAAGAGAGATGGTTCTGTTCCAAATTAGTTTCATTGGTGTCAAAATTTGCTAAAATCATGGCCCACAAGACCACTATAAAGATTCAACCTTCTTGCGGGGTGTTTCACATCGCTCTACTGCAAGGATCCCCATCAAAACATTGTCAGCAAGGATCATAACTGTCAAGCCAAATTCCCCTTTTAAGTTTAAGAACAGCTGTCAAAAAGAAAATGGGTGCAGTACCATTGCACGCCACTGACCGGTGCTGGCGCTCTATAAATCCTGACAGGAGAGCTGTCTTGCAGAATTGTGCATTGATCAGAAGGTGGTCTTACTTAATTAAAACTTCAAGAGGCCTTCTGTTCATGAGAAGTCTTAACACCTAGCATTCCCAGCAACAGCCCAGGATATCACACTGCCCTGTTGATTGGGAGGGAGGGGACTTGCCTGCAGGAAACAACACAATAGACTCTTTCAATTGAAAAGAATATGCTGATTTGAGGTGTGACTGTAAACAGTGCTATGCCTGGAAGGAGGGACATGTGATCTCTGACTCACCAAGTTTCTGGGGGCGGGCCAGACTGGATTGTGGCTTTCATATTGCACCAAATGTATGTTTTGTTAAATTGCTTATAAAATATTGTAAGAAGCTGACAGAAATGTACAATTTGGAGATCCTTAATATTAAAAATATACCTACAATTTGAGTCTAAACTCAATTCCGTACAATGTTCTGGGACCGAACCCCGCAATTTATTCATGCTGTAGACACTGTATTTATGCTAGAGACATGATAACTTATATTAATATGCTCAGGGAGAGGGTACAGGTCTGTGTAAATTTTGAGGAAAAACCAATGTTGCAAAAGCTACTAAAAAGCGCAAAATGTTATTTTTGCACCCAAGCTCGTAGAAACATGTGCCTCGAACCGAACTGTACCTTAATCAATCTAGGATGTGTATATGTAATTTCAACAAATTGTGTATCTGGGAAATGTGTTTTGGGTAAAATTGATTTTCTAAGTGAAACCAAAGGGGAGTGTTCTTTCTGTATGCCATAAAAATGACACTGGATGACTCGCAACTTAGTTCCCCAGTGAGAGCACAGAGAATTCTCTAGCCTATCAGGATCCTCAGAGGGTGGGGCATAGAAAGTCAACCTCCCCACCCACTTTCAAAAGCCATAAAAAGAGCCACTGAGACCCAAGAAGGGACATTCACTTTTCCATTTCAAACTGATTTCTTGCGAAGCATTTTGCCGGACGACTTCAAATCCAGACAATCTCCAGAGACCAGAACTTAGAATCCAGACTCCAGAACTTGTAGCAGAGGGGCCTGAACCAGCAGCTGAATCCTTTTTCAGCAGGCCTCAAAATCTTTTGCAACCTAACTCAACTCTTCAACAGCCGGGCTGTGCTGTTTGATTCTGGCTAGAACCCTCTGCCAGAACCCAGAAAGCAGTGCTGTATCCAGAACCACTTGATCCAGTTCCAGAAGACCAGACCAGATCGCTGTGAGCAGAACCGGTACCAGAGACCGTCTGTGCCGAGAGAACCGCAGCTAAACCTGTTGACCAGATCTGTGACGGAGGCCCATTCCTTCCGAGACTAGGAGTGAGTATCCTGAAAACTGTGCCAGAACCAATCTCTTAGTCTAAAATAATCTGATTCAAACCAATTTAACCTGTCCAAAACTGCTTCATAGAAATCGTGTGTCCATTCTCTGATTTTAAAGCTGCGAAAGTGTCATTTGCCATTCTGAATCATTATTTCATTTCTGAAAATCTACCTCCACAAAATTGTCCGTATCTTTGGAAGCGCATGTGCTAGGAACGAGATATAACTTTCATTTTAAAGCTAACACCCTGAGATTTCCAACAAGCCTAACTTTCTACTCCTTATAGTTTTCCCGTAATCGCGCTCGACGCACTCCGAAAAAGTGCCGCGTATTGCAACTAGCTGAATTTCACCACTTGTAAAAAAATAGCTGCTTTCGCTTGCATTGCTGAGATCCGTTTTCAACCTGATAATCCCTCATGAATCAGTGTTGATCTGAACCAATCTTAAGTAGCTATCACCTACCCTGAATCTCCTATAGGGAATTAAAATCATTTTTAGCATATTTTCACTTCTTTGCAAATCACATTTAAAGTATTTTTTGCCTGTGTTTAAAAGCATACCGGTTGCTCTAAGCTTGCTAGGGGGGTAACTGAATTGGTATTGCATTTGATGGTATTCCTGAAAATTGTGTGCTCTCCTTCCATCTCTTTATATTGCATAGGGGGGAGTGAATTGTCAAAAGAAACAGTGATCGTATTATCTCCTGTTGAAACCATACCAGTTTATTCCTGCGCTGCATTCTTTTCCATCTTTGCATTATCTTGAAATTATAAAAGTATTCTCAGCTACCTTATCCTTTCTCTACCAACTCCTAAGTAATTACAAAAAGTGTGCTAGTATAATATTATTCATTGTTGATCACTGTCCTATTCATAAGAGTGCTATCAAGTATTAATTTATTTATAAAAGTGTGATATATATATATTGTTTCATTTGTAAAATAAATCTTTTAATTTGCAAAACAAACCTACTTCTTGGCTCAGTGAGGTCAGGGGGATTCAAAGAGAGGGGCATTATACAAGGGTTTATCATCCAGATTTATGAACTAGTCATAAAAATATATAAATAAGGGCTTCCCTTGGGCATCCCAGACTAGGCAGTGACTTAGTTGGAGTACTGAATTGAAGTCGCTTAACACCTTCCACTCCGCACTATTTAAGATTGTGCCATGTTTGACACCAGCAGCTGTGCCAATACCGTAGCCGATATTCAAAAGAATGTATCCCCTGAGAAAACCCTATCAAATGTATTCCCGAAGACGCAATCATCTCAGGGAGGAACTCCCTGAAGGAATATGAAAAGAATCGAAGAGAGAAACTAGTGACGTTACAAGCGACAAGCGTGATGCCCCGAGAATATTGGCTGAAGAGAATGCATGGATCTTACAGAAACTGATGATGTGATGAAGTTAAGAATAGAGTCAAATTTCATATGTGAAACGAAGATTGCATGTGTGTGAAGTGCTGCAGAAAGTTGACCATTCAATAACTGTACAGATACTGAAACGCAAGTAAACTAAGTCATCATAGAAGCTGGCTATATGTAGTGATTAGACTGCAGGCAAAGCTGACACTGTAGAGGAGCTGGACATCAATGTTATGAATTTAGTAAGCCCGGACACATTTACAGGAAAGGCCAAGAATTGGATCACAGCAAGAATAAGCTGAGATCATGGAAGTGCCTGGCGAGGCAGTCTGGCCTGGTATCAAAACTGAAGCAGCCAAGGTTGGTTATCTATTCTTGAAAGCAGTGAATGTGCGAAGGATGAATCATCCCTTTTTAACAGGCAAAGAAAGAACACCAAGAGTGCCAAGTTGTATTCATTTTAAAATATTTAAATGCTGCAAAATGGACCAATTTGTTGTCTCCTGTCACGTGAGCCAAGGATGGAAATAGAGTTGAGCCTAGAACTGTCATGACCACACACCCTGGATCACATACTCAAATACCCTGGATGGTGGGTGCCATGGGACCATGCAGAGGAATGACTCATTTGTGTCCCTTTGGAACACACAGGGGGCCCATCTGCACTGTGTCTTGGTGCCTCTGGCACCAGACTCATGTGGTGTATTGACATTGGGTTGCAGTAATTCCATTGGACCACTTATTTTCCAGGACTCTTACTTGCAAAGTGCTGGGTGTGGCCTTATTGGTCCAGCTTCACGTGCCAGTGACTAGGTGTGGCAGACAGAACAGGCTAATGGGTGTGGCCAAGGGAGCCCAGCTATAAAAGCCGCTTCATCCTCCGAGCCAGTGCTTTGCGTTAACTTGCATTCAAAAGCAACGTGACGCATACCAATGTATGAACCTGCAGAGAAATACTCACCCAGGAATCGGATGCTCCGCTCTGCCATCTCTCCACGACAGTCTTCATCGACGAGTCTGGTCGCTGCAAAAGAAGACATGACAAGGTAAGCGCATCGCAACAACTGGAAAGCTGTGCCGCATTTAAGAGCACACATGCAACGCTACAATACAACTTACCTGTTACCTGCAACGCGGACCCAGTTCTTCATCGCTCCGATTACAGCATCTGTGCTCAGCATCTCCAGGGCCCCGCTTCCATCACCTAGACAGAGAAAAGAGCAAAAAACAGGATTAAAGAAGGTACGGACAATTACACACAGAACGGACACATGTTGAGGAACAAAACAAATGGAAGGTAACGGGAGACAAACAAAAGACAAGCAAGGAAAGGCTTAAAACCAACACGCAAAGGAAGACGGACAAGAATAAGAACACTACTTACCAAAGGAACTGGGTAGTCACAGCTGGACTGGACTACCGTCCGCAAAGGATCAGTGAAGTAACTCAGTCCTTCAATTAAGCACCCCTGTCAGAAGTAGCAGGACAGAGTGCCAACAAACTTTACCAAAAGGTGAGCCAACTGGCATAGTGCACCTATCGGGAGTACACTCCTGGGGAGGGACGGAAGGGGCGCATGGTCACTGCTAGCATCACTCCATGCTACCCTTTGTATTCACGCAGGTGCGTGACCCTGAGAAGCTCCTACCACAGTCACTGGTGCCCAAGGCAAACGCATCCCCAACAAGCATTTCACCCCTGGGAGGGCTACAACTGTGCCCCAACAGCCCGACAGGGACAAGGTAAGCGTAACAGAACAACAATAGTGAAACCCTGCACTCCCATAAACTCCCACAGACAAGGATACTTTGCAAGGCTTAGTTCAAAGACAATCTTCATGGCAGAAGGCATGGGTGATGAGAGATGTTGGCCGAATTGGGTGGGGAGGTAAAGTCAAGTCCACCTCCTGGTACTTGGGTTTGAGCTTACGTCCTGCTAAATGAACTGAACATTCCAGACATGGCACGAAAGTGCCAAACAATTGTTGAAGGCCATATAATGAAGGGCCTTATAGTGTGAAGACCAATGATAAATTGTGTACCTAACCTAGTGTTAAAGATAACATGTTTTTAGAAGTAGGCATAAGTTGTCCACCTTACAGTGGGCAGCCAATCACAATCCTAGTGCCTATGCAGTGAATACTTAGATGTTCCCCTTAAGCCTATCACTGCCTTTGATAGGTTTTCTATTATTTGCCACACATCACGTCTGACGTATTTTTGCATATAATGTTTTTATGAGAAAATCATTGAGAGCCTGAGCAAATGTCTGTTGATATCCGTTGTAACCTCCCTGTTTTAGATAATTGTTAATAAAACAGTACCTTTGCCATTTTCCGGAGTTGGTTCGATTATTTGGACCCATATGCTC
Organism: Ambystoma mexicanum; assembly: GCF_040938575.1. Taxonomy (NCBI): domain Eukaryota; kingdom Metazoa; phylum Chordata; class Amphibia; order Caudata; family Ambystomatidae; genus Ambystoma; species Ambystoma mexicanum. Next base: position 1,026,149,453 of record NC_090924.1, read on the forward strand.
AATTGTTTGGATGGCAAGTGAACAGGGCGCACTACAGTACAAAAGGGGCACATTACACATATTTCCAGACTTAAATGTTGCTGTGCAGAACTCCAGGACATCTTTGTTTTGGAAAACCAACATGAGCGGAGAGCTCATAATGTCAGATACTTTATGTTTTTTCCAGCCAGGCTTCGCATGATCCACAGCATCAAGACTCTGGTTTTCTCATTGCTAGTGCTGGGCGAAAATTCCACCTGTAAGACAAACCGGTGGAAATCGCACAGGTTTCCACTTCTGTGTGTTCCGCGCTTCACCATTACCATTCTGCCGCTACCAGAATTTTGCGCTCCAAGAAGAATATTTTGCCTCACGATTTAGTATGGGCTCTTGTTGAGTTTTGCATGCCATTGCCCGTGTTCGCTCGTGCCAACCTTCCCACTGGTACAAAGGTATGTTTTGTACGCTATGGTCCGATTTCGCAAGCACAAACATCTGCGATGTCCCGTTCTGGGCATGATGAACTATTTCGGTCTCGCACTGCTGAAATAAGAGCCATGCGCAAAAGCCGACGTGCGTGCATGAAAGAGAATTGTGCGAATGACCCCAGAAACGCGAAATGCAATGCACGCACTGGAGAATCAGCCGAAGCAAAGCTTGTGCTTTGGTTCGGTGCACTTCTCTGTAAGTGTAAGGTGCAGTGCTTTAAGTCCGCCGGAACCAGCGGGGGCCGAGCCCTGGCAGTCTTCAAAAAGTGGGACTGAGCTGGGGCCATGCCGGGTCCCACAGGCCCACCGCAACGTTGGTGAGACACATTATCCCGCCACGGCCGCAGCCGCGACGGGAGATGTGCCCGCATTAAATCAGGCTAGCTGACAGAAGTGCCAGCCATCTGCAGCGTTGCTGTGACTGGCTGGCACGTCTGTCAGTAACTGTAAATCCCTCTGGTGACCCCTCGCTCGAGGGGGGTCACTAGAGGAAGTTACAGTCCCTTTGTTTCCCCAGGTCGCCGAGGCGTCTTTGACCCTCTGCGAACCTGGGGACTCAGTGTCAATGTGCTGATTTCTGTGTTTGTAAAAGATGGCTTGAAAAGTACACAATTCAAGCCATCTTTTATAAAGCTTTGCCGACGGACAAAGACGCATTGTCCGTCGGCAAAGCTTTATAAAAGATTACTTGAATTGTGTACTTTTCAAGCCATCTTTTATAAACACATAAATGTTTTTTTTTTTTTTAAAAGATGGCTTGAAGAGTACGGAAACCATAAGGTACGCACACAAATATATAAATGTTATATATTTGTATGCGTACCTTACTATGGTTTGTGCACTTTTCAAGCCATATTTTATAAACATAGTGTTACAGATTTCTATGTTTATAAAAGATGACTTGCATAGTTCACAAACCATAGTAAGGTACGCATGCTTAGATGCATTTATATATTTACATACCTTCAATGGTTTGGGTGGATTTTAGGCCACGCCCCAAAAGAGCCCCCCTACCCCTCCTCTCGATTTCACGACCCACCGGACGACTGCGAACATTTCAGGCAAATCCACGGACGTGGTGCAAAGGCGGAGATGGGTGAAGTGGATTGATATCTCAGAGATTTCCTTTCTGTGGCTGGTGGAATGGAATCTAGCAATTTCACCCAGCACTACTCATTAACCGAGGAACCCACCGATTTTTGCCTCCACTCTTCTTGTCAAGTCGTCAGCTGGGGGCTCTTTGGGTGTGCAGCCCTCTCCTGGCTTTTGAAAGTGATTTCTCTTCATTCGACTTTTTTCTTTTTGAACTTTAAGTTTTGCGTTTTTATGCCTGCGGTTCCCCTTGGATAGAGGATGCAGATTTTAACTTTGCATGCATTGGGGTCAGTTAAGGCTTTTATCATATAATGGCCCTTAACGATAACTTCTATTTTAAGTGAAAACGACTGTTTTCATTTTGAATATGCGTTACTTGAGAATAAACACAATGTTGTTGCCTTTTCTTGCCCTAATAAAATGGAAATATGATATGATATGATATGGTATTTGTAACGCGCCTATACACAAGTGTTTCAAGGCGCGACGAGGCAGGGAGGGAGGGAAACAAGGGGAAGACAGACAAACGATCCTACTAGGCCAGGTGTCATTCAGATCGCGCAAGTGCAGAGGTAAGGGGAAAAGGAGAAAGTGCAGGGGGAGGAGGTGGGGGGGAAAGTGCAGTACAAGGTAAGTAGCGTAAAAAAAAAAAAAACGTACAAAACTGTTGTTACATCACAGTTTGGTAGGTGAGTTTGGTAGTTTGACCACTATGTCATACTACCAATCTGATTGTAGTATTTGAAATCCACAATATGTTACTAACCCTCACCTACCAAACTGTGATGTAACAACAGTTTTGTACTTATTTCCATTTTTTGTGTTCTTTTGTTACAAGCCAAACTAGGCTTGCATGTGATCTTTCGTTTCAAACTGTGTATTCTTTACTATGAATTCTATATTCTATATGTATGTCTGAATAAACCAACATTTCTATCCTCTCCCATTTTTTGTGACTTTCGATAGCTAGCATTTACAAACTAGCTTCCTGCCTTTTGAAAACCTACCGCAGTCTAAACGGTGTAATAGGGGTAGCTTATGACTCTCTCTTCTCCCTGTAAAACGGTACTGGTGTAATAAAAGAGCACCGCTGCCATTGGTATCAGGTGTGGGGGGCAAAACTCAATCACAGGTTTCTGTGCTGGCAAACAAATGCACAAGTGCTAATTGGAACAGTTGACTCGTTATGGGGATATGGTAACACGCTAGACACTAGAGTGTATGTGTTTAAAAATATAAGCGGCTTGTATTATTTTCTTAGAGAGGCATTTATGGGTACAGAGCGCATGTGCTTTTGGTTTTCCTTTATAGACTCGTAGTAGTGTTGTCTTACTTTTCGATCCCAAACCCGGGAGAACAAAATTGTGGCAAAAGGCGTTTCAGAATAAAGACGATGTCTGTGAATGTTGCCCCTCGCCCCCAAGTTTGTATGCATGTGGCTCCTCATCCTTGTCTCATTCTTACCCCTGTCTTTCCTTTCCTCTCCTCTTTTCAATCCTTTGCCTCTCTTCAGCAGTCTCACCCCATATTTCCTCTCATTCCATCTCTCCTTTCCACCTTCTCTTCTTCTCTATTCACACCCATCTTTTCTTTCCTCTCCTCCTCTGCTCTCATTCCTTCATCCCTCTTCCCCATTCAAACCTTCAACATTCCTCTCCTCCTTTTCGCTCACCTAATTTCTCTGATTCTTATGTAACATCCTCGTTTTCTGTCACTTTCTTGTGTTTCTTTCCTCCTTTTCATTCTCTTTCCATAGTTTTCTCCCCAATGTATGCACCCCTTGACTCTGTTGTGTCTCTATCTTTCCTGCCCTTATTTTCTCTCTCAAGTTATCTTTTCCCGATTTCATTTGAATATTTCACCACTTTCATTTCTCACTCTTATCCTCTCCTACTTTTCCCTTCAGTCTCACTTGTTACTTAGTGCGATGCTGTGGCTGCCCTGCACTCCTGTCAATCATGGTGGCAGACTCATCTTCCGTCGCTGCTTCTGCCGTGGCAGGATAATGACCCGCCATTGCATGGGTGGACCGGGGCCCTGGCAGGGCACCGGCTCAGCCTCACTTTTTGGAGTTCTCTTCTTTCACAGCGGTGGCTTTCTCAAATCCCCAAATCATCCCATACTCTTTATAGCTACCTTGGCATTTGGGGCTTAGCAGACACTTGGCATCATCTTGGTGGCTGAGTCTGATTTATCTAAAGTGTGAAGCCAGCCGCTTTAGGTTTATTCTCTGGCATTCAGTCCATTATTTACTCTAACACAACTTGGGTGCCCGCAGGTGCCCCTGGTAGAAAAAGAAAGTTGTTGGTTCACAGCAGCTCTAATGTAGGTCCTCTTCCAGAGTGCCCCATTTGTATTTTAAATGGGACTTGGTGTGTCAGATTAGGTGCCAAACAGGAGCCCCTACCAGAGGAGGCAGTTTTGTGATATTTAGTGCTCTGTATAGGTTTTCCCCAGAGCAATGCTTAATTCTTTGTAATTTTGGCTATTAGATGGTGCCTTAGCACCACCTATAAACCAAAACTATTGCAGTAGAGTACAGTAGGGAGTATTCAAAAAATTCCCACAAAAACGGCTTCCACCCTTTAAGCCAGAAGGATGTGCCTCATATTCATCTGACAACTATCCACACTTTTTCTGTTCAACACAATTTCAGAGAACTTTTTTTTAAATCAAAAATAACATCAATATTTTAATATTTATACATTTGTAATACATATTCATAATAAAAACCATGTTCATAAAAAAATAATTATACAAGTGGTGAACACACAATAAATCGTTCTTCTCAAAACACTATTTCATTATTAGTGTGTATGCATCAAAACATCAAGTATTACTATAATTCAATGTGCCAACAAGAATCATAATCCCTCTCAAACAGTTCTTTCTTCTAAGAGAGAGTAGATGTCACAACTCCTTCTTAGGGGAGATTAGATGTGTCAACATTTCAAATATGTTTCTAGAATAACGTCTATTTCAGAAATACCATAAACAACAATATTCCTTTGTATTTCTCGTCGGTTCTGTCTTCAGGACACTTTTTTTTTATTTTTATTTTTATTTCACTTCACGTCGTGCCATTCAACGTGTTGCATATCAAGACCACAATGTGTGCCATACAATCTACAAATTAAAAACAAACAGCAGCCTAAATTAATATCATCTCTGGTTTTGTGTGGTGTGTCTGAATATTTTGAGGTCAACATATTCTGATTATTCTTTTCAGCTTAAAGGCATGGTCTAGTAAAAAAATGTATTTAAAAAAATAGATAGGCAACATAAAAAAAAATACTAGCATTCTCTTTTTTAAAACTTCCTATGTAAAATTTTGAGCTATTCAAGCTCAAAATTCGCAAAAGCAAGCACATCGGCGCATCCATTTTGTGAAATGGATGCCCTCCTGTGCTGGCTTTTGCGGCACTAATGAAGGAAAAGCCAGCAAGCTATAGTAAACAAAAGCTACCGCTGGGTGGCTTTCCCTTCATTAGTGCTGTACGCGGAGGACGGGGACCGGAGACCAGAGCAGGAAAGCTGCAGCTGAATCTCGGTAAGTGTTATTTATTTTAAAAAACAAAATAAGCACTAGCTGCGTTTTTTTTTCTAAGTTTTCCGGGCTGGAGGAGCCCGGAAAACTTAGAAATAAAACCGCAGCTTTAAAAACGTTGTATTTATGTTTGCGGTCGCTTTGGAAGCGACCGCAAACATAAATACAACGTTATTGTGTTGGTAAACGCTGCAGTTTTTCTTTCCAAGTGTCTCAGGCTCCTCCGGCTCGGACCCAAAGTGAAAGCCACAACAGGCAGAAACACAACGCGGTTGTGTTTACATGCCGCCTAGTGTTTCTGCCTACAGCTGATTTCCCATTTGGGGCTCTCGGGCTCCCTGTAGGGAGCCCGAGAGCCCCAAATGGGAAATGCTAAATGCTGCATTGTTTCTGCCTAAATCTGCTTTCCCATTTGGGGCTCTCGGGCTCCCCGTGGGAAGCCCGAGAGCCCCAAATGGGAAAGCAGATTCAGGCAGAAACACAACACGGTTGTGTTGGAAAATGCTGCGGTTTTTCTTTCCGAGTTTCTCAATGACGACGTCCTCAATGTATCTATGCCAGGTTTTCATTAGATGTTTAAATGGGTTGTCCTCTGCATAGACCGAACAACATTCTAATTCGTCCATAAAAAGATTTGCCAAATCTGGGGCAAAAGTCGAGCCCATACCTGTACCATGTTGTTGTAAATAGAACTTTCCATCAACAAGAAAAAAATTGTTGGTCAATGCAAGTTTAATACACTCTGTGATAAAGTTGGAGGGAACAGTTTTGTCCTCTCTCCTTTCTAACACACTTTGCATGATGTTAATACATTTAATTTGAGGTATACTGGTATACATGGCTTCCACATCCAGTGTCACAAAAAGGTCTTCTGGTGTTATGATAATATCTTCCAAAATATGGATCATATGTGTAGTGTCCTGGATGAACGAACGCATCTTCCCGACAAACGGTCTCAAAAAGAAATCCGTGTAAATCGACAATGGTTCCAAAACGGAGCCGATAGCTGACACAATAGGTCGTCCACGAGGGCAGTTTGCATCTTTATGCATTTTAGGCAGACAATATAAAGCTGGAGAAGTGGGATTTTGTTGGGTCAGGAAAGATTTTTCTTCACTATCTATCCACCCCTCTTGTTCAGCAAAAGTCATCAAACTGATGATCTCCTCTATAATTCTAGTGGTCGGGTTACAGGGTAATGGTTTATAAATAAAAAAACAAATTACTAAGTTGTTTCTTTATTTCTGCGTTATAGGCTTCAACGCCCCATAGTACCACCCCACCCCCCTTGTCTGCTGGTTTAATTACAAAAAGTTTGTTTTCTGCCAAAGACTTTAATGCCTGTTTGTAATGCACGCGAAGTAATGGGGACAACAATCTGTGTTTTTGATACTCTGTCTCCCATAGATCTGTACGACCAACGTTACTGCGGGTAGAAGGGCAGTTGTGATTCTGTGATACTTGCAGCCTCGTTAGAAGCCGATGCGGCTCTCTTTGACTCATGTTTGTTAAGCTCCGATAGACAGCTTGCGGACGGGTTGGGTAATAGAACGACTATGAACGTGAGAACGTTGGGCCAGTAAAGATAATATCATTATTTATAACAGGTACAAGAAACATCAAAAACACCGAATTGGGTTTCCAGTTAAGCCTTAGATGATAAAAATGAGACACGAGGTAATGTGTTGTTTTTACTAAAGTGAATATTTGGCACAATATGGGCAGACACACAAAGTTGTGATAGGAGTTGGCACGTTGTCAATTCAGCTAGAAATGCCTATGTGAAATAGAACAAAAAGGAGGCACTTGGGTGTAGATCAAAAGGAGGAAAAAAGGAAAAAAGTAACATGTTATATTAAATATGGCAATATAATAATTTGATAATTGAGAATAGATAGCCCTTAAACTGAAAAGAATAATCAGGATATGTTGACCTCAAAATATTCGGACACACCACACAAAACCAGAGATGATATTAATTTAGGCTGTTTGTTTTTAATTTGTAGATTGTATGGCACACACTGGTCTTGATATGCAACACGTTGAATGGCACGACGTGAAGTGAAATAATAAAAAAAGTGTCCTGAAGACAGAACCGACGAGAAATACAAAGGAATATTGTTGTATATGATATTTCTGAAATAGACGTTGATTCTAGAATCATATTTGAAATGTTGACACAGCTAATCTCCCCTAAGGAGTTGTGACATCTACTCCCTCTTAGAAGAAAGAACTGTTTGAGAGGGATTATGATTGTTGTTGGCACATCGAATTATAGTAATACTTGATGTTTTGATGCATACACACTAATAATGAAATAGTGTTTTGAGAAGAACGATTTAATGTGTGTTCACCACTTGTATAATTTTTTTTATGAGCATAGTTTTCATTATGACTATGTATTACAAATGTATAAATATTAAAATATGGATGTTATTTTTGATAAACAAGAGTTATCTCTGGAATTGTGTTGAATAGAAAAAGTGTGGATAGTTGTCAGGTGAATATGAGGCACATCCTTCTGGCTTAAAGGGTGGAAGCCGTTTTGTGGGAATTTTTTTTAATACATGTTATATTGTAGTCCTCACCCACAGAGTCCCTAAAAAGAGGACAAATACAGCTCAGTTGAGTTGACGAGTACAGTAGGGAGACATGACATATGAGGAGGTACGCACATCTTGTAGGCGTTGTTTGGCCATTTACCCACCCATTGACTGCCCAATGCCATGTTAATCCCTATGGCCATTCCCACCCACTTCTTGTCCCTCGCCGCCCAAAACGCATCCTTCTAGGATCTCTTTGAGCTAGGTTTATCAGGCCTTCTGATCAAACTTGGCACTCAAAGTGCCTGCCAGTGTTTTTTAAAGCATTCTTCTGAAAGTTAATGACTTAATTGTAGCTGTAAAGCCGCAACTGGTGTAATAATGCCTTAACCAGGTCTGCCTGCAGCCATTCGAATGATAACTACGTTGCATGCCCTTCACTGAAGTCCTGTTAAAAACATACACAAGCCAAAACTGTTGGCTTGCCAGTGCTTAAGTATTAGGCATTTGCCAGGCACTGCTGTTGTATGCCCAGGCACTCAGCAATTTGCACTTTCTACCTTCAGTGGTCAGTTACGACCATTACGGCAGTGCCTGACAAATGCTTTTCCAATGCCTACACAAAACGGCCAGGTTGGCATTAACAATGCGTGTTTAGTTTGAGCTATTGGGTGTCCCTTGTGACACCTATACGTCGAAAGTATTGCATTGGAGTACAGATAGGAAGGAATGGCATATCGGGAGGGACACACAAGGTGTTTGGTTATTTGCCCACCCATGACCGCCCATGACCATGTTAATCCCTATGTCCATTCCCACCCATTTCATGAGCCTCCCCACCCAAAACACCTCCTCATGGGAACTCCTTGAGCTTGCTTTACTCGAGCCTTACCACCAAACTTTGCTCTTGAAGTGCCTGCCAGTGTTTTTTTAAAGTAGTCTCTGAGTTAATGGCTCAATTGGAGTTATAAACCCGTTACTGGTGTAATAAAAATTTCTTAACCAGGTTGCCTTCAGACACTCGATTGATCACAACTCTGTGTGTCCTTCAATTATGTCCTGTTAAAAACAAGCACTGGCAAAGCCAACATATTTGGCTTGTGTATAGATGTTAGGCATTTGCCGGGCACTGCTTAGATGCCCCGGTACTCGCACAATTTTGGTCCTAACATCATTGGACGATTAATAACACTATGACTGTGTTTTTCCCATGCCTACACAAAAGCCCAAACTGATGGCATTGCCAATGCTTGTTGTTTAACGGATGAACTACAATTGATTTGTTGGAACTCTTGAAAACAGTTGTAAGGTGAGAAGGAGATTTGATAGCAGTTTTAGATAATGAGAGGCATAATACAGTATTGTGTCTAGGTGGCTTTCCAAATCCGCCAGAATGTTCTGCCAGCTAGGAAGCTTTCATGGGCTCATTGACATTTAGGAAGACAGGCATGTCAACTCTCGGGAACATACCTTCTATACATGCTGCTGCCTCAAGTATTGTTTGGTTCTTATTTTCAAGTCTGCATCTAACTGGGGAATGCAGTATTTGATTTTCCCAAGACTGCTCTTGCCCATTCCCGTTCTACTCCAATTATTGGTAACTTTTAGGTTTGATATCGACACAAGGCTGGACTTTTAAGGCTGATTGACTTCCTGATCAAGCTTTTCAGTCTGACTTAACAAAATAAATGTGACCTTTTTTACCTCAATGTGTTCAGTGGCCTCATGCCTAATGTTCTGGGAAATATGTATGTCCTTTCTGTTAGAGGACTATCCATAGATATGGAATCTGATGCACTATTAGGAACAATTTAAATACGTTGGGGTGGAAACCGTAAGTTTGATCTCATCACCAAACTAGCTTTTCTTGATTTCATTAATGTACCCGAGAGACTTTCATATATTTAGTCAGGAGACTGCCTACACTTATAAAACACAATCTTTATTTGCATAGTGTTCCCAAGAGGTCCAAGGAAGCTACTGTTCCTTTTCCTTCCCTTTTGCCCCTAGGACCTGTTAATACCACCAGGGATTAACTGGTAAAATATTATTATACTCCTGACTTCTCAGTGAAGGATACCTCTGGGCAAAACCCCTCGAGTGACTGAATCCATTCACTTGCCAGTAAAGACAAGGGTGCTAGTAAGCTCTATACAACTCTCAGGGGCTGATGCCTGTTAGGCAACTCTCTTGCAGGCTAACATAAGGACACCTTTAAAGACATTCCCTCGAACCAGTGGCCCGCAGCATACCATAACCATTTCCCGTGCCAAAACAGTCACCACTCTACATCTATCCAACCGATTTGCAGACCTCAACTGATCAAAGCAGCCTGATAAGTCAGAATTTGAGGTTTCCCATTTGGAAACAAAAAAGCCTCTTGTGAACAAATTCACTATTCACCTAGAAAACACACTGGCACAGGTGCCAATTGCTCCTTGTCCTACGTGCACTAACATTTAATCATAACATCTTGTATTTTTCCTTGCCTCCCCTAGCCATCCCAACACCATGTTTCTCTTTGCGATCCACCCGAGCTCCTGCAAATGGCAGCATTGCGCAGTAGAAATTCCAATAACATTTATGGTCTACTAAACCCTGTCGGTCAGTGGTTCTGTCATCAAAGCATAATGATGTCAATTTCTTTTCTGAGTGCGTCACCCATACTTACTGGCATGAGTCATCCCCTCTCCAGGGGCCTGGTTCATTATATTATGGCCCACATAATGTCATGATTTCTGTCATTATACGCGGGGGTTAGGGGATGCATCTGAAGAAATCCTAGTTGAGATTTCTCTGTCTAGGAATCCGTTTGTGCTATTACTCAGCTGAAAGAGGTTTAGACCTGTCTCTACCCTCTCCTCAATGAAAGCCCCCGCTTCCCTTCCTATCCAGCCAAACGTCCTCTCAAACATTGGCTTTAGGCCATGTTGTTCACCCAAGCATCAGCTAATTGCTATTATCCTCCCAAAGGACACCATACCGCCAAGCACCCATCACCGCCATTCCGGACCAACCAACAAGCAGGAAGCATAACACCACATCAGGAGCTATGATACTGAGAGTTTAACCCCTGCAGATCCAGGCAGCCTTGTTTATCAATTTCTTTGCCAGTAAAATAGAAAGCAGTATTCTGAAACTGGGAAATGACATTGGGGTTACATTTCCTGGGTTTTTGAGTACTTGTTTCCCATTCGATATCTTCAAGATGGATACAAGTGACGCACACATTAATGCTTTCGGAGCAGATGACTCATGTCTGGGTTGCCACAATCACAGGAAGGGCGTGAATCAGCCTCTTAATAGGTTGAACATGCAGAGCTATTGATAGCATTGCAGGGGGTAAAGCTCCTTCATCTTACACATCTTTGGGATTTTTACAAATATTTCTCTTGGGTATTAGTCCCGGATCCACTTAAAATGCATTAACAGGCATTTAAACAAAAATACCTCATATGGACCACTCTGAATGTAATAATCGTGATCCTTTTCAAATGAAATAAAGCTGCCACTTTGTGTCCTTCATATCGTCCTATCACCCTAAATAAGCTAAATAATAAAATCAAACTAGGGGTTTTATTAACAGGCTTCTCAAACTGATGCCTTTATGATTCTTCCTGATCAGTCCACATTTGTTCCTTGATGGGTCACATCTTCTAATTTGAGAAATTCTTACGTTTTGTTAAACCGGAGTCCTCTCTAATTTGCAAAAAGAACTTTGATTCCATTGAATGTCTTCTCTTTTATGGTACTGTGTACGATTGGACTGGGAGCTAGATTTGGTAACTTTGGTCAAAATGTTATATAGATAGCCCACTGCTAAGGTATTTATTAATTGGAAAATGTCAGAAGGGGCTTGCATGGAGTGTGATACTCTATAGGGATGTCCTCTCCGCACCTCCCTTTTGCCTTAGTGGTGGAGCTACTCGCACCCCTTTGTCGGGGGGAAATTCTGCCGGGGTCGGCCGGGCCGTCCGCAGACCTCCAGGCAGGGAGGCCCCAACTCCTCCCGTATATCCCAAAAGAGATAGAGTATGAGACACACACAAGAAGCAAGGTGACTCTGCTGTTTATTAAACACAAACGGCAGGGATGGGTCAAGGATCATACGTGTCTGACCTGACACACACACAATCGTGGGGCTCGCAGGCCCTTTTTACTGTAGTATGACGCGCTACTTGCGTCACTTTAGAAAGTTAACAAAAACCTATCGCCACTCTTAATTGGTTGCTCGAGTGGTAGGGTTAGTATAGCATACGTATAGAGAATAATATGAGTGGACGAGGGTTAGTCAGGTGATATATCTGGGTTGTCCCTACAGTTAGATACATGAGAATTGTTACATGAAGACTCCTAATGATTGGTTAATGTTACTGGCGTCAGTGATAAGAGCCCCATGTTCTGATTGGTGCGCCCGTGAGCTTCCCAGCCTGGGACCATCGCTGTTCCCAGCTCTCGGTGTACCTGCAATTTGCAACAATGTTTCACTATGGGTACATGCAGACAATGTGAAGACTTATGTGCTGGATGGCCGACTACTCCTACTGTCGCAGATGTCCATTGATCCTTTCAAGTGTATCTGCCTGTGTCTCGTAACGAGGGATCCAGACGCCTCTTTCCTCCTGGGCTTGGCATCTCGTCAGGTTCGGCTTGGTCACGTGAGGTGGGACCGTGTTTGAGGCAGAATTCTGCACAATTAATATTGTTTTTCCACTGAGTGCCTGATTTAATTGCAGGTGCGACTTTGATGTTGGTGCACGGCGTGCGAGGTTGCAACATCGTGCCCTTGATGGTCTGCTTTTGGAATGTGGGTTTGCAACATTACGACCTTGGCTGTCTGCTTTCGCCAGGCTCATTCTGCAGGATCAGCAACCTGACTCTTGTTTTGTTAATGTCCACGGGAGCTCTTGCTTGCGGCCTACTTAGGCCTGGTGTATAGGTGGAACCGTTTGGTACACAGGCGCTTTAGGTTATAGTCTCATACTGTCTTATGACCAGTATCGTGTCTTCGTTATAATTCTCATTATGGCACCTAGGTTTAGAGGAAGCGTAAGCAAGCTCTTTAGATGAGTTCATGGTGCGTCTTGCGTTTCTGCATTTTGAGAGCCTATGTGGAAAATAATAAAGATGCACGTCCGTGAGTATGTCTGTCGCCTACGTCATAGCACTGAGTATTTTCTTCGTGTAGATTGGTGCGGGAGTGTGTATGTTGGCACAGGTGTGCTATCCGTTGGCTAGGTCGTCATGGCATCTCTAACGACGTATAGTTTTAGTCCAGTTGATCCATGCCGCAGGCATCGGCATGGGCAGGGCGGGCTGCTGGGCAGGCAGATGGACACATCCTTATGTTCCTGTACCAGGGTATCTGGTCGTCTGGTAGATGGGCAAACTCTTCTCGTGGCGGGTGCTTGGGCCGTGTACCTTTAGGCCAGGCGCGAGAGGGGGAAGATTGGAGCCTGTTTTTCCATTTTCCCACTTCAGTCCCCCCTCTGGTCGACTTGTCGACCACAAACATATCCTTTTCGTTATCTCCTCTTACTCTCCACACTTTAGTTATTCCTCCTAAATGTCCATAATGGTTAACATGATCTTCAAATGACCAATACATATATTCACAGGTTCCTCCAGGAGTACAGTATACCCATTTCCCTATGTAACTCCTGGGGTTTCTTGGGTTCTCGACCTTCACCGATGGTGGGTCCAGGTCGTTGGTGATGATCTGGTTGTGCAATTTCTCTCTCTCTTGTATTATTATGCCTGTGTGTTGGCCGTCATCTGCTGGCATCAGTGGGTGCATACCGACCATTTCAAGCAACTCGTCAGTGGTGCGTGCCTTCCGGGCTTTCCAAAATCTTATTATGATCAGTGTAGCTCCAGCCAAAATAATACAACCAACTATAATTGTCAGTCCATCTGACAGCCAAGATGGCATCCATGACCATAATAGCGAAAACCAGCTCTCATCCTTTTTCACACCTTTACTTTCATCCACCATTTTGGAGTGCAACTGGGCCAATTGTGAAACTGCTTCTGTCAGTGTACCGTTGTCAGCATCGTTGGCAGGAATGAATGTGCAGCATGATTGTCCTATCTTTGCGCAAACTCCTCCTTCCATGGCAGTGAGGAGGTCCAATACATATCTGTTCTGCAGTGCTACCATCCTTATTGCTCGCAGCTCCTCTATTATCGCGTTGAATCCGTTTACTGTAGAATTGATGGTCATCATAAGTTCCCATCTAGTTATCTGGAGCCATTTTGCGTTTGCGTAAGCCTGTAGTCCCGGATGGATTATTGAGGAGAAGAACATTGCTGCTCTGCTGAATAGTCTGTGTTCTGGCGGGATTGAAGTCAGTGCCGTTTCCGACCTTCCCCATAGGTAATTTCCTGTCAGAGGTTCTCCTTGTCTTTTCCGTCTATTTAGGACAGTATCATTGCCGCTGGTCCTGTTCCCTGGCTCCTCCTGAGGTGGTGCAGATCTCTTATTTCTCTTGTCCCCTTCATCCATCTTGGGAAAGTTCGCCACATTCACATGCTTCTGGGGTACCACTAGTGATGGTACATTGACATGCACCATCGTACATACACCATTCCACAGAGGGGACAGTGTGTGATATGCCTTTTCTCCACAGGCCCAGTAATGGTCCATTATCACTGCTGTTCCTGCCCCCCCCCTCAGGTAACTCCATCACGCTTCCACAATTGGTGTTGTATCCTACGTCCACCCCTCCTTTATGTTGGTAGCATACTTTAGGCGCAGTCAGCGGCAGTATTGTTATCGGATCTTCGTCCGTTTCTATCCATGTGAGCATAGGCACGTATTTGATCCAAGTCGTCCAACATCTGTGGTTGTGTGCATCGATAGTTGAAATAGTTTCTTTTGTTACCATGTTGCTGCCAACCACTCCTATCTCCCATTTCTTGTCCAAGTATACTTTCCCCGTTATCATCACCAGTGGCCTCTCACAGCATCCTAGTTTACCAGGAACTTCAGTGGCGTACCAATCACATGATAAATACTGCAGTGTTACTTTCTTTGTTTCTCCTTTTGCAGGACCACTTGTTATGTATCTGAATGCTTCAGCATGTAAACTGCTCTTGTGGTAACTCAAATAAGTCTTGAGGAAGTTGTTTTCGTATGGGTATGAGTCTCGTGTTTTCCACGTCATATGCACCACTGTCCCTTGAAATCTTCCTTTCGTTTGGAACAGTGCCAAGTATATTATGCATCGTGCTGTTTTTTCGTCTATTTCTGTGGCAACAAATGTTCGAGAAGCGCTCATGGCGTATGGTATTAATGAGCAAACGTAGCAGCTGTCTTCTGTTGTCTGCTTACCAATGCGGGTCATGTGTTGATACCATATGTTGTTTGAGACGTGTGCTGAATCTTGTATATAATTGTCAATACCTTTATTATCTGAGTATGTGCTGCGTTGGACTCTATTTTGCTTGTGCGCAATTTTACTAATATCACCTGACGTAACACCTGTTGCAGCTGGGGATGGGGGTGTGTTAGGTTTGGGTACAGCAACAATATTGATAGCACAGCTGTACTGCCATACAGAGGCAGCTACGAACCCGGTGATTACCAAAATCCCTATTACTTTTATTACATAGGCTAATTTCACCGCCATTTTGCTCTTACCTTGCTGCAGTCCGGCAGCGTATTCTTGCGACGTTACAGTTGCCCGCCTGAAAATTCTCAATATGCTGGTTATTAAATGTTAGTTGTTGTTTTTTAAGCTCTCCCTATCAAATAGTCATTCAGTGCCCAGGCGAAGAGCTGTTCCCACGCTACTCTAAGCGATCTATCTCTTAGGGCAGGCAAGTATGGGTGGAGGTGGGGCATCGAATATTCTATGGCCAAAAGGAACGCTGTGTAGTAGACACGTACCCTTTTCCTTTTCAGGTACGTTGGCCTTTTTATTTCATATACAAATTGGTGTGACAATTCTTCTGGGTAATTATCGTCTGAGGGTACCATCTACTCCTGGGCAGTGAATTTGTTAGTTATCTACTTTATTAGCAATAGAATAATATGCGGTTCCTGCATGTGCCAGAGAAAAGAAAAGAGAGCATTCATGTGTTTACATGTGTATTTGTGCAAGACAATGTCCTTCAGTTCAGTTACTACTGTAATGGGGACAGGGGTCAGTGGATGGTGGGCAGGGGGTTTTTGGGTTCAACTGGTGGGCGTGGCTTTTACTCTTGAGCGTGTGATCATGGGGTGGGCTGTATGGGGATCACCCCTTTCTTCTTCAGTTATTGTCTCTGGGGAGTGACAAGGTATGGGAATACTTGGGCCGCTGGCTGTGGTAGAACTTTCTTCTTCCGTTGTCGATGTTGTTGCTGTTCTCTCAATGGACCTGTCGATGGCGCTGGGGCGGGTCTGTTGTCTGTAGATCTTTACGTCGTGTAGGTGGTTCCAGGCACGCTTGTCCTGTAGTTTTACTGCTCTTGTTGATACCTCCTCTACCAGATGGGGACCAGTAAAGCGTGGGCTATTCCATTTCCTATTGAAGTTGCGAAGTAGTACGTGTTCACCTTTAGCAATCTTACACAGTCCTTCCTTTTCCAGTTCTTTATCCGCGTCTTCTTGTTGGCTTCTATTAGACCCGCCCCGTGTGCGCTCGAGGTGTTGAGACACAAACACTACACTAGTAATCAAAGAAGACACATATTGGTACATTTCATCACCCAGAACACTTGCAGTGCTTTCGTGGTCGGTAAATGCTCTTGACGTTGGCGTTAGGGGAAGGCGCATTTGACGTCCAGTAACCACCTCATGGGGAGTGAGGTGGTGGTCGGACCCTGGCCTATTACTTAGCTCAAATAAAGCTAATGGAAGACAATATAACCAACTCCTCTTTGTTGTTTGCTGTATCTTTGCAATTGCCTCCTTCAATAGGCCATTCAGGCGTTCACATACACCGTTGGCCTGTGGGTAGTATGCACATGCAAATTTATGTTGAATGTTCAGCAGTGATGTAATGTGCTGAAACATCTCGTTTGCGAAATGTGGGCCATTGTCTGACCTTAACACCTCGCACACTCCCCACCTGGGGAAGACCTCTCTCACTAGGAACTTGGCTGCTCTAAATGCATCTGGGTGTGAACAGGGCCCTGCCTCAATCCACCTAGAGAATGGGCATACTACTACAATCATATACCTATTTCCTTGACATATATTGATCATATCAGCATAGTCAATATGGAGATGCCGGAAAGGTCCCTCTGGCCGGGGTATAGTACCTCTTATCACCTTTAGAGTGTGGCCGGCCGTAAACTGTTGACATGTGAGACAATTACTGATAAAATTCGACACATGCGAATTTAACTCGGGGCAGAACCAGTCTTCCCTAATTCGTGCTGCAATTACTTCCTTGCCTGTGTGGGCTGGATAATGTAGTTGGTTCAGGGCGGTGTTCAAAAGTGCCAATGGTATTACAACCTTTCCAGTGCCACCCTGGCGCCATAGTGCGTCGGTTGGTGACATTGTACACCCTCTTTTTACCCATATTTCTTTTTCGGCCATTGGTGCAGCCGCTTGTAACTCCATAATCTGTGTGGCTGGGAGATGGGTGTACCCTTCTCTTATCAACATCTCCTTAGCCATTCCCCTCCCTCTCCCTCTCTGTGACTCTGGGGGGTTCCATATCTCACCAAAGTATGCAGCATACTTCGCATGTGCGTCCGCTGCTGCGTTTCCCTTCGAGACGTGGTCCTCACCATTGGTGTGTGCGGTGCATTTCACTAAAGCTAATTCTTGGGGGTCATTAATTACTTCAATTAGTTCAGCCAATAAGAGGGCATGTTGCACTGGAGTGCCATCAGCTCTCCTAAACCCTCTTCTTCTCCATTTCGACAACCCTGAGTGGACAGTGGATGTAACATATGCGCTGTCGGAATATGTGGTCACCCGTTTGTCAAAGCTTTCCTTCAACGCCAAGATCAGTGCGACCAGTTCAGCTGCTTGAGCGGAGTAATGCTGTGGTAATTGTACACATTTCACTGCCACACACACCGGTACCTCCATCATTTTCACCACTGCAGCCCCAGTTCTCCTCACACCATCCCTCTGATCGATAGTTGATGACCCATCAATAAATAAGAGCTCACCCCCCTCTAGTGCGTTTTCCTCAACTTTTCTAGTACATGAGTACATTTCAGTTATTTGTGTACAGTCATGGGCATAATCTCCCTCCTCAATTACTTCTGCTAGGAACCTTGCAGGGTTGACCGTGCTACATCTAACAATTGATAGTTCAGCTCTGGATAGAATGATCTCATAACCTGATGCTCTTTGCGTGGTTAGGGTGGATTTAGGTTTATTTAATATCGCAAAAAGTGCATGTTCCACAAATAGTGTAGTCGGGCACCCCATGGTGATTGCTGATGCTTTTTCCACCGCAAAAGCAGCTGCGGCGAGAACTTGTTCGCAGGGGAAGTGGCCTAACATTACAGGATGTAAGTGGCCACTGTAAAATGCTACGGGTTTGTAGCCCATGCTTGTTTTTTGAGCCAACACTGCTTTCATTACTGCTGAGTCGCAATGTGAAAATATAAAAAATTGCCGCTCATAGTCTGGGGATGCCAGTACCGGAGCAGTTGATATCGCATCTTTTAATTCATCAAAAGCTTCTTTCATTTCCATCGTCCACCCCAGTTTTTTCTCCCCTTTATTAGCTTCCCGTAACGCCTCAAGCAGGGGTCCTATGTATGAACTGTAATCAAATACCCAAGCTCTACAGTAGTTGCAGAGCCCCAGGAACTGCTGCAGTTCCCTTACAGTTTGTGGCATTGGAGTGGTCGAAATAGCTTGTGCTCTTTGTGGTGCGATCTTTCTTCCATGTTGGGATATAAGCTGACCAATGTAAAGTACCTGTTCTTGACAGTACTGTATCTTTTCCATGTCTACCTTGTAACCTTTGTCAGCCAATATTGTCAACATTTTTAAGGAGTCCTCTCTGCATGTTTTTTCGTTTTTACTGCAAATTATTATGTCATCCACATACTGCAACACCGTGCTTTCTACTTCAATGTTACCCAAATCCATCTGTATCACTCTGTTGAAAATTGAAGGTGATTCACAATACCCTTGTGGTAATCTGGTGTGCTTCCACTTAGCGTTTCTGTAAGTGAAGCTCGTCAGATCTTGTGAGTCTGGGTGTAATGGTATTGTGAAAAAAGCATTTTTAAGGTCGATCACTGTAAATCGTGATGCTTCTGCTGGAATGCCACACAATATTGTGGCCGGGTTTGCAGCTACGGGATATTCCGCTTCTACTATGTTGTTCAAGGGCCTGAGATCCTGTATAAAGCGCCAAGACCCCCCTTTAGCCTTGCGCACTGGGTACACAGCCGTATTACATGGTGATTCTGAGGGGGCCAATATACCATTATTTATAAGGGCCATTATGGTTTCATATATGCCCTCATCTGCCTCTTTTGATAGTGGGTACTGTTTTACTCTGGGGAGTATTGCACCTTTTTTCAATTTTATTTTTACTCCCCCTATACTTTTTATGCAGCCCACGTCATAGGGGCCAGTAGTCCACAATGATTTGGGTACCTTTGACATATCGTCCTTAAAGAAAGGGACCGGGGTGCATGCGGGTGCCTCAAGTGCCATTGCAATTTTCTGTGCTACTTGTTTGTAGGCCACTCTTAGCCATATTTCCACACTCATCATAAACACCATTTCACCTTCCTCCTTTTCATCTGAAAACAGCTCCTCATCTGACACCTGGGTGAGCCTACATCCCTCTGCTAATGCTATCACTGCCCTCCACGCTCTTCCTTCTCTGTCTTGGGCATGTACAGCAATATAATCAGCTGTTGCAATAATGCTCTCAATATCCATAGAAACCACCTTCCCTTCTGGTTCATTAACAGGTGTTTCTGGTCTGAACAGATAGGCTGCTGGCCTTCTCCATATTTTCCCTTCTATCCCTGGCATCCATGCAATCGCCATGTCCGTTCCATACTGGAAGAGTTCACCATCTACTGGCTCCGCCCTAATCGCTGTCTGTCCACAGTATGCCTGCATAATTTGTCGTGCTGTGAGCATGTTAATCCCCGGAGTAGAGCAAATTATGCCGTCCTCAGTAAAGGAGATCGTCATATTCAACCTATTCATTATATCTCTCCCCAGTATATTTACTGGTGAGGCACTATAATATAAAAGTGGAACTGACAGATCGTAATCTCCAATAGATAAGGGAATGTTATCAGTAAAGGGAACCAACCCTCTAGCCCCAGAGAATCCTTGGGTGTTCATGGTCTCGCCTGACATCTTAAATTTTCCTTGCCTTATGCAAGACCGGGTCGCCCCGGTGTCAACAAGGAATGATAATTTTTTGTCACCTATCGTTACCTCTATGCGTGGTTCCTCCGCACTATTAGGTGTTACTGACAGGATGGGACACACCAAGGCCGTCTGTGGGCTGTCCTATTGGGGGTACAACGACTGGCCATTTCCGGTATAAGGGTTGTGTCCCAAAACCGTCACCCTACCCAGTTGTGTTTGTGGTATTTGTGGTTGTTGTGTCATCGCTGTGGCAGTGTTTGGGGCTGTTGTTGTGTTAATTGTTGTTGTTGTTGTTCATTTCCTTGTGGCAACATTTGCTGTTGTGGTATGCCCTGCTGTACCTGTGCGGGCCGTGGTTGTCCCTGATCACTCCATGATGGTGTTCCTGGTCTAACTCTACACGTGCGTGACATGTGCCCCAATAGTCCACAGCTCCAACACACCGGTGGTTCCCTATTCTGCCATGGAAAGCTCCCTGTGTTGTCCTGGTATACTGGTTGCCCTGTGGGGTAGGAATTTCTAAATCCTCCCACCTGCGGTTGGGTACCATACCCGTACCCTCTCCCTCTCATAATTCCTCCTCTCCCCCGGTTATAATTGTAATATCCAGCTCCTTGCATTGGGTATCCTCCTCCCATGTTGGGCGTGTATGGTTGGAGTGGCGGCACCTGTTGTGTTGTAGTCTGTGAAGGTGGTATTTGGGAGGAATCTTGTGCAGCCACTACTTGTGTGGGGCTTTGGGTCATTGTTGTAGGTGTAGTTATTAGTGCCCCTTCCATTGTGTATTTAGTAAGCTTTTTCTGTATTAATTTAGCCTTTTCCGTTTTCCTGTCCTCTTCCTTTTGTTTCATTTTTCCTTGCCATGTCCTACAATGATGCACTATAGTCAGTTGTATTTCGGGCCATGGTTTTGCTTCCATTCCCACTACTTTCTTTAGTTGTTTCTGAACTCCTTCTGGGAGCCCTTGTACCAGTATATGGTAAAATATTGCTGGTGTTTTATCCCATTGCTCTCTAGTTTCCATGCGCCACTTCTCTTGGATTTCCTGGATATAATCAACAGGATCTTCGTTCTCATGCATCTTGCGGGATGTAATTGCTCCTATATCTGATGTGTCTGGGTACTGTACCCTCAATGCCTGCCATAGTGCATGTCTGCAGTTTGCGAACGGTGCCCCATCGTGCGATGTATTTGTTATTGTTACCCCATGAAATCCCGCTCTCTTCCATATGTCATCCGCTCTATCCCCTAATATTGATATTAAAAGGCCCTTTACATCTCCTACTGCCAGCATCTGTCCTGCGGTGTGTTTTTCCATTTCATATATCCATTTATCCGCACCTCCACTTAATGATGGGAGCCTACATTTTATATTTTCTTTATCGGTATGCTTCCAAGGAACATACTGTGGTCTAACCCCACCTCTCTCCAAAAGTGGCATTCAATTATGTCTTGTTTCACCCTTTGTGTTCCATAATATTGAGTCCTCACACCCTTCCTCCTCTTCCCTTTCTTCCACATTTTCACTTTCGTTTGTATTTCCCCTGCTCATACCTCTTTCTTTTCCCCTTCTTCCATCTTTCTCTGTATTTAATGTGGGCATTTGTATACCTCTTTCCTGCCTGCGACTAGGGAGGTCTCTAAGCCGCCATGTATAGGGTGTCCGTTCGTCGGTGAAGGGCGCTAGTTTTATTTTGCGTAACGAACGTGAGGTGGTTGAGCATGTAGGGTGCGATGGGGGAGGGCGTGATGGGGATGATGGGGATGGGGATGTTGCGTCCTCATATGCCTGTCTTTTCTCTATTCCTTTCTTTCCCTCCTCACTTCTCTCCATCTCATCCTTTCTCCTACTGATCCATGGTGAGTCTATGTTGGTCCGGGTGATGTATAGTTTATCTAAGCTTTCCCTTTCACTGTTTCTCCCTTCATTTTCCACTCCCTCTTCCTCACTACAAAAGCTATTCATAAACGGCACCCCCCACTCGGTCTTTTTCCCCTTGATCGTTACTGTTTGTAAATCTATTAGGTCCAGTTCTCCTCTTTCTCCTTTATCAACCGCTCCCTTTTGTGCTGATGTTGTTGCTACTTCTGTGTCATCATATACATCCCCCCATATTCCACTCTCCCTTCCCCTATCTCCTCTTTCTCCTTCATACCTTTCCTCCATCTCCTTACTATTTTCCTCCCTTTTCCTTTTCAATTCCTCCATCACTTCACTTCTCATCTGTTCTAATATTCTTTCATCCTCTTTCTTCCTTTCCCATTTCGCCCTTTCTTTTTCTACTATACTCTCCATCACCCTCCCTTCTTCGTATTTCTTAGTTGATTCTGATAGTAACCTCCTCCTCCATATTGCCATTTCTTTTTCTTTTTCTTCTTCTTCCCTTTTCTTTTCCCGCAGTATTACTCTTGATACCCTTTCAGCTGCTGCTTTTACCCTGTCAGCTTCTCTCCTTTGCTCCTCAGTTCGTTCCCTTATTTTTTCCAATTCGTTCTTACCTTCTTTCCTTTTCCTCGCTCTCTCTCTCTCCTCCCTCTCAAGCTGCTTGATCAATTCATTCTGTTCATCCCTTAATTTTGCAATCGTTCCTCCAAAATCTCTTTTTGTCTTAACAGCTCTTCCCCCCTCAATTCACTCTCCCTGGCATTATCCTCGTCTGTTTTCTTTACTACCTCCTTCTCTTCTCCTGTTAATGAACCTCGTAATTTTAATAATATCTGTGCAGCTACCCATTCATCATTTCCTATTTCCCCATTCTGGTCTTCTCCAGTCCTCCCCTCCCCTGCTGGCATTTTCCTATGAGCCACATATGGTGGAGGGCTGTATGCCGGGTTCGAGTATCCCTCAGCCGCCCTTAACTGTCCTCTTTCTATTTCTCCCAATTCTCTTAAAGGGTACAACCCCCCTCCCTCTGTTTTTACTCCCGTTACTAGGGGTATATCATTGCTCGGTTCCTTTTTTATTTCATCTGCTTTATTATTCTTTTCTCCTCCCTCACCTCTGTTTCCCGTGGTCTTTGGGTCCTCATACCCCTGTTTCCCATCCTCTCCTTCCTCCTTAATCTCTGTTTCTTCTGGTATTTCCCCCATAGTGAATATTCCATTTGGTCCTGGTCGGGACCCCTGGAACATCCTCCATAAGTTAAACACCTCCACGTGGTTTGCCAACTTCTTTCCTTTATATGTATTGTGCAGATGATTTAATAGTGAATGTTGGGCATATGGATCGAAGCTACCGTTAGGCGGCCACGGTGTTAGCATTTTGTTATCTGTCCCCTGGGTCCATTCTATGCTATACTTAATCAGTTTCTCCCTATGGGGTGGCAGTGTTGTGCATATGTATTGTAGTGGCGTGGTGAGGGTGTTCCCCCACCCTCCCGATCCTGTTCCGTATGACATAGTAGCGCTCCACTCGCTACCCTTCCCTAATCTGGTATCAGTTTATCCAACTAGTAGTTTACAATATACAGCCTTATATCGTTACCTGGCCCCATAAGTTTGGGGACTTACGATAGTCCGCTTAAGGAAAATTATAAAAATATAGTAGTTTACATTTGTAGATTTTCCTCTGCCTTTCTTCCTTTATACAACACCCTTACGGCCCCCTGCGGCCGAGGCGTACGTAGCCCCCTGCGGCTGCGTACCCCTTATTACGTTCTTATACAGTCGTCCTGTTTTCACGTGCTCCTCCCCCTTCTACACTTGCCGTGGCCGGCGTTCTCTGTGCGCAGCCACGTTCCCCGTTTCGCCTTTCCTCGATCAACTCGTTTACCGTTTATCTCCGTTTCCACTCCCTTACCACAGTTCTCTTCCCCACCACTCTCAAAAACGAAGATGCCTCGCGCTTGCGATATCCTATGAAAACCCTACTGGTGACGTCACCGATCACGTAGAGCTACTGGTAAGTTCTTCATATACTCTTTAAATCCGAAATACACCTGCAATCTACCCCCGTTAACCCCACAGCTGTCTTCCTGTCACTCCTGGAACAAGGTAATCAAATCAACAATATAATCGGACTGCGCACGCTGCGTCGCCTCGCGTGTGATACGCCCCTCGACAGGAGGGCTTAACCAGCCAATTATCTTCCGTATTGGGCAACTAACTAGCTACCGCCTACAGGGAAACGTCATCTACCTATCGAGTGTCTTGCTCGAACAATAGGGATCCTCATCTACTCATTGATCAATAAATGCCAAATCGTAGGAAACCACACACACACACACCCTTGCACTTAGTCGCGGCCTAGGCCAATCAGTGTCTACGAGCGGCCGCACGTGATGTTTTCGCGCTCCGCCCCCTTCTCTCGCGTTACGTAGCCAACTGCTCTCACGCTTGTTCAACTATCATTCATTCTATTTCTAACACTAAACTGTCAAACCTTCGCCGTTCACCTGTGCAACACCTCCCGCCTCCCGTATTTAATTCCTCCCCCCTCCCTCACAATTTCACATTGTTTGTTGTGCGTGGCATGCTCACCAAGTTCTCTTGATGCGGGGCCGCTCGACTGCGTGCACCCCTCCAAGCGGCTCGCCACCTCCCCTCGTCTGGACCACGTCTGGACACTCGCCAACCGCGGGCGGGATACTTCTCAACCGGCTCCCGAGGGCCAATATCCGGATTGCGCTGTCCGGTCTTCTCGCAGTTCCGCGACGGTCCTGTAGTCCTCAGAAGGGGGCGACGGGAGAGGGGGCCGCGCCGCCGGGCCTCCTCGCAACTGGAGTGCTTGGAAGAGGTAAAAAAAATAAATAAAAATGCCGATCTTAAACAGATCTCAGCAGTGCCTCCAACTTGTCGGGGGGAAATTCTGCCAGGGTCGGCCGGGCCGTCCGCAGACCTCCGAGCAGGGAGGCCCCAACTCCTCCCGTATATCCCAAAAGAGATAGAGTATGAGACACACACAAGAAGCAAGGTGACTCTGCTGTTTATTAAACACAAACGGCAGGGATGGGTCAAGGATCATACGCGTCTGACCTGACACACACACAATCGTGGGGCTCGCAGGCCCTTTTTACTGTAGTATGACGCGCTACTTGCGTCACTTTAGAAAGTTAACAAAAACCTATCGCCACTCTTAATTGGTTGCTCGAGTGGTAGGGTTAGTATAGCATACGTATAGAGAATAATATGAGTGGACGAGGGTTAGTCAGGTGATATATCTGGGTTGTCCCTACAATTAGATACATGAGAATTGTTACATGAAGACTCCTAATGATTGGTTAATGTTACTGGCGTCAGTGATAAGAGCCCCATGTTCTGATTGGTGCGCCCGTGAGCTTCCCAGCCTGGGACCATCGCTGTTCCCAGCTCTCGGTGTACCTGCAATTTGCAACAATGTTTCACTATGGGTACATGCAGACAATGTGAAGACTTATTCATGAGCTGGATGGCCGACTACTCCTACTGTCGCAGATGTCCATTGATCCTTTCAAGTGTATCTGCCTGTGTCTCGTAACGAGGGATCCAGACGCCTCTTTCCTCCTGGGCTTGGCATCTCGTCAGGTTCGGCTTGGTCACGTGAGGTGGGACCGTGTTTGAGGCAGAATTCTGCACAATTAATATTGTTTTTCCACTGTGTGCCTGATTTAATTGCAGGTGCGACTTTGATGTTGGTGCACGGCGTGCGAGGTTGCAACATTGTGCCCTTGATGGTCTGCTTTTGGAATGTGGGTTTGCAACATTACGACCTTGGCTGTCTGCTTTCGCCAGGCTCATTCTGCAGGATCAGCAACCTGACTCTTGTTTTGTTAATGTCCACGGGAGCTCTTGCTTGCGGCCTACTTAGGCCTGGTGTATAGGTGGAACCGTTTGGTACACAGGCGCTTTAGGTTATAGTCTCATACTGTCTTATGACCAGTATCGTGTCTTCGTTATAATTCTCATTATGGCACCTAGGTTTAGAGGAAGCGTAAGCAAGCTCTTTAGATGAGTTCATGGTGCGTCTTGCCTTTCTGCATTTTGAGAGCCTATGTGGAAAATAATAAAGATGCACGTCCGTGAGTATGTCTGTCGCCTACGTCATAGCACTGAGTATATTCTTCGTGTAGATTGGTGTGGGAGTGTCCAGTGTGTATGTTGGCACAGGTGTGCTATCCGTTGGCTAGGTCGTCATGGCATCTCTAACGACGTATAGTTTTAGTCCAGATGATCCATGCCGCAGGCATCGGCATGGGCAGGGCGGGCTGCTGGGCAGGCAGATGGACACATCCTTATGTTCCTGTACCAGGGTATCTGGTCGTCTGGTAGATGGGCAAACTCTTCTCGTGGCGGGTGCTTGGGCCGTGTACCTTTAGGCCAGGCGCGAGAGGGGGAAGATGGGAGCCTGTTTTTCCATTTTCCCACTTCACCTTATTAGTATGAAACATATGCATTGAGGTATTCTACTGCATGCCAATTGATTGGCTATATATTTGCATGTGGATGATTTGAAACTTTTTGTTAAACACACACAGGAAAGCCTTGATATTATTCTGTTACATGTAAGTCAATATGGGGCATTCTCCGGTTTAAAGATGAAGCTATATCCGAGATTTGTTCCTCTTTTAGCATCAGCCAGGGGACTTGTGTAGGTTATATGCTTCATATGGCAACACATAAAGCCATACAATATTTGGGGTCTGAAGTTACTTCTAATCTCTTTGCCTTTTAGATATAATTTGGGAGTTGATGTACCTAACCTAAAGTCCCAAATTGACAGGCGGAAATCTTTCCTCCTTTCCTTAATTGGAAGAATTTCCCTAGTTAAGATGGTTGTCTTACTCAAATATTTATATATGTTTATAAACGCACCATTCATTTTGCCTAAAGCTTCTTCACCAAACTATGGGGTCCCCTCTTAAAGTAAACTCTGGGTGGAAAGCGTGTGAGAATTGGATGGACGATTTTGACTGTGAATTTGGAATTGGGTGGTTTGGCCAAGACTGACAGGCTTACTTCCTCCTTTATTACTGGTTCTCTCCCTGGCCTGGCCGACCACATGTTAGTATTGAAAGAATAGGTGATATAAATGTGTTTGGCACTACATGTAATGGCTGAAACAGGCTAGCTGCCACGGGAGACTGGATTCTCACTTTTTTTCCCAATCTAATACCGGTAGGGTATATGGCCAGCATGGATATTACTTTTGCAAGGATTTTGATTAACATGATGGAGCAGCTGCACTTGTATACATTGGGCACTTTTTTCCTGACAATCATTTAATGTCCCTGGAATGGTTCAAAATATTAGTTGGGGGGGAGTGGGAGTGGACATCGGCCCTTGACATTTTTGTTTACTATGAGATACAATGTTTTGTAATGGTCTGTTTCCCAAATTTCCAACTCAACTGCCTATGTTTGCCTCTGTACATGGCATGATGGAAGCACAAGGCGAGGAAAGACTGGTATCGGCCCTCTACTCTAAAATCATTTGGGAAGATGTGCATTCATTAGAGCGTTCTAAGCAAGATGGGAAAGGGATTTTCAAGAATGCAATGAGCATTTATTTTAAATGTGTCCATCATAGTATAAGACTGCATACTCAGCGTTCTACTGGATGCTGTTATTTTAATAACCATGTTTTTCTTCTTTTCGCTTGGCAATGTCTGGCTGTTGCTATGTTTTGGCATGAGGTGTTTGAAACTGTTTGTAAAATGCTAGATAGATTTTGAGATTTCCCCTTATCCTTTAATTGGACTTTTAGGTCTTGCTGAGTAAATTACAAGTCAATCTAGTAGGCTTATAGGTTTATTGCTTTTACTGGCTTGGCCATGTGTTGTCAGAGCATGGATGTGCCTGCCCACCCTACCGTCACCGCTCCCCAGTTTTGCTGAGGTGTGGCCAGTTGCCATGATGGGGTGCAGGCTTTTCTAGAAATATTCATCATGGTTGCAGAACCACTTTACATTTTGAGTTGCAGGACTACTGTCTCTGATAATGGCGATGACAAGTCTTCCATACGTGCCGGGACAGCTCATTTTTAACTCCTTGGTGCTTTCATGCTTTGGTTGAAGCTATGTACAAGAAACCATATATATGTACATTTTCACTTATCTGGATTGATTGCTGCAATTACTTAATTTCTCTTATCAGCACTATTGATGCAAGCTCCTGGTTTTGATACATTTGGCAGGGACATAAATGAGGATTTGCATTATATGACGGTCTTTGTGTTCAGGAAGTAAATCCTATTGCCAATGGGGTAATTTTTAGGCGAGGTCCAATATATTTTAATTTAAGAGCCAATATCATTTTATGATCCATACTTCTGTCCACATAGTAATTGATTGGGAGGGAGGGGGGAAATGTTTCCCATGAAGTTCGTTTTCAGATAAGGTATTGATTGAGCTTGTACCCCCTCCTGTGATGGTACTACTGATCTGAAAATATCAGTAGAGAGTAGGCTTTAATGTGTCGATTGTTTGATATACTTATTGTAAAGTGTATTTTTATTCTGTTTCATCAGGAATATCTGCCTGATTTTGAGTAGTGAAAGTGGCGGGTCCTCCTCTTTTCTGCAATGCTGGTTATGGATAAGTGTTGTCACTGCTCTGTTCGCAGGTCAATATAATGTTCATCAGGGACGCCTTTTCACCAAAATGCAAGGGGTAGTGGAAGTGACATCACAGTGCCACGCCCCCAAGAGTGACATCTCAGGAAGTGATGTCATTTGACCACGACCCCACGTGACATTACAGGAAGTGGCCTCATAAAGCATTATCTCTCAGTACACTAAGAAAAATATGGTTATGATATCAGTGTATTGTGACATTTCATACAATAATGGGTCATCATATGTAGCAGTGTCAAGGTCCATGTTGCCACAGGAAGTGTATGAACCCAAATTCCCTCTTTATGCAGATCCGCCCTGTTATTGCAACAGGACTACAGAGCGAAATCACATTCTGGGGGGACAAGGGCTAAAAGGCGGGCATAGTGATAGGGGAAAGCCAGGATAAAATAATTGAAAGTATGAACTCTGGCTTTGTACACCCAATCAAAGAATACCAGTCAAGAAATAAAGATCTCACAAAATGAACATAAATCTCCGACTGGTGAATTGTGCAATCATCATCATCATCTATGTGGGATGGCTCAGGTGAGCTATCAGTTCAGAGTAGACACTGCAGACAGTAACAATCGATAACTCAAGGGACCTACGGGCTCTGTCTGTGGCTTAGAAGGGGTCCTGGGAAGTAGAATCATGTTAGACAATGACACTAATGAGAACTCGATGCCCTGTTATATGGATGTAAATGCGAGACCACCACCGTCATCACAAATACAGGATCAGACTGAGGCCAGTACACATGCGCACAATCCGGGAGCCACTGTACAAAATCATTGTTCGTAACTTACACATCGCTTCAGATCTTGCAACAAAACATATTCTACCGCGTTTTCTGCACTCGCAATTCCTCTCTGCTCTCGTATTTTTACCTTTTCATGTGATGCTCATATTACCCGTGTGCCGTTTGACTTATCTGTGCAACCACGGGACCACAGCTGCCCACTTAAGGGGCAAGCAGAGAATTATTACAAAATATATCAAGTCAATGATTCACCTGCGCATGTGCACTTTGTTCTTTCCCGGTCTCCAGGTGTGGGGAAATGAAGCGACAACAAAACAAGGCCCTAACTTTCCCGAAGAAGCCCAATGGAACCCCCAGAGAGCTGGACCTGGCACTTTGTCCTGATCACAGCTCTGGGAGAATCGAAGGAAATCTCGGAGGGGCAGTGTTTCTAGGAACTCAATGTCCCACCATGAGATGGTGTCTTGCACCAAAACAGGAGAATGTTGCTCCTTCCTGTTCCTAAACCCGTGCCAGATATCGGGGGCCTTCCAAGACTTTGGGGGACACGGGAGGAGAAGGGGACTCTTACCACTGGACTTGCTCAAGTTTTCCAACTTCACCCAGTCACCAACTAAACACAGGGCTGTCCTGAAATGATCAGGACGCGGCCTACAGCCTAGCCCCTGTGATGGGTGACCCTCCTGCGTGTATTGCCCCTTTAAGGGGATGTGTCCCTCCCACGTGTATTGCCCCTTTAAGGCCCAAGCTAATAAAAGGAGCCCCTGCAGGCACGTGAGACAGAACGGCTGCAGACTCCGTGGAAGGTTGGTCTGAGTCCGTGTCTCATTGATGATGTAGGCCGCAGGCCTACATGTGGGAGGTACAGGCCTGCAGGCCCTGGTGCCATGGGACCCTCGTGCCAGGACGGTGGCCGAGGTCCGCATGGTCAGGATCCTGGCAGGCTGTGGCGCTGATGTCCCCTAGTGCCACGGGGCCTGCCGGATGGACATGGCAGGCCCCAAACTCCCACAGGCGCTGGGCCTGTTTGGTGCTGTGAGGAAGCAGCACCCCGGGGGCGCCTGCCGGATGGACATGGCAGGCGACCCCCAACAGCCCCCCACAGCCCTTCCAGCGGAATCGTGTGAGTTATGAGTCACCGGTTCCTTAAAATGGCAGCAACAGTATTTAGGATTCCACAGTCCGGAGGTCCATAAGCGATGCAGCTGCCTGTCATGTGATAACCTACAGTGAATGTTAGCTGGGTCCACCAGGCTACAGCAGTGCCAGGCTTCTAGGCTCTAAAAGTCTAAACCCTTGTGAAGGCACTTAAAGATGGAAAAAAAGTGGAGATGGAAAGATGGAGAGAGGAGGGACAGACATCTCGGAGTCTAGGGATGAGAGAAAGAGGAGATGAAGAGGAGAGGGGAGTAGAGGGAGATAACATGAAGGAGAGAGGAATTAGTGGTGTGATAAAAGTAGGTACAGGAGATAACGGTAGGGACGGGACCGTTGATGAGAAAAAAAACTGTGACGGTTGAGAGAGAAGAGGAAAGGAAGGAGAAAACATTAAAGGAAGGGGGAGTTCAAGGGGAAAGGAGCAGAGGCAGGGAACGAGAGAGGCTAAAGGCGGTGAATCGAAAGAAGGAACAAGGGAACAAGAGAGAAAAGCAAGAGAATCTCTCTCTCTCTCTCTCTCTCTCTCTCTCTCTCTATCTCTCTATCTCTCTCTCTCTCCCCCACCAGGGGGTACCGCGGCTGCAGGCGATGACGGATAACAACTGTTGGGGGTCTGTCCTTGGCCCCCCCAGGCGTGCCCGTGAGCCCCCAACCCAACAGAGCTCAGACGCACACGTCCGTTAGGTTCGGGCTCCCCGGTCACTCTGCGGTTCCGGGAACGCCCCGTTTATTTAAGCCGCACGCGGCGAAGTGCAACGTCACGCCGCCGCGTGCGCAGCCCTTACGGGGCAATGCCACACTCCTCCTTTTTCAGGAGGACACACAATTACTTTATTAGATAAACACAACATATCACACATCAAACAACTTGCCCATCCTGGACCCAGGCCTCTTTAATGTCAGCCCCCTCACCCCGGATGACTCTCCAACTGTCCCAACACATACTCACTGAGGTAAGCGGGTTTCCCTCGCCCAGTCCTCTGGGGGTACCTCCCGCTCACCTCCGGCACCGACAGTCCGTCAACAGTAGCCTCCCGACACGGAGAGCCCGGGGCACTGAGAGGGGGGGGGGGCATCTTCCTCGGGGATCTCGGCAACACCAGGGTCCAGAGGGGGTTCAGTTCTCGAGTCCCCCAGCTTCTTGAAGAAGCTGACGTTGCGGGTGACAGCCGTCCGCCCATCGGAGGCCGTCACCATTGACCCCTTCACAGCGACCACATCCAGGGGCGCCGGTTCATAAGGCAGTGACAACTTCCTGTGAGGATGGCGGTTCCGGATGAGCACCTCATCCCCGGGTTCCAGCCGCTGGGGCCGCAGGCCCCGTCGCACGTTCTCTTGGCTGATCCTGGCCAGTCGGTCGGCCTCCACCTGCTGGTCGTTGATAACCCCAGGCTCTCTCTCCTGTACCTCCGGCAGTAGACCCCGGGGGCATCGCCGGAACAGCACTTCCGCCGGGGCGACACCAGTGGAGGCATGTGGGGTGGTGCGATACACTCGCAGGAATTGATACAAGGCCCGTTGGAGGGGCTGGCCTTGTCCTTGCGCAATCCGAAATGTCTTGTTTAGTGTTCGCATCAGCCTTTCTGCATCGCCGTTGGCCCTCGGCCACAGCGGGGATATCTTTCGATGTTGGACTCCACAGCTGGCCAGGAACTCTGAGAAGCGTTTGCTTTGAAATGGCGACCCATTGTCCGAGCACAGTGTCAGGGGAAACCCATGGGTTGCAAAGATCTTTTCCACGCCGACCACCACATGCTCGAATGCCACCGATTCCACGAACTCCACCTCGGGGTACCGGGAGTACTCATCGACTATGGCCAGAAAATGGGTGCCCACGGACGTGGACCCAAAATCGGCATGTACGACCTCCCAGGGCCTGGTCCCCCTAGGCATTGCCTCGATAGCCGGTTCCCTCTGCACCGGGGAGGCGGCCTGGCACCATATATAGGCCGCCACAAAGTCATCGACCCTTCTCTCTAGCTCCGGGAACCAGACCTTCATCCGCAGCCTCGCCTTCGTCTTGGCAGCACCCTGATGTCCGTGATGGGCCAAAGCGATCACCTCACCCACTTTGGAGTGGGGGACCACTATGCGATCCCCCGGAGCAGGAGCCCCGACTCAGAGAAGGACAGCTCATCTTTCACCTTCCATAGCTGTTCAAGGGCGGTCTTCGCCTCATGGGTCCGCCCTGCGAGCGCTTCCAGGACGAGCTTCCAAGACCCGCTCTGCATCGACTACTTCAGTATCTGGAAGCACCCATCCTCGGCTGCCGCGGCCTCCAGCTCCGACAGGGGCAGTGCATTTGGTGTTGCTCCCTCCACCACCATCCTGACATGGTCGTCCGCTTCTTCTGCACAGGTGTCTCCTGCCACTCCCCCACGCACTCCGGGATGCCGGGAAAGGAAGTCCGCTGCATTGTTGGCCCCTGGCCGGTATACCAGCGTGACCCCGTATTCCAGCAATGCGAGCATCCATCTTTCAATTCTGGCCGGGGGCTTAGATGACGAGCCCGCCAGAATCGGGAGCAGGGGTTTATGATCAGTCACCACCGTCACCGGACGTCCCAGCACATATAGGCGAAAATGACGGCATCCCCACAAGACCGCCAGGGCCTCCCTCTCGATCTGGGAGTATCGCTGCTCCGTTTCCGAGACCGCCTTACTGGCGTATGCAATGGGCCGGAGGTTTCCTTCACGGTCCACCTGGGTCAGGACCGCCCCCAGGCCAAACGGACTGGCGTCGACCACGATCTCCGAGGGTAGCGCCGGGTCGAAGAACGCCATGGTGTCCTCCGCTGTTAGGGCACCTTTGATGTCCTCGAACGCCGACTGTTCCAGTGGACCCCAGTGCCAGGCAGTATCTTTCTTGGTCAGAGCTCTGAGCGGCTCAGACCTCGAGGCCAGGTTTTGGATAAACCGACCACAGTAGGTCACCATGCCCAGAAAACTCCTCACTTCTGACACGGATTCCGGGGGCTGTGCACTCTTAATGTCCTGAACCTTCCGTGGGTCGGGTGACACCCCACCCTCCTTGAACACGAACCCAAAGAATTCTATTGATGGGCGCAGGAATTCGCATTTGTCCCTATGGAGGGTGAGACCCAATGATTGCAGCCTCTCGAAGGTTTTGGCCAGGCGCTTCAGATGGATCACCTCCGTGTTGGCAAACACCAAAATGTCATCACTGATGTTGAGCACCCCTTCAAGATCAGCAAGTGCACCCCGGATAATGTTCTGAAACACTTCGGCAGCCGACGAGACCCCAAAACTCAACCTCTTGTACCTGTAGAGTCCCCGGTGGGTGGTGAAAGTCGTTATATACCGGGACTCAGGATGGAGGACAACTTGATGGTACCCTGCTCTGAGGTCGAGTTTAGAGAAGAACCTGGCCCCCTGTACCTCAGCAATTATGTCATCGATGGTCGGGGTCAGGTGTCGCTCCCTTTTTATGGCCTTGTTGGGCAGCCTCATGTCTACGCAGATGCGAACGGAGTCCGGCTGTTTTGGTTTCCTGGCCACGACAATGGGGGACACCCATGGAGTTGGGCCTTCCACCTTCTCGATGATGTCCAAGGCCACCAGGTTGTCCAGTTCCTTGTCGACTTGCTCTCTCAGATGAAAAGGAACTCTCCGGTGTTTCAGGGCGATAGGTTGTACTGAGTCGTCAATGTGTAGCCGGACTGGATCACCGGTCATTCTCCCAATGCCATTGAACAGGGCTGCGTACTTGTCCAGTAGGTCGTTGATGTCTTCCAGGTATACTGAGTACGCAAAACTCACTATCCCGAGCGCCTCCGCAGCCGCGCAGCTTAGCAGGGTGTTATTGCTTATGGGGGTGACGTAGAATCGTGCTCTGATCTTCGATCCTTCATGCTCCACCTTCGCCACGAACGCTCCGTCCAGCGGTATGGGCTCGAGTCCACCGAAGGCGAAGATGCGAGCTCTTGGCGCAGCCAGGTTCGGCAATGGGTCAAGAGCGTCATAATGTCCCCTGGCCATAACATTGACCGATGCCCCTGTGTCCACCAGCACGGGGACAGGCGAGTGATTCACCTCCACTACGCATCTTGGCTGCCTCCTGCTTTTGCCTTTTAGGACCCCCATGCTTGAGACGAAGAAGATGTTTTCCTCCTCCTCTGCTTCAGCCTCCTCTGCCTGAGCCTCCTCTTCCGCTTGATCCACCTGGGCCACGTTGGATGGCCGGGTTTGACGCGGAGTCCAGACCCGGGCAGGACCTCTGGGTACCATGACAGGTAGCGCCGACTTGCACACTCTCGCGAAGTGATCCGGCAGGCCACATCGGCCACATGTTCTTCCTGTGGCTGGGCACTCTGTGGGGTGGGGGAGGTCATAGCCACATTTCTGGCATGATTCCCCCGACCTTCCTGCCCTGTCTCGGGGGGCTCCGCCAGGCCTTCTCGTTCCTCTGCCGCCCCGCCACACAGTGCACACCTCTTCGGCTTTGATCGAGCGTGATCCTGCTTCCATCTTGCTCGCCCGTGCCTCAGCCACTACGTGACATCGACCCAGCTCTAGTATACGGTGCAGAGTGATTCCCGGCTCCCTGAGGACCTGTCTCCTCAGTTTGCCGGAGGAGCATGCTTGGATCAGCATTGTCCGTATCATGTCCTCCGCGTCCCCCCACGCGCACCCTTGGGAGAGGCGGCGTAGGCGGCCGTAAAACGTATCCAAAGTCTCATCCTCCTTCTGCTTGGCCGACAGCATCACGAATCTCTCGAAGTCTACATTGGCAAGTGGAAAGAAGTGTGCAAGGAGAGCCGCTTTCGTCGCACCATTGGTCTGGTTCCCCTGGAGTAAGCGACTCGAAGATCTCCTGAACCGCGGCTCCAGCCGAATACAGCATGGTGGCTACCATGCTGTCATCATCATCCACTCGAGCAGCCCTAAAGTACATGTCCAGGCGGGCCACCCACCTCCTCCATCGGGGCCCCAAACTGGATGGAGGGCCCGTGGGATCGAATTCTGGTATCGGTTGCAGGGCCGCCTGGGCTCTAGCTTGAGCCATGATGGGGCCGACAGGCTGTGCCCCTGGTGGTGCCTGTGGCGGCGGTTGCAGAGCTGCCGGCTGGGCCACCTGACCTTCGTCCTGAGATTCCTCCCCAGGATCCGCGGTGTCGCCGTCCTGTTCACTGTCGGACATGGGACTGAGCGCACAGGCACCCCACTACCAGACCTGAGGCCGCAACTCAGATTCCCACCACCACCATGCGACAAGATGAAGATGCTGAAAGATGCAGAAGACCTCTGAAACTGCCACCACCTTGTGATGATGAAGAGGATCAAAAGAGTGTCCTGATGATGAAGGGGGCGAGGAAGTGCCTTGTTGCCACCTTGCAGCAAAGCACTGCTGTGTAGAGGTCCCAAAAATTGAGCCACGTGGATGGACTAGGCTAAGCAGGCCCTGCCATTATAGCCCTCGTCCTGGCTAACACTTGACGTAGCGATCCCAAAATTTAATGAAAATTCACAAAATGGGCATGGGCGTGTGGATCATGTCCTCAGCACCCACAAGATCCAAAAATTAGACCCGGATCACCTTCTCGGTCCGAACCGGAGCTCCGAGAAGTTCCGCGGCCTTGTCTTCCGCAGCCACGGCATGAAACGAAACGTCCGTGAACGTTCCGATCGTTTCAGCAAAAATTCCGGACGCCTTTCACCGCCGGGCCCGGGCATCCGACATCACTCGTCGCCACTGTTGGGGGTCTGTCCTTGGCCCCCCCAGGCGTGCCCGTGAGCCCCCAACCCAACTGAGCTCAGACGCACACGTCCGTTAGGTTCGGGCTCCCCGGTCGCTCTGCGGTTCCAGGAACGCCCCGTTTATTTAAGCCGCACGCGGCGACGTGCAACGTCACGCCGCCGCGTGCGCAGCCCTTACGGGGCAACGCCACAACAACCATCCGACCAAACACGCCTCTAGGTGGGCCCGTGACACACACCCACCTCGACCGCAGTCAGCTGAAGTACTCTGCGACCTCTGGTGACCCCTAAATGATCATGGTGAGCAGGAGCACGGGAACTCTGATCAACCATACTCGGTGGCGCAGCAGTTCTGATGCAGCTATTTTACGAACACTTAAATGATGAGGGACCTTTTCACTGGTCCCTGAGCTACTTAACTGTAGTTGCACATACATACTTGATGCATGCATTCGTCTAACTTATTTTAATTGCTATTGTTCCATTTGGCCAATGTATAATGTCCGAATTCTTTGGGAGCCACATGAGTTATGAGTAAGATTTGTTCTTTGTATCACATTTTCGGATGAGGTTTTTTTAAGTGGCATAAAACATGTTTTGCACATTTGCCACTCGACGAATGAATAACCACAACTAAACTAATTGTTTATACTGAGCAAACCATGTTTTCTCCTGTTGTATATATTTTCTCGGTACAATGGAAGATCTTGAATTGACTTCTGAGCTCTATCTGAAAAAATCTAAATGTTTTAGCCTGCATATTTTGAAAACAATATATAAATGCACAATATCGAGTTTTTTTGTTTTGTTTAAATGCAGTAATTGGGAAGGGGCAATTTCCGTCTATAGTCCATACTGAGATGATCTGCGCAAATGGAAAATAATATGTGCACAAACGGAAACCATTCTCTAAAATTATTACAGGGAATAGTGGTGGTGTTGAACCCAGATGGTTCCAACAGAGGAGGCACGGCGCCCAGCACGGCCAGACTTCACGATTCCCTAAAACTGAATGCGTGGGAGTAACGTTTTTTTTTGTTTAATGAAAGGTCAAACCCCTCATTGGTCAATAATCACACATTACCAGACTTTTGTGCTTAACATTTCTCACACATTACCCCACATTTATAGAAGTTCTGAAAGTACCTTTTATTAAAGAAAACCATATCTAATGTATTTAGCTTGCCTGTGTGAATCCCATTTACTAAGCATTCCAACCTTCACTCTGGGTTATTCCGCCATCATTCCGTAGTCGAAACATATAGGATACGATAGTGCCATCTGTTGGCTACTGCCCATAAAAGCAGCAAGTAGTGAAAGAAAATCGAGTCGTAGAGAACGTGTGGTTTGTTTGAACCCAGTCCCTTTGCTCTGTGGTGGCAAAGTCTTGAATGCTTCCCAAGGCTCCCTGTGGACACGTAACAACTGGCTATGAAGCTCGTGTTTCCCGATATATATATATATATATATATATATATATATATATATATATATATATATATATATATATATATATATATATATATACACACGCCCCCCCTACGTCCCCCTCCCAACCACCTGGTCCCACGAGTTGGCCACTGCTGGGGCAAAGCACACGGAGGAGGCTTTCAAGTCGAGAGCTACCGGCTGTTCTCACCACATCAGAGAGTAAGGGAGTGTTCTGATGGACAATGTGTTGCATTTGGAGGCTCCTTGACCCGCAAACAAGGCTGTCAAGTGCCAGGTCAAACATGTGGATGCTGTGCAAAATCCAACCATTTACAAAGGTATGCGGAGCACCATGGCTTGCCACGAAGGGTAGGACTGCAAAACCAGCAAGAGTGCACCACAGAAGGGTGGCGGCACTCAAGGAGACACTCCCCACTAATGTGGATGCGTGTGAAGGTGAGGAAATTATCGGGGAAATCTTAATTTCTGCTGTCAAGAATGTCAACGTAAACTATGCTGATCATGGGGCGTGCCGTTATGATACAGTCAGAGCGGGCTCTTGTCCTCATAGACAAAGGGACATCAGTTAACGTGATGCCCACTGAACAGTTATGAACCTCACTCCAAAACCACAGTTGGTGTGCCCAAAGTTGTACCTTTTACATATACGGGTCTCTCGCCCACTTTGCTTACATGTGGCATCTACATCAGGGTGTCATACCATGACAGTCCCTATGCCAGCCTCATTGCTGAGATGCACTAGAGCAGAAGAGGTGAGCCTTATTCACTTCACATACAGCTTGTACTAAGATGAAGTGGAGTCGCTTTTAGAGGAGTGCAGTGACCTGATACAAGGCATTGGCTGACTTGAGTCACATTGACCGGACAATACAACCAGAGGCTCTGTGGCACCAAAGAGCACCTTTCCCCATGCACAAAAAGTTGGTGACTGAGCTATGCATGCTGGAATCCTAAGGTATCATTGAGAGGGTGATTTTCCTATGCCATGGGTATCTCGACTTTCATTGCCACCAGACCCAAGCACCATGAAGCAGTACCAATCTGTTTGGACATACAATTGCCTAATAGACCCATCAGCATGGAGAAGCACCTGCCTCCCACCTTAGATAATAACATTGCAGACTTTGAGGGCCCCATCTTCTTCTGCACTGTCTACCTCAATGCCAGGTGCCATAGAGGTCTGGTGTCACAAAGGTTCTAGGCCAATGACGATGTTCTTGTCTCATATTGGACTCTTCTGGTACCCATGCCTTCACTTCGGAGTCTCATCTGCATTCGAGATATTCCAGCATGTGATTTGCAGTGTGCTGGCAGGACTCTATGTTGTCTTGAATGCGAATGATGATGTACCCATGTACGTGATGCCTTAGAAAGAACATTTCAACAAGCTGGTTGCAGTCTTTCGCTGTTTCAGGGACAGTGGCCTCACCTTAAACAGATAAAAGTGCAAGTTCTTAGAGACGCAAGTAAAATTGTTAGAGTACGTATTCAAGGGTACAAGTTGTTCTGCTCACCCCACAAATATTAGCTTCTTCTCCCATATCGCCATCTGAGGTCAG
Organism: Ambystoma mexicanum; assembly: GCF_040938575.1. Taxonomy (NCBI): domain Eukaryota; kingdom Metazoa; phylum Chordata; class Amphibia; order Caudata; family Ambystomatidae; genus Ambystoma; species Ambystoma mexicanum. Next base: position 1,026,188,588 of record NC_090924.1, read on the forward strand.
AGGCTCTCCTGGGATGATGAGCATTTTCTGAGAGTGCATATATGACTGCCGCTAAGAATGTTCACCAAGAAAGATCACCCTTTGATGTTGGGCCCCATGAAACAGAAGGCTTTTGACAGCACAATAAAAAGCGGCACCACAATTTATTCTTTTTTTTTTTATCCTTCTAAAATGCTTGAAATATTAGTGGATGCCGGCTCTGTGGCTCTAGTGGTTGTGTTGGTACAGGTGGACAGGGCAGAAATCCATAGGCCAATTGCTTACGCCAGCCATGCTCTCAACTCAACCAAGCAGTACTGTTCACAGATCAAGCATGAGGCATTGTCTGTCCTTTGGGGATACTGCCATTTCCATCTTTGTCTTTGAGTAGGCTTCTACAACTTCAGTATTATGGTGTCAAGCTCCAGTGTTATCGGGTCTGAACAAGCTAGCGGATTACTTGTCACTTCATCCACTACCTTTGCAGGATTAAGGAGCAGTAGTGGATGCCCACACTGATGTATTGGTGCACATATTCACAAAATCATCTGTTTTGAGGATGATATTGCTTCAGTTGATTGCAGACATCTCAGCGCATCACCAGGGGATTCAGGTGGTCATTGATCACGTGAGGCAAGGCATTGGGAGATTTTCCTATCTCGTCTCTGTCACTGAGCATCGGAGATGCAGTCTTACCTCCAGGGCATGTGGAAGATGAGGTCCAGAATGTGCTGAGAAGGCCAAGGCCAAAATATTGACTACAGTACCATCCTTCAGAACAAACTCTTTATCATTATCCTCAACGAATTCTGCAGGTATTCTGAAGTTCAATTCCTTCTCTCTACAGCGAAAGAGTGCATCATACCCTTCCTGGAAGAACTGTCTGCTGAATTTCCAGTCTAGTCAGTCTAACAACAAATGCCCATCCCAAAGCAGGGCATTTCTGTCATTCCTGACCTTCCATTGGGTGAACCACAAGTGAATCACTCCCTGTTGGTCACGTGCTAACAGAAATGTAGAGGGGTTTACAAGGACATTGAGAGCAATGGTTGCCTTTTTAATACTAGAGCAAACATGCAGGCCAGTACCTACTCTAGATACAGAGCGGGTTGTCCAACAACAAACCAGGAAGAAAGTTGAAGGAGGAATATGATGAACAGCCACCTGGCGGTGGGTGACAAGGCACTGCTCCTTAATAGACCCTGCATCAAATTGAGCCTGCCATTGTGACAATACCATGGAAAGTCACTGCCATGTAAGGCTCCCTGATCACTATGAAAGAGACAACAAGGTAATGTGAAACAAAAGTTGATCATGCATGCTAAAACGATTTTCCAGGTTTTTGTTGAGGTACATGAAGCTGAACTGTCTAACTAGACAATGGACGACCATGCCATATTTAAAAAAATAGGAAGATACATCAACAGTGATAATGGACCATTCACCTGAGCCCAAGGTCAGACAAGAAACCAGCATCTTAGTACCTCATGCCCCTACCACGTGACAGTACCCCTGTCAAGGAGATTGGCGACCACTGCAGAGATGGTAAGATTTTATGATGACAGATGTGAGAAACCAGAGGGTGTTTCACCCTGCTGGTCCCCGGGGAGATATGTCAGGTGGCCAGGGCACGGTCATCGCCTCTGGATCAAGTCCCTGGGGGTGGACCAGTGCGGGAGGATCACCTGGGAGAGGGGTCTTCAGGGAGTGGGGGTGAGATAGCCAACAATGAGAAACAGTATTCCTCCCCCCTTTCTTTGTACATCCAACCTCTCCTATTTTTTAAGATTCGATGTTCCAGCCCCCCTCTTTCTGCACAAACACTAGGCTGACGAAGAGGGTGACTGAGAGTAACAAAACTCACACTTATACATAATACCGGACATGTCCCGCTAATTGGGTCAGGCAAAGACAGGCACTTGAATTCAAGTGCATACACCTGATCCCAATTAGCTCTCCTCACACGGATTAAAAGGCAGAACCAAGAGACACACTCTAAGCAAGGTGGAACACAAGTACGAGCAGAACTTCCAGGGCAAAGGCGAACCTACTGGAGCAGAGCAACGGAAAGGGATGAGAGCAGGGGATCGAAAACCCCAAGAGTTCCCTACCATAGGTCGTTCCCTCCTCAAGGCCACAAACGACACGTGGAGAAGGCCAGACTCCAATATCGAAGACTGCATTGTGTTTCAAGGACTCCAGCGATCCTCCCGGGTGAACGACAGAGTTGGGGAGGAGAGGCCAAGCCTGTGCTAAACTTTGACTCGTGAATTGAAAATCACAAAACCAAGCAAGAACCACACACAGCCGGTGAGTTGGCTGGAGACCTGAGAGTGCTAAGAAAGATTGACGTTTGCAACAACATATCGCATGTGAAGGCTGCACGTGTGTGGATGAGACTGGATGAAAGGCAGACCTGTGAATGAACTTTAAAATAAAGACAGCTGTGGAATCAGCAATACTGAGTGATGGAGTGGTCCGTTGAAGAGGAGTCGCCCACTCAAAAGTCTCTGTGAAAGGTGCATTGTTTGAGACAATAAAAGTGGATAAACTGTAAAAAGCGAAAGTGAACAAAGTTAACCCAGAGAGAAGGGGAGAGTGAAATCTAAACATTGAATGCTGAGTTGAAGTGGTTCTAAGGCTCTGTCAAGTAATCCCTGCACATTTGAAAGACTTTGACATCCGTAAAGCGGTCTGAGCCCGGCAGAGGGAGTTCCAGAGTGTCAAAAACTTGGGGAGGGGAGCCCAGGCAGGGTCTGAGAACGGCATAGGGGGACAAAGCAGAAGGGGACCAATGTTGAACTTTTTGTTTCTTTAAAGAGGTCTGAGCCTGACAGAGGGGGACTGCTGTGAACTTTTTATTTGTTATTTGGGGAAGAGCCTGTAACGTGGAAGGCCAGACGGGCCTCAAGCTAGTGTTAAAGCCCGAGCCAGAGTGTGTCATCCTGCCTACAGAGACAGGCATATTCTGTGCTGTCTATGCAAGGGGAGGAGAGCTGATTCAGCCACATTTATTATTTGTCGAACACTAATTTTCCTTTTATATACATACTTCCTTTACACATTTTGTACAAGAGATACAGCAGGCATTAGATTTTTGTTAGCATAGGCCATTTTGATTTGACAGACACGGCTAAGAATGTTTTCTTTGTTATTTGATGGTCGTGACGACTCCCATCCTAGTTATAGGGCAAAGTAGGAGTTTTTCCAAACCCCACGAAGTTAATCAAGGTTTTACAAATTGTATCTTTTTGTGTCCGTGTCATACTTGTCATACCATGCCCCCCGCCCTCCACAGAATAAAGTGTTATCACATGCGAAAATGTTTATCATGGCTGAAGAAGGATTTTGTTGATGCAAGGCGTCTGTGTCAAAGACTTTTTTCTCCTGGTGTAAACCAAGATCCGGTTTCTGAAATAAAGCACCCACCCCTGTTGTCAAGGTCAGTTGAAAGCAGCATTGTCTCCTGTGTTTGTGTGCCCGAAGCGGCTTCCTGCATTCTACAGCAGTGAGGTCTCAGCCGCTTCAAGAACTCCTCATGCCATGTAACTCAAATGGCAAAATTAGTTGCAGGACCCACTTGATGTGGTCACTAACAAAGATAGCGCAGGGTGACACTAGCAATGTCCATGATAAAAATATTGTACATGGTGATATACTAGAAAGATTTGATTAAACCCTTTTTTACAAATCTCGATTCAGAACCAGAGGGGCATGTGCATGATGGAAATGTCTGCCTTAGACGAGAACCATACCCAGACTACCCAGTGCTGAAATTCTACATGGTAGAAATTAACGATGCATTATAAGAACAGAAAAGGGGGACAGCGCCTGGTCCCGGTATGATACTCATCGATATCTTCGAGAAAGCCCAGGGAATTTGGGTACAGGTCTTAACTCAATCATAGAATCTGGCATTGTTCCGGGTTCCTGGATGATGGCATCCGTTGTACTATTATATAAGAAAGGGGGCCGGGAGGATCCAGAAAATTGACCAATATTCACTCTCTATGTTGTCAGAAAGGTTTGTGGGATCCCTGCTAGTCCAATTGGAAGGTTGGGTGTGGAACAACAATATTAGTCATCTCCAGGGAGGCTTTTCAGCCTGGCCTCGCACAGTTGACTATTCCTTTAGACTATAAATGATACTACAAAAATGTCTCTCTCTCAGGAAGATGAGTTTATATACAATCTTTTTTTACCTGAAATGTGCCTTTGACAGGGTCTCCGGAGATAAACTCTGGGGAATGGGGACCTTAAAAGAACTGGACATACTAACCCAACTGCTTCTAGATATCTTGGGGCTCTATAATTGCAACAATTTAGCCAATGACTCAACAGCCCCCATAAATATCAGAGTAGTTGTGAGACAAGGCTGTGTTGTCGTGCCAACCTTGTTTTGTGTCTTTATAAATAGGTTAATCACTAAACTAGTACATTTGCAAACTGACACCCTTAAGTCGGAAGAGGATGGAATTCCGTTACTTCTTTTTGTGGACAACGCTGTCCTAATTTCCTCGACTCCAAGTGCATTCCGTAATCAAGTGACGGCCTTCCACGAAGACTGTATTGAAAATGGGCTCACAATCAACTACAATAAGACAAAGTCAATAGTATTTTGTGCACCTCAAAAGAAAGTGAAACCAAGACTCTTCATAAAAATTGAAGGCCACAGCATTGAGGAGGTGGACAGCTTTGATACTTGGGTAATAGGTTCACGAGCAACAGCAGTTGGTCAGGTAAAACGGAAAAATAAATCCTTGTTAACATTGGAAAGCTCAGTCAATACTATTTAGAAATTTTCCCTGTAACATGGGAATGGTACATTTTCCCCAGCACTTCAACTGTACAACATGCAGGCCAGGACATCTGCAATCCTCCGCACCAAAATTTGGGGATACACGAGGAGCACCAGATTAGAAGTAGTTGAGAACAAATTCCTCAAAAAGGCCTTGTGCCTTCCCCAAAGCACACCAAATACAAAATGTTATGTTATTGCTTAAATCGCGGACCTAGCTCGTGAGCAGCAGAGCGATTTACGGAGTGTGGGTAGCCAGCATTTGGAGTCGGGTGAGGGTATGGTACAATGCCTTACTACTTCAAAGAGGGCTTTGCTCCTGTTAGAGGCTGTGGTAATGGTGTTGGCGTAGTAAGCAGCTTTGCCCTCTGTAATCTGAATCCTACGGTTGGCACAGAGATTTGAGGTTGGTCAGGTCTCCTGGATTATGGTTTTTTGGCCACCATTTCCCTAGAGTCCTGATTGAGAATTTGATGGAGGTTAGCCTGGGGGTGTAGCAGGTGTAGCAAGGGGCAGATGGTTTGGTCTCAGACCAGTTGGTTTTTAGCGGCATATGTGTCTCCACCAATTTCCTCGCAGAGTTGTTGAATAATTCCAGGGGGCACGAGGCATTCCCTTTGGTGGGGAAATCTGCAAAGTTTGCTTCTAGGCCATTGACCGGGAAGGTTTTTTAAATGAGCGGTGTTGAGTGAGGGGGTGTCTAGCCTGACCATTGTGGGCTGCAGTCAAGTCGGTGACCGGTAGTGAGATGGCAGCGTGGTCAGACTAGTCGAGTGGGATAGGGTCTGCACAGGTGATGTGGGGGGATGACGTGAAGACTCATTCTAAGGTGTTGCCTTTGTGTGTGGGGAAGAGCACAATTTCTTTTAAGGTCCATGGAATCTTTCAGTGCAAAAAGTCTGCTTTGAGTGTGGTTGTCAGCATGTGAGTCGGGAGATGTTAAAATCTTAGCCAGTTTTCGAATGTGCTAATTTGGCAGAGGAAAGTAAGTTGGAGATATCAGCAATGAAAGAGTCACTCCTGTGAGCGTTCTGTAGATGAGGTGGAAGGTGATGGATTTGTTTGTGCGATAAAGGGAACCGGCTGGCGAGTGATTCAACAAGCTTGTCCTGGGAGAGGGGTGATGGAGCAGAATTTGAGCAAAATTGCACCTCGAGCTTAATAATTTCTGATGTAATTGCATTGAGCCTCATCTGATACTGGCTTTGTCTCTGGACTTCTCTGCACTTAAGCAAATACAGAGATGCGCGATCAGACCTCTTGTCTCAGCGATGGCCCAAATTTAAGCTGGTGTAGGCAAGTCCGGGCTGTGCTGAATTCCCTGGATTAGGAAGGTCTGTGACATAACCAACACAGGATAAAGAGACACACTAAGATGGCCCCACAATAGGCACACAACAGCTTATTGCTTATTATCCTCTTTTGCCAATCAAACCCAGCTGCTGCTTATTGGAGGTTGAAGCTGACTCACAGGTACAAAAGCTATTTGGATACGATATGATCTTCCCTCCATATGCACTGTCACATTAAATTTTGTTTAGGCACCTTGTCTTTGTCAACACTTCAGTTTGCATGGCATATTGAGCACTTTATAATTGTGCCCATTTTGCTCAATGGGAAAAGAACATATCTTGCATTTTCTTCTATTCTGTCTGCTTTAGAGCACAATACCTAAAGCCGGTCCTGAGCACGTTTTCTTTTCAATAAACCATCCTAATGACACACCAATTTTATGCAAGTCCACAGACAGTCATTTCGCCATGTGTTTGCCCCTGCTTGCCAATGGACGCCTGATGGGACATCCTGCAGCTACAACCAGGTAAAGTGGTATGGGCGGGGAGCACAGCCATTACTGTGATCTGATAAAACCCTGCCACTCCTACATTGCTACGACCTACTCTTTGCATTGTGTTGATCTGCATTGTGCTCTCTAGTTTGACTTTGTGTTGCCAATGTATTGCACTTAGAAGAATTGTGAGGGTTAGACAGTGTATTCCACTTAGAAGAATCATGAGGGTTAGCCAATGTCTTGCATTTAGAAGAATTGCGACGGTTAGCCAAGATATTGCACTTAGAAGAATGGTGAGGGTTAGTCAACGGAAGAATCGTGAAGGTTAGCCATTGTAGCCAATATCTTGCACTTAGAAGAATCGTGAGGGTTAGCCAATGTATTGCACTTGGAATAATTGTGTAGGTTAGCCAATGTATTGCACTTGGAAGAAATGTGAGGGTTAGTCAATGTTTTTAATTTAGAAGAACCTGATACAACTCTCCACAACCCACTAACAACTCTCAAATATTCTGCTTGCTCACCCTAAACCACAGAACATTATACAACATACTGCTTCTGCAACAAAACGTAGCACCATCACAAACTACAATGAACTACATACACTATACACCACCAAACATGAAACTACGACAAACCACAAAAACTGCACACACCCCCACAAATCAAGTATAACAAGGAACACACCAAATAAAACACACGCGAGCGGCAGCAGTGCATGGTACAAGACCAAATAACATAACATATATACTGTATCTAGTTATATATCCGGAGCCTGGCTTTTTTAAAAACCTTTATTTAATTCTGACAGAGCACATCCAGCATACAGCACGAAATACGTCGCTTATTTCAGATCTTGGGTACATTTCAAATTTCATAATGTAAGGACAGGAGTGGATATACAGAGGAATTGACAAATGGGTTACAGTGAGTCACAACCATTCTCCAATTTGCTGGACTAAGGTAAGGGAGACAACAGCGTGGCATATGCTGTCAATCGGTTAGGTTACCCCGTGTTCAGGTAGGTACGGAAGCCAGCCCAGCTTTCGTGTGGCCTGATTCCAGAAGGGAGAGTAGACGCATACTCGCCCTCAGATTCCTGAGCCCAAGTCAATGCATTCAACCATTCCTTCACATTAGGTGGAAGTTTCTTTCCAGTGCAGGAGGATGGACCTTTTGGCAATCATACAGGTGATACTAGCAGAAGCTCGAGAGTCGCTACTGCATATCCTTGGCCATGTGCCGAATAGATGGCTCATGGGTTTGTACTCCAGGTGGATGTCGGTGACCTTTGATAATGTGTCAATAACCTGGGACCAGTAATTTTGCAATGCTGGGCAGTTCCAGAGCATGTGTAGGTGGTCGGCTCCTTCTGCCGAACATCTAGGGCATATACTAGTTTGTGTATTGGACATTTTAGCAAGTCTAAGAGTGTAGTTGAGCCTGTCTAGGATTTTGAATTGAATACATTTAAACCCGAAGTTAATGGACACTTTCTTGGTATGTCTACACATCTGAGACGTCTGCTCCTCTGTCAGGTCCAGGCCCAGCTCCCTCGACCAGGCGGCTCTGACGCTGGATGTCTGGGGCGTGGGGGGTATCGGATCTAGGACCATCTTGTACAGTGTTGACATAATGTGTCTGCAATTTGCGGAATTGACAATGTACCCAACACTTGGGGGTTCCAAGGGTTTGTTAGGGTAAGTAGGCCATCTGGCTGCCACAGCTGCCCTTAATCTGTAGAGTTACAATTGTTCCCCACTCATGTCCTCATGTGCAGGTCTCAGTGTGTAATGTATTTGCTCACCGGGAAGAGGTCTGCAAGGAACCTATAGCCGAGATACCCCATTTTGTCTGTATTGCTTTGTCCCATGTCGGTTTGACCTCTGGGAATTTACATATTGGGAGCCATCTATAGTAGGGTGCTGTGACGCCTGTAAGGGCGAATACCATACGCCATGCACGTAGTGTGGTCATGACCGGGTTGAATGTGCCGTAGTCTCTGTAATTCCTCTTCAACACTAGAGTTCTTAGGTGTCAATGATGCACAATAATGGGGAAGAGATGTCAATGATACACAATAATGGGGAAGAGAATTTGACACTCTTTCCCCCCCCCCCGAACCACAGAAGCGGAATTAATTCAACCCTCCCACCGTGGTTGGCACAGGTACCTGATGGATATAACACAGGTCACCACGTGGCAGCCAATGGGGGGGGGAGGAGTTAGGGAGAGGTTGTGGATAGGGTAGGGGGTTTTAGGAACACCGGATAGAGGGTAAGGGAACACCTACTTTGGACAGGACAGGGGAAGTAACAGGGTAAAACCCTAGCCCTCCTAAGCTATACTTAGTACTTCCTACTTACAACCATACACCTTGTAATCCCTACTTAGTCATACACATAAGCACACCTTAACACATGTACTGTCTTTTCCTTAACACATAAACAACATATGTAGCAAGCAGTATGGGCACATACAATTGGGAAGGTTCCCACCATGATGAACGATACACATGGCCCTCAGGGCAAGCAAAAGCAAAGAATATCAACACATAACATGATTGTGACATTAAACATAAACATATGCTGCCATGCACGTTCCTGTCCTGCAAATTAGCCCAATAACCAGTTACAGCACTGATTTAGAGGTAAATAGCGGCCCATCCGCCTTGAGCACCGGTAATTGATCAAATAAACAACATTCTTGCATTGCTCTCCCGGTGCTTTTTCGACTTTTGAAAAGCGCACTAAGTTTGTGTGCTTACAGAGACAGATATGAATCATCACCCTGCCCCGTCTCATGTTTCCAGTTCAAATGAGCGAGAAGCGCTCACAAGCATACAAGTTCACCCCAAAAGCCCCTCCCGCACTTATTTGAGGTCCAGGAGGCCCACAAACCTACCCGGACGAAGTCTTGTATGCCAAAGACCACCTGAAACGACCACTCTGGCTGCCCCCACTGAAACAAATCCCGCTGCTTCAGAAACGCTGGAAGTAGTTATGCGGCTGCATCTCTCGGCCTTCTTCACTGCCCGCTCCGTGCTGCAACCAAAATAAGCAGCACCTGCCGCACGCTGTTGGCCCGTAATAAGCTGTTCTCATTCACTAACAGCTGGCCACAGGCGTGCGCAGATTCACAACTACATATTTCCCAAGTGCTGCTGAGAATTGTAGTTTTTCCATATATTTCTTGTCTCTAGCCTTTTCAGAGTCTTTTGCACACGCCCCTCTTACAACAACCCTTATTCCTGACATTAGGTCAGAGTCCCCTGCGGCAAAGGCCTCAAGTTTGGTATGTGGAGGGGGAGAGTCTGGTGTACCAATAGGTTGCATATTGTGCTTGAGCCGCAATCCAATACAGTTCTAAGTTTGGTGCTGACATTCCCCCTTTCTCCTAGGTGAATGTCAGGTCTACCCACTTTTTTGCAGACTGCTCCTGCATGCCAGAGGAACTGGGCTAGGTGTCCATGTAACTGGCCAAATCGCACATTGGCAAATGTATATAACAATTTGGGAAGTAGCATAATTTTAGTTAGTGATAATTTGGCAGCGGTGGATAATGGGAGAGCTTTCCATTTGTTCATTTTAGTTTGAGTATGCCCTCAGTGTGTCGTAGTTGTCCTTCTGCAGTGTTCCCTTAGATCTCGAGACTGTTACTCCCAAGCATTTTATTTTGTCCGGAGCCAGCGAAGGGAAAGCTGTCCCTGGCAATTGGGAGTGCTGTCGGTGAGGGGAGGCATTGATCATGAAGCCCGACAATTCTCCAATGCGTACTATGTCCTGTATGATCGGAGTAATGTTGGATTTAGGGTCCCTAATGAAGAGCATGATGTCGTCCGCACATAAAGAGATAATATCGGGCCGATCTGTTAGATGGATAACGCGGTGCCCATGATATTACCTAATGTACTCTGCCATGGGCTCGATGGCCAGGGCGAAAAGGATGGGGGAGTAGGGGCAGCCTTGCCGAGTGCCTCTCTCTAACTGAAATTGGGAGGATATGTGTGAGTTGACCCGGATCCTAGCTACTGGGCGAGTGTATAACAGTTTGATGTATTGTCTCATTAGGGCCTATACCCATCATGTCTAGTGATAGAACCATGTAGTCCCAAGCGACCATATCAAAGGCCTTTTGGGCATCTATAGTGACCGCAACAGCTTGGGCATTGGGTTCTAGTCTGGCCATAATGTTGAAGAGTCACCTAATGCTGAGTGAGGTAGATCTCCCGGGAATGAACCCCGCCTGGTCGGGGTGAACCAGTTTAGGGACTAAGGGACGGAGTCTATTTGCCAATATCTTTGCAAATATTTTAGCATCACAGTTTATTAGGGAGAGGGGTCTGTAGGAGCTGCACTTGTTCTTAGGTTTGCCAGGCTTTGGCAACACTGTGATTACGGCTTCTCTGAGAGACTCCGGAAGTGTATGGCGTTGCAGGGACTCCGCCCAGATTTGTAGAAGGATTGGGGCTGTGGGATGTCTTGACCCACTTTTTGCTATGCCGTGCGGCATCCCTGTGTTCTGATGGTGCTAGAAATATCAAAATGGCAGCAAAACCCTTGTGCGCGCCAAAAGCCTATGGAAATCGCGCTTGGCAACACAAAAATATGGCTGCCCAATCTACCATGCATGTTGTCAGTGGCGGAACAGAGATCTCACTCCTGAAACGTGTCACTGGGCTTCACAACAAGTGAAAATGGAGCACAGAGGTAAAAGCAGTGCTTTGCTGAAAGAAATCCAAAATCTTGCTTTTAAATCCTTTTTTCTCGGTTGCTGAAACTGCAGAATGCCGGTACAAAACACCCTCAAACATCCAATATTCTTGCTGGGTGCTACAATTCACTTAGTTCAAGAAATCATGGTGAACTTATAATGTCCTGAAAAGCTGAATTTGTCATAAAAGCATCCCCAACAAAAGTTGCCTGCCTGTGGAATCTGTCAAAATCTGGGCGCAGTACCCTTGGCCGCCTGAATGACAGCTGTCAGAAGCCTGCATTAAAACTGTAAACTTGTACAACTAAAATCTAATGTCTGAAATCTAAGTGGCTTATTACTGAGAGTAACCTATGTTGTAACTGTTTAATCCCATGGTTTAGAATCTTGCATCAGTGTTCTAGCTGCTTGTTTGAAATTACAAGTTTATTTTAAGCAAAGAAAAAATGCAACATAACATTTAAATTTAAGCCTGACTAAAAGCAACCAAACCAGTATGACTGCTTCCCCCACAGCGGAAAGGGCCTCTCCCTTCTGCTTACTTCCACCAGTAAATCACATCTAAGTGATGAGTATAGAGTGGGAAGAGAATGTGGGCTGCTGTGGGAAGGAGACAATGGACATCCTCCAGCTACAGGAACTCTCAAGTGTGAATGGTCGCAAAATGGCCTGGGCCCAGGAGGAACTGGGAGGAGACTGATTCTGAGCTGCAGGGAGATAGAAGAAGGTGGAGACAAACAACCATTTGTTGCTTAACAAGGACATATTTTAAAAAAAGACTGATAATTTACTGTGTAAAATTGTTAAAAACACAAAAATAACAGCATTGTGAATGTGAATATTGGCTGCACATTTTAAAAGGCACCGAAACACTGTCATGTTCTAGGAAGAAACGCCGATCTATAGTCATAATCTAGTGTAAGAAATCCCATTTGTCTTTTAAAACTGCATTCCTGTTTTCCCATTCTTGCGCCTGTCTCAGAAAAAACCCCTCCACTAAAACATCCATAACTTCCTTAGTTTTTGTGCTAGAAACAACATTTCGACTTCTGCTTGTAGCTAACATCTCCAGCTTTAATTTGCATTCCTAATCCATACAGTTCTCCTGTAATCGCGATTATTGCGCACGGAAATGTTTACTGCGAATTTCATTTTAGGGAAATTCCGACACGTGTAAAACAGCTTTAGATTGTTTCCGATCTCCGTTTTAAGATTTCCCATTGCTTCTTAGTATTAAATCATTGCTAATGTTTGTGTGCAAATATCCAAAGCGGCTCCCATAAGAATTTAAACAATTTCAGCAATTTAGACCATATTTAGGGCCTCATTACACGGTAGGCGGTAAGGGTTTACCGGTACCGGTATTTTACCGGTACCTGTAAATCCTTACCGCCTTACTACGAGGTCCCTTTGCAGGTTGGGGAATTTAACGCCTGCTTTTTGCAGGCGTTAAAAACCAACCCGCAAAGGGACCGGTGGAGCTAATTACGGTACTGCAATTTGCGGTATCGTAATTAGCGCCTTCCCCATTCCCATAGAGCCCTATGGGGCAAAAATGGGAATGGGGAAGGGCAATGGTGGAAGGGGGAAATACCGCCCCGCCAACCTTGGAATGGGGCGGTAATTCCCCTTTCCTCCAAGGCGGTACCGGTAAATTACCGGCATGAACCATGGCGCTAATAGCGCCATGGTTTACCGCCTACCGTGTAATGAGGCCCTTAGTCTTTTTGCACATTCCATTCTCTGATGACTTTAAAAACCATTTTGACAGCTTGCTCATCAATTCCGTTTCTCTCTTGTTTACTGGGGGAAATTGGGATTGACATTTTGTTTAAATTCTGCCATTCCTGAATACCTGCTCTCTTCTCATCTCTTTACATTGCCTGTTGGGGGGTGCTGAGGGGTTTGCAGGGGGAAATAGTAACCACACTGCTATTTGATTTGAACCCACACACAAGTATTATTTCTGTGCTGAATTGTTTTGCTCACTATTGCTCCTTGTGCATTAAAGAGATTGCTTAGTGTTACATCACCCCATTGGTGATTATTGTATACCCATTAAACATAGTGTGCTTAATTTGTAACTACATAAATACATATTTTAACTTTGCAAACCAGCCTGATTCCTGGTTCAGTGTGACCGGGGGGGGGGTTCCAAGAGAGGGGCATGATATGAGTGGTACATCGTTCAGAATAAAAACTTTTAGACACACATACTTTTAGACACACATAAGGATTTCAGTTGTGCATTACACGCTAGGCGTTGACTTAGGTGAAATGCCGGATTGAAATCACTTACAGGGCTAGTATGGTGGCGTATTCCTGATAGGATTTAGCAGTGAGGCCATCAGGGCCCGGTGCTTTACTCTTGGGGAGTGAAGCGATGACGTCTACTATCTCATAAAGTGTTAAAGGGTGCTCAAGTACTTCCCTGTCATGGTGATTCAGGGCTGGTAATGTGACTTTACGGAGGAAGTCATTTATGTCGGCTTCGCCTTTGGTAGGGGATCCTTATATAGGTTATGATAAAATTCCCTAAAGTCTGCCACCACTTCTACGTCAGACCATCTGTTACCCGGCGCGTCTAGTATGCTGTCTATAAGTTTGCTCCAGTATGCTGTCTACATGTTTGCTCCCCACTCTCGGTTCGAACCACTCTTGCCAACGTCCTCCCTGGCCTATCTGCCTCGCCATACCTCCTTGTTGCTACAGGAAAGGCAAAATATTGGATGTCTCTCGCGGCAGGGCCTCAAATTCAGCTTGAATCTGGGCTAATACTGAGGGTTCTGAATCTAAAGTGAGTCTCTGTTGCATCTTTTTAAGTTCGCTTTTGGATCGGTCCAGCTCTCAACTAATAACTTTGAGCACCGCTGCCTCTCTTGAGATTGACATTCGCTGAATGTATACCTTGAAGGACTGTCACCTGGTGTCTTGTGATGTGTCCGCTGGTGTGTTGCATGTAAAGAAAGTGTTAATATCCTCTTTGATGTCTCCCCGGAACACAATATCCCGCAGAGCTTCCAACTTAAATCTCCAGGTGTGGGTTTCGGGGTATCTCTATATTTCAGGGATAGTAGCACCGGGGAGTGATCAGACAGTGTGAGGGGTCTAATTTCTACCTGTACCACCTTACCTATGAGTGAGCTGGAGATTAGGAAGAGGTCGATATCAGAAGACATGTCATGGACTGAAGAATAAAATGTAAATTCCTTGTTTGTGGGGGTATATGGTTCTCCATGCGTCACGCAGGTCATACAACTGCATAGGTGAAAGTAGTTGGCGGGCTGCTTTAGTTTGGGGTCTGGGTGCTCTACTAGATCTGTCGATGCTACGGTCCAGTATCATGTTCATTCCCCCCCCCACTCCCCAAATTAGGGGGAATCCCTGGATATCCCGCCAGGATGTTTTGTATGTTCACAAAGAATTCAGGGGTGTCGATATTCGGACAATATGTATCTATTAATATGGTCTCCATACCTTCCAGTATACAGTGTAGAATTATGTAACGCCCGTAAGGATCGATATAAGAGTGTTTTACTGTGACCTTTCAAGATTTGTGTATAACTATGGCGACCCCTCCGGATTGTGTTGAGTATGAGGTGGAGCATCTATTCGATCCCCAAGTGGGGCAATACTGAGGCATGTGGATTCACTTGCATGGGTCTTCTGAAGGAAAAGGACATTTGCTTTGTGTCTATGTGCATAGGCGACTACTTTCTGGGATTTTGTGAAGTTCCCCAACCCCCTAATATTCCAGCTCAGGATGACACTTGATGTGAGGTATCTCGTAACGTGTACCCCTGCTGGGACTCATGTATTAGTGTGTTCAGGGTGAACAGATGTAGAGACATGATTTTTCCTTAAAAGCCAGGCTCTGGGGGGGTGATGTGGAGCAGGCAGCGAAGATGGCTGCCTAACCTGATGGCTCTGTGCCAAGGCCGCGATCTGAAGTAAGCAGTGGCAGCAACACCCATCTGATCTTCCGGAATTATTGGCGTATTGAGGGGAGACCCGATGCAGCTTGTGACCAACTCCGGTGGGCTGTGGAGCCCAGCGAGCCAAGCGATCCGACTCATGGAAGGAGCGGTGCAGCAACCCGACTGGGAACGCATGTGCTAGAGGGCCGGTGGGTGCTGGCCATGGGGACGTGGTGGAGGCATCCGTGCCCTCTGCACCCACTGACTACATCCTGCCAATAGTGAAGCGAGCCCTTCACCTCAGAGCCACAAACCATTGGGGTGCCTACTGGTGGATCGGGGGTGGTGCCCGGCTGGCCACTGATCTGCCCGCCATTTTCGGTTGGTGCCTCTGCCTCAGCTTCCTGAGTGGGACGGGGAGGAGGCAGGAAGAGCCGTAACCACAGGGCTAGCGCCCGGACAGTTCCCTGTGGGGTGACTACATCGGAGACTGGTCCCATGCAGCGCCGCCTGTCCCTCGGTGGCAGGCACTAGACGATTACAGCAGGACTATGCACACCACAACAGTCGACCGCAGCGGACCGTTAATACAAGGTGAGCCACCAGTGCTGCGTTCCCAACTTCCCAATGATACTCCTGTCTTTCCCAAATCAAGCATAACGCCAATCCAATACGGCTGTCCGAGGGTGCTTGCCCTGGAGCGGTCTCGCGCTAGCTCCTCCAATACAACCTGCTGTGTTTTCTGTCCCCCGGTGCAACTCTTAGAACGGCAAACATCCGCGGCTGACCGGGCCGGAGCCCGTGTCCCTTTCTCTTCCCTGTCTGGGTGGAATAGCGGCAAGACGCGCCCCCAGCGCTGCACGCACTGCTGGAGAGGATCGGTTGGACTGCAAAGGCTCACATCTGAACTCTGTTCCTTGCCTCCAGCCCATCCATTTCTGACTAATTCCAGTCCTAGACGTGCTTACTGGCCATCTGAGCAGGGGACAAGCGCACTCTAACCCGTCCCTCCGCTTTCTCTTCCATTTTGTCCCCGAGGGGCCTAGCTGGGGGTGAGGGCCTGATGCTGCCACGGGATGATGGGGCCTCCTGGGATAGAACTTGAAGAATAAGCTCACATAGTGGCATTGTGAACAGCTTGGCAAGCCGTGCCCTCTGGGAACACCTGCTGCATCTGAGGAGCTGACAGTGCAAAAACTTGTAAGAGAGCCCTGTTCCATACAGGTAGTGCTAGCCCTACTGTAGTGGACTTGTCATACCGGTCCCTCATCACCTGGACAATCTGAGGGCACGCACAAAATCTGCTCAGCCCCAATTGGCTATGCACTCCTGGCCACCAGTGTGGCTTGTCTAGGCTCACTACAAGTGCACCTCCAGTAGTGGCTGAGTTACGCAACCATAGGTATAAGTGGAGAACCAGGCACAGCTTCCTAACTGGTTTCAACACCATACGACAACCGGACTAGACACAATCGATTGAAAGTCAACGGCACCCAACTTCGGGCATTTCGTGGCCCCCTCCCCCATGTGCGATGGACACGGTGTGCACTCGTCGTCCAGCGGATACCTTTTGGGCACGGCGGGTGCTGATCAGCCCATCTGGCAGCTCACCGGAAGTAGCGACTATGACAATGGGTTCTGGCAGCAGCAAAAAAAAAACGGCGCAATGGACAAATACACTAAAGCAGACCCACGCAATGAAGCTAACCAGCAGGAGCAATCATCCCTTGGGCGCTCTGACACCAACAGTGGGGCCCCCTCCTTGCCCGATCTGTCGGAAATTATGGAAGCCGTGGCTAAGGGGTTCACCACTGTCCATGAAAAATTTGACGACATCAATGCAACTGTGGCTTTTATCAAAACACAGCTTGCACATGAAGAAGCCTGCATAACTGAAGCAGAAAGCAGAATAAGCACTAATGAAGACAATATCCACTCGTTGCATGACACAGTGACCACGCTCTCCAAGGAGATGAAACTAACCAAAAACAAATGTGACGACTTAGAATCGCGCTCCTGCAGGAACAATATACGCATCGTGGGAGTCCCAGAAAATGCACTTGCAAGATGGAATTAACTATTGTGAAACTACTTAAAGACCTGCTGGACCAACCGCATCTGTCTCCATTCTTTACCATTGAAAGAGCTCATAGACCACTGTCGCCAAGACAAAAACTGGGAGACTATGCCAGACCCATAATTGTAAAAATCCTTAGCTACCGGGACAGGGACGAGAATCTCCGAATTGCTAGAGAAAGGAAAGAACTGAAGCTGGACTCTCATATCACCCGTGTAACGCTCACCTGATTCTCGCAGAGGCGCCGGTCTTGACTGGGCGACTACCGTATCTTCAAAGGTGATGTGTAGCACCCGGTTGGCTCTTTGGGCTGGACCTCTGTGCACTGTATGCCTGACGTGTAGAGTAAGATGTCTGCAGATAGAAAATATGGGGTTAATGAACTGGGGTTATTGGGGTGTCCCTAACTCTTTCCTCTTCTCCTCTCCTGTAGACCCCAAAGGTTAACGCTCTCACCTTAGGTAAGTGAATGCCGAGCTCTCCATCTGCCTCGGGGCAGGGTGCTGTAGCCAGTTTCTTCACTGGATAGGTAGCGCAGGCCTCTTGACTTCAGAGGACTGCTGTCCGTCGTTTACTGCACGAACGGTAAGTTTCGAGTCATTCAAATGTCTTTTTAAAGTCTTTAGTAATGATGTCTCTTGTTTTGCAGGGTTCCGGCGATGGCGGATGACGGGCTGAAGTGAGTTGAAGATGGAGCCCGTGTGATGAATAGAAGCGCCTGGAAGCACGTGAGTAAGCGCTTGTTGCCTGCTTCACGATGCGCTCTAACTGTCTTTTTATTTTGCAGGTACGAGTTCGGAGCGGCTGCAGGGTGCCGGAATACCCACTGGATTAGATGTGGAAAGGAGTAATGGCACGTGAGTATTAAAGTTCCCCAATGTCTTTAAACGCACCTTGTTTTGTCTTTCAGATGCGGATGCAGCGCCGAAGGCCTCCGGAGCGTGCGAAGAGTTGGTAAGCTTTTGTCTTACAGATGCCGGAATGCAGTATGAAGACCTCCGGAGCGCACGAAGAGTAGGTAAGCCTTTGCCTTTCCGATGCCGGAATGCTAACCTGTTCTTTCTTGTCTTTATAGGTGTTGCTGAAGACTGGATTCAGGATGGTAAGCCTTTTTCCTTAGGCCCAGGACTGGATGCAGAAGACACGATGAGCGTCCTGCTGCAGAGGGTGCAGAATAACGCAAAGCAAGATTCATCCACCGGGTGTGGTTTAAATAGCCTCCTGTAGTGCTTAGGTGTCTCCTTCCACAGCCACGCCTAAGTAAGAAAAGAGTTCCTGGTAAGAAAAGAGTTCCTGCCTTCCAGAAGAGTTCCAGTGTTCTAAATCTAGGGAGTGGCTCCAGCCCCACCCAACAGGAAAAGTAGTTCCAAACAGAAGAGGATCAGAGGCTCAACTGGCAGGCAAGTAAGCAGCATGGTCTGCTGCAGGTAAGTCCACCCAAGCATTATGAGCCCGGCGCTTCCAGCGCTGGGACTGGGCATATTTATGAGCCTGGTGCCACTGGCGCCAGGACTGGGTCCAAAAGGTCCCAATTGGGACTGGTTGGCACTCGGAACCTGGGTTATGGATCTGCTTCCAAGGGAGTTGGGAAAACCCTGACCTTTTGGAAGCAGAGATCATGACAACCCGCATCTTCCCAGACATTTCGGTCCAGGTACAGTTGGAGAGATGCCAATTTACAGGGGTGAAGAAACTACTAGGGAGGAAGGAACATCATCTAGTCACGTCCCATCTAGAAGAGAAATGTTCCAAGTATTGATCATTGATCTTGTAACCAACGATCACCTCATACACAAGATGCACCATGAATCTATCCACCCTAGATTTTTTAGTTACAGCCTCACATGCTATTGATCAGCCTGGTGTGTGTTTACTCGAATTGTCTCATTTTGAAGGAGCTTTTACATCATATAGGTTTTATCTTTTTATTGTTGGATTTTAAACTTGTTGTTTATATGTATGTTATGTGCATTTAACTTTGCTTTTATGGATTGAATACAAAATAAAGCGCAATAATGATTAAAATCAGTTAGAACTAAATGCCCCAATCAGTAGAGGTATGTGAGGCAAATTAGGCAAGACCACCCATAATCTTAGTCGCGTGAACGTCTTGCAAAGGTGTTTGTACTGTTTCCTGGTTTTTTGACTGTACTACACACGTGAACAGGATTTATATTTCTGCTAACGTTCGGTCCTATACAATTAACCTCCTGCATTGTCATGCCATTTAAAAAGTTTCCAGCACCACACCCTGCGGTATTGGAACAAAGGTACTTTGCAGTTTCCTGGTTGTAGTTGCATCCTATACTGCTGGCAGTGTTCTCTTCCATATTAAGAATGTGGGTCTTAATACTAACGATTCAGTCAGGGTTTAGTCTGTGCTGCGGCCCCTTCTTTAGAATCCACACAGGATTTCTCCAGTAGTGAAAGTACGTAGCTTTAGCCAGAAGGTTTGTTAGGTTTGTCCTTAACAATGTACGATTATGTCTGGCTTGAGAGCACTTTAGCTTTCTTCCGGGGCTTTTACAACTGTATGCAAAGGGACCTTTATAGCAATCACCTGCTCCCTTGTGTATAAAGCGTGCTTCATGGGTGAGGCTCTGTTACAGTGTCATTCGTTTTGTATAAGTTAATGCCACTGTGTAAGTAGGAAAGAGGTTTGTCGAATGTTGCTTCTAAGAGCTACTTATGTTTACATGCTGTTTTTTCCACTGTTTACAGTGGTGTTAAATAATGTAATAATGGGTTATGGTTATGTGTGTGTGTGTGTCTGCGTCAGGGGAAAGCTGTGCGGTGAACCCAATCCATGAAACTAATTTGCTTAAACTTCAGGGAGAATGCAGAAGAGAGAAAACGAATATTCCCAGCAATATGTAACGGTACCTTCAGACATCTGAGGTCTATAAATCTCGGGAAGGGATCCCTTGTTTTCTGAGGGAAACTCTAACCATAGTTAATACTCCTGTCAGCCCTGTGGGCCATTTTCTTTTCATGAAAAGATGCATGTTTAACCATAAAACGAAGTATGATCCCAATTCCACAGCGAGCTCACCATAGAAATGTGGAGGACTGGTGCCATCAAAGACACTCATCCACAACTTTAGTTTGCACAAGCTTCACAGATGAACTCTGCCACCCATCATCGCGCCCTGCACGAGTCAGGGAAGGACCCTGTTTCCTCCACGCAACAAGGGAGGTGGGCTTGGAGCTACTGATTGACGGTCATTGCTATTGTAGGGGATGCAAATCCAAGCTGGTGGACCCACTTGAAGTAAACTCTGCTAGCAGAGCTGCTCCATATAAGGTTAGCAAAGGGGCACCAATGAACGATTTGTAGTGGCATAGCAGAATGCAAGCAAAACACAATGCTTGGTCGCCTTGTTCACATACCTGAGACCCCTCAAGCAGTAGACACTGCATGGGCAGTCCTGCATAATTATAAACCAGCATTGGCAATGCCAATAGTTCTGGCGTTTACTGTTGCTCTTTGCATGTTGCATTTATAGGCACCTCGGTGCAAGGAGGAGGGTGCACAGTTTTAAAGGAGGATGCGAAGGGGGGTGCAAAATGAGAAGGGAATAGAGCCAGGGAGGAAGCCATTGATAGAGGGTGCCATTGATGACGAGCAAGAGGAAACATCAGCGAGAATGGGTAGGGTTGAGTAGAGGAAGAGGGGTAGGATGGGTGGTGGTATAGAGAGGGGGACTGTGTTTTGTGTGGAATTCTGAGACTTGTAGTCTTTAAATTTCAAATGGGAAATAAAAAGCAAGCCAAGAAATCAAAGGGAAAAGAAAACGGGATTGGGTGGCCTTCTCGCTTGGGATCTCAGTGTTTTAAATTCATGAAAGTGAGACTGCTGAGCTGGGAGTGAGGAATACTTTAAAACGTGTGTTTTTTGGTATAATATTTCACAGTGCATGCACAGAATCCAACAGGATCGGTGTTCTGGCACCCACCCTACCAATTAATTTGAATCAAGACCTTAAAAGCACACAATGAGGATTTGGCTATTCTGAAATACTGTTTAATTAGAAAAAACACAGATTGTGTTCATTCCTCCTGATGAGCCATGTGATCACATGGTGAAAGTGGTGTAGAGAAGCATTTTCTTTGTACTAAGCACAAAAAGAGGATCTTTTTTCTTTTATTTCAACTCTCAACCCTTGAGGACCTTTTCAATATCTTTGGTTACATCTCAATTGTACTTGATGTAAGACAACATAGCCAATTGTTTCTGCTATGGCAAATTCAACCTATTAAGGAGTATTTAACCTTAAACAACAAAATGAATGCAGTCAAACTATTCACTTCAGAGTATTCCATTGAAGGACTATGCCACATAACCTGTTATAAGCAACCCTAAACTGGCACATCTATTTCGCTCCAGAAGTTGAAGAATCTACACTTAATATTGTGCAGACACAATATTCGGAGCTGTATTCTTACAACAGCAGCATCCAAAATCCAGCAGGTTTGTTCGCCTGAGGTTTTGGGCTATGCCTGCAACACTTTATATTTCACATTGCATGCAGACATGGTTCCATCAGGGAGTGAAACTGTATGCTATTGCGTACAACACATAAAGCCTTATTTGATCTATACATGTAGTCCATTTTGCAGCACAATCTGTCCATTCCGAACCGTATTCCTCGAAACCCAGAAACCCAAAGCGATTTAGTTCAGGTCAACACTGAGCAATGAATCACTCTTTGGGATGTACGTCTGAGGATCAGTATGTCAGTTCCACAGAGGCAGTGCCAGGGGCACCTGGGATATTGCTTCGGGTGGCAGCTGGTGCCTCTAGTTGATGTCTGGGTTCGGTATATTTCAGTGTAATCCGACCTGTGCATTTTACAGCTCCTCTTTCGAGGCCTCGGCAAAAGAAATCCGAGTTCTGGGCACGCCACAGGCATGGTAACCTGTGCCCCATAGCAGCCAGGCAGGGGAGAGGGACGAGCAAACAGCCTAACAAAAGGGTGGGCTGTGCTCCTCCCTCTCCCCCAGGACACTGCAAAGCGACACAGTCGCCGACGCCCCCAAAGAAGGAGGAAGGGCGAGGTGTTAAAACAACACCTCGCCTTTCCTCCCCAAGGGGTGCTAAGCACCACTGTCAGGAAGAGGGGAGCAGGAAACGGTGCAGGCTCAGGCACCACATGGTGCATTTATTGCCATCGGCAGCAGCCGGCCGGGGGTGGGGGTGGGAGGGGTGCGGCACCCAGCCCCCCACACAGGCACAACAAAGACCCAGGGGCAGCCCTGGGTCTAATATAAGGAGCTGCTTTTTGCAGCAAAAGCAGATCAGCTTGTGGTCACTGCACAGGGCCCAAACCAATCCAGTGTGGGTCCCTGCACGGGGACCCAAACAATAGAGTTCTCTGCAAACGCAGAGCCTCTTTTTTTTAATCCAGAACCCTCCCACCCTAAGAAAAAGGACGAGAGGAAAGAGAAAGAAGACAGCTCACTGTGCAGTGACCATACTGTCGTGGGACAAGAATGGCGGCACGGACCAGAGGGTGTAACCTCGGGACCCAAGGCCCAAAAGTACAGTATATTATGGTTACTGTAATTATGATTGTTTTGTTATGACCATACCTGTGCAATAAAATCCCACAGCCTTTTATTGCCAACACTCACCCAATGCGTTTGCATACTAGCTGGGGGGAAAAGGTATGGGGTTTTGTCACACCCAGGTTGTTACCACAATGCCTGCATATGGGTCCACTGGTTATTTGTATAGTTCCACCCAGCGAAGCGTATTCTCTGAAGTTCCGCGTTTGGATATTGCTGCTTTGATAGTTCATATCCTGTTATAACTGCTACTACCGTTACATAATCCCCTCTAATGGACATGTTGAATTTTTGCAGAGAAAAAATACTGGAACATTTCTGGCTGCTTCTGGCATGTAGTCCATCAGACTTATGTATTAGATGCAGAAGCAGCTGCGGGTGTCCTTTTCTTTGGGAATGCACCGACATGAAGTCGCCACTTTACTTCTCGGCTAGTACTGTTGCTTCAGGAGTTTGCCACGCTGGTGTCATACCCTGGTATGGGATTGGTGGCATTTGCGAATTCTGGTATACACAAAATTGTTCATTTACAATTGTTCGAATGAACAATTGACCGATTTTAAAGGGTCACAATTGACCTTTTCAGAATTGCGACCATATATATATATATATTTCTGAGGCTTGTGGAATCTGCTTAGATCACATGCTGTGCATAGGCTGACATCTAGTGGAAGCTGCAGAGTATTACAGTTTGTTTTTCGAAACTCGAAAAAGGGCATCGACACAGGACGTGCCAGTAATACTATCCGTAGTGTGACGTCCACTGTACCCATGATCCCTCACACGTCTAGGACCCTCAGATTGTTTTTTTCCGCCATACTGGTCGGAAGCATTTCGCGGAGTTCCCTGGCCTTAGCCATACTTTTGCTAAATATTGTTAAATTTACCCATTTCTCCACCCCAACGTCGAGTCACCGAACTTCCACACTCGACGCTGGCCCGGAGAAGAATTCGACCGTCGACGGCTGCACGACAGATTTGGGCCTCAGAAGGCCTCGGCCCGGGCCTTGGAAGGCTGCTGGCCTCGGCCCTGCAAGTAGGGAGAGTGGGGGCTGGACATACTCTACACTCTTTTGGTATATAGGTACATTCTTATATATTCCTACACTTACAAGCCCGCTGCCACTAGGTGCGTATGGAGGGTACCCCTTTCCAATTCTGCCCCAAGTGCAACCGCAGGCACCCTTGGGTCGACAGGCACGTCACATGCAATCTCTGCTTGCCGAGGGACCACCCCGAGGCGAACTGCAGAGCGTGTAGTAGGTTTAAACCCAAAACACTTGAGGACCGTTCGATCAATCGTTGGGCCCACCACGCCAGGCGTCAAGAGGCCATGGCAGCGGAGGGCGCCTTCATCGATGGCAGCGACGCTGTGCTTTCGGACGGCGAGGGCATTATGGCGTCGAAAGACAGCCGAGCGCAAGTCCCCGACCTCGGAAGGTCATCCGGCAGGGTGGCTATGGGGAAGACCCCCGGCGACACAAGCGCTTCCCACAGCACTTCCACAAAACACATGAAGTCCAACCGGGACTCGACGCGCACGTCGAGTTCTCGGAAAGAGGCACATAGAGAACAGTCCGAATCGGCGTTCTCGATAGCTGCATGGCTCCAGGCAATCATCCACTGTTGCCAAGTGTGCCTCGCTCCCCAAGGTAACGGAAGTTTGATCGTCGGACGACAAAGCCGACTTCCATCCCCAGACCACACTCCAGGAGTCGGTGCCCGCAGACCGCGTTACGGCGGCCCCCGAGGCCCTACCTCCACGCTCGAAGGATAGGGACACTACCCCTGAACCTCGACACCAGGTGTCGAAAGGCTCTGAAGGGGCGAAAAAACAGGGAAAACACTCTTCCACGCACGGGGAGGGGGAAAAACAGCAAAGGAAGCAGACTCTGCCTTCTTCCACACCTTTACAACACTCCACTCCTCTTAGACAGACAAGTCCAAGTCTTCTGCTATCACAAAGACCCCTGCTCAGACCACCAAGTCTAGTCCAGGATAAGTCAGAGAAACTTCCAGAAAGAGTCATTCCCAGTTCTAGAGAATGGTCTAGTGATGACATAGACAGGGTCATGTCAAGGATGTCATCATTGGCAGATTTTTACGCAAACAATCATGAACACTTTCTCTCTTATACTCCCGACGGGTCAGCACCCTCAGGCTCTAAGGATCCTATACATCCAAGTAAAAAGTCCCGGTTTGAAACACCAACACGGTCTTCGGACCCCTTCTATGTACAGCCCTACTCTCCGTATCAAGGAGAGACATCCTTTTGTGAGGATCCAGATTTGGGCATGTTGGAAGAACAAACTGGTGCGGGCTACTATGGGGATGATGAGGACCAAGAAGAGGATGAGGACGACCCGGAAACCTACAGAGTAGATTTCCCGGTAGAGAAGGAACCCCCGGTTACCGATTCCCCTGTCGACAACCAACCTCTCCTAAATGAAGTTCTGTCTCGAGCAGCTGAACATTTCCACATTGACACCCAGGGTGCTCAAGAGGAGAGGGACTTCGCCGAGGAGTTAGTGGGAGAAAGGAGGCCTGTTGCTCAGGCCATGCCTATCCTGAAGTCTATTCAGAGAAGAATAGATCCTTCACAAATCCTAACCTCACCAGGGCAGTGAACCCCAGGATTGAGAAACTTTTCAGGGCAGCCCAATGAGGCCCACTGTATATAAGGGGGCATCTGAAGCCGGACTCCCTGGTTGTTACAAACACCCGTAAGAGGGCCGGAACACCCTTGTCATCGTCCGAAGCTCCTCCCGACAAGGAGAGCAAGAAACTGTCTGGTTTGGGCAGGAAAGTAGCCTCCATTTCCGCCTACGAGGCAAGGATTACAACTCCACCACCCTGTTGGCCAGCTACAACTGCCATCAGTGGGAAGAAGTCGCGGCACTCATAGACTCCGCCCCAGAACCCTTAAAGAGCCAGTTGGCACGAGTTTCGGCGGAGGGAAGAGCCGTGTCCAGTTGCATTTTAAAAGCAACCTTTGATGCCACAGATAACGGCGGCAGATTGATAGCAGAAGGAACTGTTATCAAGAGACACGCTTGGTTACGGCAGTCTGGATTCAAGGCTGAAACCCACGCATCATTGTTAGATAAACCGGTGGAGCCGGGTCTGTTGTTTGGTAAGGCGTCGAGGACGCGCTGAAAAATGCCAAGGATGAGTATGAAACACTCAAATCCCTAGGCCAACTAACCAATAAACCCCCTAATCAGAGAGGGAATGGCAATTTTCATCACCCACGCGGCCAAAATTCCCAGAGAGGATCTAACTATTCCCAGGGGCAGGGTACACCATGGAAAAATAATTACCAACAGTCTACCCAGGGTTGCGGCAGGGGTAATAAAAGAGGACGTGGAAAAGGTAGAGGCAGCCCCAGTAGAGAAGGCGGAACGCTTCCACCAAAACAGTGACGCTCCGTTCAGGGTCCCTTCTCACGCAACCCCAGTAGGGGGACGCATTTCCAATTTCACCCAAGCTTGGGAAGGGATCACATCAGACAGATGGGTGCTGTCCACAGTATCTGCAGGGTACTGCATAGAACTGTTAGAGCGTTCCCGAAACCATCCTCCACGACAAAAAATACATTCTTTGGACCACCAGAAGATCCTCCTCGAAGAGATCGTCAATCCGCTAGCCAAGGACGCGATAGAACTCGTCCCGGGACACCAGGTAAACAAGGGTATTTATTCAACTTACTTCCTTGTGCCAAAAAAAGATCTGACAATGCGCCCAGTATTGGACTTACGGCCTGCAAACAAGTATGTCAAGCCCCAAAAGTTTCGCATGACTACTCTCCAGGAGGTAATCCCCCTCCTAAAAAAGGGGGATTACATGGCAACATTGGACATGAAAGATGCCTATTTTCATATTTCCATGTTCCCAGCGCACAGAAAGTGCTTGCGCTTCAAGGTGGACAGTCGGTACTACCAGTTCAAGGTACTGCCCTTTGGGATAGCTTCGGCTCCAAGGGTATTCACCAAGGTACTGGCGGTGGCGGCAACACACCTACGCAGGGAGGCAATCCCGGTGTACCCTTACCTGGACGACTGGCTCATCACGGGGGAGACCCCAGTAATTTGCAGAGCAAACATTCAAAGGACAATCGACCTCCTCTTCGAATTGGGCTTCTCAATAAACGAGAAAAAGTCAAGCCTGGTGCCAAGCACATCCAAACAGTTCCTAGGAGCTATCCTAGACACTCAAGAGGGGTTAACCTTTCCTTCCGAGGAAAGAATTCAGAATATACTGCTGCAAATTCCGCAATATCAGTCCAGTCGCCAGATAACAGTACGCAAAGCAATGCGTTTGCTGGGCATGATGGCGTCATGTATTTACCTGGTCCCCCACGCGCGCCTGTGCATGCGTCCCCTGCAGGAATGGTTGGCGAAACAGTGGTCTCAGGCAAGTGGCCAGTGGGACGATCTAGTGGTCGTTTCGCCAACACTGGTACAAAGCCTTCACTGGTGGACAAGAGAGAATCTGTCCAAGGGGTAACACTTTTACGACCCGAGATACAGGTGTGTTGGGTGTTCTGACCCAAGTTTGGCCTATTATGCTACAACATTTGGTGCTGTGGGCTTAGGAAATCCAAGATGGCTGAAAAAGCCCACATGTGCGCCAGAATCTATGAAAACCGCGCAGTTTGTGCGCACCCCAAAATGGTCGCCTGACTTGCCACCCCCCGGTGTGGGTGTGCTGGGTCAGAAGAGCCATGAGTGAAATGGGGTGCCAAAGAGAAAAACAGCAGTGCCTGTTCGCTAGAAAGCACTTTAAAAATCACCCTTTGTTTCTCTGAAGGCAAGCTCAGAATGCCCATTTCAAACATTGCAGAATATCCAACAATCTCACTGAACACCAGCAGACATTTGACAGAATAAAGTCTTGTGGGCATACAAAATCTGGAAAGAGGATGAGCCTAAAATAATGTTCATAGCAAAACTGGCTGAGCTGTGGATTTCAGCAGTTTAAGTAAATTTGGACTGAAAGACACTAAAAATCTAAATGTTTAAAAGAAATGAGTGACCTACTTTTGAGTGTCACATAGGTTGCAATTGCTTAAATGTCATAGTTTTAAACTTAGAATCAGCATTCTAGCTGCATGCGTAAAAATTGGAAGTTTGATTTGGACAGGAAAACTGGCAGCCAAAGAGACATTTAGCTGAGGCCTGGCTTAAAAAGAGAGGGAATTTTGCCCACCAGCTACCCCCGACAGGAGTTGAGACTTGCACAACAGTTATGTTCCCAGGCCTAGCTGCCTTTTGCTGTTCCCACCAAAAGGGATATGACACGTCTCTGATTGAATTACCTGGGCTCTGCAGGAAATTGAACAAAGCCCTGTCCTGACTCAGGCAAATGTTTTATTGGGGGGGGGGGGTCGTAAAAGTGGCTTCCTCCTGGAAGGAAAGGGGAGGAGCACTGCCTGTGATAGCAAGCTGGCTTGGCAGAACTGGAAAAACCAGAAATTCAACCTTGTGCTGGGGGGAAACCACACCCCTTTGGGGCCAGAACATAAATCTAAAAAGATGGATCATTCATAGAGCGGACTTGTGAAAATTTTATAAGTGATATCATTATTCTTGTGATTTTTCTGTGCACATTTGAAGACGTGTTAGGACCCGGTGGTATGTTCAGGGAGGTTTTTAGCGGAAAAGAGGATATTACTCTAAATGTATCTATGTTAAAAATCTGACACTCCACCACCTAATGCCCACATGCTTTGCAAACATTTGTGTAAATGCGGGGACAAATCCAATATTGGTAACCCGACCAAAAAGTGAAATATGTTGCCATTTTTGAACCCAAGCTCCTAGAAACAACAGAATTGGAACAGGGGCTACCATCAGTAAATGCATGATGTGTGTATGCAATGCCAAACAACTGTCTATCGGGGAAGTATGTATTTGGATCAGATATAGATTGTGTGTAAAGTTGACAGGGGTGGGTTCTCTGTATCATAAACAGACCTCATCATGATGACACTTCATTTCATTCCCCCAATCAAGGGGAAGAGGAGGAAGTGGCCAATGACAAGTGGAGAGGGGTAGGGCCTAGAAAACTAGCCTCTCCACCCACTTTCAAAACACATAAAAGCAGACAGTCAGGACAGAAAGAGACATTCTATTCCATCTGCTGCGGGACGCTCTGCCGGGAAAATCCATACTTTACCTCCATCAACCTCCAGAGAGCCAACACAGAGACTTCAATCTATCCACCTTCAGAGACCAAGACTTTACTTCAGAATTTGTAGCAGAGAGGTCAACTACAAGCTAAATCCCTCTTTAGCAGGCCTCAAATCATTGCAACTATTCACAGCCAGACGAGCTGTTTGAATTCTTTACAAGAACTCTTGCCATTTGCCAGAAAGCAGTGTTATATCCAGAGAGAGACCAGCTGAACCGGAGACCGCTGTATCCGGACCCACAGACCTGATCAGAACCAGAGACCCAGACCAGACCAGCAGAGTAGAGCTGACCCAGACGCTCTGTGCAGAGACCGTCCGTGGCGAGTGAAGAAAACCCGCTGACCAGATCGTGACGAGGCCCAGTCCTTCTAAAAATTAGGAGTGAGTATCCGCCAAAACTGTGCAGAACCCAATCTCTTAGTTAAAATAATCTAATCCAAACTATTTTAATCTAACCAGAACTGCCTTCTAGAAGTTGTCACTTATCATTTTGCAAAGTTGTCACCTGTCATTTTCTAGCTGCAAGCTGTAACCTGTCGCTTTGAACTTTTAAAATTTCAAATCCGAAAAACAACCTTCACAAAATCGTTCATAACTCCGTAACCGTTTGTGCTAGGAACTTGGTTGCATAGAATCTCAGCTTTTCGACGAGCCTAGAACCGACTTCCTACTCCTTATACTTTCTCCGTAATCACGATTCTCGCACTCACGAATTTTACCGCGATTTGCGATTTGGTTAAAAATCCAGCCACGTGTAACCATCAGCAGTCATCTCTTTCCTTGCTAAAAATTCATTTGCCTCTTAAGACCCATCCCTGAATCATTGCTAGAGTGAGCCTGGACTAATATTAACTAGATTTCACTCACCCTGAACCTCCTAAAGGGAATTAAAACCATTTTCAGCATATTCCTCACTTCATTGCCAGCACATATCAAAGCACTTTTGCCTGTATTTCAAACTCATACCTGTAGTCTAAGTTTGCTGGGGTGAACTGAATTACATTTGATTGCATTTCTGAGAACTGTGTGCTTTCCTTCCATTTCCTTGCATTGCATAAAGGGGGAGAGTGGATTGCCAGAGGAAAGTGATTACATTGTTTTGTTGAAATCATATTGAGTATTTTCTGTATTGCATTTTCATTCCACCTTGCATCCATTTGAAACCATAAAAGTATTGTTGCTATCTTATCCATCCTACCACTCATCATTGATTATAAAGAAGTGTGCTAGTGCCAGACTATCCATTATTGATTACTGCTCAGATTAAGTGTGATATTCAATTATTAATTTATTAAAGTGTGATATATATATATATATATATATATATATATATATATATATATATATATATATATATTGTTTAAATTATCAAATAAACCTTTTAAACTTGCAAAACAGAACTACTTCTTGGCTCAGTGGGGTCAGGGGGATTCCAAGAGAGGGGTGTTATATAGGGGTAGTCATCCAGAACTCATGAACTGGACATAACGATATATCAATAAGGGTTTCATTCAGTATTCTAGACTAGGCGTTGACTTAGCTGTAGTGTTGAATTGAATCCTCTTACAGGTGGTAGTCCCAACCGATGCATGCCTGACTGGGTGGGGAGCTCACCATCTCCACCACACAGCTCAGGGTCTCTGGTCGCGCTCAGTGGCCAAGAACCACATCAACCTGTTGGAGCTTCTGGCAGTATTCAGAGCCCTTCAAGCGTTCGAGCCCTACCTGTTAAATCCTGTCAGTGCAAATCCGGCCGGACAGCACTACAGCCATGTTCTACCTGAACAAGCAAGGAGGGACTCGGTCGCCAAATCTGTCCAAGCTTGCCCAGAAAATCTGGATAAGGGCACTCAGACGGAACATCTTCATGTCATCGCAACATGTTCCAGGGGATCTCAATTCCCTAGCGGATGCTCTGAGCAGAGACCCCCTCCCAGAGGAACACGAATGGTGTCTACACAGAGAAGTCTTTGAAGGTATCTTCTCTCAGTGGGGTTTCCCCACTATAGACCTATTCGCCACAAGCGAAAACAGACAATGCCCAGGATTTGCATCCAGGTTCCCCCAACCAGGCTCCCAGGGGAACGCCCTGTGGATGAACTGGTCAGGGATGTTTGCGTACGCTTTTCCACCAACTCCTCTAATCAGGAAGGTGGTCAACAAGATGAGCAGAGAATCGATGACGCTCGTCCTAGTTGCTCCCATGTGGGCAAGACAACCGTGGTTCCCACACTTCACTTACGCAGATTGGCGGTGGGCGAACCCATCAAACTTCCGAGCTGGTACAACCTACTGTCCCAGCACCAAGGTCAAACAGTGCATCCTCAACCCAACTCAATGAACCTGGCAGCATGGCTCCTGAGGTCATAGAGTTCGGACATCTCAATTTACCATAGAGGAGTATGGACATCCTAAAGGAATCTAGGAAACCTAACACGAGGCACTGCTACTTTGACAAATGGAAGAGATTCGTTATCTGGTGCCAGAATAAACAAATCAACCCAGTTGATTGCACTCCTTCCACTATTGTTACATACATGCTCCACCTGCTGGATGCAGGACTAGTTTTTAACTCACTGAAGGTACACCTAGTAGCCCTGTCAGCATACACCACTTCCCATAAGGTGTTGTGGTGGAAAGTACCAGTAGTTAAAGCCTTCATGGAAGGAGTAAAGAGACTTCACCCTCCTATTTCAAACCCACCACCAGAATGGGACCTTAACGTGGTGCTATCTAAGCTCATGGGCCCCCCATTCGAGCCCATGCACAAAAGCAGTCTCAAACACCTGACTTACAAAACTGCCTTCTTAGTAGAAATTACATCTATAAGAAGAGTCCGTGAAATTCAGGCTCTGTCAGTGCAAGATCCCTTCTTTACTGTCCATGAAGATAAACTGGTTTTACGCACACACCCTAGGTTCTCACCTAAGTTTATTTCCAAATTCCACGTGAACCAGTCCATTGAGCTTCCGGCTTTCTTCCAAGACCCACAAAGCTCGGCTGAGGTGAAACTACACACACTAGATGTGCGTAGGGCGGTAAACAAGATCAGACCGTTAAGGAAAACAGATCAGCTGTTTGTCTCCGTAGCTACAGGCAGAGAGGGGGATCGCGTCTCTAAAGGTGCCATCTCTAAGTGGATTATTAACTGTATCCAGCTGTGTTACTCACTTTCTGAAAGAACTCTGCCTATCACGCCTAGGGCCCACTCTACAAGAGGTATTGGGGCAACTCTGGCTTTCATTGCAAATGTACCTCTTGACACCATTTGCAAAGCAGCTACTTGGAGCTCTATTCACACTTACTCAGCACTACTGCATTGACACACATTCGAAGACCGATGCACAAGTCGGACAAGCGGTTCTAAGACATTTATTTGCTCATGACCCTTCTCACATCCCACCTCCTTCTTCAGGTACTGCTCGCTAATCTATGCACAGCATGTGATCTAAGCAGATTCCACAAGCCTCAGAAGGGATACATTACTCACTGTAATCGTATTTCTGATGCTTGTATCTGCTTAGATTCACATGCGACCCACCCTTCCTCCCCTCTGAGAGAAGGCGCATGGATGCTTGTAGTCTTACCTTTCTATCTATCTGCTTGGATTATCTGTACTCGCGCTACTCCTCATGCTACCTCATGTCAGAAAAAATACAATCTGAGGGTCCTGGACGCGGAGGGATCATGGGTACAGTGGATGTCACACTAGGGATAGTATTACTGGCATGCCCTGTGTCGACGCCCTTTTTCGAGTTTTGAAAAACAAACTGTAATACTCTGCAGCTTCCACTAGATGTCGGCCTATGCACAGCATGTGAATCTAAGCAGAGACAAGCATCAGAAATACGATTATGGTGAGTAATGTATCATATATATATATTGGGTTTTGGGGGGTTTGGGTTGGGTGGGGGGGTTCCCGCATATATGTTACAATTGACCTTCACAATTCAGTCAATTGTGAAAAGGTCAATTGTAATTGAACAGTTGTAAAACGAACAATTCGTATGCAACCGCGAATTCTAGGACAATCAGCTCTTTTCGTTTGTTTGCGGGCGTGCGCGCGTGCCTTTAGATGGAAGCCAAGCACTGGATCGGGCTACAGCTCGAATTATGAGAAGAGACTTAACACCCATACAGAAAAGTGAATAGAAGCTATGACAGTGATACGACTGCACAGGAACGTAATACAGATGTGGGGGGAACAGCGTGCAACCAAAACAAACCAAGTCCAGAAATAGAATACAACGGGCCTCTAAACGGACCAGAATGCACGCAGATTATATAGGTTAAAGTTGACAACTATATCCAAGCACTGCCAGAAAGTGGACGGAAATGAGCATTCTAGGACTGTATTCGAATTGAGATGGGCTAGAAATTCAATAGAAGACTACTGAAGCGGAGTCCATGCGGAATACATTCGTAGTGCCACTGAAATAGATTGCAGTGGTGACGAGCAGAATATAACTGGCAAATGGGATATCCTAAAACGATCCCAGGGCCCAGCTGAATAGAACACAGATGCAATGGGGCAGAAAATATCACGCTTTTATCGAGCACTTCGCTCAGGAAGGGTTCAGCTTCTGAGCGCTTTACTATTGGGTGCTGTTGCAAGGCCATTTATAGATTTCATAAAGGATAAATAAGTGCCTTATCTATAGTGATATCTGTGTTCACAGGCTACGCACAGATCTCACCAAGCCCTTACCTAAACAGAACAAGCATGCAATTTTTTAGCAAAGCACGAGTCTTATACTCACTCGTAGAGATTCGTTATTGGGGATTTGTTTTTTGGGAAACCTGCTTCGTACGTTGACAAAGTGTTGCTGCAGTAGTCTCACTCAACCGACGGCTACGGCTAGAAGTTCCAAGCTGCGGTTGAGGCGGCGGCGTTGCTGCTGCGGGAGCTCAGCGTGGAACCAGGGGGATCTAATGGGGCTGCAGTGTGCATGAAGGAGGCTGGAAATCAGGAGGCTGCCACCATGCCTGGGTGCAGGTACAAGCGCTCGAGTCTCTCCTGCGGCCCCCTCTGCACAGACTCTATCACCCCTGGGCCCATGTGAAAGCGCCCCCAACATCCAGCCTGACTTCAGTACAGCTGGAGGGGCTAGAGGACTGCAACTACCTGTCCCCCTGGGCGCGGCTGGCCAAAAAAACAAAGCAGCCAAAGCATCCATCTTCCTAAAATCCATGCCGATTTCTAAACCGTCTGCGCTGAGAGGAACCGGGAACAGGCTGCACACGCCGTCTGCTTAGAGTGCGTGTATTTCCCTCTCATAGCAATGCCCAGGCTTGCAGATGTTAATGTTAAATGAGATTTGTACCGCGCACTATCACCATCGGCGTCTACTTACTGGCGCTCATGCAGTTTCTTCCAGCCTTCGCCGAGTATCCTGTTGCGCATGGGCAATAGCTTGGGACTCATTAAAGCAGGGTCAAAAAGTGCAGAAGCACAGCCCTCCTTCAAAAAACAAGGCCCAGCTGGTGCTTCAGTCATTTCAACGCCAAGCATCGGCAAGTTGCCATGGCAACGTCATAGCCTGCTCCCGAACTCCCCTTTCTACTTTCACTTTTACAGTACCAATGTTTTAGGAATTGAATGGCGCAAGCACCACCAAATGCGCCAGAACCAAAAAGGGGAGCAGAGATTTGAAAAGGGGAGAGCAATGGCAATGAGGCCCGACTAGCAGGATGAGGAGTTGAGGAACATTACGAATGAGAAGGATCGAAAGAATATTTAGGAAGATCAGTAGGATAGAAAGTTGTGACTTGAAGAAGAGGAGAGACAATAAATACTGGAGAGGAAGGCGTTGAGAGCAAAACCAAGACAAAATGACAGAGGGGGGAAAGGAGGAGCAGATTACAGAATACTAGAACACTGAGGAGGGTGGAAAGAGGATAAGGATGGGAGTCAAGAGATAGTCAAAAAGGAGGAAAGGGAATTAAACAAAAGGAAGTGGTGCCGACGAACAGGGGCAGCGGGAAGAGTGTGCTGGCATAGACCCAAACTCGTGCAAAGGCTCTTAAGTTTGCTCTTAAATTGATGCCAGAGACGCAACTATGCCCCTGACCTTCAGATTCCTGGGGCATGGAAACAATAGAGTACTCCATCGATGTTGTTGCAGAACTGGGTGGTTATGCCATTAGCAGGAATCAACCCGACCACGGAAGCCATACCAATGTGTCGACCTTCTCCACGAATAACCCATTTGGTTTCTTCCTTTGGCAAAGAAGTTGACGGTCTTCCAAAGGGATGCCTGCACCAGTTTTATTCTTATATGCTTTAAAGAGAATCCCATTAGTAAGGCAAGGAGGGCGAGGCCTATCTGGACCACCAGGCATCTGATTTCCTACTTCATGCAGGCTTGCCGACCCTGAATCCTCAACCACAGGAAGATGTGTTCTGGAAGAGCCAACCAAGTCATCCTGACATGCCAAGAAAGACATGCTGGCTCTTAAAACCTCATGCATGGACTGTGAGGTACTCTTTTTTTCCCACTGTCACGATTTATTACAAAGCACAAGCAAGTCAGGATCTCCTGCCCCAACTGTGAATGCGGCGCACAATAAAAACGCTTTTTATTTCTACAACACAGATTCTTTCTTGAGAAGGCCTCCAACTCGTCTCACACCCAACCTCCACAAATACCCTGTCTCACAATGGACTAGGAACCGGACCAGTGTTTATCAATAAGATATTTATTAATTTATTATTTAATATCAAAGGCAAATCAACAAATTACACAGCCACCAATTTTGTCGCAACACAAAACGCAATATTCGTTTTGATGAAACATTACACTGAGAACTCAAAATATGCAGTAAAAGAATTTACTTTTGCTTTCAAAACACACCAAGAAAATGAATACAAACAGGAAAATGCAGGCACACATAAATGAGGCTTGAGTACTAGCATCCCTAACCCCCCAATCATAAAATAGGCTTGTCAGTTTTAGATGGAAGGCAGTGGCAAGGAGTGGGAACACAAGGTAAATATCGGATTTGGGATCTAGTTCATAGAAACAATATGGGGAGCAAGCAAAGAATAGGACACATCTATTTCTAGCGCAAAATGGAAAAATTGGGTTTTTATATTAGTTATCACAGCTGCTCTGGGAAAGCATAGAAAGACAGGCAGGGCTTTAGTAGATAATACGATTCAGCACACAAGGGGAAAACGGTTTCAGGATATTCAACACATGGGCAATGGTAAAGAAAAGCAAATGGAAATTTGTTTTTTCTCAAAATGTGGAAAGAGGAACAGAATGGGAAAATTGATTTTGGGGATCTTAAACACACTTTCAATGGGAAAGAAAATGCAAAGTGGAATTCGTATTCACTGATGCTTAAAATGACAGTCAAGCTCTTGGAAATGGGTAGCTGTTACGCTCACCTGGCTCCCACAGAGGCGTCGATCGGAACTGGACAGCTGC
Organism: Ambystoma mexicanum; assembly: GCF_040938575.1. Taxonomy (NCBI): domain Eukaryota; kingdom Metazoa; phylum Chordata; class Amphibia; order Caudata; family Ambystomatidae; genus Ambystoma; species Ambystoma mexicanum. The sequence goes on from NC_090924.1 coordinate 1,026,225,055, forward strand.
GGTCTCCACAAATGTGATGCGTAGGGCCGAGATGACGGACTGGACTGGCCCACCTAGCTTCGTTTGCTTGGCCCGTAGGAATATTCTTCTGCAAATGGAGAAAGGGAATTAACCAGCCGTGGAGTTGAGCGTAAATTCCCCCCACCCCCGCTGTTCTCCCCACAGATCACCTTTGATGTCCCCTCTTATAGTCTCACCTGATGGTTTGAAAAGATGAGCTCTCCATCCTGCATTGAGCGCAGGGGCGCGTTGATAACCAGTTGCTTCACTGCCTCGAAGGAATTGGTGAGTTCCAGAACAATATTGACTCAGAGATTGCCGCCAAGACACCGTAAGTATAAAGTTCGTAAGAGTTCAAATGCCTGACTTTCACTCTTGTCCGATTCCTTGCAGGTTGCATCTTGACCCTAATGAAGAGTTTCTCGTGGCAACCGGTAGTATTCTGGTAAGGATTTGTATTTTCCAACACAATTCGATAAAAAAATGTCAATATGTAACCTGTTGCTTTCTCCCTTATTCAGGCACTGAGAGAAAGTATGAAGTCTCGGGGAATAATACCTCCAGCGGTAAAATCAGGTAAGTCTATTGTGGTAAGGAGGGTTCCCCTTATTAGTCCCTTTGTTTCACCTTGCTGTCCTTTTATTTCCCCTTAGGGGCCGGGGTTCGGCGAAGATGCAGTGGAAGCTGCGCCGACCCGTGAAGAGGAATAGTACCCCTGGTGGTAAAATCAAGTAAGTCTATGGGGGGGTAACTAATATTCCTCTGTGTATTCCCTTGGCTCACCTTGCTATTCTTGTCTTCTCCTTAGGTGCCGGAGTGCGGCGGGAACATGCAGGAGGATGCGGTGGAATGTGAAGATGCTGCGAAGGCCGGTGAGTTCAGCGCGGCGCTGCAGCAGGCGAGGCGACGCGCATAAATAGCTTCTTTCTACCTATATGAAGGTGCGATGGATTGGGAATTCAGGTAAGGATCAAAGGTATTGCTCTTGTTATAACCTTTTCTCCTTCTTTCTGCCTTTTTCTAGGAGCTCCAAACTCAAGGCGGGCGTGGCAGAAGGCTGGATGCAGACTTGCAGGCACGGTGAGCGTTACGCTGCTGGATGCAGAATAACGCGAAGCCTGTGCTGCTCTTCGGGCGTGGTTTAAATAGCCTTCAAAGTAGTCCCAGGTAAGTATTCCTCCCCAACCCCGGCCGAGTAAAAAAATAGTCCCTAAGTAAAGTAGTCCCTTCCAAGCCTCTTTTGGCTTGGAGCTCTTGTAGCATGGTCTGCATCGGGTAAGTTTGCAGCATGGTCTGCATCAGGTAAGTTTTAATCTATGAACCTGTCGCCTATGGCGCCAGGACTGACTCTCCATATGAGCCTGGCGGCATAGGCGCCAGGACTGGAACCAAATAGCCCCTAGCAGGGGTTGTTGGGCTTGCTTGGGATAACTTGATGCCTGCTTCTGGGGTTGCTGGACTTGGTCTGGGCCCCCGGGGGTAGGCATCATGACAGTAGCTCACAAACGGAAAATCCGTTTTGGGTTAAAATCACAGATGCAATGGTAAAAAAAACAGTTGCAGATGGAAACTCGATTAGCAGGGCACAATTTAAACACAGGGACAAATTTGTTTCGCAGATCACAATGTGATTAATTCATTTGGGCAACACTTTATAACTATAACAATTTGCAAGACACTGGGAAGAGATGGTTGGTTTCGAATTCCAACCATACAAATCCCATGAAATAAATGGGGAAATTAATTGATTTACTTGAAAAATATACTAAGGATTTTCACAGGCTAATGGGGATTCTTCAATGGGGAATTGCTAACATACACAAGCAAATAAGGGGTTCTTCAATGGGGGAAATGACTGAAATACACTAGCACACAAGGGAGGGGATTTTTCCATGTGAAATCTCTATGGCAATGCTGAAAGTATATAGGGCTTATGCAATCTATGGCTTGCTGTATTAATACTTACAGGAGAGGTCTGGACTGGACATCAGGTAGCACCAGGATACTACTGGGACAACCAGTGGGGTCAGTCAAGGATTCCCCCTTTCCTCCAAGGGGTCCCAAGGCAGCTACTAAACCTCCTGACTCCACTGCAAGCTAGGCCTAACTGTACTGTGATGGTTCTCGAGATTTCACCAGCCGCTCACCTCAGGATTTAGTGGGAAAGGTCCTGATTTGAGGCGGGCTTATCTAGTTATAGGGCAAATGACATCACTAATGTGTCATGGTTCCCGCGGAAGGAATTCTTTAATGTCCAATCCTCCACACCCACCTGTGTGCTGATGGGTACAGCAAATGTGGAATTGGTTTGGACTGGCTAGGGGAGGAGACCCCTCCATCATCTTTCTTTGACAGGGGGCTTGGTCTGGTTCATGGACATAGAAATCTTACTGAATGACAAGTGCCCTTAATTTTCATACTTTGACACATATGAAGGCATTTTTAACACTATATTTTACTGCAAGTCAAATGACACTACTTCGAAGTTTGTATTTCATTCCTATGCGGAGCTTTAGTTTTTCCTCATTACCACAGAACTATATCCGTGAAAAATATGGTGCTTGGTGGGCGGAATATGAATCTTATTTTCATCCAATATTGATATATCTCAACTACACAAGGAGGGCCCCATGATGTTTTCATAGATAACTAGTTCAGGTCCCACACAAATTGTTTTTGGGTGACCAGAAAGGCCTGTTTGACACCTTTTCGGAAATCCTACAACATTTATTGTGGGATGAACATTCTTGATTTTATATAAAATCCATTTCTCCCCTTTTACAAAATGTGCAGTCAACTACTCCTTAAACCTGGCCCACACCCTTGCCATTTGCCTGTTCCCAGCTGTGACGTCAAGACAGGGTCCTGTGTTGAGATTAGATTACACATTCCAATAGCTAATGGGCAGCTAATGCAAGTTTCTATGGCAGCTTGTGGGGCCTGGAGAGCAGAACCGTCCTTATCTCGCCACACCGCAAATGAGATCTGTACAAGTATTTAGACTGTAATTTTAAGGGAAACGCAAGTTTACAGACCCCTATTGGTCCCCATGACAACCTAAAGGAAAGAATTCAGTGTCACGTCTGAGGAAATCGCAAGCAGGCCAAAGCCTTTCCTCCTCAGCTGAATTTGACTCTTTACTTGCATTTTCAATTGACATGAACTCTTGAAAGGCACACAATTAATATGTTGAAATATCACTGCATCGTTGTTCCCTGCATACGTTGGTTAAAGGAGGGCACAATAATTACACTTTTTAGAGGCTCTGGTCCAAATCTAGATATGCAGAGTGTCACTCTAGAGGCAAAATTGAAATGTCATTTTGTTAGTTTCAGCCATGAAAAAGGCCTTCATTTTACTGCAGAGGTTTAACCCAGTCAAGCTTCCCAGCATGACAGAAACCAAGTTCATATTTTCAAAATCTTCCATACATTCTGATGAGCATATCTTTAGTTTAAAGGGAAAACAGAATTACTAATTTTATTTAATGTTCATGACAGAAGGCAATCTGCTTCACAGCAAGTGCTGCTCACAATGCTGACATCCCACTGAGGGTTCTGTGGACTGTAGTTTCTGAGAATGTTACTTCAGCTCTCCAATAATTTTGGCAAACCTTGTAATTTGTCTTTCCCTTCTGCCAGGCAATTGGCATTTTTCTGCATCTACATGTTTTGAGGCTCAAATTCACCCCTTTTTGCTTTGAAAGTGCACGGCCTCTTTTCCACATTATTTCGGTACAGGCCTGGGAATTTGGGGAGTCCTCATAACTGACTCTGGCCTTTTTATTTCTTGCATCCAGGGGCCATTTCACCCCACACCACCAGGAAGGCAGAGTTTAAGGAAGAAAAGCAAGGACTGACAACCGCCATCCTAAAATAATCCAGACTGTGTTTTCTTTACAAAAACGTCACCAAGTGTCCCACGTTAAACATAATCCTTTATTTTCTATTTGTAATAAACCCTTTGAATCTTCTATCTTGGTTTTGAGTAGTCTGTTGATCCACGGGATGTGTCCTCTACCATATACATCTTAGGGTGTCAATGAGCTCCTATTTGAAGCAAAACAAGTGCATCTTGGTGAACACTTTGTAGTCGGGAGTGGAACTGTATAATTTGGGGAGAGTTTTTGAAAGTTGCTTTTTTCAACCATTTTTATTGTATCAATGATACACATGAGACCATATACACTCAAGGTGCATAATAGAGAAGCCATCTCCTTTAAATGTGGCATGATCGTAGCATACCTACCTTCCACTCAGTTGAAAGTTGTGGTGCGTAAACTGACCCCCGTCACTGGCACAGGAATGCCAACCTAGCTGCTGAAAGTGGTCTTATAAAATGCAGGTAATTAGGCAATTTTGTATCTATGTAATAATGACTTGACATGCAGTCCTCCTCTATGTCCATAACTAAGGGGGTGTCTAGCCGTTATGTATCTGGACCCAATAACTTAATACTCGTCAAACATTTGGTCCCACTGTCATGCAATACAAATGTAATACAAATGCGCTGATATATATTTTGTTCATGGAACTGGCGATCTTATCTGGTGCCTGTGCATTCTGACAAAGTATTTATTTACTACAAATGATCTCGCAAGCGCATGCTTTTCCCAGATAGAAAAACATGCTATCAATACATATTCCTAGCATTGGCATGAAACCTAACATAAAGAACAAGTTCTTAGAAAATCAATGCATCGCTTTGTCATCTAAAAAATAAATAAACTTGCTGTTATTTTCTAATCTCAAATTTGTATCCTTTAAGGTTCTGGAGAAAAAAAAAACTGTAAATTGATAAATTCCAGAAGTATAACATTGCTTTCACATTTATCAAGTAGGGATAATATTGGTTAAAGAGTTTTCTGAGCAAACTAGCCAATAAATTATAACTCACTTATGTTTAATAAAACATATTTGACTAAATATGTCAACATTTAAAAAACAAACTTGGCATTCATTTGACGTATTAGAATGTGTAGTGTCTTTAAAGGAGTAGGTGTTCATGAGGGTATTCAGTGGAGGAATCCAGTGACTAAGTGCAAGTTGAATGCTTCACTCCTGTGCGTATGACTGTGTCCAATGTATCCGTCCTAAATGCTGGCCTTTGGCATAAAGGTTTATTAACATCACCTTCTCTTTGTGTTCTAGTCACCACTTCTAGGATCTAGGATTTCATCTGGTTGATCTGGTCATGATATTCATTAAAATGTCTGGCTTTATAGGATTTCATATTTTTATGTGACATTTTGGATTTGTTTGTTCCATCTTGTCCTTGCACTATGTTCCGTCTGGCCCAAGTAGTAATTAGCACATGGACAATGTATGCTGTGTGACTCATTTCCCTAAATAAAATTGGGGATAGCAGGTGGGGTGGATAAAGGGGTTCGGGTGCCACCCTGAGCTAGTGATGCAGGACCTGGAGGAGGTATAAAGGGGATCCCAAACCACCCCACCTCCATCACAGCACTGAGGAATGGGGTAGTCACCGGAGTATTCAACCCTTCTCCGTCCCTATGGATGGGCAAGAACCCCAATGGCACAGCCCCAGGAAGGCTCAACCACCCACCCGCCACATGGAATGATGGCACCCAAAGGAGCCAGAAACTGAAGCATGCACATACTCTTCCCTTCCCTTCCTGATATGCAGGAATGTAAAAATGGGAAATTGAGGTACCCTGACATTTATCTCAGTGCTCCTAATATTAACCAATGTAAGAACAGGGGTTGGCAGAGATCTGTAGAATAAATAATTTCCCAATGGTAAGGGTTCCCAGAGAGCCATCTAAAACCTGTAGCCAGACCCTGGCCACTGATTCGGGAAAAGAAGCCTCTGCTGTAAAATAAATAATCTTGCAATATGTTATAGTACCTCGCAAGTGGGGTAAGTACAACTTCTCATGTAACTTTGGGCCCTAGGAAACCAATTTGTAAGATTATCCAGGCTAGCGCGTACCCCACCGTTATTTTTATTATTAGAGCGCCTGGGGACCATTTCAGTTGGTGACGCTGCGCTATATAAGTACCCATAACATAACATACCATTATTCATATTGGAGTATTAATTGAACACATACCTAGTTTTGCAATCGTAGGGGGAAGAACATGGTGAGTGAAGCAGAGAAATAAAGGAGCTGGTCTAACCAGGGAGGGCGGGCAGTTTGTCAAGAATGGATCTACAAACAACCAGGTGAGGAAAGAATGGGGATGAGAATACCCAGTCTCAGGTAGGGTGGGGAAAGTAGAGGGTGTGTGGACCTTTGTGTTGCGGGAGAGGGGAAGATATTACGTGAAGAGTGGGGTCTGGAGCTCCTTCCATAATTGTAGAAGTAAGGGGGCAAGCCTGATGCTGACGAGGAGGTGGTTCCAAACACCTGGGGCATAGTAGGAGAAGGCCTGCCTTCTGTTTCTTTCCTTCCTTCATCGGCCCAGTTAAAGTCTGCACATGTCCTTCTACCGATTGTAGGCCTTCAACTATGCTGTGTTTCTAAGTGAGGTAGCTTGGGGATTTCAGGGTGACAGCCTTGTAGTTGATGTAGCAGGAATGCCTTCCAAAAGGGCATTGTACCAATCGGGCAGAAGAGGACCAAGGTTTGGACAGCAGATCTGAAGGTGATTTCTGGGATGAAGGGCTTGATCTTCCACAGGAGAGAAAGTTGGTACCAAGCTGGTTGTGTCTTCCTTGCTATGTGATGTTTAAAGTAGAGGTGTCGGTCCATGTTAAACCAAAGGGACTGGGTGCAGGTGACCAGCTGAGGGGTGAAGCCTTCGAGGTGCATTGCATAGAGCCAGGTCTGGATATCGGTTTTTCCGTGTTGTGGGTCAGCATTAGGAATTATGGCGGGTCAGATGAAGGAGACAGACATTTGAATGAATTCTTTATTTTAAAGAAAAGGAAAAACACCCAACTTTGCCTAAGCTATGATGGTCCTTGTTGGGGAGAATTTTCTGTATAGGCTAATTTCCCAAACCTAGTGAGTCCCCCAGCCGCTTTGCTGGATTTTTGGGGTTTATTTATTTCTCCTGCTAAGAGTGAGACTCTCTTTCTCCCACTCTTGGGCATGATTTGAGAATGTCCTTTGACTTTGTAATGTGTTTTATGGGCTAAGGGGGCTTTTACTCCATAGGGCTGCATGTATTTTTGGTAAGTGTGTTACACAGCACCCTCAGTGCAGTAACACAGGGGTGTCATAGTGGCCCCCAAACATAGACTCCATACCCTGGGACTGACTACTGTCTCCCAGGGCATGTAAAGTCACCATTGGCTTTACTAGTCTCAAATTGTGAACAGAACCAGTACAAACCATCATATTGTGGAAGTACTGGTAGGGGTAATTAGATTGCCCCTGGGTCTGTTTTCCAAGGGGGCACTGTCCAATCCCCCCCTTGTCGAGTTTCTGGCTGGTGGCAGTGGTTGCCACGCGAAATATTCCACCAGAATATTTCCTATGGGATTTTCCCATTCATTTTAAACGCACCACTTTTTTTGGTGCAATGTTAAAGTTACCGCCGGGTTATTTATTTAATATTTATTCCCCAGTTGTTTTTTTTTGCCAGGACTCGGTTTTAAAATGGCGTTTGTGTTCGCCTCTGTAACTCCAACCCAAGTCGAGCCCTTTGTTCCTCTTTTGGCGGGCTTCTGCACAGAAGCCTCCAAAAGTGGTGCCACTCTGTCTGGGTCTACAAGATGTGTGGGAGGGGGGAAAAGGCACCCTGGACTGAGTTGCCCCGGCAACTCAAGTCGCACTCTTGTGTGATTGGCCCAGTGGTGAGCCGCCCGGCTCACCACTTAGCATGCTTGATTGACAGCTGGGACTGATGAATGGGGGTTTTCTGCATAAAAGCAGGGCTTTGGGGACTAGAACTTCAGAAGTCGCCACAGGACCTAAAGAATCCGAAGAGAGAGAAGCTGAGCCGACCTGCAATGACGACACCACCGGTGGAGCCCTGCTGAACCGACTCGCCACTTCCCAACGACAGAGAAGATCTTCTCCCAGGAGAGCCTTCTTCCTTTGAGCTGGTGGGGTTAACCAGTTCGCCCTCTTTTCGCCTTCCTGGATCGTCTCATGGTTGAATCACCCGTGCCAAGCACCCCGGCGGCCGGATAGCCACGCTTCACCACTACCGCGAATAAAAGGGTAGTACCTTTTAACCGGGAAACTCTGCGGCTGGTTTCTTCCCTGGTAGTGCAACGACCTCCAGATTTCCTCCACGTCGAGAACTTCTCTTCCCCTGGACGAAGCACCGACTGGCACCCGCTGCCAGGAACACCTGACCCCGCTGGAGCTTTCTCACCATTTCAGGTACTGTCCCGCCTGGTCTCCCTTGCAACAGACTGTTCAAGGTGTCCCGTAAATCCTTGACTATCTATCCTGGGGTGACTTTGGACCTGTTAACTAACTTTTCTGAACTGATGTAACTCCTTTTTGAACTATCTGCAAAGACTTTTTAAAGTGTACTTCAACTGTGTGATCTTGGGCACATTCCGCCTTGCCTATGAACTTTTTTCTCTACAGTAGACCCTGCCTTTCTTGACTTGCTGTGGTTCTTTAAAAGTGTTGGTATTGTGTGTTTTCCTATTTCTGCCTTTTCTCTCCCTTTTAACATAATTATTGGAGTGCCATCTTGGTTAAGCGCTCACGTCTGTGTTGATAATAAGTGGTGTTCTTTTCCTAAGACTTGTCGGATAATTAATTAGGGAGGTGTATATATTTCTAGTGACTGTGTTTGAACTTGCTTGACATATTAGTGCCAGTGTATTTTTAAATAAGTAATTATATACTTTTATACCAAAGCTCTGGTCAGTGTTTGCTCGTGCTACTGTATTTTGGTACATAATGTGTATACTCTATATACTGCCTAACTCTTCTTGAGAGAAGTCTGACTGCTCAGCCACAGCTACCAGGTAAATCTGGGTGGTACAGACTGCTACCAATTGGGTTTACTGCTAACACCTGTAGTCTTAACCTTTTTGCAGTGGTCCCCAAGCGAACTGCACAGGTTTCTGCCTAACAGTCCTCTACCTAACCAAACTAAATAGGGTGTCTGTTAGTCCTTAGTGAGTCCAAGTCTGTCTACAGTCCAAAACTAATCTAACTTGGCCCTACCACTACCGGAACAACTAAGGCACACAAGAAGGACTCACTTCCTGTGAACTGCTTTCTCAGCACTTTCTGTTAGTAACAGATTCTCAGTTATCACTTTTATCAAATCAGAGTTCACTTTTCTTTTTCTCTTCTGTCTTGTGCACTTGTAATCTTATTACTTTAGTTCTCTCTTTTCTCTTGGAATCTCTTGTTACACAAACTTGAGTCCCTCTTGGTTCAATGTCCAATCCTTATATGGTCTAGGATGACCAACACTGTTCCAATTACAATTCTCACTCTTCTCCAAGTCTGGTATGTCACTTGGATGAGTATGAGTATCCCAGTAATGATTTTCACTTTTCTTCCAAACTTGTGTTTCACTGGGACGAGGATGAGTAGCCCAGTGTTGATTCTCACTCTTCGTCCACCCTTTTACCTCACTGGGACGAGCACGAGTAGCCCAGTGATGATTCTCCCTTCTTCCATACTTGTTTCTCACTGCGAAGAATATTAATATTAATATTCCACTTGTTATTTATGGTACCCTCCCCGGGTCTTCTGCTCTCCCAGTTACCTTCTTGACTTGGGGGTTGCATCACCGGGCCTGTCATTCAGATGGGGCTTGCTTCTCCTCTTGTCAGGACGGTGTCTTCGCTAGCATGTCTCCTCCCTCTTTGGTGCCTAAGTGGTCTCGGCACCTCGTATCTCAGCACCTCGTATCTGCGGTCACGCCACCACTGCCCCAGGGCAAAATAACAACCAGGCACCTGGGGCAGACAGGAAGCAGGGACTCAAGGCTGAAGGAAGGGACAAGGAAACTGGTCAGGAAGAAGGTAAGGCAGGAAATGACCAAAGGGAGGCTGAACCCCAAGGAGCAGACAGGAACAGGAATCCAACCCACAGCCAGGCAGAAGGGGACAAGGAACAGGAACCCTACCCAGCAGGGCAGGGAAACAAGCAGGAGCAGCTGAGCGGGTCAGGAAATCACAGGAGCGATGCAGAGGGTCAGGAACCAAGCCGCGTTGAGACGCGACTAGTTCCTGACCCGACCGCATAATAAGGAAGTCCATGTGAAAACGAGGCCAAGCATACAACGCCTCCGCGCGTGTGCCTCCGGTGCGAAAGCGAGGCTTGCAATGCAAGCTTTGCACCGCCACCCAACTGCGCATGCGCGGAGCCTGGGACATGGCGAAATGCGCCTGCGTGAGGCGGCGTTCCAGGCACGCACGGACCCCACCAGCGATAACAGGGGTAGAGCCTCCAGGGTCGAACAAGACCAGGGGAACCCCTCAGGGGGCTGCCAACAGGTAGGTGGTGTCCTAACAAATAGTCTTGGAAGCGGTTAAGTATGCCCTAATATTGGAACAGGCAGAACAAACATAAGAGATTCACTTTAAAACCGGTTTAATAATGTATCCTAATAGTTGTTAAGGGTCAGTATCGACTGGTAAATAGCTATCTGGATCATTCCATTGCCTATGCCTGGTAAAGTCTGTACCCTACATTATAACTGTTTATCTCACTATTTGATCATTACCGCTAATTAATACACAGGTGTAAATGTCACCACCATCACCATCAAAAACCTACTATCAATTAATTCAAGCATAAACATTTGACTCCCTGCTCCCAGTTCAGATGGGCCTGCCTTTGGCCTGGGCAATGAATGTCTGTCTCCCACTTAAAAAAACACTCACGTTCCGCATCTCCTTAATGAGCAAACGGACCATGGCCCACTTGACCATTGATATAATCCCTCTGGAGATTTAGAGCACAACTAATTATTGTGATGGTTTATCTGGCCTCTGCCCATTACTGCAGTGCTTCTTCTTTGTTCACAAGTGGAAGCGCCTCTCTGTAACAAGGCTTCACCTTCAGCCTTCGTATGAAATGATGCATGTGTTTAGGTTGCTGTGTGTCTACATGAGTGTGTAAGAAGTAGATTTGACTCTAATTTGCTGTATAATTTTCAAGTGTAGGGAAAGCATTGTATCACAAGTATGACACTGGCACAATGGATACAATTTGTATAACCTGTATTGAAAATTTCGGGGTCTGGAGAAACTATTAATTTACCCTAGAACTAAGATGGGAGTAGTCTCGACCATTAAACCATAACAAAACAGTCCTAGTAGCGTCGGGCAAATCAAAAGGCCTATGCTAACAAAACCTAATATCTGCCCTATCTCTTATACAACAAGTGTAAAAAGGATAAACTTATGCAAAAGAAAAAATCAGTGTTCAAAGGAATAAAGGTAGTTGAACCAGCTCTCCTCACGTTAGACCACATGGAGTAAGGCTGTCCTTGTAGGCAGTGTGGCAGACTCTAGCTCAGTTTCTAACACTCTAAGCAGTTCCAAACCGTGGAATGAAGCCTGCCTGGCCTTACACGTTAAAGTCTTTTTCTTGACTTTCTGCCGGGCTCGGTCCTTACAACACACAGTTCACGAAGGTCCCCCTCTGCGTGTTCAGAGTTTATAGCACACAATTCACGAAGATAGCCCTGTGCCGGGCTCAGACCTCTCATGTCACAGTTCAGCACAAACCTGCAAGGGGGCTCCCTTCCCTAAGTTTATTGTACTTCGGGTCTCCCTCAATCGGGCTCGGACCCTTTTCGAAGACTTTCAAATCTGCGTGGTGCTTTTACCAGGCCACCGCAGGACCTCTTCTACTCAAAGTTTGCGGTTACTTTCAGTGTCTGTTTGCTTTATGACTTCAAACAATGTACCTTTCATGGAGACTTTCAAATGGGCTACCTCCTTTTGCCAGACCACTCTGTTACTTCGCTGATCTCATAGATGCTTTTTAATTCAAAGTTCATTCATAGGTCTGCCTTTCTTTGCGTCTCATCCACACACGTGCAGCCTTCACTTGTGATATAATGTTGCTACTTCATTCACTTTAACACACACTGGTCTCTCACTCGTTTGCCAACTCACCGGCTGTGTGCGCTTCTTTCTTGTTTCGCTATTTTCAATTCACAAGTCAAGGTTAGTACAACAGGTTTGGCCTTGCCTCCCCAACTCTGCCGTTCACCCGGGAGGGTCGCTGGTGTCCTTGGAACACAATGCAATCTTCACTTATGGGATCTGGCCTTCCCCACATATCTTTTGCGGTCTGTCGGAGGCAACAACCTCCAATAAGGGATCCTTTGAGTTTTTGGCCCGGTGCTCTCGTCTCTTGGTCTGTTGCTCTGCTCCAGTAAGTGTGTCTTCGTCCCAGAGGTTCTGCTCCTGTTCTGCCTTGTTCAGAGCGTGTCTTTAGGTGTTGCCTTTTATTCATGTGAGGAGAGCTAACTGGTATCAGGTGTATGCACTTAGTGTAAAGTGCCTGACTTTGCCTGACCCGTTTAACGGGCATGTCCAGTATGATGTGAAAGATAGTCTGGGTGCTATCAGTCATCCTCTTTCTCGGCCCAGTGTTTGTGGAAAAAGGGGGGGTTGGGACTTTGGAAAATCATATAAAATAGGATGGGGTAGATGAACAAAAAAGGGGGGAACACCGCGTCTCGCCCTTGGCTGCATCACCCCCATTCCCCGAAGACCACTCACCCAGGTGATCCTCCCTCACTGGTCCACCCCAAGGGTCTGAATCCAAAGGCGATGGCCGTGCCCTGGCCACCTGAGAGAGAAATCCCCAGTGAGTAGCAGGCGAGACACGCTCTGGTTTCTCACACAAGCTGTTCATTTTTGTTATTGTTTGTTAAAAGAAAATGTGGGAATAAAATTGTTGGAAACCAAGCCCTTTGGAATGTGACTTGTTATCAGCAGCTGCATACGTCCCAAAAAAGAGAATTTCAGCCTGTTGTAATTCAGGAACATGTTTTTCTGTAGTTTTTAAGATCATATTTAAAAAATATAATGGAGAAAAACACAGACCATGGCATGTTGGTTTGTATTTAGTGTCCCAGGATGCTAACGTTTTCGATTGTTGGTTTTTCCTAAACTACTTAATTATTGTAAATCTGCGTATGTTAGACTCATGTTTATTAGACTCATGTAATGACAATTGCCATAATGTGTATATTTTATTATTGTGTATATATAGTTGTAAAAGGTACATAGATATTCAAAAATCCAAAGAAATTAAGAAAAGATTTCATAGAAAGATCCAAATAACAATAAAGAAATAAAAGGAAGATTCTTGAGTAAATTAAAATCACATCACAATAAATGTTTATACTGATAACAAAGTTTATTTATTTTACACTGCTGGAGGGGCATATAACCTTGTAAAGATAATGGCTTTGAACCCCTGTTAAACGTCTTTTGAGAGAAAACCTGATCAACACTAGTTTTATACATGTGTTTTCTTTTTTTTTTACAGTGTACTTTCACTGAAAGACATCTGAGAGTTGTCAAGAAGATGCTGAGGCATTATCAGCATGGCATTGTATCCTTTTTAATATGTGCTCCTGAAAGTATATATTCTTATTTTGAAAACTATTTAAAAGTGTGCTTTTATCTATATATTGGATATATATGTTTTCATAAAATGTTATGGTGAACAACTTCATTGTTTAATTTATTAGGTGTACACTGTGTCCAGGGTTGGACTGGGAACCAAAATTGGCCCAGAAATGTTTTTGAATGTGACCCTATATCACACCACTATGTATGGTATACGTTTAAAAAATAATGGGTGCAAATAGTGATCTTTAAAACATTTGTGTCCCTATATACTGATTAGAAAGTATTTAAATATAACAAAAAAATCAGATATTTGTTAGGAGTGAAGAAAAACATACTGGAACCTATATAACAAATTGTTTTCTTCGAAAGAATTTGGAGGATTAGCAGCAATGGAAGTGGATGGGATGACTAGGATATTAGGTAAGGAGCCCAGAAAATGAGGGTACCTGCACAAGCGGCCCATGATGTAAAGGCCCATGGGAAATCTCTTGAGTCCCCTGTATGCCAGTCCACTACTGACTGTGTACCTTTTTTCAAATCACATAAGTGCAGGTGTGGCATGCTGTAGTAAGGAGTCGGTCAAAAGGGTGACATTTCCAATGTGATCTTTATTTAAATAATAATGAAAGCCTAAGTTTCCCTATCCCTGAAGGGTTTTCTCTGCCTAACAAAAGGATAACTGGGGTGCTTGTCGTCTGTTTGGTTGTCAAACTCAGTGTCCATCCTCTGTCCAAAGTAGCCTACTCTAGCCCTACCACTACCAAAAGACATTGTCATAAATAGTTCCAGGAGAATGTCTGCATTCTGCTGGTTCATAGGGATCAGCCCTATGGGCGTGCTGCTGATTCAACAATTATGTGGGAAACCAGGAAAATGACTCCCTTCTCCTGGTTCAGTTGGTTCCGCCACTGGCTATCTTTAGATAACTTCCTGCAACAGTTTTTATCAACCTGTGCAATCCTTCCCAGGATTCCCTTAGGGCTTCCTTAAAGGTCATACACTCCTTTTGTTTACAATACAGTTATTCCTTGCCTTTCTTTATCTTCTTCCTGTTGGTGAGAACAAGGGGAACTGTTCCCATTGTGTTTTTGGTCCTTCTAACACCATCACTCGTGGTATTCTCTAGCCTTAGTGTTCTTCTTGAGGCTAAAGTGTTGAGGGAGACTACTCCCGATATGTTCTCTTTTAATCTCTTTGACAAAGCAACTGAGATGAAGACGATCACTTGTGATGTAATCTCCATACTTGGAACATCTGTCACCACTCTGGAGATGAGGGAGTTTACTCCCAAGGCTTTCTTTCAATTCAATATTTTTAACACCACTACAGAAATGAGGGAGATTACTCCTGATGCCTTCTTCACATTCAGCACCCTTCCCCAATCATCTACCGGGTCTCCTGTGACTCCCATTACCTCTTCTCTGGTAGGCACACGTGAGCTGTTCTTCCGGGATGTTGGGTCACTGTGTTCCCACTGGAAGCTCTTCTTGCTTCATGTTACACTCCCTGCTACCATGCCTTTTCTCCCCGGTGTTGTTGCAGTTAATGGACTGCTCGGCCCACCTCTTCCAGGTAACGCCATCGTTGGTCAGTTCCCAGCTTCCAGACATGCCTACTCTGCGTTGGCCTGCGAAGGACTCCTGCAACCTGCTGTCAGTGTCCGACCGACTGGAGGTTCACTTCCCCAATGTAGCTACTTGGTTCCAGGTTCACACTTCTTGGGTCTGCCAGACTTCATAACTGCTTTACTCTTCATTGAGTCATTCTCCATTTTTATGTCATAGAGCTAGACCATAGTCCTTTATTTGTGTACATTGTGTATTCTTAACGCCTCCTCTGGGCCAACTCTTCCCAGTACCTTCTGTAGTTGGCAAAAGAGTAGTTTGCATAACTCAAGATGGCTTGCGATCAGACTGTATGTTTATTTTACATTTCCCTGTCTTGGTGGTATCAATTCGTACGGGAAGAAAGGAAGGAGTGTTGCAATAACACAAAGTAATGCTTTCATATTTTTTCTCAGCAGACTTTATGGGTTTCATGGGCTCAAGTGCAAAAGGGTTAGGGAGTTGTATCACAGAACCAGAGTCCTTATCCCCATGAGGGGAGTCTCTCCCTGTGAGGTCCCGCTTTCCGCCACCCTTAAGGGGAATGTTGCATATTGTGCTCACCTCCTGAAACACCAAATCCGCTGCCTGACTTCCCGGTGCTACCGGGACATTACAAGTCCCGGTGGCACAGGAAGTCAGGCAGCGGGTTTGGTAACTCCCCATGCCTGTGGAGTCCCATAGGACTCTGTGGGATTGGGGAGACTGAAGCACAGGCACCGTTGCTAACTGTTGCTAACGGTTATGGTGCTTCTGTGAAGTCTGCTTGCAGGGTCCATTGCGCCCAGCAGACCCTGCCGGGCGTAACGGCCCCTGGAGGCAGACTCGTAGTGTGGCGGTCCAGAAACAAGAGTGCCGGTAAGCTTACCAGAACCCTTGTTTCCAGACTGCCAATCTTGGAATGAGGCCCGTTGTGTAAGACAGTGCTTTATGTTCATGCCCTGTGAAATATATATTCTAGACCCTGCTGTTAATGCAACTCCCAGCCAATTGCTTGTCTTTACAAACGCTATGTATTTTGTACCTTTTTTATTTTTTGCAATGAAAAGAAATTCAGACATATATATTTTTACACACACATAAAAAGCATCAGTTGACAAATGGGATCTATATGCCTTAACCAAGACCAACATATATAGCCCTGCAGTTAACACATCAAATCACTTGTGTAGTATTCTTGTTGGCACAAAAATCACTTTTCCAACCCTACTTGTAATGCTGTTTAACCAGGTGTATACATCCTATGCTTTTAGTGGTATAGAAAGATTCCTTCTGTGTATCGCAGCATTGCAGCATGCTAAATTCCATTAAATCAGTGCAGGAACTTCTTCAAGGGGGAAACATTTGCTGATCACATAAATACAAAAACAGGTGCACAATCTTTCCTTTCAATTTCATATGGGAACAGCCTTATGTTTATGTCCCAATTTCACCCTATGAAAAACGGTGCTGTCTGGATCTTGCACTCATTGATGGCAAAGTACTCTCATTTAAGGGAAAAAAGCATCTGCACGATGAATGGCATCCCTCAACAGAGGGACATTTTGAACATTGAATCAGTAATGAGTGGAAGTCTGTTTCCTGTAATTGTTTGGAGGTTACCAAAATGTTGTAATCGATCTCTGCATAAGTAAATGGCTATTGTGAAATCAAGTGGTTTAACAAGGCCAGTAGTCTGACCTTGTAAAGAGGGGTACAAACTATTTCTGCTGGGATTAGTGGGAGAGTAGAACCTGTAGTCAGCACTCAGGCTGTGAGCAGAGGAAGAGGTCCCAACCCCTATTCACTCCTCTGGTGCCTACATACATGTTTTCAGACCACTAGTATCTTCTCTAGCCATACCTCTTAGACTGAGAACCTGTCAGCTGTTCTCTAAGCATGTCAGAACAGATGAAGGCAGCAGTCCTGAAGAGTTGCTCAATTATGAAAAGAGTCACCTAGAGGGAATGAAGAAAGGACACTGCTGTTGCTAGGAGCCTGGACCCACGACGGTCGTACAATGCGGGAGAAGAGAGGCTTTGTTCCTGTGCAGGGATTTAGCACAGTCTGCGGAGCTGCAGGTGGAAGTCTCAGAGACCGACCACAACCTCTGAGGCTTGCTCAATGGACCAGAAGGGAAGTGGGAGAGAATAGTGAACCTTCCTCCAGGAATAACAGAGTGGAGGCCACACAGATTGGGGCGCTGGCAGCCCCACCAGTTGGGACTCCCACAATGGCCTATCACGGCCACCCATTTTGGAGGTTGGAAATGGTGCCACAACTCCAAAACAGGAGATGAGAACTCAATGTCACCCTAGACCAGCAGGGAAAAGATGGAAAGGAAATCCATGTTCCTCTCCTCACCAATTTACTGGGTGATTTGGATGGAATGGAACTTGCAGTGGGAATGCTGGACTTCAGTTGCCACTCTTTATTTTACACAAAAGGCCCACATGAGAAAAGCGGGTTGGGCATAGCCCGCTTCTTCTAACTTCTCACACAAATGCACCCTGGGAGGTAAAGACAAGGCAGTATTTCACAGGGATAGCTGCACTTTGGTTTAAGGCGCTCTATAAATTAATAAAAACAAATACAATAAGGGCAGAGGGATTGAGATTTAAGCAGGGGACAGGAAACGGGAAGTGTGGGTTATCCAGGTGAGGTCAGTAGTGTCAGTGGAGGTGGACCAAGAGACCAACAGGAGGAAAAAAGGAGACGTGCCTTGTGGAGGAGATTATTGTGATAAGTGATATGGTTTAGGAGTGATAGTGGTCCTGCAGTAGAAGTGTGTGTTTGTTTGTGTATTTGAGAGACACGTGTATAGAGAGGATAGTGCGCGGTGTGAATGTGAGAAGACTGATCCAGAGTGAAAGGAGGGTCGTTGAGTAGGAGTGTTGGCGTAGAGTAGGAGTGTCGGGGGTAGCAGGGCAGTGGTGGAGGGTAGTAGGAAGCAGAGCGGGTGGGGTGGTAGCATCAAAGAGTGGAGGCAGGCGCCATGGGGAGTGAAACATCAGAGGGAAATTGGACCGCAGGAGGAGCAAAGGGAAAAGGAGCAGGTAGAGTAAAAGGGGAAAGGTAAGCACTCCTCAACTCCATTAAATACCGACAACCGGCTAGGATAAGGACAGCTTTGAAATCCCTGAGGGAGTTTAGACAGTCGACACTTAGACACCTATAGCCGAAGGTAGCCATTACGCAATAGGAGTGACCATTCAGTAGAACCAACCAGGGTTATGAACGCCTAGGTTGGGGAGAAAACCCCAAGGAAGACAAGAAAGAGAGGAAGGGCGCCCTAGGGCCCACAAATATTGCACCATCCTGGAATCTGAGTGCTTTTGTGCTACCTGTGACAGTAGCTATGAAAATGGTAACCAATACAACAGTGTAAGAGGATTTCTCTTGAAGGATGCCATTAAAATCACTTCTGGTTTGGTTTAGAAAGGGTTTATTGAAGTCCAAAAGACAAAACATAAATTAACGTATAGACAATTACAAGTAATAAAGTTAGGGTGGCCACTGTTTGCACCATTGGCTTGAATTAATTCGGTATTTCATTTACATGAATATTATCTGGAATGCCATGAAATGGTGGCAAAGATTCTGAAGCAATGCTTTATTAAAAATTAAATATCTTTTCAAGAGTTTAGTACTGGCTAGTCAGGAGGACTTCTTGAGAGGTTTTGAAATATATGCTCTTAGACCGTTTTATGCTGACAATAATGATCATCATGACTCATACAGCTTTGCGTATAAAAAGAAAGATAATATAAAATGCACAATTGAAAATGACGGTCGCAGGCTGGCTACCTTTGGTCAAGAACCAGCCAGCTGGTCCTGGCTGGCCTTCCAACTCAAAACATCACTTGGGAACAGATCAGGCTTTGGAAAAAGAGGAAATTAGTGTGTTAAATTGGAACTCACAGGGGCACAATAGCTTTTTGGGAAAGTGAGGTTAGAAATAAGTTAATCTGCCACGATAGTGCTTACTCAAGCAACCTGGTTGTGGGTGGTGCCAGTCTTGGATGGATTCACACCACAGGTAAAAAATGCAAAAGAGGT
This sequence comes from Ambystoma mexicanum, assembly GCF_040938575.1. Classification (NCBI taxonomy): domain Eukaryota; kingdom Metazoa; phylum Chordata; class Amphibia; order Caudata; family Ambystomatidae; genus Ambystoma; species Ambystoma mexicanum. Next base: position 1,026,244,194 of record NC_090924.1, read on the forward strand.
CAGAAGGGAAGACCCTTTGGTGGCCTTTAACAGCAGTAAAGAAATGTCAAGGGAGATCTTGCTTAAAGAATAATATTATGTGAGGGGTCAGCAATGTGAGGCAGACAACCTTTGGATGGTTGTTAAAAATATGCCATTTTATTAAATTATAAATAAAATCAGATGCCTCACTATCCCTACTGTGACGAGGGTTTCCCTGCCTAACAAACTAAAGGGAAACACTCCAACACAGGATGCCTGGCCCCACACCTAAACATCAAATACACAAAGAAAATATATGGCAATTCAAATAACATCAACAATGATGCCTCTTAGTAATTTAGGTGAACTCCCTTCCCTAGGTTTCAAAGTAAATTCAGATACAGTGTTCAACAAAAAGAAACAAGGAAATCCATGTAGCTAATGCAGTCTCAATTCAGTTCTTGATGTTCTAATGTCAAGGTGAAGTTTTTGTTAAGCAAAGTTCCAACAACGGCAAAGCTTTTCTTCTTGGTGAAATAAGGACTTTTAACTTCCTCAAAATAGCATTGATGTTATTCTCAGCTACAATGTTTTACCACCACTTCCAGTTATCCAATAGGAATTGCCACAGTTCAAAAGAAATACAACTTCTGTAAATGTTAAACACAAGTCTTAATTATCAGTTAATGGCTCTCTTTATACGATTAGGAGTCACAGTAGGTATCCTTGTTAGGATGACTTTCCAGCACTTCTACTTCCACTTCAACAACTTCAACCTCTTCAAATGTTTACCATGAGGATATACTCCTTGGCCTCATAGTATTCCAGCCTCATTTGTGTTGCTGAAGTCTCACATCTACTGACAACCAAATAGACCACCACAGCTGCAGTACTTTGTGACTTCAAACATGTTATGACAGGATTCATTTTCAGGTACTTCATCACCTTCAGATAAGAAGACAAGGCACTCTTCTTCTGAACAGAGGGGCAGCCACTTTGCCTTTCTTGTCTGCCTGTAACCATGCGCCACGACAACTTGAGTATTTTGTCAACACCTTCAAATAAGCAAGGCACTCTTCCTCTGTATATCCCCTTTCCAAAGGGACAGACTCTTTGCCTCTTATTTGTCTGCAACCAACAACAACCTATCATTGCCTTTGGAATACACTTCTCTCTTCCGTCTACAGTCTTTGGCAATGTATGTTGTATCCTTCTCTTCCTCATCACCGAGCATGGCTGTTGCTGTTGTTCCCTCTCCCCCACCTAGCAGCAGGATACTTGCACCATCAGGGGAGACCTTATTTAAGGTAAGCCCATCATGGCTAGAGCACCCATTGCTGTGCTACGATCGTGACCGTGAGTGCTTTCTTAAATTTCACTTTCACTTAGTGCCTCTGATCCTCTCCCTGCTGTCACGATCCATGCCCCTGACCTCGTCAGGTATAACATCCCCCTGGCAGGAGTGAGGCTAAAGCCCCTCACACTGGCCCCAAGGGCCTTAAAACTCCATCAGAAACATACACAGTCAGTCGTGCCGCCTTTGGCGCCAGGCTCATTATCAAGAATAAAGTGATATCAGTTTTGGACCTTAATCCAACTTGGAGGCCTATTACACAGCTCAGTTCTTTAGAACCAAGCCATGCGGTCTAGTTTTTTGGGTGTGGCTGGGCCTGGAACTACTTGGCCTAGAACTACTTTACCTGGGCCATTTAAACCACACACAAACAGCAGAACACTCTTCGTGTTATTCTGCACTCCTGCAGCGTAATGCTCACCGTGTCCAGCTCCTGCTCATCTGCTTCTCCGACGGCCCGATCCTGAAGCCCTAGATCTGGATTCCATTAATAACCTGGAAGAAAAAGAACAGCATTAGCGACCAAGAACCTGTGAAGTAACTGGTCTTGAATCCATCCTGCGCTTCGCTTACCTTGCCCATCTCTGGAGTTCGCCGCAACCTGCAAAGGTAAAGAAACAAGGACAGCATTAATAACAATTCTTACCTGGGCAAGCAGCGAGTCCTGACATCACCCTGCACTTCTCTTACCTCGCCCACCCCGTGGTTTCACTGCAACCTGCAAGGGAGAAGGAACAAGATCAGCATTAACAAAGTACTTACCTGGGCAAGCAGTGCTTCGATCGCTCATCACTCCGGAACATCACCACAACCTGTACAAAGAAGGGAAGAGAACACAGGTTAGCAATTAACACCAAATAACTCACCGTGGTCTTCGCCATCGGCGCGGTAACTCTGATATCGCAACCATCCCTGTGAAAACAAAAAAGAGACATTGTTAGGGAACAGCATAGATGCCGAGAAGACAGAGAAACCAGAGGGAAAGAAAGAGACAGAATAAAGACGGAAAAGACATTATAACTCACCTGGAAGACAGCAAGCAAAGCCGGAATCACAGCCGGTCTGGACCCGACATAAGGTCACACGGACCAGTGAAGCAACCAGGTCCATGGAACGCCCACACCAACCACGCGCCCCTGCATAGAGACACAGGATGGATAGTTCAACACACAAAAACCTAAGGTGAGCAATAACCCCCAAGGGAGGGGATTTGGACTGGAGGAAGGTGGGAGTCCACCCATCACAGAATCTGTATCTTAACCCTCCATTCTCCTGTTATAGGCGCTACCCAATGTCTGGAACATAACCAAGCAGAGAGGGGTCCAGGATAGCTCTTAGACCTCCATCCAGTATCGTGTGGTGCCCCCGTGGATACCAGGTGAGCGTAACACTGCTATCCTGACCTCCCTCCCCTTCCACTATGGTGCTCTCAGTCTCCCCTATTTTTTCAAACTGTTTCTCCATCTCCTACCCTCCCTCACAAAGTCTGGAAAGAAGAAACTCAGAAAGGCACTCCTAAAATCCAACCCAGGCCTGCCCATCTCAGACACATACATCAATGCTTCCTACAGACAAACTATCACTGACATCCTCTTTGCTGTTCCATCAGCTAACCTATGGGCCCCTCATATGGTCTCTGTCCCCTCCCCTTTCTCCTCCTCACCCATTACTGGCGACACTAGATGGGAAGTGCTCTTGGCTCACTTCTCATCTTCCAAATGCACCATTAATGTTTATCACAATGGCGCTATCATGGCCCAGGGCTCTCAGCCCAACCTTCTCCTTCTGGACAAGCATCTTCATTCCCTTTTCAACTTCCCTCCCACCCCTCCTTCCCTCACCCCCCCACGGGTTGCACTGCACCCCTGTTTCCTCCCTCGCAAATCTTTTAAAGGGGGCCACCAGCTTCATTTGTCTACCCTCAATTCTCGCTCTGCCATTAAACACTCCTGACATTTGTCATCTCCTTGAAGACCTTGACGTCCTCGCCCTCACTGAGACATGGTTCAAGTGCAGCTCTGTCACTGCTTTTGACTCTCTTCTACCTGAAGGCTACAAGATCATTTCCAACCCCAGACCTTCCTGATCTGGTGGTGGAGTGGCTATGATATTCCCTCAGTGGGAACCTACCTCCATCATCTCCACTCAATTCTACTCTTCCTTTGAAAGCGTAGTCTGCAGGCTGACTGTCTCTCCCTCTTTCTCTATGACGCTCGCTACCATCTACAAACCCCCCGATCCTTCCTCCCTTTTCCGCTCGGAATGGGCCGACCTCTCCTCCTCTCTTCTTGCCTCCTCCCCCAAACTTATCATCCTTGGGGACTTCAACATCCACCTCGACTCCCATGATGTGGCCTCTGCTCTTTTCCACAACCTCTGCAACACTCTCTCCCTCACTATCCTCTCTTCTGGCCCAACCCACTTTGCAGGCCACACCCCAGATGCCTTCATCTCATCAGACACCCCCCTTTCCAGCCCCTCACTACCCCTCTTTCCTGGTTCAGCCACTCCCTCCTCTCTGCCTTCCTTGACCTCCCCTGTCCAGTCTCCTCCCCCGTGCTGTCATTCTCCTTCTCCATCATTCGACCGATGAAGTGCGTGTCAGTTGCTGCCTTTGCTTCTTCCTTCATCCCTCCCCCATCCCCTGCTCTGGACTCTCCCCCGACTCTGTTCTATCTAACTTCCATCTCAATATCACCAACACCCTGGACGTCATTACCCCTGTCATGAGGATCCGCATGAAGCATGCCTCCAAATGCAACTCTTGGTACGACTCTGACTTAGCCGCTTTGAAACCAAAGTTCAAAGCAGCAGAAAAGAAGTGGCAGTCATCTAGCTTATCTCCTGACAAACTGGTCTGCCGCCTTCTCCAAAGGCAATACTGTCTTTCTATCTGCTCCAAGAAAAGAGCTCATGTCCAAGCTTGCATCTCTGGAGCCACTAACAACACGGCTGAACTCTTTAAAATCTGCAAGGAACTCGCTAATCCTACCGCAGTCTCCTCTTCTCCTCCTCCCTCCTAGGCCTTATGCTCCACACTGGCCTCCCACTTTTCCTCAAAAACTCTTGACATCCTGTCATCTGCTCCCTAGTTTACTGTCTTGGCTGACCTCTGCAACCACTCATTTGCCACAGGCTCTTTCCCTCAACCCCTCAAGGACTCCCTTGCGCACCCTCTCCTAAAAAAGCTGTCTTCTGACCCCTCATGCCCGTCAAACTATCGACCTATCTCCATCACCCCTTTCTTAGGCAAACTCATGGAGAAGCTGGTCATTCCCCAACTGACCCTTCACACCGAAATGGTTGGCTGCTTCCATGGCCACCAGTCCGGTTTCAGGGCAGCCAGAGGCAGTGAAACTGCTCTCATGAATACCAGAGAAGATCTACTTTCGGATCTGGACTCTAACTCTCCTTCTATTCTGATCCTCCTCGATCTCTGCTCTGCTCTGCTTTTGCCACTGTCAACCACTCCATCCTCATAAACCGTCTCTGTGATACCATAGGCATCACGAACTGGGCACTGACGTGGCTCACTTCTTTCCTCCCTAGCCGAACCTCCTAAGTTCAAATGGGTAATTTTCTCTCTCCCACCTCATTCTCTACCTGGGGCATCCCTCAAGGTTCCATCCTATCGCCATAGTTCTTCATCTACGTGGCTCCTCTGGCCCACCTAATCTCCACCTACTCTACTCAGTTTTAGGGAAACGACACAAAACTCTCTTAATGGCTGCCTTCCCCTACAGCCTCCTCCTCTTCCTACCTTATAACTGACTGCCATTCAGGCATGTTGCTCTGCCAATGGTCTCTGCTCAATGCCAGCAAGACAGAGTCTTCTTATTTTGATGTATGTTCCTACGTTACCCCCTCACTCTCTGGCCAGACTCATTCGGTCCTCTCCCCTCACCGGCTTGTGAGGCAAAAAACCTCTGGATCATCTTTGACTCCTCTCTATCCTTCCCTCCACACATCTCGGACCTTGCCAAGAAGTCGAATATTCAACTTCATCTTTTTAGGGGCATTCTAACTTTCTTCACATTCCTCCAGAAGTTCAATGTCTCCAGAGCCCTAGACATCTCTAGGCTTGACATCTGCAATAGCCTCTTTCTAAACCTTCCTCTATTTGCCCCTTCCAACTAATCCAGAATAGAGCCGTGAGACTTATCCTTGGCCTCAATCCCACGGACCATATCTCTCCAGCCCTAAAATCTCTCCACTGGCTCCCCGTGATTGCAAGGATCAAATTCATCCAACTTTCCCTCCTGAAATATCGCAGAGGCAGAATCCTTCAATCCTTTGGTTCCAACTCTCTGCAGGTCAAACGTTTCTCTAAGCAGAGAGTGGGAGGTAGATCCCTCTCTTCGGCTGGCACCTTCCTCTAGAACAGCCCCCTTGCCCCTCAGACTTGACCCGGATCTTCTTAAATTCTGGAAACTTCTCAAGACCTTCCTTTTCTCCTCTTCCTTCCTGCTCCCCCCGTGCTAAACTCTCCACCTGCCACTGTGACTGGGGCCTGGTCCCTTCAGAGTCATACAGGGACCAGACCATCCCCTCTACCAGTCCCTGTCAGTTTCCTATGCCAGCACTTGCCCTCTGGCATCCTTTACCTCTTTTCCCTGGCACTTGCCGCCCTGGCATGAATAGCACTTACCCACCCCCACCCATAGGGATGCCCCTCTATTGTACTTCTCCCTCTTCCCCCAGCCACTCGTACTTATCACCTTGTCATGCATTTGCACGGTAGGATTGTCAAAAGACCAATACAACTGTTTTCCTTTGCTCTTGTTGTTGTTTTCCTTTTGATTGCCAATGTTCTCACCCCCCACCCCTCCTCTTCTTGCCTTGTGGCACCTGGAAACACGTATAGGCGCCATACAACTGTCAAAAAAAAATAAATCAACGCCAAAGAATATATGTAAGTAGCAGGTTTCCCTTCCCCAACCTTGCGTTATCCCTCTGCCACCTGTTAGCCAGAATAATTACCCAGAAGCTTTGGGGCCACTCTCTTGGCTTCAGGTAATGCTTTCACACTTGTATCCTGGGCAATGCTAAGTTCTATTTAGCTCACTGTACTGTTTAAACTGTTCTATGGCCTTTGGAAAGGCTGGTTTCAGTCTCAATTGGGGAATACTCTTGGCCTGGGCAATGTTTGCTCTCTCCAACTTCAAATAAAATGTTTAAGCACTTGACTTCTCTTTATGAGCAATTATCTGCGTGAATAATGATTCAGACATCACTCTTCCTCTGAGAAGCGGAATTAGGCACACGCAAACCACTTCTTCATAGGTTTTACAAAGTTTAACAATTGCTTTTGCTCTTCATGTGAGTGAAGGAGAAATTACCCGATCACATGTGAGTACTACATTTCAAGTGACCCATTGTTAAAGACTCAACAAACAACTTCACCCAGCTTCTGCTCTTATGCAAGTGAATACTAAGCTGGATACTTTTGCCGGCTGTGGGATCAGAACGCTAGATTTAACTCACCGGCTTCTGTGTTCTTTTCTCCACGTGTTGCACAACTTCTATTACTTCTGTCTTCACTTGGGACCCACACCCTTCCTCACTGAAGACATCCCCGGTCTGGCCACTCAATTAAGGAACCTCTCTCGCTCCTGAGACCCACGGCTTCACAACAGCTCCTCGCCACGCTCTCCAAACACGCTTCTTTCTGCGCAATCTCTGCAATTAGGTTCACATGGGGAAAGGCAGCCTTCCTGCACACCCTCCACTGCACAGCCTCTGCAGTTCAGAGTTTGGGGGAACAAAACTCTCACAGGACAAGCAGGTGAAATCAGCTGCATCAGAGTCCTGGCATCCCTTTGGTTCTCCCACTTCGGCATGCATTGCCAACACCCTGCCTTCTTCCTTCTGCTACTACTGCACACACTCCAGCCACAGTTCCAGCTCCTTCTAATTGCTTGCACCTGAGTGGGCCTTTCATGCCTCACGTTCCTTCAGGTGTGGGTTATTGGGCTTAAATGCATGACTACTACTACGACTGCATGACTGTTCAGCCCTTGTCCCAGTACTTATGGGATTATGGGACTTGTAGTCCTCTACAACAAAATGTGTTCTTTAGTTTAGTTTAGTTTATTATTTGTATAGCGCCGCCTGGCCCTAGGGCATCCAGGCGCTTGCGATGAATACAACAAGAATAATACAACAGAAATGTACAAACCGATTACATATTTACAAATTTACAGTCTTGGTGCATGCTAGTAAGGTAGGGCTAGGCAGTTTACGTTTCTTTGGATAGAAGCCAAGTTTTGGTGTTGTGTCTAAATCTGTGAAAGGAAGGTTCTGATCTCAGCTCGAGTGGAAGTGAATTCCAAAGTTTGGAGGCAAGCACGGGGAAGCTGGAGCCACCTGCTTTTTGGAGCTTAAATCTTGGGATATTTAAGCAATGTGTATGAGCTGATCTGGTAGGGCGCGCTGGGGTGTGGTGATTGAGATTGTCGGATAGGTATCTGGGTGCTTGATTAGCTAGGCATTTGCGTGTGAGTGAGATGGTTTTATATTCAATTCTTTGTGGTATGGATAGCCAATGGCAGGTGCGTCTGGCTTCCGAAATGTGTTCATGTTTGGGTATGTTCAGGGCTGCTCGCAAGGCGTTGTTTTGTATGACTTGTAGTTTGTTGATGTTTTTCTGACTGGTTCCCAAGTATAACGCATTGCAGTAGTCAACTTTGGAAAGGACTAGCGCTCTGGCTAAGGTGATGCAGTTGGATGGTGAGAGGTAAGGTCTGCTGGCATTGATGAGTTTACAGGTGTAAGCAGTGGCTGATGAGATGGAATTGATCTGTCTTGTCAGTGTGAGGGAGGAGTCGAGGTAGATTCCTAGGGTTTTGACGCTGTTAGAGACGATGATGTTATTGCCGTCTATAGTGAATGCTTGATAGAGTTTGTCGAGTTTATTAAGTCTGGGTTGGGAACCTAGGAGAAGAAGTTCGGTCTTGTCGTCATTGAGGCATAGGCCATGCTTGGCCATCCATTCTTGGATAATGGAATAAATGTTGTTGAGAGCAGTGAGGTCGGTGGAGTAGTCGCCTGTTAAAGGGATCAGTATTTGGGTGTCATCTGCGTAGTTGGTGTAGATGACACCCAAGCGGTCCAATATGTCAAAGAGGGGTTTCGTGAACACATTATATAGAGTGGGGGAGACGCAGGAGCCCTGGGGGACACCGCAAGTGACTGGGGCTGGGATGGCAGAGGCTGTGGGTACGTAGACTCTCATGGATCTGTTGTTAAGGAAGGAATGGATCCATGTGTTGGCGTTATCTGAAAATTTGGCTGCTGAGGATAGATGTTTGCAGAGGATGTCGTGGTTGACCAGGTCGAAGGCGGCCGATAAGTCAAGAAGGAGAAGGATGGCTAGTTTACCATTGTCTTTAATGTTGTCCATCTGTATCTTAAGGTCAATCAGGGCGGTCTCAGTGCCGTGTTTGGGGCGGAATCCTGATTGTCTGAGTCCTAGTAAGTTATTTTTCTCAAGGTGGTTCTGTATCTGAAGATAGGCAGCTCTGTCGAGGATTTTTAGTAGGAAGGGTACGGTCGTAATGGGTCTGTAGTTGGTGGGGACATTAGGGTCAAGGGTGGGCTTCTTAAGTAAAGGAAGAACCCAGGAGTCCTTGAGGTTGTTGGGCACTATGTTGGAGGTGAAAGATGAGTTGATGAGGGAAGTGATGAAGGGAGCAAGTTGTTTGGCTGCATCTTTAATGACTGGGGCTGGGCAGGTATCGCCTTGGCATTTGGACGGTTTAAGAGAGTAGATTATTTCTTCAACCTCTTTGATGGTTATGGTGGAAAACTCAAAGAGGTTATTGTCATCATTTTGGGGGGTGGTGTGGGTGTGTGTAGAGGGGGTGATGTTATCAGTGAGGGTGAGGCTTTCTTTCTTTGTCAGGATTTTGGCTTGTAGTGTGGCAATTTTGCCTAGGAGTGCTTCCTGGATGCTCGTGCACCAGTGGATGTCTTTGTTACAAGTGTCTGGAGTGGGGGAGGGTGATTCGAGTTCTCTCAGGATATTGAAGAGCTCTTTGGTATTAGATTTGGCGTTGCTGATTCTTTCATTGTACATGTTTTTTTTAGACTGGATGATGGCTGATTTATAGATGTTCGATGCCAGTGCGTAAGATGTCTTATTAATAGTGGATGGTGACTGTTTCCATGCTAATTCAGCTTGTCTTTTGGATTTGCGGAGTGTTTTTAGTTTGGGGGTGAACCAAGAATTGAGGTGTGCTCGTGGTTTGGCTTTCCGAAGCTTGAGTGGTGCTATGGTGTTTATGGCCTTAAGGATAGTTGTGTTGTATAACTCTACTAGTTCAGTAGGGTTGGTCATGGTGGGTGAGAAGTCGATGATGGGTTGGAGTAACGGGAGGAGTTTCTCTAGTGTGATATTTTTGTTGTTTCTTGTGAGTGTGGGTGGGGCATTGGAGGAAGGCCCTGGTGTTTGAGTGCCTTTGTTGATGGTGAAGGTAATAAGGTGGTGATCAGTCCAAGCGCATGGAGTGTTGGAAAGGATGGTAGTGTTGCAGTTGAGGTCAGCTATCCAGTCAAGGATGCAGCCTTTGTTGTGTGTGGGTTGTGTGATATGGTGGGTGAGTCCTAATTCTGAAATTGTGTTGGCGACAGTGTGAGCTTTGTCATCTTTCTCATCATTGAGACCTAGATTAAAGTCTCCTAGGATGAGTAGTCGAGAGTTAGGTTTGATATTGTCAGAGAGTAAAAGGGCTATGTCGTCATTAAAGGATAGTATAGGGCCTGGCGGTCTGTAAATGAGGTGGATGGTGATAGTGCTTGTGTGCGTTGTGTATAGTTTGAGGGTGAGTAGTTCCGCTGATGGCAGTGATTGGTTTTGTATGTGTCTTATGTTGATGGAGCTTTTTGCAATAATGGCTACTCCACCACCTTTAGCTGTTTGTCTGTCTGCACGGTAGATGGTATAGTCATTGGGTATAGCAAGTGATAGAGAGGGGCCAGACGCTGGGTGGAGCCAGGTCTCTGTAATAGCTATGAAGTCGAGATCATTGAAGGAAATAATGTCGGCTATGTCTAGGGCATGGGCGACTACAGATCTCGCATTGATGAGTGCACCTTTGATGGTTTCGGTGGTGATGCATGATTTTTTGATGTGGGTGCGGGGGGAGGGTGCGTTCAGGCCGTGTGATATCTGGTCTGACGGAAGTGTAGGGCGTGTGCAGGGAGGGGCAGATTTGGTTAAGGTTATATTTTGTTTGTTGCCTAGATTGAGGAAGGATACGGGTGTGTGTGTTCTGGATCTGAGTCGGGTGAGTCTCGATAAGCCTGAGCAGGGATAGGATTTGCTGGTAGTGAGGTTCGTGATAGTGGATTGGCCGATGGGAGTAGTTTGTGATGCTTCTTGGGGGCTGGAGGTGTCTGCTGTGCGATGAGAGTCGATGGAGGAGGTAGGCTGGAAGGGGTTGATGTTGGGTAGGAAGGGGGTGGGGCAGGGTATGGGATAATGTCTGGGGCAGGCTAGTCTGCTGAGGCCATTGGGGTGTAAGCGAAAGTGTGGCCCTGTACAAGGGGTGTCATGGGGGACCAGGCAGAATGGGAACATAATGAGGAAGGTCCAGGTTATCATATCTGAATTTAGAGGGAACTGGCGCACAAAATCATCAGAGAGAAGCTAGTACGCAATGTTAGTGCACAATGGTGCTGCAGTGAGGGTACTAACGCAGAGAATCAGAGAAATGCTAGTACACAGTGCTAATACACAGTGCTAATACACAGTGCTAATGCACAGTGTACTCTAAGCGACCATAAGGCACTACACAATGTCACAGTGGTCTCTAAGCGACCATAAGGCACAACACTATGTCACAGTGGTCTCTAAGCGACCATAAGGCACAACACAATGTCACAGTGGTCTCTAAGCGACCCTAAGGCATAACACTATGTCACAGTGGTCTCTAAGCGACCCTAAGGCACAACACTATGTCACAGTGGTCTCTAAGCGACCCTAAGGCACAACACAATGTCACAGTGGTCTCTAAGCGACCCTAAGGCACAACACAATGTGAAAGTAGTTTGTGTTAGACCGTACTGCAAAAACAGGGTTCAGTGAAGGCTTGAAGCAGTTCAGGTTGCTGGCTGGAGCAGTGGAAAAAAGGTTGCTGTAAGGGGCAGTATTAGTGTATGGGTTCTGAGGGTAGAATTGCATCCCTTAAATTCATTTAAGGATGAACCATTATAATTCATTGTTACAGAGGAAGACAGTCTATTTAAGGCACCATTTCTAAATTCCTTTCCATTATACATTTGGGAGTAGGGAGGATTTATATCCTGAATTACCTTACATAGTCTTTCTGTTATTATGGTCTGTTCAGGTTTAAAGTCATTTGTGTCCAGAGCCACAGATCCTCCTGTGTGGTTTAGATAAATCAAAATGACAATAAGCCATTACCTGTTTTGGCAACTTTAAAAGGTTCTCCCTTTCTTGCTCCTCTGCATTGGAACTCTCTCCCCCTCTTAATCCGCTCTTCCACTACCCTCATCTCATTTCGAAATTCCCTTAAATCCTTCCTCCTCCAATCCCCACCTTGAAGCCCCCCCTGCCCTCTCTACTCCCCCCCGTCTTTCCCCTCTTCTAATCCCTCCCCTCCCTTTCCACCTTCCCTTTTCTATTTTACACTCTCTCTCCCTTCCTTCTACTCTCACTCAATCCTTCCCCGCCCCTCCTTTTACTCTCCTGTTCCCACTCCACTTCTCCCCTCTCTGTCAATTGCTCTTTGCACTGTTTTGTTGTTGAATGATTCATGTTGCCACTTTGCTCACATTGTTATTTGTTGTTATTACTCTGTATTTTGTTGTTCCATTGTACAGCGCCTTGGCGTAAAGCGCTCTATAAATCAATCAATCAATCAATCAATCATAGGACAAATACCATCTCTCACCACCCTGGGTCTTTTCTCCTCCCAGGTGATCCTCCCGCAGTACACCACCCGCAAGGTCAGGATCAGGACGCATCTGCTTTCCCTGGCCACCTGAGAGGAGACTTTAGGCAGGGTTTTAGTGAGGGATCCATTGGATTCATCACAACTGTCTCTGAGGCATTGCTGGTAGTGGTGTTTATGATCATCGTGGTAATGTAGTGCTTAAAACACTAGTTATAAATGTTTACTACAACCCTGCTGGAGCGCAGATCGACAATGTTTTTTTTTTTAATGTTTGGTTTGATTTTTCAAACTTTACATTCAAGTCTATTCCGATTTATTCTTTAAAAGAATAATTTCGTTTCTTCTGAAGATTAGGACTCATTTTATGATTTCGCCCCAAAATTTCATTATTGTGATTATTAACCACTGGTCATTTCCTCTTAGAAGATTCTCCCATCTTTCTTCTGTCGTCATCACTTTCCTCGAGATCCGGAAGAAACTTCTCCATATATCTCTTTTTTCTTTCAGCCTCGGACACACCATAATTAAATGAAATAATGTTTCTGGGCTTTGTGCTTCTTTACAAAATCTACACTCCACTGCGACAGTGCCAGTTTTGTCAAATGCTGCTAGGTAGTCTCTGGTTGGTAGTATATTTAAGCGAAATCTTAGAAATTGATCTCGGATTGTTTTATCAGGAAATTGGTTTAGGTATCCCGGTAATTCGTTCAGAGCCCTTGTTTCAGTGTCACAATTTAGATACCTTTTGTAAGATTTTTGTTTCTCTATTGTTTTCATCCAGTCATTGCTTTTTAATTTTCTTTTCGCCTGTTGGGGCCGCTTAGTCAACATTTCTTCTGATATTTATTCTTCTTGCAATTTTCTTTTAATTGATGTCGTCCATTTTTCGAGAGCTGTCGTTTGGACTGCTTTTTCTTTCTTTTTTAATATTTCAAGTGATGGAATTGGATCCTCCGATAAGATTAGTCCATCTTTTTCCATGTAAGTATGGATTCCATTGATTGCAGACCCAATGAGAATCTGATCCTTGCCACAGGAAATGATTTTGGAAGTGCCAACATTTTACGCCAGTATAGCCCTTCTAGAATGGACCAATTAATAAACTTCTCCTTGATTATAGATTCACTGGCATAAGTTATGATAGGCACTACCTTTTGCCTATATAATAACGTTATTGGCTTTGCTGAGAATGTGCCATACTTCAGATGAAAGAATCTTCCTTGTCTCGCTAAAGATATAGCCTTTTCTTTGATGTTTTCAAACCATTCTTTTTCATTGTTTGAAGGATTTATCAGGGCACCCAAATATTTCATTGATTTTTGTCATTCCAATTTCATTTGCATCCAGCATGATTTTAAAGGGATGTTGTTTTTTCCGTTTCAGACTGATCAGTTTCATAGCCTTGGTTTTGAACGTATTGATTTGCAGATCGTTTACGTTCATATAGTCTTGTGTTTTGTTCAGAGATTCTTGCAAGCCAGATGTCGTTTTATCCAAGATGATAATATCGTCAGCATAGATAAGTGCTTGGATAGGTTCGTTATTGATTTTCGGAGGATTTGCTCTCGTGTTTTGAATACACTCTTCAAAGTCATTAGTATAAAGGTTATAAAGACATGCAGCTAGGGGACAGCCTTGTTTCAGACCGTTCCTAGTAGAAATGGATTCTGTGACCATACCAGCGTTTGTTAATCGGACTCAAATAGATGTATTTGAATATAGTTGAATGATTGGGTTTAAGCTCTAAGCAGGACAACCCCAAGCTGTTAGTTTCTCCCAGAGCTTCTGTCTGTTTACTGAATCGAATGCCATTTTCAGGTCTATAAACACGGCATAAACTTGCTGATTTCTGATGCTTGCTTCAACCTTTATCATATTCAGTAACAGTAAGTTTACTTCGAGGGGATTGGGTCCTCCGACGTATTCCATATCTATGACATGTAATCACCACAGCTGTGCTGCTTCGGAAACTTTTTTCGGCGTCTGCGTCCTGCGTCGATGACGTCGATGCGCCGTCGTCAGGACCTCCTCCGACGTCAGACGTCATCCGATGTGATAAGTAGGACGCACGACGCCCGTAGCCTCAGTTCCGTTTTTTCGGCGAACGTGTTGCTTCGTGATTCTCGGTTCACGCCTCGACTCTTTGGAGTTCTGTCCTTCTCGGTTCTTCGAACCTGTTCGTTTTGTGAAAATCCTTTGTGTGAAGATGTCTTCTACTTTATCTTCGACCCCATGTCCGGGTTTCAAGAAGTGCGGGGAGTGTGGGTCCAAGATGTCGGTGACGGACTTGCACGACGCCTGCCTCTGGTGCCTCGGGGAGGCCGACGAAACGGATGACTGTATCGACTGCCAGTCGCTCACGTCCAAAGCCTTACGCGAACGTAAGTAGAAGTTGTAGGTAGGTCGGGTGTCCAAACCCAGGAAGTCGAAGTCTGCGGGGCTTTCGACGGATGATTCGAGGGGTGACTCGCCGCGTCATCGTCGGAAGTCTCGTGGGTCTCCTTCTAGGAGTCGGTATCGCCACTCCTCAGCCTCTTCGCGGCATTCTCGGAAGCGCCGACACCGGTCGTCTTCCAGGTCCTCTTCGGAGGACTCTGCCCGGCACGTCGCTTACCCCACCAGCCGTGGGACGCCGGAGGAATGGGCTTCCTTCGGGAAGAAAATGCTGGCGATTCTTGAGTCGCAGGGTACTATGCCGTCCGCGCCCGCGAGTGGGGTCGGTCGTGAGAGGTCGAGAGACACCGCTCGCAAGAGTGGTCGGCACGGGTCACGGGAGAGGTCCCGTTCGGACAAGGAGACTCGTTCTCGACGTACCCGTTCCAGGTCCCGGTCCTCGACGCGTTCGAGACCGCGTGCACCTGTGAGGTCTTCGAGGAAGACATCGACGTCTGAGGCGTCGAGGGCGTCGACAGGCTTTCTCGAGGCTCCGGCTCCGAGGACGTCGTCGAAGCCGTCGACGCTCAGGTCGTCGAGGGACACGCTCGAGGCTCCGGCTTCGAGGGCTGTGTCGACTCCGCCGTTGCGGGAGGCGCTGCATCTGATGTCGACGCCGATTTCCTCGACGCCGATCCTCGCGGCACCGATGCCGGTTCTCTCGACGCCGGCGCCGATTCGCTCGACGCCGGTGCCGATTCGCTCGACGCCATCGACACCTTTCGTGTCGGAGGTACCCCGTGGCACGGGAGAACCCCCTAGGAAGGCTCTGGTTAAGAGCAAGCACTCTCGGGTGCCTTCTTTTCGCCACCTGGACTATATTTCAGAGGCGGATGAGGATTCTGATGGCCTGGTTCCTAGTCAGGTTCCAGATGAAATTGTCTCGGGCCATAGTCAGTTTGACGATTTGAGACAGTCACTGCATGATGCCAGTGGACTGGACACCTCTCCGGAGGTGGAGTTTTGTAGGCCTGAGCTTGGCTCTCATGCCGATTCCTCGTACCGGCGCCTTATGGCTAGGGTTTCTGAGTACTTGGGATGGTCTGCTCCCCCAGGGGAGTTTGTGCAGGATGATCTGACGGACATCCTTGATGTTGGTCCCCCAACTGATCCGGTACTGCCGTTCCATATGGCTTTACAGAGAAGGGTGGCGGCGGCTTGGACTGCTCCGGAGAGTCTCCCGGCGGTGGGCAGATCCTTGTCGCGAAAATACTGTCCAGCCAGTAGCGACCCCTGCTACTTGACCAGGCACCCTACTCCGGAGAGTTTGGTGGTTCAGGCGGCCACGGCCCCGGCAAAGCAGGCGTCGTACCCTACCATCCCTCCTTATAGGGACGACAAACGTGTTGATGGCTGGGCGAAGAAAGTGTTTTCTTCTGGTGGTATGGCGCTTCAGGCGGCCAACTCCATTTGTGCCTTGTCTCGTTTCACACACACTCTGTGGAACTGTGTTGCGTTAGCGGCTGAACATATTCCCGAAGGGGACGAACTGGATGGTTTCCTTGCTATGGTCCAGGATGGTAAGGATGCCATGTGTGAGTCCGTTCAGTTGGGTTTGGACTTAGCTGAATGCGTCAGTAGGTCCATGGCGGCGAGCACCGTTATACGCAGGTTTGCGTGGTTGCGGAAGTCGGGGTTTGCTCCTGATGTGCAGTCTCGGCTCCTCAACATGCCCTTTGACGGTGAACACCTTTTTGGCCGCAAGGCTGAAGAGAGCCTTGAGAGGTTGCAGACCTCGAAAGCTGCAGCGAAGTCGTTGGGCGCTGCAGTTCGCCAACCTCCGCCTTTTCATCCTAGGGGACAGCAGTGGAGGGGTGGTTCCTTTCGCTATTACTCGTCCTTCAGTAAAGCGAGAGGAGCTGGCAGTCAAAGAGGCCAACGCAGGGGTACCAGAGGTGGACGACAGGGTACCCGTGGTGCCAAGGCCGCTAGGGCAGTTGCCTCTTTGCCCTCAGGTAACGCCGCGGCCGCTCCCACTCAGCCATGAGGTCATGTCCCATGGTTCGCCGGTTGGGGGAAGGCTGGCGCAGCATCTTGTAGAGTGGCAAGCCGTTACTTCAGATGTGTGGGTTCTGGAGATCATAACCCACGGCTACTGTCTTCCTTTTCGGCACAGGGCTCGCGACAATCCACCGGGGAACCTCTCTTTGCAGAGTCCGGATCCGCTCCTTGCGCAGGAAATTCAAGCCCTGCTGGAGAAAGGCGCCATAGAACTGGTGCCTGTAGCGGAGAGGAACATGGTGTCATGATCTCTGCTTCCAAAAGGTCAGGGTTTTCCCAACTCCCTAGGAAGCAGATCCATAACCCAGGTTCCGAGTGCCAACCAGTCCCAATTGGGACCTTTTGGACCCAGTCCTGGCGCCAGTGGCACCAGGCTCATAAATATGCCCAGTCCCAGCGCTGGAAGCGCCGGGCTCATAATGCTTGGGTGGATTTACCTGCAGCAGACCATGCTGCTTTCTTGCCTGCCAGTTGAGCCTCTGATCCTCTTCTGTTTGGAACTACTTTTCCTGTGGAGTGGGGAAGGAGCCACTCCCTAGATTCAGAACACTGGAACTCTTCTGGAAAGCAGGAACTCTTTTCTTACCTAGGCGTGGCTGTGGAAGGAGACACCTAAGCACTACAGGAGGCTATTTAAACCACACCCGATGGATGAATCTTGCTTTGCGTTATTCTGCATCCTCTGCAGCAGAACGCTCATTGTGTCTTCTGCATCTGATCCTGGGCCCAGGGACGTCATTTCACCAAAATGCCAGGGGTAGCGGAAGTGACATCACCCGACCCTTGACCCTCTGATGACATCACAGGAAGTGATGTCATTAGACCCCGCCCCAAAGTGATATAGCGGGTAGCGATGGTACACGGCATTTCACCCGTTGAAAAAACAGGAAGTGGCATCACATAGCATTGTAAACTATGAAAAATATAGTTATGATATCACTATATGATGTACATTCATACAAGAATGGATCGCCATATGTATCATTAAGTTCAGTGTTTATTGGCCCGTATTACCAAATGACTGTGTATGCAAGCAGACGTCCATGACCAAATGATAAGCGGAAGTGCTATATAATAACACATCATTAAGCGCTTTATATAGAAAAAATATACACCCAATATCACCCAACCTGTGTTGGTACTCATTTATCGACCTCAGAAGGATGAACGGCTTAGGCTTAGTGAGGCGTTTAAGAACAGACTAAATCAGTGACTCACCCCCTGAAGTGTGTCTGAAATAAACATTTAATGAGGCCAGCAATTACTGTATAGAATTCCAGAAAGACACATTATTTGGTATACCTATTCTTTCTTATTTAGGGTCAGTGCTGAAAGTGTTAGAAGAAAAATAAGAACAAGTGCCTCAAGTCTTTTTTTTTTAAGGGGCCTGAACAAGAAAGCCAGCCACCCAGAAGTAAAGAGCCACAGCCCAGGAGCTTGCATAACTTAAAAAAAAAAATAAAAAAAAAAATTCTTTTTTTTTTTTTAGTAGAGGTCGCAAGGGACACCACAGAGGTCGCAGTTGCGACCCCTGGCGACCCCCAAATGACGTCCCTGCCTGGGCCTCAGGAAAAAGGCTTACCATCCTGAATCCAGTCTTCAGCAACACCTATAAAGACAAGAAAGAACAGGTTAGCATTACGGTCTTCAGTGACAGCTCTTCACTTACCTGGTCCATCGGCTGTCACCAACGCCTTGCGCTGCATTCCGGCATCTGAAAGACAAAGGCTTACCTACTCTTCGTGCGCTCCGGAGGTCTTCACACTGCATTCCGGCATCTGAAAGACAAAAGCTTACCAACTCGTCGCACGCTCCGGAGGCCTTCGGCGCTGCATCCCGCATCTGAAAGACAAAACAAGGTGCGTTTAAAGACATTGGGGAACTTTAATACTCACGTGCCATTACTCCTTTCCACATCTAACCCAGTGGGTATTCCGGCACCCTGCAGCCGCTCCAAACTTGTACCTGCAAAATAAAAAGACAGTTAGAGCGCATCGTGAAGCAGGCAACAAGCGCTTACTTACGTGCTTCCAGGCGCTTCTATTCATCACACGGGCTCCATCTTCAACTCACTTCAGCCCGTCATCCGCCATCGCCGGAACCCTGCAAAACAAGAAACATCATTACTAAAGACTTTAAAGACATTAGAATTACTCGAAACTTACCGTTCGTGCAGTAAACGACGGACAGCAGTCCTCTGAAGTCAAGAGGCCTGCTCCCCTTATCCAGTGAAGAAACTGGTTACAGCACCCTGCCCCGAGGCAGATGGAGAGCACGGCGTTCACTTACCTAAGACATCTTACCCTTCGAGTCAGACATACAGTGCACAGAGGTCCAGCCCAAAGAGCCAGCCGTGTGTTACACATCACCTTTGAAGATACGGTATACGCCCAGTCAAGACCGGCGCCTCTACGGGAATCAGGTGAGCGTTACACATGGGATGGTATTCCCCTTATTTTTTGGTTTCGAAGAAAGACGGGGGATTGAGACCCATCATGTACTTGCGCGGTTTGAACAAACTCCTCAGGAAGGACAAGGTCAAGATGGTTACTCTCTCTCAAGTCCTCCAGGCCCTTCAGCTTCAGGACTGGTTGGTGTCACTCGACCTCGAGGATGCTTACTTCCATGTGCCGATCCATCCCAAGCACAGGAAGTACCTGAGGTTCGCGGTTGGCGACTCGCACTTTCAGTTTCGGGTCCTGCCGTTCAGAGTGACCTCCGCCCGAGGGTTTTCACCAAGCTCATGGTGGTGGTGGCAGCGCATCTCAGGCAAGGGGGGATTCACGTCTACCCCTACCTGGACGATTGGTTGATCAGGGGGAGCTCTCCCGAGCAAGTCCTGGATCATCTGTCCGTCGCCTGCCACTCCCTTCACAGGCTGGGCTTCTCCCTCAATTTAAAGAAGTCCCATTTGACGCCAACACAGCGGCTCCAGTACATCGGAGCAGTGCTCGACACTTCCCTGGGGTAGTGTTTTCCTCCCCAGGTGAGGGCTCTTCACATTCAGCAGATGGTGCACAAGTTTCAGCATGCCCAGACGCTCCCAGCATTCGAGTTCTTGAGGCTGCTCGGCCTCATGGCATCCTGCATTCTTCTGGTGCCAGAGGCTCGCCTGCGGATGAGATCTTTGCAGTGGACGCTCAAGACGCAATGGTCGCAGTCCTCCGGCAGGATGTCGGACCCGGTTCAGGTGCCGCCCTCGGTCGCCCGGGACATTCTGTGGTGGGCCGTCGAAGGCAACTTGATGAAGGGGGCTCCTTTTTGGCTTCCCTGGCCGGAGGTGACGATCGTGACGGATGCATCCCTCACGGGTTGGGGAGCTCATGCCAACGGGCTGACAGTCAGCGGTCGTTGGTCTCCGTCGGAGTCCAGACTCCATATCAATCTGTTGGAGCTGAGGGCCGTCAGGCTAGCCCTGAAGGCTTTTCTGCCGACTGTGCGAGGAAAGAGTGTTCTGATCCTGACGGACAACACAGTGGCCATGCACTACCTCAACAAAAAGGGGGGGGGGGCAGGGTCACTTCCTCTGTGCAGGGAGGCGATGCAGCTCGAGTTCTGGGCCATCCAGCAGGAAGTTTCGATCTCGGCAGTTCATCTGGCTGGAGACGGAAACGTGACGGCGGACGCTCTGAGCAGGCAGAGCACGATCTCTCACGAGTGGGAGTTGGCTCAGGAGATTCTCCTGGAGATCTTCGCCCTTTGGGGGACCCCTCAAGTGGATCTCTTCGCCTCCAGTGTCAACCGGAAGTGCGAAAGGTTTTGCTCGAGGGAATTTCCTCCAAAAGGAGCCTTGGGAGACGCGTTCGTGGTGGAGTGGTCGTTCCCGCTGCTGTACGCGTTTCCTCCAATCCCCGTCATCCCGCAAGTGCTGCGGAGGTTACGGAAGTTCGGTTCCCGGATGATCCTCATTGCTCCGGCATGGGCTCGGAGGACGTGGTACCCGGACGTTCTCGACTTGTCCATCTGCCCTCCGCGTCGTCTTCCCTACCGAGACGATCTGCTCTCACGGGAGGGGGGTCAGGTTCTCCATCCAGAGGTCAGATCCCTCAACCTTCACGCTTGGCTTTTGAAAGGTTGAGGTAAATGGATTGGGACGTCCCTGAAGACGTGATGGAGGTGTTGCTTTCGGCCCGAAGGCCAGCAACTAAGTCTCTGTACCGTTGCTGTTGGCGTAAATTCTGCGACTGGTGCCGAGTTCAGAATGTGGATCCTTTTGCATGTGACATCCCCATGGTTCTGTCCTTTTTACTTTCTTTGGCCCACAGGGGCTTGCAAGTGGGTACCATTAAAGGTTACCTGGCGGCGCTGTCCATCTTTAAGCGCTCGTCTGAAGAGTGTTCTTACTTTAAAATCCCTTTAATTTCACAGTTTCTGAAAGGGCTCACTAATTTGTTCCCTCCGTCACCTTTCCTGGTGCCCGGTTGGGATTTAAACCTTGTTCTTAAGTTTCTTATGGGTGCTCCGTTTGAGCCTTTACATTCTTGCCCTTTGAGGCTGTTAACTCTGAAAACTGTGTTTTTAGTTGCGGTTACTTCCGCTCGCAGAGTGAGTGAGTTACAGGCACTTTCAGTTAAGCCACCCTTCACTGTATTTCACAAGGACAGGGTTGTCCTTAGAGTTCATCCTTCTTTTCTTCCGAAGGTAGTGACGGAATTTCATTTGGCCCAGAAGGTTGTTCTTCCGGCATTCTATCCTCCTCCGCATCCTGGTAAGGAAGAGGAGAGGCTCCATAGGCTTGATCCTAGGAGAGCTTTAAGCATTTATGTTTCACGCATGTCCCGGGTCAGAGTGGACGATCAACTCTTTATTGGTTACGCTGGAAAGCGTTTAGGGCAAGCTGTGAGGAAACAGACTTTGTCTCGCTGGATTATTTTGGCCATCTCGGAGTGCTACCGCTTGGCGGGTAAGGACCCACCGGTTGGCTTGCGGGCCCATTCTACCAGGGGTATGGCTGCATCTACTGCCCTGCAGAGGGGTGTTCCTATTCACAACATCTGTGATGCAGCCACCTGGGCTTCAGTACATACATTTGTACGTCACTATTCCCTTGATTCCATCCGAGCACAGGATCTGGCCTTTGGCAAGGCGGTCCTTTGCTCTGCTATTTGATTGACTATTCTAATTTTGATTTTAAATTCTTTCCCTCCTCCTTGCTCTGGTACTGCTTTGGGAGTCTGTCATAGATATGGAATACGTCGGAGGACCCAATCCCCTCGAAGAACAAGTTACTTTCTTACCTGGTAACGTTCTTTCGATGGGATGGTCCGACGACTTATTCCATATCGCTCACGCCCTGCCTTCCCCGCTGCAGAATTTCTTTTGCGATTGCAGCTTACGTTCCGCAAGGCTTTGTGTCTGGCTGGCAGTTGCCTAATGTCACACGTTCTGGGGGAAAAAAACTACAACTGAGGCTACGGGCGTCGCGCGTCCTACTTATCACATCGGATGACGTCGGACGTCGGAGGAGGTCCTCGACGACGGCGCATCGAGGTCATCGACGCAGGACGCAGACGCCGAAAAAAGTTTCCGAAGCAGCACAGCTGTGGTGATTACATGTCATAGATATGGAATACGTCGTCGGACCATCCCATCGAAAGAACGTTACCAGGTAAAAAAGTAACTTGTTCATTTGTCCCAATCTTCGTCACAAAGCCAGTCTGTCTTTTCGCGTGTCTTCCATTTTTTGCTGCCCATATGTTTAGTTGTTTTTGTAGGTAGCTTGCAAATAGCTTTCCTAGTGGATCAAGGAGGGCTATCGGTCTGTAGTTGTTTGGCAGCTTTCGGTCTCCTGATTTAAAGATTGGGATTATTATTGCCGTTCTCCAGGTTTTGGAGATTTCTTTACTTTTCACTATGAGTTGCAATAATTGTGAGAAGAATTTTGCCCAGTCTTCTGGTGATGCTTTGAGAACTGCATTTGAGAGCCCATCCGGGCCTGGTGCACGCGACAAATTCAAAGCTTTGATTTTATTTATTATGTCGTCGAGCTCCCATTCAAATTTCCAATTAGATTCATCGTTTCCTCCATCAATTAACAGCTTGCTTGTTTTGTTGTTATATACTTCATGGTAATGTCTTACCCAGTTTTGTGAGTCAACTTCTTGTATTAATGTTTGCTGAGTTGATTTATCATTCATCATAGACCATAGATATCTTGTGTTTTTATTTTTTAAAGCGTTCAATATTGCTTCTGCTTCATGTTGTTTCATCATAGCCTTGTTTTGTTTTATAAAGTTTGAGTATCTGTGTTTTTCTTTAACTGTTTTTTGAGGTCCGGTTCATTTTTTGATTTCAAGTGACGCAGCCTCTTTTGATGTTCATGCTTTTCTTGTTTGATAGTTTGATTGTAATAATGTCCATGAGATTTTTTCGCCGCATGCTTTGATTTTGTTTGTGGGTCTTTGTATTTTTCTAATAGCCATCCATAGTTCAGTTTTTCCTGATCTTTCAATGTGGCTGCTTGAAAAGTTGTACGAATTTCTCTGGCTTGCTGTTCTCGTATTCTTAATTTATTCAGACTGTTGCTTACTTACAAGTCAGGTAAGAATATATACTCAGCAATAGTTTTATGGGCATACCAAGAAATAGAGATTTGATGATGATCGCTTTCTTCATTTGAATAGTTGCTGGTTTCAATTACTAATTGTTGTAGAGTGTCAGAGGCAAAGATATAGTCAATTATCGACATAGAGGTTTTTCCTATCCAAGTTGCACACGGTATCCCCTCTCCATTTAACGGTTGTTTTGTTAAGGAAATGTTACGAATTCTCAGCTCCTTCATCCATTTCCTTGCACGAGGTGACATTTCTTGCATTGAAAATTTGATTCCCTCTTTGTTAAATAAATGCATATTAAAGTCACCGGCTATGATGAATTCGTTTCCAATATTAGCTCGGGAGATGGAGTCAATTTCTTCACATACGGAATCAATTAGCTTGTTGTCATTGATTGCCATTGGATTCCAATAGATGTTGAAGATTGAAATACTTTTATTTTCGCTTTTGCGTGTCTTTTTATTGTCATTACGTTCTGGATTGTATGCTGGCATGCTAATGGTTATGTATTGAAACCAGGAATTTATGTTCATTATTGCGGTTATATTCCACATTGTATTGATTTTCATTAGGATTATCATTCCTGATGCCGCTCTACCTGTTTTCGATTGAATTGCAGGGTTCATCCAGGTTGTATATCCCTCGCAGACAATCTCATCAGTAAGCCAGGTCTCTTGTAAGCAGATTAATTCTAAATTCGCTAGAACTGTGGAGTAATTTTCTAGGAGATGTTTATAGCCCCTTGTGTTCCACGAAGTTAGAGATATTTTCTGTGAGTCACATAGTTTCTCCTTTGGTTGTTATAGGTATGTCTTCCTTGGTTGAGCGTTCTTGTTTGTCCTTTCAGCTAAATTTACTTGACTTGGGGTACTTCGATCATTAGTTTGTATGTTAGTTTGATGTTCCTCATTCTTTTTGTTGTTTTTTATCCTTTGGTCTAATATTGTGATATTCATAGATTTCTTTTTTGCCATCAGTCTGGTTACATAAACTTCTTCTGCTTTAAAGCCAAGTTTCTTAAGATGATGGTTGGCCGCTAGGACACGGTCCATGGTTTCCTCTAGGTAAAAGTCAATGTGAGCTTCCTCCATATGATTCTTATTGGGGAAAGTTATTACTTCGATGTTATCCGATTCTATATCTTTAAGTTGCGGGATTGCTTTCATCAGTCGCAAAGTGTTATATCTATTAAGTGTCACCGGTTCTTCTGAACTTGGCGCGAGTTGGAACAGGGCCACTCTGTAGGCGTATGTTCTACTCAAAGGATTCTGAAAATTAGGTTTCAAAATTGGTGACTCTTGGGTAGTAGTCTGCTTCTGTTCTTTTTCTGAAGTCTGTTGACTTTCAGGAGATGTCCATGATTCCGCACTCGAGACAGCCGAGTAATTGAAGGCTGCTTTATCTCCTTGTATGGTTGAATCATGCGAAATAGTTGTTGGCGTCCTGATTGGATCGTTATATTCATCGATGACAATCAACTGGTCGTTTTGATCATTTGTACTGCAAAAGCTATCTTCTACGGAGTCTTCAATTGTAATCTGCTCTGTTGCCGATGCTATACTTGAATTCAGGGACTTTTCTTCATCTCTTGTTGCTCCAGTTTTGCTTGTTGTTTGCTTATTATTCTGGTGATGAATTTCCAATATCAGATCGTTTCGAAGGATCCCTTTGTGCTGGATTGTGTATTTGGACACTTGTAATGGCACTGTCCGTTGTTAGCATATGCAAGTTTGAATTTTTTATCTCTTTATGTTTCGTCACTTTGTTCTTGTTATTTTGTGATGTTTTGTCATGTAGCGTTTTTTGCGCTTTTTGCATATTTCTAAGGAACGCTCTAGATCCTGTTTGTGATTTTTTTGTAGCTTTTTTATGCATTGGCTTATCCAGACTATCCTGTCCTGCTTGTGGTCGTTTTGAGAGATCAAATATGTCAAATGGTGTACATATGGAAGGTTCATTAGTTTCAGATGTTTCAATCCTCAATGGTTGCATCTCGTACTGCGTTGTCTTGTCAATCTTGTGTTTTGACCAATCTGCTTCATCGGTTTGTGTGTTTTGGCTTATTGCATAGATCCGTGGTGAGATTTGGAATTGTTTTCTTGCCTTTTCGTCTATTAGTTTTTTTGTTATATTCGACACTGTTTCTAGTAAATTCTGTTTTTCGATATGCTCTACTCTTGCCATATCTGCTAAACGCGATTGCCAAGATCTTGATGTTTCGGCCTCATATATCAGTCGCTCCTGTATGCTGGTTGTAAATGCTTCGAACTGAGTTTGTTTTGTCATAATCATCGCTAGTAGCGTAGCCTGGTCTTTTGTGGCGTCAACCATTGATTCTTGTATTTTCAAAAATGGAATCATTGCGTTTGATAATACTGCAGTTAGGGTATTTTGTAGGTCTAACATTGTTGTTGGTATTCTTGGTGGTGAATTATTCACGTCCCTATTGTGTTCTTATTGCGTGCTTATTGCCGAAGACTCTTCTGTCCCCGATGTTTGTTTTTTTGGGTATCCGTTATTTTCATTCACATCATTTTTTTTTGTTAATTTACTGTCTTTGTAGTTGTTCGGTGTAGAGGTATTTATTTGGTTGGTGTGGGTGGTGGCACATTTCACGTTGAACACTGCTTGTCTTTTGTCTTGACTATCCAATAAGGCGTCTATCTCTGTGATGTCCATTGAGAGTCGTGCTATCCTTAGGGGAATGGGATGTATGTTATTGTCGCACAGAGAGTGGGCTGACCGATACATTGTCTGCCATTGTTGTTTTGCGATCCGTGCTCTTTCCTGTAAGGATGGTGTGCAGCATGAGTCATCTGGGCTTTTTTTTGATAGTTGTGTAGCGTCAGAATCACATTGTTTTAATATCTCTTCTACAAGATCTATGTTATCATCTGTTGACTTCTGTTGGATTCTGCTTTCCCCTGGCAGTGTGTTTATCTGGTCTAGGAAGGATCTAGATTGGATCTCTGTGGCAGCATTCGCGTTGTTAAGTACAGGAAGAGCATTTTTTAGTGGAAGATCACTAGTGCTGTTTTTGCTCTCGTTTTTCACTGTAGTATTTTCTTTGTTTATAGATGGTCTCGGTTTCTCTTCTATGTGAATGTCAGTGAGCTGGGGATGATCATTGTCTTTCGGCCTGCCTTTATCCTTTATTGCAAGTGTTTCTTCCAATTTTTCTTGCAATCTAGTGCGTGTTTTTGTGTTATCCATCTTTATCCTTAGTATTTTATAGTTGATCTGACAGAAGAGTCCTTTTGTTCGTATTTCAAGTGACAATGGTTTCTCACCTCTCCTATTAGCCGCCTCCAGCCGCAAACAGCAGTCAAACAGCGCGCCCTTTCCTCCGCGCGGGCTTCACGCAGCAAGGGTCGCGCTGTTGTGGTTTTATAACGGAGCTCAGGGGGAGTGTCCAAGAGAAATCACGTGACACAGGTCACGTGTCAGTATATGAGCCTCTGTAGAAATGCCTGCTCGCTTCAACTGCTGTCAGCTGTGTTGGCGACTGACAGTCTTACGCGAGTTGGAGCGGGGAAAGTCTTTCTTGCTGCTAACAGAGAGGGATCCCACTCTTCTGCCGGCAGCTCAAGCTTTCCAAATCTTTGGCGCCAAATTGCGTCGCAAATGATCACATGACACATATATGCCGTAGTATAACTAGGAAACGATGACTCGCCCCAATATTGCCAGTCAATTGTTCAAAATGTTTCTCTAATACTCTTGAGGATCTGTTTCAGTACTCCATTTCTAGTCTGAACTGCTTACACAGCAAAGAGGAATAACTTAAAGTTAACTTAAAGTAACTGGCTAATTAGCCACCAACTGGTGTTATCTCTATCTGCACTTTGGTAATAGTCATTTACACGCTTTAATCTTTTCTGGACGCTGCCAGGACATTATCGGCTTGTTGCGATTGAATTTTCCAGATAAAAGGTCACTCTCTGGGTCGTAAACAAGCAGCGGGCAGATCGACGATGTGATTAATGAGTTGGAGTGAATCTTGATTAAATGGCCCAATCGAGGCGCTAGTGCGATAACAGCAGGAGATTTTAATTGCACATATCCAAGTTTAGAACTATAATTTGATGAGTTAAACAATGAGAGGAATGGACAGTGTGAAGCTATAAATAAGAATATGGGGAGAAAAATGAAAGACTGATGGATTTGCGTAAGGTTTTTTGCTCGATGGGAGGTTACACAGCTTAACGCACACTTTAAAACTCATACGAGTCCCCCAACCAACTTGATTTGGTATGTCTGCGTCCTACACAATTGATTACATTTTCTTAGCAAAAGTGAACAAAATCAACATATGTAACTTCCAGATTAAACATACTAAACTTAGTGATCATGTAATGTTAATAACAAAATACTCTTGATTCTGTACCAAATCTCTGTTGTAAAATCTGCATGTACTAATCTCAGTAATAGGTTAGTTCAGTTTAATAAAAACTGCGCTAAAGTGAAGAGTGAATTGGTCAACTGGGAGCAGAATTTACGCAGAAGGAAAGGGACTTTCATTCTGAAGCACCTGTGTAGGAGCGAGATACAAATAAAATATATCATTGTTCACCTATGGAGTTTTCGAAAACTTGAATTTGTTTAGAGAAAGATTAAAAATGGTACCCAGGGATCCAAGATGGCCGTCGGAGAGGGTACTCTGTGAAGGAGAGGGCTCGGCTCTCTCGCAGCCTTAATTAAAGCAAAACACAATTGGTTGTCCCATCTGGGTTGGTGCTACACTGAAGGGGGCGGGCCACCCCATCAATAGATCAGTGAGATCGGATCCATTCAATGAGAAGCCGGAGCAGCGGGTGCTGCAACAGTGAGCGGTTTGGCCAGGAGAGGCCCGGGCAAAGATACTGCCAGCAGAATAAGCCCAGCAGTGGGAAGAGTGGGGGTCGATTGCAGCAAGGGCAGACCCAGAGGGCGAGGCGGCCGTAGCAGAAAGTAACTCCACGGCCACGTCTGGCATAGCATCAGTGACTCTGCAAAGTTCCTCCTCTTCCCTTCCTTCCTCTACTCCCTGCTCCTCCTCTGGCCCTTCTTCGGCCACCTCTCCTCCTTCCTTCTCTGCCTTTCCCCTGTTCTCCCCAGACAAGGTTTCTAGACAAGTCCGATCTATGAAAGGCTCGTCAAATCAGGTTCATCCCTGCTCCTCCAAAACCATCAAGGACCTCATTGACTCCCTGGCTCCTGCTCTGGCTGACTTCTGCAACCACTTCTTCACCATTGTAGTCTTGCCTTGCCCCTGAAGCACTCCCTTGTGCACCCTCTTCTTAAGAAACCCTCTGACAACCCTGCCTGCCTGGCTAACTATCGGCCAATCTCCATCACACCTTTCCTGGGCAAACTACTGGAAAAGCTGGCCATCTCCCAGCTTAATCTTCGCACTGGCTCTGTTTGTTGTCTCCATGATCATCAGTCTGGCTTCAGAGCTGCCAGAAGCACGGAAACTGCTCTCCTGAAGATCTGTGAAGACCTCTCCAACCTTGATTCCAACACCCCTGTGTCCTCATCTTACTTGATCTCTCTTCTGCCTTTGACATGGTCAACCATGCCATCCCGCTCAATCGTCTCCGTGATAGCCTGGGTATCACCAGTCAGGCCCTGGCGTGGCTGACTTCTTTCCTCTGATCGACCCTCACAGGTTCAACTTGGGTTCTTCCTATCCTTTATCTCTCTCTACCTGTGGTGTTCCCCAGGGGTCTAACCTCTCTTCCTGGCTGTTCAACCAATACCTGGCACTTTTTGCCCACCGCGTTGCTGTGCTCTGCCCCAACATCCAGTGCTGTGCGGATGACACTCAGCTCATCTTCAGGCTACCTTCAGCCACCTCTTCTCCCTCTCATCTGTCTGTCTGTCCACCATCCAGGAGTGGTGTGCTGCCAATGATCTCTGCCTTAATGCCAGTAAGACCGAGATTCTCCTCATCGGCACACCCGCTCCCTCTTTTCCTGCCACTCTCTGGCCAGCCTCTCTAGGCCCTCTTCCACCTCCCACATGTGAGGCTAAAAACCGTGTGGTCATCTTCAACTCCACACTCTCCTCCTCTCCTCACATCTCCGACGTCTCTAAGAAGTCACACTACCAGCTGCACCTCCTCGGAGGTATTATTACTTTCCTCTCCTTCCCCCAGTAGCTCAATGTATCCAGAGCTCTGGTTCTCTCTAGGATGGACTATTGCAACAGCCTCTTTCTAAATCTGCCTGCCTCTACTCTCCGCCCTCTGCAACTCATCAAGAACAGGACTGCAAGACTTGTACTTGGCCTCAAGCCCAGGGATCGTATCTCTCCAGGACTAAAATCTCTGCACTGGCTCCTACTGGCTGCGAGGATGAAGTTCAAAACCCTCTGCTTTGTCCATAAGGCCTTCTGGGGCCCGGGGCCTCAATAACTTCAACTCTCTTCCTAAATATCTTCCTTCCCGAGCTCTTCGCTCATCCACCTCCAACTCCCTCCGGGTCAGTCGCTTCTCCAAGCAACAAGATGGTGGTATATCTCTTTCTTCGGCTGGGGCCTTCCCCTGTAACAGCCTCCCTGAAACTTGAGGAGAATCATCTCCGGTTCTTGAAGCACCTCAACACCTTTCTCTTTGCTTCTGCTTTTTCCTCCTCCTCTCCCCTGCTGAATTTCCTGGCTGATACTGAAACTGCACTGGTTACCTGGCCACCCTCTGATCTCGGGCCCAGGTCCCCTGCCCCACCAGTTGCATACCTGCACTGCCTTCCTGGCAACCCCCGCACTTGGGGACTGTTTTCTGTATCCCTACAGTCCGACCACCAGCACTTGACCCCTGATATCTGCACTTGCACTTGCTACCAGCTGGCCGTACTTTCACTTATTGTTATTTATTCTATTATCCCATGTTCTGCACTGTTCCCCCCCTCTTCCCCCCCTTCACTTTCCCCCTTCCGCCCTTCCATTGCACTTGCGCAATCTGAATGACACCTGGCCTCGTAGGATCGTTGTCATTGTCTTACCTCTTTTCCCCCTCCGTTGCCACCTCGCGCCTTGAAACACTTTTGTATAGGCGCGCTATAAATGCCATATCATATATATCAGGAGAGGACCCCGCACGGCCCAAGGCAGTGGGGGTGACCATGAGAGAACGGAGAATGTCTGAAAGGCTGCACCAGAAAAGGAGCCCAGACGTCCAAAGCAGCTGGGTGAGCATGAGGAGTCAGGAGGAGCAACGGGCCCCTGAATATCTACCAAGGGGAGCAGCTCACAAGCAACATGATGGCCAGGCCAGGAGGGTGAGCAGGCCCCAGCCCCTATGACCATGGATGGAGGAGAGGCCTGGGGACCTTGGGAGTGGCTCATTGCATTAAGATGAGCCCCTGGTAGGACAAATCTGGGACACAAGGCAGGAAAGGCAGGTGATGCCTGTGCCATTACACAGGAGGACTGAGGCAACCACTGTAGCACAGAGGGAAGCCTGTAGGCCCGGTAGCAACCGAGGGCCATAAGGAAGCTAAGCACCCCCCTGTGGGGGGGGAGCAGGTCGGACCACTGTCAGTGCTGCACTCAGCGGCCTTCAGGGGTGAGCACCACCCGGAATAGTCAGGGGCCCCGTGATAACAGGGCCCCCCGTGCATGAAGTCCCCTGAGGTAGCAGAGGCAGGAGGCAGTGAGGGGGGGGCGCCAGGGGCACATGGGTGCTTTTGGCAAAGCAGAGTGCAAATGCCAGTTGGGGTGCCCAAAGTAGGCAGGGAAGACAGCCTTTGGGGAACTGGTGAGTGCAAATCCCCCGACACCTGCTCGCAATGCTCAGGGGCAAATCCAAAGAAGGGACGCCCGGCCACATAGTGTTGAAAAGGAAATGGGAAGGGAGCCTCAAACGCTACTGGGGACAAGAGACCAGTAGTGATTGTAGTTGTACCCCCAAGGAACCCAGGGCAACACACTCTCCTACAGACATGGCAATGTACAAGGAAGACCTAAAATAATGCTTCATGGAGTTCCAAGCACAGATGACTGACTCCCTACAATCGCAATTTACAGCAATGCAGGCAGACCTGAAACAATTGCTGCAAGAGATCAGGAGGGATATTGCAAGCTTGGGAGTGCACACAGACGCTATGTACAAGGCTCTCCAGGAACTGGCCTAGGATACCAGGAGAAGTGACAAGCTGCTGGGGAACCTATTCAGGGTGGCTCAGAATGTGGAAATTCAATGCGAGAGCCTCGAGAATCGATTGCAGAGGTGAAATATACAAATAAAAAACATGCCTAAAAATGTCAGTGAGAAAGATCTGAAGGAAATGGTGCAAAATGTCTTCAGGTACATCCTGGGGGAAGACCCAGGAGGGGGAATTCCAATCGACAGGATCCATAGGGTGGACAGGCCCCAGACCCAGAGATGTGTTGGCGGCAATGTCAAGAGACAGCCAGAAGGAACCGATTCTATATGCTGTGCGGAAAGCCGGAGCAGTAAACGTAAAGGGCACAGAGATTCTTCTATATGAGAAATTACCCAGTCCACGCTGATCAAACACAGGGTGATGGGCTCGTGACAAGGGTCATTATGCAGGAAAAGGTAAAATATAAATGGACCTACCCATTCTGCCTCCTCTTCACATGGGAAGGTAAACAATGGATTATGACGTGCGACGAGTGGATGGCCATCCTACAGATGGATGAAGAAGAGCAGCATAGCATACCACCGGGCGGGAAGTGAGCGCCTCCAAGGCGTTAGACTTCGGAATGAGAAAAGGTGCCAGAAAAGACCAAAGAAAATGCCTGGAGCTTTGGAGGTCACTTAGATGTAACCAAAGGTTACCGATTAGATTAAAGAGACCCAGTAAGGAGGGTCATAAGCTGGCCACGGAGAGAGTCTGGGAGGGAGAATAGTATCTCTTTAGGGAGTAGTGGTGCCCTACGTGAATTTTCCTGAGGTTGATATGCGAGCCAATGTTGGGAGGACAGCCTCCCCCGTTTCACTAGGAATGTTGACTTGCACCAGAAGGATGGGGAGGAGGACAGAGGGGGTGGTGACGTGCTCTGGTAAGTTAAGGGGGATTGTGGGGGTTGTTGGGGTGAGATAAAGATTTAAACATGGGTATGGGCAGAAGCAGGGTGTGTATGGGGTTGGGGTCTGTAGGCCCAGGGGACCGGAGGAGAGACAAAAGATGGCGGGGACAGGCAAAATTTGCGCCCACAGGTTCTGATATGCGACGGGAGGACAGTTTGTGATGCTAACATATAACGTGCAGGGCCTTAACTCTCCGGTTAAATGGAAGAAACTAGAGCAATACCTTGCTAAACACCACCCTAAGGTTATCACTCTCGCAGATAAATAAACGGGACAAGTGGTGGTTAAAGCTGAGAGGCTACCCAATACTGCTTCAAGCCAACGCAGAGGGGAAAAGGTGGGCTCCTTGATGGGGCTTAGAAAGATCCAAGACTTAACCATGCTGGACTCCTAGGGGGGGCTAAAGGGTACAGATATATGTTTGTGAAATGTAAAATGGGGGTCACAAATTATGACAATCGCATCCATATACGCACCAAACGTTGCGTAGGATGGCTTCCTCCGGTCAACATTGGGGGTCCTGGAATAATATGCGTTAGGGGATATATTCTTAATGGGTGGCCTAAACTTGGCATGGGACCCACATAAAGAACGAAGCGTGAGACTCTATCATGGGCATGCACCACCCACCCAGGCACTAAAGCAGCTGTTTGACCTTCTGATGTTAAAAGGCGTCTGGAGGACAATACAAGGTAATCAGGAGGAATATACAGACTATTTGCACGTCCGCTGCATGTTTTCTAGAATAGATTATGTCTGGGCATTAGCATCGATATTGGGCAGGATGGAAAAATAGAAGTTGGCCCATTCTCCTCTCTGATCATGGCCCGCTGCTAATCAGCTTGCAAAGATGCAACAACTCCGCCAGGTTATGGCTCTGGATGTTCCCAGCAGATCTTCTGAAAAATGAGACACTGACAGGAGAACTGTGAGACAGTCGGGGAATCCTTCTCCCTCAATGACACCCCTGACGTGGCAGGGGCAACAGTGCGGGACACCTTTAAAGCTTTAATGAGAGGGCACCTTACTGCATTGAGGGCGGTAAGGATTAAACAAATGCGTCAACTAGAAACAGAATTGGAGTCGAAATTGAAGTGGATAATGACGCGTATGTCACACGATCAGAGCAGAGCACTAAGGCGGGAACTTAGAAGTGTGAGAGGCAGCTGGATCTAATACACACTAGGAATGCAGAAGAGGCACTTCTACTGACTAAACAAAAATGTTACATTAAAGAGAATAAGGCTGATAGTTTGTTGGCCAGATACGTGAGAGGGGAAAAGGGCAAGCCAGATAATAACACAGATTAAAAATCAGCATGGGAGGTATAGCCACCTCCACAAGGGGCATAAACTGCTTTGGATTTAAGCGCTATATACATCATAATAAAATACAATAAAATACAATTTTATAAGCCAGTTTGCTGACTTCTATACCGATCTTTATAAATCCTACGCCCCGGACCGGTGCCACCAGCAAGCATACCTACCAGTACTACCCCTTCACAATTCGCCACGCACCAGGGAACTTTTGGAAGCAGACATCACTGAAGAGGAGGTAAATTAGGCAATCAAAGACCTTCCACTTAATAAGGCCCCAAGTCATTCAGGGTTCCCCATATCACCCAAATTAACAGCACTGTTCAATCAGTTAGGAATAAATGGCAGAATATCCCCTTCAATGGAAGAGGCCAAAATGGTATTATTCACGAAACCTAGGAAAGACCCCTCACAATGTGTGTCATATCGACCGATCACACTGATAAATGTAGATGCTAAGCTATATGCGAAGGTTGCAGCCGAACAGGGTGGAGGCCAATCTCCCAGATTTGATTAACTGGGACCAGTCGGGGGTTCATTAAAAATAGACAGACATGTGATGACATCAGGCGGGTCTGCTACTTGATATAAAAATTGTCCAAGAAAGGACCCCCGACCATCCTACTCGCACTCAATGTGGAAAAAGCAGTTGACTGGGTGGAATGGTCTTACCTATTCCAAACGATGTGAACGAATGGGATTTGGTAGCAGATATATCCGTATGGTCCAAGCGAACTACAGTAGACCAATAATTAGATTATCGATAAACTGGTCCCTGTCCCAACCGATAAAAGTTAGAAGGGTTACAAAACAAGACTGTTCCTTATCCCTGCTACTCTACGCAATCTATCAAGAACCCCTACCTACCAAAATTCGACTTGCAGACCAGATCAAAGCCATCCCGTTTGGGGGGGTGGAACATAAAAGTCAAGGCATTCACTGACGAGCTGCTCCTCACGGTAACTGACCCAGAAAGAATCCATGCAGGGAATATCACAGGAATTGGAAAGGTTCGGTGGGCCTTAAAGTCAATGCTAAAAAATCAGAAAAGTTAAGCCTTTCCTTAACAGCCCCTCAGCTAATAACGCTATGGAGCGCAAGCCTATATTCTCTTGCGGATAACCAACTGACATACCTGGGCATACAGATGACAAACTCCTTAACACTTTAAAAAGCCAATTATGTCCCCTACCAGAGAAAATTAAGAATCTGAAGAACAACTGGAGCCCAATGAGGATCTCCTGTCCATACACTTGTTTTGCTTTTCAAAAAGTGCACAGATAATGTTTTCTCCCCAGTACTGAATGAAAGCTTTGATCTCTGGTCGGCAATTATTCACACACATGCACACTCAGCTAGGCTGTAAAATGGCTCTTATATGGACTCTTTATTTACCAAAAACATACATAAATGAATACATGCAGCAAGAATAATAAGCAGATAAATGAATAAAAGTAATCTAGATAAAATGCATCACTGTTGACACAGCTGCAAAGCACACCCTCATCTCACCAGAACTTCACTGGAGAGCTCCCAAACAGGCAGGCAGAGTGATCCTTGGCATCAACGTGCTTCGCACGATGCATCCATCCTCCAGTGAAGCTTTCTCTGTCTGACTGCTCTGGTGACCCTCATTTTAAGCCATTCACAAATGCTTGATGGCATTTTCCAGAACCTTCTGGCTCTCCAAGTGTCTACATGTTCATAGGCCCACTGCCAAAGTGACCCGTGGTAACCAAAAGAGCCTAAACTCTTCCCTTTCTCAAGAAAGCAGCAAAACAACTACTTAACTTCAGATTCCATAACAACGTTATCGGGTACCAGCTGGCACCGGTTCAGCCTATGCATTCATGTTCTCTCCATCGTATCCTTGTAGTAATGCAGAATAACATAAGCAATAGGTAGTGCTAAAACATGTTTACCAGTGGAATAATACGAGAAGAGATCTCATCAAGTGTAGCTTTCACTGAGGCCTGCAGAAAATTTGCAGATTTCACTGAGGCCTGAAGAAAATGTCCGTTATGGCTCTGAGTACCCAAAATGCACTAAACACAGATCGCCATGTTTTAGTCAAAAGCATTACAATCCACGCTTGGACATTTGACTTCCATAACTCGGTGGCACTAAAGTCTGCTTCTGAAACTGATAAAATATTATAACTAAGTTAGGAATACATTCAAAACAACAACACAAAATTATAATAAGAACAATCACACAAATACAAGCAAAGGCGTAACTCAAAATTCCTCCAACATCTGGAATCCAAGAAAACAACCAATCCCCCCCAACTGCCAGTATTAAATTGGGTTACCTGTTACATTGTCTTTCAAACTTTGATTTTGATTTTCAATAGACTGGGAATGGTCACTTAAATTGAAACAGCACATTCCTTCAAATGCGTTAAAACCCAGGGTATGTTTCAGCAACAAATAATTGCAGCTCGATTTTGTAAGGTTTCCTTTCTGATACTTTGGTTATCTAGAAGCAGTTCCCCTAAAGCTTGAGACGTATGGTTAAGTCCTTTTATCACTAAACATGCTAGCTTAATTGATGATTTATAGCCTCCAGCATCTAATCCCCAAACTCCCACCAATGAATATGCAATAGCTAAAACCTCTGATTCTGACAACCGGTGCACATTTGAATCACAGTCTGGGGGTAGCCCTATAGATTCAAAGGTTGATCTTCTCACTCGATATAATGCTGATTGCAAAGGAAATATCATTAAACCAAGCTGTGTTAAATCACATGGTCCTCGGAAATATTAGCTGGAATGTACATGTATGTGGTGGTTCCACATGAAAAAAGCCATCCTGTGGGAAGTTTCACATGGTATAAATGACTTGCTGTTACAATTGTATGATTACAAGCCATAGTGTTTGCATTGGTGCATGTGTTTAGAGCACATGAACACAACTGCTTCTCGAACACAGTTTGGTTATTTTCTTTGGTTATGTTCACCTGTTCACATTTGCCAACCTCTTTTGGCTCACAGGTGATATGATGGCAAACGTCACTGTGGGTGACATTGTATCTCACTATATGAGTAAGGCTTCTCCGCTTTTGGTTTGCTTCTTGACAAAACCTATAACATTCGTAAACTGAGAATATTTGCTGCACATCGGAATCCTCCACTAAAGAATTATTGCGCAACACTCCAAACCTCTGCCTCAAAATTGAAACTGGCGTTGACATCGCTACTAGATATCTGGTCAGCAAGTCTCCTGCGTTGTGCGCGTCAGTCAAAAAGAAAGGTGAAATGTTCAGAACCTTCTGTGCAAGATATGCCCACATGTTCTCTGTTTGAGCAATCATCAGTGAAGTACCTCTGCTGCGCTATTTCCTGTGTAGCTGGCGTCATGGTTTCTAGAGCTCGTACCTTGCATATTTTCAACGCTTTGCAAATCTGGTTTTTCTGCCTGTTGTGGCTGGTGGCTTGGCCTCTGTATTGGGTGGCCTCTGGACATAATTTCTCATCATCGTCACACTCCTATTGATCAGCTACGGAGATACGGCACCTTGCTGTATTGTGTCGCTTAACCTTCTCGAACGGAGTCCATTTAGTATCACAATTACACCAGCCAGGCGCATGTTCTACAAAGCAAACCCTGAAAAGGCATTTCAGTGGTGATAATCACTCTCTTAAATAGCATTTGTCTGCTGGAACATAATCCCATTTCTCTTTGCCAGGCTCCATTACCAAAACGACTCTGTCCTTGCTTGACACTATGACATCCGTGGGTACGGGTGTGCCACTTGAGTTTTATGCCCATACTTTCGGACCTGGTACCATGCTGTCTGTTGAGCAAAAACCACAATCCCAATGAGTAGTAAACACCATAGGGGGCTCCCCCTTTCTGCTCATCAACAATATGGCAGTATTTCTTGTTTCAAAGCTTGATATACTGCATAAAGTTCTGAAAACTGGCTGCTCTTTCCTTTACCCAACGTTGTCAGGATCTTTTTTGTCTTGGGATTATACGACACAGCTTTCCAATAACTCTCAGTTTTGTAAGGAAGGCATGGCAACAACAGAAAGACAGACACAAGTGACCACAGTTCAAGGGTGTTTATTCAACCTCAAATAAGGGTGCGATAAATGGCCATCTAATCCTAAATCTACAGATGGAAGCAAGCTATGACCATCAAATGATAATACCACAGTCGTCATGGTGTCTTGTCAAAATAAAAGGGCTTATACATAAAAATAACCATTGCCAATATACCGCTAAATACAAATAGTGTGGGAAAGATTGTTATGAAAAAGAAAGAAGTGTTAACAAAATGATATGTCAGGTTTTCAGGCCGTTGGCCTCCCTTCCACATGTTTTTAGCACTGGTTAAAGCAGTTCACGCGAGAATAGCACAGTCTCTGGCTTCGTTAGCATGAGTTTACAGTTCACTCATCAGCATTAGGGGCTCCGCAGCGTAAATCTCCTTGCTTCTCAGTCTCCTCATTCAGAAGGCCTGATGCAACCAAACAGAAAAACAACTGTTCTTTTCCTCCTTGGAATTTCAGAAGTATTCACTTTTAGGTGATTCACTATTCACCCGGATCCCCCTCAGTCGGGCTCAGATCTTTTTAATGCACAGAGTTCCACACAGGCTTCCCTCTGCCGGTCTCAAGCCTGTCTTCTCACGGTTCAACCTGGATCCCCCTCTGCCGGGCTCAAATCCCTTCTGCACCATCAGTCTACTTCAGCCGGGCTCGGACCAATGTATACAACACATATCGAAGACTTTCGAATGTGCACAGGGTTTGGCTTGACCCGTTGCAGGACCACTTCGATGTCACAATTCTCATTCACACCCTTCCGGATGGATACCTGACAGAGACCTTCAAACGAGCACCCACGTGATGCCGGACCACTCTGTCTATGGTATCATATTCTAGCTTCAAAGTTCATTCACTCATCTGTCTTAATAATCTTCATACAATGTTGCCTCTTGATTTCCACACAGACTGGTCTGGTATCAGTCTCCCCAACTCACTGGCTGCGCAGCTTTGTTGTAGGAGCCAAAGACAATACCATGGCGGCAACTGTTTCTCTTTGCCTTGACTATCGGCGCGGGAGAGGCCGGGTACCTCCAACACACAATGTAGGATTATTTAGCTTCAATTCCGGTTCTTACGCTTTCTACTTTTGAAGGCTGATGAAATATGCGGTTTGGCAGTGAAAAGGTCAAGGGTATTTCCCTCCTTGCAATCTTCTTCGTTCTTGCCATCTTCCACCTTGCATTAAACTCCCTACTTGGAACTTCTGCTTCCTTGTGTGCTTTGCCTTGCTACTAGTGTGCTTTCGTGCTCCGCCTTTTATCCATGTGGGGAAGTGTGATGGAAGTCAGGTTTGTGTAATGATCAGTAATTGCTTGACCTTGCCTGACCACTGTACTGGGACATGTCGGGTATATGGCTCTGGTGTTAGTCTGTTTTCGCACATGGTGAGCTGTCCGTGAGAAAGTGTTTGTCTGGAAAGGGGGGAAGGGTTGAATTCCTCGGTATCCTACTGGGTAGGATGGGGTAAAGGTGTTACAGGGAAGGGGATATCGCTTCTAGCCGTCCAGTGTCCCACTCCACTCCCCAAAGACTGCCCATCCAGGTGATCCTCCCGCACTGGTCCACCCCCAGGAACTGGATCCAAAAGCGATGGCCATGTCCTGGCTACCTGGATGACAGATCCCCAGGGACTAGTTCCCTACCTACCGGGCTGAGCTGTCGGTGAACCAGGCATGTTCTTTCTGTTGCCCCATACGGTACTCCCCATTTTACTAGAGACTCATGTACCTGAGCCATTTCCTGCTGTATGTAGTCTGCAGGTGGTACACTAGCCACTTGCTCATGTAGTTTGGAACCCCACCCTTTCCTGATTTTGCTCTGTCTTGGCTATAACATTTCCACTTGATTATACTGGTTTCTTGGGCATGTCCTATCCTATGTGTTTTAAGAGAACTCAAAACCCATTGCATAATCAGGATTTTTGGTCTGATTAATACATCATGACCCACTGTCGTTTGCTCGGCATCAACAAGAGCCCAATAGCATGCTAGCAATTGCTTCTCAAATGGAGTGCATCTATCAACAGCCTCAGGTAATTTCTGACTCCAAAATCCCATTTTCTGTCTTGCTTTTGCCACAAGCTCCAGTTAACATAATTTTCTTGCACCTACACATTCAATTCCACTTCTCCTGACTTCAAAGGCCACAAATCAAGTACACAATGCGCAGTGTCTTTTGCCAAGTCAAATGTTCTGTTGTTCCTCTCCCGACTCAAACTCATACTTCTTTCGTGTCACTTCGTAGAGTGGATCCAATATTTGCCATAAATGTGATAAATGCCGTCTCCAAAATCCATATAGCACAATGAACTGCTGAGCTTGTTTCTTGTTCACAGGAGTGGTAAACTCAAGTATCTTTTGTTGGGCTTTTGGCACTACCTCTCAATGCCCATTATGCTACTGAATTCCCAAAAATACCACTGCCTTAGCTGGCGCTTGAATTATGTTGGGGTTAATCTCCAACACTTCCAACTGATTTTGCACACTTTGCTCACCTTTGCCCTAAATAAAAAATGTCATCAATGTAATGTGAAATCTGTATATCAGGTTTGCATGGTGTTTTGTCCAAATGTTGTGCCACCAGCAGGTGACAAATGGTTGGGCTGTGCAGGTACCTCATAGGCAATCTCATGAAGGTGTACTGACGCCCATTCTAAGAAAATGAAATGAAAACTGCACCTGACACTCCACCGCAATTGGCACAGAGAAGACATTCACTTAGTCTATCACAGCATACCAGGTTCCTTCAAACTTTTGTACGTTCTCAATCAAAGTGATAGCGTTGTCATGGCCACAGGCCCCAGAACACAAAAACCACACCATCTTGTGATGGGGGCAATGGGTCACTTGACTCACTTATGTCCCTTTGAGACCCATAAACACAGGGTCCCTGGCTGGACTCAGTCCTGGTGCCTTTGGCACCAGGCTCGTATAGAGATGTGAGCAGGAACACTTTATTTCTTTGCAGGAGTGATTTTACTTTATTTCAGTGCAGAAGTGCTTTTATTTTACAAGAACTTTCCAGGAGCTGAAAGGCTTTATTCCAGAGAACATCCTCATGTGCTGACACATCGGGTGTGGCTCCCTAGGCCTGGTCTTCATGTGCTGACTCATCGGGTGTGGCAGGGTGTGGCAGGCAGGCTGAAACTGGTGGGCGTGGCTTCAGAAGCTCAACTACATAAGCTGCTCCATCCTTAAGGCCGGTGCATCGCCTTACTGTGCACTCGCGTGCAACGTGACGCTCACCGCCGCTTGGACCAGTTTACTTACCTTTGAAACCAGGCGTTCTCCTGCATACTTACCTCCAGGAAACCGGTGCTTCATCGCTTCATTTGCAGACTCATCTCCTGACATCCAGTGATCTTGATCCCGACGGCGCAGCACCGCGCTCCGCATCCATGAAATCAGACCCTGTGAAGAAGGACAAGGTTAGAACATCCGTCCTAGGGCCGCGCCGCATTTGAACCCTGCGCGCCCCCTATTTAACAATATACCAGTGACTGTACCACTGCAGCTTCGTTCCTCGTTGCCTCCGACTGCCGCCTCGAGCTCTGCAGCTTCTGCCGGGCCGGCAACATCACCTGCAAGGGAAGAAAGCAAAAGAGCAAACATCATAAGCGGAACAGACAGCAATACAAGACAACAAAATGTACAATACAACAAAAACA
Source organism: Ambystoma mexicanum (assembly GCF_040938575.1). Lineage (NCBI taxonomy): Eukaryota > Metazoa > Chordata > Amphibia > Caudata > Ambystomatidae > Ambystoma > Ambystoma mexicanum. Next base: position 1,026,285,496 of record NC_090924.1, read on the forward strand.
GACGAGGAAAGACAAAGGCAAACAGGAACACTTACCTGAAGTATAGTGGCTTAGTCGCAGCAGGACTGGACTACCACGTGCAATGGACCAGTGAAGGAACTTGGTCCAGATCATACAAGCGCCCCTGCCAGAAGCAGCAGGACGGAGTGCTTGCCAAAACTAATCAACAAGTAAGCTTTCCAGGGACAGCGCATCCCACGGGTAGCGCGGTTTGGGAGAAGGGGTCTGTAAGGGGATCAGGCGCACGAGCTGGCATACTCGCACCCGCTAGTCTCCACGTAGGAGCAGTTCCGAGCAGTATCACCTATTACCACCAGTCACCACATAAGCGCAGAGGGCGAAATCGTAACAAGCGCCTGGGACTGCAGGTACTAATAGAGGTGTGCATGTGTTCAATTCTCTATAATCCACTGTCATTCTCCAGTTACAATCCCCCTTTTTCACAGACCAGACAGGAAGATTCCCAGCAGTAATAAAAGCGCACAACACTCCTGCCTCTACAGATCTCTTAATGGTGTCTAAAATGTCCTTATGTCCCCCGGGAATTCAGTATTTCTTCATAGTTGCACACTTTGTGGCCAAAGACACGTGCAACCGGAGGAATTTTCATTTTACCTACAATAACTGGTGTACAGGTCAATGCGTTTACTCCAAATTGATATGTTTTACCTCCTAGTCACAAAGTCAACTACTCCAAAAGGTAAAAACCAATGATATACTTGGGACAATCAACACTTGATATTTCTGCTTTGACAAATTGCCTATCTTCATCTCCACTCCTGTCTATACTATGGGTATTTCCTTTCCCCCCAACCCAGTAATGGTAATGTGTTGGCCTTTAAATCTTGAAGGATTTCCATGAATCAATGAGGCCTGCGCCCCAGTATCTATCACAGTTCAGACTTGTGTGTGTTTCAGGCTTCTAAAATATCTTAACATTAACATGAAGTTGTTTGTCAACTTTTATACGAGTTAATGCTGCCGGAGCTTGGCCATAATTCTTGTCAAATTTAGAATTTGTGTATTCGGGCTCGGACTCTAACATTGCACTCACCACTTTTCTCAAATCAGCATATATTGGCTGGTACGGGGAAGTGGTCCCCATAAACCCTTCTTCCTGTTTCTATTCAGGAAGTGTCCCTTTTTGGCTTAGTCACCACCTGCCTCTTGTTTGTAGCGCTCCTTCCTGAAAAAGCTGTTTCTTTTTGTACAATTCATACATCTCCCTGGTTTCAATACCATCAATCTCCTCCTGTGGTACACCATCTTTCAACAATGCTAAAAACATGTCCTTTCTTGATACCTGGGAGTCTCTACTATCCTGTCTCCTGCCCACCGTTCTTCTCTCACTGTACCCCTCTCTCTCTCTCTATCTGTCTATCCTCACCCTTGTCCCATTTACCCAGGTCTGACAGTTGCTGAATTGCATCAAGCACCTCATAATTTGGTTTTCCAATTCCTACTGATAAAGTCATAATGACACTCTTGTATGTGGGTGGGGCAATTCTTAAAACCATATTACTGGTTGACATGGACAGTGGTTCCACACCCACATGTACCGGTTAGTCTACATTAATTGTTTCCATCATGGCATGCTCCCTGATTTTCTGAACTACCTCTTTCAACATGTACCAATTCTTTTCCACACTGGGTCAGTCCGTGTTGATAAAATACTTACGGTTACACCCATGGTCCGATAAGGGCAACAGACGCACGGGTCGAAGCTTGGCTACTTGCGTCTGGAGAAGGACTGCCCTCAATACTTCTTGTATATTGGAGTCATTGGACAAAGGCAGGAAGTGCAGGGAATCAGTAGAGTCTAACAGGCCCCCAGCACCCCATAAAACATTTGCACCATCCATATAAGCAAGGACTCGCCTGTTCTCTGCCTCAACCGAGTGATAATCTCCCCAACCTCTTGTTGTGTCTAATCGTCAAGTGTAGTCAAATCCACAACCCTCCCCCCCGTCTCGGGTAATGGGGTCCAGCCCTACGCCTTGTTACTGGTTTGCCAGTTACTGTCTTTTTATCAGGTTTCAATTTAGATTCTGCATCTACCTCTGGGTCGGTGGAAGTCCAGATATCACCATACCACTGATTAGGATCCCAATCCACCCCGCCATGGCAATTATAGCTGCCACCTTCTGTTTGTTGATATTACCTTGTCTTTTGTTATATTTATATCGAGCAACCCTGATAGCTGCCCGCTCAGCCACCCGATGGCATTTATGTGCTTTGTCGTGCCAAAGTTTCATTTGTAATTGCTGCATTAATGAGATGTGCTTTTCAGCAGCTAACTCTGTCATTAAACGCAAAATATCTTCATTCAGCTCCACATTTCTATGAGGAATTTTTTTGTAAGCAAGCAAAAGAATCCTCCCTTCCTCCCTAGCACAGCATTTCCTTTCCCTTTTCCACTGAAACCGGATGTAAACAAGGAACAATGTAAACTTTTGTCCCACTGTTCATTCAACCCGGCGTCGCATGCCCATTTGTGAGACAACTTATCATATGGGATCTTTGCCCACCCTAGGATCATAACACGAAGGCATTCTGTGCCAGCGGAGAATCCTCATCTTTTTTCTTAAACAAAGTATTCATATTTACAATAAATTACAATGAACTATCTACAATAACTTATTCACTGCAACCTAAATGCAGCCACGCAAAATGCACACACAGAACACTGATTAACACAACCTGACTCCCACTGCAAAGGGAATAAGAAAAAGTTCACTTTCACTATACATCTTGCCCACCAGCGTTCAAACACAGATCCCTTTGGTACCTCCAACTCTTCATCACAAGTACCCTGCTCACAGCACCAAAATGTTTTGCTTTTCAAAAAGTGCATGGATATATTTCTGTTTTCTCCCCAGTACATGGAATGAAAGCTTTGAACGCTGGAAGGCAATTAATGACACACATACACACTCAGCTAGGCTGTAAAATAACCATTATACAGCCTCTTTATTTACTAAAAACATACATAAATGAATACATGCAACAAGAATAATAAGTAGATAAATGAATAAAAGTAATATAGATAAAATACATTACCGTTGCACAGCTGCAAAGCACACCCTCATGTTGCCATAACTTCACTTGAAAGCTCTGAAGCAGGCAGAGAGAGATCTATTAACTGGCGTGGAGCGATACGTCCATCCTCGAGTGAAGTTTTCTCTGCCTGACGGCTCTGGTGCCCCACATTTTAAGCCATTCGTAAATGCATGATGCAGAGCCTTCTGGCTTTCCAAGTCTCTACCTGTCGACAGTTCCCATAGGCCTGCGGCCAGAGTGACCCGTGCTAACCACAAGAGGCAAAATGCTTCCCTTTCTCAAGAAAGCCGCAACTACATAACTTCAAATTCCATAACAACATTATCAGGTACCAGCTGGCACCGGCTCAGCCTACGTGTGCATCTTCTCTCCAACATGTCCTTGTAGCAATGCAGAATGACATAAGCAATATGCAGCGCCAAAACATGTTTACCAGTGGAATAATACGACAAGAGATCGCATCAAGTGCAGCTTCCACTGAGGCCTGAAGAAAATGTGCAGATTTCACTGAGGCATGAAGAAAATGTCCATTATGGCTCTGGGAGTACCCAAAATGCACTGCACACAGGCACCATGTTTTACCCAAAAGCAATACAATAAAAATGCCGTTTCTGCCAAAAAACTCTTTATTATTTCTAAGCTCTGCAGATCAAGATCCCTCAGTCCTTTTTTGTGGAGTTAGATAAAATGGTCTTCGCGTTCATTTGGAAATAACAGAAACCCAGATTAGCTTTGAGAGGAGGCATGGCCCCTCCGGATTTCCGGGCATACTATGTAGCAGCCCAAGTTAGAGTCATACGAGAGTGGTTTATGAGGGATCACAACACAATTTGGAGCAGGATGGAGAGGGCGATTGCCGAAAAATCCCTAGACAAAGTGCTTTGGCTTCCTCGCGCTGACCGACCAGAGAACATGCATAATAACGCGATCACAACCCTAGTTGAGGACACATTTTTATTTATTGGAAATTTGTATGGCACCTATACACAAGTGTTTCCAGGTGCCACAAGACAAAAACGGGTAAGGGGGGCATAGGAAAAACAAACATACGGTCATACTAGGTCTTGTGACATTCTTACCATGCAAAGTGCAGAGACAAAGAAGTGGGAGTGGAAATAGGGGATGGAGTGGTATGGCGTCTGTTTGAACTAGTGCTGAGGGGAGTCACAGGGCAAGTGCTGGAGGAAAGTTAGGAGAGAAAACACATGTGCGGTGGACAGGGTGGACCAGATACAGGTTAGTCTGGGAAGGGTGCCCGACGGTATGCACTTGGGGAGATTGGTTAAAAAAGGGGTGGGGGAGACCTCATTAAGACTCATAAGGGACCAGGCAGCATTCTCAGGTGTAGACGGATATTAGCAAGGGAGGGTGAGAGGAAGAGAAAAGGAAAGTCTTGAGGAGTTTCTGGAACTTGGGGAAATCCGGCTCAACTCTGGGGGCGGGTGGGGAGGCATTCCAAAGGGAGGCTCCTGACAAGGTGAAGGAGAACCGAAGAACTCTAGCTGGGAGGTATTTAGGGAGAGAAAGATGGATATAGAGAGGTCCCAGGCACCAGACAGCCTTGTGGATGATGCAAAGCTTCTTGAATTTGAAACTTGCAGTCACTGTGAGCCATTGGAGAGATTTTAGGGCTGGAGAGATGCAGTGCCTAGGCTTGAGGCCAAGAATAAATCTTGCAGCCCTATTCTGGATTAGTTGTAGAGGGCGAAGGGAAGAAAGAGGCAGATTGAGGAAGAGGATGTTTCAGTAGTCCAGCCTAGAGAGAACCAGAGCTCTGGAGACATTGAGCATCTGGGGGTAGGTGAGGAAAGGGAGAATGTCTCTGAGGGGGTGAAACTGATAGGTCCCTTTATGTACAGAGAAAAGGAGAGAGAGAGAGAAGTCGAAGCTGACCTGAAGGATTTTTGCCTCAGAAGAGGGTGAGGGGAGAGGACCCAAGGAGGGTGGCCAGAGGACAGGGGCGCAGGGAGCAGGTGTCCCATTGAGAAGGATCTCGGTCTTACTGGCATTAAGGCAGAGATCGTTAGCAGAGCACCACACCTTAATAGCAGCCAGGCAGTCGTGCAAGAGGGAGAAAGAAGGGGTTAGTGGAAGGAAGTTTAAAGGAAAGCTGAGTGTCATCAGCATAGCATTGGATGTGTGGAGGGAAGGTAGAGATCAGGTGGGCAAGGAGGGCAAGGTAGATGTTGAAATGCATAGCGATAGGATAGAGCACTGAGGAATGCCACAGGTAGAGAGTGAGGTGGAGGAAAGGAAAGGGCCCAATTTTAATTGGGAGGATCGGTTTGAAAGGAAAGAAGTCAGCCACGCCAGTGCCCGGTCCATGATCCAAGGGTATCACAAAGACGATTTGAGGATGGTATGATTGACAGTGTCAAAGGCAGAGGTAAGAAAGGAGGATCAGAACAGAGGGAGAGTTAGATTCAAGGTTAGAGAGCAGGTCTTCACAGGTGTTAGAGAGCAGGTTCTATGCCTCTGGATGCCCTGAAGCCAGACTGGTTGTTGTGGAGGCAGCCAGCCAGTTCGGTGTGGTGAGTTAGTTGGGGGATGTCCAGGTTCCTCATAAGTTTGCCCATGAGGGGGTGATAGAGATATGGTGATAGTTGGCTGGGCATGAAGGGTCTGCAGACAGCTTTTTCAGAAGAGGGTACACAAGAGACTGCTTGAGCCGGATTGGGAAAGAGCCAGTGGCCAAGGAGTGGTTACAGAGTACAGCAAAGACAGTGGCGGGAGAGGAGATGTCCTTCATAGTTCTGGAGGAACAGAGAGGCACCTGATTGGAGGAGACTTTCATTGAGCGGACTACTCTAGAAACCTCCTCCGGTGCAATGGGCGAGAAGGAAGCGAGCATGAGAGGGGGGCCAAGGGAGGTGAGGATAAGTGGCCTGGGGGGAGAAGATGACAATGAGGACAGGATGTCCTGAGTTTTGATGGAGAAATGGGAGGCAGGTGCAGTGCGAATAGCTTTAGGGGGCAAGGGAGAAGAAGAGAATGCAGGAGGATTGGCCAGTTCCTTGCACGTTTTGAAAAGTTCAGCCATGTTGTTTGACGACCCTGAAATGCAGTGTAATGCTTTTGACTAAAACATGGCGCCTGTGTGCAATGCATTTTGTGTGCACCCAGAGCCATAATGCACATTTGGTCTAGGCTTCAGTGGAATCTGCACTCGATGCAAACTCTTCTCGTATTATTCCACTGGTAAACATGTTTTCATCGCTTCCTATTGCTTATGTTATTTTGCATTGCTCCAAGGACACGTTGGAGAAAAGATGCACGCATAGGCTGGAATGGGTTGATGCCAGCTGGTACCTGATAACATTGTTATGGAATTTGCTAAAGCCGAAGAGAAGTTATGTCATCGTGTCTTGCTGCGTTCTTGAGAAAGGGAAGAGTTTTGCCTCGTGGGGTTGCTATGGCTCACCCCGGTCTGTTGGCCTATGAGAACTGTCAACAGGTAGAGATTTAGAAAGCAAGAAAGTTCTAGAAAATGCCATCACGTATTTGCGGATGGCTTCAAATGAGGGGAGCCAGAGCAGTCAGACAAATCTTCACTGGAGGATTAACTCCAGGCCCATTGATTTCAAGATCTCTCTGCATTCCTGTTTGGAGTTTTTTAAGGGACTGCTGGCGAGATGAGGGTGTACCTTGCAGCTGTGTCAATGTTGATGTATTTAATCTAGACTTCTTTTATTCATGTATTCATTTATTATTCCTGTTGCATTTATTCATTTATGTATGTTTTTGGTGAATAAAGAGGCCATATAAGAGTTATTTTACATCCTATCTGAGTGTGTGTGTCTGTGTAGATACTTGCCCTTCAGTCTCCAAAGTTTTTTATTCAGTGTACTAGGGAGAAAAATAGAAATATATCTGTGCACTCTGTGAAAAGCAAAACATGCAGGCCTGAACATGAGCCCTCTTCTTGGAGTGGATGGTGAGAAGACATTGCCTTTGGAGCAAACTCTTCTCGTATTATTCCACTGGTAAACATGTTTTCAGCGCTTCCTATTGCTTATGTTATTTTGCATTGCTCCAAGGACACGTTGGAGAGAAGATGCACGCATAGGCTGGAATGGGTTGATGCCAGCTGGTACCTGATAACATTGTTATGGAATTTGCTAAAGCCGAAGAGAAGTTATGTCGTCGTGTCTTGCTGCGTTCTTGAGAAAGGGAAGAGTTTTGCCTCGTGGGGTTGCTATGGCTCATCCCGGTCTGTTGGCCTATGAGAACTGTCAACAGGTAGAGATTTAGAAAGCAAGAAAGTTCTAGAAAATGCCATCACGTATTTGCGGATGGCTTCAAATGAGGGGAGCCAGAGCAGTCAGACAAATCTTCACTGGAGGATTAACTCCAGGCCCATTGATTGCAAGATCTCTCTGCATTCCTGTTTGGAGTTTTTTTAAGGGACTGCTGGCGAGATGAGGGTGTACCTTGCAGCTGTGTCAATGTTGATGTATTTAATCTAGACTTCTTTTATGAATGTATTAATTTATTATTCCTGTTGCATTTATTCATTTATGTATGTTTTTGGTGAATAAAGAGGCCATATAAGAGTTATTTTACATCCTATCTGAGTGTGTGTGTCTGTGTAGATACTTGCCCTTCAGTCTCCAAAGTTTTTTATTCACTGTACTAGGGAGAAAAATAGAAATATATCTGTGCACTCTGTGAAAAGCAAAACATGCAGGCCTGAACATGAGCCCTCTTCTTGGAGTGGATGGTGAGAAGACATTGCCTTTGGAGCAAGCGGCAGGCCAGTTTGTCAGAGGATGTACCTGAGGCCTGCCATTTCCGCTCAGCAGCTTTGCACTTGCGTTTTAAGGCTGCCAAGTCAGACTGATACCAAGAATTGCATTTGGAGGCATGCTTAATGCGGATCCTCATGGCCGGGGCAAGGATATCCACGGTATTGGAGAGATGAATGTTAGCCTTTGCAGATTTAGTGGGAGAGTCAGAAGAAGTAGGTGAGGGATTAGGGATGAAGGTGGTGGCAAATGCAGCGACCGAATGACTGAGAAGGAGGCTGGCAGTGCAGGTAGTGGCATCATTTGTGGCCCGGAGAGCTCAATATGGTATAAGAGCAGGGAGTAGTCGGACCAGGAGAGAGTAGTAGTAAGAGGGTTGGAGAGAGGGATGTTGGAAGAGATGAGAGCATCCACAGTGTGACTGGCAGAGTGGGTTGGACCAGAGGGAAGAATTGTGAGGGACAGAGAATCACAGAGGTCACAAACGATTACAGTGGGCAAGTCAGGGGAATCAAGGTGAGTGTTGAAGTCCCCAAGGAAGACGAGTTTTGGGGAGGAGGCCAGGAGAGAGGAGGAGAGGTAGGCCCATTCGGATGGGAAGAGGGGGGTAAGTCTGGGGGGCATGTAGATAGTAGTAAGGGAGAGGGTAGTAGAGCACAGCCTAAAGACGAGGCATTCAAAGGAGAGGAGTAGGATTGAGTGGAAATGATGTTGGTAGGAACTCAGTCAGGGAAAGTCGGGGCCACGCCACTCCCAGACCGGGTAGGCCTAGGATTGGATAGGATCTTGTAGCCATCCTGGAGGAGAGGTGTCAAAAGCAGTGACAGATCTGGCCTTGAACCACGTCTCGGTGACAGCAAGGATGCCGAAGTCAAAGTCTTCAAGGAGGAGACTGATGTACGAGGAATGTTTTTTTTTTTTATAACATTTTATTGGTTTTAAACATTCATACAACAATTTCCCCCCACCCTCCATCCCCTCCACACCCGGGTTGGTTCATCACTCCGTTCATGTCTTGCTGCTCTGTACTTTTCTGTCCATTTATACATTCCTTGCAGTGTTCCGTGTAATGGTCATGTGCATCCCCCTCCACCTTTACCAGCTAGTCTTAAATCACACGATCTTCCCATTTTCCCCAGATCCTGGTAGCTTTTGCCGGGCACCCCCGTGCTGTGTAAATTCTGTGCTCTTTCGCCGCACAGATGTCCATTTCGTTAGACCACTGGGCCACTGTCGGGCATTTCGGGGCTCCCCATTTATGTGCTATGTCGCGCTTTATCAGGCCCATTGCCGGGGAGAGAAAAACACCCTCCCATTTGTTCTAGATATTTTCATCTGGGGGCCATCAGTAACAGTGTTGCAGGTTGTAGCACTATTGTACGTCCCAGGATTCTTGTTAGTATTTGGCAGCATTGCGTCTAGAAGGTTTTGATTCTGGGGCAATCCCAGAGAAGATTAATGAAAGTGCCCTCCTCCCCCCGGCATTTCAGACAGTTGGTATCCTCTGCCCTTCCCCAGCCAAATAGGGCCCCTCGGGGGTAACACACCCTGTGGAGTATCTTAAGCTGTACCAGTCTAATTTTAGAGTCTATTGCAATTTCGCGTGGGTGCATAAGTATTTGGATCCAGTCTTCTGGTTCAATGGGCCCCACGTCTCGTTCCCATCTGTTCCTTAGGCTGACCAGTTCCGGGGTGGCAAATGTGTTAATCGCTTTGTACAGAATAGTTGTGACATTAGCAAGAATATGCTGCGTCAGTAAGTTGCGTTCCAGGGGTGTGTAATCTGGTGCATCAGTAAGCGCTTCCCTATGTACAGTATTGGCATGTGTTAGTTGTATGTAGTGGTAATGTTCTGTGGCCGGGATTCCGAATCCCTGCTGTAGGGCTTCGAACGGGAGGATGGAGCCATCAGCGACAATGTCTCCTATTGTGGTTATCCCAGCCTCCACCCACCGGGTCCATGCAGGCAGCTTCCGTACCTCCTTCAACATATAGTTATGCCATAGTGGTTGTGCCATAGTGATCCTATTCCCCCAACCTATGTGGGTGTGTGCTTGCCTCCAGATAAGTGCGATATGGGTGGACATCCGGGTATCCCAGATGAATGGACTCTTCCGCTCTAATATGTGGTAGTTCGCGATCCCCATGGAGGAGTTGATTAACTACATTTAGTTGACAGGCCCAATAGTAGGACCTAAGGTCTGGGAGTCCTATATCCCCATCCCAAATGGATCGCTGCAACGTAGTCAGCGCAATTCAAGGCTGCCCACCCTTCCATATCAATTTCCTGAGGAGGCGCTGAATTCAAATAAATTCCGAGTTTGGTATGGCCAATAGGGCATTTTGCAGTACATAAAGGAAGCGTGGAAGTGCCATCATTTTAAAGAGGGCTGCTCTCCCCATAAATGTAAAGGGAAGGAGCATCCAGTGCTGTACATCCCCGGCAAACCGGTCGGTTAAAGGATGCAGGTTGTGTGCCACATATTCCGAGAGAATCCCAGAGACCCATATGCCCAGGTAGCGAAAGCCCTCCCTTTCCACGTGATATGGCACGTCCCAGGGAACTGCTAGGTCACCACCCTTGGCTGGGAAGAGGACCTATTTACCCCAGTTAACTCTGAGTCCACTGAAGTCCCCAAAAGTCATCAGCATTCGGGTTATTGTTGGGCACGCGTGGTCTGGGTTGATGAGATAGAGTAACAGGTCGTCCGCATATAAGGAGACCCTGTCCTCTCGTCCATCTGGCCAGCAAAATCCGGACCACGTAGTAACCTGGCAGAGCCATCGGGCGAGTGGCTCGATCGCTAGGGCGAACAGAAGGGGGGACAGAGGACAGCCTTGCCGAGTGCCTCTGCCCAGCGGAAAGGTCCTGGAAGTCCAGCCATTTACCCTGACCGCGGCCATTGGAGCTTCATATAGAAGTTGGACTCAGCTAAGAAAGTTATCACCAATGCCCATGTGTCTCATTCTTGCCCAGAGGCTTTCCCACACCACCGAGTCGAACGCCTTCTCGAAGTCAATTGCGAGAAGAGCAAGTGGTGTGTCGAGACTCAGTGCCTTTTCCAGTAATAGGTGGAATTGGCATAGGTTCATTCTGGTCGATCTTTGCGGCATGAAGCCGCACTGGTCCTGATGAAACAGTGAGGATATGACCAGTTGAAGCCTGTTGGCCAGTACCTTGGCCAAAACTTTTGCGTCGCTGTTAATAAGCGATATCGGCCTGTACGATGTGCACCGGTCGGGGGGTTTGCCTTGTTTGGGGATCACTACAATGTTGGCCGTTCGTAGGTGCAACGGAAGGGTGCCCTGTTCTTTGGCTACCAGGAATAGATCCCAGAGGGGGGTCGCCATCTTGTTGCTGCCCAGTTTCCTCCAGGTCTCGGCCGGGAAACCATTGGGGCCCGGTGTTTTCCCGGATTGTATCTGGGACATGGCCTCTGCGATTTCAGCCTCATCCAACTCCCTATCTATCTAGATGTGTTCTCTGCTGCTCCGAAAGTTGCAGGAGCACAATCTCATCCAAGAGGGATGGGTCTATCGGTGACATTGGGATGGCATAGAGCGTAGCATAAAAGTCAGCGAAAGCTTCCGATATCTCTGGGTCTGTTTGGGCCGGTCTGTTGGGGTTATCCGTGATCTGCCTGACATGTCTGTGCCCTTCCTCATGACGTTCCAGCCAGGCCAGTAGTTTAACGGCTTTGTCGCTATGTTCAAAATTGCTGGTCCTTGATTCCCTGTGCACCTGTCTGGCATTGTCGAACGCTGTGTTATGAAGAGTTGCTCTAGCCTTCACGAGGGAGCGATGGTCATCGGGGGTGGGGCTGGAGATATACCTAGTTTCCCATTCCTTTACCGCTTCCTCTGCCACTTTCCTATGCTGTACTTTCCTTTTTATTGCATGTCTAGGCTATCATTTCCCCTCTAAGTACCGTCTTGTGTGCCCCCCATAATATCACCGGGTCCTCTACGGAGCCCGAGTTTATTTCAAAGAATTTGTTGGATTTTTCGGTGATGTGTTCCACGAACTCTGGAAGGCCTAGATAATAATTGTTTGGCCGCCAGGTTCTGGGCGGTACGGGTCTATCTGTTTGGAGCGTTACTTCCAGAAGGGAGTGGTCAGATATGCCCCGGGGAAGAAGTTCTGCCGTTTTCACTCTATATGCTTCGGGAGTCGGAAGAAAAAAATAATCAAGCCTGGACAAGGATGCGTGGGCTCCCGAGTGGAAGGAAAAACCTTGGTCCGTGGGGTTGAGTTCTCTCCATAGGTCACTTAAGCCTAGTGCTGTTGCAAAGGTTGCGTGGGCTTGTTTGGGTTCTGATTCCGGATGTAAGTCCGGTCTCGTGTATTACACATGACATCATTGAAGTCCCGCCCCCCCCAGAATCCACAGATCCGGTTGTTGTTGCGCCATCAGGGCTGTAACTTCCATCAGAAGACCATCCCCCATCCCTGGTGGGGAATATATTGCCAGAATAACCACCATCTCCCTCCACCGTGTACCCCTGAGCATCACAAAACGGCCACATGAGTCCAGTTCAACTGCAAATAATACAAAGTGGAGCCGCTTGTGTAAGAGGATCAAGACTCCCCGGGATCCCATCGTGAACCCCGCATGATAAGCTAGTCGATAGTTAGTCCTACGGAAGAACCGGCAAGTTGAGCCCGCTAAATGTGACTCCGTAAAATGGGCCATGTCAGGGGAGCGCCTATTAAGGAACTGCATGATAAGCTGGCGCTTAATACTTGAGCTCATGCCATTTACGTTCCAGGTAAGGATCCTTTGGATCCCATTGGGGCATGCGCATCTCCACCTGCGGAACCATTATGTTGTTGTGTGGCCATGTCTACCGAGGAATTCGGGGTACTGTACCCGGTGGGTGTATGATATATTTGGCTGTGGGAGTGTGGCGGTCGCGCCTGGCGGGGGTGTCGGTATTGAGCATGATGTGCTTCGCAGTCTCTTGGTCAACATTAGTGTGGTGTAACCTCCCGAAAAAACTCTAACATAAAACAACTCCCCGCCCCCCTCCCCATACTCCTCCTCAACATGAGGTATCTGTCGCCCAAACTCTACTGGCGCCTAAAAACTATGTCGCCAGATCAACTTGATATAAACTGTTAGTACTTTCCCATGACTTACTACTCCTGTCTGGGTCAGGCGTCCTGAGTCGGGGGGAGGTGGCGTCCGCCGTTGGTATGTTATGTTGATTATAACTGCATATATTTTGTTTGATCCTTTGTGCAGGGGCGACGGCAACCCCGCGTCGGCACCAGTCCATGGGGGGGGGGGTGTATCGCCGCAGATGGCTGCCCAGAGGGCGGTGGGTTAATGCGCACATTGTTGTTTAATTCTGATTTTCCCGTTTGGCCGGTGCCTCTATTAACCTTGCAAGTGGTTGGGACCTCCATTTAGTTCGATCAGGATCTCCGGTGCGGGTTGCTGAACTGGTCTTTCTCCCCTTGGTCGAGGTCCCGGTCTTCCCCTGCGGTTTTGCTCGGCCCTGGTCCAGTCTCCTCCAATGTGGGTTTCTGCCCATTTCCATGCTTCTTGTGGGTCGGTAAAGTGGACTGTCTTGCCTTCATGTTGAATCTTCAACTGGGCCGGGAACAATAGCCCGTACTTCACGTTCATAGAGTAGAGCTTCCTTTTTAAGTGTTCAAAGGATTGTCTGGCCTTCTGGACTTTGCAGGTATAATCCAGAAAAAAGGCGATTCTGGCTCCGCTGAATGTCATCGACCCTCGTGTTCGGGCCATCTGTAAAATGGCGTCTGTCGCAGTAGTTAATCTTTGCAATAATTGTCCCCGGGGGTGCCCCCGGGGTCGGGTGACCTGTAGGCACGGGGTGTGCTCGTTCCACCGAGAAGAAGTTCGAGAAGGTTTTTGGCGCAGAGAGGTCCGCCAGCCATTCCTCCCGGAAGAGTTCCATGCTGGGTCCTTCTGTGCGTTCCGGCAGGCCCAAAATGCGAATGTTGTTGCGTCTGGACCTGCCTTCTCCCTCTTCAACCCGGGCTTCCATTGCTTTCAGACGGGTCAGTGATTGTGTAAGTTGCTGGTGCACCCCGCCTAGGTCGTCTTTCATGCCAGATATTCGTTGTTCTACTTCTCCCGTCCGAGACGAGAGTTTCTGGAGAACATGGCGAAGGAATGAAACTTCAGTGGAGATGGTGTCTATTTTCTGCTCCACCGAGGAACACGAACTGGCGATTGCGGCCATCACATCCTTTAGCGACAGGGACTCATCTGATGGAGGTGGGGTCACCCCCGAGTCCTCCGCGTTCGGTGCTGTGTGTGTGCTCGTGGCGTATTGATCCATGGTGCTTTGCTTCGTGGTTTTCTTGCTTTTTCCTTTGCCAATAGTGTAGTTTTCCCACGAGAGAGTAATCGTAGATACTGGAAGAGCACTTTTCTCTTGTGGTATTGTTCAAGCCTTCACTGGCGGCTGAATTGCCCTTGCTGTGTTGCTTCCGTATTGCAGTTTGGGCGACTGCGACCCCACTGGGCCCAGGAAGATTATGATCGCTCAGAGTCAGGCGTGGAGTTCTGGCTGCTATAGGTGATTGTCGGTAAGGAGCACACCTTTATTGCGGGTCTTCCACCAGCCGTCCTGGCTCGCCGCTCAACCCGCAAGGCGAGTACAGGTCAGTTTCGTCCACCAGCCAGGACTATACTGTAGTGAGAGCGTGTTCAGCGCTGGCTGCGGGCAGTTGTGGCTTATTACCGCCAATGTCCTTATATTGCCTGAGCTGGCGGTACAAGCCGGTATTGCGGCCAGAGATTGCGCCGCTGTGGCACCACAGCTGTCCAGGAGTGCCCTGTGTACTCTTCCCTTCGCGGTCCGTCACATTGGTCTTTGCGCTCCGGTGTTTATGTCGCTGACCTGTGGCAGCACGCCCCCACCACCCCCCAAAAAGAGAGCGCCAAGGAGAGGGTCAGAGCAAGCCGTGATGTACGAGGAATGTTTGACAGCAGAGCAAAAGTTGAGAGTATTTAAGGGAAGCTGGTTGCCCCCTTTTAATGTTTTTCACGGGGGAGTACAGGGGTGGGGTACCACCACCGGATGGGGGAGTAGAAGGGGGGAGAGAGACCGAGGGCCAGCAGGAGGAGTGGAGAAGTTGAAGAGCGATGGTATGCGCCTGTCAAGAAGTTGGAGGTTGGGCTGAGAGCCCTGGGCCACAATAGTGCCATTACGATAGACATTGATGATGCACCTGCATGACGAGAAATGAGCCATGAGCACTTCCCATCGGGTACCACCATTAATGGGAGAGGACGAGAAAGGGGAGAGGACTGAAACCATATAATGTAGGTGTCTGCTATGGACATACCTGGTTTGGAGACCAGGGGTGCCTTCTTAAATGTCTTCCTTCCGGACCTCGAGAGAGGGTGTGTATAGGTGATGGAGAAACAGTTAGAATAGATAGGAGAATTGGCAGAACCATAGGGAAAGATAGGGGGATTAAGGGGTCACAGTGAAGGAGAGGCAGAGAACTGCACTATGCACAAAATGACTCACACAGGGGTCTACCGGCTTGCTTGGATGCATAGCTAGATTTGAACACAGTAAAACAAATCTGTGAACAGTTTAGGGGCACAGCTAGATTCAGGTTGCAGAGATAAAAGTTAGGATGCAACGAGAATCAGTGCACACAGTTAGGGTAGACTGACCTCCGATCTGGCAGTAAGATGGGGGAGGCAGCAGGATGCCTATGAAAGTAGAGGGGGGAGATATAATTGTGAGTACAGTGTTTATAACAGAAGGAGTCAAAACAAAAAGATGCAGAGTTTAATAACACAGTGAAGAGGGTGCAGTCTTCCCCGTGGTGGTTTAGGTGAGGATCCCCAGATGAATGACAAGTGGTGCTGCATGGGAGATCAAAGTCACCAGCATGGATGTTGCAGAGTTAGTGAGCAAGTCCTGAAGAATAGTGTCAAATCAACAGCACTGGCCCTGTCCAAGCAAGGGAACACAAGAAAAATAATTTCTGGTGCACTCCTAGAATTAGATTCGAAATTCAGAGAATGTCTTAATCAATATGAGAGTTTTTAAGGTGCGGGGGACGTAGATTGGTCCTGACACAGAACCACAAATATGCAAAACAACGAAGAAAAGAGGATCCTAGATTGGAATCCTCCCGTCCCCTGCACACTGTTATCTACTGTCATAAGACAGTTAGAGAAGCATTTCAAAGTGTAAAATAATGAAAAAAACAATCATATTGAATGTTTACATACACAATGCTCTTAGAGACAATCTTTTATAAAAGGAGATATTTTTAACGAATACACAATTCTGTTCAATTAAGATAAATATGTGTCCAATATCTATGGCTGACACGTTTCAGAATTTTCTCTCTACTTCTGGAGCCTAATTGGACTGCGAACAAATACAAAAGAAATACTATTTGGATGCTTGTTAACTTTGATATACATCGCACATCTCAAAGATAGTCTGTCGAACACATCTGATATAGGTTAATGATGTATTATCAATCCAATTGCATCAATACCTATTCTAGCATATATATAACAAGGGATGTGGATCCACCCCTCACAAAACATGGATGTGTACGTATCTAAAAAAAGATAGATGTCTAAATGAGGTACAACTCTCGCTTAACTATCCAGCCTGGTGTTCCCACTATTGTAAATATACTTTGTGATGATGCAACTTGCCATCACCATAAGCTGTTATTATACATTGATCTCTATTTTCCACAAGTCGCTTCTCAATAGAATGCCCATCTTTGACGTATATGTGCCGTTTCTTCAAATTACAGTGCATCTTTTCTCTGTGGGTAATCTAAAATTCTCGAAGCTCTACATAGCGCCAAATATTGTGTGAAAAATCCCCTGTGCATGACAATTCAAAAGAAGACCAGTATAAGTTCTATTGTTCAACTCTTGTAAAACAGAATCTTAACATGTATACATACATCTAGAGCCTATTAAACCATGATGGTACTCACCGCCTCCGCAGTACTCTAGCCCCACTGGGTACCTTGTGGAAGAGTCTATCAAAGAGATCCTTGGGCAGTGGTATTCTAAATAGGTAGTTAAAGCATTCATCTTCTGGTGGAAAAAAACTCTGGTCACTGTGAAAGTAACCATGCATAGTCAAAATAAGCTCTTAAATGTGGAGTAGCACAGCAAACAGTGCCTAGTTGGCAGGTGTCAAGTGTCTCACCTTGTGCTTTAATGTGGTCCACACTGGGTCCCCCTGTCTTTCCTTAATCTGCCCAGATGTTCAAAGCGAGAAAGTTTACGTATTCTGTCGAATGGCTGAGAATGTGCGTCAAAGCGCATGTTCAGGCTGCAATGAATATAACACAACAACACTTTCAGTGACTAATCCCTATCCATATATCTATTGATGGATGGTCATTTGCTCCGTGAAAGTAATCTTACCTGGGATTCGGAGTTCTGCAAATTCCCCTCCACAGCGTTCCGATGTCAGTGCTGGTTGCCCCGGTGATGGCTGCAGACGCTAGAGATCGGACACCCACCTTCTAGATTCATAAAGTAAGTTCTCTGACAATGACTGTCAGCAACGAGGGACTACAATTCTAGCTAAGTAATATGGCATCCATCTTGTAGTGGATCCCATGCAGCGTGGACAAAATATATCTCGTAAGAGTATACAAACATTTGTGTATGGAAAATCAAAGTACCAAATAGGTAATTCATTGCAATGTACTATGTACAACTGGTCAAAATAAAAAAAGATCACCAGTGTGTTATGAGGATCGTAAATCCACATCCCTGATGGCATTTTTCATGAATAGTTGACATAAATGACCAGATAATTGTCCACAATACATTTGGAAATATTTATAAATGCTGCATGACAATGGCTTGACATGTATAACCTCTCCATGAGGCACCATTCATTTAACTAATCCCAGTATACATACTTCACAGTGTGCTGCGGTGTCCAGTAGTGATACAATTTCTCCAATCTACTAAAAATGGAAACAGTGTTAATAATGTTGATATCTTGGATACTTTTCACCCATATAAATTCTAGTAATGGTTACAGACTATGTTGCGTGATTAACAAGGTGAAACCAATAGACTCCTAACTTTGCGACTAGATTCCATCCATGCTTCGTGAGGTGAAGTGAATATTAACATGATCCTCAAATGAAACATTTGAGTAAGAACTCGTCATTAAGACCCCTGGGATACAGTGTGTCAAGGTAATTAATCCAGTATTTTTCTCTTCTTGACAGGAGGGACTGGTAATCACCCCTCCCCCCCCGTATATGGGCGTTTCACCACCTCCAAACTTGGAACTTAAATTGGGCTATTGTGTGGTTATTCTCCAAGAAGTATCTTGAAAGTGGTAATTTTACATTCTTGCATCTGATATTCGATTTATGTTCCGTTCATCTGTCTTTGACAGGTCTGCTGGTTTGCCCCACATACATTTTACCACAGGGGCATTTGATGGAATATATAACTCCCGGGGTAAGGCAAGTTGCAAAGTCTCTCAACTTAATTCTTTTTCCCATGTGGGGGTGAGAGATTGAATCTCCTTTAACCACATTGTTGCAATGTGTGCAATTTAAGCACGGAAACTTGCCTTTTTTCTTGTTTTCAGGACAAGTTTTTTATCTTTGGGGTCTTTCAGCACTTACCAGTGTGTCTCTCAGGTTGCGACCACGTTTAAAAGCCATCATTGGTGCTTAGGGAACAATTTATATAGAGTGGTATCACTCTGTAGTATTACCCAAGTTTTTCTGATGGATTTGCTTACTTGGAAGCTTTGGTGGGAACATTTAGAAATATACAGAAGTGGAGTGTCTTCGTTTTTTTTTCTCTAGTTGTAAGCAGATGGTCCTTGCTAACCACGCTGGATATTTGGTTAGCTTCTTCCAACACTTCTTCCGGGTATGACCATGATTCAAATCTCTCCACCAGTTTAGAACATCCCATGTCTAGTCCTGCTGGATCTGAAATGATTCTCTTCAGTTGCAGGATCTGACCATATGGTAAACTCCTCAACATCGACTTCGGATGGAAGCTAGTGTAATGTAAAAGATTATTAGTATCCGTGGGCTTGTGGTAGATGGTAGTGGCAATTGTGCCCCTTTTCATTTCTAGACTAACATCTATGAAGTTCAAAGTGGGCGCTCCTATCTCCATAGTGAATTTAATACTATGATGTACTGAGTTCAAGTAATTAAAAAAAGAGGTTAGTTCTTCTGCAGCCCCACACCAGATGCCAAAAACATCATCTATGAAGTGTTTCCAAATCAACACTTTCGGGGACCAAAACAGGTGATCTAGTAGATACTGTTGTTCGAATTTGTACATGAATGTGTTAGCATATACCGGGGCCATCACTGACCCCATCGATGTTCCAGTCGCTTGAAGGTAGTATTTGTTTTGAAACCTAAAATAGTTGTGCAATATTAATGTAAGGAGTTCTAAGATAAATTGTGGATTACCCCTTGGTTCTGGTGAATTAAGCAGGAGCCACTCTACTGCTTCAATCCCTTCACTGTGTGGGATAGATGTGTAGAGACTACACACATCCATGCTGAATAGGATACAGGCTCCACTTAAGGCTGCGATGTCTTGGAGGCAATTCAGAAAATCAGTAGTATCTCTAAGATACGTGGAAACCTTCTGTATCAGAGGTTGTAATAACCTGTCAACATAGATTGCAACAGGGTCAAAGATGCTATCTGACCCTGCCACTATTGGTCTTAATGGTGGATTGCTTTGGTTCTGATGTATCTTTGGGAGCCCATAAAATACAGGTGTTATCGGGTGTTGATTCACCAAGAATTCACTCGTCTTTACACTAATTCATTCATTGTCACATGCCTCATTAACTGTGCTCTCTATGAGGGCCTTTATCTTGTGTAGTGGATTGCTGTCCATCTTGATTTACGTAGTTTCATCATTCAAGAGTTCCAGACATTTCCTGGTGTAGTCACTGGTGTCCATCACCACACTAGCTCCTCCCTTATCTGTCTGTTTAATTGTACGGTCCTCATCCTTGGATAATGATTCGATATGATCCAGTTGGCAATTCTTTATGTTCAAGGGTGTTGTTCTTTGATAATTAATCCTATTCAGATCCTATTCCGATAACACATTCTTCTCAAACAAGTTGAGAATCAAATTTTGTATGTAGGGATAAAAGTTGCTTTTAGGGCGAAGTTCAAGCCTTTCGTCTCCTGGCTGTGTATACTCCCTGTCTCCCTCAGCTTCAAAGAAGATTCTCAGTCGTAACTTCCTAAGTAGTCTATGGAGTTATATATTCAATTGCCCACTTGTCAGATTCTTACTGGAGATGTAGACCACAAGGTTTTCACTCACGTGTTCTTTCTTTTTTGATTTCTTTTGCCCTCGCCTTGTTTTTCTCTTCATTTGCCTCGCACCCCTAAAAAGCACCAGTGTTGCTTATGTCAGTAGATGGCAGTATTCCCTCTGCTTGTATTGGGTCCCCTATACTACTATTACTGCTGCTATTGCCAGTGTTAGGTGAATTGGGATTGGAAGGTTTCCTTCTATTCTGGTTACAGTGGTGATAGTACTCCTGCCAGCTGTAAACTATATTGTTTAAGTAATCAAAGGTGCCCCTAGTTAAACTTCTGCGTTTCCTCTGTTCAATATCGGTTTTGTACCCTGCAAGTTTGGAGTTAATGTCCTCCAGTAGTAGTGCCAACTTCTGCGTTGATTTTAAATTCAGCCAGTTGGGTCTTAAGTGCGACGATTTCTGTGTCTATTGTGGTCAGAGATTTTGAGTGTACTTCAATCGTGAGCAGAATGAGATCTAAACACTTGTTTAAGATTTGGTCCCACTTTGCCACTAAGTATTTACTTTCACTGCAAAGAGTCGGCCTCGGGTACACCCTCAGACCTCTGGGGATCTTTTTAGATTTGTAGGATTCAACCAGTGTAGTGGCATGTAACATTTGTGTTATATGACGTCTTATTAGTTTCTCAAGCTGAAATATTTGTCTCTTGGGGTTCACTGTACTCTGTAAGGTTTTCTCAGTATCGTTTATAAGCGACAAGATGAGTTTTAGCTTCTTCTGCATCAAAGGCTAATGTGGTGGCATGTTTATCTGTCAATTCATTGATTCGTGAGAATGACATTATTGTCAGTTCAACAGAAGGGAAGGGTGCTACCAAATACGTGTGCCGCACCCACACTGGTGTTAACCAGTGATAAACCAAAAGAAGAAAAAGAATTTCTGGTGCACTCCTAGTATTAGATTCTAAATTCAGAGAATGTCTTAATCAATATGAGAGTTTCTAAGGTGCGAGGGGGTGGAGGGGTAGAATGGTCCTGACACAGAACCACAAATATGCAAAACAATGAAGAAAAGAGTATCCTAGATTGGAACCCTCCCGTCCCCTGCACACTGGTAACTACTGTCCTAAGACGGTTAGAGAAGCATTTCAAAGTGTAAAATAATGAAAAAAAGTTATATTGAATGTTTACATACACAATGCTCTTAGACGATCTGTATATAAAAGGAGACATTTTTAATGAATACAAAATTCTGTTCAACACAGGGCAGGTAAGAAGCCAGGCCATCAAAGGGGGTATAGAGCATAGATGTGTATGTGACAAAGAAGATTGAAGGCTTACCCTTTAGGTAGGATGGTAGTCACGGTGGGGGTGTAGCTAGGAACAGGGGACAGGGCAGGGAGGCCCACAATGCCCTCAAGGCCCGGACAGGGCCAGCCAGGGTAGACCCAGTGCCTTAGGAAGAGGAACTTGCCGGCTCCCCTGGTTGGTCAGAGAGGAAGGCAACTAATCAGGTGGAGCGAGGCTCAGGTTTGCCCACACAGAAGATCAGGCAATGAAAGAAATTGTGCGCGGTTATTTTAGAAAGATAATGAGGCCCTCGAGCTGGAGGCGCATCCGAAATGCAAAATAATGTTGTGAATTCAAAAAGCGATTTCGTCGCACGGCAGATGCATTCGCAGCATCCGTGGCCCAAATGGGCAGTCAACGAGATTTAAATGAACACAAGTTTGGCAGATGGCATCAAGTCAGAAGAGGGTACAGCATGCTCTGCCATTTGCACATACCTTGTGTGAATTCAGTGCAGCAGGAATGGAGGTTGCTGCAAACTCCTCTGCGGCAGCTCTGCTGAAAGGGGGATGAGCAGGTTAAGAGAAGGGGTGGGTGGTAACACCCTTTCCATCTCTGCTTACACCAATATTTCATAACTCGCAATTCACCCCAGGAATGGAACGGGGGGGGGAGGATACTCTGTGGAAGGGGAAACATTGCAACAGGCTGCGGGACATGACCTAAGGCCAGGATATTAAACAGTTCGACCAGTGTAAACAAGACTGAGGCATACAAGAAACTGCAGGATTTAGCTACAAGCAACTGGGAAACTGCTGCCCCAAGATCACCCACCCCGTTTGAGAAGTTTATCATATAATGGCTATTTTTACAAAATTGAAATTAAGAATGAAGGGAGGAAATGTTACAACAAATATGTGGCAATGTTCAATGAGTCACCTTCCTCTTTTTTCAAAGAATTGATTGTAGATGTTTTTTGTTGAGTTAATGACATGGTTCTTTTTAATCGTGGTTTTATGAAGATTTATGTGGGTTTTTTCTCTTCCTTTCTTTGTACATTTTTGTGTAAGGTATGATTTGTACCATAAACAAAATAACAACTACAAAAAAATGTGTTAGAATGAATGGCAAATGTGTGTTAAACTTAGATTTGTTTAATCAAATACTCTTTGTATAGAACAGATTTTATTTATTTACATGCAGCTTTTCTTAACTATAACACTGTAACAAGCCTCTTAGAGATTTAGCACAGTTGTTTAAAATTTTAAACATATGTGCAGAAAAGATTATTCAGCAGGAAGAATTTGTGGAGCCCACAATGGAAATTGTTAAATTATGCGGGTGAGTATATTTGTTTGTTCCATTTGTTTCTTTCATAGTTTTCATCACCAAGCAGCCACTTACGGCTGCTGAGAGTCTTAGGGTGGTCGAAGGAGGCGCACAGGATATCTGGTTCTAGTTCTGGGGCTGAGTCCATAGACAGAGGTCAGTTTTCAACAGTTTTCTGGACTTCATTTGCTTTGGTTTCATGCAGAGTTGTGTAGGCAGTGGGTTTCAGAGTGCAAAACCTTTTGAAGTCTATGGTTCTTTATACAAAATGCTTTATAATTGGGCTGACGGTCACATCAGACTTTTGTAGGCCGCTCATAGCTGCCTGATTAGCAGGTATTGAAGAAGCCCTCTTATCACTGGCAGCCAGTACATTGACTGCATCTTCTGTAAGATGTTTTAATGCTTGAGGCCGAAGATAAGACGGAAGTCCTAGTTCTGGCCTTTCTGCTGCTGATTTTGGTATTTGATTGGGAGTGCCAAATATATTTGCAATAGCAGGGTTTAGACGTTACTACTTCAATGGCCAGCACAATCTTCTGTAGTAAAGACAAGAAAATAATTACCTACAGGCAATGCATATGAACAAAGGCTGACCTGGCATCTGTGGTGATTTTGTGTTTGTATGAAAGATAAGTTTCAAATGTGACTCAGGGATTCCACCCTTCTGCCTTCACGGTTCTAGAGGAGACCAATGCTACTGTAAGTGACAGAGGGACCATCACCATGATTGCTGGCCTTTGTGGTCTTACGGCAAAGTCCTCTGTTATTCATTTTTGGAATAGAGAAACTGATTTGCGACAGGTGTGCTGCTTCAGTGACTTTTTGTTTGTGAAAACTAATTTGTTGGCTACTTATCAACTGGTAGATTCAGGTAGATGTTGAAAAAGTCCAGTAATAGTGTTCACCTCCTATGGTACGGCAAAGGGAATAACAGATATGTCATGAAGTCTGCCAGTTTCACCTGGTCTGTGCAGTTGGATATGACAGGGTAGAGCCAGAGTTTAGCACAGTGCCTTCAATTTTAAAGGTCTTTGTCAGACTATGGGGATGGTATTGTCTATATTGTCTTAGTCAAAGGAGAACCAAAGGTGCACAGCCTGGTCCTCTGATAGAGAGCAGTTCTCTGCAGACCTGATACTTTAAGTGCTGCATCTTGCCCAGAAGCCTTTTTTGAATGTCACAGAGGAACCTGTTATTCAGTATGATGTAGGTGTGTTTTGTGAGGTGACTGCTGTCTTTTTATATCTGTATTTCTTGAATTTTACAACGTTTACAGAAATGTTGCTAGATTATTTTTAAGGTAAGGTGGAGCCGAATAGAAACCAGGCACCAAGCCCCCCATCCTGTGTCCCAAGTCGACTAAATCAAAGTAACATTTAACATGGAGAACCGTTATTCGAAAAAAGAAAGAACACAATGAATTTAACCAGTTTTTCCTTGCTACCGTACCAAGTCAAAAACAGAACAAATATAAATTACACCGTGTTGTGTCTCTTAGAAATTAGTGACATCCCGTGTCTTTATAAGACTACTTGTACAACATTTTGCTTCAACATCCAATCCCTTTTTCTAACGTACTAAAAATGCACATGTTCATGTTCTCAATCTAATCAAGTGTATAATCATGGGGGCATTAAATTGGACAGAAAGGTTATCAAGTCAAAAAACGCCATTCTAAATTGTGTATCACCACACACTCCATTAAGTGCACCTGATTGTTGCAGCCCCATTCCGCTGTTAACCCTTTAACAACATGTGTAATCCCTACCTCTGATGTCGGTACAGAATGAACCTTCCATTTTTTTTCTTTCTGTGACACAATGCCAGAGGAAACAGCCAGGGTTCCACTGCCAGTGTGAGCACTGTATACCTTTCAAGATACTTAAAATTTAGTTATGCCCACAAATTTCCACCTCGTATGAAAGAAACGTTCATCCAACCCACAGTGCGGACAGTGCTATAACCGTGTGTTAATTTACCTTGTTGCATAAAAATATTTTACTTACTTATTCACCTGTTCAACCTGTCTTTTCAGTTTAGTGGTTCTTGACTGTGTGTAAGCAGGAGGACAGGATCATTTATGCATGGATGTGCACTATTAGATGAATATTAGCAAAACTATGATCGAAACCGATTGTTCTGAAAATATCTGCAGTATTGACCAGCGGTGATAACTACCCTTTTTAGGAGATTTTGGATCCCACCAGGTCTTAAATTATTTTGGGATTATATACCCCTTTTTTGAGTGCAGCACAGGGTTACCGGCTGGCAACGTCCGGTGTCTGTTTTTTGTTGTATAGTTCTGGATCTCGAGTGGCCTCGAGATTCTCCCAGCTGCACCAGAAGTGAAATTAACTATTCTATATACAATACTAAGGAGTTCTCCGGTTCATATTTACCCCAATAAAATCTGATTTTTTTCGGTTAGTGCCTCCCACCTCACAATTGTCTATTTCTCTTTGGCATTGAGACAGTGTCCTATATGATCCTGCATCCAATCAATCCTTTCCTGACAAACAAAAGAAGTACTGTTCCAGAGTTTATAATTCATAACATTGTTAAACCAAACTCATTTGACAAATATAGTCAATTTTGTATTTATTCAATACAATCGGATGTTGCAAATCAGTAGTTACGCAACAGTGTAAAATGAGATACTTAGGAATCCTGTGTGAAACCTAACACGTCTATATCAGGTTGATGGGTGACCCTTTAACCAAACCTGGAATCTAGAAGACACTTTATGGAGAAAGAACACACTATGTAAAGTGATCATCCATGAGACTGGCTTCATGTGCTAAATGCTGTGTTTTGTAAATAAGTGGTGTTGAGAGAGAAAAAGACTTTTCCAATCTACAAGGGGAAACGGTTGTGTCAGTACCATTTGTTTTTATGCATTTGTTGTATTGTAGTATTTGTCTACTTTTTTGTAGTGTTAAATTGCTGTCCCAATCATATTATTATATCCCTCTCATCTGTTTGTTTTTGTTGGCTGCAGTTTGAATCCCTTAAATGGACAGGCACCCTTGAATATATTAGGCTTTGGGCTCTGATTCACATTAGGGTATGGGGAGGACTTCTCTAGGGGTAGGGAAGGAAGTCTAGAACTGCCTTCAAGAGAACCACAACTCATTCTGATGTATCTGCTGGAAGACAAATATTTTCATTGCAACCTCCCTCAGTAAAATTGGCAAGTCTCAAAAACTCACTGTTTGCCTCACAGGGAAAGGTTTACAGCTAATCTACAACAGTTGAACTTGGAATAGTTGGCCCTCCAACCTAAAAACAATCCCACAAAACCTAATTTCTGACACCTCACTGTTCATTATGAACCATCTCAAGAGTTGAATTTCCAATTGACTTGAATAAATGCGTTTTACAAAATCTGTATTTAGTTATGGTATTAATTACTTACATCTTTATAATTAAGGAATGTTAAAATGTGTAATAATCTGAATTATGACACCCAACTCAATTACTTATTAGTGTTATTCCTGATATTCCATTTCTAACAGGCTGCCATTTTTAAGAGAGAAATCATCTGATGAAGCAAAGTATGCTCACGTTGTTTCTGATTCAATTTCACAATTAGGTAAGACTTTTGTTAATGTTACAACATGATATAACAGTTTTACAAAGGCAAATCAAATGTGCTTGATAGAATAACAAAATTCAACTGCATACTGTATTGCTGTGTAGAATACCATATACCAAACTGAATACATTTTGTGTCACCTCATTCTGGAATTTATCAAATCAAACCATCTATATTTATCATAGTACATCTGGTCTGATTCAACAAAACACATGTAATTATCCTCCATAATCTCAGATTTAACCATTTTTATAAGTAAAAAAAATGGAAAGATGACACTATGAAATTATAGAATGTAAGACATTTCCTCCTTGGCTACAGAGCTTCAAACTCCGGTCCCAAGCGTGACTGTAAAATGGCATCAGAGGGACCCTGGGGCTGAGGAGCTCTATCATGCTAACCCCTTAGGGTGTATATGGAGGATGCCCCAGGGCCACTCCCCCTTTCCCAGACTCAAGCGCAAGGATTATAATATTCACTGTTTTACATAGAATGAGTCATACTTGTACAGTACTGGAGAACTCTGTGATCTGTGGCATATCAAAATTGTAAAACTGGTTCAGAGTTACTTTCAGGGAGATTGTGCCACGTGAATGAAGATTCTGACCATGCCCCAAACCGCTTTCAGGGAGACCAAGTCTGTACACGGTTTGCAGCTGCCCCATGACTGCACTTTTATTCCCACAACAGCCTCACTCCAGTATATGAGCAGAGAACGGCAAACCACTACCCATAATAAAATGGGGAAGACTATAAATACCTGCACTCAGGACTTACCATGATGTAGTCGGGGCTTCCATGCCCAGGTCGTCTGACCCCAAGATCATGGACCATCAATTTAAGATATTAGTCTGCAGTCACATGGGCCAACTATGAACCTTCCAGACCTTAGTGGCTACTCCAGGAGAAGAGTCGGGACAAGCAGCCCTCATCCAATCACAAAACAAGCACACAATTAGCCCACAGGATTGTCCCTTGGGCACCATTTTCTACTTTTATAGAGGCTGTGATGCACTATGCCGTCATGATCTTGTGAAAGAACTGCTCTCAGGCCAGTATGCCAAGCGTCTGTTTGTAGGATGAATTCCCAGTTGAAGTCTGGCACCTTCAACACAGGCTCGCTACACACAATGTGTTTAAGTTTGTCAAAGCACAACTCTCGCCATTTAACTCTCTAGAATTCAGCATTTTTGAGTGTATCAGTGGCCAAGGATGTAATGGATGAGCAATTCGGGATACAATATCTGTAATATCCTACTAAACCCAAAAAGCTCTCAGATCTCTCTTCGTCTTGGGACTTGGGGTTTCTGTAACTGTTTTGACCATCTCAGTCTGGGGCTGGACCAGCCCTTTTCCTACAATAAATCAAAGATTCTTGACAGCTGATCTAGCTAAATGGCGTTTCTCTCTTCTAAATACAGGTGATAAACATGTAGTGTTATCTTGGATCGACCATGGGAAATCAATTCTTTTATAGATCTCCATCAATCCACTTTGGCACCTCTGACGGCTGTGCTCCATGCTGGGAATCATTTGGTGTCCAATGCAAAACAATTCGATCACGTTACACTGGCAGGAATTCTACTTAAGTTAATATGTATTGCTTACAAAGCGGTCAACCAAAAAGGCCTTTCTTATCTTGCTGATAAATTGAAGATCTTTGGGGGTGCAAGAGGATTACAGAGGCATGACTTACTATGCTTGCGAGTCCCTCATTTAAAATCTGCTTTCGCTGCCAAACACTCCATTTCTGGTGCTTCAGTGATGTCCTGGAATAGCTTGCCCCTGACATTCATATGATTGCTGATTACCTTAAGTTTTGGAAATCACTGAAATCGTGATTATGTAACGCTGTATTTAAATAGTTGTTCTGATTGAGAGCTTAATGTATTCAGTTGCCCCCTCTGTAGAATGTTAGCAATTTTTTATCACAAAGTTTTATTGATAGTTTTAGCTTTTTGACTAGACTTGGTTTCCGCTTTTTATTATGCTTGTTTTTATGTGTGTTTTTTTAATGTATTTGTACAGATGTGGTATTGTCTGTTTTTATGATTATTTATATACAGCCTGTACAGCGCTCTGAGGCATTTGTGCCACGTTCATGCTTTATAAAAATGTTAAATAAGACTACTTACCTTGTCTTCCCTTCCCTGAACACATTGTCTCAAACTCTTAAATGACTCATCACCAGCTAGGTTTCTTTCTGCTCATCTTTTCTGTTTCTCTGTGCTGCCTACGTTGGATGAGGAAGTTTCATGGAAAGGAGTATCTTTCATCTAAAACAAATCATTACAAATGGACATTCACAGAGTTCTATTTTAAGGTGCTTAATTTGCTTGGTCAGGATGGGTTTTTAATCTGCCCCCACTTCCCTCCAGTGTAAAATATTCTCTGTAAGGTTCTTGTTTGCTCCCTGAAGTATTGTCCTGGGTACCCTTTTGGGTTTATCTTCTGCATGGGGTGAGTTACAGGCCACTCTCCTTGCGTGTCTTTCATTTTGTATGGGTTACGGTCTCCACCTTTATTTACCCTGCCCTTTCCATCATCCGAGCTTCAGCCTTTGCTTTCCCTGCATTTTCCTTAGACAATGTTTTGACTCTTCCCTCCTGTGCCTATTCCTTGTCCAGAGTTTCAGGCTTTTCTCTGTATTTTTTCCATCGCCAGAGCTTTCGATTTTGCTCTATAAACCGGGGCTTCCGTTGTGTCTCCTTCCACTCTTGGGCCTTTTTTCTTCCTGCCTTCGGTTTGGCCACATGCTGTCTGTTCGCAGGGCATAGCCTCTTTTTTTTCTTCTCTGGGTATAATGTTCACTGCTCATCTCCTCTTGGGGGTAGGTTTTCCTTCTCACACTCCTACTTTTGGTCATCTCATTCCACTTTCTGAGTTTTCTTTTACTTCACCATCCTTCACTGTCATGGTTTTCTCATTCACTCTACCTTTCTCCACTCTCCATGTTTTAAATGGTATGCCAACCTCACTCCTCCCATAGTTCCTCCTCCACTCCACAGTCCTTGCTTTTTTATCGAGCAGTTCTCTTGCTCTCCAGTATTGCAACTTACCAGCTCTGAACTCCAAAACTACCTTTCACTGCTGCCCTCAGAGCTTTCTTTGGGGATTAGAATAGCTTCTCCCTGAGTGGCTGGAAAGGTTAGATGTCCTCTCTGAGCATTCTCAGTAGCATGTATTCCTGAGTTTGAAGCCTATATATAGGTCAACAGCCATTATTTAGGATTTATTTATTTATTTTTTTAGTTTATTTTGGACTGTTTTTCTTAGGAATTATCCTAAGAAAATTTATCAAAATGGTCGATTTCCGTAATTTCAAACTTCTTACTATTGTGCCATTTCAGAGGTTTCCTGGGTACATAGTCGCCTCTTAAAACCACAGTCATATTGTTTGTTTCCAGATGTCATTTAGGTAGACGGATGTTCCTCTTTGATTTGTCGAAATATTGCATCAATTTGGTTTACCAACGCTATCGTCCATCTTGTGGTTTCACCAGATATCAAGCGATTCCATAGGTTGTTTTCACATATCATCCAGGGATTTTCGATCAAGGGTAGTAGGTGAACTAGTCCGTGTTTCTTGATTTTTGGGCAGTTTATTGACAGGTGTTTCAGAGTTTCTGTCACCTCCGTCGATTTGCACAAACGGCATTCTTTTTTTTCAGACGCACCTCTGATGCATAACATTTCTTGAGTTAGGAGCAGGTTTAATCTAGCTTTCATAAACAAAGTTCTTTTTCTTTTTTCAGGAAATTTGACGCAATATTTCAGCGGAGATTTCACTTTGTTGTAAGTAGCTGGGAGATGTGATAGAAGTTTATTCTCTGCTGCTGCGTCTAGTGTGTTGATCCAGTCCATGGTTATCATTTTTTGTTTTATTCGTTCTGGGTTATCGATCAGTTCTTTTTCTGTGCAAGTTATTTCCTCCAGTTTCTCTTTTCTCTTTTCCACCCATCTGTTCAGTGCTGCACATTTTCCACTTTCTATTTCCTCCTTTATGATTTTGAGGGCTGGTAGCGAGTCGGGCAGAATTACTTTCCGAAAAAAGCTCATAGCGCTTTGCTCCACCATGGATGCCAGGGATACAAGACCAAGCTCTCTTCGGATTGCCGCCATAACAGTGGATTTGGGGAGTCCCAGCACTGCCTTCCATATCAGTCGTTCCAGTTTTGTCCAAATTGATCAAGGAATGCATAGAGAGACTTCTGTTCCATATGCTAGAACTGGGACCGCTTTTCCTTTGTAGAAGTTTATTGCAGACATTAGGGGGAACTTGCCATACTTTCTATCGATCACTTTCATTTGTGATGTCAGCCTTTTAGCCTTTTCCCACAGCGTCTTTTGCATGGCTATGTCAGTTCCTGAGCTGTCAATTTTGACCCCTAGGTATTTGATGTTTTCAACCGTTTCAATTTTGTCGTTTTCAAGGTACCAAACCATTTTTTTAGTTTTTTTATTTGTTGCTTTCTCGATTGACAAAACTTTGGATTTGTTTTTGTTGATTTCTAGGTGGTTAGTGTGGATGTATTTAGCTAGGTTTGACAATGTGCGCTGTAGTCCGACTTTGGTTTGATCGATAAGGATCACATTGTCTGCGTATAATAGTCTGGGGATGAAAGTTTTGCCCAGTTTTGGCGGGAAGCTCCTTATTTCGGCTTCTGAGGCTTGCAGGTCGCTGAAGAAGGCAATAAACAAAGCTGGGGCTAGGGCATCCCTGTTTGACCCCTCTGCAAATCTTGATCTCTTCGGAGAGCGTACCGTGTTGACTTAATTTCACTCTTATGGTGTTGTTCGAGTGTAATGCTTTGATAGGCTCAAGTATCGATTGTGGGCAGTTCCAGAGTAGTAGTTTCTCCCAGAGCATGTTTCTGTCGATTTTGTCAAAGGCTTTAGATAAATCTACAAAGGCTAGATGTACCTTTTGGGGCCCCTTCCTTCACCTTGGCTTTTAAAATGTTAAGTATCATGATGTTAATTGTAGTGCTTCCATTTTTCTGGAAACCTGTTTGCAGGTTATCTTTTGAGGGTCTGTTTTTCTCCCATTTTCTAAGATGGTCCAACAGTAGAGATGCATATAATTTGCCTATGATATCGAGCAAGGAGATAGGTCTGTAATTTTCTATCTTTTTTATAGATTGGTACGATCACCGCTTTCAGCCATGACTCCGGGGATCTGTTGTTTAGCCTCACATTCTGCAAAAATTCCGCTAATTACGTTCGACCACTCATTTGGAAATTGTTTGAGTTCCATGTTAGTCAGACCGTCGGGCCAGGGGGCTCTTGATGTTTTCAGTTTCTTAATTTTGTCTGCGATGTCTTCCGGGTTAGATAGATTCGCCCAGGTTGAAATTGGGTTTTTCCCCCTTCGCTACTTGTGCAACCTTCAGGTCTTCGAATTCTTTCGTTAGGTACAATGTCCATTTTTCTTCCGCAACTGCGTTGATCATCGGCGCGGTCTGCTTCGCAGATGTTGTTTTTATTAGAGACCAGAATTCGCTAGATTTTTTGTACGAAAGTCTCTTCATCATCTCCTCTGCGTCCAGTTGGTATTGTGTCGCCCGTTGTTTTAGCCAGTTGCGGTACCTTTTTGTCTCCTGGTGCCACTTTGCCCAACCATCGATGGTGTTTGTTTTTTTAGCCGTTTTCTTCAGGCGTCGTCCCATTTTTCTCTGTTAAACCACCTCTTTGTTAAAGGCATGTTTTGGGTAGGTCACGGAGGCATCATTTTTTTTAATTGTTTTTTTGTTGGGGGCTAACAGCGGTATGTAGTCTGGTCTTTCGTCTATTTTGTTTAGTTTGTTGGTCTGAATTTTTTGGTCCCAATCGTTTTTAATTTTCAGAATGTTCGCTTTCGTTAGTCTCAGTCGTGTTTGTTGACTGTTTGTCTCCGTTATTGGGAGATACCTGGATTTTGTAGGTCTCCAACCCTGCCAGTTGCACGACAACAGGTTGTGATCGCTGTTCAGCGTTCTTTCCACTCTAAAAGTTTTTATCGCTTGCGTTAAGCCTGAGGAAATGCTTATGTAGTCTAAGGTGGCGCTTGAGGATCCACATTCCCATGTAGGTAAGCTAGTTTGGTTGGGGAACAGCATGTCTAAGTTTTGTAAATTTCTTGCAGCAATGAGGTCGTTCCAGGCCTTCCCATGCTCTCTTGTTTGATCAGATGTTAAAGGTCGCCGGTTGTCGGATGGATTTGTCTGTTTTTGATTGCTACAGTTTGCGTTGAGGTCCCCGCAGATTATGATTTTGATGTCTTCGAAATCTTCGTAGAGTTGGTCAATCGTTGACCTCATACTAACGCAAAATGTTTTCATTCACATACGCTGGGGGTTCCAGTAGCAAGTGACTATAGCTAACACATTTGGATTTTCTCCTTTTTTTGGTTCCTGTTCGGCCCATGATGACACCACTACTAGCAGTTCGTAGGCTTCTTTCCACTTTCTCGGCTCTGTTAAACCACAACCTGTTTTTATCGCGATTAGTCGGCCAGATGACTCATTGTGGGTTGGGGGTTCTTTTCTGCCCCTGTGCCCCTGTTAATTCTAAGCTCTGGTTCTGTCGTTGGTCATCCTGTGGGCCATGTGTGATGATCTGATGGAGGCAGGGTGAATCAGGGCTCACCTCTCACCCCGCCTTTCCTACTACTGGCGGAGGGTGGAGAGTCCCGATGACCGGGAATTCGTCCTCTTCAGGTGTGACGATCGGTGTCGTGCGCCCTTCTGTCTCTGTGTTCGCCCGTGACTTCGGACGGAAGGAGTTTTCCTGGATCGGTATCTCCGCTTCATTCCCAACCGGTTGCCGCCCCTCCTCTCTGCTTGCAGTCCGCCCTGTCCTATGCGGGAGCCGACCTCCGTCCGCTCCTGCTACGGGTACTCCTGCCACGAGGGCTTCGAGCTGACTGCTTGCTGATACAGGGGGTGCCGAGGGCAGTCCCTCGATTGTCATCTTTTCGCCGGCGGTACTCACCGACCCATTTCGTCCCGGGATGTCGGCCTTGGACACGGCACTGTACACGGCGGGGAGGGGTAGGTTGCTCGCTTCACCCTCTCTTCCCTCGAGCAAGGCTAGCCGCACCTCCTGTTCCCGCGAGGGTCAGCAAAGTCGGCGGTGGGAGCGGCGTCAAAGGCGGTGTCGACAGAGCTGGTCCTGCTGCCGCCGATGCTTCTGGTACCATCTCGGCGGAAGCCCCGATAAGGTCTGTTTCTCCTTTTGTGTTTTCGTTGTTTTTGAGATTAGGCGAGTTTGTGCCGCTCAATTCTTTGTTATGCTGAAGCGCGGTTCGGCTCGATCCTGAGCCCGGCAAATTCCTTCCTCCTTTGCTATTGAAAGAGCGCGTCTCTTCCACCTCGCTGACGGGTTGTGGAGTGGACAGGCAGGGGGGAGGGGGATCTGTTGCACAGGGAAGACGTGTTTGGCACGTTTTGGTTTTTTATGAGTTCTCCCCTTTGGGCATACTTCGGGCTCCATATGGGTTCTACTGCGGGTCTGCAGCGGACTGCTGCAGACTGCTCCTTCACCTCTGCTCCCAGCTCCGCTCACCGCTTCGCGGTGTGTTTGGGTTTTTAACTGCTGCTTCCTGTAACAATGATGAGGACTGGCTGCACACTGCACACTGCTCCTTCACCTCTGCTCCCAGATTTAATTTTTATGAGCTGGTGTGAGGTTTGAGAGGAAGCTGATTGGGATCAAATATAGGACAACAAATGTGTTGCCTCAATACCTCTTTACTGGGGTAAATACACAGGGGACAGCCAACCTCTTCCCTTGGGCTAAAAGGTGCATACATGTAACATACATATATTGTGAGGGGTCAGAAATATGAGGCAGACAACTTGGTAAAGGTTTTTCATAAAATGCCATTTTATTAAGTTAAGAGTTTGACAAACGCGTCACTTTCCCTAATCTAAAGAGGACTTCTCTGCCTATCAAAATAACTAAAGGAAAACACTCTAAAACAAAAAAAGAATCTGTCCCTCACACTTATACACACATCAAACTCAGGAATATCAGAAATGACC
Organism: Ambystoma mexicanum; assembly: GCF_040938575.1. NCBI lineage: Eukaryota > Metazoa > Chordata > Amphibia > Caudata > Ambystomatidae > Ambystoma > Ambystoma mexicanum. Next base: position 1,026,319,815 of record NC_090924.1, read on the forward strand.
GTTATATTCAACATAAATCTAATAACTGTGTATCCTTGTAGACTGGGTAGGATCCCCTTCCCTGGAGTCAAAGCAGGATTCTCAATCAAATGTACAAATAAGAAAGTTCCTTGTTGTAGCCAAGTCATGATCATCAAGTCCGTATTACTTTACAAGTGTTTTACTTGGACTTCAACAAAGGTTTAACCAAACAAAAAGTACTTTTCTCTTCACATGTAGAGACAAAGGTTCAACACAGCTTCTTCTCCATAAGGAAACCAAAATACGTTTCACAATTCTTCTGCATCAATAACAATGTTTTGTCGGGGTGATTCTGCAACAATTTAGTGAACACTCTAGTGGCCTTCCCACGTTTCCTTCTTTGCAACATTTAACCCCAATGCACTACTTCAATGATTTCTTCCTGGTCCACTAACCTGCCAGGACTACCACTAAAAGGTCCCTATCTTGGTATACTCGCCTGCCAGGTCAATAAAAACTCCTAAAACTACTGCAAGTACTCTATGGTGTGTTCACTTCAAAACCTTTTTAAGAACTTTCAACAACATCAATACTCCCAACTTCTTTTAGGAAAACATGTCACACATTGGTGCTGTTTGTTCAGCTCTTGTCTTTGCCACAGTGTCAGGTCCAGTTGAATCTTCCTGTGGGAGTGATGCTGGCCCACAAGACCCCTCAAGTCTGCCCGCTAAATAGTCTCAGAACTGATATAACTCCCTAGCTGGCAAACCCAATGGGAAAGGGGAAAGTGGATAAAATAAAAACGCAGATCTTCTTTGGCACCTCTGACGCCCTCAAGAACTGGACTGGATTTCAGCACCTTGTAAGTATTTAAAAAGTAAGTACAACTGATTGCTAACTGTGCAGTCACATTTACTCAAAAATTCCCATTAAACAAACCACCACCTTCCACTATACCTGCTGCCTATGCTCTTTAGCTGATAGGCTTTTGTATGCACTTGTTTGTCTGTTGCTGTTTAAACTTGAAAGTCTTTTCTTCTTTTGAATTCCTAAATCAAGCACTCTCTTATGTTACAAAGGCTTCCAGAATTCTCTCTGCCTCATTGTGCTGATCACTTAAACTCACTTCAGAGATTGTTTGAAATAACTGATGCTGTTTGCGATTTATTGGCCTTAACCTCTTTTCATTTGGATTGGTATTTCTTTCAACCTTTACACCAACTGCGGTTTTAGCTGCAAATGTTTATTCAGATCAATCATAATACCTTAGCTACTTCAATTTGTCTCCTCTTGTCGCTGCTGAAAATGCTGTTTCTAAATTGAATGATCTTCATGGCAAGCTGAATTCCTCTTACTGAAGCGCCGCTCGAAATACACGCAGTTACTGGTGATTTTGAATTGTTTGCCTGAGAACGACACGACACCCGCGGCACGCTTGTCACGCTGATAGGTTCTTTCCTCTAACGGTGTTAGACGGGATACGTGTAGAGGATTAATCCATACAAGAATATGCGATTCGACGAAAAATACTGTTAGTAAAACCTTGGGTAGTATTTAAGATTAAAGTCACAGAAACCCTGTACCGCGGATCGCTCAAAAACGCGACATAACAAAACAGATTCACTCTTCTTACTGCGCTTGCATACGCACTCACAAATGCCTGCCGACTTCGCCTGCAAGTACCTAAACTTTACTGAATTTTGAAAGTTGCGCACATGCTTTTACCAATAATGTACTTACACTGTTCAAGACTACTTAAATTCAGATTCAGCTGTGCAATCAACTCAACTTAAATTACTTCAGTTTCAAATAATCACTGAGCTTGCTTCTTCTTTGATCTGTTTCTTCTTCTTCTAGCTGCTTGCACAGTGCAGTGGGTTTCTGTAGTTTCAGTCTGATCCAGCTTCAGAATTACTGAATTCCTTAGAAAATATTAAACTTATTTACAGAGCTAAAGTAACTGCACCTGCTTCTTGGAAAACTAGAATGAAAGGCAGTTTAGAACTCCTTTCGGAATTCCAGAATACCTCACAATCAAACATAGCCAATCACTGCTGCAGAGCCTGACCTCCATCTTGCCCTGAGGAAACAAAGGCTTCCTGAAAGTCTCATTAAGGAAGATTATCTCTGAAGTCAAATCTAAGAAGAAGCAAGACTAAAACCCAAATCCCAACACAGATGCTAGATAACTACTGATAGCTACTCCCACGCCTCGAGTTAAAATGTTTAAGTAAAACCCTGCAGTGTGGAAGCCTAAAAGTCTTTAGTGTGTAGTAAAATGGGGGAACCTGCCCATGCACCGTGGGACCCTGACACACAGGCAATGCAGGTTATGTTTCTCTCCTCCTTGATACACTTTATCAGGAGCGCTCCTCTCCTGCCACTGTTGTTTTCCTACTTTCACATCAATTAACTGCAGACAATGTATCTTTATTACAATTGTCACTTTTTGGCAATGCTGGTTACAATCAGCTTGCTTAGGTATTACCCCCACTTTACTTTGGCAATGGTGCTATTTGTTTTGATAGTATTGCTTGTAACCTTTTCTTCCTTACCTTTTTATAACGTTCTTATTATGCCAATGAGACTTCTTTACATTCTTTCGGTATTCAAAATATCCATTAGTGGACAGCGGTCGACTACAGAGCATACTGGTATTACCCGACAAAGTTACACTCACCGGTTTCTGCCAACGCGTCTGCTCGATCTGCTGCCCCTCTCTGGTCTGCTTTCTCGACTACCTCTCACATGGCAGACTGCTTCTGGTTGATTCAGATTTAAGGGATTATTCGATTCATCAGAAGCCAGAGTATTACATTCTTTTTCCTATGTTGACTATGACCGTATTCACAACCAATAAGATGAATAGCTTTGGGAAGGTAAACCATTACATAGCAGGTATCACAGAAATCTCTCCCTTTGAGCAAGGCGAATACTGCATCTCTCTCAACGGAGTCCACCTATTCCCTTAGGGCCCTTCTCCCAGTTGATCCTCCCGGCTAATACCACCCCCAGGGTTAGGTTCAGGTAGCCTTGACCTGGGCACCTGGAAGGAGACTTTAGGTAGGGTTTTTTTGGGTACTCTGCAGGATTCATCACATAATCATGATGGTCATTCGCCAGGATGCGCTCAATGCTCAAGGAATAAGACCCATGCAGGAAGAGAAGGAGTATTCAGAGTGGTGATGAGGGGTCCGAAGACTTGCTAGAGAAGGGGCCACAGATTCAAGAAAAGGAAAAGTGCCAACAGACTGTGGCACCAACTCTTGGCCCTGCCTACCTGGTCCGAGAGACAGCTGAACTGACTCTGAAATGTTTCACACTTGAACGAAGCCAGAACAAAGTGTTTGTGAATCTCTGGGAAACTCACAAACACCACTGTGAGGTGAGATGTTATCACACCCACAATTAGAGATTTGGTTTCTGGCTTATCCTTCACCTGATTTTGTTGACTTCTGTATCCGTATATGTTTGTGAATAGTCCTTCCCCAGTTTCTGTCTCCAGGGCTCAGAACACACCCAACAGCCTGAGTTCACTGGTGCAGACCTCCATCTAGGCCCAGCACTACGGAAGTCAGAACATCGCTTCCCCATAGAACCTTCCGGCCGATCTCTACTCCAGGGTTCTGCAGCAACTGCCTTTGTGTCACCTCTTACAAATTTCCACATCTGCTGTTTCTTCCCTTTCTCATACTCTGACCTCTTCGATGCTCTCGGTGTATTTATATGAACAATTCAAATGGATAACCGATTATGGAACATTCACTCTGAAAATATAATCTACACTTTTATTTTACCTGTTTATCGGAGCAACATTTCAACCAATACTCTATTTTGACGTAGTTTCTCAAACCTTTCAATACGTTTGGTGATATGTATTTTTAAATTTAATTGCTTTTCCTCTTATATATTTAGTTGAACTTAACTCATGTGGAGTGCACAATCACCTCCAAACCAGCCTGTGTGGTGCTAGATAACTTGTCTAATGGAAAGACATTAGGAAAAAATACAAGAAGAATAGGTATCCAAAACAGAAAAATAAACAGCTTTGAGTTCAAATGCAAGGAAATATGGTGGAAAGACAGAAACAGAAGCTATAATGGACTTGTATGGATCTAGGTCCAGTTTAAGTCTGGGGTGCATGTGCATCCCCACTAAGTTTTCACACTTTGACCCTGTAGGAAATGGAGTAAGGGTAGGGGCAGTATGAATATTCCAGTGAGAGGAAGCTGAAACAAAGAGGTTATCTGAAGAACTATTGAGTAAATTTGAAAAAACCCAGGATCTGCAGTCCGCATAACAGAGGTTTGCGGGCTGCAGAAGCGGTCAAGGAGTGCACAAATCTGAGGATGATTGTCCAATTCTATTTGGGGGGCATTTTTCAATGCAGGTATTTCCCAGCTGGAAAGGAGACCAAATGGGAGACTGGATCCAAGAGGGCAAAGGGTTAAGAGAGTGGGGAGGTGGTGGGCTGGCTTTTGAAATGAAAGCAGGAGGCATAGAGTCCATCATTTGGAACCACGTTGGAGTATTTTACTGACACTGGTGCTGCAGCATGTTCTGGCTGTGTTGTTAACTTATTTCATAGACTATGACAACAAACCAAGAAGTGAATATTTGTGGCGTAGAAGCAAACAGCAAATCCCTATGCACCCCAAATTGAAGACAAATGCTGAGGCTCTGTGTGCAATCAGACAACATAACAGAGAGTGAAGGGACACACAAGGCCATGCGAGGACCATTCCAGAATCTAAAGGCCACTCAGTCAGGGTTGCCTGATTCCAAGATGGCAGTACAGCTCTTTACACAGGTTAGGGACATGATCTGAAGATCCTTCAGGTAGAAAGACTTCTCCCCAGGGGAAAACCCCTTTTCACAAGGCTAGGGAGGTGAGGCAGAAAACTAATAGTCCCCCTAGGGGTGGGGTGGTAACATGTGGGAGGATCTTATGGAGAGTGAATCTCTTTAAACCCCAACCACGCAGGCTGATCTTAATACCCAAATCTTCCACACATAAACTCACGTTCAAAATTGTGTCATTGTGAAATATCAGGGACGAAGACCAGCTTGAGAATGCTGCAATCGATCACGACGAAGGCTCGATCAGCTACTGTCAATTGGACTGAGGTTATGCTGGGGGCATCCGCGCTATTTAAACTGAACAGCAAAGAAAGACTGTGTTCTTTGCCATCCTCTGACCCATCCGGTGCTGATGGGCCGTGCAGTTCTGGCATGCTGAGAGCTGTTGTACGTCCAGAAGAACAACATGGTGACCGAAAGGGGCTGCATCGAAGCCCGTAAGACTGAACTTGGGCTTTGGGAGACTGCAGCGAGCCACGTCTCCAAAGCAGACAAAAGAAGCGGCGAGATGCTCGAGAATTGTCTTGCGTGTCGGTTGGGCACGGGTGTAGTGAACCAGAAGAGACGGAAAGCTGGTGGTGTGACCTGTCGTGGCAGAACCGAGGGGTCGAACAACTATGCAGAGACCACCAGCAGTAACTGGTCATGAAGAGAAGCAGGCTGCAGAGAAAGCGTGTAGGAAGAAGTTGTAGCAGAGAGTGTGAACCCACGACCCCTGGTGAAACCGGTGAAGAATACCCCGGTGAGAAGGTAATGGTAACATGTATAAGTCGGTGGGGGCAGGAAGATACACAATAGTAAAGAAGCCATTGGAGTACTGAACCAGTTTGTCACACAATTGCCTGTGAAGTTCCACAAGAGTGTGGTACTGGAGAGTAGAGTGGGACTCAGGAAGCATCTTCAATGTCCCAGTGGGGAAAGAATAAAGAATACAAATAAAGCAGAGACTGTGAAAACCTCTGTAAAGGAATTACAGTATTGCTGAGAACTGTAAGAGACAATGGGGAACCGGCTAGGATGTCCTATGTGGGAGTCATTCTCCTAGCCCCACGATAATCCTGGGGAACTGGTTTTTATTTTCTTTTGAGAACCCGGAAATTTATGAAACCTGTGCTTTGAACAACCTGAGAGTCTTTGGCACACTTTACATCCAGGAGAAGGGAGTCACTCTCCTGGGTTACAGCAGCAGCAGAACTTGAATTGACTTATTATAGTGGCAGGGATAGAGTAGGAGTTTTTTTGACTGGGACAGTAGGCCTCATCCTAAGTTTTCCGGTCGGAAACAACGGTGCCAGTAAGCTTACTGGCACTGTTGTTTTCCGGACCGGCCAACTGTGGGTTTGCCTTCTGGAGCCGCTGTGCCAGTCAGGTCTGACCCTGCAGGGCACAGCAGTCACGGCAGGCAAAGCCGTCACAGAAGCACCGACCCTAGTGACAGTGGTTCTGTGTCCCCACTCCCATAGAGTCCTGTGGGACTCTGTGGGAATGTGGATTAACAAAATTGTCGGCGCCTGACTTGTAATAGACCAGTGGCACCGGGAAGTCAGGCGCTGGTAATTTATTACGGGTCCGGCAGCAACCCGTTGGTAGCACCAGCACAGTTACCGCCGGACCTGTGATGAGTCCTTTTGTTTTGGACTTTAACAGACTTCCTGGCGGGCATCCAAGTTTCTTTAGTTTAGGCATGGAAATCCCATTAGAATTAAGGACCGGTAGGTTTGTTTTTGCTGTTTAATTTAATGTGTTGTAATGTTTATAGCTCAAAAGATCTTTATCATAAAATTCACAAAATTACAGTTTCAGTCATATTTCGTTGTACATAATTGCAATCTTTAGATGCATACAATTATTCGACCAAATATTACAAAATTTGCATTTTCATTCCGTTTGCATTTTCAAATACAAGTACTGGTCTGTCTCAAGTGTCAATCACATAAGCGTTAACACTGGAGCATGGGCAGAGTCCCTTTTGGGATTTAGTGGGCTGTGCAAAGGCACAATATTAAAAGGACAATATTAAAATTTAAATAGTGTTTAGACATAGTCACAAGAGCTACTTTGAGCTCCGGACATTATTTCCAACTTTGCCCATCCTTATGATTATGCCATTAGCATACCCCTACTATGTAGCTCACCTGAACTGAGGGGGTCTTCATGTAGGCCTATAGTTGCCAGTAAAAGATCCTGCAGGCAGCGTAAATGGTTCATTTTATCCCACAGCTTTCTCCTATTTACTGTATGAAAGGCTGCCCAGAAATCTATCATAGCAACATATAGACCAGGCTGCCCCTTAGTTTTTGCCCTTCTGGTCAAGAAATAGAGTAGCCATAGGCAGTGAGATGTTCCCGAGCCTGCTCTAAATCCCATTTGGAAATCACTCAGAAGGCCTGTCACCTGCACCCAGTGGGATAGTTTGTAAAGTAGTAAAGATGCAAACATTTTCCCAGTCGAGTACAACATGGCCAAGAGTCGGACGTTCTTGGGACATATTCTAGGCAGTTTCTTATGTATTGGGACCAGAATCGATTGCACCAACAATCAGGGATCAAACCCTCCTCAGACACCCTCTTGAATAGGAGATACATACGATATCCCCAGTATGCCATGTTCTCTTTTATGATTACATTGCAGAGTCCATTTGGGCCGGGAGCTCTGGAATCTTTTACTACAGATATTTGTAGCATGATCTCGGCATGCGTAAAGTTCAAAACAAACTTCTCCCGGACCAAGGTGATCCTCCCACTGGGGGGCATGGGTCATAGAAAACCTCAGACACATGTCTGGTCTAGTCCTGCTCACCGATAGTGCAGATCCCACGGGTAGTAAAATGTGAGTTGAAGGAGCTGAGCAATTGCCACAACTTACCAGATATTGCCATTGCACAGTTTTACCTAAGGTGACATGCTCACGCACCCACCTGCGATATTGGTTTTTAGCCAATTGCTTGAAGGCTAACACCTCCTCTATAGTGCTGCAAGTCTTACCAATCATACACAACTCGTTTCTGATAATACTCTTATCTTCACAAATTATTTTGTCACACCAGTACTATTTAATGGATTGATTTAGGAAGTTTGGTATCTGTTTTGGACCACCAATTGAGAAGTGCAGTCTTTAATCCACTTTTCAATCTCGGCTGCTGTAATTCTAGTTCCCATAAGTGGAAGGTTATCTGCTTGTTTTGAGAAGATAGCAGCCTTCCTTAAACTCTTCGCTGTCTGGTGAATCCTATTGTCCCCTTGCTTAAATTGTAGTTCCCCAACAACCCCCAGATGGTGGGTCTCTAGGGGGCACTGGACCTTCAAGGTAAGAATGGCGTGGTTGCTGTAAATTGTTTTGAAAGTTTCAAGCTTCCTAACCATCGGGGCTGCCACAGAATTACAAAAGAAGTAGTCAAGCGTTGAACGCTTTGTCCCTAATTTCCAGGTTGTTTTACTTTGGTATCAGGTCCCAGTGTCAATCCTGCAGGAGAAGACGAATAGCCCACCAAATCCCCCTATCTGGTACACCCAACAGTTAGTTGTACAACTATTGAGTTTATCAGGCTGGGGAAAGGGGATTGGAGAAAAAAAACGGTCAGGACTTCTCTGGTCCCTTCTCTCTCTCTCTGATGCCCTGGATCACTGGACGTCCTGCAATAATACAGCATGGTTTAAGTATTTAATCACATTACATCAGTATTGGAAATAAATCATTCCTCCCAACTCCCTTTGTTACCAGACAGCCTCTACCAATTGCTTAGAGGCACTTAAAATGGATTTGTGTGTTTTTAACTCTGCTTCTGCCTTTACAGCTTAACCTTAGAAACTCTCTCTCTGCCAGTTACTCAATGTTGCTTCTTTGTCAAGACTTTCACTTTTCTCTACTGTGCATTAGTTCTTCTGTGTGCGCTCTCAATGATAAAATACTTCAGCTAAACTTGAGTTTCTTTTATTGTACGACTTTTATGCTAGCAAGCCTTCAAGTTCAGTTCATGCGCTAGCAATCACAACCTTTTAGAATTTCCTCAATTCATTGCTTCAAAGATTGAGAACCCTTTTCAGAGATACTTGGATTCTAGATTAAAATGAGAAATGTGTTCGCAGCTGTGCACTGACCGAATCTCTCATTCATATTTCAGTCCCAAAAATACGCTGCCACTTACTGCGTACATGTGTTGAACCCTTGCGAGTAAGTGCTGACTTTCTGTGCTGGATTTAATGAAAGATAAGTGTTCCTTTGCACCGGCCAATCAAAATGAAATGACTCCTCAGCTAATGGCCTTGAAGGGAAAAGCTCCTTAGAATGTTCCCGTAACGGCTCCACTGGAATCTGCAACGTGCTGAACAGCTGCGGAGACTACCTAACTCGTCGTAGCAGGCTCTCACTTCCTTACTCACGTCATGTTACGCGCGTCATTAGGTGCGCTCCTCTAATGCGGGTGGATTAACACGACGCATACATAAACATTGCAATGCTTACAAAAAAGAAAGTCACATGCGCGAGCTGGCACCAGTTTCTTTACGTTTATAAACGGAAGGCTGGCACGCGCAATTTAATCCAGTTGGGAAACAACAATAAGGCAGCAATGTAATTTAGTTGAAGAACTTCAGTAAAAAATAACTACTAATAAATATAACTTGCAAACTTTTCTTCCACTGTCTTGAAATAAAGATGTACATAGATTCCTTTTGAAATTTTGAACTTGAGATTAACTATAAAGCAAGTCTTTTCCTCAAAAACTTGAGAGGGAGTCTTTGGCCTTTCCTGGAAATGTCTTCTTCAATATGTGGTTCTTGTGGTTTCTTTTCCTAAATCTCTAGTCTTCCTCTGGAGCTCTTTGAACGCTGTGACCAATCTTAATGGGATCTTGAATGAAAGGCAGTTTAGAACCTCTCCTGAGGTTCCAAACTGCATCACTGTTGCATCACAGTTGTCGTTAGCCAATCATTGCTGACCAGGAAGTTGGCCATCCTGGACTGGGAGAACTGCAGCTGACTAGCATTAAGTCAAGGAAAAAACTATGAACTCAATCCCAACTCCACCTAAATCAGCAGTTTAGAAATCTCAGAACCCAGGGACCTGACAGTGGACATCGCCCTCTGTCCTTCCATTCAACACAAACTGTCCCAATCTAGTATGATATCAACCCAGGCTGCTTAACGGAATTATTTGCCGGTTTATAAAATAGAGACCTACTCTTTACATAGACGGTTTTCACGGTTTTGAGTAATTCATTGTTGAAATCCACACCTACATAGATCTGGTCATGTTCGTTGGCATTTTTTATGTCTCCATTCAAACATTAGATGACCGATTGACCAGCGGATACCTACAGGAGTGTTGTCAGGCACCCTGCCATTTAGACGCACAACAGCTAGTGATATTAATCACCCGGGGCTACCTGCCTTCTTATATTCAATTCAGAAGAGATACCTGACCTCTAGCCTTGATAAAGACCTTGAGTTGGTCGAAACACGTGTCGACACCCATGGTGATAAATAAAGATCCAAATGGTTTCAAACTTAAACGAGTGGACTATACTCTTTATGATGAACCGTGCACAACGGAAGCATTTATAAGAGTGTGTACAAGCGCCAATTGTGTAGGAATCCAACACAAACCTAACTTATCTCGATTTGAGGCACAGAACACTGTCCCTATGGTGTCTACAACCGGCTGCATGTACAATCAAACCTAATATTTTATGAGAAGTAAGGCGCAGTAACCACCTGTTCTTGGTGCTCTCATCACTTTCTGAATTCGATGATATCAGTTTTTGATAAGCCAGGAGGATCATATACGTTAATGACGTTATTAAATGTGTATAGCAATCATCATGGCACCATTTGGTCAGTCTCTTCATTCCTTGTCACCACAAATGCCAATTGACTCAGACCAATCCCTAACCATGTAGGAAGTTTAATTGCAAAATATGTTGTGGCGCCCAGTGGAGAACTCCCATCACTCTTGGGTAAATCTTTTTTTTTTTTATTTGTTTTTATTTAGTTTAAAGTTCAAACCTTATGCACTATATAACATATTATAATGTAACAAAGAAAGTTAAAGACACATGAGAATACAGAAGTAGAATGAAATAAAATACATGGCATGGAAGAAAAAATGTATTTAAAAAACGTTGCATGTTATACATTTTTGTACAAACATTTCATATTGCAAATTTGGCATATTTCATTTCGACATAAGATACCTCTTAACTCCCCTTAACAAATTAATTTAGCTCTATGGAAGATCGTCAAATTTGCGATTTACATTTGGTGACCCTCCTCCGTCAATTTTGATTGCTCTCTTCCAGATATAGAAGGCAGCACCAGTATGAATCATATTTTCTGCCATATATGTGGCAGACTAAAATTGATCAGTTTGAATCATACTTAGATCACATACAAAGTTTCCATAGGCTTTGCGATACCATACCTGTAATTTCTCACATCCTGTAAGTGAGTGTCTGGCAGATTCTGTCTCCCCTTTACAATGTCTTCAGTCTTTCTTCCATTGCTAAACCCGACCAAGCTCCTGGGTATTCCCTACATGGTAATGTCTTAAATCTAAGAAGGAGAATAAAACGTATCAGGCTTCTGTTTCCAGTCTTAAACAAGTATTGTCTAGGAGTCATAGGTTTTATACCTTGAAGTACATAGGTCGAATAGCGTTTCTTTTTTGACAGGTAGGATAGATTAGAATGTACATCCCACTCAAATGCTTTCTTTTTTAGATGGTTGTAGGTCGCAATCATTTCACATGTCGGTATGGGCATCATCATGTTAATTTCCATGAGGAAAGGGAGAGTCACTCCTCTTAAATGTGACAAATGTGTTCAATTTATCACGTATCAACATGTTATTGCCAATCAGGCCCATGAGACTCAATCCCTCCCCCTCTTCCAACATAATTTTCATATAAAGCTTGCTGCACCATATTTTCCAAAACTATTTTAAGGAGACCAGCCCCAGTTCACTTTGTATTGCTTCAATTGGGGTCGATCTTGGGAGTCCCAGAAGTGGTTTCCATAGCTTACCTTCTAATTTCCTGAGGTTTTCCATTTCTGAGTCTCCCACCGTTTACAGTGCATATAAGGCACGGGGGATAATACATCTCTTATATATTTCAAATTACCCTTCAATGGAATATCCGCCTTTGCTTAACATATACTTTTTCATAACATTCAATTTTTTAAAGACTTTTGTCTTAACCATCTCGAAATAGAAATCTTTTGGCGGGAGATTCATAATGGGGATCCCCAGATTAGGGTATATATCAACTACCTCAAGAGCGTTGTTATTGATCTTCCAATTATATGATCTTCAATGTTTTGCCCTTTTTGAGCCCCTGAAAACCATCACCTTCGTTTTACTTTTATTTATGCTTAAGTTATTTTCTTTAGAATAAAGGTGTAGGATTTCGAGCATCTTCTGTAACCCCCCGCAGAGTTTTGTCTAATAAAGTACCAATGTCAGCATACATGAGACCGTTTATACCAAAACCCCCCCACTTTTGGAGGGAATTTTTTTTTATTCCAATAAATCTGTCCCAGATATCCGACACATAAAAACTATACAACACCGGGGAGGTAACAAAGCCCTGTTTAAGGCCTAAGTTAGTTTTAATTTAAGGGGAGATTTTTTTGCCTTTAACCAAACGGATGGTCACAGTAGTTTCTTTATGCATTTCACGTAGGAAATATAGAATCGTGGGACATACCTTCCTATCAGCTAATTTTTTCCAGAGTCTTTCCCTGTCGACACAGTTGAACGCCTTGGAATAGTCAATGTAACAGGCGTATAGTTTAATGTCTTTTTTTATCCAATGTATCTGAAATTATGTGTTTTAGCATTACTAAATTATCGAGAGTACTATAATTCTTTCGAAACCAGTTTGTTGGATTGGTATAAGATCATTTTCATTGCTCCATATGGTTAAACTACCTATCAGTAGGGATAAAAAAATGTTACAGGTCCTATCTATCGATCATGGCTAATAAGCGATAGTTTTCTGGGTTTTTCCTATCCCCTTTTTGTAAATCTGGACAACCATCGCCTTTCACCAATTTTCCAGAATAGTCCCACTTTCCCAAATATTCGAGAATATAAGGTGCAAAAATACTGCCCATTTTCTTGGATTTCTTTTCAATACGACATTCGCCAAACCGTCCGGTCCCGGGGCTCTGGAAGATTTCATTTTATTTATAATTGTTAGTATGTCCTGGACCTCGTAGGGATATATCTGATGTCTGTTTATCACACGTTCATCATTTAAAGAGGCAGATCTATCCTCCACATAGAGAAGGTGGGATGCCTATTTTTCCCATGCATTTTGACCTACGTAATTATATTCTTTATGCGGATCTTCTAATAAATATTGTCGGTAAAGGTACCAGAATTTCTTGGTATCATGTGTTTTGCAGATTACGTATATAATCTTCCAATTTGCATTGTTGACATTATCTTTATATGACTTCAACAAATTTTTAAATCTGGTCTTAAAGTATTTAATTTATAGTATCTTTATCTCTTCTGTTTGTGTGGGGTTTCTTTTAATATTCTTAATTTCTCTTCTTTTTTTTCTCTCTTCTATTTGGCTATCGTACTTATTTGAGTGTGGCTTTCCAGGTTTATGATGGATACACAGACTACAGTTTTCCTTTTGGATCATGCCCAAAAAATTACCTACAATTTAGAGGCTATTTTGTGCTATCTCTTGACCTTCCAGGGAAAGTATATGAAACCTATTGTTACATTTTTCCAAATTTGTCTCAGGATATTAATGGCGTCACCACTATCCCATTGGCTAGAGGTTTGTTTTAATAATTTACGTACAAGTGCTTTATGATCACTCAACGGGGTGGATATATGATAAAAAAAGATCTGACAATTTTGTTTATCCACTGGCTGACAAACATATAGTCTAATCGTGAGCTGGTTTTACCATTGGACCAAGTGTCTTTATCAGGAGTATCTTTGTCCAGTTCTAGGTATTTAATCCCCCAGTTAGCAAGAAGTTTTAACCAGGTGATTCCATTCATGAATTGGGGTTGTCTTGCAATTAGGCCCCAATTATCCAAGTACAAAATGTGCCATGTGTATAAGTTTGTTATCTAATAGGTTCCACGTATTCATTGTATCTTTGGCTACTTCACAATGAGCATTGAAATCACCCATAATTAATACTTCTGATTTAAGGGATTCCACTAACCAGCTTTCCATAGTGGCTGTAATTGTCTCACCTATACTTGCCAAGTTTACCGCGCCTGGGCGAGAATATACATTTATAATTAAAATTTCACCAAGAAAGTTTGTGTTGCCAATAATGGCACCCATAACAAAAGGGCAGTGAATAGAGCATTCATAGATTATAACGGAGACATGGTCTTTAACCCCAATACATAAGCCTCCTGCCAAACGTCCCTTTTTTCCTCCAACTGCGGATTTGCAAATAATGTTATATCCATCCAATAGTAACGTTCCCACCCAGGTCTCCAGTAGGGCAAATACATTGCTGTCTTTTAGGAGCTTAATTCCATCTATATGCTTGATGGAATTATAGCCTCTGCTATTCCAAGAAAGAAGGGTGAGTCCCATGCCATTGGCCTCATCTCAATAATTGGGGAAGTATTCTCTATCTGAGATCCATAGATCCAGTATTTAGTTCCACCCGTCTCCTCCCCTTTTTGTTTTCTGAGATATATTTAGGGGCATTTTAGTTTCAGGTATAGTCTATTTTGTTACAAAGAAAAATTTCAAATTTGGTACCCCATAATAATTTTGAGTGTTCCCTAATTAGGTCTATCATCACTGCGGTCCCAAATTGGACGATAACCCAGTTTTCCCAACTACCCTCTTTGGGTAATATCACTAGGTCAATATCTAATGATTTGATGGTATATAGTTGCAGAATCTTGTGTAATTGTTCCAATAGCCAAGATCTGTTCATGAAAGGGCTCTCCTCAGAGGTTTGTTTTTGTATGATTTTGATACTTTTACCCATCATACAGTTTTCCTGCTTTTGCTCAATAGTATAATTTTTGCTTTGGTTTTTATACATGGCTAATATTTCCATAATATATATTTCGAATGGATTGTGTACTCCCACGTATTCCTCATCTTATGATAATTTGTTATCTCCAGCTTTGCTGCTTCGGGAAAAAAAATTCTCGGTAGAGGGCGCTGTGCTCGAGGTCGTGGCGTCGATTGTCCCTCGACGGTCTCCGTACCGTGTCGACGTCACTGATGGTATAAGTAGCTCGAGCCGCGCCCGTTGCTTCAGTTCTGTTTTTCCGATCGCTTTGCTATCGTGAACGGCGCGCTCCGAGATTTTCTTTGTGAAAATGTCATCTTCTTCAACTCCTTCGACACCCAAGACTGGGTTCAAGAAGTGTATCGATTGTGGATCGAAAATGTCAATCACTGATCCTCAACGAGTTTGTCTCTGGTGTCTCGGTTCTAGTCACCGAACCTCCGACTGTGGTTCCTGTCAGTCCATGACCGAGAAGCCCCTTTGTGAGAGGAGAGGTAAACTGTCGGTGGGGAGGGAAGCCTCTAAGAAGGCTGTGTCCAAAAAGCATAAGAAAGCGACCGATTCAAAAGGATCGGATCGACATAGACACTCCAAGAGATCTCGATCTAGGAGTAGTCGAGACACTCTTCTTCCTCGTCAAAAAAACAGAAGAGGAGACATAGATCTCCCTCATTGTCATCTTCTGAGTCGACCGAAGAAATTCGATGTCCGACAAAATCGGATTCCCCCAGAAAATGGGAGGAATTCCGTAAAAAGATGATGGAGGTTTTCGAGAATGCGGCCCCGACCCCTTCGAAAGAACCTCGGAAGAGCCATTCCTCTAAAGTCACTCCATTGGACGACAAAGAGAAGTCGAGAACTACCTTGGTAAAAGCCAGTAGCATCAGAGATACTCGAGTCGACGCCAAGTCGTCGAAGACTCCTCCAGAGTCGAGCACATCTTCGGTGCCTCATAAAAAGCTCAAGTCATCGAAGGCTTCGACGGCTTCATCGACGCCATCGGCGTCGACTGCTTCAGCATCGAAGCCAAGAGCGTCTTCGACACCTGTATCGAAGTCTTCTTCGAAGTTTTCGAAGTTCCCGTCGACAACCTCGAAGGATTTTTCTACTCCTTCAAAGGAAATTGTTGAGGAAGAAAGGAGATTTACTCCGTTGCCCAGAACAGACTTTTTTAAAGCTATCTCCTCAATTTATGAGGAATCTGGCTGGGAGGAAGACAAAGTCACTCCCTTTGGAGTTTCATATGGCACAAGACAAGTTCCTGAGGAACACATTGATCAGGAATCTAGAATGAGAGACCTGAGTGATACTCTACATTCTGCTAGTGGAATTGACACCTCCCCAGAGTTAGAATTTGCCAAACCTGACCCTGCAGAACATGCAGACTCAGGGTACAGAGGTCTTATGAACAGGGTAGTAGAATACATGGGTTGGGGTAACACTTCACCCGTGTTTGAACAGGAGGACATGACAGATATAATTGTCAAAGGTCCCCAAAAAGATCCAGTTCTCCCCTTTCATAGGGCTCTTCAGAGAACAGTAGAAAAAAATTGGGAAAATCCTGATAGCATTGCTGCTACAAATAGTAATTTCCCAAAGAAATACAGACCAGCTGGTACGGATCCTGAATATTTAAACAGACATCCGACTCTAGAAAGTCTGGTTATTCAGGCTGCAGCCACAGCAAAACAAACTGCATATCCCACTATCCCTCCGGATAGAGAGGACAAGAAAGTTGATGCCTGGGTCCGTAAAGTTTTCACTTCAGGTAGCATGGCCCTGAAATCGACAAATGTCACCTGTACCCTGGCCAGGTTTACCCATACCCTGTGGGACTGTGTGGGACTGTATTTCGGCGGCGGCTGAGCATATTCCGGAAGGCGAGGAAAGGGAAGGCTTCCTGAATATAGTCAAAGACGGAAAGGAGGCAATGGGGGAATGTCTCCAGTCTGGACTGGATACTGCTGATAGCATCAGCAGATCCATGGCTACAAGCACTGTGTTGCGCAGATTTGCGTGTTTGAGGAAGTCGGGGTTTGCACAGGATGTGCAATCCAGACTCCTTAACATGCCCTTTGATGGCTCGAGGCTATTTGGCAGTAAGGCTGACGAAAGCCTAGAAAAACACCAGACCTCGAAAGCGACAGCTAAATCTCTTAGTGCCTCCATGCGCCTGCCTCAGAAAACCTATTCAGGATCATCTTCCTGGAGAGGTCGTTCTTTTCGCTACTACTCCTCATTTGGTAGAGGAGGAGGACAGGCTTCTCAAAGAGGCAGAAAAAACTTCCCTCGTGGTGGACGAGGAAGAGGTGCGAAATCAGCCTCAGGAGCGGCATCTTTGCCCTCAGCCACTCCTGCAGCCGCCTCCAAATCTCTCTGAGACCTTGCTCCACAAGACACCAGTGGGAGGCAGGATCTCTCAACATCTGAAGGAATGGCGAGGCATTACCTCAGATGTTTGGGCACTGGAAACAGTAGCTCAAGGTTACTGTCTCCCCTTTCTAAAAAGGCCTCAGAATCATCCACAGGGAGCCAACTCCGTAAAAAATTCCAGACCCGCTCCTGTTCCAGGAAATTTTAACCCTGCTAGAGAAAGGTGCCATAGAACAGGTACCTGTAGCGGAGAGGAACAGGGGTTGGTACTCCCCATACTTTCTCATCCCAAAAAAGGACGGAGGATTGAGACCCATCTTGGACTTAAGAAACTTGAACATGTTCCTCAGGAAGGACAAGTTCAAGATGGTGACCCTTTCTCAGATCCTTCAGGCTCTACAACTCCAAGACTGGTTGGTATCATTGGACCTTCAGGATGCTTACTTTCCTGTGCCAATCCATCCAGGGCACAGAAAGTACCTGAGGTTCGCGATTGGCAATTCTCATTATCAGTTTCGAGTTCTGCCATTCGGGTTGACCTCCGCCCCGAGGGTTTTCACCAAACTGTTGGCGGTTGTGGCAGCAAGTCTCAGGAGAGGAGGAATTCACATATATCCCTACCTGGACGACTGGTTGATCAGAGCAAGTTCCCCAGAACAAGCTCAGGAACATCTTTCGATCACCTGCCACTTCCTCCACAAACTGGGCTTCTCCCTCAATTTCAAGAAGTCCCACGTGATACCAACCCAGAAACTCCAGTTTATGGGAGCCTCTTGGACAGTGAGAGCTCTCCACATCCAGCAGATGGTAACGAAGTTTCAGAATGCCCAACATCTACCGGCCTTCGATTTTCTCAGGTTGCTCGGCCTCATGGCATCCTGCATTTTCCTAGTACCAGAGGCCAGGTTGAGAATGAGATCCCTTCAATGGGCACTCAGAACTCAGTGGTCCCAGTTCTCAGGGAATATGTCGGATCTTCTGCAAGTCCCGAGCGCAGTTGCTCAGGATCTACTATGGTGGGCTTGCAACGACAACATTCTCAAGGGAGAATCCTTTTGGCAACCATGGCTGGAGATAACAGTAGTGACGGACGCCTCACTCACGGGGTGGGGAGCACACACCAACGATCTGACAATCAGCGGTCGTTGGTCTCCATCGGAGTCCAAACTACACATCAACCTATTGGAGCTGAGGGCAATCAGACTAGTGCTGAAGGCCTTTCTGCCCTCTGTACAGGGAAAGAATGTCCTGATAATGACGGACAACACAGTGGCCATGTACTACCTCAACAAGAGAGGAGGAGTAGGGTCACTACCACTGTGCAAAGAGGCAATGCAGCTCTGGTCCTGGGCGATACGAGAAGGAATCTCTCTATCGGCAATTCACCTAGCCGGAGAGCAAAACAAAGCGGCAGACGCTCTGAGCAGGCAGAGCACAGTCTCCCACGAGTGGGAGCTAGCTCAGGAAGTCCTTCAAGAGATCTTCGCTCTTTGGGGAACCCCTCAAGTGGATCTGTTCGCCACTGTGATCAATCGGAAGTGCGAGCAGTACTGCTCAAGGTAATTTCCTCAAAGAGGAGCTCTGGGAGACGCATTCGTAGTGGAGTGGAAGTTTCCACTGCTGTACTCGTTTCCCCCAGTCCCTGTGATTCCTCAAGTAATCAGGAGGTTGAGAAAGTTCAGGAAAACCATGATCCTAATTGCCCCGGATTGGGCCAGGAGGACGTGGTACCCGGACCTTCTAGACATGTCCATCTGCCCTCCAATACGTCTTCCGCAAAGAGAGGATCTTCTCTCGCAAGAGGAAGGTCGGGTTCTCCATCCAGAGGTCAAGACACTCCACCTTCACGCATGGTTTCTGAGAGGTTGAGATGCAAGGATTGGGATCTTCTGGATGACGTAATGGAGATCTTGCTTTCGGCCAGAAGGCCAGCAACAAAATCTTTACACTGATGTCGCTGGAACAAGTTCAGTAACTGGTGCAAAGATAAGAATGTGGACCCTTTTCAATGTGGCACCCCAATGGTGCTTTCTTTCCTACTGCATCTAGCCAATCTGGGGCTCCAGATAGGGACAATTAAAGGATACCTTGCTGTGCTGTCCATTTTCAAGCACACCTCCAGAAGAGGTTTCATATTTCAAAATTCCATTGATCATTCAATTCTTAAAGGGGCTTACTAATGTATACCCCCCAGTATCTTCATGTCCCAACTTGGGATTTAAATCTAGTACTAACATTCTTGACTTGTATACCTTTTGAGCCTATGCATTCCTGCCCATTGAGGCTCTTAACATTAAAAACTGTACTTCTTGTGGCCTTGTCATCAGCCCGCAGGGTTAGCGAACTTCAGGCTCACTCATGCAAACCGCCATTTACTACTTTTTATAAGGATAAGTTAAACCTTCCTTTTTACCGAAGGTAGTTTTAGACTTCCATTTGTCGCAAAAGATAATATTACCAACTTTTTATCCTCCTCCTCATTTGGGAAAGGAAGAGGAGAGATTGCACAGACTAGATCCCAAGAGGGGTCTTACCTTCTATATCTCAAGAATGGCTAAATTGAGGCACGATGACCAACTATTTGTGGGTTATACTGGTCATAAACTAGGATTATCTGTAACAAAACAGACCATATCCCGCTGGATCATCTTAGCCATAACTGAATGCTACAGGTTAGCAGGAAAAGACCCACCAGATGGGCTTCGTGCCCATTCTACAAGGGGTATGGCTACTTCTACGGCTCTAAAGAGGGGAGTCCCGGCAGCAGATATTTGTTAGGCTGCTACTTGGAAAACAATACACACTTTTGTAAAACATTATTGTTTGGATACTGCCTCCTCTAATGAGGGTTTATTTGCCAAGGCAGTTCTGCATTTTGTCCATGAAAACTGAAAACTAATACTCCCACCTCCAAAATTACTACTACTATGGGAGTCCATCATAAGATGAGGACTACGTGGGAGGACACAATCCATTTGAAGAACAAGTTACTTACCAACTGTAACGTTCTTTCGACTAGATGTTCCTCCCACGTATTCCTCATCGACCCTCCCATCCTACCCAAAGTACAGTTTACGTTTTCTTACACTTTCACGAAGTGTGCATCAGTCATGGGGCACGCCTGGGTGTTCCTCCTATATGTGTTCATCGGAAAAACAGAACTGGAGCAACGGGCGCGGCTCGAGCTACTTATACCATCAGTGATGTCGACACGGTACCGAGACCGTTGAGGGACCATCAACGGCACAACCTCGAGCACAGCGCCCTCTGCCGAGAATTTTTTTTTCCGAAGCAGCAAAGCTGGAGATAACGAATTATCATAAGATGAGGAATACGTGGGAGGAACATCCAGTCGAAAGAACGTTACAGTTGGTAAGTAACTTGTTTATCTTTTTCATATGTTTTTAGGGATAGTGCAGCTCTACTAATTATTATATTTAGGCATTTTATATTTTCTCTTTTCAGTTATTTCTACATTTTCAATATCACTTTCCAAACACCCTTCATTCTTTTCTTCTTCCTCTACATCTTCAGCTTCTGTTTCAGCAATCTCCTGAGGGGTATTTTTTTGCCATTTTACTAGAGTGCCCTCTTTTATTGTTGGAATTCTATTATTTTCACTGGTTTTATTACACTTATTTGAGAGCTCAAATTGGTCCCATATTTCTATAAAATCCATGTCAAAGAGGGGTGTTTCTGCTAGAGCTGCACAGTTTCTTTTTGTGTGCTTCTTCTTATTCATGCTTATTTTATTGCCCCAACTTTTAATAATTTTATAATTTTTTTCGTTTTCGTCTTGTGCGTTTCTTAGAACCCTGGGAAGGATTTCAATTTTCTTCTGTGATACTTTCATTACTTTCAATTTCTATATATATCAATTTGCTATCCTCCACCAGGACCCTTTCTATCTCATTCTTCTGATTTTCAATTGTCATATCAATTCTGGAGCAGAGTTCGCTCAGAGCCCTTGAGTTTTCTTCTGCCTCCCCCTGCTCGATCTGTGGTGTTTTCTTTGGGGGTGCTTTTAGGTCCTCTATCATTAACCACAAAGCTCTTTTATTTTCGACCGATTCAATAACCAGTTCTTTAATCTTATCTTGGTCTTTCATTTGTTTTGTGCATATTCCAAGCAATATATCTAAAGTAATTGTTATGGCATCACATTTTTCATTCAAGCTTAGGAACTTTCCCAATTTAGTCTCCAAAATTATATTCAATGAACTGCCATTAAGGCTGCGTGGACTCATCTCCTACAGTACTCACTTCTTCGGCTTCAGCATATTTCTTCAGGTCTGGAGTGGCCGATGGGTCTATGCCAATAACATTTCCCATGTCTATAACTTTTTCAATGCTATTCTCTTATAATGGTGCTATAGGGCCGGAATTATGTCCCAGGGATTGGTGCCTAAAATCATGTACCAAATTCAAGAGAATTGTTAACAATCATGGAGCTATTTTCGGTTGGCCCAATGTAGATTTACCTTTTTACAGAAAGAATTGTGTTTTGGGTACTGTCCTTTTGTGTATTTCCCAGTTTCCCTGTTCCCTTTTTGGGTTTTATTTTATTTTCAGTAGTAATGGTTTGATATATTTTTTGCTCTCGGATTTTATGAGCGTAATTTAGGGGCCATCCTGACTACAGTCAGCAAGAGGAATTGGTCTTATGAACTAAAGTGCGATTGGTAAGGAAGGTTTTTTCACAGAATTTTCCGACAATGAAAATATGTCTACTTAATTGTCACTATACGTATATTTCCCGATAAGTTCCACTATCGCAAAAGCACAGAAGATAGGGATTATATAGAAGTTCTTATACTTCGAATTGTTCAGAATCCTGATATAACTACCCTGAGCTAGAGAAAGGAAATTTAGACTATTTGAGAGGGTCTAGTTGTCCAAAGAAAAAAAGAAAAGAACCAGAATATAGAGTATTATAGAGTGTTTGCGTAGTAATAAAATTCAGTGGTCCCTCCAAAAATGGGAGGTCACTGCAGTGCAATTGTGCATTTAAAACACGCTATAATACTCAGCGCCAAATTTTCAAATCCTGCATATAGAAGGTTTTAATTTGGCCAACCAAAAGCGACAAGAGCTAAAATGTAATATTATATGAGCGTTAAAGAACATTAAAACTTAACATATCATGGGTTTTACACAAGTAAACATGTTATATTATAAAAATACATATAAGAATTTCATTTGATGCCATATAAAAACACAGTGCCTTAATTTTAATCTCTCTTTCATACAACACATATCAAATAAGCCAGTAGGCCTAAAAAGACAGAAAAGGGGAAAGGGATAGATGAAAGGAGAAGGTGAGTTGCAATATAAACTTTCAAGGCAGCATTAATATTCAATCTTTTGATTAGTGAGCTGAGATACCTGTGTGTTAAATGTAGAATTACAATTGGTAAACCAAGTAATTTCTTCTACCAGGTGGAGGATAGAACTTAGCAGCCTCCAGTCAAGTGTCAAATACCACAAAGTGTCTGATTTAAGTTATTTGGGCTTTTTCCCGAGAAAACACCAATTTATTTATGGTCAGAGACGGGGCACGAACTGCCCTAGTCCGACTTTTCGGCCCCCCCTCCAACCGCTCTGCCAGAGAGTAACAATCTGTGCATTGATGTTGATGTTGGGATTTCCCAAGGCAGAAATGTCCGTTTTTGAATTATCGTGATAGATCTCACCGTAATAGTGGACTTGGGCACTGTTCTGTGGATGAATAAGCAGATTTTACTTTCCGTCCCGCTCCCAGTGTTTCAATGGCGGTTGTTTTGTAATTATAGGGGGGATTGTGCCTTAGCAGCGCAGCCCGCAACCAGCCAAACAGCCCAAACAGTAGGCGCGACGTCTTTAGAGCGGTGGCGGGCTTAACACTGCAAGGGTGCTGGTCAGGTAGTTTTTTCCATTTACGGCCTCAAAGGGGCGGGGCCAAAGTTCCTTTGGTAGTTGCGAGCGCAATAAAGAAGCAGGCGCAGCTCGCAGTAAATACCAGCAAAATTCACAAATACAGCGCCCTGAGAGCGGCGACAGGATTAACCAGGGTAAATGGGTAAATAATCATAAAAAAAGATACAAAAAATTTAAATGGGAGTACCAAAGGAAAATATGACTGGACACTCCTGTCCGAACAATCGAAATGTGTTTTTTTTCACATGCACCCTGCCTCTGATTGCCACAACTTCCACTCTGTCTCAGCTCTTTGAAAAAAAATAAAGTATTTAATATGAACCATACAAAATATAAAAACATTACAAATGCTAGTCTCTAAGACTGAATCTCCTCTCATACAACACCTGACAGCTACATACAAACATAACAATATACTGTTAGAGCAGGTAGAAGGAAACTGAAGGTCGTAGGAGAAAGGCAAGAGAAGGGGAACCATCAGGATGGAGGAACGGTAAAATGGGGAGAGGGGAGGCATTGGAAAAAGAAAGAAAAATTATGAATAGGAGAAGACTGCAAAGAACTACCAGTATACCTTGAGTTCCAGGAAACCCTGTATCTGGCCACAACATGAGAGCCCAGAACTAACAGGTGAGTCTGGAGGTGGGATGGGGAGCCAGTGAGGTGGTTGAAGTGGAGCAAGGTCAAGATATTTGGACTATGGTCACTGAAAGCCTTACTATTCTTAGGACATGCACTGAAAAAGCCCCAACCAAGCCACTCCTAATGGGCACACCCGAGAGGGTAGCCAGTAATCCTACACAGGACCTGTTGTCTGTAGTAAGATCTCCAGTGACGCTAAATTAAACTTGTCCAGAGGAGGCACTATTGATAAGTGAAGCTGGAGAAGAAAGCAGTCAAGCCGGTAGCCGAAGGTCGGATCTGGTTGAACTGGTGAGTTCACCAAGTATACCAACAGCACTTCCCCAGTGGTCCAGAGCCACAGGTCACCAACCGGGGGCTCCCTTGGGTACTTGTTACCAAAATGTGATGTAATGGTTGAAGAGACCAGAGGGAAAGCACAACCTGTAGTACGCTTCACAATAACAAGGAGCATAGGAAAAGACTTGCGTGACACTGAGCATCCAAGTTTGCCGGTGGGGGCCACAGATCTCCTGGCAGGCCTGACTTGCCTGGAGTTCAGGCCCCTACTGACAAATAAATGCCTGAATCACTGGCACTGTTACTATCAGTGCTGCTGATTCAGGCAATCCCATCCCATGGAGACCTACGGGACTCTATGGGAATGGGAACATACCGGTTCTCAGCTGTCCATATTATTCCGGTAATACCAATATATCGGGCGGCAGTGAGGCAGGTTTGCTGGATACCGGCAAAACTATGAGGGCAATTGCCTTTTTGAAGGGTGGCAAAGAAGCCCTGAAAATCTGCCCTTGACCAACATGAAAGAAATGAACAGTCGCTTGAGAATCATCTGCAGTCTTCAAGTGCAGAAAACTATCAAAGGAAATGTCCTATGAACTCTGACTGAAGTTTGTACTATGATGACGGCCCTGGTAGAGGCTGGTCCATTGCCTTGTAAATCCTCCCTACACATATTTCTTTCGCCGTCTCTATATTTGCAGAGACTGATTCTATCTTGATTTTCACTTTTGCTCCTATCGGAGTGTGTAGCACAATAAAATCTGGTTTGCCATCTCAAGTTTATGTTTACACCTTTGTTGGTCCACTTCCCTGTGACAGTACATAGTAATTAGAGACGGGGGAGCCAGAAATTTCATGTGGACGGCCAAGCGATGGGGTCTGGTCACTTAGGGACCAACACAAGGGGAGCCTGCAACCCATCACAGATAAATGCCAACATGCTCCAGTCTATTCAGGAGATGGTTGTCCACTGCTGTTTTGTTTTATTTTATTATTATTATGACACTTGTTCCTGATTTTTATGGTAACATCCAGAGCTACAAGTGCCAGAATGCAAAGAAAAATGGGCTAGACTAACATTACACAGATGGAAAGGGGTACAATGGCAAGCATGCATCTATGTGCTTATTCATGGCTTTTAAGAGCTAAAATAATGGTCTAAGATTGAATGCTCAGCAGGCTTAGTAGGACCGGCTCTATCCTGTTCATCATTGTATTCTATTGCCTTTGGTCCCATGTTCCCTCCCCTTGCCTTGAGGGCGCTTTGAAACACAATGTCTTGCTGTATAAGCGTCTTACAAACGCACAATAAAAATAAAATAAACCACCTTAAAAATACACAAATCCATATGTTAAGCAAAATTAATATGAATGTAGCTTTCATTTTCCTCATCTTCAATAAACACTGTAAGTACCATAATGCAGAGTAATGGCAGCCTAAAAACTGTACCTTCAAGTCAGATCCACAAAAAAAAAAACTGCTGACAATATCATGGCCTGACGAATATGTGCCAGCCATGAAACTCACATTGCATGTTTGAAAGACAGTCAATGCTACTTTTGTATTGTCTGGTATCATCAGGTTGCATCATCTGTCAGAAGTAGTTGTGGGTATCTGAACTAACACAAGTCTACAATCAAATGAGTCGAATTAGAGCAAGATGGTGGTTTCTACTTGTATCCACTTCTACAGTAGAAAATGTAACTAAAAGCTACAGTTAATATTAAAAAGACATGTATTTGCTTATAACCCTTCCCCCCATGTCATTGATGCGGCACCCATCACACTCCATCTACCTTCTTACTAGTTTTAGTATTGCTTGCAGGATACATTTCTGAAAGGTTCTACAAACGTTAGCTATTAAAGGTGAGAAAGAAAATGTCATTTGCCTGTATCAAAAACACTTTATGTATGTTATGTATTTTTGTTTGCAGGTTGTTTGATGAGGGTGCCATGTGCTCAGGTCAGAATACAGGTCTGCAACACTGTTATTGGATTTTACTGCCCAGACTTTGCAACACAACCCATTGAAGGTAAATTATGTTCTTTTGAGAGCTTTTATCAAATTGTACCCCCATCACGTTTGCATTCTTCTTGTGCACAAATTGTATCTATATGCAATAGGCTAAAAGCAAAGGATATACTTGAAAGGGTGTGCCGAACTAGTATCCTAGATTGGTTGTTGTGATTAGGCAACACATTTGCATCAGAATTTTCATAATCAAATTTCGTTAGAACTCCCTTCATGTTGTAGTTCCTTAGCAAAATTAAGAACTCAACAAGCTGTTGTATATGTTGTTTCTTCGTCTAGCCCCCTTTCTTGTGTAATGTTTTACAAATTATGTTGCATCCAAATTCGGTTCCCGCCAATGATCTACCTAGAAATGGTAGTTCAAGTGTTCTTTATACTTTTCCTTCTCCCTGTCACTAAATGGGTGGGTCTGGTCTCCAAATGACAGTATCTCTTTGAGCATCATGTTAAAGTCTCCTCCATAGAGTAGAAGGCCTTTTGCCCTACCCACCATCTCCTGAATCCCATGTTTTACTACAATTGGCAATTGTAGACTTTACTCAATACTAAGGAGCCCAATCTTCATTTCACCAATAATAAGCACCCCTCTTATGCCTTTTTGACTGATGTTAATTCAAATTGTACTCTTTTTGAGACCACTATCCCAACTCCTGATTACTTACTTTTGTGGGAAGTCTGAGAGGGCTGTCTTTTTCTGCCTCTCAACTGATACTCTTGCCACCCCCACAAAGTGTTCTTCCTGCACAAACATAAACGCATTCTGTCAATATAAAATAAGAACACCTTCATCAGTAACTACCTCCAGTATGGGGAATTAAGACTTTCACATGGCCAATCTCATCAGTCCTCATTCACCATAAGGAACAACGAAGGGCCTCTCTCTCTCTCTCTCTCTCTCTCTCTCTCTCTCTCTCTCTCTCTCTCTCTCTCTCTCTCTCTCTCTCTCTCTCTGTGTATATATATATATATATATAGGAAACAGTTTAGTTGCAGGGATGTTAAGGTGAGACCTTAAAGCAACAGAACCCCTGAAATTCAGCTAAAGCCACCTGTTGTGCAGCCTATGACCACAATGATGACATCACAGATGACCACTGATGACATCACTAATTACATGTTCTATGAGAACACTGATGACATCACAGATCGCAACACTGATGTCATCACTGGTGACAACACTAATTACATTGTATGTAACAGATTACATCAATAATGGCCATAACATCATTAAGTTGGCTCATAAAAACTTTGATTATCTTAATAACAATTTAGGACGTGGACTTGTCCATGACGAAGGCTGTGGTCACTGGCTTTCACCAAAGGCCATGCCTATTGGCACGTTACTTTAAAATATACAGGGACAAGGTTGAAAGCTGTAGCCACTCAACATGGCTGAAGGCCATGACTAGTGCCCATTAATATGTTAGAACATATACTTGAGCGGGGTGGCCCTGTGGGACGCCGCCGGACATGGCCGCCCAGTTGTGTAACTGCGCCATAGATCAAAATCCTAATGAGCAAATCCTGCGGAACGAGACCCACAGAACGGAAAATCTACTCGGATTTGTTTTAAAGATACTTCAGTGCATCCAGAGCTGCCTTCTGGTCCTCGACCGAGCTGAGACCTCTGAGATAAGAGGGGTTTACGGACTGTCCACTTGTGGTCGCTGGCGCGAACACGGGCCGCGGGCCCGATCCCCCTCCGGCTTTGCTGCAGGACTCGGACACTGCGCAAGCGGTTGATCTTCGCCTGCCTACATATTTCGGATCGTGGAAGAGGTGCCTTGGGGTGCGGTGGCGGAGACGTGGTGTGTGGGAGACGACTGGTGGTTGAGATCCGTTACGACCCACAAGCCCCTAGTGTACGCGGGCCCCCCTCTCCGGCGCCCGCCATGTGCGCTGGGTGTGATCGGCACAGGCGCCTGGGTTGAGGGGCACCCTGCGAGCAGGACCGCCACTCTGCCAATGAGGTACATTTAGAGGGCCCCCGCCCATCGGGCTGATAGCATAGCAGGAGGTGCACTTGGGCCGGGTGGGCCCGCTGGTGATCAGGACATGGGCCGCGGACCAAGATAACATGGAAGCGGGGCAGGGACTGATGCACAGAGGTTAATATCTCTGCATGCAATCTGATGTAATTCAGCATGCAAAAAGAAGTGGTCTGCCTTATCTGAAATCCCCCCTACACATCCATTTATAATCGAAGTCATGACACCGGAAGGGTTCACCGGTGGTGTCTCCACCCTATATAGGGCCACGCAGAGACATACCCCATCTAAAAATACGATGAAAGCCAAATGGGAAAAAGCCCTGGCTATACCCATACCGGACACCCAATGGGCGAGATACTGTCAGTACACTAAATCAGTTTCGATGTGTGCAAATTTTAGACTGATACAATTCTAGATATTAAACCATTTACACATCACACTGAGCAAAATAGCCACGTCGAAGCCGGAATGCCCCAAATGTCAGACCCCAGCGGCAGATTCCTTTCACATGTACTCGGCCGGCTCTTTAATCAAGCAATTTTGGGTGGAGGTAGCCGAAACAGTGAACAACATAATTGGCCTCCAGATCTCAGCCGCCCCTCTAAAATATTTGTTGGGGGATATAGGTAAGGTCCCAATTAAGATACAACGACTTTTTACGGTGGCGGGAATGGTCGCCAAGAGGAGTATCCTCAGAGCCTGGAAATCTAAAAAGCCCCCTACTCGACAGGCCTGGTTGAAGGATCTTGTATATGTACAGAAAATGGAGGAGACGTATGTCAGAAACATAAAGGCCGCCTGCCGGCCGAAGGACAAATCGGCCCTTTCAGGGAACTATTTAAGTCCTACCCCAGAATGTTCCGATAACAAATCAATTAACTCTGAATCCGATGCGGCTGGTATGCCCAAGTGAAGGGAAGGCGCCACCAGCTACAAGAATGGAGAAGTAATCCAACTGCGACGGAGAACTCAGAAAGTACTGCATCTGAAAAACAGGTGCCCGCCAGAACTTACAAACAATAAGTATTTTGTAACATGTGTAATGTGTCTGTTAATTGTATGCCAGTATTAAATAAAGCTGTTAAAAAAAAAAGAATATATACTTGAGCAAGCTTGCCAACCTCAAAAAAACAAAGGGGTTGCGTCCACCCTATGAAAAAAAGTTACGCTGTCCACTCACATGTGCAGCCACTATCAGGGGAAAATAACTGCACCAGTGTAAGGATTGCAACCTCTCTTGCCACACCCTGGGCAAAACATGACTGACCTACCCTCTCATCATTTCCCCCTTCTCAGCCCCATGTCTGGCTTTCAAAAATACTCTGCTTTATGAAGAGAACTTGAAAAGTACACATACCGTAGTGTCACTCAAATATATAAATCCTCATGGAATTATGTTAGGCAAAAAGTGTACAATTGTCACATTATTCCACTCCATCTTGACTTGGACACTACAAATACCATAATGTAATTCAGCAAAAGGCACTGGGAGCTAAGCAGGGTCAGTCCCGGTTACTGCATGTATGGGAGCCCCCAACTAGTCAGTGATTTTTCGCCCCCGACATCACTATAGCTGTAAAAATATATCTTTAAAAAAAAAATACAGAAACCCTTGGCTGTAGTCATTAGATCTGCGGATATCAGCAAAATGGAAGGAAAATGCTTTACTGCCCCCCAAGGCCACACCACCAAGTGCCCCTTCCTCTGTGCCTGCTCGCCACACTGTCATGAAGGCCTCCTCACCTCTCCTGCCCACTGCTATGAAATGTTGGCTATTCGCGGCTGTAGCCAATGTTACAGAAAAGCCTTGTTTTTACAAACTCGGTCTCTAGACCCCCTTGAACTCTTGGTGTCCTCTAACCTCCCACCACCTCTAAATTGATGGCATTTGCATGTCATTTTACCTGCAAATGGCTTTTTTCCTGTGTTTCATTTTCCAATACCCTCGGCTATTTTATTTTAAAATTTGTTTATTGGCATTTATAATTACAAACAACATTCAGATTGACCGATTTGGTCACTAAAATTCTGTCTTTGCAAATAAACAATAACATTTACATAACAAGAACATCAAACATTAACTATCTCCGGTCTGGGGGCAAGTGATGTCTGATTGGGTCGCAAGTCGGGGGGAGTGGCTGGGGGCCACAGTTGTGGGTATGGTCTTTCCGAGAATGTCAATGCTGGAGGGGTCTGATTTCGAGTGTCTTGGTCGACCATTTAGGTCATGTGATAGGGCCGGTGGATTGTTCAGGGGGGCTTATCATCGGAGGGCTGAAACAGTCTGGACATGGTGTCTTTCCATGCAGCCAGGGCCATACTCGACTCGTCCGTGGATCTAGCCACGCTGTCCTCCCAAGCTCTTGTTTCGGCGGTCGCCCATCTTTCAAATTCTTTGCGCCATGCTCTGTGATTCGGCCCTGCCGGCCGTTTCCATGCCATGGCGATGGTCCTCTTGGCTGTTATGCATAGCAAGTCCATCAGCTTAACCGCATATTTGAGTTTGGCCAATCTGGGGTAGCAGCCTAGGAGGCATTCGGCTGGGGTCCATTTATACCTAGTGACTTCCGCCTCTTCACAGGTTCTTTTCACCATTGACCAGAGGCTACGTGTTTTGGTGCAGTTCCATAGCATGTGGATTAGGTCCGCTCCCTCTGTCCCACACCAGGTGCACTGTGTCTGGGCGGTTTTATTGAACTTTGCAATCCTGCTCGGGGTTAAGTATGTGCGATAAAGTACATTTAATTGGATGAGCCGAAATCTCTGGTTTCTACAGACCTCTTTCGGAAAGGACAGCGCTCTACTCCATTCCACATCGGACAGCTCTTGTCCCATGTCTGATTCCCAGCGGGTCTTTAGTGTACCACTGCGGGGATTGGGGATGTCAGCGAGAAGACTGTAGATTTGAGAGATTGCCTTTCCCCCCTCACTCAGGCTGTATAGTAGTGTCAAAAAGGGGGTCGCGTCAGGCTCCTCTGGCCAGGTGTCCCATTTTGTGCGTGCTATCTTGCGGATCTTTTGGTACCACAGGAATTGGCCAGCGTGAATGCCCTCTCCCTCTTGCAACTCAGTGAAGTCCCTGAATATGCCTTCAGTGTACAGATCCCCCCCCAAGTGTATACACCTTTGTCTTCCCAGAGCCTAATGGTGTGGAGGGTGGTGACAGATTTATGGTTGCTTCCAGTGTAGTGTCGTCTCAGTTCGACGCCATATTTTCCTGCCCAGGGTTGCCAGAAAAGGCTGATCGTGAAGCAAGGTTTGAGGGGCCCAAATCAGTTCCTTCAGACGGATTGGGAAGATCATGGCCAGTAGCAGGGGGTCTCTGAAGTAGTCCCGTCCGCTAACCATTTGGTTACGTGACTTAACTGGGCTGCAAGGTAGTACTTCTCAAGGCTCGGTAATTGGATCCCTCCTTGTCTGTGTGGTAATACTAAGGTAGATAGTGCCAACCGATGTCTGCCTTTCCCCCATAGGAACTCCTTAATTATTGTGTCCAAAAGCTGGAAAAAGGGTTTGGTGATATAAAAGTGCACATTCTGGAACCTGTACATGAATCTGGGTAGAATGATCATCTTGGTTATTGAGGCCCTGCCCAGCATGGATAGTGGAAGCTTAGACCAGAAACTTATGGACTTGCGCAGTTTGGGTATCGCAGCTTTCGTGTTTTGTATGTGCATTTGTTCTGGGGTGTGCATTATCTGGATCCCAAGGTAACGGAAAGATTCGGTCTCCCACTTTATGCCCACTGAGGGGAGCTCTTCTGTGGTATTATGTTTCAGGGCTGCTAATGGGAACATGCAGGATTTCGTTTAGCTAAATTGTATACCCGAGATTTTGGCATAGTTATCAAGGACCTCCAATATTGTCGGGACATTGAGATGTGGGTTGTTCACGTAATCAGTACATCGTCCGCATATAGTGAGACAATGTGATCTGTCCCGCCCAGCCTAATTCCTGCATCGAAAAATTGCTGCCTGAGGAAGATTGCAATGGGTTCTAGACCCAGGATGTAGAGCATGGGGGAAAGTGGGCAGCCCTGCCTGGTGCCCCTGCGGATATCCCATGCGTCTGACACATACTTCCCAGATTTCAGCCTGGCCCTAGGTTCATTGTACAGGATAGATACCCATCTGATAAATCGTTGGCCAACTCCAAAACCCTCCAAAACCGCCACCAGCCACTCCCAATAAATGGAATCGAATGCTTTAACTGCATCCATGGATAGTAATGTGAGTTGTTTTTCGCTTGTATTGGTCTCAGCTATAATGTGCTGAAGCCTGCGTAAGTTTAGGGACGTGTTACACCCAGGTACAAAACCATTCTGGTCTTCACGCACTATGTCACCTATCACTCTAGATAGTCGCTTTGCCAGTATCTTCGTCAATATTTTAACATCATAGTTAAGCATGGCAAGCGGGCGATAGGAGTCGCATTTATCGGAGGGTTTATTGGGTTTGAGCATCGGGACCACTAAGGTTTCCCTCATACTGTCAGGTAGGATACCAGTTTCAAATGTCTGAGAAGACCTGGTGTAGTAAGGGCGTCAGGGCGGGTCCATATGCCTTGTAGAATTCTGGGGGGAAGCCCGTCGCACCCTCGGGCCTTACAAGTAGCGAGGGACCTGATAGCTTCTGTAATGTCTTCCGGTGTGATGTCGGAGTCTAGGGCTACGGACTGTGTTGGCGACAATTTGGGCAGGCCGATTTCTTCCAGGGTATCTAGTATCTGATCTTGAGGGACCTTGTGTGTGTGGGAGTATAGTTGTGCGTAAAAGCGCTGAAAAGTGTCGTTTATGCTCTGTTGGGTTCTATGTTCCGTGCCTTGTTCGTCCTGTAGTGCTGTAGTTGCATGCCTAGGGTGTTCTTTTTTACAGAGCCATGCTAGTAGCCGACCCGGCCTATCAGCCTCTGCATGTGCTCTGTTAGGTCTAACGCTAAAATCGAATTTAGCCAGTCTGTCCCATGCTTTAGAGCAATCCTCTCTGAGAGAACTTAGTTCCTCCTCCCTTCCCAGTGTGTCGATAGGGGTGGACTCTAGGCGCTGGACTTCCAACTCTTTCTGATTCAATTCCTCCCAAAGTGTTCTCCTGATGCCCCCTGCTTTTGCAATTGCCTCTCCCCGTATCACCACCTTTAGGGCATCCCATAGCGTACTTATGTGGTCTACACTGCCTGTGTTTTCTGCTACATAATTCTCTATGGATTCTTGGAGCTCCTCCCTGAAGGTCGGATCTTTCAGGGCCTCGACAGACAGTCTCCACATAGGGATGGGCGGTCTAGGACTGTTGTGTTGCCAGTCTAACAGGAGTGGGGAGTGGTCAGAGATGGTCCTCCCCAAGTATTGCATACTACCTATCTGAGGCATGTGTTCTCTGCTTATGAAAAAATAATCCAACCTTGTGTGAAGTTTGTGTGGGGAAGAGTAATATGAGTATGTCCTTTCGCCCGGGTGAAGGTCCCACCAAGCATCAACCAGATCTAGTTCATCGATCATAACATTCAGGGATGAGGTGGCGGTGGGAAAGCCGCTTACCGGTGGATAAGACCTGTCTAAATCGGGATTGTGGACACAGTTGAAATCACCTCCCCATAAGAAGAAACTGTCCCGATATTGTGACATCTGGGTGCTGAGTACCCTTAAATGGGCTGGGATATTGTTGTTGGGGAAGTATGAGTTTACTATACATATTTCTCTTTGTTCTAACGTTCCCCATATGATCAAATATCTACCTTCAGGGTCCTTCACCAGCTTACGTAGGAGAAACGGTACCTGGGGGTTGAACCAGATGAACACTCCTCTGGCGAATTTGGAGTAGGGGGCTCCGTAGCCTTGTCCCCCCCCCCCCAGTGTTCTCTGAGTCTCTCATCGGCTTCAACGGTGCAGTGAGTCTCTTGTAGGAGAGCAATGTCCACTCTCTTTCTGTGTAGGTAAGATTTGATCCTGTTCCTGCGGAGGTAGGTGCCCAGGTCCCTTACATTCCAAGTCAATAGTCTAATGTGTGTAGCCATCTTGGTTTCGTAAAAAGCTTAGGGAACCCCTCCTTCCAACGGAAGTGCGGATGGCAACGTCCAGTGCCGCCAATTCGGCACTGATTTGCAAGGTCCAGCCCATCTCGGCCCTCAGGTCAGCCCCCCCGTCCCGCCAGTTGTGGTATTGCATTCGTAGATTCACCAACTTGAACAACTTCCATCCCGTGGAATGGATCAATGAAAAAGAACAACAAAAAACTACCCCCAGCAGTCGATACAAACTCACGAAGCTCGGGGGCTCCCGGGCCTTCCAGTCCTCTCCAGGTCTTCCGGCTCGGGTGGTGTGTAGGTATTTTACCTGCACCGCTTCGGTTGGGGTGGATCATTGGTAGTATTGCACGTGGGCCTTCGAGCTCCTGCCCGCTTGCGTCGCCTTCCTAGTGTGGCGATGTGGTGCATTCCGAGGTTGTAACCATAGTTAATGTGTCATTAGCTTCTCGTGTGATCAATGTCCTTGCCCTGGTGTTTATTGCTTCTCGTCGTTCCTTCCGCATCTTCAGCCAGGTTGTTGTGTTCAAGCCATAGATTTGCTGCCGCCGGGGTTTCCAGAAAGATTGCCTTCCCGTTGTGGAGCACTTTGAGTCTCGCTGGATATAGCAGCATGTATTTAAGGTTGAGTTTCCTTAGGGTGGCCTTTACTGGTATGAAAGAGTTTCTTGCTCGTTGTACCACAGGGTTATAATCGGGATACATGACTATCGACGCCCCGCTTCTTCTGATCTCTCCGCCTTCTCTCGAGAACCTCAATATGGTCTCCCGATCCCTGAAGTTTAGGATTTTTGCTATGATTGGTCTCGGATGTGAACCAGGGGGTGGCCGCTTTTGGAGGGATCGGTGCGCTCGCTCCACGGAAAACCCCTGGGTGAGTTTGCCTGCCCCAATTTCCTGCAGGAACAGCGATTCAATGTATTTGGTGGGGTTGGGGCCCTCTGAGTCTTCCGGTATCCCTAGTATTCGGACATTATTGCGGCGGGCTCGGCCTTCTACATCCTCTGAGCGCGTTTCCAGTCGAGCTACTGTAGATTCCAGCTCTTTGACTTTTGCTTTAAGTTCCAGTGTGGTCTCCGTGGTGTCCTGCAGGGAGGCTTCCGCGGTGACCATCCTGTCGGTTAGGTTTCGAGCATCTTGTCTCATCAGTTGAATGTCCGATTTCATTTCGCCAATCTTGTCTTCCATGGATGTCCTCAGTGCTGCTATCGCCTGTAGGATTTGGGAGTCTCGAGGATCTGCCTGAGTCGGAAATTCTTCGGCAGCACTTGTCTCCTGTGGCATCTGTTGTTTTGGTCTAACTGAGGTGAAGGAATCCATTGTGTCAAGCTTGGGTTTTTGCCTTGGAGGTGACATTCTCGCTATAGAGGGTTTTTTTGTGAGATGCGATGTGATGGCCGTTTCAAGCTTGTGATCGGCGTGAAGTAAACGTGGGGCCCTGTGGGTCGCCCGTTCACCAGGGCCTACGGCTGAGTATTCTGAGAGGAGTATGCAGTACCGTTGTTGCCAGTGGTAGTAGCGAGTTTGTTGGGCCTTTCTCTTGAGTCGTTTCTGCAGCTGTTGCCCCTGTTATTTGTCGCTGTTTGGGCCTATCTATTGTGTGGGAGCCCTCGATGCGGCCCTCAGTTTGCCTTTGGGAGTTGGTTTCCCCGGCTGCCGGGCTTCTTGTTCCTCGCTCCACCTCGGGACTCACTCTCGTGTTCTCATGCCATAGGGCCTGTGGTTATCTTTGCTGGATCTCGCAATGATGTGGCCCCTTCCAATGGCCTTATTCTCCTACACCGGTGGTGCTGGAGTATTGGTGGCTACTGTTCTTTGGGGTGGTTAGGCAGTCGTGATGTTGGCCTCCCGCTGGTGTGGTCCAAGCCGTGGTAGGTGTGGGGCACTTCCAGCTGGGGCTAGGCACTTTAGCTCTATGTAGGTGTCGGTCCTCAGACTGCGTTGCGCGGGTAGGCCATGTGATGGCCCCTGCCACGGGGCTCGTGGGGTTACGTTATGGTTTGGCTAAATCCAGGGGACCCGGGGGGGCTTGGGTCCCTCAGGGTCGTCTGCACCGGGTCGTGTGTGCAGGCCGTATGGCGGTCGCCGCCTGCAGGGCTGCCGGTGTCTGTTAAGGCCCAGTGGTGGTCCGGGGTTCCCGAGTCGGAGCGCTGCAAACCGGGTTGTCCGCCGTGGATGAGTGTAGCCCGGCAGCAAAGTCCTCCCAGCCGCCGGGTCACAAGAAGGGCCTTGGTATCCTAGAAGGCTCAGTGTGCCACTCCGTGCGGCGCTCCCTGTCCGCATAGGGGCCCGCACCGGCCCGGGACTCTAGCTCCCACCTTCTCCTCCTCACCGCTAAGTGGCGGTGTGCCCCGGGCGGCAGGCGCCTCTCGATGCAGGGATGGGGGGGCCGATGTCTGAGCGCCGTCAATGGCGCAGGTGGTCAGCGGCTCTGCACCCTCCGGAGCTGTGGGTGTCGCCCCCCTCAGTTGTCAGGCTCTCCTCGGCTGTGGGCTCAAGACGGAGTCGCGGCCGCCATCTTGGATTCCCAGGGACCGAAGTGCGAAGGTCGCGTTTTAAATTTTGCCGGGTCCGTTTTCCTCTAATTTCACCTTCGAATGGTGCAGGATCGGGTGAGGCAGCTGGACATATAAATTATTCTCGTCCTCGGATCCGGCTGGAAGTTCTTTTAAGGATCAGTTCCAGGATCGGGGCAGGAGCTCGGGAGAAGTGCGTCCTCAGCCCATGGATCTAGGCCACGCCCCCATACCCACCGCTATAGCCGCGGTTATTTCTCGTATCGAGGAAAAAAAAAAAGATGGCTGCTGTTTCATTTATAAACACTGGGTTTCTCTGCAATTTTACCCAATATATAGCTATCTATTTTGCAGAAGGGGGCACGTGGTAAAAATATATAAGGGTGGAAGACCAAATTCTTTTTTTAATTGTCCACCACTTCCATCTAATGGAAGCGGGGGACACCCCTGCAATCCCCTACTCCCATTACACCAACTAAGTGGAGAGGGGGACACCCACGCACTCCGCTCCCACTGGTCGCAGTAATGGGGGGTCAGGACAAAGGTGTAGTTATTGGGCACATTTATTAGTCGCCGTAATTCTACTATCCCATGAATTAATATATCCAGGAGAGTACAAGGGGATAAAAGAGGAATAATTCCATTTCTAATGAATTGTAAACCACATAAATATGTGGGAAGTGTTTGTCACAAGTGCTGTTTTGCTGTGCCTGGCTGTCCCGACTCCAGTGCTCTTCAAATGAAAACGATCGGGTATTATATATACTGCTATATTTTAAGCAATTTTGTTTAAAATATCTTGGCTCCACCCACTCCCCCCAGAAGCCCCATATTAACAGAGGGTGCACACATTTGTGGGAAGTGCTTGTGACAAATACTGTTTTGCTTTTAAACTGTTTGCTGTTTACTAGTGAGCGCCCTCTTTTTATTATTGTTTTAATTATTAATTTGAAACTCTGCTACATAAGCCGGTCCAATAGCACAGCCAGTAGAGCGCTCACTTTGATATCTATGCAGAGCCTGCTGATGCAGGTTCGAATCCCGGCAGGGCCAAACTCAACCTTTCATCCTTCTGAGGTCGATAAATGAGCACCACACACCATGGGTAATAATAAGCAGCGCTCAGATATCTGAGGGTTCGTAGCGCTATAAAAATGCTAAATTATTATTATTTTTATTATTATTATCTCTGCTGCTTGTTAGTAATATTTTTGCAAGGCATATTTTTGCATTCCCATATCTTGTGTTTATACGCTAAAAACAGCGATGCCCCCAACAAAGGAAATCTCCAAATTACTCGATCGGTCAAAACGCGCTCCAAAGCGAGTAACACGCACCCTAAATCTCACCGGCAGCTGTAGTTCCACCACGCGACTTCGTTTGCAGTCTGTAATAGCTGACATCTGCGGATTTTGCATTTCGCAGATGTCTGCTAAATTTATCACCAGACTCGGCTTCTAAAATCATTGCCCAGCTACCTGCTGATTGTTCTAGTGTTAGCCTGCCGTTAGTTGATCTGTGCACTCCACCAACTTTGTCTCAAAGCTATGCCCACACAAGTGCTAATACACTATAATTTCACAACCTCTGATGGCTGTAGTGACACTGTTACTGTAGCCCAGGTGCAAAATCGTCCATTACCATCTCTCAGCACCTTAGAAACCTTTGCATATTATCAAATTTGCGCTCTTCAAAATTTAGAGGTTGAAACTCTTTTGAGCAGTGACGCTGCCAACCTTTCTAATATTGCGTCCCATGCTCCTCCCCCTTCACATGCAAACATTCCTTCTCAGTTACCCCTTGCCTCACCGCCCAATCCCTCTACAATCAACTTATTGCAATCCCCAGTCGTGTTTTCAAACTCTACACACAACTCATCTGTTCTCACTTTCCTTTGCAAACCCTTCCCCTGGAAGGACAGTCTTCACGCAACCTAACCAATCCGTGTCTCCTCGAGCATCTGCCTCTCCTTGCTTTGAACTCACTCTTAGTGCCATGAATACAGCTCTTCTATCCCTGACCAAACTTTATAAAAACCTAGACACGAAAATAAACTCCCAGTCCTGCATGGTAATGCAATTATTACAACATGACCCGCATGCTGTTACTGACACTTCCAATCGGAAGAAGATTAACAAAATTCTAATTGCTGAGGATAATTACAGCGAGATACCACTAGAAGGTGTGGTGCCAACCTCTAAAGCCTCCTTTAACACAGCATAGGTATCAACGAACTGGGTTATCCCAGTGTCTGACACTCAACTTCATGATGATGCGTTTTTTTTTTTTTTCTCTTTATAAAAGAATTTTATTCGTTTTTCAATACAACCAACAATACAAACCAAACACGCAGTGCAATCCACAATCATTACATTAACATCAATTGGTCTTTGTTCACTGCCCCCCTGCTCCCACCCCCCTTCGCGAGCCTGTTTATCCTTCACGCCCAGTATCTGCCACACATGGATGGGCGTCATTTTCATCAGATTCCTCTGGATCTAACATTGTTCCAAATAGGCCAGATATCAATGTTTTCCATGCCATCAGGGTACCCACTTCCTCCTCCCAAGACATGCAACTTGCCTCCTGCCACACCACCGTTTCAGCCTCCGCCCATTTCTGTAGTTCTTTCCACCACACCTCCACCCGTGGCTTATGACACTTTTTCCATCCCATAGCTATCCTTCGCTTTGCAAGCACATACGCCAAGTCTTTCAGTTTCCCAACATGCTTCAGCTTCCGTGGCCTAGGAAACCCTCCCAACAGGCAGGCCCATGCCGTATCAACGGCGAGCGTGACCCCTTTCTCTGCTAGCTTTTGTGCAACTTCTTTCCAGAAACCCTCGATCACTGGGCACGCCCAAAACATATGTGTCATATCAGCATTCTCCTCATCGCACTTAGGGCACGCCTGTCTCCCGGAATTCCGGAATTTAGATATCCTCAGCGGGGTCATATACGCTCTATGCGTTACGTACAGCTGTATTTGCTGCAATCTGGCTTTCCTAGATACTTTCTTATGGTATCCCACGGCCCGCTCCCACATCCCATCTTCCATTTGGGCTCCCACCTCTATTTCCCAATCCAATCTCAAATGTGTCAATTCTTTTCCCACCTTAGTCATTACCATCTCATACAATCTAGAGATTTCATGCCCCCCCCCTCAGTTGTGTCATATATCATCCCCATAATGGCGTCCGGTTCCTCCGCCAGGACTGTCTCAGGCCACGTTATCCGAATCTTCCGCACCAGCCTGTGATACGTAACATATTGGCCCCCATGTAGTCCCGCTTCCTCTCCAAGTCCTTCGAACTCCCTGATGGTTCCCTCCTGCCATATATCACCCAACGTTACCAGTCCCACTGACTCCCAATAGGTTCTGATAATCACCCTCAGTTGCTCATCTCCTCCCGCCAATGCAACCAGAGGTACCTGCGGGGAACACAGGAGCGGGTCCCCCATTATTATACATGCTCGTCGCCACATTTTCCACTCTAGCCTCATCATCCCCAGGTACTCCTTTATTTCTGACTCAGGCAACCAGATAATTTCTTTCAGGTAAAACTGGGCACAGTCCTGCCCAAACAATTTAAGTTCAGGGGTCGCTTCATTGGAGAGCCATTTGGCCACAAACTGTAATTGACTCGCTATATAATAGGCCTCAAAATTAGGTAGCTTGACACCCCCTTTTTCGTGAAAGTTCTGCAACTTCCAGAGCACTACTCTATTCCGGGTGCCATGCCACAGAGTCTCTACACACACCATTTAATTGAACAAAAAACCTCCTAGGAATCATATGTGGGATATTGCTAAAATAATGCAGGAGCCTAGGCAGAACCACCATCTTAAGCATCGCTCCCCGCCCCATCATCACTAAGGGCAACTTCTCCCAAAATCTCATGCATTTGCGGATTTTCTCAATGGCCATCTCGGTATTACACCTGTGTTCCTCCTCCGCCGTATGGCACACATCTATTCCAAGGTAGCGGAAAGAGCCCACAGTCCACGGCACCAGCAACCTTTCCACAGGGATTCCTTTGTAACTGCCCAGCGGGAAAATGCTAGATTTTTGGGGATTCACTGCTATACCGGACAACCTCGCATACCTTTCCATCACCTACAGAATATACTGAAGGTTTTCTTCCGGGTATCTCAAATATAATAACAAATCATCCGCATACAGGGATATCAGGTGCCGTTCCCCCCCAACCTCGATGCCTATCCCATCGTATTGCTGCCTCAGGTACAGTGCCAGGGGCTCCAGAGCCAGAATGTACAACATCAGGGACCAGGGGCACCCCTGTCTAGTGCCCCTGCTAAATTGCCATCTCTCAGATATCACTGTACCTGTCTGCACCGTGGCCAGTGGCGCACTACACAGCATCTCCGCCCACCTAATGTACCCCGGCCCCATTCCATACTCTCCCAAAGCCGCCAGCAGCCATGCCCATCTGACCGAGTCGAAAGCCTTTACCGCGTCCAAAGACACGATTGCCATCTCTCCTTCATTGTCACAGCCCCATTCGATCACCCGATGGAGTCGCCTGTGGTTGTGAGTAATATTCCTGTCCTGGACATAGCCCGTTTGGTCCGGGGGTATCAATTTGCCAATTACTTTCCGCAGTCTATTCGCCAGGACAGCCGTTAATATCTTGCTGTCCTGCTTCATCATCGACAACGGCCTGTACGATCCGCAGCTATGCCCAGATTTATTAGGTTTAGGGAGCGGTATTATGACCGCCTCTCTGAGCGACTCCGGCAACCGTCCCACCTCAAACGCCTCATTGAGCATTTCCAACATTGGGGGGAGTACTTCCGCCCCATATGCTTTATAAAATTCACTAGGTAATCCATCCGCTCCCAGGGTCTTACTAGTAGGTAGCTGCCTAAAAACCTCCTCCAACGTAATTGGAGCATCTAGTTCTTCTCTTTCCTCTGTGCTTATCTTAGGCAACCCAATGTCTTGCAGAGTTTCCAGCATTTCATCCCGGCTGCCTCCTCCTCTATCCCCATATAACTCTCTATAGTAATCCGCAAATTCCTTATTGACTCCCTCTTGGGTGTCTGTCACCTCCCCAGCTTCTCTTGTTATTGTCCTAATCGGGGGCCTCTGGGTTTCACTTTTATATAGCCACGCCAAGAGACGGCCCGTTTTATCTCCACCCGCATGTTGTCTCTCAACGTACTTTTTGTAATTGAGGTTGCAGAGCCTTTCCCAGTATTCCGTGCACTGTTGCTGTAGTTTAAGCACCAGATCGGTGTGTATGCATTCACTTTTTAGTTCTCTCTCTAACTCTCCTTCTACTCTTTGTAAATCAGCCAGAACCCCATCCTGCAGGCCTTTCAATTTAGCAATGGCCACACCCCGTACCACCACTTTGAAGGCCTCCCACAGTGTCCCCGCCGAGTCAACGCTGCCTGTATTCACCTCAAAATAACTAATGATTTAATCTCTTATATCCTCCCGAAAAGCCGGATCTTTAAGCGCCTCCGCACGGAGGCGCCACATCGGAATCCGTGCCCTAGGGCGGCCGTATTGCCACCCCACAACCAGGGGCGAGTGATCCCACAGGACCCTCGCTTTATATTCTATATGAGCGATCTCTATCATTACATCCGACGTCGCAAAGAAATAATCAAGTCTAGTGTGCAGCTGTTGTGGGGCCGAGTAATGTGAATACTGCCTCTCATTAGGGTGCTTAGTTCTCCACACATCTACCAGTCCAAAGTCGTCTAACAACGACTGCAATGCCCTAGCTGCTGGGGCAGGCCTGACCATCTTGTCATCCGACCTGTCCACTGCGGGGTTCAGCACACAATTGAAATCCCCTCCCCAGATCACCGTGCTACCCACGCACAAGCTCAGGTTGGTGCACATAGCCCGGAAGTACTCCGCTGTGTTTTGATTAGGGGCGTACGTGTTCACAATGCACACCTCTTTATTCTCCACCACCCCTCTCACTATGGCCAAACGCCCCTCAGTATCCACCATTTCCTGCATCAGTTGGAACGGGATGTGCAGCGCCACCCAGACCAGCACACCCCTAGCATAGGCCGAGTACGAAGACCCCACTACAGTACCTTTCTACTTTCTCCTCACCAGCTCCAGTTTTTCCCGGGTCAAGTGCGTCTCTTGTAACAATGCAATATCTATCTTTTGTCTTTTCAAATACAGCATGACCTTGTTCCGTTTTAGATAGCTATTGAGTCCCCTGACATTCCATGTCACTATTTTAAGATCCCCCATGGTTCATCAATACCCATCTCCCTCTCTCTCGGCCTAGATACCCATCCACCTGCGCAATACAGATACAATTCTAGGGCTATTCCCTTTAGGTTCGCGTTTAAACTCAAACTCCCCAAAACTATATACACACCAAACTCCCCACTTCCCTCCCTTCCCCAACAACTCCCTCCCCAACTGTTGCCCAGCTCCATCCCTGGATCTCAGGCACCCCCACATCTAGCCCTGCTCGTACGCTCAGAGCTCAGTAGGGTGAAGTCGCCCTAATGGCCACTTAACTATTAACACTAAATGGGGGTGTGAGGACTAGCCCTGAAAGGCTCCTTAATAAAGCAACAGTCCCAGTGCAAACAATGCATTATCTATCCCACTCCAGGCCCGTCTATGAACAGGCAACTTCAATGACTATAATCAAGTCCCATAGTCTTAAGCCACACAATCTCACTGTGCTCCCATCACTATTTACTTATCACTTCCGCCTCTTTCTTCCGCCTGGACGTCTGGCTCCTGGGGGCAGCCTTGCGTATCAAGCCATCCCATGGTATCCTCCAGAGTGTCGAAAAATAAAGTTCTGTTTTTATGAAACACCTTCAATTTTGCCGGGTAAAGTAGCATGTATTTCTGCCCCGCCTCCCTCAGTCTCCTCTTAACAGCCCCGAAGTTCATCCGGCTCCGCTGCACCATCAGGGTGTAGTCCGGGTAGGCTGTTATGTTTGCCTCTCCTCGCTTGATTGTTCCACCTTTGCGAAAGTGTTCCAGAATCCTTTCCGGGTCCCGATAGGTAAGGATCTTGGCGATCACTGGCCTGGGCGGATTGCCTGGCGGAGGCCTCCTCGTCAGAGCCCTGTGCGCTTGTTCCACAGCAAATCCTTGAGACAGGACTCCTCTGGTGACCTCCTGTAACAACATATTTTCAATAAACTCTGTGGGGTTGTGGCCCTCTGTTCCCTCCGGTATACCCACAATGCGGATGTTGTTCCTTCGGGCGCATCCTTCCGCTTCCTCCGCTCTGCTCTCCAGGTTGCCTAATCTTTGCACCAGGGCATGCAGTTCCGACTTGTGTGAGGCGCAGTCTGCTGTGTTCGAGCTCCCTTCTTTCTCCAGGCTCTCTGTGCGCTCCGACAGGGACCTCACATCCTGTCGGAGTAGGTTCACCTCCTCCTGCACCTCACCGACCTTAAGGTCCAACACAGTTTTCAATTCAGCCACTACTATTTCGAGTTTGGCCTCCCAGGCTGCTTTCAAATCTGCCTTCAAATCCGCAATTGCAGCCAGAACCTCCTGATTTGGACCCGCAGCAGCCATGCCACCTGCGGGAGGCTTGTCTTTGCTCCTAACACTTTCCGGGCCCGTTGGTGTTCTGGCAAATTCGTCCAGCGTAGGTTGCTTTAC
The DNA here is from genome assembly GCF_040938575.1 of Ambystoma mexicanum. Classification (NCBI taxonomy): domain Eukaryota; kingdom Metazoa; phylum Chordata; class Amphibia; order Caudata; family Ambystomatidae; genus Ambystoma; species Ambystoma mexicanum. Next base: position 1,026,364,055 of record NC_090924.1, read on the forward strand.
TTTCTGTCTTAGAGGCTTATTAGACATGATGCAGCAGCCGTATGTAGTGGGTCCACCCACCTCTTCTGCTCCACAATCTGGGGGAGAAGGGCACACACTCCGTTCCAATGTCCAATGCCCTACCCAAGCATGGGGGCTCACAGAACCTCAGAAGCTCCGCCAGCCTCCTCCGTGCCACGCCCTCCCGGCCTTCGTACACACCAACATGCAATGTGTCTTTAGTTTCCTCCCGTTGGAGTCGGTGACTCGCCTACTTCCACTTACAGTTCACGGTGCAGTGCATCCACTATAGCCTTTGCCCTGAGTGCAGTGGTGCCACCTCTCATGCAGTGCGTCTGCGCTATTGTTTGCGTAGTTCCAGAGGGGCGGCCCGTTACTGTCTTCCGTGTTTGAGGCGACCCCCACACCAGCGTCCCAAGCCTATTCCCCGTTTGCCGCAATGGATTGTGCTCTCCCACGTAGTTAGATAAGTCCTCCGCGGGGGTATCTCATGACACTTGTCCGGATCACCGACAAGTCTCATGTGTCACTGAAGCAATTGTGCCCCTGGAAGTGCCCCCGTTGTGTTTGGGATTGTCCTGGCACTATTTTGTGTGCCCTTTAATTTCCATGCAGCATTTTATACATGCAATGTCCTGCTGCCTTATTCCATGCCGGCAACTTTGCATGGCTCTGAACCTTATCATGGGTCGCCACCTCGGGTGTTATTACGGCGCAGCTCCCATATATACACTGACTGTGTACAAGTGATCCGTGGCCTTCGCGTGTTCCAAGGACCTTCTATTGTACGTGTCCGTCTCCCTCCTCAGCCAGCGTTGGCCTTTTCACTTCCTTATTCTTGCCGGTATGCCGGGCTCCCATGCCCTCCGTCTCCGCGACTATGTAGCTTGTATCAGCTACTTACTTGTTCGGCAGTATTCCTCTGCATTAGTGACCGCCCGCTACTCTGTTCTCCTGCTCCCGGCAGTTGCTCTCACGCCCCCTTGCTCCTGTGTCTGCTGGGGGCCCTTAGGCCATCGTCCTCACACTTCACTTCGTTGGCACACTCTTTGTGCAGGGAGACTCGGCTAGCGCTCTGCCGAGTCCTGTGTCAGTGGTAAGGCACGGGGCACTCTGTGCATGCACCCCAGATGCACCTGGGTGCCACGGGCCAGTCTGACCACTCGGACGGGTCCCGCTGTCGATTCTCGTACTGCGGGTTTTGGGCGCAGCGCACCCCGAATGCTGTTGGGCGCTGGTGGTGCCGTCACCGTGGTCGGTCCCCCACGCACTCTGTGCACGCACCCCCGGTGCCCTTGGGTCTCACGTGCCAGTCCGACCCCTCGGACGGGTCTCGCCGTCGTTTTTCTTGCTGCGGGTCGGGGGCAGCGTACCCCGCAGGCTGCCGGGCGCCGGCGCTGCTGTCACTGCAGTCGGTCCCCCGCACTCTTGTGGCTATCCTCAGGCAGGTCACCCTCCGGCGAGGCCGACGCCACAATCCCCCTCTGGATATGATTCGAGCTGCCGCGTGGCACCCGAACTGCCGTCCCTCGACTCTTCTCATTGTCCCCTTTGTTGTCACGCGGCAGCCATCTTCCCCTCTTCGGCGGACAAGTCTCCAGAGCTTCAAAGCTTCTAGTGTTGCAGTCTCTTCATCTTTCGCCGCCGTACTGCTCACAGTGGTGCCCTGAGGCTTCAGCTGCTCGATCCTATGTTTGTGGAATCTATGCAGCAGTTTCCACGCGGTTTTTAGCAGGATGTTGTCCGGATCAACAGGAGCCTCTACGAGGACACGTCCACCTACATGGCTCTTTAGCCACGCCCCAAATTCATGATGATGCTTGCAAAAGTTCTTCCAACACACTACCAACATCAACTGATAAGGTCATTATAATCCCTGACATTCAACCTCATGGTAAGCCTTTACTGCCACTGTATTTAACTAAACCAGCATTCACCATCTTTTCCAAGATGAAGGAGCTTCCCAAATATCAAGAGTCCATATAAAAAATATATATATATATTAAATCATCTATGGCTGTAAATCGGTCGGGTTCCCAGCATTTCATTCACTTACTAACCCTGCCGACCAAACAAACTCGGACCAAATAAAAAATTACTAAAAAATATGTAAAAATAGCTCGGTTGAAGAGAGATGCGCAGAAGTATCCTTACATCTCTCAAGGCTGGTCCGATCGACTTACACTACAAACCATTAGATGACCTTTTACAGGAGGTGGAACTACAAAATAATACAAAAATTCCCAACCATATTCTGACTTCTCAAATAAATATTCCTTTAGCACCAATTGACTCCTCTCATGTTCCCCCGCCCTCTTGCAAAGATAACTTTCTGACTCTAGAAGAAAGGAGATCTGAAATAAGTCAATTGCTCTGTTCGCTGCATTGTCTCAAACTAGACAAATGAATTCGACTTCACATGTTTGGAACTCTAAAAAACCAATACAGAAACATGCCACTGTAAACAACTTTCAGGCTTTGCCATTGCCCAGTTGAACCTATGATGTGGCTCCAGTCCCTACCAAAAACTGATAGTGCTTGCTTTCCAAAATCCAAACATGTCATACGTACCGCCTATAGTTATCATTTAACTCTCCAATGTAGAGGTGGTCCTTTCTCCATATATGATCTGAATAGAACTAGCATCTTGAACATCTTTGGTGACATTCCGCTGCTTGACGATCTCTGCTCCTCTGATATAGCACAATTTGAGTTCTTAAATGAGAATGATTTATCAATTGTGAGACTTTGCATGCAATTGGGCATTGTTCTTAACACCATGTGGCAACAAAGAGAATCTCTTTTTTGTTTAGGTTTCCTGCTCGCGCAACAACCTCTGCCAAACCAATCCTCATTGTCTGAACACTCAGATGAGTGTGCCTTGCTGACGAGCACGAACTCCCCGCCTTTACCTTCAAAGATAACTTGTTCTCAAGGAGCTTTTGAGATGCTCCGTCAGGTAGAACCCATTTTGAACCATTCCTTTGCTTTTGCGTCATCCGAATAAAAATTAACACCTCAAGGATCAAAACTTCTCTACTTACCATCTTGCCTGCTGGAATACAAGAGGCTACAAGCATCTGTTGTCGATTGCCTCAAATCCGCTGAATTCCTATGCCATCAGTGCCTTATAAGAGGTTTGGCTACTTGAACCTCCCATTTGGGCAAATTATAGCCTCTTCCTACTTCGAGCCAAAGCTTTAGGCAGAGGCAGACCCATGGCTGGCCTTCTTAGTTAAAGCTACATCAGGTCTCCAACTGGAATCCTGGACATCTCCAAACATGTTAACACAGCTAGTAAGAATTAAGACTCCTTCCAAAATCTTGGCCTTTATTAACATATACTGTAATCACACTGGTATAAAGGATGGTGCGTTTCTACACGATCTGGAACATATATTAGATTTAATCATCAATGATGGCTCGGTAGATCACTCCATATTAGCTGGTGACCTTAATGTGCATTGTCTATCTAATGGCTCCACTCAAAATACAGCCCTTTTTTATCGCTGGTCGTCATTGATAGATGATAGACAACGCCTCGTGTTCAATGGAACAACTCCTGGCGATATTCCTCCTCGTAATACCTGGAGAAGAGATGAGCAAAAAGCAATTATTGGCTATTTCTATATAGACAGTGATATATCTGCAGTCATTGACGACTTTCAAGTCAAGCCCCAAAAATGTAGTGATCAGGAGTTGCTATCTCTATCATGGTCCTGGTCTCTTCCTGTGACCTTTCCTCCGCTCCAATATTATAGTCCTGCACTTGCTGTCTCTGGTGGCAGAAATTGATTTAAGTGGACTCTGAACTTATTAAGGGATCTAAACTTGCAAATTGAGAATCCAAGCGCTATGTTGAATCCACAACTAATATGCTCTGATGGCCTCTATATTGCAGTCCTACATAGCTTTAAACTACAACCTTCGTCCTTTTCTAAGTGTTACAACAAACTCAAACATGTATATGATCTAGAGCTGCATGACGAGAAAACTGCTTTTCGTCTTTCCAAAAGAGAGCTCTCCAAATTACCTTTGACTAGATCCATAAAACTAAGGCAGCTCAAAACCCAGTACAAACATTGGATCAAGTTGCGGAAAGCTCTGACTATGCTGAAGGACGCTGAACAGATGTTGCAAGCCTTAGCCTCCAAAAACTCATCCCTGATTTCAGGCCTATTAAATAGGGCCAATCACATCACCAAGACCCCCATGCAAATAAATGCGGTACCGGAAGAAGTCTGGAACCAGTACTATCGTACCGTGCATGCCTCTGCTCCCTGTGACGATCATCAGATAGTGCGAGCAAATTCTAGTAACATCAACATTGCTTTCAATGTAGAAGATGACATTTTTTATATTTCAGAGCTCAGCTCTTCTAGAGCCCCAGGGCATGATGGGCTCAGTAAAGCCATGCTTAAATTGCAACCTAAAGTGTGGGCCAACATTCTTTATACCATCTTCACCAGGGCACTAGAATGCCAACAAATTCCACCGTCATGGCGTAAATCGATTATTGTTCCTATCTTTAAAAAAGGAGTTCGCCATCCGCCGGAGAATTACCGACCCCTTGTTCTACTTGATGCCCCAGGCAAATTGTATGCCTGTCTAATTCTAGGAGACTTTAGTCTTTGGATGATATCTCAAAATCTTCATGATCCGTTTCAAACGAGTTTTGTTAAGGGCCTAGGCAAGGCGGTCAATTTGCAACCATCAACGCAATGAAAATTCATGAGCACCAAATCAAATGAAACAACTGGTCTAGATGCCTTTATTGATTTTAAGACCGCCTTTGAGTCTGTCTCCAGAGAATTGTTGAGAGCGAAGCTGACAAATGCTAGTTGCCCTGCCTATATTCAAGTACTGATCCTACAACTACATACTGACACCACCACTCAAGTATGCCTGGCTCTAGATGGTAAACATTCAGCCCCCATTCCCACCTTTTAGAGGCCTTAAGAAAAGTTGCATATTAGCGTCTGCACTATTCAACTTCTTTTATATCGCACATGAGACACCACTTTACTGAAATTACCTCTGATTCTCCTAAGTTAGGCCAACAAATTGTGCCCCCATTATTCTATGCAGATGACATTGTTCTTCTTGCTAACACCCCGAAGTGGCTTCAGAATCTCCTCTCTACACTAAGAAAATATGTTGATTCAAACCTACTCAATAAATCTTGAGAAGATTAAAGTCCTAATATGTGCTTCTAAACATCCAATAAATGTTCTTACATCTGGTACTTACTCAGGAATGCTTACAACTGGTTAACGAATACCGTTACTTTGGATTAAATACCAACAATCATATCTCTGATCTCCCTTATCTATTAGAACTAAAGAAAAAAATGCAGACGACTGTGGCCCAAGCTCTCATTTTACACACGAAATACGGTAGATTTTCCATCCTCCCTCTACTTACATTCTACAACCAGAAGGTAGTTCCAATAATCACACATGGTGCTGAAACCAGAGCCTGGAGACCTGAATCCTCTTGGCTGCAATTAGAAGGCTCATTCTGGAAGCATGTTCTGTCATTGCCTCAGAGCCAACCAATGTGTATAGTGAGGCATAAAGTGGGCCTGCAATCTTTAAATAGCTCATATGCGTGGAAATTGTGCTCCTTATATAAGAAGTGTCCGTCAAATTCAAACCCAGGTTTTCTGCTAAATGCCTTATCTAGGTATGTGAATTCCACTGAACATCTTTCTATGGTAACTTGGTGATGAAAAATAATAGATATTATTACAGCGGCTGATATATCTAGTGAGCTACTATTGACCAACCCAACACAAACAAAAACTGTGGCAATATGACTGGATCTGCACAAGAGAATCGTGCATGACTCACTACCACGTTCAAACTGAACATTTTGATTCTAAGTGATTTCACACTCTCAAATGTTACCTGATAAAATTTCCATGTTCCAGGTACAGGAATTAATTCTTAAGGTTTTGGTTGAATCTGTGGATAACAATGGATGTTCTAGAAAACTGTAGAATCATCCCTATATCTGGCAACATATGCAGATTCTGTCATGACTCAAAGCATGAAACCTTAAACCATTTGCTTGCCTTTTGGCCAGTGCTATTAGAGAGACGAATAATACAGCATAATTTTCATGGTTACCTAATTTTGACATGCAAGTCTTTATGGGGTAGACTATTTAGCTGTCAGCGAACATGTGTTAGAATTTCAATTATTAACTTTCTGTTATCCCTAAATTTAGATTGAATAAGTCTATTTTACCTCATTCACATCAGGGTGCATCTTTCTTTTTGTATTTTTGTGTTATTTCTTGTGAAAGTTTAAATGTGATATGTTTTATGTGCAAAACCTGCTTGAATGATGAAATTCCTTTTTATCTATTACTATATATTCAAATATTGATTTCTTTTTTCCAACTAAACCAAAAAACTAAAAAAAAAAAGTAAATACACCCCAAAGAGCACAAGGGGATAAAAAAGGAATTGTACAACTTGATGCAAACTTTGTAAACTACGTAAATATATCCCGAACAGCACAAGGGGATAAAAGAGGAATTGTACAACTTGATGCAAACTTTGTAAACCAGATAAGCACATCCCTAAGAACACAAGGGGATCGCAGAATAATCATACACACTGACACGCATGTTGAAAATAAACCTTTGTGGCTTAGTCTCTGGCAGGAGAGTGTATCAGGTCTGTCCAAGTGGACACTAGGTAAACCAGGAACAAGGATCCCACAGAGGCACACAAACAGGGTCTGGGATCCATATGAAAGTGGGGGTGCCCTGCCAGTGTGCAATAGTGTCTGGGACCCAAGTGGTAACAGTTAATAAGGGTTGAAGACCTACATCAAGGCAAAGATACGTATAAGCAGTGGGCTGAAGCACAGAAGCCATCGGGGAGACCCATAGAAGACCTAAAAAGATAAAACAGGAAACCAGTGAAAGAACAAACATCTTTGGAACACTAAAGCTGTGCAATCAGCTCTGTCAGGTTAGTGAACCTGACTTGATACACCATTGGGGAAAGTCTATGGTCCGGTCTGGCAAGTTAATGAACCAAGCCTGATAAGACTGGAAAGATTCAATTTTGATTCACAGACAGTGGAAAAGGTTCCCTTCGGAAGGCTGGGGAACTGTGTTTTGGTTGAACAAGATGTTCCCTCCAGGAGACTGGGGAACTGTGTATAGCTTTCAGACAGAAGCCTTAATTAGAGGAAGAGGTTACTCCCAGAGGAAATTGGGGAACTGTGATTTGTGTTTCACGAATAGAGGCAATTAAAGAAAAAGGTTCCCTCCAGGAGATTTGGGGAATTATATCTTGTTTAAGAAAGGTTCCTTCCAGGAGAGGGGAGAACAGTGTTTTGTTTATGAGAAAGCATTCCACCAATAAGTTTGAAGAACTGTGTTTTTTGGTTATATGTGGAAGCAAGAATCAAGTAAGAGATTAGTGGGAGAGTGAGGAACCGTGTTGTCTTTCAGTTGATATGAACATTCAAACAGTGAACAGTAAACTACATATTCTTTAATGAGACATCTAGTTTTCTTTAGTTGGATTGAAAGTGTAAGGGACAGAAATAGGTTTAGACACAGGACGGTGGAATTTTTTACGGACATCCTGACCGGGTCCTTAGTATTTATGTTGAGGTATGGCAACCCCTCATAGAAAGTCTTTTCTTTTTCCTTCCTTGTTGTAAATAAGTCTATGCCAACCAGTTTACCACAACTGTGTCGTGTGTGTGTCGTGTGTGTCGTGTGTGTCGTGTGTGTGTGTGTGTGTGTGTGTGTGTGTGTTTCTGAACTTCAAAGGTTGAAGTTCCCACACACACCTCTACTTATTCACAAAACAATTTCAATGAAACCCTGTATTTATCATTCTACCCTTCTTCCAATAAGTACGAACCTTAGCATTACCAACAAGAACAGAACAAATACAAACTTGTCACCCTGCTCCACATATCCCACGAGATGCCAAGTATAGCCCAAGCCAGCTGGAGGCCATTCCCACTAGATTTCCACACTTTCAGCCAGAGCAAGCCCTTTAACTCCCACTTTGATCACCTCTAAAAAAGAACATTATCCACTAACACTCCCCTCTCCATTTTACAGATCGATTCACAAAGCATAACCAACTTTATCAAACTGTTTTAGAATCCCCTGTATCCTATATCACTCATCCCTCTTTCAGTCCACAACATACCCATTATAACCGTTCCCCTATCCCCAAAGCACAGGCTAACTTAAATTGAGCTCTTCCTCTTTTACTTTACTCTTCAGAATGTCTTTAAGAACCTTTTCACCTTCTTCCCCATGTGTAAAACTGTATTGCTCTCCTTTAAATATAAAGATTAGGGCGAAGGGGATATGCCATCTATCCATGAAATTGTGGTTTATCATCCAAGTGTTGAAAGGGCTGCTTTTCCTCCACTTGTTGAGCATCAAGGCGGAAAGGTGTTGGGAACATTTGAGCCTTTTCTCCTTTTTCCTTTACACCAGTGGTCTTAAAGCTTTTTTGGCCTGGCATCCCAAGCAAAATGTGGGCCCCCCAAAAATGCCAAATGGACAGTAAATCTGAATGGCTATGAACTATTGCGTGCCGTCGCTGCACTCTGCTCCCAGTATAGTCCCTGGGCTCCCCCACTTGCTCCCATCAGTCTCTGGACTCCCTCATCCCACTCCTAGCCCAGTCCCTGGGCTCTCCCCACCCTGCTCCTATTACCATGCAATGGCTCCCCCATCCTGCTCCTACCACTGTTCCTGGGCTCTCCCTCACCCTGTTCCAGCATAGTCCCAGTGCCAGTGGCTGCTGGTGAATTCTTTAAGTGAAAGGTTGTAACAGTTTCCCCCAGATATGCCATAGCGACTGCGCATCGCAAGGGAGCCCCGAACCAATCAAAGGGATTTTGTGGAGTGTGAGGGTCTTCCCCAGGAAATATTTTAAAATAACATGTTCAAATGCTGCATTTTAGAGCACACTTTTTAAAAACAAATTGGGTAAAAAGCCAAGAGGTGTGCATGGCCAGGCACATGTTCCGAGGAGGGCAGTGGGTGGAGAGAAGAGCTGGCATGGAGCCCCCATGAGGCTGCAGCCACAGACTAGACCATGCTCTGGTACAAGTGCGGGAGAAAGGCGTGTGTGCAGGACCTATGTGGGGACACAGACCACGTTGCTGATGAGTGGCCTCTGGGAGTGCTAACAGCACCACCCTCCCTTCACCACCATATACTTGTACAGTACCTCTTTGAAGAAATCATTAACCACATTGAAAAAACACACACACAGATGCCAGTTGCCCCCGGTTCTATACGCCCCAACAGTTGAGCACAGCACCTTTTTCTTTTCCCTCTCCTCCCCTAAATAATCCCACACTTTACCCTTCCAGATCAAAGTGTGTGCCTGATGACCATGCAAATGGCATAAATCACACACATACATGTCAAGTGGGACTCAAGACACTTGACATTTATGTGTATGAATTATCCTCTGGCTGCTGTATCTTACAGGAGAGGTCTTTATCTGGCAGTTTGTCACACGTGATAGTCAAAAGGCCCGCCTCAACATTCGCAGTCTATTAAAATATGAGTAGAGGGCTACCCTGCCTCACTCTTATACACCCCACCATCCATCCATCCCTTTTACCCAAGGATCAGATTTCTGGTAGTATTCTCGTTCCCTTTATGTAGACACTGGAGTGCTCTGTGATCTTAGTACTGAAGCACTCACACTGACAATTACACCTCATTACAGACACAAGGAATTGCTGTCCCCTCATACGTCAAACCTTTCATTGCAATGGGCACTACCAATGGTGCTCTTTGCTGCCTGCAGACCCTCTTACATTGCACCTTGTCTAGAGGTGGAGGATAGACACCATGGCCCCCTTTCCTGGTATATTTTAAACTTCCATGCATAGTGCACTGCTGACAGGCCTTTCTGGTGATCCTTGTAGGGACAAAAAAATGCATCAAGGTATACATATGAATTATTCTTTTATAACACATTTAATCCTTCAATGAAATGAAGGACTCAAAAAGAAATCATTTTGTAAAAATGTTATTTCAGACTGGGTGCGGTGCCCCTGGATAGGAGGCCACGGCCCTGCAGAGGGTCGCGACCGACCGTTTGAATACTGCTGCTTTACACTGAAGTGCAACATCTGTTTGCTGTGCGCCATGTATATGCTGTGTGTAGGATCGGGAGGAGCCGCCTCCAGCTTAGTTAAGTGCACAGCTATGCTCATTTCATTAGGTTTATGTCCACTCAAATGTAGGTTAGCCAAGCACCATTAAGGTATTTTGATTCCGCATTGTATGTTGAGTAGTCACAAAGAAATCGCCACAGGTTATCAATAAGTAGGGTCCCTCTGAGTGCCCATAGTTAGCTTGCCACAATAAACAATTCATCCCATGGGTCTTGTTCTATGATGAGCAGTGCAATTCAGAGTTCACCTCCCTGTTGTTCTGCCTGCCCATTGTGCCATCTTCAGGCCTGTTAAGGGTTTAGGCCCGTTAAGGGCTACTGCATGAGGGGCATAACTCCATCATGGCTCAGTTTATTTTATTTGCTTGATAGATATGCCAATCTCCTAAAGTAGTCTGAACCAGGCAACAACTGCTGTGGAGCACATGTCTGGCTCTGCAGTACTGCCCAGAGCAGCATGATGCACCTCAACAGCAGCTTACAAGTACACTTTAGTTGAAGCTGCACTCCCGACTAGCCACTGATCCTTATTGGCCTAATGACTGGCATCTGCGTGGGACCGGAAGCTCCAACCCATCTTGCTTTTCCTGGGTTTGTCCTGACATTCCAACACCTCTTCAGGAGGAGAGGCAGGCTCCATCCCATATGGGGGCATAAAATCCACTGGGTGTCGAGAGTCTCATAAGATTCTTCTTCACCATTTGATATGTTTGGTGAATTGCTTCTCTCTTACTTTTCACTGTCATTGGCAGTCTTTCTTGAAAGCTCAGCATTGGGTTTGTGCACCCTCTTTTCTGTCTCCTGCTACCCAAAAATCTTAGATGTTTTCAGCATCTCTGGCACCTCTGCGGGACTTCATATTTAAGCAGTTTGGGGAATGCTCATCTGTCTCACCACAACCATTAAACCAGTAGGTTCCATTACCCTCTGGCACAACTATTTACTTTGTGCTATCTCTACCATATAGTTCACCTATACAACATTTTATTTTGCTGTGACCTGTGGCTCCACTCATGATGTCATTTGATTATTACCACTAAAAACTGACTTCTTGTCTTACCAGGTGTTTAGAATTCAAACAATGCTTCGTCCAAAAATTATATTCATTACACATTCCTTGCCTACCTCAAAGTCAAATGGCTTGCATACCATCCTGCCATCAAACTCTGATCTTCACAAAACCTGATATATTGGGTCAAAACATTCAGCCATCCACAAGTACTTAGTTCTCATTCATTGTCTCTGGCTCCTGTCTGGGTTTTGGGATGTAGCCCTCAGTAGGCTTCCAAACTGGGTTCATCTTTGATCCTGATCCCAGTCCGTGTTTAAGATATACCAGACAGCAGGCTTCCTGCTTTCCTCCTTCCTGATCTCGTTCACTGTGTGTGAGATAAAGGAGGCATCCTTGTTTCAATCCTTCTCTGGGTCTTCATACCTCCAGACCTGCAGCCCATACTGTACCCATCCCTGCAACAAGCTATTTCCACATAAAGTACAGTGCTGAGCTCAGCCAGCAGTTATCTTTCAAACTGTGCTGCCAATTTAGTTTGATGGGTGGTGCGAGATTGTCTTCAGGTGTCAGGGTAAGGGCTTGCACTGGACTTGCATGAGCATTGCAAAGTATCAGTGTGAAAGCTCAACATTTGGGCCTCTGTCTCCTGTTCCCTGTTTAACTGGGTGTATGTGCTGTGCTTGTTGTACTGCCTGGAAGGGGGTTTTACTTGGTGACCCGCTTAAGAGAAAGGAATGGGATGAGAAGGAGATCCAAGTTGGGGTGTGTATTGAAACCCTGACCCTGCTTGTCTAATCTGAGCTACCTAAACATTGATTAGTGTCCAGTCTTGAAGCAAGTGGCCAGAACGGTTTTTGATTTATGTAGTGATAACTTATTGGGATTGGGTGAGAAGCCTCCTTTTTTGCTCCTGTTCCCCTGGCTACAGTTTATGGTTGTAGTGTAGATGTACTTAAGTCATGATGGCTTGCAGAATGTGCAGGGTATTTGGGAAACCCCAGGTTTGCCACCTCCAGGCATTGCCTAGCCTGTGGGCTTCTCTGGTCCCCAGACTCCCACGTGTTCCCAAAGGTGGGACAGGTAATATGCATTTGTCACAACAGGCATCCTTCAGCTGCAGCACTACATCATATTCATGGGATCCTTATTCATGTGAAACCGCTGTAAAGCAGCTTCCTTTCCTTATGAAAGCCAGAAAAGGAATTGGCATGCTGCTTTTGCAGGTATTTAGTACCCAAATTTCTTTAGTGTTTCACAATTTTGGAAATAGTGAAAGCAAGGGCCATGGCTAAATGAATATAACAAAGGAATTAAGTTATATTTTAACCAGCTTTTTCACTTGCGACTACCTTGCTCTAGACTCTTTATTTATTATGCTTTTGGCTAATTAAGGGGTCGATTCATGGAATTAATGTGCGCCGAAAATTCCCGCGCAGAGGTGCCAAAACGTGTGATTTGCAGTAAAAGTGCGAAAATCGCAGGGAAACCAGCACATATCGATTCATGGAAGTCCGTGCGCGAGATAAACATTGGATGTGCGCTGAAAATGTGCGCCGCGCACGCCGGCGCACAGGTCATCCAACAGCGTGCACCACGGCCATTGCGAAATCGCACATAGCACAGCGCACATCACAAAAGTAGGCGGAACACGGGGCGTAACACTCGGAATGGGGAACAACGTGTGAAAATATGGGCGTCACGGGGGAAGTACAGGAGTCAAGTGCGCGGAACGGCCACACGCTCGCCAACCAGCGCACGGTCAAAGACGCGCACAGGGCCAAACAAGTACGCCACAAGAAAGCAGGCGGTAGCGCCCCTGCGCCTGAAAAAAATGTGCGCCAAAATGTGTGCTAACAAAAAGCACCCATATACAGCCATGATGAATGGTCCATACAGTGGCCCTCTAGGACAAATGAGGTGCAAAGGCGTACCGACAAACACGGACACCCGCTGTGTGAAAAATAGCATGTGCGTGTGTTCCTGGGTGCGCGGGAAGTTCCACACGCGATTAGCCTGGGTACGTGTGTTTCGGGGTGCGTGGGAAGTTCCACACGCGATTGGCCTGGGTACATGTACTTCGGGATGCACGGGAAGTTCCACACGCGATTGTCCTGGGTACGTGTACTTCGGGTGCGCGGGAAGTTCCACACGCGATTGGCCTGGGTACGTGTATTCCGAGGTGTGCGGGAAGATTCACACGCGATTTCAGCAGGGTACGTGTATTTCGGTGGTGCCGGGGAATGCTACACATGATTTGGCCGTGTGGGTCCTCCCAGGTGTTCCCTCTACGCACTCGACGGCCTCTGCAGGCAGCCCGCACCACAGGGGACTACCCTGCACCCCTGCTCATGTCCCACAGGCAACCCATCCACCATGGCCATGCCCACCAGCCAACCCACGTGTCACCTTGCACTACTGATCACCAACACATGTCTCCCAGCACCCCCACACCCCAGCAGTGCAAGGTTAGCCTCCACCAGGCCCCCACTCATGTCTCCCACCACCCGACCCCCCAGCAGTGCAGGGCACCCTCCACAAGGCCCCCACTCATGTCTACCACCACCCCCACCCCCTAGCAGTGCAGGGCACCCTCCACCAGGCCCCCACACATGTCTACCATCACCCCCACCCCCCAGAAGTGCAGGGTTAGCCTCCACCAGGCCCCCACTCATGTCTACCATCACCCCCACCCCCCAGCAGTACAGGGTTAGCCACCACCAGGCCCCCACTCATGTCTCCAACCATCCCCACCCCGAGCAGTGCAGAGGCAGCCTCCACCAGGCCCCCACTCATGTCTACCATCACCCCCACCCCCCAGCAGTGCAGGGTTAGCCTCCACCAGGCCCCCACTCATGTCTCCCACCCCCAGCAGTGCAGAGGCAGCCTCCACCAGGCCCCCACTCATGTCTCCCACCACCCCCACCCCCCAGCAGTGCAGGATTAGCCTCCACCAGGCCCCCACTCATGTCTCCCAGCACCCCCACCCCCCAGCAGTGCAGGGTTAGCCTCCACCAGGCCCCCACTCATGTCTCCCACCACCCCCACCCCCCAGCAGTGCAGGGCACCCTCCACCAGGCCCCCACCCATGTCTACCCCCACCCCCACCCCCCAGCAGTGCAGGGCACCCTCCACCAGGCCCCCACACATGTCTCCCGCCACCCCCACCCCCCAGCAGTGCAGGGGCAGCCTCCACCAGGCCCCCACTCATGTCTCCCATCACCCCCACCCCCCAGCAGTGCAGGGCACCCTCCACCAGGCCCCCACTCATGTCTAACAGCACCCCCACCCCCCAGCAATTCAGGGCACCCTCCACCAGGCCCCCACACATGTCCCCCACCACCCCACCCCCCAGCAGTGCAGGGGCAGCCTCCACCAGGCCCCCACTACCCCCACCCCCCAGCATCCAGGGGCACCCTCCACCAGGCCCCCACACATGTCTACCATCACCCCCACCCCCAGCAGTGCAGGGGCAGCCTCCACCAGGCCCCCACTCATGTCTACCACCACCCCCACCCCCCAGCAGTGCAGGGGCACCCTCCACCAGGCCCCCACATATGTCTCCCACCACCCCCACCCCCCAACAGTGCAGGGCACCCTCCACCAGGCCCCCACTCATGTCTACCATCACCCCCAGCAGTGCAGGGTTAGCCTCCACCAGGTCCCCACTCATGTCCCCCTGCACCCCCACCCCCCAGCAGTGCAGGGGCACCCTCCACCAGGGCCCCACTCATGTCTACCATCACCCCCACCCCCCAGCAGTGCAGGGTTAGCCTCCACCAGGCCCCCACTCATGTCTACCATCGCCCCCACCCCCCAGCAGTGCAGGGTTAGCCTCCACCAGGCCCCCACCCATGTCTCCCAGCACCCCCACCCCCCAGCAGTGCAGGGCACCCTCCACCAGGCCCCCACTCATGTCTACCACCACCCCCACCCCCCAGCAGTGCAGGGCACCCTCCACCAGGCCCCCACACATGTCTCCCACCACCCCCACACCCCAGCAGGGCAGGGGCAGCCTCCACCAGGCCCCCACTCATGTCTCCCACCACCCCCACCCCCCAGCAGTGCAGGGCACCCTCCACCAGGCCCCCACTCATGTCTACCACCACCCCCACCCCCAGCAGTGCAGGGCACCCTCCACCAGGCCCCCACTCATGTCTACCACCAACCCCCACCCCCCAGCAGTGCAGGGCACCCTCCACCAGGCCCCCACTCATGTCTCCCACCACCCCCACCCCCCAGCAGTGCAGGGCACCCTCCACCAGGCCCCCACTCATGTCTACCACCACCCCCACCCCCCAGCAGTGCAGGGGCACCCTCCAGCAGGCCCCCACACATGTCTCCCACCACCCCCACCCCCCAGCAGTGCAGGGCACCCTCCACCAGGCCCCCACATATGTCTCCCACCACCCCACCCCCAGCAGTGCAGGGGCAGCCTCCACCAGGCCCCCACTCATGTCTCCCACCACCACCACCCCCCAGCATCCAGGGGCACCCTCCACCAGGCCCCCACACATGTCTACCATCACCCCCACCCCCCAGCAGTGCAGGGGCAGCCTCCACCAGGCCCCCACTCATGTCTCCCACCACCCCCACCCCCCAGCAGTGCAGGGCACCCTCCACCAGGCCGCCACTCATGTCTACCACCACCCCACCCCCAGCAGTGCAGGGGCAGCCTCCACCAGGCCCCCACTCATGTCTCCCACCACCCCACCCCCAGCAGTGCAGGGCACCCTCCACCAGGCCCCCACTCATGTCTCCCACCACCCCCACCCCCCAGCAGTGCAGGGGCACCCTCCACCAAGCCCCCACTCATGTCTACCATCACCCCCACCCCCCAGCAGTGCAGGGTTAGCCTCCACCAGGCCCCCACTCATGTCTGCCACCACCCCCACCCCCCAGCAGTGCAGGGGCAGCCTCCACCAGGCCCCCACTCATGTCTCCCACCACCCCCACCCCCCAGCAGTGCAGGGTTAGCCTCCACCAGGCCCCCACTCATGTCTACCATCACCCCCACCCCCCAGCAGTGCAGGGGCAGCCTCCACCAGGCACCCACTCATGTCTACCACCACCCCCACCCCCCAGCATCCAGGGGCACCCTCCACCAGGCCCCCACTCATGTCTCCCACCACCCCCACCCCCCAGCATCCAGGGGCAGCCTCCACCAGGCCCCCACTCATGTTTACCACCCCCCCACCAGCCAGCAGTGCAGGGGCAGCCCCCACCAGGCCCCCACTCATGTCTCCCACCACCCCCACCCCCCAGCATCCAGGGGCACCCTCCACCAGGCTCCCACACATGTCCCCCTGTAACCCCACCCCCCAGCAGTGCAGGGGCAGCCTCCACCAGGCCCCCACACATGTCCCCCTGCACCCCCACCCCCCAGCAGTGCAGGGGCAGCCTCCACCAGGCCCCCACACATGTCCCCCTGCACCCCCACCCCCCAGCAGTGCAGGGGTAGCCTCCACCAGGCCCCCACTCATGTCTACCACCCCCCAGCAGTGCAGGAGCAGCCTCCACCAGGCCCCCACACATGTCCCCCTGCACCCCCACCCCCCAGCAGTGCAGGGGCAGCCTCCACCAGGCCCCCACTCATGTCTACCACCACCCCCACCCCCCAGCCACCAGGGGCACCCTCCACAGGCCCCCACTCATGTCTCCCACCACCCCCACCCCCCAGCAGTGCCGGGGCAGCCTCCACCAGGCCTCCACTCATGTCTACCACCACCCCCCCCCCCCAGCAGTTCAGGGTTAGCCTCCACCAGGCACCCACTCATGTCCCCCTGCACTCCCACCCCCCAGCAGTGCAGGGGCACCCTCCACGAGGCCCCCACTCATGTCTCCCACCACCCCTACCCCCCAGCATCCAGGGGCACCCTCCACCAGGCCCCCACTCATGTCTACCATGGCCCCCACCACCCAGCAGTGCAGGGGCAGCCGCCACCAGGCCCCCACACATGTCCCCCTGCACCCCCACCCCCCAGCAGTGCAGGGGCAGCCTCCACGAGGCCCCCACTCATGTCTCCCACCACCCCCACCCCCCAGCAGTGCAGGGGCAGCCTCCACCAGGCCCCCAATCATGTCTACCACCACCCCCAACCCCAGCATCCAGGGGCAGCCTCCACCAGGCCCCCACACATGTCCCCCTGCACCCCCACCCCCCAGCAGTGCAGGGGCAGCCTCCACCAGGCCCCACACATGTTCCCCTGCACCCCCACCCCCCAGCAGTGCAGGGGCAGCCTCCACCAGGCCCCACACATGTTCCCCTGCACCCCCACCCCCAGCATCCAGGGGCAGCCTCCACCAGGCCCCACACATGTTCCCCTGCACCCCCACCCCCCACCAGTGCAGGGGCAGCCTCCACCAGGCCACCACTCCACTCATGTCTCCCACCACCCCCACCCCCCAGCAGTGCAGGGCACCCTCCACCAGGCCCCCACTCATGTCTACCACCACCCCCACCCCCCAGCAGTGCAGGGGCACCCTCCACCAGGCCCCCACACGTCTCCCACCACCCCCACCCCCCAGCAGTGCAGGGCACCCTCCACCAGGCCCCCACTCATGTCTACCACCACCCCCACCCCCCAGCCACCAGGGGCACCCTCCACCAGGCCCCCACTCATGTCTCCCACCACCCCCACCCCCCAGCAGTGCCGGGGCAGCCTCCACTAGGCCGCCACTCATGTCTACCATCACCCCCACCCCCCAGCAGTGCAGGGGTAGCCTCCACGAGGTCTCCACTCGTGTCTCCCACCACCCCACCCCCCAGCATCCAGGGGCACCCTCCACCAGACCCCCACTCATGTCTCCCACTACCCCCCACCCCCCAGCATCCAGGGGCACCCTCCACCAGGCCCCCACACATGTCTACCATCACCCCCACCCCCAGCAGTGCAGGGGCAGCCTCCACCAGGCCCCCACTCATGTCTACCACCACCCCCACCCCCCAACAGTGCAGGGCACCCTCCACCAGGCCCCCACTCATGTCTCCCATCACCCCCACCCCCCAGCAGTGCAGGGTTAGCCTCCACCAGGTCCCCACTCATGTCCCCCTGCACCCCCACCCCCCAGCAGTGCAGGGGCACCCTCCACCAGGGCCCCACTCATGTCTCCCACCACCCCCACCCCCCAGCAGTGCAGGGTTAGCCTCCACCAGGCCCCCACTCATGTCTACCATCACCCCCACCCCCCAGCAGTGCAGGGTTAGCCTCCACCAGGCCCCCACCCATGTCTCCCAGCGCCCCCACCCCCCAGCAGTGCAGGGCACCCTCCACCAGGCCCCCACTCATGTCTACCACCACCCCACCCCCAGCAGTGCAGGGGCAGCCTCCACCAGGCCCCCACTCATGTCTCCCACCACCCCACCCCCAGAAGTGCAGGGCACCCTCCACCAGGCCCCCACTCATGTCTACCACCACCCCCACCCCCCAGCAGTGCAGGGCACCCTCCACCAGACCCCCACTCATGTCTTACATCACGCCCACCCCCCAGCAGTGCAGGGTTAGCCTCCACCAGGCCCCCACTCATGTCTCCCACCACCCCCACCCCCCAGCAGTGCAGGGCACCCTCCACCAGACCCCCACTCATGTCCCCCTGCACCCCCACCCCCCAGCAGTGCAGGGGCACCCTCCACCAGGCCCCCACTCATGTCTCCCACCACCCCCACCCCCCAGCAGTGCAGGTGCACCCTCCACCAAGCCCCCACTCATGTCTATCCTCACCCCACCCCCCAGCAGTGCAGGGTTAGCCTCCACCAGGCCCCCACTCATGTCTGCCACCACCCCCACCCCCCAGCAGTGCAGGGGCAGCCTCCACCAGGCCACCACTCATGTCTCCCACCACCCCCACCCCCCAGCAGTGCAGGGTTAGCCTCCACCAGGCCCCCACTCATGTCTACCATCACCCCCACCCCCAGCAGTGCAGGGGCAGCCTCCACCAGGCACCCACTCATGTCTACCACCACCCCACCCCCCAGCATCCAGGGGCACCCTCCACCAGGCCCCCACTCATGTCTCCCACCACCCCCACCCCCCAGCATCCAGGGGCAGCCTCCACCAGGCCCCCACTCATGTCTACCACCCCCCCACCAGCCAGCAGTGCAGGGGCAGCCTCCACCAGGCCCCCACTCATGTCTCCCACCACCCCCACCCCCCAGCATCCAGGGGCACCCTCCACCAGGCTCCCACACATGTCCCCCTGCACCCCCACCCCCCAGCAGTGCAGGGGCAGCCTCCACCAGGCCCCCACTCATGTCTACCACCCCCCACCCCCCAGCAGTGCAGGGGCAGCCTCCACCAGGCCCCCACACATGTCCCCCTGCACCCCCACCCCCCAGCAGTGCAGGGGCAGCCTCCACCAGGCCCCCACTCATGTCTACCACCACCCCCACCCCCCAGCCACCAGGGGCACCCTCCACCAGGCCCCCACTCATGTCTCCCACCACCCCCACCCCCCAGCAGTGCCGGGGCAGCCTCCACCAGGCCTCCACTCATGTCCCCCTGCACTCCCACCCCCAGCAGTGCAGGGGCACCCTCCACGAGGCCCCCACTCATGTCTCCCACCACCCCTACCCCCCAGCATCCAGGGGCACCCTCCACCAGGCCCCCACACATGTCTACCATCGCTCCCACCACCCAGCAGTGCAGGGGCAGCCGCCACCAGGCCCCCACACATGTCCCCCTGCACCCCCACCCCCCAGCAGTGCAGGGGCAGCCTCCACGAGGCCCCCACTCATGTCTCCCACCACCCCCACCCTCAGCAGTGCAGGGGCAGCCTCCACCAGGCCCCACACATGTTCCCCTGCACCCCCACCCCCCAGCAGTGCAGGGGCAGCCTCCACCAGGCCCCCACTCATGTCTACCACCACCCCCACCCCCCAGCATCCAGGGGCACCCTCCACCAGGCCCTCACACATGTCTATCATTACCCCCACCAGTGCAGGGGCAGCCTCCACCAGGCCACCACTCATGTCTCCCACCACCCCCACCCCCCAGCAGTGCAGGGCACCCTCCACCAGGCCCCCACTCATGTCTACCACCACCCCCACCCCCAGCAGTGCAGGGGCACCCTCCACCAGGCCCCCACACGTCTCCCACCACCCCCACCCCCTAGCAGTGCAGGGCACCCTCCACCAGGCCCCCACTCATGTCCCCCTGCACCCCCACCCCCCAGCAGTGCAGGGGCAGCCTCCACCAGGCCCCCACTCATGTCTACCACCACCCCCACCCCCCAGCCACCAGGGGCACCCTCCACCAGGCCCCCACTCATGTCTCCCACCACCCCCACCCCCCAGCAGTGCCGGGGCAGCCTCCACTAGGCCCCCACTCATGTCTACCATCACCCCCACCCCCCAGCAGTGCAGGGGTAGCCTCCACGAGGCCTCCACTCGTGTCTCCCACCACCCCACCCCCCAGCATCCAGGGGCACCCTCCACCAGACCCCCACTCATGTCTCCCACCACCCCCACCCCCCAGCATCCAGGGGCACCCTCCACCAGGCCCCCACTCATGTCTACCATCTCCCCCACCCCCCAGCAGTGTAGGGGAAGCCGCCACCAGGCCCCCACACATGTCCCCCTGCACCCCCACCCCCAGCAGTGCAGGGGCAGCCTCCACTTGGCCCCCACACATGTCCCCCTGCACCCCCACCCCCCAGCAGTGCAGGGGCAGCCTCCATGAGGCCCCCACTCATGTCTCCCACCACCCCCACCCCCCAGCATCCAGGGGCAGCCTCCAGCAGGCCCCCACTCATGTCCTCTATCACCCCCACCGCCCAGCATCCAGGGGCAGCCTCCACCAGGCCCCACTCATGTTTTCCTGCACCCACACCCCCCAACATCCAGGGGCAGCCTCCACCAGGCCCCCACTCATGTCCAACTCATGTCTCCCTGCACCCCCACCCCCCAGCAGTGCAGGTGCAGCCTCCACCAGGCCCTCACTCATGTCTACCACCACCCCCACCCCCAGCAGCCCCCCACTCATGTCTCCCACCACCCCCACCCCCCAGCATCCAGGGGCACCCTCGACCAGGCCCCCACTCATGTCTACCCTCACCCCCACCCCCCAGCAGTGCAGGGGCACCCTCCACCAGGCCCCCACTCATGTCTCCCACCACCCCCAGCATCCAGGGGCACCCTCCACCAGGCCCCCACTCATGTCTACCATCACCCCCACCCCCCAGCAGTGCAGGGGCAGCCTCCACCAAGCCCCCACACATGTCCCCCTGCACCCCCACCCCCAGCAGTGCAGGGGCAGCCTCCACCAGGCCCCCACACTTGTCCCCCTGCACCCCCACCCCCCCAGCTGTGCGATTTGCCTGGGTACGTGTATTCCTGGAGTGCGCGGGTAGTCTCCCATGCGATACCAGCAGGCTACGTGTATTACGGGGTTCGCCGGAAGTTCCACACGCGATTGCCCTGGGTACGTGTATTTCGGGGTGCGCGTGAACTTCCACACGCGACTGGGCCTGTGAGAGTGGGGTACGTGTATTCCAGGGGTGGGTGGGAAGATTCACACGTTCGCCTACTACGCGCCGAAAAATAAATGGTCCAATCCTGAAACACGTACGCCAGCATGAAGCAGGCGTACGTCGACCCGCGCAGCATAAAAGTGCGCGCAAACAATAAACAAGCTCAGACGCCAGGATGAATATACCGTTCCTAGCAGCAATGGCCGTGGGTTACCAAAGGAGGAGGAGCATAGTGAGGGCCCGAATTTTCACTCCCAGAACCAGCCTTTTTGGGACGCCTGATGACCAGGTGTATGGGAGGTACAGGTTTCCACCACACATAATACTGGACCTGGTCAGTGAGTGGGAGGATGACCTCACATCACCCACCCTGTGCTCCCAAGCACTCAGCCCCCTGGAGAAGGTCCTCAATGTACTGCACTTCTTGGCCACAGTCTCATTTCAGCGGACAAGTGCCATAGTGGGTGGGGTGTCACAGGCCACGCAGTCACGCTGCCTACACCAGGTCTTGAACATCATCACTGCACGCCCATCAGTCCGTAGGCACATATACCTGCCCAGGACACCTGCAGAAAGGCAGGCTGCCGCCCTGGATTTCTACGGTGTGGCACAATTCCCCAAAGTGCTAGGTGCCATTGACTGCACCCATGTGGCACTACGTCCCCCCAGGGCATCTGAGAACATCTATAGGAACCACAAGCACTGGCATTCCATCAACGTGCAGGTAGTATGTAATGCCAAGGGAATCATCACCTCAGTATATGCCAACTATCCAGGGTCCACCCACGACAGCTTCATTTACCGAATGTCTACCCTAAGCCGGGCCCTAGAAGCTGGGCGGCATGGCGATACATGGCTGCTTGGTGAGTATGAATGCCACTGCACATGCATGCATGTCAGATGCAGAGTTATGTCACTACCCCACTAATGATACCCATCACCTCCTCACCAGGGGACATTGCCTACCCTCTGAGCACCCACATGATGATGCCAATTCGGAACCCCATCACGCCTCCCGAGGTAAGATACAACACAGCCCATATTGCAACCCGGGGCATAGTGGAGCGCACATTCGGAGTGCTCAAGTCACGCTTTCGCTCCCTTGACCGTTCTGGCGTGCAGCTGTTATATGCGCCCCCAGTAGTGTGCAGGATCATAGTGGCAGCATGTGTCCTGCACAATGTTGCAACACGCCGGGGCCTTGCTGTGGACATGGTGGTGCCCCCACATCCCCAACCACATGCACGCCCGCTGCACATGGGAGGCGAAAGGGCACGGGGTGAGGCAGCCCGTACGCAGCTGGTGGCTAATTACTTCACATAGAAATCACACCCCTGTGGAGTGCACACAGCCCTGGCACATACCATCTGATAAGCAATGATGACTCAACCTGACAATTATGACGAACAAAGGGACAGTCAACTGTCAGAACCATAGCAGCCTGAGATTGTTCATGTGGAAGTGTCAGAATGTGTGCATCACTACCTACACAAACACCACCAATGCAGTGTCATCAAAAGACACACTTCCATGCTGCAGAAATGAATACCCACTTGCAAAATACTACATGAGAACAGTGCCATGTCACCCAACCCCTCCCCGGCACGGCCACACAACACACCATGGCATGTCATGCAATGTGAGAGCAAACAAATTAATCCCCACAACATGCCCCAAGTGTCACCAGCTACAGTGTCCCTAATGGAAACATGGCCACACATGAAATGCTCACAGTAATGCAGGACCTATAACACACATTACCAAATACTTACCAAGAATACCAATCACCTACACAACCTCCAACCTACCTTTCACATGACATTACAGACTTAAAAATTTGCTAGCCTCACTACCTGATGATGCCAGCACTTCGAACACTTCCAAGTATACAGTGTTAGCGCCACGCAAGAGTGTAGGTGCACTGCTTACAACATGGACTCCAGTACCAAGGTGACCGCCTTGTGAAGACATGAGAAATGGACCTGCAAATTAGGACGATGAGATGGATGCAGAGGCACATATCAATACACCATGCAGTGTACAATACAACAACAATATGCACTATGAATGTATACACAGTATTGACTACAGACTGCCCACACAGCTCATGGGAGTCCAATGTCACCATATACGTCAATGTCACTTGGGCACACCCTTTGCAAGCCCATGGAAATGGGAAGCAGGATGGGTGTGTGTCACAAAAACCCAAGCATCTGAACCAAATTCATGACAAGCCTGTATGTGCCCAGCCACAATGCAGCGTATGCCCACGGGAGCCACACAAGGCAACACACTGTCCCAAAAAAAATAAAAAATGGCCATTAATGGGCCCGGGGGGGGGGGAAGGCCACCCAGGAGGTCCGAGGACAGGGTGCACACCAAAACCCACCTGTGTGGATCTTGCGGAAAAGAAAACACCTCCATGGGCTCATGGCCTACACGGCTACCCTATTGTGGGAGAATCACTGCTGTCGCTCTCCTCACCCTCTGCAGCTGCATCAGGAGGTGGTGGCACTATGGGAGGCAACCCACGTAAACCCCTAGTCTGTTCCTCCATGGCAGCAAGCATGCGGGTGTGGTAGGTCTCGTTCTGGAGGATAATTGTGCGGAGGTCCCCATGCAACAACTCACGGGATGCCCGGACCTCCGCCCTAGTTGCCTGCATCTCAGCTGAGAGCGTACGTGTGAGACGCTCCAGCTGCTGTTCTGTCCTTCTGTTTGTTGAAGCCTCAAGCTCAACAAGAGTCGTCCTGAGGTGAAGGAGTTCCACCCTCAGGGCTTCCCTCTGGCCCTGGGACTCTATGGAAATGGCTTCCCGCAGAGTCGCCAGTGCCGCCCGCCTGTCCCTGTCGGACGCCAACATGTCCTCCCTGTGTGACTGGCAGATGGAGTCTGTTGCCTGCTGTAGTCGCTCCATCAGCCTTTCGGGGGGGACAATGGAAGTGGCCACCCTATCCATGGCCTGAGCCATCATCTCTGATGATGCTGCCTGTTGGGTTGCCATACCGTATATGGATGGCTCCCATGCGGTATTGCCAGGTGGCTGACGGCCACCATGTCGGCGGGCACCACACCTGTCTGGGGCAAGGCGAACTGCGCCTTGCTGTGCCGGCACTGCCTGAGGCTGCAGGACTGCATTCCCTCTCTGATCTGCTGGCCCAGGAACAGGATCAGATGTTGCGGAGTGTGACCCTGCATCCGTAACCACCAAAGGCGTACCTGCCAACACTGACATCCCCATTGAGGGTTCTAACCCTGGTGCAGGTGGGTCGGACATAACAGAATCCCTCCCAGGAACACTCACCTGCGACGGCACATAGGTCTCATCATCCGAATCGACACCTGAATACAGCTCGGGGGAGGTGCAGCCAGAGACACCCCTTGAGAGCACGACCTGCAGCAGTTGTGGGTTCTCACCCACCACCACACCACATCCCTCACTGGTGGTCGGTCGGGCCTCAGACTCCTCCTGGGTCTGCACCATCTCCACAACCCCAGCAGTATCAAGTGCATCATCCCCTGCAAAGACATAAAAGAAAACAAATGGGAACAGGCATTAGCACTATGGCACACAATTAGGGCTGAGAGGCTACAGAAACAGTACTTGATTGACACATGTCCCACATGACTAAAACCCTCCCATGCATGCACCGTCACTGCGTGTGAAGGGTAGGCAGATGGCACACATTGATGACACCAAGATGGAAGATGAACACATTTGCTGCATGCTGCCTAGCAGTGGCATCACACATTGGCCAGTGATTGGCAGGTCAAATACACATGCCATCACACAGATGGCATGTACCCTAGCCATAAAGTGAAGAGGGAGAGGAGGGCACCAATTGTTCATTCAGTCCAGTTTGCTCACGAAATTGATTTTTTCATTGAAATGGTTCAAATGTTTAACCTGGAGCTGCCAGTCCAAAATGGTCCTATAGCACAGGGACATGTCTAAACAAATCATGTCCAGGAAACAAAGCCAGTCCACTGTACCATAGCCATGTCAGACATGTGACAATAGGACTGAGAAATCCCGAGTCAAAGTGGTGGTATGCAAACAATCTGCCTGAATAAACGGAGGACAATAAGCAACAATGTTGTGGCAAGATGACACTTCAAGGGCAACTGGCGTGGTGTTGGGCTGGATGTCTAATGTTGGCAGAAGGGATGCTGCTATACCCAAATGCTGGTGCACAGAATGTATTGGATGAGGCACATGGGTGACCCAAACCACTCAGGCACACACACCCTCACCTGGCACCCAAACAGAAGCCCTCCCCCACACACCATGCACATGGATGACACACACATGCATGTGCACTCACCGGACAATGCCTCGTAATCTGCCAGTTTTCCCACGCCTTGGATCTGTTCCTCCGTGACGTAGGACCCAGCAACCTGCTCATGTGGAGTGAGTTCTATGTCCTCTGCTGGAGACCCACCCCCAGTCACTAGAGTTGCGGCATGACTTGAGGCCAGCTTATCCTTTGCCCTGCGCTTCAGGTCATTCCAGCGCTTGTAGCATTCAGTAGCTGTGCGCCTCACGATTCCAAGGCACTTATGATGTCCGCAATGGTCTGCCAGTGTGCCTGACGTTGTGCAGGTGTGGTCTTGGATCCTGCAACAATCACCATTTCGTGGTCATGTGCGGACACATACTCTACAAGTGCATTCAGTTCAGCCTCATTGAAGCTGGGCTTCCTTGACAGGCCGGACTGTGTAGCCGTGTCTGGGGCATCAGCCTCTACTGGACAAGCACTCTTCCTCTTCCGCTTGGAAGGTGGTGGGGATCCTGAGTGTCCTACGCCGCTCTGGACACTAGGGGCAGGAGCCCCGGTGGACTCTGTACTAGGAGTGTGGGATTGCACACTCAGCATGGGAGTTGGTGCAGGCATTAGTTTAAGTGTGATGGTGTCAGGGGGAATGTCAGCATGATGGACTTGGACCGACACTGTCCTGGCTGGGTGTGTGAGAGGTGGGGTGGATGGAGCCGCAGCTGCCCCTGCAGCCTCCCCAGCCTGCCTAGGTGGGGCAGCAGATGACCTAGCTGCCCCTGATCCACATGGCCTGATGACACCAACGTGCACCGGCGCACATGGCCTAGACCTGCTGACCTGGAAGTCAGCCATGGAGTCACCCTGTGCCAGGTCTGGTTCCACAGTGGGCTGGACCAACAAGGGCTGAGCATGGATGGTGTCAGCCACGTTAACCTCAACCAGGGGGGGGGGCATGGGTGTCCCTGACTGCTCCTCCACACAAGGGGGGCTAGGGGGACCCTGCAAGTCACGACCACGTCCCCTACCGGATCCACCACGGCCACCACTTGGGGCTCGGCCACCTTTGCCACCCTTACGGCTTGTTCGCCTCCCAGCCATGGCACTAATGTTATTGTGCGTATGGGAGTCGATGTGAACTATTGTCCTGGGCAGTTGGGGGTCAAAGGGGTTGGGTACCAGATGGTAATTGTACCCTAGTGCTTTAGCAAGGCTGTATGTCACCCCTGGGGAAAGATGACGGGTCACGCAACGCACAGGCACCCCAAAAAAGGGAAGTAAGGTGCACGCAACCCCTCCTAGACCACATGTGTGGGAAAATAAACCTGCACTACGCTGTGGCACCCAGAAACACAAGAGTGAACGTATGCGTGTCACACTCAGCCTAGAATGACCTCTGAAGGGGTACGCGACACACAGGGCAAGCACAGATGTTAAATACGTGCGCGACTCACCGTCTGCCAGGAACAAAAGCGTGAAAAATATGCGCGTGTGCGCGTTGGCAACACCGCCGCCAAAAGAAGAATTGTACGCTGTCTGAGGAGACAGGACAACAGTAGAAGGGAACGCTGTTTGAGGAAACAGGCCCAGGAAAAAGAGGAAAAGAGAAAAAGCTGTCAGAGGTAACAGGGAGTACGAACTTGAAATGCCGTGAAGTAAATCGCGTGTGAACCGACAAGAAGTACAGATTTCACCCACTCACTCTCCACGAAAAGCGCGTACAAGGAAATGGCGTTCTACACATACCTTTTATACACACGTCACAGACGTGCATAGGCGATGAGGCCATTTTCACCAATTACACGCTTTGACACTCGGACGTGATTCTTTTTTTTTTTTACACGCGCCATTCTCTACGGCCATGCGCGTGACGCCATAGCTGCGCATGGGGGCCTTTGGGCCAATGAAATCGCGTATGCGTGCAGACGCGCTTATGCGCTAAGAGCCTTTCCTCGAATTACACGCAGACGTGCAGGACTTTTCACGTGCCAAATCACTCCGTATCAAGCTGGCCACGCATAAGCACACGGAAGACCACGCTCCTGCCCAGAAAGCCGATTTACTGCCCCCCAGAGCCCCGAGCACGCTCCCACCTGCCATCTTCTGCTGCCTGCCTGACTGCCTGCTGCCCACGTGCCCTGCCATTTGCTGCCTGCACATCAGCCAGGGGTGCTGTTGCTGTGACCACCCCTGCTGGAACCGAAGACTCGCGACTGGGATTCCATCGCTCCACAGCCCAGCCCCAGGACCCAGTTGCCCACCCACTTCTGCCTCTGGGGTTGTCATGTCGGGCACTGCAACATCTGGCACCACGGACAACCCCCGGCCAGAGGCAGAGGGGCACCAGCTTCAGTGCCAGGGAAGTTGGTGTCCTGGTGGAGCAAGTCCTGGGGCAGTATGATGCCCTCTACGGAAGTGTGCGCGCCGACAAGGAAGGACGGACTCGGATCTGGACGGACATCGTGACTGCCATCAACGCAGAGGGGGTGGCAGTCCGCGACTTCCAACATGTCAAGAAGCGCTGGGAGGACTTCAGGTCCAGGATCCTGACCAAGGCCCGGCACCTCTTGAAGGCAGCGGATGCTAAGGGGTGCCGGGGCCACTTGTCGGAAAATCAGATGAGGGTCCTGGAACGCATATCCCCAGCGCTCCACGTCCAGTTCCTTGAGAGGCAGACCCGTCTGGAGTCGAGCGGTAAGTGTACATGCATCATGATTGTAAGCTGTGCGTGTGGTGATGTGCCAGTAGTGTACCGGTTGCACATCTGTTTGTATGGGGCAGAGTATGGGTGGGGGTGTACAGGACCATGAGGCTAACACATGCGAGGGCTGTCATGTGTGAGACATGGATGGTGCTTGTGTGTGTAGGCTTGCATGCCAAATGCAGTTGTGTGGGCACACATGTTTGGATGAATGTGTATGTAAGTAGGCATGTTCGTGATGTCACGCATGTATGTTGTTTTCAGCTGCATGTATCAGCACTGTGTACATGTGCATGTGTGTGTATTTGACAAGGGTGCAAGAGTGATGCAACATGGATGCATGTGACAGCGGGATGTGGAAGCCTGATTGGCAGATGTGACATGGATGCCCATCGGAACACTGCGACAGTTGGCTGAGGTGTACACATTCATGCAAGTGTGTTGGTGTGCGTGCATGTGTAGTGCACTCCCTGTGTTGCATGTGATGTCTGGCTCACCTTTGCCTGCTCATGCTGTTGTATGTGTATGGATGGTGCTGGCAGTTGCGATGTGGCTGTGGTATGGCTCATGTGTGGAAGTTGAGATGACATGTGTGTTGCCAATTGTGATGCCATGTCTGAGGTTTGCCAATGCCACTCATGTGCAACTGTCATTTGTGTATGTGTCCATTGTACAGTGCCCTGATGCCTGTGTTTTATTTCTCCCTGTCTGCAGCGTCAACTGATGAAGAGGGCGGAGAAGGTGCTGTGGAGCACAGCGGCGGGGATAACACCGCCAGCGGGAGACGCAAGGCCCGGCTCCCCTCCCAGGTTGTGATCTCGTCGGGGAGTGAGGAGTCCGGTGCCACGTCCCAGGCCGCAGCTGCTGGGCGGAGGTCCAAGAGGCGGAGGTCAGAGTTGGACTCCTCGGCAGCAGAAGGGGCAGCTGGGACCCCACAGGGCCCAACGGGGGAAAATGGCACGGAGTCATCCAGGTTGGTGGGGGGTTTGGTGGAGGAGGAGGCCGTGCAAGCAACAAAGACTGGGTCTGGAGGTGGGGATTCCACTGGTGCTAGTGGTGCAGTGCAGGACCAGGGACAAGAGGCAGCACAGGTCGCCGCGGAGGTGCCTGTGTGCAAACCTGTCCCTGATCCTGTCACTGCATCATCTTGCACCAGCAGGGATGCCTACGTCCAGACCCGTTTTCAGGCAGGGGATGAGCTCACGACAACTGGCCTTCCTCTGCCGGCGGACGTGGCTATCCGGGTCCGTGTTGAGCCTGTCCTGACTGGTGTAGCGTTGCGTCAACGGGCCATGCGAGGTGACCTGCAGTCTTTTCATGAGGAGACTGCACGTCATCTCGAATGGCTCGTTGACCGCGTCGGCCTACTGGGACAGGTCACCCAGGCCGGATTCCTCCGTTTGATGGGGCTTGCTCAGACCCCCTCCTCAACTGAACCCCCTATGCGCCAGTCATCCTCCGTGCCATCTTCCCACCCATCAGTCACCTGGGTGCCCTGTGGAGCTGCCTCTGACGGTGCGGCCAGGCTGGTGGAGGAGGCATCCCTGCCACAGTCGGGAGTCGGACGTCCAGCAGGGGTGGCCACATCAACGACTACACCCCAGCCAGCGGAGGATGTGCAGGCAGCAGGAGGCAGTGCACAGGCAGAGGCGCAGCAGCAGCAACGTGGTGGGAGCCATGATGGCTCGGGGCCTTCGACATCAGAGGGGCAGGCATCGGCCAGATGGCAGGAGGACCCAGGACGGGAAGTTCTTCCGTGTGGCAGCGGTTGGGCCACGCCATAGATGCGGAGCGGCAGCAGGTGGAAGAGGCACGGCTCACGATTGTCAGGGCGGAGAATTCCATGCGGAGGGCCCTGAGGCGGGCCGAGTGCCTCAAGGCAATCCGCAGGGAGTTTGGGGTGAACATGTGGACGGCCCTGCGGACCCTCGGGGCCATGGAGGAGGACCGCCTCCGGGACATTGAGCAGGAGTTTGATGATGCCCTGGCCCGAAACATCCCGAAGTGAGCCGTCGGACTAGCCCGCTGCCCTTGTAAATAGTTCTGTAGTTAGTGTTAGGTTTCCTGTGGTTTAGTATTTTTTTTGGACCTTTTGGACAATGGGCCACATTTTTGTATATAGTTTTTTTTTTTTTAGATAGTGTTATTAGATAGGTTTCATTTCTTCGGTTGGGGTCATGGACCCTGGATTGTTTATCTGTATATAGTTGACTTTTGGATTTTCATTTTTTTTTAATGATTTCCCCATGGAGCAATGGTTTTCGATTTTAATTTTCCATTGGATTTACTTTTGTGGACTGTGACTTTGGACACCTTTCCTTTGCATTATGATTTGTTTTTTTTTTTTTTAATTTCCATTACTGTTTGTTTATTTTTGATTCAATTTATGTTGCTTTTAATACATATTTTTTTCTTCATACTTCAATGTGTAGTATCATCTCATTGGTTTCATGCATATCATGATATGGGTTTTGACATTCACTGACACCCATTGGGTGTATGTGAGAGACATGTGTTCATTTCCAAACTTGCAATTGGGGTTCTATCATGTTTTTGCCATTTCTAAGTGGGTGGATGCATTTGGAGGCTGGCCATAAGGGCCAGGGATCTAGATTGTGGTGACATGTTGGCTGGGGGACATGAGTGGGGGCCTGGTGGAGCTGCCCCTGCACTGCTGGGGGGTGGGGGTGCAGGGGGACGTGTGGGGGCCTGGTGGAGGGTGCCCCTGGATGCTGGGGGGTGGGGGTGGTGGTAGACATGAATGGGGGCCTGGTGGAGGCTGCCCCTGCACTGCTGGGGGGTGGGGGTGCAGGGGGACATGTGTGGGGGCCTGGTGAAGGCTGCCCCTGGATGCTGGGGGGTGGGGGTGCAGGGAGACATGAGTGGGGGCCTGGTGGAGGTTGCCCCTGCACTGCTGGGGGGTGGGGGTGATGATAGACATGTGTGGGGACCTGATGGAGGCTGCCCCTGGATGCTGGGGGGTGGGGGTGGTGGGAGACATGAGTGGGGGCCTGGTGGAGGGTGCCCCTGGATGCTGGGGGGTGGGGGTGGTGGGAGACATGAGTGGGGGCCTGGTGGAGGCTGCCCCTGATGGCTGGGGGGTGGGGGTGGTAGGAGACATGAGTGGGGGCCTGGTGGAGGCTGCCCCAGCACTGCTGGGGGGTGGGGGTGGTGGTAGACATGAGTGGGGGCCTGGTGGAGGGTGCCCCTGCACTGCTGGGGGGTGGGGGGTGGGAGACATGAGTGGGGGCCTGGTGGAGGGTGCCCCTGGTTGCTGGGGGGGTGGGGGTGGTGGTAGACATGAGTGGGGGCCTGGTGGAGGCTGCCCCTGCACTGCTGGGGGTTGGAGGTGGTGGAAGACATGAGTGGGGGCCTGGTGGAGGCTGCCCCTGCACTGCTGGCGGGTGGGGGTGGTAGTAGACATGAGTGGGGGCCTGGTGGAGGCTGCCCCTGCACTGCTGGGGGGTGGAGGGGTGGTAGACATGAGTGGGGACCTGGTGGAGGGTGCCCCTGGATGCTGGGGGGTGGGGGTGGTGGTAGACATGAGTGGGGGCCTGGTGGAGGCTGCCCCTGCACTGCCTGGGGGTGGGGGTGATGGTAGACATGAGTGGGGGCCTGGTGGAGGCTGCCCCTGCACTGCTGGGTGGTGGGGGTGATGGTAGACATGAGTGGGGGTCTGGTGGAGGGTGCCCCTGGTGGCTGGGGGTGCAGGGGGACATGCGTTGGTGGGCAGTAGTGCAAGGTGACATGTGGTTTGGCTGGTGGGCATGGCCATGGTGGATGGGGTGCCCGCAGGACATGTGCAGGGTAGGCCCCTGTGGTGTGGGCCACCTGCAGGGGCCGTGGAGGGTGTAGAGGTAACACCTAGGAGGACCAACACGTGCAATTCACGTGTGGTGCTCCCTGCGCACCCCTGGAATACACGTACCCTGATGGAATCGCGTGTGATACTTCCCACGTACCCTTGAAATACACGTACCCTGCTGCTTTTGCGTGTGATACTTCCCGCGCACCCCTGCAATACACGTACCCTGCTGTTTTTGCGTGTGATACTCCCCGCGCACCCCTGGAATACACGTGCCCTGATTGAATCGCGTGTGTTACTTCCCACGCACCCCTGATGTACACATACCCAGGACAATCGCGTGTGGAACTTCCCGCAAACCACTGAAATACACGTTCTCCGCTTGGCGTTTGCTGTTTGGCAGCCCTGTGAACTGGTCCAGGGTTAGCGCAGCCCTTTGCGATGATTTGGGGATTTTGAAGGCTTTTCCTTGCGCGAGGGCGTTTTTGGGGCGTGACTGGCGCTGCTGCAGGGTCGCTGCGCCACTCTGCGCCACGGCTGGTTTCGGAGGCTAAAATCCATGAATACGCTGTGCGATGAAAAGGATTTTTTCGCACGCGGCTGGCGCAGTGTATCGCACGGGGACACTGTGCGCCAGCCACGTGCGCCATTTTTGTGCGAATTTCTATGAATTACCCTGTAAGGCTTTTTGCATTACATAACATTAACATTGCAATACAAAGAGAGCATAACATTAAACAACCTTAAAGCCACCATAAAATTCATTTTACAAATATAACAGGGAGCCTAACAATTAAACCATAGTAATTCGCTCAAATAAATCATGTCATTTGTTATAATACAATTCACTCAAGCCCTTGTCCACACTTGATTCAACATAGTTTTAGCTTTAGCCCAGATGTAAGCTGCTGCAGCTACCACCTCAGAGCAGAGCATAGACCAAAACTGGTCAGATTGAGGGCCCCCACACTTTGCTGCTAATTGGTCATCTCCTTTAGCATACAACAGTTTTAATTCAGGACATCCAGTCAAAATGTCTGTCTCGACCTCAGCCCCACAGATACGACACAATCTCGGATCTCTCGGTTCATTAATACAAGCCCCTGTCAATTTACATACTGGCAAGATATTCAATCTCAAGTACAGTGCAAAGCAGCGTAGAGGTAGGCTACAATATTGTATGAGATAGCTGCAGGGTTTGCCCCAAGGGAAAACCTACTTCATAATCTGAGTGGTGTTTGCACTGCGTCAGTATCTCAATAGTCCTAACCCGATCCCACAACAATGAGTGCTTCCTCAGTTCAGACAGAAATACACCAGGCTGAGCCATGTCCTCTACTCGGATGCCATGTCTTTTAGATGTTTAAAGACTATATTCATCAAGCTACAATTGGCTGAATTACCAAATCTAAACTTACCATGCGCCCCCGATACCAACAAAAGATTCTAGGTTGCCCCAGACTCTGCTCCCAAGATCTTCATAAATAGTCTGGTGCATCTCATCTTCCAGAGGCAAGAGAATTTATCCCCAACTCAATTTTTAGGGCTTCCACTGAGACCGGTTTGGGAATCCCCAGGATCAACCTCAGGGGTTTTTCCTCATTTTTGTTCAGCCAGTTAGTGCTGACGCCAATCTTGTATGTGTTGCCATACAAAAATGTTGGAATGGCAGATTTTATGTAAACCTCAATGAGGCCTTCTATAGGCTCGCCTCCCCTAGCATTTCTGAAGTTTCTCAAAACCTGCCACTTACTCATGAGCTTGGTAGTCACAGGGTCCCCAACAGTTGACGAAAAAGGGATTCCAGGGACTGGACATCCCAAATAGATGTAATTCTTGACTTGATTCAGCTTAATGCCATTTAGCCACCAATTGTAATTTAGGCTTTTAACCCTTGCACTGCGCTTGTAATATCTTGGTCCTTTGTCGGTTAATTACCATGCTGTTATCTTTTGCGTACTGCACAAGTGCATTCAGAGAATGTTGTAGTCCCTGCGGTGTGCGATCAAGTATTACAACGTCATCTGCGTAGTCTTTCTAAGAGATAGGTACGCTCCCTAATCGAGTGGGATGATTGCTGCATTGTGCCAAAGACCTCCCCATATCAGCTAAAACGCACGCTTGCTTCAATCCTCTATTAGTAGCGACAGGTACGGTTATGGCACCCTCCTGGGAAACGCATACTGAGACAGATGTATCTGTGTACAAAAGGTTTGAGATATAGTAGCTGTGGATCGATATGCCAAGTGTCTAGTTTATTCCACGCGCTTTCTTGATCTACTGAATTAAATTCTGCGGTGTAGTTGACAAAAAATATGTATAGAGCCCCCAATCTGTTCTGTTATAGACATCAGCAAATATCAACTGCAGGGCCCACATGCCCAAAACTGTGGAGCATCATCTCCTAAAGCCAAGCTGTTGGGGCTGAAGGATTTGATGTCCTGTTGCCCATTCTTCAAGTAGCTTAATTAATATGGTGGCAAATACTTTTCTATTTGAATCCAGCATAGCCAGCAAGCAATAATTCTGTGGGTCATTATATGAACCCTTTGTATGCGTGGGAATTCAAGTTGATAGTCCCCAGCTACCTGCAATATTGCCACTAAGCAGTTTTTCCATGAGCATTATGTGGAGAACTTCTGCCCAGAACTGAGGATTCGATTTCAGCAATTAGGCAGTCCATCCATCTCAGGGGCTCTGGATGATTTCAATCCCATGATTGTGGTGGCAACATTATCACTACTCATCTTGATTCTTACATTTGCCTCTTTGTATCGGGTTAATGACCATTTGGCTATTTCCTACACTGTCCCCATAATTCTTATGGGGATTTACCGTCCAGATGAGTTCAAAATAAGGACCAAGATTTGCGTGAGTCACTGGTTTTAATAAGTTTAAAAGCAAATTGGCAGTTACGACCCTGCTTTTATATTGCCCCAACCAGTTCTTATATCTCGCATTCAAAACAGCCGACTCAGTTACTTGTTGGTCCGTTGTTAGAGCTATATTGTGTCTGATATTAGCCAACTCACCTTTTAATGCTTTTTTCCTCTCGTGTAGCCCCACGTCAAATGGCTTGGTCCTAACGCCTTTCAGTAGAAAGACACGTCCCGGCCTATTCTTGCTCAGCCATATCAGCCGCAACAGGATTCATAGTTGATCTTTGCAATGGGTATAAAGATTGTATGGTTTCCAGCCCAGTTTATCTATACTCACCAATGTTTTGGATGTTTGCCTCGGACCACTTAATTCAATTACATTGTGCTGATGATTCCGCCCTACTCAATAGCGGCATATACGAAATTTGTAAATTAGTGTCAAACCTTATTTCCAGCATTGCATGATCACTTACGCTGGTAAAATTGATCATGTACTTACAAAGCAGGCTACACAGCAATTTAGGGGCAAATATACAATCCAAATTAGTCTTATTCATCCGCCCGCCTTGTAACTATATCCATAAGGGAAGACCCACCACTAGGCACAAGGGGGTTCCAATTGATGGTGCAACAGTTTATCCACCCATGTAGCCCTGCGCTTGGTTGATTCATACGCATAAAAGCTTGCTGCTGTAGATTTTTTCTTAAGTATGGATGGATCTCCCTCCAATCTCTGTAGACCCAAACATGCTTACTATCTGCATGTTTACGGTAAAAAGAAAAGTGGTACAAATGCAGCGTAAAAGATTTGGGGAAAGTGTAACTCTGCAAAAGTGGTAATACCTTATTTCCTGCCTCTGAATGCTTGCAGATTCGTGTCCTTGGTCCCTTGTCTATAGTTTCAAGTTCCTGACTTCACGGTGTGGTCTTCTGAGAGACCCCTCACTTGGGCATCTGGTGGTCTGTGTGCACCTGCATACAGGCCGATGTAAAGGCAATCTCTAAGGCTCAGACAGTTTGGGTAAGACCTCCCTGCCTGCCTGCCTGTACATTTATCAGATATTTCTGAACTATGACTCTGGAGGAATATGAATTGTGAGGGTGCCACCGGACATAAATTGGTTTTAGCAGCTTCAATGCTTATTTAAGGGAAGAATGGATTGTAGTTCCTGTTTGGGGGGCCCTTGTGAATGATGGGGCATGATTGGTAAGGCACAGGCTCCTCCACACACCTCCCCATGCCCATCATCACATAGCAGGTGGCTGTACCTGGTTTAGGTGGCCACCCTATCATCTACCCCAGGATGCAGGCAAAGGACTTTGGGATAGTACTGAATTGTCATTCAAAATATTGTCTACCATTCCCTTGCTCGAGAATGGTGACCAGAAGTGAGGCTAGTGGATTCAAAGGTGTTAGATGTTTTTGGTAATGCAGCACCCATCTCATTGCCAATATTCATGTACAGGACCCTGGAAAAAGTGAGACTCAATCTGCAAGCAAAGGGATTTAGACAAAAACGTACATTCTTGGGGTATTTGACCTGCAAGAGCCTGATAGATGTTGCGTTTGTTTGGTTTGATGTCAGAAATGGAACATCCCCCAGCAGTACCTTCAAAAACCAATTTAGTGTGAAAAGATCTACCATTCGAGCCTGAGTCCTTTTTTGTAGCTTTCCCTCGGAGGTTTGCAGCTACAAA
The DNA here is from genome assembly GCF_040938575.1 of Ambystoma mexicanum. Lineage (NCBI taxonomy): Eukaryota > Metazoa > Chordata > Amphibia > Caudata > Ambystomatidae > Ambystoma > Ambystoma mexicanum. Next base: position 1,026,401,080 of record NC_090924.1, read on the forward strand.
CATCTGGAGTGCACTACTCCCGAATTGATTGTAGTGGGCCCCCAGTACGCAGCAGGTGACCTCCCAAATACCATCAGACACTACTAACTCGGAGACCATGCACGTTCCAAATCCCACTCGGCCTTGAACAGCAATGCATTCTGTTCTTCAAGGAGGTCTGAGGTGGTCTGTGATACTGATGCTTTCCATTGCATAAAAATTACACTGGTTCTCTGACTCCGGCTTAATTTAAAAAAAATTACTGAGTGAACATTTCCCAGACACAGGATAAGCAAGCTGAGCATCAGCTAAAGAGAACTGCGTACCCGATTTGATACATTGATTGAATCCCATCCTCCATGCCATGCATGGAAAAGGAAGCCACTGTCTGAAAAGGGATAGCTAATTGAAGTTCACAAATTTGGAAAACTATGTCCCTTCCTGGAAAGGGGAACATCACACAAAAATCATTGCCTAAAAACGAGGCAGGTGACAGGAGGAGACTTTTCTTGCACCCTCCCACTTGATGGAAATAAAAACTCTGATGTGTGATTAATGACAGACAGGTTGTGATGATACCAAGTCCCACAGAGGACTGCTTGTGCGTGCTACTGTCACAAAGACTGGTACGATCAACAGAAGCCAGACAAAGAGGTTATATGATTAAAGGAGGGTTTAGTTACGAGGCTGGTCCAAAGAAATACATGCCACTTTAAAACCTCAATCCCAAAACAGGATGGCTTCACGTATAATTTAACTGTTACAAAAACAACAAGGATACCTCTCTCCTAATTAAAGAATAATGCTTAGTTTGCAAATAATCTTGTTCAGGTTCCCCTCCTGTAGTGGTTTATCACTTCAGTCTCTCGCACTCCTGATTTATTTTTCAGTGTCTCTGCACTTCTCTTTTGTCTCCTTGTAATGTAGTCTCTGGTCATCTGCCTTGAAGCAGTGGGAGGCTCTTCTTGTGGAATCTGAACCTATGTGCTCAAGCAGGCAAGGCCTGTTTGCCATTTGAGGTCAAGGTAAGATAATGGCTGGCGAAACTCCAGAGCCTCCACCAAGCAGCTGGTAAGCTTGCTATGCAGGTATGCTTAGGGTCAGGATTCACTTTTCCTCCTGCCCTTAGAGTCGTGGCTCTCTTCTCTCCAACCCCATACCCTCTCTCTTCCTCCAAGTGGTACAAGGGTACTTTGCCTGCACCTCCTTTTCTCTGCCTCTCCTCCTGTACTTCCATGACACTTGCCACAAGGTCATACCGCCACCCTTTCTAGACTTCCTCAGGAAAGGCTTTTGGTTTACCTGTTTCTTCTCTGCTTCCCTACAAAGTAGTTTTCTCTGGACCGTCCCTATAGTCATTTTGCCATTCACTCGTTCTTCTGCCCTCTTAGTTTGTTTGTTTATTTACTGATCTCGACACTTGAAAACGAACAAAGCCAAAAAAGGATTGACTACACCCCGCTTTCAGAGCATTTGTTACAGAAAGGAAGCTTGGAAGTAACCATCAAACAACGACTCACCAACATCAGTATGACAGTCGCATACCAGAAAGGAAAAAAGCATTAAGGAGAGATATTAGACGACTAAAAAAGACCAAACACGACAACTGGAGTAAAGAGATACATAAGTTAAAACAAAAGTACAGAAACTGGTTACACTTACACAAGAAGACATTGCTAAACCAGGACGCAGAAAGAATGTTGGGGAAAATAAGATCTAAAAACACAGCTGAAATTTGGGCAATTATCAACGAAGCGGAGAAGCCTCAAGCAATAAGTCAAATGAACCCAATAAGTGCTTCATCATGGGTTAAGTATTATACACAGCTGCAAGGGGAAATTTACATCGACCCAAAGCGGAAATCAATGACAAACAAAAATGAGGCAGTAATAGATATCAGTATTGAGGAAATAGAAAACATCCTGAAAAAATTGAGACTCGAGAGCCCCAGGGCCCGACGGACTCACGAATGTAATACTTAAAAGCAACATACGTGAATGGGCCAAATTCCTTCAACTTCTATTCAACTACATATTAACAACAGAAAAAATCCCGGATCCCTTGCGAAAGGCAGTAGTGGTACCCATTTTCAAAAAGGGTCTCAGAACATCAGCAGACAACTACAGACCGATTGCATTACTGGACGTGGTGGGGAAGGTCTTTGCGTCCACACTATTGAAAGCATTAAACCACTGAGTACAGCAAAGTGGACGTCGTGATCCTTGGCAATCGGGTTTTGTGAAGGGGAGAGGCACAGCACTCAACATTTTCCTGATTAATTTATTGAAAGCCAGAACACAAAGGAACAAAAACCAAGGAATCTACATCGCGTTTGTAGACTTGTCGAAAGCTTTTGGAAGAAAATGGAAAACTGGGAATGTCATCAGTCACTGGTAGAGAACATCAAGGACTTGTACACGGACACAAGCATCAGAGTCAGACTGGATACAGCGGGTACACTAACAGATGAAATTCAGATAAAAATGGGCTTAAAGCAAGGATGCCCGCTGGCACCGGAACTGTACAACCTGTTCACGTCAGATCTGGAAGATTCATTTGAGTCCACCCGCTGCTTTCCACCAAAAATAGCAGGAACGCCGATTGGGAGACTGCTTTACACAGACGATATCGTCCTGATGGACCAAACCCAAATCGGCTTGCAAAGACAGCTTACATCATTACAGTCGTATGTGGACTCAAATGACCTGGTTATAAACCCAGAAAAATCGAGAATTCTGAAGTTAGGCCAGGAGGTAATAAAGCCAGAGGGAAAAAACTAGGATGGTCTCTGAGAAACAAAAAAATCCTGGAAGTCGAAGCATTCACGTACTTAGGATTCTGTATAGACAACACGAAGAACAATATGCCAAGAATAGCTGGGATAAAAAGAAAAGCAACCAATCTAGCTGCCCAAGGGAGAATTCTGCGTAAAAGATACTGCAGATTTACCTTACCACCTCTAATAGCCTTTTATAGGATGAAAGTGGTGCCAATACTAACATATGGGGTAGAATCACCAATCCCCTTACAAGCTCAAACATGATCAATCCTGGAGGGTCTGTTTTGGAGGAAAGCTTTAGAGCTGCCTAAATCAGCCCCAATACAGCAGATAAGAAGAGAGCTCGCTCTGACATCACTCAAAACAATAGTGGTATAGAAAACACTAAGTTTCTATCGGAAATGTCTTGAGGAAAACACTACGGGTGGATTTGGGGTGTTGAAAAAAGCCCTAAAAGATCAATCCGATGTAATCCTAACAGACTGGCAAAAGTCATGTCGAGGGATCCTAGTGAACCTCAGCGAGTCAGAGGATGACTTATGGATTAACCCAGACAAAACTAAAAAGAAACTATACATGGCAGATTGGATCGAAACCCAAGAAGATAACTGTAAATATAAAGGTTACGAAGACTTCTGGGCCCAGCCACGAAAACTGAATCAGATCCTGAGCTATCTGACTTTATTCCCCATTGGTACTTCCGAGACCGTTTCCTGAGATTCAGATTGAACATTTTACCAACAGGAGAAATATTACAAAGAAGAAAAAGGCTGGACATCAGGGAAAGCTGCAGAATGTGCAAAAAAAGAGAGATAGAATCTCTGAAACACCTCATACTACAGTGTTCCGGTTTAAGGAAAGAGCGATAGCAGTGCTTGGGGGACATCCTTAGAAGCTACACGACAAGGAATGTCGATGAGTGGTGGAGGACTCTTGTAGAAGGAAAAAAAATGAAAACGACATTAGCACTCATAAAATTTGTGATTTTAATCCTTAAGAAACCAGAGGAGATCAACAACATAACCCAGGACTAATAAGATGCTACCAAGCACTGCTACTAAGATACTGTATACCAAACGAAGAATCATGATGAAAGAACGGACATGCTCAGGTTAAAGGTTTCAAATAAGGAAACCACATAATCTGTTTAAATAAAATAAAAAAATAAAAAAAAATATTTACTTATATAGCGCACCTAACCCAAGGGTATCTGTGCGCATTACAGTTACAAGGTTACTTAGGCATATTTCACATTTTACGCATAGATCAGAGTATATACAGTTTAGCACACATAACAGAGAATATATTCTTTTGCACAAAGGAATACTAAGTGGCCACATATCTTAACAGTCCAACGAGAATAGCTACTTTTTAGTTTCTTTGCTGAAAGTGTATTGTGAAGGCGCGGATCTTAAGACTGCAGGCAAAGAATTCCAAAGCTGTGCAGCCAGAACTGGGAAGCTGCTGCCCCCTGCTTTCTTAAGTTTTAAGTTGGGTACCTTTACAGATGGTCAACGTGAAGAGACTGGATAGGCCATTCAGAGGTTTGCTTGCTGAATTTGTCTACCAGATATTTTGGGGCTTGGTTGGAAAGGCATTTGAACGTCAGGTAGAGGACTTTAAGATTGACTCTGTCTTTAATGGCCAGCCAGTTATTGGAGCGTCTGCCATTTGGGATGTGCTGCTGTCTGGGGAAACTTATTGCTGTTCTAAAGGCGTTATTTTTGTAGTGTTTGCAGCTTATTGATGTTTTGCTTGCTGTATCCTAGGTACTGTGCATTACAATAGTCTAGCTTAGAAAGAATAAGCGCACTAGCTAGTGTAATGCAGCTGTCGGTGGAGAGAAATGGTTTACATGCGTTGATCAGTTTACATGTGTAACTAGTGGCTGAGGCGTTCACTTGTCTTTTCAAATTTAGTGCAGAGTCAAGATAGAAACCAAGAGTTTTTACCTCTTTGGATACATTAACGTTTAAACCATCAATGTTGAACGATGTGAATAGGTCAGTGAGTTTGCTAAGTTTGGTTGGAGAGCCTATGAGCAGAAGCTCTGTCTTATTGTCATTGAGACACAGCCCATGCGTCGCCATCCATGCTTGAATGACGAGACAAATTCTGTTAATCCGAGCTACGTCTGTTGTGTAGTCCCCTGTGATTGGGATGTGAATCTGGATGTCATCAGCATAGTTAGTGTAAGAGACACCCAGATTGTCAAGATCATCAAACAGGGGTTTAGCAAAGACGTTATACATGGTGGGTGAGACGCAGGAGCCCTGTGGTTCTCTGCAGGTAACAGGCGGAGAAGACTCTCATGGATCGGTTGTCTAGGAAAGATTGGATCCATGCTGTGGGCTCCTTGGAGAAGTGGGCGGAAGATGACAGATGCTTACAGAGGACTTGGTGATCCACCAAGTCAAAAGTGGTGAATAGGTCTAAAAGTAGTAGGATGGCTAGTTCCCCCTTGTCCTTCAGTGGATCCATTTGGTTTTTTAGGTCAATGAGTGCCGTTTCGGTTCCGTGTCTAGGCCTGAATCCTGATTGTCAGAGTCCTAACAGATTGTTAAGTTCCAGATAAGACTGGATCTAGAGATAGGCTGCCTTGTCTAAGATTTTTAGAAGGAACGGGACTGTTGTGATTGGCATGTAGTTTGTAGAGGTGGAAGGGTCTAGATATGTTTTTTTAAAAGGGGGACGACCCAGGCCTATTTTAGGTTCATGGCGACTGTACTAGTGTTGAAGGAGCGTTAATGTAGTGATAAAGGGAGCTACTTCCCTGGCTGCTGCTTTGATTGTGGATGCCGGGCACGAATCGCCTAGGCACCTGGATGGTTTAAGTGAGGAAATTATCTTTATTACATCGGGTATAGTGACAGTGGAGAAGTGGAATTCATTGATTGGCTGTTTATGCAAGAGTGAAGAAGACTCTTGCCTTTTCGAATTGTAAGTATGGAGGGTGGCTTTTTTTAGCTGCGATTTTTTTATTTATTTTTTTATTTTAATTTTTTTTATTTATTTTATTTTTTAGTTTTTTCTTTTTTTAATTATTTATTTATTTATTTATTTATTTCTCGTAGTGGGGAGATTTTGTTACATAGGGCATCTTGGATGTTGGTGCCCCAAGATTTGTTTTTGATGCAGGTATCATTAGAGGGGTTAGTAGATTTCCATTCTCTTAGAATAGTTAAGAGTACCCTTGATGGGGAGTTAACTTTAGCAATTCTATTGTTAAAGACATCTCTTTTTTCCTGGTAAATTTCATGTTTGTAGCTCTGAGATTCTGGTTAATGTCTCTTTGCTCAGGGTAGAAGGATTATTTTTCCAGAGTAATTCGCCCCGCCTTTTTTCATTGCGAGTGGCTTTGAGGGTAGGGGTAAACAAGGAGTTAAGGTGAGCTCGAGGTTTCTCTTTGCATTGTTTAAGGGGGGCAATTCTATCAATAGCCTGGTTGAGAATAGAGTTGTAGAGCTCTACAAGAGCTTCTGGGTCCGAGCTAAGGTTGGTTGTGTTAGTGATAGGGTGGATAAGCAGAATTAGATTATTGACTGTAGTATTACGTTTATTTCGAGTCAAGGCAGCTGGGGCCATTTGGGCTTTCGGGTTGGCAATGAGAGGGTCTTGAATATGGAAGACTATGAGACGATGGTCTGTCCAAGCATAAGGCTCAACAGAGGTTATGTTGGTTGTGCAGTTTAGGACGGCCAGCCAGTCTATAGTGCAACCTTTGGTATGTGTGGGTACATTAATCTTCAGAGTGAGTCCTGCCTCTGTGATGGAGTGCCAACTGTGGTGGCCATTGCATCATTAGGGTGGTGGAGACCCACGTTGAAGTCTCCAAGTAAGATGATTTGTGAGCCTGGTTTAGTGTTAGTAGACAATAAAGTGTTGATGTCTTCATTGAAGAAGGCAATGGGGCCAAGAGGTCTGTATACTAGATGCAATGTAATAGTACGGGATGCAGATAGTGGGAGTTTTACAGACAATAGTTCACCAGATGGGAAGGGGGGATGTTGGGTGATTCTTAAGGCTAGTTTTTGGCCACAAAGGCAACTCCTCCTCCTCTGGAAGTTTGTCTATCTAGCCGGATGATGGAGTAGTTCTCAGGTATCGCTATGGAAATGGTAGGTCCTGCCGCAGGACCTACCGTTTCCATAGCAATACCTGATTAGCTGATTGGCAATGTTGGTTACATGGGCGAACATAGATCTAGCATTGATAAGTGCCCCCTTGATTTGGGCTGGTTTGTTGTCAGGCCGTTTATAGTGGTAGGTAGTTGTTTAGGATTAGGGTTGTGGGCGTCTTTGGTATGCTTGGCTTTGGCCTTGGTCTTAGGTTTGGCTAGATGAGTGATCACGGAGGGTCTGTAGTGATAGATGTGTAAGGTGCAGATAGGTGGAGGAGCCTTGAGCCTAACCTCTGATTTCTGACGTTAGTGGGGCAACGCAGATTAAGCTGAGGTCTCTTAGCAAACTGGTTGATCCCTTGAGATGGGGTCAGTGAATGCGAAGGAGAGGTAGTGTTAGGTACCTCAGATGCAGGTTTTGTTTTCCAAGGAAGCAGAGGGGGTAGGAAGTAGGTGGGTCTAATCTGGTCCGAGTGGGGGAGTGGTCGGAGGCTAGCGATATCAGAAGTAGTCATTATATGTGGTCTGGTGTCTACAGCGGCCAGCATTAGTGGAGTCTTAGAAGCTGGGAGAGATTTCTTTGTAAGAGTGGGGAGGACAAAGGTTGCCAAAGTTATGACTAGGAGGCAAAGGACTTTTAGGAGCATGGTTATCTGTAGATACGCGATAATGCCTACCTACCTCAGACAGTGCTAAAGTTCATAGGTGCGAGATTTGGCAGGCAGTAGCTAATTCATGCAACATCTTAATGCAACAGTACAATCAAAGGTGTTGGATGTCATAACAGTAGTCGGCAAGCAGGCAATACACAATTGCAGAGGAACTAGGCTGGGACTACAGCAAGGTGGGCAATCGTGATGCGAAACGGTTTTGTTAAAACACAGGAAGGTGCAGAGCAGACGGCAAAATGTAAAATACATAGACATCAAATTTTGAGTATTAGCTCAGTATGGTATGGTATGGTAAGGTACGTCGCAGTGCTGCATGCACACAATAGTAGAATGTTGGAGCTTAGTCGCAGCTAAGACGTTGGGGCATTGATTCCTATGCATTGATATATATGGATCAAACCAGTACAGTGTGACCGTATAAAAAGTAAGCAATGTGCAAATATTGGAATACTGGCATGAATACTATTCTTTCCGTGATATTGTGCGGGTAAGGTGCAAGGCCACCAATGACCGTGGTGAAAACTACAACTCATAAATTGAAGGTATGGGAGCGCTGGGTTGTTTGCGCGACCGGCAACTTTCGCTTAACCAATGTCCTGGTGTCCAAAAGACTGTCGAGCACTGCGTCGTCGTCCTTTGCGGTGCGCTGTGTGTGCTGCGGCACTTGCAGCAATGGGCGGATGTGGCGAGTTAAGGTGGCAGAGAGGCCTGGCCCTAAGGCCCTGACACGCACAGACAGGCCTGGACCGTATAAGGAGGGCCTTTGAAGATGAGGCTGGCTCATGCCTTCCGGTGGCGTTAGCCTGAACAGATACAAATCGGCATTCAATCGGGTCAGCCACTTGATGACAGTTGCCTAGCAACCCATGAGCAATATTGCAGTGGCCATTTTCTTCGACTGCACGCGGGCTATCATGGCAAAATAAAATGAAAGGCTGCAGATTACAGCATGCACATCGGTCGTCGGGGAGGATTATTTTCGTGGAGGCAATTATCTATGACAGGTACCACATGTGTGCTCTGGCAAAGCAGGTCGGCAGGGACTGTAGGCTCGATGGTTGTATGTCAAGCTTCTCTAGAAGCCAATGCGGGTGCCAGCGACAAGGGAAAGGCTCCAGCCCTCCCATGGTGGGTCAGTGGAGTAGAAGACCTTTGGCACAGACAGGCCTGGGCCTTATAAGGAGGGCCTCTAGTGGAACCTCCAGCATCTTTCTTGATGTTTCCTTTCACCCCTCTCTGGATGGAAGGGAGAGGATGTGGTTTATGGGTAGTTGGAACTTCCTGTTGATTTTCCACATGGTGCACATAGCCCAGGCTCCCGTTTCCCGCTCCCCTTTTTCTTCTAGAAATATACTGGCTAGATATTCAGGCCCTGATTCTTCCTTTGTCATATGATCCAGAAATTCTGCCTTTGGGTTCAGGGACTGGCCGTCATGCAGGAGAACAATTTGTATCAACTCTTCCCTTGGTTTTTCTGGGCAGAACCAGTCCAGATGGCACAGATTTACACAGGCAACACACCTAATGTCCTTGGGCCAAGATGGATGCCCAGCATTTCGATTTGATGGTCTGGGTCTAGGTTCAATCGGAGTTTGGGTTGGTGGGCAAGGCCTTCTACTAAGAGGACTCTCCTGTCTTTCCCTTGTCCTGATAGTCTGGGTTTGACTGAAGTTTTCTGGGGTCAAATGGATTCTCGCCAATACGTGGCTCTCTAGCAGGTATTAACAGTCTGGATGTCTTCCTCCAGAGAGGGCTCGTGTAGCTTCCACACAACAGTTTGTAAATATTTACATAATAAGTCCACAAATCCCTCCAAGACCAACATCTCCTTTACTTCCTCAGAGGTCTGGTTGGCTAACCATTTGTGTAATAGGTCACTGGCTCGATAAGACATCTGTCTTGGTGTTACCCCTTTCATAGAAGAAGATTTGAAGAAGATATAACTTCTCTTCTGAACACTAACATTAAACCTGGATCCCAAATCATCATACTCAGTGACTTTAACTTGGGCCTCAATGACCCCAAAGACCCTAATGCCACCATCCTAGCAAACACTATTGCTGAAGCTGGCCTCACTATCAGGAACACTGGACCCACTCACACTAAAGGTCGCACACTGGACTGGGTCGCAGATATCAACTGCACCTCATGCATTACTGCCACTGAACCTTGTGTACGGACAGATCACTACTTGATCCCGTTCACTATCCAAGATAGTCCCCAAACTAAGATAGCTAAGCCCATGGCTCCCCAGCCCTAACCAGAGGCAAAAAGAACATAATAGTCGCAAACTTCCTACCCTTGATCCAACCTATCACTAATCCTACCCACCTTCCCACTAATCCCACACAACTGGTTGATCTGTATGATAACACAATCAATTCAGCCGTAGACCTCATCGCTCCTCCGAAAACTGAGCAAAGAGAAACCTTTAGCTCATCTCAGTACGTTTTTTACCCCTAGTCTAAAAGCCCTTTGCAAAGATAAAAAAACCCTCGACTCATAATAAAAATCTTCTCACCTCCCTCGTAGACATATACAAAAAAGAAATAATACAAACAAAAAAGAAACATTTAATGAAAGAATCAAAAAAGCTAATTTAAGTACTAGGGAAATCTTCTCCATACTTGGAGAATTAGAATCCCCAATTGCTCCCTTGTATCAACGACTCGTGTACTAAAAACAAAATTTGGTGCACCAAAAAACAAAACACCCTCTGCAAATAAAATCGCTATGTTCCAAGATAAAATACTCTCCAAAAAAACTACTCTTCATAAGATCGCTCTTGCAACTCAAGACGCCATCTTGTAAGAACTTACTAGCAACCAAACTAAACCACACAATCAATTTAAATTCAAGTCAATCTCAACTACTGAGGCCGAATTCATCATCACATCACTCAAACCCTCCCGGTGTCTTGGGGACACTTGCCCAGCACCTATCATTAAAGAAGCTGCAAAGGACCTAGCTCCTTTGGTCACCACCTTCATTAACTCCTCTTTCAAAACCTGCTCCATTTCAACCAATCTTAAAGATGCCTGGGTATTACCCCTACTAAAAAAACACCTAACCTGGACCCAAGCATCCCTACCAACTACAGGCCAATTACGACGGTACCGTTTCTGCTTAAAATCTTAGACAGAGCCGCACATCTCCAGATTCAATCCTATCTGGAGATCAATAACTTATTAGGCACCCAACAGTCTGGTTTCAGGCCAAGACATAGAACTGAGATGGCCCTTCTCGATCTCAAGAACCAACTGGATCACTGGAAGACAAAGGAGAAGTCTCCATTCTCCTTTTAGACTTCTCCGCCGTATTTGATTTGGTTGACCATAAAGTGTTATGTAACCACGTCAAATCTGCCACCAACTTCTCTAAAGACGCCACTACATGGATAAACTCCTTCTTAGACCACAAAACGATGTCTTCTCGCCTTCTTCAGCAGCGGACCCAGTACCCATCACATGTGGTGTACCGCAGGGGTCATGCGTCTCCCCCGACCTTCTCCTCATTCCGCACTTCCCTTAAATCTCTCCTCCTCCATTCTCCTCCTTGAAACCCCCTCTGCCCTCTGAATCCCCTCCCTCCTTATTCTTTCCCCTTGACTATCTCTCTTCCCTATTCGCCCTTTCCCTTTCAGTTAATTGCTCTTTTCACTGTTTTGTTGAATGATTCATATTGTAATTTTGCTTCCACCGTTATATTGTTTGTTTTTATGTATTAAGTTGTTCCACTGTACAGCGCCTTGGTGTAAGGTGCTTTATAAATCAATAAATACAAAATACAAATACAAATAATATATTTACCAAGCCTCTCTTTGATATACTTGCCAATCTGAGTGTCTCATACAGTAATTATGCTGACGACACCCAGATCCTCATCCCTATCCAGGGAGACTACGACAAAAATGTAGGTCTAATCAACTAAATCTTCCAAATCATACAAACCTGGATGGCTACCCATGCACTTTGTCTTAATGACGAAATAACTGAACTCCTAATCATAGGGTGTCGTGGTCTTGAAGTCAGGGGCACAGGCATGCAGGGGTCGCATGCACAGGAGACCTGGGTGGACACTGTCCTGGCGCCTTTGGCGCCAGGCACATGAACAAAAGTAAACAAGAACATCCATTTAACACCAAAAAACTTTTATTATGGACATAGCACTTCAGATGCATTAACCTTGAACATTCCATCTGTTAAGCAGCCCCAAGTGCATTATTGGGTGTGGCTGCTAATGGATTATCTTCACACAGGCTCACTCTCTAGGAGTGGCAGGGTGTGGCTGGTAAGCTGGCCCTAATGGGCGTGACCACGATCTCAGCTATATAAGCTGCCCCGATCCTCAAGACAGACGCTTTGCGTTATTCTGCACTTGCAAGCAGCGTAACGCTCACCATCGTCTGAGGTCAGATTTACCTTTGAAGATCCTGCTTCCTGGACATCCTGCTTCCTGCCAGCATACTTGCCAACTGGGGGGGAAGCTGTTCTTACCTGTACATCTCTTCAGCTAACCAAATATTCATCTTTACACTTTCTGGAACGCTGAAATCTTCATCTTGGCACCACAGCACGACACGCTCCATCGTCGACAGCAGTGCCTGCAAGGAAAAACAGAAGACAAGGTTAGACATGGAAAAAACAGTCAGTTTAAGGTTGTGCTTCGCCATACTTCGCGCTTTCCTTAAACCATCACTTACCTGCTGTCGAACATTGTGGTAGCATCCATCTTCCATCCGGCCGCGTCTCGCGTCTCACAGATGCATTGAGGCCGCATTGCCATCTAATGGAAGAAAACGGAAGAGACATTATTGTGGGCATAAATAGGAGCAACATATAAAGACATTAAACAGAATGAACAGCATCACAAGAGCTCAAGAAAGATTTACCAATCATAAGGAGAAGCATAGTCGCAGCTGGACTGGACTAATCCTTCTCAGGGATCAGTGAAGGAACTAGATCCCATTCGACGCACCCCTGCCAGAAGTAGCATGACGGAGAGCTTATCTTCCATAATTCACAGGTGAGCTTCATGGGCTGGCGTATAATCACAGAAACCGTACTTTGGGGTGAAGGGTTCGAGAGGTACAACAATCACAGATTGGCACACTTGCACACTGTTCTCTCCACGCAGGAGCAGTATCACTACGTACCACAGCTCACAGCTTTTCTACTGAGGGAGAGTCCTGAAGGGGGTGATTCAAGTTCAGGGAGGGCTGCAACCGTGCCCCAACGCCTCCGCAGAGACCAGGTGAGCGTAACATAGGGTCCAGTAATAGACTGAACAAACTCCATCACCAATACAACTCCATCACTATTGACGGTATCATGATCAAAGTCGGCAAGGAAGTAGAAAACCTTAGGTTTTTATTGGACTCTGCGCTCAACCTCAACAAGCAAGTAAATGCCACAGCCTCTGCAACCAGCTACACTTGTAAGTAAACTGATTCATGCATGTAAACCATTTTTGACCATTGAAAGTTGCGCTACGATTGCACGAGCACCAATCCTATTTAAATTGGATTACTGCAATGTACTTTACTTGGGCACCAGCAAACACAATCCAAACTCCAAACCCTCCAAAATAATGCTCTAAATACTGCCTTAGGCATCCCTAAAAGTCAGCATATCTCCGACTAGAGACGATCTACCAATTGGCCAGCCATTAAAGAGAGAATTAAGCTCAAAACACTAAACCTGACCTACAAATGCCTCAACAACAAGGCACTTATATACCCGACGGAGAGATTCACCAAACATATATCAGAACGACCTATTGGAAAGGCACATTCCAATAGTATTAGAATCCCCAACTTCAAACTTAAAAAAAAACTGGAGGATCCAGTTTTCCAGTCTTGGCAGCACAACTCTGGAACTCAATACCAGACACCCTAAGAGCATCACCCTCCCTCCATTCCTTCAAAACCAATGTTAAACAATGGTTTCACTCTTGTGACCATTGATGTTCTCATCCATGAACTGTATAAATGTATATTATTATTGTACTTACTCTCCATATTCATATATGCCTGTAAATTGTCTCTATATATTGTCTTATCCTGTATTTTTATCTTTTTTTACTTCTGTACCTGTAACCTAAATTTTGCAAACATCCAGATTCCTGACGGCATGGTGCGCTCTATAAATAAATAAACAATACAATACAATACAACAATAGACAAAGGTAGCTCATCTGCATTCGATAATGTTCTCGGTCTTGTCCCAACCATTCCAGTATTCCCTGCTTTAAACTGTTATAGTGGCTTCTCCTATCGGGGTTAAACGCCTGGAATGCCTGTTGGACCTCCGTCAATAACAGTGCCAACTATATGGTACATTGGTCTCTTTCCATGCTGCCATTTTGGCAACACTCTCAAAGTTGACAAAAAAGCAACTGGGTCTTCTCCAATTCCCAGCTTCTGAAAGATAGTTTGGGGTACATCTGGCTGCTCTCATCTTTCCACTATTACCCACTGTAAAATGGGCAAAGTCTGATGTTGGTGTCTGATGCTTAAATGGCCTTCTACCAGGGACCGTAGTAGGTCTTCCATCTTTGTCTGGTTATGGTCGCGTGGAGCAGGTCTCCCCACAACCCAGTGAGAGTGGAAAGTATGGCTTCTTCCTCACCAAAGCTAGTACTGTCTCTTTGCTGTCTGAAGGTACTGCCTCCACGAAGGTCTTGCAGCTTGCTTCGGTAGTTTGGGCCCGGGTCCCTGAATTGTTGGTCTTTTATAAGCACTCTCTGATTTGTGCCAGCAGCATTTCGTTGGACCCCTCCATCAGGATGGACTTCCCCCAATATAGTGTGATCTGACCTGGTCGGTTCTCCTTTCTGTTTTCCTCGAGAACCACTTTTGTTTTCTCTGACACTGGATCCAAACTTAGAGAAGCGAATTCTGTCTCTATTTCCTGGACCTTGGTTTATAATGATCCTGAAGCCAGCAGCCGTTAGTTTCTGGTGGCTTATTCATGCTATTTTGGAGTCAGCAGACCTCGGTATCAAGTTCTAGCTGATCCCAATTCTGACGTCATGTGTCACAGATGGCACGAAAATCACTCGTAGCCTCACGGGCAGTTCAAAGGTTTACATTTTACATATTTGTGGGCCATGGTGCTGTTTCTCTTTCTCCTTCGCTTTCTCTTTCTCCTTCTCTTTCTCTTCTACCTTGCGATTTCCTCACTAGAGCAGGCTTCCATGTACCTGGTTAGTACTGCCAAATGGTAACCCTACTGTCTAATGTCTGTCTTCAGCTTTTAAGTGTCTCCCAAAATGCAGCCTAACTGAACTACCCCAAGGACTTCCTAGCATTCCCTACTCTAACCAAAGGTAAGTCTCTTTATGGGAATGGGAACCGTGTCTTGCACTAACTCTGTTGGATTCAGGCTTGTTCAAACCCACCCACGCTGACTATTCCCTTCTACTCTTTGACACCTCCTCCTCTTGCTCCTCCCACCCCCTTCTGTCCCTCCAATTTTTCAATCCTCCTTACTTCTTATGTCTTGTTCAATTGCCTCCACACTTGTGGGATATTCCGTCCTTTGTGACAGGACCAGAGCATTTTTTGGTAGCATTCCAAAAATATTGTCCTTTATTTGGCTTCAGCCCTGCCTTCTTGAGCTCCCTCTAGCGCATGGTCCTTCAGTCCTTTTCTCCACTGTGTGGAGATCAGATACACTTAACATCGCAGGGATGTTTTCTTCTCCAGATTTTTGTCCTTCAATGTGTCTTCCTGCCTCGGCTCCACTGTCGTTTTCTTTTCTTCTGCCTGTGCCAGAGCATAAGGGTTTCACCTAGTGTTTGTCCTGCAGATGTCATTACACGGCAGTTAACCCTCACAATCTTTGTCTCGAGTGTCTAGGCCCAGACCTTGGGTGGAATGCGTAATTCGAATGGATTGTGTTCACCCACGTATTCCTCATCTATGATATTCGTATTTCGCCAGCTTCTCTGTTTCGGATTTTTTTTTTTCGGCAGAGGTCGCTGTGCACGAGGTTGTGACGTCGATGTCCCTCAACGGTCTCTGTAGCTTGTCGACGTCACCAGTCGTATAAGTAGCTTGTGCCACCCCCGTTGGCTTCAGTTCCGTTTTTCCAATAGCTTCGCAATTGAGGTAACAGCGCGCTCCATATTTTCCTTCTAGAAAATGTCGTCTTCTTCAACCCCTTCCACTCCTAAAACGGGGTTTAAAAAGTGTGTCGACTGTGGTTTCAAAATGTCGATCATTGACCCTCACCATGTCTGCCTTTGGTGCCTGGGTTCGGACCATCAGACCAGCGACTGTGGCTCCTGTCAATCGATGACCGAGAAAGCTCTTCGCGAACGAAAAGGTAAAGTAGCTTTGGGGTGCGAAGCTTCGAGGGCCTCTTCGAAGGCTGCTACTAAGAAGTATAGAAAGTCTGGAGAGTCGAGAGACTCCGATAAGCATAAACATTCGAAGAGCTCTCGATCTAGAAGTAGATAGAGACATTCTACTTCTTCTTCTTCTTCTTCTTCTTCTTCTAGGAAGACAAAGAGGAGACATAGATCTCCTTCCTCTTCGTCAGACACATCTACCGAGATGATAAAATGTCCTACTAAGTCGGTTTCTCCTAGAAAATGGGAAGAATTCAGAAAACAAATGATGAAGTTCTTTTAGAATGTGGCCCGACCCCCTCAAAGAAATCTCGTAAGAGCCAGACCCCTTTCGCTCCCTTGGACGATGCAGGAGAGTCAGAAACTACTAAGGCTAAGTCCAGTAGTAAGGAGGAAATTCAATGATCTCGACCCGACGTTAAAACGTTAAAGGCTCCTCAAGATTTGAGTAATTCCCTGGTAACGGCTAAAAAGCATAAACCGTCGAAGCACTAGACGAGTTTATCGATGCCGTCGGCGCCAACTACCTCAACGCCGAAGCCGAACAAGATATTGGCTCCTTTATCAAAGTCTTTGTTGACAATTTCGAAGATTCCTTTGATTTCCCTCCAGGCAAATTCCAGAACAGGAAAAAAGGTATACACTTTTACCCATATCAGACTTTTTTTTTTTTAAGTCTATGACCTCTATTTTTGAGGAAGAACTTTCTCCATTTGGAGTGAAATTTGGTACTAGAAATGTGCTAGAGGAATTGATTGATCCTGAGTTAAGATTGAGAGACCTGTGTGACACCGTTCACTCTGCCAGTGGCATTGATACGTCACCTGAGTTAGCGTTTCAAAAACCTGATCCTGCATAACATGCAGATTCCGGGTACAGGAACTTGATGAACAGAGTTGATGAATATATGGGTTGGGGTAGGTCTTTACCAACATTTGAACAAGATGATATGACCGATATCCTAGACCAGGACCCCCAAAAGTACCCAGTTCTTCCCTTTCGTAGGGCTCTTCAAAGAACAGTGGTTGCAAATTGGGAGACCCCCGAGTCTGTTGCAGCAGTCAATAAAGACTTTCCCAAGAAATGTAGGCCATCAAGCACTTACCCTGACTTTGAGTAAACACCCTATGCCAGAAAGTCTAGTGGTACAAGCTGCTACTGCTTATCCATCCATCTAGAGGATAAAAAGGTGGATGCTTGGGCCTGCAAGGTATTTTCCTTTGGCAGTATGGCCCTTAAATCAGCAAATGTTACCTGTACCCTGGCCAGGTTTACCCATACCCTGTGGGATTGCGTAAAGGCGGCGGCTGAACATATTCCAGAAGGCGAAGAAAGGGAAGGCTTTCTGAATATTGTGAAAGATGGTAAGGAGGCAATGGGGGAATGTCTCCATTCTGGATTGGATACTGTTAACAGTATCCAATCCTCAAAAAAGCCTAACCTGGATCAGACTGTCCCTACCAACTACAGGCCGATAACCAACACCCCCTTTCTTCTGAAGATATTGGATAGGGCTGCATATACTCAAATCGCTCAACATCTTAATTTGCACCCTATCCTCAACCCCTTTCAATCGGGTTTCAGACAAGGTTTTGGTACCAAGACCTCTCTACTGGACCTTAAATCTCAACTCCTACAGAGACTGGATAATCAGCAGATTTCACTTTTAATATCTTAAGATCAATCTGCGGCATTCAACCTTGTCGATCACTCCATCCTGGTGGACAGGCTCATGTTGGTAGCTAATTGTTCACAGGCCGCTACCAAATGGCTGCTCTCCTTATCTAATAGATCTAGTAGGGTGTGTGCCAACGAGGCGAAGGCACCGGCTATTCAGGTACTCTTTGGAGTCCCGCAAGGAGTCAGTTTCTCACCTTGTATTTATAATATCTTCATGACTCCCTTCTTCGCTCATCTCGCTCAAGAGGTCATACTTTTTTCCAACTACGCAGATGACACTCAATGTGTCATCCCTCTTACGGGCCAGCACGACCGGGATGAGAGTTTACTTAATCGCACATTCTCCATTATTGAAAAATTGATGATTCTAAATAACCTGCCACTTAATCGTGGTAAGACTGAACTCATGGTGGTGGGATCTGAGAGCATTTTAGCCAAACTGGATTCGGCCTATAAGCACTTCCAGTTAGGGAATATCATAGATGTGGACTACGTGGGAGGAGCATCCAGTCGAAAGAACGTTACAGTTGGTAAGTAACTTGTTCTTCTACTTTGTCTCCTTCTCTGTCCGGCACTCAAAAGAAGCCTTGTCATGTGGGAGGAGATCTTCCACAGTGTTCCTCCGGTCCACCTAAGGGAATTCATTGAGGAGAAAAGAAAACGCTCTGTGTACCTTCCTTTTCAAAGTACCTCGTCCGGGTGACTCCTTCTCAGGGTCATCTGGTTAAGGGAGGAGTCGTACTCACTCTAGCTTCACCGGGCTCTCCTTGATATGCCCCACTCAGGGTGTAAACTAGTTCCCACATTTCCCTCCCAGGTGCCCCTTTAGGGGCTAAAGGTATCAGGGTCACTTCCGAGGTTCCCCAAAAAAGGGTCTACCAGCAAGGCTGAGGATCCCCATTCCGGGGCTAATAAAACTGGATTAAAGTCTGAAATTACCCTCAATGGGGCTAACATTGCACCGGCCAGTCTGAGAGAGCAAAGCAGATGATATGATAGGTTAGTTATAGCACGCTTAATACCCAGAGGGTTCTAAGAGCAGACCCGGGGATTGAACCTGTGTTGCTCCTTGTCGTCTTGCTTTCAAGGCGAGCACGTTGCCACTGAGTTATCCTCCCGAGACTAATGAAGGCTCGTCCAAAGTCCACATCTACTCTGCCCAGGATCCCTCATAAAGGGTTAAGGAACCATCTAAAGCTCCTAAAATAACAGCCAAAACCACCGTAGTTTCTAACAAATCTGTGATGCACGTTACCAGAGAGTGTCTCAAAATGACCGCCCCTCCAGTGTCAATAATGACAGGCATTTTGTCTGCGCCTTCAGCTGCATCAAGTGCGGATGCCAGCCCCAAATCTTTGCCATCTATATTCTTGTGGAAAGAATGGATCGGAATCAGAGAATGACCCTACCACGACAATCTCTCCAACTACACTATGTTGATCCTTGATGGGGGGAGGGTGTGCCTTCTTTGTAGCCAGTGTCAATGGAATCTTGGAGGCATAATCTGCCAACTAAACAGCCAAGACCGTGTTCGGAAGAGGCAGTTTTCAGGAGTTTCCAAATCCTCGTGCACTCAGACCTGATGACCTACTTTGAGGACCTCTTTTGCGAAGTCTTTCCCACTGACAGAGCATCCAAGGCCAATTGAAGTACTGCTCCCTCCTCCACTGGAGCGTCATCCTGAGCCAAAGGAGTCTGAGCCAATGCCACATGCTCCGCACTTGACGCCTCGTACTGAAAGTCTCGCTGATAAGGGTGTGGCAGGTGAGCATGAGGAAGAGGAGCTGCCGCCTTTATCAATCAGGGCGTTTCATGACTGGGTGATTGGTTTTATGTCTTATTTAGACATTCTGACACCTGAACCTTCTACTCTAAAGTGTGGGTTTTGTAAGGGGCTCTTACTTTGAAAACACAGTAACTGTGGCAGGTCAGAAGAAGGAAACAGACCAGTTTTTGCCATTCTTGACTTTCTTTCATTAAAATAATAAGTGCAAAAGGCCTCAATATCCCTGATCTATGTATTTCCTTGCCTAACCAAACTAACTTGGGTGCTCATCGCCTGTTGTAAAGTCCAAAGTAAACAGTCTATCCTCCGTCCAAAGCTAAGCTGCTCTTTTCCCACCATTAAGACAAAAATAACAAAAGACCAAGAGAATGACTCCATTCTCCTGGATAGACTTCCTCAGTCTTAATAGAGCATTTCGAGATACTTTTTAACTGTCTCTTGGATTCACTTAATTTCCTATAGGGGACCTTTCCAAGTCGTTGGCACCCCTATTTGTTCTTTGTATGTTTCTTCTCCTCAATGTTATCTGCTTCGGAAGTTCTTGTACAATGTTTTACTGAGGTGTCTCTGACAGTCTCTCCTTCTCAGATTACTAGGGATACTCAATCCCTCTTTATATGGTTTCTTATCCTCTGTGTTTGTTTTCCTTTAAATTCTTATGAATAAGGCATTTAACTTCTTGTTCCTCCTCCTCCTCTGTTTCTATGTCTTTCTCCTTGAGATATTTATTGCAGACCCAATAGTAATTCTTATTCTCTTGTCCAGTTCTTATATTACTGAGACGAGTAAAAGAAGTTTTAATCTGTTCTTCACTCTTCTTAGTTTCGGCCCACTCACTGGAATGAGTAGGCTGAGGGTACTCTTTAACCCTGCCTTCCCTCCCAGGTCTCCCACCATTCCAGTTACCTTGCTTTCTAGCGGTTGGGCTCATCAGGCCTGTTCGCAGGATAGGGACTTCCTTTGTAATCAGGATAGCTTTGGTTCCCGAGCCAGCTCCTTTTGTTTTTTTCTCTGGGTCACCAGTGTTCCAGTGGTCTCTGCGTTGTTGCTAGATTGAACCGTCCATGGCCTGGGTCACGCCACTGCTCTCGACTCGCTCTTTCTCCTGGGGTTTTCGCACGCCTCTTTATCTTTCGGGGTCCTCAGTGCTTCTTGCCCACAGCACATCATGGTTTCCTCCCGACTGAGAATCTTCCGGTTTCTCTCAGCACTCCCGACTCAGCTGGTTTGAAATTCCTGGGTTTTGATTTGCATGAACAGTAATCCAACTTCTCTTTTTATGATCGGGTGCTGGGCCCTCCCCAGCAGAGGATTATAGTCTGTTCTCTCTTTTAGTTAATCACTCTTCATTGTTTGTTAATTCATATTCATCACAGTAGTGTCTTTTCCAACCATTGAGTAATCTATAATACTAGCTCAGCATTCGTCTTCATCATAGTAGTTTTACTACATTGATCTTCAATTTGGATCTTGGGTTTTACATCACAATAACAAATAGTGGTTTGGTTTGATGGATATCTCTGGACTTCTGATGCTACTGTTGTTCTAGAAGAGAGGGCTCTAGGGAGTTCCTCTGCGAAATGCAAATCTGTATCCACCAGAGGGGAGTCTCTCCCTGTGAGGTCCTGCATGCTGCCACCCTAGGGGGATTATTGCGTAGCGGGCTTCCTCTCCCTAGCCTCGCTAGGAAAGGCTCTCCTATGGGGAGAAGTGACTGAATCATGCAATTCATTACAGAATGTTCAGCCTTTTCCTTCTGAAAGCTATTTTGTCTGAAGCCAGGGAAGTGTGGGAAACACATATATAACAAGATAGATACTCACTACAGGCTACAAGCGTCTGAGGGAATTCCCCTAACCACATGTCCCTCTCCCATTTTTCTACGGGGGAGGCAGCAGCTACCCACCATTCGAAACCTTTGGCATCATCCTCCTCAGCATCACAAGTCTTGTTGAAGAAGGATAAGAGCTTCGAGGGGGTTGGGAAGAAAGTCTTTGTAAATGCGGCCCCCCCCAACTACATCAAGCAAATACTGAAGCAGTGCTGGCTGTCAACAACCTCAGGATTGGCTTTAGTGTCAGCCGCCAAGAGTGGCTGTACGCAACCAACTTCACGAAGGAGGTCCAAGGGAAGGTTCTGGATCTTTCCTTTGAGGGTAAAGAACTATTCCACAGGTCTACAGATGAGTTGTCAAAATATCATGGCGATTACTTTGACAGCAAAATCGCTGTCTGTCCTCACAAAACCTCTAGCTGCAAAATCCTCTTACCTCCAAAAGTCGGACTTTCATTCCAGATCCTTTTCGGGATGTCACAGCGTTCAAGATTGGATGTTAAGTCATCTAGGCCACTCCTTTAGCAGCCCTTGATGCAAACAGCAGAGAACGGAGAACGAGTTGTCAAGGATTATTCTCTCACTCAGCAGCCTCCACCTCAGGAACTAATACCTTCTCATCCCAAATGTTTTGGATTGGTCCCACTCGACTCTGGTAGTGAGACGCATCTCTCTACATCTGGAGGCTCGGCGGATCATCATGAAGAACCCTTGTTGGGTTCTATTGGTAACCGGTTTGGGTTTCCACCTTTCTCTGCCACCAGTTCCTCCTTCCCATCTTCCTCTACAGCAGACAGGATCTCCTTCTCTGTTCCAGCGTTCAGAAAAGTTTGGACTTGAGGGCTGTTGAACGAGTCCTTCCAGCCGAATAGGCTAAAGGGACTTTTACTTCTGCATTTCTACAGTGCCAAAATCCAACCAGGCTGGCCTGTGCACTATTTTAGACCTGTCAGATTTCAGTCTCCACATTCCCCTGGAAAGATTCAAGATGATTATGCCATACAAATCCGCTCATCTCTTGTAAAAGATGATAGGCTCTGTCTAGTGGATCTTCAGGATGCGTACCTTCATATACCAATATGGCCTCAGCACTGCAAATACCTTTCAGTAGTGGGTGAGCATTTTCAGTACCAGGCCCTTCCTTCCAGACTGAGCTTGGCACCAAGATTCTGCACAAAGATGATGAAGATGATAGCAGCATTTCTCGGGCTTCGGGAATCCATGTCTATCCATGTTTGGACGACTGGCTCCTCCGATGTCGTTGCCCTCAAAAGCAGTTTCAGCAGTTTCATGCAAATGTTACTTCATCTCCATTTCAAACTGGAATTGTCAGTGAACTAAAGGAAGTCTTCAATGACGGACTTGTGAGATCTGATATTCTTGGGTTTCCGATGGAACATAACGATGCCAAGGTCTTTCTAACGGACGACAGGATGAGAGACTTGGTCCATACATGTACCTTTTTCCTGAATTCCACCCACATTTCAGCATGGTGGTTCCAGAGGCTTCTGGGCTTAATGGCATCCTCTGTCGTAGCTGTGAGAAACCTGAAGGTGTCTTACTTACTAGTCCCCACTCATCTGTCATCCAGGTGGCCAGGATACGGCCATCGCTATTGGATCCAGTTCCTGGGGGTGGACCAGTGCGGGAGGTTCACCTGGATTGGGGGGGGGGCTCTTCAGTGAGTAGAAGTGGGACATTGATTGGTGAGACACGGTACCCCCTTCACTATAACACCTTTTCCCCATCCTACCCTGTAGGAAATTCAGAAGTTCTAACCCCCCTTTTCAAACACAAAAACTTTCCTACACTGTTACAAACAACGGACTAACATCCAAGCCATTTACCTGACATGTCCCAACACAAGGGTCAGGCAGAGTCAGGCAATTGACAATAACTACACACACCTGACAGCCCTTTCCCTTCCCACAGCGATAAAAGGCAGAGCATGCAAGCACACTTAGAGTAAGGACAAAGGCACGAGGAAACAGCTATTCTGAACCGGCAGTACAAGCAGAGGAGAAAAGCGGCGAGCTCTGGAGTGACGGCGAGAAGGGAATTGCCCTTTACAACTCAGACCCGCGAAGCCTCTGAAAGGGAAATCATAAGACCAGGAAGTCCAGCTGGCATGTTGTGTGACAGGTGTCAATGGCACATGGGCCCCTCCCGCACTGATAGCCAAAGCGGAGTGATGCGCTGCCGCTGTGGTGCCGTCCTTGACTCCCGAGACAAGAGGCGAAGACCCCAACAGTTCAGACAGCCGGTGAGTCGGAGAAGACGGATAGTAAAACCAAACTGTGCTGGGCCCAAGGTTGCAGGCGGCAACCTTGTTGAACAAAGAACTTGTCTAATTGAATTTTAAAGAAAACCTAGTAAAAGATTCAGAAGCAGAGTGGTCCGGCGTCGTGGGGCACTCATTCGAAGGACTCTGACTGAGGCCCTTTGGGTTGTGTTTTGTTGAAACTATGAAGACCAAGAGGCCTTAGGATAGGCTAGTTTAAAGTGTCAAAGTGGACCTTTGAGGGTCGAGCAAAACCCCTCGTACACTCGAAAGTCTTTGACACATTGAGGAAAACTGAGTGATCTGTGAAATCGGCAAATGTGAACCTGACTGAGGGATACCTACACATCAGGGTAACCAGTGACACATCCGAGAACCAAGTATTAATAGAACTGTGTGAAGCCTGGCTGGGTTTTTTAAGGGATGCTTGGCTGGGGGCTTAAAGGAAAGCCAACAAAATTTTGTGAACTGTGGCAAATGTGAACTCGATGGAGGGAAATCTGCGAACTGAGGGTACATAGTGATATACCCGTGAACATTGTGACCACAAGTGTGAACCCGGCTGAGGGATGTCCACAATGGATGGTTGGTGAAAAGGTAATAATACAGGGCGCCTGGCTAGGTCCTGATATGCCCAGGAGGGTTAACGTATATTCAAACAAAAAATCAGGATTGGAGAACCACACTTTTGATATTCAGGATAATTTTAGTTTAATCTCTGAATTTTGGTGATGATACATATATCAATTTTTCGCATAATAACAGACAGACGGACAGTTGTACATTTGATATGTAGGTGTACCACCCTCAAGAGTGTGGAGGGTGCAAGCCTTCTGATGGTGTAAGATCTCTTGGATACACAGTTAACAAGGGTTTACAACACAAGAGTGAATGCAGCCCAGGACCTCAGTTGGTCCATGGGTATTGTCATAGGGGAAAAAAACACAACAGGTGTGTACAAGTATATAAGGGGTGGAGTTGTGTCATAGATCGACACTGTAGTGTTTCGGCCACAGGGTACAAAGACTGGATGTATGTGACTGGGATGGTCTTCTTCAGGATGGAGGTGAAGGGATGAAACACTGTCCGTGGGGCATCTGTGGGATTCAATGACAGATAGATTAGGAGGAGTGGGATCTCCAGAGTTAATTGGTGATGTCTGCAACTTATTAGTGACAAATTAGTGTCAGGACAGGTGCTAAGAGTAAGCACCAGAGAACAGAAGCTTACCGTGAACCGACAAGCGGTGCAGCAGTAAGGTCTTCTGAGAGTCTTCAACCATGCGGGAAGTCAGGTGAAGACTGTGGCCTAGTGGCCACTGTTGCTGATGGCATTAGTCCAAAGAACCGTATCTGGAACCGGGGTCTACAGATGGCGGTAGCGTCAATCAATGGCGCCAGCAACTGGAAGGAAAAGGCAAGAGCTCTTAGTGGTCTTGTAACCGAAAAGGTTAACCGGTCAGGAGTGGTACATACCTGATCAGGGTTGAAGGAGCCAGTAGGCCGATTCAACAGAACCAGACCGTGTGTGATGTCTGGTTCGAGTGGAGGCTAAAATAGCCTATATGCGCCCAAGTTGACTACAAGGCAGGAGCCTCCGTGAGGTGCAATGCGAAGGAGATGCATGGAGGGAGGCATACATCATGGTTTATGGTGCCCGTGTGGTTGAGCTGTGTGGTCAAAGTGATCCAGAAAAAATGAGTAACTGAGGGAGTGCCGGGTGAAGGTGCCTGTGGGTCCCAGCAATTGTCATGGTCAATGTGCAGCAGAAATGAGAGAGCAGTGAAATGCCAAAAGGTAACAGGCATGAGGTTGAAGGCTGAGTGAAATTGTGTGAGGGACGTGGAGTGTCCCGGAATAGACTATGGGCCAGCGAGTAGTTGAGAAACAATTTGCAATTCTTAAGAAACTTACTTGGTTACCGGAGCAGAAGCGTCTAGCTGTAGTGTCGCGGCGAGTGCAAATGAAAGTGAAACTGAAAAACTGCAAGTCACAGGAAGTACCCGCCCCCAGATTGGGTGGTCCAATCAGCTGTCAGCACGTGGGCCAATGGGAGTGCCATGTGTTGTTGTGTTGGAGAGGGACAAGCCCTGTCAGTCAACGTTGGCTCCAGGCAGAGGATACTGGGAAATGTAGTTCGGGTGGTGTAGTCGAAATGGATGGTCGTGGTGTAAATGCACCAGAATGCATGGTGTACTGCGCAATGTAATGACAGTTCATAGCAAGTTCAATAGTAACGTGACTATGTTGATGTAGCGAGTGGCGGCTGTGCAGAGGTGTATGCAGCGATTCAATGCTGAACACAAGCAAGGTTATGAAAATACAGTACAGGTGCAAGTCCATAGTGACTGACTTGGGTGGTGGCTGGAGTGACAAATACAAGCACATACATGTGGATGAGCGTGGCATAGGTTTTAAAAGCCAATCAATGTTCAAAAACCAGCATGTGCATATTCCGGGTGACAGTTTGCAATTCACTGTTCAGAAACAGCATGTGCATATTCCTGGTTACTAATTAAAGAATTAAAGAATCACTCATGGTTGAAAGGAGACAGTGGTGGCAGTTACGTCGAGAAATGTTTCCATTCAACGGTAATGTTAAGACCATGTTTTACTCTATTCAGTTTATGGACCCACTTTTGTTCAAGTCGGGTGAGGGTCAAATTGATGTCGCTGTCACGACCCTCGCCCAAAACCCCCTCTGGCAAACCCATTGGCCAGGTGGAGTCAGGACTCTGGCCTCTAGAGCCTGGCATCCTCTTCAAAAGCCCTCATGGGGCCAGTCCTGGCGCCTATGGTGCCAGGCTCATACACCATGAAAAACAATGTGCTTGGGAACTACTTTATTGCATTGTGAGTCAACATGGAGGCATCCACATAGCTTCATTCCTAAGAACCAAGCTATTCGGTCTAGTGTTTTGGGTGTGGTAGCCTAGGGACTACTTTATCTGGACTATTTTGTTGGGGATATTTAAACCACACCCGAGCAAGACAACACGCTTCGCGTTACTTTGCAGCTTGCAACGTGATGCTCACCATGTCCAGCTATTCCCTCGAACCTCGGAGAAGCAGAACCTGCAAGGAGACAAAAGGAACATCATTAGCAGCAGCATCTTACCTGCAGTCTTCATCTTTAAACACTCGCAGCTACTGAGAACAGCTTCCTCGAATCTGCACGCCTCCCGGACAGAACAACCTGAAAGAGGAAGATGGAGGCAACATTAAAGAAAGCAGTAGAGACATTTACAAATTCCGAACTGCTCAAAAGGCTTACCTGGCTGGTTGCCTCTCGGCTGGCACCACTCCGGACATTCCACTCGCACTGAAGAACACCGCGACCTACAAAGAAGGAAAACACAGGTCAGCAAAGGCAAGACTTTGCAGCGCAGCGCATAGCGCTTACCATATCATAGCACTCTTAATGCACCATCATTTACCAGCGGGGCTCAACCAAGCCAGTTTGCCGCGCTGAAGCTCTGCATACCTAAGGGAGAAAAAAAGAGACATTTTAAACAAAGAAAGGCATGCAGGATAGCAACAAAACTAAAGAACAGCAATAAGACCTACCTGAACAATATCAAACGGGCCGGCGTCAGTGAAGTAACTGGACCGCACTCGCCCATGAAAGACACAAAGAAGGAAGGATGGAGAGCACACCTAATTCTACCACAAGGTGAGGAGAGGGTGCCAGAGGGACTGAAATCATACAGAGGTGGAGGGAGGATACTTACCCCAGTCGGTCAGTCTTGAACACAGTCCTCCTGTATTTTCAAGCAGAACCTTCCCCGCAGACCACATCATGGCAAAGCTGAGAAGCATACCAGCGAGTAACCCGGCCTGTTGGAGTCCCTGTGGATACCAGGTGAGCGTAACAGTCACCCCCTCGTTTCTGTGGGTTAAGTTACTGAAGGACCATCCAAGTGAATTGTTCGTTGCTGTGTCCTTTTTTGTGAAAATGGTCGACTAGAGGTTTGACTGCCACACAATTTTTGATGCAAGACCTGTGTTTGTTGATGCGTTGTTTAATTGGCCTGATAGTTTTGCCAATGTATAGTAAATTGCACAGGCATTCGATGACATAGATCACATGTTTGCTTTCACAATTTTTGTTGTTCTGTAGGGTCCAATGGAAGTAATTGTGGTCAAAGGTTTTACTCGTTTTGGTGAATTTACAGGCCACACAATGTCCGCAGCTGAAGTGGCCGACCACGAGTGGTAGGTTCCATAGGGTGGAAGTCTCCTTTTCAGGCAGATTTTTTCCCCACAGATACCCCACGGACAGTGTTTCATCCCTTCACCTCCATCCTGAAGAAGGCCATCCCAGTCACCTACGTCCAGTCTTCGTACCCTGTGGCCGAAACACTACAGTGTCGATCTATGACACAACTCCACCCCTTGCATACTTGTACACACCTGTTGTGTTTTTTCCCCTATGACAATACCCATGGACCAACTCAGGTCCTGGGCTGCATTCACTCTTGTGTTGTAAACCCTTCTTAACTGTGTATCCAAGAGATCTTGCACCATCAGAAGGCTTGCACCCTCCACGCTCTTGAGGGTGGTACCTAGTGGTACACCTACATATCAAATGTACAACTGTCCGTCTGTCTGTTATTATGCTAACAATTGATATATTATATGTATCATCATCAGAATTCAGAGATTAAACTAAAATTATCCTGAATCTCAAAAGTGTGGGTCTCCCATCCTGATTTTTTGTTTGAAAATATGGTTGGTGAAAAGGACATTGAGACTGTTAAGTGATATGTTTTCGAGTGAAAGGCCATAGTGAACCTGATTGAGGGAGGCTAACATTGCAAGAAGAATCTGAGCCCGACTGAGGAGGATCCAAGAGGCGAGGAGCAGTTGCTCAATTTGAAAAGATTTCCCAAGTAACTTTATGTTTATTGTTTTTGGTACAGCCGGCCTTCTAAGGCAAGAGACTTTTGCAGGAAAGAGACTTGGCTATGGAAAGGTCCTGGCATCATTGAATGGAACTGTAATCTCGTGCTGGCGAGGCCCAGGAGTGTGCTGTGCTCATAGGTCCTGCCTTGTCTCATGCTAAAAAACATGGGGAGGGAACACCCAGCAATAACATCCTGACATATCATTTGGTGAACACTTCTTTCTTTTCTTGAGAACATTATCCCACACTATTTTGTAACTTATTTGTAAGGATTGGCAATATGTTTTTTAGTATAGGCAATTTTTATTTGACAAGACGCCACTAGGACTGCTTTATTATTATTTGATGGTCGTAGCTTGCTCCCATCTTACATTTAGTTTTAGATTAGGCATTTATCTTGCCCATTTTACATTTTAATAAACACCCTTGAACTGTGATCACTTGTGTCTGTCTTTATTGTAGCTACCATAAGTTACTTACACAGCCCTTCTTCTGGCAAGGTTAAAGATGAGACCTACACAGATGACTCTCAGACAGAACTGAACTCAAGTGATAGATGCAGACTCGCGGTTGATTTGAGTGACCCCGGCGATGACTTCCGAACCTCCATTGGTGGTCGAACTTCTCCAACTTCACAGAGGGGACCCCCTTTTTGGAACTGTCTCCTCATGTGACATTGACAACGGATTCCTCCGTACTCTGCTGGGGGGTTATGCTGAATCATTTGAATGTTTTCAACCTGTGGTCTCCCTCAGACAGGGTACACCACATCAACGACCTGGAATAACTATCCATGTTGTTGGCCCTAAAGGCATTTCAGCCCATTATAACCAACAAAGGAGTTTGCATCAAGACGGTCAACTCAGTCTCGATGTTTTATGTAAGCAAGCAAGAGGGACTAAGTCCCTTCCTCTGGTGGACCTATGCCTACAAATATGGAAATGGGTGGTACAGAGAGGAATTTGGCTTCAAGTAGTGCACATTCCTGCCCAGGGAAACACAGCAGCCTAATCCCTCAGCCACCGGTCTTCTGCAAACCATGTGTGGGAGCTAAATGATCAAGTTATCTCTTGTCTCTTCTCCAAGTGGGGGACCCAGAGTATATACCAATTTGCAACTCACACCAACAGAACATTTCCGATATATGCTTCCAGGGAGGGTCTGGGTCCAGACTTCCTTGGATATGCCAAAGAGATTTCCTGGGAAGCAGTGTCCGGAGATCGCCTTCTGTCCTCTCCCTTTTGAGTCATAGCGCCTTGTTGGAACTGCCAGAGGTGCAGGACTGCCTGCTGGTGTTTATAACTCATTGGTGGCCAGGCATGTTCTGAGTTTTGGAGCTACAGACAATGTCAGTCTCTCTACCGATCCAGTTGCCAGAAATGTCACCCTTGGTATCACAGACCTTGCACTGGATTGGTTGACCTCTTTCCTTTGTAATCGACCTTCAGGTACAACTGGGCCCCTTCCTCTCCTCCACATCTCACTCCACCTGCAACGTCCTTCAGGGTTCTATCCTATTGCCGTGGCTCTTCAACATCTACCTTGCCCCTTTGCCCCATTTGATTTCCTCCTCTCCTCATTTCCAGTGTTATCCTCCTCTATCATTCCTGACTGTCTGGCTGCTCTTCAGGCATGGTCCACGACTAAGGATCTGTCTTAATGCCAGTAAGACTGAGATCCTTGTTCCCTGCTCTCCGCTTCCCTCCCTTTCTCAGGCTGCCCTCCTTGGGTCCCCTCCCCAACTATCCAGTGAGGCAAAAAATCTTGGTCTCTTCTCTCTCCTTACATCATGGACCTTGCCAAGAAGGCTCTCTTTCTGCTTCACTCCCTTAGCAGTATTCTTCCCCTTCCTTACTTTCCCCCAGAAACTCAATGGCAACAGAGCTCTGGTTCTCTCTAGGCTAGACAACTGCAATAGCCTCTTCCTCAGTCTACCCTTTTCCACTCTTCACCCCCTTCAACTAATCCAGATTATGACAACACGACTTTTCCTTGGCCTCAAGCCTAAGGACTGCCTCTCTCCAGAACTTAAATCTCTCCACTGGCTCCCATTGGCTGCATGGATCAAATTCATGACCCTCTTTATCATCCACAAGGCCGTCTGTGGACTGGGACCCTCCTACATCCAACTTTCCCTCCCTGATAGAGCCCTTCGGTCCTCTAGCTCAAACTTTCTGCAGATCAGATGTTATTCCAAGCTGAGAGTTGGGGGTAGATCTCTCTCCTGCTGTGCCTCCCTATGGAATGGCCTCCCTTCCCCTCTGACTTGGGCCGGACCTCCTTAGGTTCCGGAAGCTTCTCAAGACTCTGCTCTGCTCTTTCTCCTTCCAATTCCCTTGCTAACTGCCACCTCCTGCCACTGTAACTGGTGGCCAGGTTCACTTATGAGTCACACTGTGCACCAGACCCGCCCTACAAGTCTTAACCAGCACTTCCTAACTAGAACTGCTTGCTCGGGCCACTTCCTTGACCAGCTTGGTGGGATGGGCACCCCCCCTCCCTCGCACTTAGTTGGCAGCCCCCTCTGCTATCCCCTTGGACTGTGTTCCCACCCCTATTCACCCCTGCCCCTTTGTCCGGGCCCCCCCTGAGCACTTGCCCTACCACTCCACTACTCCCCAGCACTTCTGCACTTGCAGAATTAGAATGTCACAAGGCCTAGTAAGACCGTTACTGTTTATATCCCCTGCCCTTGTTGCCTTGTAGCAACTTCGAAAAAATATTGCTGTACAATGCGCCTTATAAATGCTCAATAAATAAATACATCTGCTAGGTATCAGGTAATATTATCACCACCAATAATATCGACATATCTATGGTCATGGGGTAAGGCCATAGACAATATTATTAGTGGGGTTAATTTATGTGGTTATTGGTACCGGGGAATGCAGGGGTGTCCATTAAAAAAATTATTGAGGTTGCAGGGTTGTCCCCTGCAGGTACTGTGGCTTAATATCGCTGTCAAAATATGCCAATATGTTTGTATGCCGATATTTATGCCGATATTTATGTGGGGATATTAACACATGGCCACTAGGCCGACATACTTGTTGGCAATTGGAGCATGCCTCAACACTGAATCAGCGTTGTTCACCCTCACAAACCCAGTCATAAAACGTCATTTTGCTGGACTGCTGCATTTTTTTCCTCCAAGCAACCCTCTTTTGGCAAGATGGGATCTCAATGTAGTGCTCAGCACCCTCTGTTATATGCCATTCAAGCCTATGTGATGGTGGATCTTAAGTTGCTCACCTGGGAGGTGGCCTTCATGGTTGCTATCACTTCAGCAAGAAGAACTGGCGAGCTGAAGGCCCTTTGCATTAAAGAACCCTTTATGTCCTTCCATAGGGATAAAGTAGTGCTGCAAACAGACCCGTCTTTCCTCCCTAAAATCATTTAGTAATTTGATATTAACCAAACTATCGCCTTACCAGTGTTCTTTCCGGAACCTTTGTCAAACACAGAATGGGTCCTACACAGCCTCGACGTCGGGAGAGCTCTGAAGTTCATACTTGATAGGCCAGAGGACTTTAGAACCTCTTCTCACCTTTTTGACACATTTGAAAATGCAAAAAAGGAATGGAGTGCAGGGAGTGTTTCTTGTATTTGTTTCACTGTTTGATCTATTGCTGTCCAGCTGAGTAAATTTGCCTACAGCGAGTGTCTCTACACTGTGGATTCAAACCCCCCCCCTCCACTACGCGGAGTGTTTCTTCTGTTTGTTTCACTGTTGGATCTATTGCTGTTCAGCTGAGGAACTTTACCTACAGCAAGTGTCTCTACACGGTTTACTGCGAAGGAGGAGCCAAGGATTCAAAAACCCCTCCATTATGCGGAGTGCGGCAGTGTTTGTGTTCGTTTCAATGTTGGATCTATTGCTGTTCAGCTGAGTAACATTGCCTACAGCAAGTGTCTCTACACTGTTTCCTGCAAAGTAGGAGCCAAGGATTCAAACCCCCCCCCACCATTACGTGGAGCGTCGCGGAGTGCGGTGAGTCTTTCTTGTGTTTCCTTGTGTGTGCTTGGGGTGCTAGGGGACATATGGCATCTTCTACTCAACACGGGACTTGTAGTTACAGCGCCGACATTGGGCGTCTGGCACAGCCACCGCAAACAAGACAACAACAACTGCCGCGTGGCATTGTGACTTTATCACACAGACTGCTGATGGATTCTCGCAGAGGACGAGGAGGTGACAATTAAGTAAGCAAGTCCCCTTTCTTCCCCTGTCTCTTTGATCACCCCGCTGACTATCCTCTAAGTAACAGCTCCGTCGCCATGGGTGTGCTGCATGTTGATGACATGAAAAATGATAATGCTCTAGAACTTATGAGCACCAGGGCATTGGCGGAATCGTTCTCTATGAATGTGCAAAATGAAAATCTGACTGAAGTAATGGAAGGTCCGAGTGCAAGAGCTTGCTCCCATCCTTTCGGCCAGACTGTGTTCATAGGCAGAGGAGAGGCGTGTGACTTTGCTTCTAATCCTAAGTCTAACTACCATGAACATGGGTGCTCCGTCCCGCAGTTACGTATTCTGGCATGGCGAGTGTCTGAGGCGTTACGACCTGTTCGGGCTACAGATGGGGCATCCCGTTGGGGGGCGTGTTGGGGTCAGTGTTAATGAGGCTAATGTGAGCAGTTGGGGGGGACACATTGCCTGTCTAGGGCTTAAATGACAGGCATGCATCAGAAGCTGAGCCAGTATTTACATTTTCAAACGCAGTGGAGAAAACGATCCTCATAGCTCAGCAAGTAAACAATCCTATGCATGCAGCAGCTGCACCTGTAATTGAAATCCCATTGACAATTTTGTCAAAATCACCTTGCCACGATATCCAGGTGACCAAATTACGCTACAGCAAGAATCTATTCAGCAGGGGTGTCTGAATGAGGATTTTGGTGACCCGTATAACCATCTCCAAGCACAATCATGTCTGGATGATTATCCACATGCACACAAAAGTGGAGGGGCAAGTCCAAAACAACGGAGGGACTGGACTCTCTGGCTGTCGCTGATAAATTGCTTAGAGATCTGACCCAAATGAACAATGAGATTAGTATCAAAAACCGCGACTTTCCCTCAACAACCTCAAGTAGGGACGCTGTTAGCGCGAGTTGGGGAAATGCTCAAGAATTGCCTCATGCTCTGGAGCAGAGAGCCGCCTCCGACAGGAGACCTCAAAACCAGAGAAGAGTGGAATACAGATCCTCTCCTCCAATGAGCTGTTCGAAACAAAGAAGTAGAGCTCCCCCCAAAACTGGCAATGACAAAGAAAATCACACACAAAAAATATACAGTAATTAATCAACCAAGGACAACAGTAGCCGATGCATTCAACAATGCCAGTCAACTTCATATGAGTCATCCCCAGATTCCTTGTTCATTGAACGTGAATATCCTAAAATAAGATGCACAATATCTATTGGAAATTCTGAGAAACCTGATATAAGATCCAAGTAAAAGGAAGTTACTGAGCAAGTGCTTCGCAAATTAAACCCTAACATCATGTCTGCTCTCTCAATAGCAGTCTCACCGTTCTTGAAAATGTATGAACAAATTAATGACAATGACAAGCACTAGACTAAATTGTTTGCTATGATGAATTCCAAGCTTGTCAGCGTTGAAGCTGATGTCAATTTAATCAAAGTCAAAACATCAAATGAGAGCAAGCGAACTGAACTCTCATTTAAACTTTTAGTGGATCACTTAAAAAAAACAACAGTTAGGATAAGACTCCTCGCAGAAGTCACAAGAGAAGCTCTTGGTTTACTAATACATACCCAGGGAGTATCGAATGTGGAAGCAATCGGAACAACTCGGGAATTAAACCAGACTAATCAAAATCATCAACATGAGATCAGTGTGGTCAGCAAGGTTAGCGAACAGCTTACCCCTGGAAGTGGCCCTAATTGTATGGAGCCACAGGATGGCTGAAAAGAAAGGATCAAACAAACATCACCTTGAAAAGAAATCAAACAGAGGCCATAAGTCACTGTTCTAACTCTTCAGTACCCATATGTTTGGTAAATGAGGTCTGCCATGTCGCAGATGTTCCAACCTCCCGTCCGTCTACTTCGGCAAATGCAGAGGGGCAAATTGGTAATCCTCAAAAGTCCATTGATTGATTTGATGGATTAGCTGCCATGCTAATAACTCTCGGAAATACTTAAGAAACATTGAGGCCCTTAATGTCACTTTCAAGTCTAATAACGCGCTCAAAACAGTTATTCTTACATGAAGTGTTGGCATCTACTAAAGTTGTTGACGAGGCACCCATCGCATCTGTAACAAGCAACGAAACTGATGTGATGACGGAACTACTAAACTTGTCAACTTATGACATCGAAGATGAGATTAATGATGATCAAAACCAAAATGAATTGCATGACTCAACGATCAATTCATGTGACATAGAGCTAGATCTACCTGGTAATGGAAATATATCAACAGTGCCTGAGCAAACTCAAATGCAACTGTGTAAGATTATCCCACCGGTGGGTGCTAGACCTGAAGGCAAATAAACAAAGGTTACCTCTGTAATTGTTGAATCAAGTTTTTGCACGCTAGATGAAAAGAGGGCTGAGTTAGAAAAACTGAAAATTGCTAAGGAAGCATGAGAAGAAAAGGGACGGTACTTGCAATGTAGAAGGTCTGGGAGGAATCGAGAAATGTGCTTCACTGGGCCATCACTGCTCGACCCTTATTTTTGGCGTGGACATTAAACGAGATCCGACTCAAAATACCAGCATAAAGAGCATGGGAAGGGTGAGAACCAACAATCTAAATTTCCTTGTTAATGCAATATGTCGAAAGCACCCAAGGCCTCTGCAATATTGGCTTCAAGACTAAACATGTGCATGATGTGGAGATCCTTAAAAAGAGTGCTGTAAAGAAATCAGGCATATTATGAAGACTTTGAGGGGAAACCCGTTTTTCTGAGAAAAAAAGCCAAACTAAAATATAACAATTGGCTGAAGTCGCACAGGTATTTAGTAGGACAGTGTGATGCAGAAGCTATGATGAACATCTTATCATACAAAAATGCCAGAGACTTTTGGAGACTCATCAATGATGTAAATGCCCCACAGCAAGCATTAATGTGCAACATGGTCTCAGAAAAAGAGTGGGTATTGCATTATAATGAGCTCTACAAAAAAAAGGTCAAATGGAAGCTCTGACATTCCAAGAACCTCATTGTTGGGATATTTGTTTCAAAAGAGATGCCATTTTGAAAAACATCAAATCAATCGGCTCCTTAAGCTCGGATCTGGAGGAAGTACAAATATAATGTTGAAAGAAAATCTGGAGGAATGGGCTGAATTTTGCACAATATTGTTCTCCACAATAACAGACTAATGTGCAATCCCGGCGTCATGGAAGCGTGCAATCATGGTGCCAATTTTTTAAAAAGGCATTAGACCAGATCCAAAAAACTATCGCCCTCCTTGACGTCGTGGGGAAGATCTTTGCCACGGAACTGAAATTGTTAACATGGATCCAATCAACTCGACATTTTGATCCAAGGCAAACCAGATTCGTTCAGGGCATTGGATGTGGGTTAAATCTACTAATAATTAACCTTCTAAAAATGGAAGCTATTCGGCAGGGGACCAAAATCTACCTTGCATTTATTGATTTGGCCCACACCTTTGATAGTGTGGACAGGGAGCTTCTTTGAAAAATTGTAACTGTCCACTCAGCTTGATCATGCCTTTTGAAAGAGCTTCACACAGACACTGAGATAAGAATCCGACTAGATCAGGCTAGGTCCCTATCTGTTCCGATAAAGTCCTTTCGAGCAGTGAAGCAGGGGTGTCCACTGGAATCTATTCTTTTCAGTTTGTTTTTGTCTGACATTGGTGTGACCTAGAAAGTCTGCCTGCGTTCCCACATAAAATCCATGGGAACCATCTAGGTTGGAGGTTATACGCAGATGATCTAGTCCTTCTTGATGTAACTTCGATAGGGCTGCAACGAAATATTGTGCTCTGGAAAAGTATTTGGAGCTCCATGGATTAAGCATCAATCCTGTGAAATCGGAAATCCTAATTCCCCAAACACAAGGGGCAGGAACATTTGGGAACCAAACTTCTTACTTGTGTCAATCACACTAAATATCTTGGGATGTGGATTAACCCAAATATCAACAATGCGCCTTGGGTAGAGAAAATCAAAGCCAAATGTCAACAACTGGGTTCGCAGGGAGCCCTGATAAATAAAAAGTATGGCAAATTCTCGTTTAAACCTCGATTGGATTTCTACAAGCAATAAGTCGTCCCCGCCTAGATTCATGGAGCTGAATGTGCACTAGGATGCCCAGCAGTGGAGTAACTTTGCTGAAAATGTTGGGGGAGGGGTATGACATCTGAAGAAAATGTGCCCCAGCCAAATGAATGGGGGTAAAATGGTGTGCCATGGAAGTTGGGGGGGGGACAAACACCCCTGTCCCCCCACCCCCTAAAAGTATGCCCATGATGCCCAGACTCATTATGGGCAACTCTTGAAAACTGCTTTTGGCATAAAGTGCTTTAGCTCCCGAAAGGAGTTACGACCGCCTGTATTACATACGAGTTGGGACTCACTTCAATTAATGCTAGAGTAACTTGGAACATGTTGACATTGTATCGAAAAATTGTCAAAGATAGTCCCGCTCAATTTGATATTCTGTACGACCCTAGCAGATCTCCTGTGACACAACTGCAAAATACTCCCTTCTGTGTATGTTCTGTAGTTTTGTGTACACCTTGTGTTAATTAAACCCTGGACTACTCCCCGTCCCGGGTGCACCTCACTGCAACTCTAGGTCCGTCCTACTGTCATCTGCAACTGTGCTCTCATGTGGATTTGTTACCTCTACACCATAGAGGTTGATATTCAACTAATATTTCCACTGTATTTAATCACCATCTGTCCGTCTGTCAAACTTACTTTCGTGCTTATCGAAAGTTCTGTAAAATAAATGTGAAATTGAAAAGATTATGTGTGTTTTTAAATAAATTTACACGTTCAGAATCACACAAACGCTCTTTGGATCTCTCATCCTGATTATTTTTCTATCTTATGTGTACCTACCTGGGTATATCAGGACCCTGCCAGGCGCCCTTAATATTTTCTCGAACCTAGCAACGACAGAAAGGAAATCATTCTCTTCCAATGGGCTGAACGCTGTGATCAAATCTTGGAAACTCTTAACATCTATAAAAATACTCTGCAAACGAATCCTAATCTGGCCAAAAAATAACTCTGGTTACAAGACTGGATTGATACCAGAGACCAGAGACTCCAACATATGCTAATGCAAAATGTGGCTAGTGAGGCTAAAGCCCTAAATAAGATTTCTAATTATCTGGAGAAATTCCCCAATCAACATCGCAGGCCCTTGTTCTTGAAATTTCGATTAAATCAATTTCAAACTAAAGAAGTCCTCAGTCTATGGAAAGGTTATTCAATAAAGGATTTGAGATGCATATTTTGTAATAAGGCGGAGGAAACGCTGAAACACTGACTCTGTTCTGCCCCACATTAAGATCTTTGCGAACTAAACATCTGAGAACATTCATAGCAGAAAGACCTTCCATGATTGGTAATGACTGGTGGTCTTGAAGACTCAAATAAGAGATTAACAATTGCAGTGACGTTTTTCATGGAACAATTGTCTAATCTGCTAGCACAGGAAGTCGAAAACATTGTAAATTAACAACATTTGACATAAATCGTGACAAAGAGTGGTTAATGCATTTTACAAAAAGACTTTGAGAATCATGAAGTGTGATCTGGAAGGCCTCTGATAAATGATGTGTATTGATGTGTAAGATCATGAATTGCATAAAGGTTTGTAATAAACCAATAAAAATAAAATAAAAAAAGGAATACATGCCTCTAAATCCACAATTACCTGCTGGATAGTTGTCTGCATCACAGAAGCCACACAGTACAAGGCCTACAGCCCTCCAAGGGCATCCACGCACATCTAGTGTGGGGTAAAGCAGTCTCTGTGGCTTTCCGGAAGTACGTTCCCTGAGAAACCATCATCATGGCGACCACTTGGGCCTCCCCCTCTGTGTTCTGGAAACGTATTGTCTCGACCTTCCTTCGCTCTAGAGCTGATGCTCAGTTTGGTCAAGCGGTCCTCAGAAACCTGGTTAACTAGGGGAGTTTAATGCATCCATGCATTTTCTGCAACCAGTGCTTGGGAATCTCCTACAAGTATGTAGGAAAGGGTATGGGACATGGAGTAAGAAAAGGTTACACACTGTAGTGACTAACCTACTTCTAGTCCATATTCCCCTTTCCTCCATACGCCTGCGCACGGTCCCCTCTAAAAAGTTCCCTTTAATTGCTAATATGTCTACCGACCTTGGCGATCAAAAAGGACTGAAGGGCAATGCGCAGGACGGGGCTCAGGAATGCGGGTCTAGAACCATATACTCACGCTGGCCCTGAGTAAAAACGAAAAAGGACACTATTATTTGGATGCTACTAAAAAGTGCTCTGGTCCGGAAAAACAGAATATCCCACAAGTATGGAGGAAAGGAGACTATGGACTAGGAGTACATTAGTCACTATGGTGAGTAACCTTTTCTATTCCTCGCATCCACCCTTTGAGGTCCCCCCTCCTCCCACATCACTACTTCCCCTTTCCATTAAACAAGTTGTCACATGTGGCAAGTAGTATATGGTCCTTGGTCTCTTCCGAAGAAAACACCCACCACTCATAATTTCTTATTGGTAAAAAGTAAGATGACAGACACAAGTGATCACAGTTCAAGGATGTTTATTGAACTTTAATTGGGTATGAAAAACGTCTATCTAATCCTAAATCTAAAGATGGGAGCAAGCTACGACCATCAAATAATAACGCAGTCCTCGTAGAGTCTTGTCAAAATAAAAGGGCCTATACTAATACGCCTATTTCCAAATCCTTACTTTTAAATACAAATACTGTGGGGAACAATGTTATGCAAAAGAAAAGTGTTCAAGAAATAATATTTCAGGATATTCAAGCCGCTTCCCTTCCCCATGTTTTCAGCGGGGGTCAAGGCGGCACACTCGAGCTTGGCACTCTCTCTGTTTTCTCTAGCACGAGGTTGCAGTTCAAAACCTCAACATCGGGGCCTTGTGTGCCAAAGTCTCTTTGCCATTTAAGGTCTCTTATTTCAGAGGACCTGGTGCAACATAACAAACATTAAAGTTCCTTTGTTAGATTATCAAACGTACAACTTCTTGGGTGATTTACTGTGCACCTCGGGGTCCCCCTCTGCTGAACTCAGACTCACTTTAACACAGAACCTTCAATTGGTCTCCATGCTCTGGGCTCGGACCAACTTTATCTAATTTTCCAGACTTTCTTTTTTATTTTTTTATGTATTATTTTTTTTTAAAACATTTTTTTGTCTTTGGCTGGGGCCTCCCTCTGAAACCTTATTTACAAAACTATAAAATCACATACATTACAATACACTCCATAAGACATTTAAAGTACTTGAAACCATCAAAACCCTTTTTTTTTTAAACAACTAATTACATTGCAGCATATAACCACACATAGCCCCCAGCCTAATTCACCACATCCCTCAGTCACCTCCCCCCAACCCCTATTTACATAAGTACAACACCAAGTCTAGTATAGCTGAAGAAATTTACCCCAAATTTTCTCAAATAAAACCAATTTCCCTTCCCTTCTGTAAAGTGTCCTCTCCATAGCCGCCAAGTCATGCATTTCAGTCAACCATGTCTCAATATTCAGAGTCAATTCCCAGACTTTCTTTACTTTATCAAAATCTAATATTTTCGACTGTGCG
This sequence comes from Ambystoma mexicanum, assembly GCF_040938575.1. NCBI lineage: Eukaryota > Metazoa > Chordata > Amphibia > Caudata > Ambystomatidae > Ambystoma > Ambystoma mexicanum. The sequence goes on from NC_090924.1 coordinate 1,026,441,273, forward strand.
TAGGATTTAGCTCGACCCATCCCAGGACCACTTCAATATACAATTAATTAAATGCAATGCCTTTTAGTACCTGTAGTTTCTCATAAAGCAAAGCTCCCTTCAATTTCACAACCTTTCTCAGAGGCTTTTCATAAGCCACAGTCCCTTTTACCGGACTACTCTGATACTTGGTATTCGTGACTTCTGGCTTTCAACAATGGGCTCTCTTTCTCGCATTTTACCCAATTACATGCAACCTTCATTCTTTGATTCAATGTTGCAAGCACTCCAAACCACAGACGAGACTTTTGTTGCTTCAATTAACTCACTGTCTGGATTAAGGAGTCTTATTTTATCATGTCTGTTTGATGTTGGAGTCAAATGCTGTTGCTCTTTCAGCCTCAGTGCCTTCCCAACTCTGTCATTCACCCGGGAGGGCCCGCTGGTATCTTTGTAGCACTGTATGCCGTCTTTCTCCTTCTCTGCTGGGCTTGCCTGCATAGCCCCCTTGGCTTCTAGGCAGTAGCGATCTCTCAACAAAGGGGCTCTCTCTCTACAGCCTCCTGGATTCAGCCCCCTGGTCTCTCGCTCTCCTTTGCCTCCTTAGCCTCTGCCCTAGAAGTGCAGCTTTCTCTCGTGCACTGCCTCCCTCTTGACTCCTCAGTGGTCTCCCTCAGTCGGGCTCAGAATCCTCAGGGGTCTCCCTCAGTCGGACTCAGACTCCTCTTTCACTGTTCCCAAAATAAAGGTTTTTGAACTTCAAATCCCATCAGTGTTCAAAAGGGATGTCTCCTGAGGTCAGGGTCTTACCACCTGCCCCTCAAGAGCCTGGGTCTTTCAGTCTGGCATAGGGGAGGAGTTCTGGGTTGAGCACGGTCAGGCAGCCTCAACTGCCCCAGGGTTAGCCTTCTAGATGTATAGGTTCCCCGCCACACTGCAGCCTCTCTGCTTCTTACAGGCTCAGCATCCTGGCAGTCCTTCCCACTCCAAGTCTTTCGAGGTTTCTTATATTCTGGCTCCTTCCTCCTGGCTTCTCTGCTTCCTTCAGCATCCCCAGCTCGCTCAGAGTGTGCCTTGGTGTCTGACCTTTTATACTCTTTGAAACAGTTGATTGGAGTCAAGTGTGAGTAGTTGTCCTTCCCTGCCCGACTCTGCCTGACCTCATTATCAGGACAACATGGATTCTGCCCATAGGAATCCATTACGCATGGATTCCTATGGGTAATCCACATGCCTCCCATCTGCCTCTTCTTCGTCCCAGTAATTGGACTTCGAGAATGGAAGTAGAAATTGTGGAAGTTGTGGGTTTTCCTGGAAATCATGGAAAAACCATGCAGGTTTTCATCAGGATGAAGAGGGAAAATATATTGTGATGGGTGAATGGATTTTCTGTTGGGTTTTACTTTCCCTGGTCGTTTTCTCCTTTTCTTTACAGAATGGTACTGGAGTATGATGGGACTCCATCATATTCCATGACAACTGAGAGGATGTCGGGTATGGGTATCAGAACAGGAGGAATGCCCTTTCTCGACCAAGGGCGTGTCTCCCATAGACCCCAAAGAACTCCTGCCCAGGTGATCCTCGCTCGTCCGCCCCAAGGGTTGGGATCCAAGAGTGATGGCCCTCCCCTGGCCACCTGTGCAAAGAAGCCCTGGGAAAAGCCTTGGAGAAACGCCCCAGGTTTCTCACACCTTCGACACTTTAAAGCAGTCTGTCGGCCACGTGTTGCAATAATCATTAAAAAAAATAAAAATAAATGAGGAGTCTGTAATCTCCAATTTGAAACATGTGAATCGGAATAACCAGTTGCAGCTGCCTCATGTTTTCAGAGACCAGCCCCATCTAAATTCTGCACATCCACTCAGGCGACCTTCAGTCTTTGCAGAATGAGGAGAAATTCCATGTTTGTGTCATATTGACAGTATTTGTGCACTGCAGCTACTTTTTGCTGGTGAAGAGTATTTCAGTAATATAGATCCAGGAAAGATTGAGCTACAGAGATTGAATTAGTTGTTGGTTAACATACTCACTTTTGTGTTCATGTAAACATCAAACACTACAAGTACGTTAGATTCCTGAGGATTTTATGCAAAGCACTCTATTGTGGAATACCTTGTTGAGTAACCAATATGTTAACTGCTTTAAATAGCTACTTGCACCTCAACTCAGTTATCAATTAGCACACTATGGCTGTGTGAATGATACCATTTTCAAAGCGGATTTCAGTGAGATCTTATGAAGGTATTGAGGTTGTAAATGATATAACACTTTCTTTTAAATTTGCAGGTTTACATCCAACCAGTAATTGGTATAAGGTAGAGATGGCAGAGCTGGGTGGATTAGCAGAAAGTCTAGTGTTGTCACTGCCTTTATTTGAGAATGACCTTGAGGTGAAAATATGGGTACTCAAAGTATTGCAACTACTCTCCAGCTCCTCTGGTAAGTTGGCTCTTTTCAATTATGGTAATAGTGTATACAGATATCTGGCAATGTATGAAAGGTTTGAGTATTTTTCAACCAGATTCCACTATGATCACCTATTAGGAATGCAATTGTTTTTGTATTTGTAACTGTCTTCTTTAGTCTGCAGACTCTAGTAATCTATGTGGCGAATCACAAGGAGCAGTCTGTCTCGAGATTAGCATTTCAAGGGTGTTTATTTTAAATAAAGAGAACATGCCTGTCTGTCCCTATTGCTACGGGGGGATTTTGCCTACGTAAAAACTAAACTAAGGGTGCTCGACAATTGTCCAAATTAAAAATAGTCCTCATTCCGAACCCTAACCCTATCTGGCCCTAACACACAAGTCCAAGGGTGAATTTATGAATAACTCTTTCTAAAAGCTCTGCTTCCATTATCTACCATTTTCACTTCACCCATGAATGTACTATTGAATCTTTCTATGCAGCTGTTAGTGTCGATGAAGAGCTGTGCTAGCACTCTGTATTGCCTTCACTCTGAGATAGTCTTCCATTTTGTTGAAAACTGATTGAAATCCATTTTCATTTGCTTATTTGTTTGATCAACCATTCTTCCTAAACATTTTATACGGCAAGGTAACTTCTGTCATAAACGCCATCCCATCTCATATTGACATCTAATGGGGCACACTCAAAGCAACATGGGAAACCCAATGGGTGGAAGAGTATAGTAGAAGTGTTGAGTATGTTTGCATTCCCAATCATGCTCTTTATTTCACAGTCCAAACCCAGCCATCAGACATCATTACTCAGCCTAACTTTCGCAGGAAATCCCAGGACGCCCCTTCAGAGTCACTCTGAAATAATGTTCCTAAGCCCTTTGGGGGGGAATTATCCTATCACTACAACATAAAATACCATCTAATGAATTGTGTCCTCCCGCATATTCCTCATCTTCATTCTCTTATGCAGGAGCAGCTGGTACCTGAAACGTTTCACCAGTGGGGATGGGGCGTGCCTCAATGCCACCCCTCTTGATGGTTCACTCCTTGGATCTGGAAATGATGGCATTCACTTCATATATAGGGCAAATCACTCCTGTGACCCCACTTTCTCTTTTTTCTGCATGCTCAGCACACTGTACCGGGAACGCTCACCTGCTCAGATTTTTATCTTGGCTACTCCATTTATTTGATCATATCAAGTTCATTGACATACATGGGCGTTCAAGCTGTGCAGGGATGGCACCTCTAAGATGTGGATAACGTACACCCATACCGCCTGCACCTGGTGTTTGGGGGTTCACCACAATGTCTCATAGTGGTTCTTGCCAAGCCAGGAATCGCAAGGTGATCCATTGGAAAGTGGTGAATGTTGCGCTAGCTCGCCACACTTCCCTCCCCCAGAAAAGTCACTTGAAACCAACTCCAGAAGTAGTTCTTCAGTGGAAGGTAGGGTGTTGGAACTTTCCACATTTGAGAAGGAGACCACATTAGAGAGGGAGTCCCATAGAAAGGTCCACACGAAGCACCTTAAAGGGTAACACTTAGGAGCAGATCTCTCACACGTCATCCTATATAAAAAGAAAAATAAGAACCATTCTCGCAAGAGTGAAGAAGACTCCTCTGATTTCTGGTGGACAAGGGGAAAATGTCCCACAGCCTTATATCGTGTTCAGACAGAAAATGCTTGACATTTTTTTGACAGCACTACTGTTGACAACCTGGACCTTGACAAGGAAAGTCCTACCACATTGCTTGAGGCTGGCATGGTTCAGAGGAAAAGTGACATCCATACAGCGAAGGCTCGGATCCCGCTCCGAAAAAGAATATGGTGCACTGCGCCTCAGTGCCAAAGTCTAGCGCAAAGGCCTCAGAGGCTGTGTCATGATGCCCGCTCCCGGGGAGCCGGTTCAAGCCCTGCGTCCCCGAAAGCGGACATCCAGTCCCCAAGGAAGGACCCAGCAACCCCATATAGGGGCCCTTTGGACAGTGTCCTGGCACCTATGGCGCCAGGCTCATAAAAGACATCAGTCCTGGCGCCATTGGCGCCAGGCTCATTATGGGAGTGCTTGGGTGCACTTACCTGATGCAGACCATGCTGCAGGATACCGGCCTCCTTGAGGCCTGAAAGGAACTACTTTACCTGTGGGACTAATTTACCATCCGGGCGTGGTCGGGGAAGGATACATACCTGATTGGAGGAAGGATACATACCTGGAACTTCTTCCAAGGCTATTTAAACCCCACCCGAACAGCCACACGTGCTTCGCGTTGTACTGCATCTAGCAGCTGGACGCTCACCGTGTCTGCTCCTGCATCCTGACTTCTGCCACGCCTGCCAGCATCCTGAATCACCTGCAAAGGAAGAGAAGAAGAGAACAGAAGAAGGAAAAGTCCGTACCTGCTAAAACCGCATCCCGGAGACATCTCGCCGACAATCCTGAAAAGGAAGACTTTTATTTAAAAGCTCATCGCGTCGATCGCTGCAGCGCCGCATTCCACTCACCTTTAAAGGGCGCCTCCATGTTCAGCAGCGATCATCCGGATTCGCAGTCATGCCCCAGCGCCTGGGGAGAAAAAGACCAGAACAAAAGGTGAGAGGGAGAAGGGAATAAGGAAAGCTAAATCTCCATGTTAAGACTTACCTGCTGATTCATTCCCTCTCCATTTCGGGTCCGCGCCGCATCCTGGCATTTCCGGACCCCGGCCCCTAAGGGGAAAAAAAGGCTTCAGCGTTAATGAGCGAATGAAAAGACATTACCAAAAAACGCTCATTAAAGACTTACCTGATTTCTACAAGGATTTCACCTCTCATCTTGGGTCGGTGCCTGTTCCCCGGCATTCCGTACCCCGGCCCCTGTGGGGAAAAAGACACTAGCATTAGTACATTAATGCATGGACACAAGGGGAACCTCTTATCAAAAAACTTACCTGGAAGCCAAGCAAGTTTGGTTCTCACCAATCCGAAAATCCAGTGAAGTAACTGGATACCAACGCGCCCCTGCATCAGAAGCAGGATGGAGAGCTCGTCCTTCGAGACCCTAAGGTGAGACGCTACGAGGAATCACAGAAGGGTTTCGAGGAGGGTGAGAGGGGAAAGTGGGAGGCCGATTGCATTACCCCGCAGACAGTTAACCCCCTATTTTCGCCTACAGAAGGATACTTCTGCGAGCCAGAAAAGCCAGATTTGGGGGCCCGGTCCAGTCCGTCTTCCGAACCCTGCGCATCACCTTAGAAGAGGTCACAGCAGCGCGAACCAGGCCAGCGCCTCCGTGGGAGTCAGGTGAGCGTTACAGGCTGCTCCATCTATGTCTCAATGTAAGGCAGTGGGGATTGTTGAAGGAGCCCTATTTTTACACACCTGCTTCAAAGTAATGTTACGTACAAGTGATGCAGGATATCTTTGATTGGGGGGAGACCCAGTACCTTTTTGGCCTTGGCCCCTTGAGGGCATTGTGGGATCAGGCCCCTGATGAATTGATTAATAATGAGCTCAATTTTTTCAGAGCTCTCTGGAATGCCAGCAAACATGACAAATCCCCTGCCCTAGACATCATGGAGACTTCCCCTATGACCACCCTAATGGGGCTTGACAGCAAAGTATACAGAAAGTGGTTGAAGCATTACGACTAGGAGCACCGCACAGGCCCATCAAACTGTATGACCTAATGGATATCCTGTTTTACCTTTCATTCTGTGAGTGGCTGACCCAGTTCTTGAGCTGTGGCAACACCCATGCTATGTGCTTAGGGTCAACAAGGACCAGACAATAAAATAATATACACCAGTCTCTTCTGACCACCTTATATGTCCAAGCATGCCACCCCTGAGGATGTTATAGTGAAGGCTGCTACGGCAGTTATGACATCTTGTACTTTACCTTTGTCTCCCTCTGGACCCATGAGAGAAAGAAGCTTGATGCCTTTGGAAATAATATTTTTGGGATGGGCAGTGTGGCTCTGATAGCCATTAATACTTGATGTGCCTTATCCAAATATGCCCATGACTTTTGGGAGGGGATATTGGAGGCAGCGGACCACCTACCCGAGGGTGAAATAAAGGATGTTTTTAATACTATGATGGCAGACTGTGTAGAGGCAGGATGCCAGGCTGTCCGGATGGGTCTGGATATGGCTGACTGTTGCCCAGGCATGGGCAAAGCTTCTGTGGTACGGAGGTACCAATGGATGAAAACATCTGGCTTCTCTCGTGATGTGTTGGCCAGACATTTAGGTATGCCCTTTGACGGTGTGCAACTTTTGGAGGCGAGAGATGGCAAATCTCTTGAAAAATTCAAGACTCGTAAAGCCACTGCTACGTTACTGTGACTGGTGGTGCAACAGCTACCAGCACCTTCATTTGTTCCGCCCATCCCTTGACAGCGGTCACAGATGTAAGTACATCTTGAACTTTGCCCATAGCGTGAGACTCATGTTGCAGCCATGAAAGGCACGCAGAGGAATTTCACTCTCTAGATGAACTAGGGGAGCTCAGAAAAATCAGTCCCAGGGAACTGCTGTGCACTCCATAACATTCACTAAGAAACCTCTTTGTGGTTCCCTCAGAACATTCAGTGCCAGTAGATGAGGGCGGGGTGGGAATTTCAGCATCCATGAATGAGTAGCGCATCACTGCTTCAAACACTGCAGTTGCCCAAGGCCCAGGGTATTGCCTTCCACTCCTCAAAAAGCCTCCACCCTAGAGGATTCATCCCTTCAAATCCTCCCTTGCTGGAGGAGTCGCTAGACCTCCTTTCGAAGGCAGCCATACTGTCGGTTCCCACAGGGAAATAATGGGGGAGGTGTTAGTTTTCTTACCTTTTGGCCTCAAAGAGGATGGCTGCATGTATCCCACCTTTAACCTCAGACTTCTGAAAAAGTTAATGAGGAAGGACAGCTTCAAGATGGTAACGCTGGTCCAGATCCTTCTTTAGCTCCATTTGCAGGACTGCATGGAGTCCCTAGATCTTATGGATGCTTATTTTCGTACACATATCCATCAAATGCACATAAAACACCTGAGGTTTATGATTGGCAGTGCTCATTACTGGTTTCATGTACTGTATTTTGGACTGAACCCCACACTGAGGGTCTTCACACAGTTTATGTTGGTGGTGGCAGCCTATCTCAGGAGGGAAAAGGTTCCTGTCTTTCCTTTTCTGGATGGTTGGCGTTTTAGGGCTTGCTCTCCAGAGCAGGCGTATCCCATCTTCAGCGTACTTGCCACCTCCTTCATAACCTGGGATACGCTCTGAACTTCAAGACGTCTCCGGTGACAGCATCTCAAAAGCTCCAATTCATTGGAGCAGTCCTGGATATTCACCCAAGGAAGGCTTTTCTGGAATATAGGGTCCCCAATATATTTTGAGAGGTTTGAAACACCCAACTTTTTTGCCAGCCCCAGGTTTTCTTTCCTTTTGGAGTCTGGTGGTTTCCTGAATTTTCCTGGTGCCCGGCAAATGAGTTAATTGGCGTGCTGCTACGATCCCAGTAGTCCCCGTGATCGGGCAACTTGTTATGTTATATGATTTATACCGGGCTCCCGGTACCCACAGGTCTAAGGGTGCACCACCTGTGTAAACAGGGCAAACATGGGTGTCGCTCAAGATCTGTCCTGATGGGCCCAGCAGAAAAATCTGAAGTCAGGGGAACAGTTTTGGCACTCTTGGCCAAAAGATACCTTAGTCACCAATGTTCCCTGAAAGACTGGGGTGCCCACACGGGGTATCACAGAGTGAGCAGGCTTTGGACGTTGTCAGAGACCTGGTTACACATCAACCTGATGGTGCTGAAAGCCTTTCTTCCCATCATTCAGGAGAAAATAACTTACTGGTCCAGATGAACAACATGGTGGCGATGCATTAGATAAAAAAAGAGGAGGGGATAATGTAGTTCATGGAAGCAATGAAGCTATTGTTCTGGGCACTTGAGACCAGCATTTTGCTGTCTGTGGCTCATCTGACTGGAGAGGAAAAAGTGGTGGCAGATGCCCTGAGCAGGCCGGGCTTGGTCTCCCTCAAGTCCGAGTTGTGCCAGGAAGATCTTGCGGAAATGTTTGACTTTTTGAAAAAACCCTAAAGTGGAGCTGTTCGCCATTATTGCCAACAGGAAGTGAAAACGGTACTTGGGGATGCATTTCTGGTGGACTAAGACTTCAATCTCCTTTATGCTTTCCCACTGAGTTCCATCATCCTGCAAGTTCTCAGGAGCCTACAGTGATTCAGTACCACAATGATCCTAATTGCCCCGGACTTGGCTTGGAGGACATGTTACACAGATCTCCTCAACATGATATCTCGATTATTCCCGAAGAGAGTGGGTCTTGTCACCCAGGGGGACAAATCCATCATCCAAATCTGCACACTCTAAACCTGCATGACTTTCTGAGAGACTGAGATATAGGGACTGGAACTTGCCGGAAGAGGTTCTGGGAGTTCGCCTCATCACTGGAAGAGTCGGTGGAACTCATTCTTGTTTGGTATGGAGAGAGATCTGAATTCCCTTTCTTGTTCATCCTCCTCAGTGCTAGTTTATACCATCCCTTCCCAGAGTGGGGCTTCATATTGGTGCAGTTACATGCTACCTGGCAGCAATAGTCATGTTAGAGGATGCCAAACTAGCTGTCCTACTTTAGCATTTCCACTTTTCTACATTTCCTGAGGGGTCTAGTGAATAGTTGCTCCCTAAAAAAAAATGTTTAGTGCTATCCTTGGATTGGAATGTAGTACTCACATTTCCTATGGGGTCTCCTTTTGTGCAACCCATTCTTGCCCATCGATTGACTTTCTGTTGGCCCTTACAACAACCAAGAGTGAGGGAATTGCAAGCACTCTCAGTAAAACTTGCTCATTTGTATTTTTCAAGAGTGGCTTCTGAGTTTCACCCGAGCCAAAAATAAATCTACTTGTCTTCTACCCACCTCCTCATCTCGACTCAGAGGACCTTGTAGCTAGGTCCAAAGATTTTAGAAAAGATTACCAACGTCTTGTAGCTTTTGCAGGCACAAGGAAGACCCCTGCCATCTCTAAGCACACCTTATCGAGATGGGCAATTGACATGCATTCCTGAGTGGTATAGGTTGTTAGGCAAGGAAGTTCCCCCAGCTCTTGGGGCTCACTGAACTAGGGGGGTTTCAACATTGCAAACAAGGGTTTCAGCTCTGCAGAATATTTTCATCTGATTGAGTTTTCCTATCTCACCAACTCCTCCCACCTGCTAAGTTATCCGACTGCTGCAGAAGTGTATCTAAGATGAGACATCTGTGAAAGAACTCAATCCATTAGAATAACAAATGACTTAACTTAGGTAATGTCCTTTCTGGTAGTTGGCTGCTCCCACGGATCCCTCATCACCCTTTCTACCTACCTCGCATACAGAGAGCTTTTGAAGAGGCAGGAGGAAGATCATATGCCTTTTGTTTTCTATTCTTTGATTCTTATTCCCACAGCTGGGGATAAAAGAGTGGAACTGCGGTCATGAGGGTCGTATGCCCTACATATGTGCTAGACACTAAAATTTCCGGAGCTAAGGAGTGGACCATTGAACAAGCTTTGTCCGTGCCTAACACATCTCCCCTGTATGATTAATTTTATTATTACAGTATTTATTCAGCTTGAACCTAGCTTTGGGAAGCAACAGCACTTTACAAGTTAGAGTTGGAAGTGCGCAATGAGTGAAGCATATTACAAGGGATCAATACATGGGAGTGGGTAGATGACAGTGGGGGTGGCAGAGGGTGGGCAATTTGGCAGTAAGGGATCTTCAAGCAATCATTTGAGGAAATAAGGGACATCGGATTGCCCAGTCTCGGGTTAGGTGGGGAGTACAGTGCATGTGGACTTGATGTTAGCGGAGCCATTAATTGAAGAGGAGGGTTTTGAGTTCCTTCCTGAAATGCAGAAGTGAGGGCGCAAGTCTCGTGTTGACTGGGAGGAGATTCTAGAGTCTGGTGACATAGACAGAGAAGGGTTGTTTCCTGGTTCTTTCCTTCCTTCACCAGCCGAGTCCAAGCCTGCACATGTTCTGCTTATGGTCGAGTGTAGGCCTCTACAGCTTCTCAGTGAGGTAGTCTGTGACTTGAGGGCAACAGCCTTGATGATGCAGCAGGACTTCAAGGTGATATATTCTTGCACGGGAGCCAGTGCAGTCCGATGTGGGTCGGAGTGATGTGGTCACATTTTCAGTGTGCTTTGACGAGTTGTGCTGGTGTCACCCTGCTGGTGAAAGAATTCTGAAACCAGCTGCCACTGCCCAATATATGTCTTAGATTAGGAATCTGTGGAAGTAGCCATAGGTCAGAAAGCATATTACCCAAGATAATTAAATTGTTCTCCAAAACCTAGTTTGTCCTGGACTTTCTTGAAACTTGTAAATATATTGGTGCCAATAGGAACACCTACCCATTCCAACCAAACATATTCCATGACCTTCTTCAAGCCACTGCAAATGTTTTGGGAATATTCTCATATCTTTCGAGTCGGTGATCCCTTAGTAATTTGATTCCTTCAGAAGGTACAGCAAACACTTTGATAAATACACAATAGAATATTGCCCTCACAATATTTTCTTAGAAATATATAGGGCCTAATTCACAGACGGTTTTGCAATGGGGTTTTGCCATTATAAAACGCTTCTGTGAATTAGGCCCACACTCTTTATATTGGCAAGGCACAAGGAAAAATCGCTGTGTTTACAGGCAAGTAAAAGCTGTGTAAGATAAATGTGTACATTTACTTTAAAGTCTATAAAGGTTATTTTCAGTTCTGAAAAGTGTTTTTTAGGGGAAGGAGATATCTTCTAAGAAAAACTCTTTGGGCCTCGTTAAATGTTTGATGGTATGGTAAAGTGGCGGTAATTCTGTACACAATTTCTTTTGTGGCGGTAACCGAAATATCTCAATTTTTACTGCACCACCTTAAGGAAATCATCCACTGTAAAATCCAAAAATGGGTGCATTTTACTGTGGTGGAAATATAGCAAAAGAAAATCCTCATGGATTTATACTGCTTGCGGTGATTCAACTGCACTGATTGCCGGTTTTGGCGCTAATTTCTCTGAATTACAGAAAAGTTACTGCCTAACTTCTAAATAGGCCAATCTGAAACCCTACACACGTAAACCTTGCTCTTTGCAGACATTGCTCGAGCTCCCAATGCGCTCTCTTTCTCTCTCTCCCTCTCTCCCTCTCACACCCTCCCTCCATCTCCTCCCTCACTCTCTCGCCCACCCTCCCTCCCTTTCCCTCCCTCTCTATTGCCCTCTCTTGTCAAAATGGTGGAGGCCGTTTTGCCCAAAGGACAGCTGCAACCAGCCTTGCTACATGACTAACAAGGGGGCGGATGAATCCACCCTGAGGTTCTCTGGGGTTCCTTATGTGGCACCTCTTCCTTAGGTGCCCTAAGGACTTTTAAGGCAGAGCACAGAAATACAGAGCAACTCTCCCTGGAAAGCTTTAGATTAAGCCTGGTTGGAAGGAAAGGAGGAGTCATAAACAAAAGAAACCACCAAAATATGCAGGGGTGCGCCACATCAGGCAAACGAGGATTTTCCACCGAACACTGAGGAGGCATCCTATTTTGTGTACACTCATGTGAAGAAAGTTAGCCTAACGCGCTGCAAAGTCATTACAGATATTACCATGCTCCCCCTATTCTATGTTTCTCAGTAGCTCCTTTAGGTCTGTCTCTGGGGGATATCTGAAGAACCATGTGTGTGTTGACATATGATGTGATATTGAATTGTAATTATATTAGTAATTGGGTAACATGACTGCTCCAAACCTTCTCTTATGTTAATGTCCGACTTTGCACTCCAACATTATTCTACAGATGCCCGTTCAGTCCAGATATTCCCTCCTGCTTTGCTGTGATTGATTTTGTGCCCTTTCAAATGTACCAATGCTATTGATTCATGGCGTAAGAGGGCTTGACCAACCTCCTTACAGCACTAGAACTACCTTTTTGTAAGTTTCACAAAAACGATTGCATATCTTTTGTTTCCTTCTTGCATATCGGTTGGTGTGTCTGTTGGGATCAAATCACTGGATGTTGGTGGTTACGTGTGGTGAGAGGGGGCTATGGCAATAGGTTTTGATTTGCTCTTATTTACTAGCGGTTGTGGGGCGAGCTATGCATGCCTCATTCATATGATCATAATTAAAGGATTTTTCAAGGGGTGTGACAGTTACAGATCTATGTCGTATTTGCTCTTGCTTTACCTGAATGATATGTATAGCTCTCAATAAAATCCAGACACTTTTTCTGGAAAGTGAGAGGATGAATACCCTGATCAAAGGCAGGAAAGTATTAGTGTAGAGTGAGATTGCTCTAATTTAGAAGACACGTTATTTTGGTGGGGGCATTCTGGCTTGGCTAGAGGAGGGGCAATTCCCACTGGTTTGTTTTTGGGGGCCGGGGGTGTGCACATGGGGAGGCAACAGATGGCACCACCCGGGAAGGGCCTTGGGTGGTTGGAAACAGCAGGGAGTAGTACACTGTGTGTTCCAACCACCTGATTGGCTGATCACTCTTCTCTGGGTGCGAATTTGACTTCCGTGTGAGCTACATTTTCACTTTACTGAAATGATCTCTCATCACATCGGGTACTTTGAATGGTTTTAGACCGTGTTTCATTTGTATGCACCGATTTATGAACTCCAGAATGTTTCTAACTGTTTGAGTTCATTTGCACAAAGCTGCTGGTAGTGTGATCCTGGACACTATTAGATTGTTCATCAACAACAGATGGCACCACCCGGGAAGGGCCTTGGGTGGTTGAAAACAGCAGGGAGTAGTACACTGTGTGTTCCAACCACCTGATTGGCTGATCACTCTTCTCTGGGTGCGAATTTGACTTCCGTGTGAGCTACATTTTCACTTTACTGAAATGATCTCTCATCACATCGGGTACTTTGAATGGTTTTAGACCGTGTTTCATTTGTATGCACCGATTTATGAACTCCAGAATGTTTCTAACTGTTTGAGTTCATTTGCACAAAGCTGCTGGTAGTGTGATCCTGGACACTATTAGATTGTTCATCAACAACCCCAGGCACACCTTGCCAATCCACCTGTTATTAAATGTAAATATTCAAACGAGCCGACCCCACCCTGTTTCCCTGAGGGAATTGACCCTTGCTGACTAATCACAGTGGCTCATTTTCTAAGTCCCTAGAAAATGAGGGTACTGACCATGTTTGCAATTACGAAGCGCAAAACAAAGGTGGTGTAATCGTCCGTACGCGCCTATTTCTGCAATTTCCAATAGTGCCAATAAAGTCAAATGCGTGTGAAGCATGGCATGCAGCCTTTACAATGGATTCTCACGGAATCTGCCTGCTTTGTGATGGTGTAAAGTACAGGCAGCTTCGATAGCAATCCACAACTTTATGCCAAAATCAAAATTGTCATGCTGGCGTAAGTGTCACAATTAAGTATTGAAGTGAATGGGCAAGGGGTAAACAGATATTCTGTTCATTGTAGCTCCCCCCCCCCCCCACAGATGAATAAAAACCAGGTATATGGCATATGCGTTAATTAAATCAACCTAAATACTGAGTTAGACGACTCCCTATTCATTGCTTATAAGTTCAATTGTACTTGGGGATACTAGCAACATCTCTGTCCCTGCGCCTGGTTTCCTGGTTTGAGTTCGGTTCTTGCCCAATACCAGGCATACAATGCTTTTGTACAATGTTTAAGCATTTATTCTTCCGCATTCAGTGAACAAACCAGACCAGTGTGGAGACTGAGAGGCCTGACCTGTCTTATATAACTAGCTCTCGAGACATATCCTTATTATTCTGCACACCCAAAAAAAGCTGTCCGCTCCAAGAGACCGTGCAAATGTAAAACAACTTTGCTTGTACTGCTTGTACTGCCGGACATAGTCTGCTGGCATTCAATGTGTGCAGTTCAGTCCTGCCCATGCTTCTCGCCTTCCTTTTAGGCCTACCCACTTCCGAGTATTTTCCAAGCCTTGTCACATTCAGTGTTTTATGTGAACTTTTTCGTTTCACAAATTTCAGTAATATGTTGACACTTAGAGCTGGCTGCTCGATAATTATTTGCATTTAAATGAAAGAAATGGCAATGTACCCAAGGTTATGATAAAAGGTGGGTTTTAACAGCATGTCAAAATCTTGTGGAGTGGCCTCAACATCCTGCCAATCATCATCCTTCGGAGGCGGGTAACAGTGGATTAGCATTATTATCAAACCTCTCCACCGGGAAGTGTGCTGCACTCCCAGGGGCAGGCTGTGCATCTTTTTCCTTTGGCTATGTCTCGGGGACCGCATACCATTCCAGACATTCCAGAGCATGCCTTGGTTAACCTGTCATTGAGTGGGATGTGTACTGGTATTTGGGGCCCTCACCTGGAGTTGGTGGACTCTTTGGCAAGGGGCAAATTGTCTAGTGTGCAGCCCACCCAGTGGCAGTCTTCACGGAGCCAGCTTTGCCACATTGGTAATGGTGTGACTTCCACACTTAAGAGCACAGTTGCTAAAAAAGGTCTGTAGCGTGCGCCAATGGTTGCAACACAATTATCATAACCATTTAGAGCCTACATTAAACAACTGTTTTCTTATTGTATCGGGTAGATTCATGTTCCTTATAAGTACATTAATGTAAGTGTGTTTTATATTGTAGGAAGAAACTGTAACCTAATGATAAAAGGACACGCAGCGAGCCACGTCTGCTCTCACCTTAATGATCCAGATCCCTCGGGACAACTTTTATTTCGATCATCAGAAATTTTGTGGAATTTATTAGAAAATGGCTCACGGGAGGAACTTATTAATCAACTGAATAACATGGAGTGCATCCAGTAAGTGTTTTCTCCCCCCAAAATGTGTACATATGGATGCTGCATTAAATGTCTGTTTTATACGGTGCCTCCCTTTATCATGTGCTGAGCAGCATAGTTGCCCAGTTTAGAGGAGGTTCTTGCTTGTAGGAGTGATAGTAGAATCGCCCCATTCCCCATTGGTGAGACAGTTTGTAATTTCCGAGTTTTGTATAGTTCTGCAATGTCTCTTACAGACATTTTAGAACATCTTGTGTATGGGCCCCATACAGAATTGTATACATCATTGACCCATAGAAACCGCCAAAACTGAAAGGCATACAGGAAGAAATGTGTTGTGGCCGCCGAAGTGGAGGTTACAGGAACGTTTCTACTATGATTTGCTGTTCATTTTAAATGTTGAACGTTAGGTGGCTCTGTAAGTGATGCATATGAGCCAAGACTGTTGTAATGCGAGTGAAGAGGCATGGGATATGATATGGCATTATAACGCGCCTATATACAAGTGTTTCAAGGCGTGACGAGGCAAGGGAGGGGAACAGAGGGAAGACCGAGACAACGATCTTACTAGGCCAGGTGACATTGAGATCACACAAGTGCAGGGAAGGGGGTAGTACAGTGCATAGGATAACAGTGAGATAAATAAGACCCGGAATAATAAAAAGTGCGACCCGCAGGTGGCAAGTGCAACGGTAAGTGCAGACATCAAGCGTCAACTGATGGAATGTGAGGAGGAACACACAACTCGTGGGTGCTTTTCGTTCTTTGTTGTTTTACCCACCCTTTGACTGCCTATTGCCATACCAGTCCCTAGGGCAGTTCACACCCACTACCTGCCCCACACCACCAAAGTGACACCCCCTAGAATCTCATTGAGATAGCGATGTGCTTTCCCGAGCAGTCTTCGGAAATGTAATTGCTTAATTTCATCTATAAACCAGCTACTGATGTAATGAAAACGCCTTAGTCAAGTGGGCCTACAACCACTTGATTTATAAGCAATATTAGTGTTCGCGCACCTGTTCCTTGCAATGAATCCGTGTTAAAAACAAGCATTGGCAAAGCCAACAGTTTTGACTTTTGTGTAGGTATGGGATAGGCATTTGCCAGGTGCTTTAACCATTTGTCAGCTGTTTCCGACTTACGGCCTGGTAGTTCCATCATGGCAGTGCCTAAAAAATGCCCATCCCATGCATGCAGAACCGTTAACATTGTTGGATTTGCCATTGCTTCTTGTTAAAGTGGCAGGTCTACCTTATTTGGTCAAACAGTAGATAGATATAGCAGGTTTTAGGGGCATGTTATGTGAGCTATTAATCATTAGCTGTATATTGTCTTTAGTTTGAGACGGACCACGTTGAATTAGTTAATTTACCAAGTTTTAGAGTCTGTGCTTAGTCAAATAACTCCTTAAGTTCTATTTGGATAATTTTCTTGAAAATTAGATAGCTCTGTTGCTTGTCCGGAGTTAGAGGGATTTTTTCAAAGTTTTGATCAGTGTCCACCAAGATTCGTTCTCTCCTGTTGATGTGTCACTTAAACATTTGTTAGCAAATGGTTTATGACTTTGGGTAGAGATTCTGGTCGGGATATATATAGTGTGTGGTCAGTCTGTGTAAATAGCCTTGGACTTTAGTGCACACAATCTTTCACCTAGCCATTGTGCAGTTCCAATGCTCTGTGCATTTTTATACATTGGCAGGGGGCACACAAGCCATGGTGGCATAAATCATGGGGCGTGGCCAGCCCCACAGCCCCTCGATGTGGAATGCACAGGCCATTATCACTATGCCATTCCCCTCGAGTAGCACAAACTAGTCTGAACCATTGCACAAGTGGCTTTGACTAGTACAGAGGTTCTGCTTCCAAATGAATGATTTTGGGGTAGTCTTTTATAGATTAGTCAGTGGGGCAAAAGTTGTAAGCCTCTTAAAACCTGCCGTTCCTATGGAGGTGAGTTTGTAACTATAAACAAGGGTGCATATTCACAAAATACAATCTTGAAGGGACACCTAAAACCTAAATACCACTGAAATTAACCTGTTATGGTTGAGGTGCTACAACTTTCTGCTCACCACTTGCAGTCTCACACATGACCCCATTGATAACATTACTAATAACATCAAATGTGACATTTTGGCTCATATTACTGCTGCCCTGACGCCTTCATCCAAGCCACGTGTTTACCGTAGACCGGTTATGGCTTGCTTCAGTGCACACAGTGCAGTACTCCTATCCACAGCACATGACTTGTGGCAAAGCCTGCATGGTATGACCAGCAGTCATTCCCTATTGGCAATGCACACGCTACTCGCAGGACGTATCCCTCCACTATTCTCTGTACCCAGAATGTGCGCTGTCCATTGTGCTACCAGAACCTGGCCTTCTGCTGTAAGTGATGGGCGTTTCCCCTTTCCGCACTCCCACCAGCATACACAGTACGCAGTCTGACCCTGGGCATGCTGTAAGTCGTGACACTGATCATTGCTGAAGGTCTTCCAGTTTGACGACTTCTAGACTGTCGCTTTTCTGACCTCTTAATCCTTACCCAGTGTGAACCTTCTCCCCTTCCCTCGCTGCTTCCTGTTTTATCAATGTGTATCTTGTTCCATTTGTTGGGGTGCTTGGTACCCATTCATGTTTTCCCTTACTCCAACTGCTTATCAATCGAATTATAAATTGCCTTCTTCTTTCCATTATTGATCATCTCGATTTTTCTCCACATTGGGTCCGAATTATTTAACTATGCAATCTGAGGTGCTGCATCAAGACTCTTCCACTGCTCTTATTATATTCACGTTATGAGCAGTCCTTGAAAATATCCATTGCATGCCTGACTGCTCCCCCTGCCACCACTCCCCGTTGCCTATTTGTTGTGAATTTTTTCATGTATCTTGTGAACACGCTCGGTCTACCGAACTGGCAAGTATAGCAGAAATCTTTTTGAACGCTGCTTAACACATGTTTTTCAAATTTTGTGGCCACTAACTGTGTCCTTACAACTTGGCAGTGAAATCTGGTCTTCCTAGGGGAAGAGGTAATTCTCTGTCCCTTAACACTAATGTGTCCCTTAGAACATTACTCAAATGTACGTGTGTGAGTTTACATCTGTGTGTGAGTGAGCGCAGATGGTGTGAGGATGTTTTAAATGTGTGTGTCTGGGTGTTAATGGGTGAGTGTGTAAGCTTATGTGGGTGTCGGTGCACATGATTATGAGTGTATGTAGTGCAAGTACCTGTTCCAATAATGGCTACACCTGCCATGCGGTCGCAATACCTTAAATATTAGGAGAATATCAGAGAATATTTTGCCAATAAATCAACCGTAATGGTAGCTTCTCTTGCATATGATGACACTACTAGGCACAGTGTGCGAGGACACAGGCATTTCATTTTAATGCCGAACATGTTGCATGAGTAACTTGGCTTGAGTTGGCAGTACTTGAGACTGTGTTTTGGTGAATCAAGGAGTGTATGGGTGCTACTTCCCTGTGACTGTGAGATTAAGAAAGAAGTAGATGAAATCCGCTGATACCTGTAAATTACATTGCAGATTAAAGAACTTGAGCAACATTAGTATATCTACCAGATTGAGAATCCCGTTACCTAGACAGTGTAATTCATTTTGACACCAGTTGTGTAGAAAATTCCTAGCAAGGAATATCCTGTTCAATTATAGAGACAACCCTAGACCCTATAAGCAGTTTTCCCAACCACCTCCTAATAATAAATAGAAGTTGAACGTCTTGTGTCTCACTTTTTATTTATTACCATGGGAAATTGAATGAGTAAAGCAAGACCTACTAAAAAAAGAAAAAAGTTAAATAGTGTAATTAGAGTTTTTAAATAAGCCCACTGCTCTGCATAGCCAGAGAGGATAGGCGATAGGAAATTACACATGGTAGAGAAAATGGGAATTCAAGGGACTTTTGCACCGTGTGTCAATGAAAATGACTGATCCGAGTTTAATCAAGTTTCCACAAAACTGTATTTTGTAAGATAAAAACAAACATAACAATACGTTTGCTGTTATCTTTCAGTGCTTTGAAGGAAGCTTTTGGAAAACTTCTGGTAAATGGATATCGCCATTTTGACCATCAGCTACGAAATGATCTTCTTGTGATAGTCACGCTTATAGCTGAAAATCCTGGCATAGCAATGATTGTAAGTAAGACATGCAACTACTTTCCTTTGCAAACAACTTCGTATTGTTGACTAGCCCTGACCTAAGCTTTCCATGTACCTTTATCCAGGCAGTACTCTTAATATCTCATAATTGTGTGTCATCCATTGTATCCAGTCAGCCTACTGTTTGACTGGCAACCCTACACTGTGATTGCACAAAGCTCAACATACAAGATGGTGGTCATGCCTTTTTATGGAATCAAGGTACTCTAGTGGACTTAACTCTGAAAAAGTGGTGATGAGCATAAAAACTGTGTCGAAAATTATAGCGATTCGGTTTTTGAGGAGTTGCCATGGCACAGGATTAAGAACCAGGAGACCAAGGTGAATTCCAACACATGAGACAAACTGCTGAAACATTAGCACGTGATCTGGAAGATGGTAGACAATAGTTTCACCTCCAATTATTGGATGCAGTAATTGATGTTGCTGCATGCGATCATCTTAGTGTCTCTGAGGTATTTGGGATTTACTGCCATACCATCAGTAAAAGTGTATTTTCAGAAATGACATGCAATATTTTTCAAAATATGAATGTCCTGTTTTATTTTTATTTTTTTCAATTTCCTTATCTGGGACATGAAGCATGGATATGGTACGGTAGCAAATCATACTGCAACCGCCCCTTTTAAAATAATTTACTTTAGGGACAGTAATGTTCCATCTGCATTATAGAACAAAGTGGATGACAATATCGTCATCTGTGATGCCACATATTCACCTTCTCCACGTTTTTGTCCCTGAATTTGAAGGGATGTGCTGATGCATCCCTTCACTTTAGACAATACAGGTTTTATTTGCTACTGGTGTGAGGGTCTGTGACAATGTGGATGTCTTATTACAGAAACTGCTTCCATGTAATCCAAGCCGGACCATAAAGTCTTACTGACGTGGAGATGCAAGCAGGAAGTAAAACATGTAGCACCTTTCCTCTAACGCTGTTTTTCGTTCCCTAGGAAACGGTGGACGACGACGAGGAGGAGGTCGAGCCCAACGGTCTCAGCTGGGCGTATTAGGTTAGCGGTTGGAAGAGGAGATTACTAGAGTCCCGTTGCGCCGTTCCGCATAGTTAAGTTAAACGTTCAAAAATGTTAATTGGTGCCGCGTATCGTGTTGTGAGGAGGCGCGGACCGCTGCGAGTTGCTCCCGCCTGCGGAGTGAAAGAGAGAAAGAGAGACACGGACTTCACGACAAGAAGTGAAGGTTGGTGCCGCGTACCGTGTTGTGAGGAGGCGCAGACCGCTGCAAGCTGCTCCTGCCTGCGGAGTGAAGGAGGGAAAGAGACGGTCTTCACGACGAGAAGTGAAGGTTGGTGCCGCGTACCGTGTTGTGAGGAGGCGCAGACCGCTGCAAGCTGCTCCTGCCTGCGGAGTGAAGGAGGGAAAGAGACGGTCTTCAGGACGAGAAGTGAAGGTTGGAGATTCGGAAGAGGAGGAGCAGCGGATGAGCCTTCGTTCACCGATCGAGTGGAAAAGGGGAAGATGCCACTCAAAAGGTAACCACTCCGTATCATAAGGAGGAGTCAAGGGCTGAGAAGCATAGGGAAGTCGGTAAGGAGAGAGAACTGGATAAGTTAACCTCAAAAGGGGCAGGGAATTTTTAAAAGGGCGGAGTGGTATCAATAAGGAGGAGTCCAACCCTACGAACATTTTTTTTTGATCCGTAAGAGGCATTTTTTTTAAAAGAAAAAAACTTTTGAAGGGAAGCAGACGCCAGCAGTGTGATTGAGAAATATTCAAGCCAACTAAAGCTCTGCAAGTTTAAAGAGAGACAAAGGGTAAAACGCTCGAAGTCTGAGGGGAAAACGAGGACTAATAAACTTTATCAGCCTAGTTACGAGCTAAACAGAAAAAGACAAGAAGATCAAATAGAATAAATGGAAGATAACCAGAAATACAAGTAAAGAATAAAGAAAAGAGGCAAAGACAGAAGTAAGACCAAGATAACTAAAGAAAGGACATTAAGGAGAATTTCGAGTAGAACTTACCCTTATAAACCTGGTGTATCAGACGAGACGATCCTTCCCATGAGGAATTGTTGAACACGGAAGCAGAAGTATCCTTTTTATGGTTTTTCTGAAAAGAAAGAATTCTGTTAATAAAGAATTGGGCTCTCTTTCAGTCCAAAGAAAACTACTTACTGACTGAAGTCTCTTGATTCTTATTAATTCATACAATCTAACCATTAGAATTATCACAGGGTCTCAAATATTTATAGGTAGGTAAATATTTGTGGACATCCTGTGCAGCATTTACTCCAAAACATTCTTCCGAAGATTCTATTACTCTGATCCTCTAATCTAAGAGTACTTCGCAACGCTAAAAGATCTGCTGAAACTAAATGGAGCAAATCCCCTATAACCCATAACAAGGAAAACTTCTCTATTGATGCAGCCACCATTACCCACACTAAAAGAGAGATCTACAATACACAGATACAGAATGCCAAATCTGGAACCAAAGAGCTATTCACTATATTAAGACAACTGGAGTCACCTGTGCCGCCCTCTGATGACTGCACTGAAAACGAAGCATGGTGCGCCAACATCCAGAAAGCTCTCTCAGACAAAATAGGCCTACTTCAAAATAAGATTGAGATAAAAAAGAAGACACTTGCTCTTAACGCGCACTCACACAACATGCCCACCGTTCCTCTGCTTTCTTGCCCACCCTTTCACTTCTCACAAGTAACTACTGAAGAAGTGGTGAACATAATAGCAGCTCTTAAACCTTCTAATTGCCAGGGCGATACCTTCCCAGGTCCTATCATCAAGAAAGGGGCTAAAGAACTAGTACCCTTCATCACCAACTTGATTAATGCTTCCTTTACAAACTGCTTAGTACCCAAAAACCTCAAAGAGACATGGGTCATGCCGCTCATCAAAAAACCCAACCTAGACCCTAACATACCTACAAATTACTGTGCCATAACAACGGTCCCATTTCTCTTAAAGATTCTAGATAGAGTAGCATATCTACAAATCCAACAACACCTCAAAGTCAATAACCTCCTAGGCCTGCGACAGTCTGGTTTTAGACCTAGGTATGGAACGGAAACTGCCCTTTTAGATTTAAAAATCCAAATGGATGAAGCAAGAGACAAGGGCAACTTGGCCATTCTGCTCCTTTTGGATTTATCAGCGGCGTTCGACCTTGTAGACCATGAAATTCGGACTAAACACCTTTTTACCGCTGCAGCTTTTCCACCCTAATGCCACCAGCTGGATACAGTCTTTCCTCAATAAAAAACCACTAGAGTGTTCGCCCCCACAGCGGCGGCTGAGCCAGTTCCTATCCATTGTGGAGTCCCTCAAGGATCCTGTGTTTCACTGACGCTTTATAACATATCTACAAAGCTCCTCTTTGATTGTCTTGATAACATGAGTGTCACCTACACTAATTATGCAGACGACCCCCAGGTCCTTATTGCGCTCACCGGTTGTTATGAAAAAGATTCGGAAAAAATTAATGAAATCTAGCTCGAGTTTCAGGCATAGATGGCCACTCACAGCCTCTGCCTGAATGACGATAAGACAGAACTACTGATAGTCGGCACTCAAGTCAGGCTAAAGAAACTCCTCGACCCCAGGAACAATTCCTTCAACATTGACGGCAACGTCATTAAAGTTGCCAATCAAGTGAAAACATTTGGTGTCTATCTAGACTCCTCCCTCACAAACCTTTTTTATCCAGCAACAGCCGTCTCACTCTAGCGAGAGCCCTGATCTTGTACAAACTGTATTACTGTAATACTCTATTCCTAGGCTCTACTGATCATAACTTGAATAGATTACAAATTCACCAGCTTCTTCTGCCGGGATAAGAATGTCCAAGTGATGAACATGAAATTTACATGTGTTTTTCTCATATGTAAAATGCATGAACCTATTGATTGTTCAACCATAGATTTGCATCGTATTCCCCAGAGCCTTCCAAATCATCTTTGTACCAGGCCTACTTGACAGTATTGTTCCGAACATGATAGGTGTCTGAATTGATATATTGTTGTTCAAAACTATTCATATCTAGATGTGCATACATTCCATGAATATATTCATTTTTAGCAGTTTCATGCCATGCACGTCACTGCCATTAATGGCAGGATAGCACAGGGCAACACACTGGTCTTGGGAGCAAGACCACGCAGAGCAACAGAGGTTCGAATCCCGGATCCACGCTTAGAAACCAAACTCTCGTATGGTATTAGGCACGGTATAAAAAACAATTAAATAAATGGAAATAAACATTAATAACACAAAACCCTCCGTGTCGGTCTCCACTGAATTCAGCTGTTTCTTTAAGAATTTACAAACAAAGGTAGCTACATCTCTAGATCCAGACATATGAGAGGGGAAACTGTGTCTGCTCACTCCAGTTACATAGTTGCCAGCATGACCCATTCCAATCTTTAGGTTTGTTTTCCTTTGCATTCTGGGACTTGTAGTCTGAGTTTTATATTGGGGAAAAGTGGAACTACAAGTCCCAGAATGCAAAGGAAAACAAACCAGACTGGATAAGCACCTGCAGATTGGAATGGGTCATGTTGGCAAC
This sequence comes from Ambystoma mexicanum, assembly GCF_040938575.1. Lineage (NCBI taxonomy): Eukaryota > Metazoa > Chordata > Amphibia > Caudata > Ambystomatidae > Ambystoma > Ambystoma mexicanum. The sequence goes on from NC_090924.1 coordinate 1,026,465,212, forward strand.
TATGCAGGTAAGAGCAAACCTTTCTTTGCTATTCGGATGCAAATTAATTTCTTGTAGAAATAGTATAGCCACACCATGCTTTTATGCATATGAAGATATATGGCAAACCTTTTTGTTTTATTTAATGTGTCGTATTAGCCATGCCATTAATGTTAATGGCAACAATGTAATGTTTGCAACGATTCTATTAGCACGCAGGTATGCCTGCCCTCAACATCACCAAACATGTGTCTCTGCCAGCCCTTCTCACGTAGGTTGGAATCATGCATGCACATTGATACTATAATACCTTGTCCTGAAATCTCTTTGAAGTAAACCCCAGCAGAATATGGACCAACGACTGCTGCATCAGTAGTATTCACGACTTTCCTTCATTACATTTGCAAATCAACCCCCTCAATCCTCCACCTACACAATTTTCTCAAACTAACCAGACGTTACCAAGAACTAACGGTTAAATTCATCATTGTTGTGCAGCTCATGTGGAGAATACAGCTGGGCGGCATGCTTCTTAGGCTTCTATGCTCGGAGCTTATCACAGTTACAGGGTCACTTCCACATTAAGAATATACATACTTTATATAGCATTTTAACAGTACATTCAATCAAAGTCATACATTTGAGCCCTCTCTAAAATATCCCTAGTGGAGATTGTCGTGATGAGTACTTGGTCTTTCTCAGAAAATCCTCTGTAGCTGCTGGATCTGTGAAGAAATGGGTTTAGCCATCTGCTACTATCTTTAGTTTTTCTTGAACCATCAAGGGATACTGAAGCCTAGTTTAATTAATGTTTCTCTCGTGTCTTTGTCACTTCTCCCATAGTTTCGCCTGGCTGTCCAAGAAGCACAGTGCATTATTTTCATATCTTAAATATAGATGGCAAGATGGCTAGGATTATTAATTGGGAATGGGGGAGGGCAGGGAGTCTTATTTGTAAAAGTCCAAAAAAAGAAAAATAAAGTGGGGATTTTCAGGATTTGCATTAAAGGATTCAGTATTGTCACGTAGATCCTCTGATTCCATGGTGTAGAGATGAAGGGAGCTTTTAATCAGCAAACTGTGTCCGTTCCACAATGATGTTTAACAGTTGTTGTCAAGGACTATGAGTAGCACATTTTCCTTTTCATTTGAATTTGCATGGACTCTTGGACTACAAGTTGGCACTCATTAGTTTGTCTAGATCTCGCTTCCAGCACTTCATGTTTTGCAATGACTTTTGTTAATCGCCTGTGACTGAAGTTTATTCACATTGCTTTGTATCTGGTTTTTGTCCTACTTGCCTTCAATCCTGTCTTTTGATCATGGCATCCTATCACCCAATTCTCAAGCTGCGTAGTGGTAGTGTCCCCCTTGAATGTTAATCCATTTTCGGTCCAGATTCCTTTCAATGCCTGCAACGTCTTTGCAATATTTGAGGGTTCTGTGGACTGTGGTCCCTGGTTGCCTGATATTGTCCACCAGTCTCATCCAACCCCTGCTGTTGCTTCAGTGCAGAGTTTGCGAAACCATCCAGTTTTATGGGTTCCCCATAATGAGGCTGGGAATACCGGTACTAATCCCAGCTTTCCTCTGCATAAATGGCCCATATGAACCACTTACCACTGACTTCCATGCAGGGTTTATTGTACCTGCTGCAATTCCTTATGTGTAATTGAATTTCTGGGAAATATTCTCTGCCTCACTCATCAGCCTAGACTCAGACATATAGCACACACTTTCTGCTGTGGAAAAGTATTGCATCATATACAATTGTGCCTCAGCAAGGTTGGTGTACACACATGGTGTGATTCAGCAATTTGTTTCCTTCATCGTCTGTCAGTGCACCCCTTTCTCACTCATCAACATTCATTTCCATGTGTAGTAAATGGATTGCTTGCAACTTTTCATGTATGAACCTTATTTACAACTAGTTTAGGGTGACATTTACAGCATAATGGCGGATTCAGCCATTTTAGTTCCACCTGGAGCAGGAACTATATCACATCATGAGTTCAAGAGAGCTACCTCACCCTCTGTTCTTTAACGGCCTTTAGTCGTTCTTAGGGGCCAACCCCTGCTCCCCCTCCTAGAGTAGCTGCTACTGGAGTACCCTACTGGCCCATGCACTCCATTTGAGGGTGGGGGTGAGGCTCTGATTTCACAGTTAGCATGCCCTTCTGGAGTACCTCTCTCTCACCTTGTATCTCTCCCCATTTCCACACCTGCAAGGACACCAAGACACTCCATTTTTGGAAATTAGTTCAGGGCCAGCTTTTGAGCACAGTGCAGGCATCAGGTGACTTTGTACTGCTCTTCCAGCAGCACTCCCAAAATTTATGTAGAGGATGTTTGTGTGGGAGGCACCCTCTGCAACCTTTCGCCATCTGGAGTGCTGCCAAACCAGAAGGACAGAAATATCCGGATATGTGGATGCATTCTCATTGTCTTTGCTTCTCTTCACCGATCTTCCACTGTTAATTCACACCAAGACAGTCTTAATTTTAAAAATATATTTTGGACCGGGCCGGAAGATTTCAAAAGTGCAGCCCTTTTGGTTGCCATGCTAATTCGACACCTGGCTAAGGCTACGTTTGTACGTCTGGTCATTCTGACACTTTAATGTTTTCAGATTGGCCAATAAAAGAAGTTGGTCAGTATTTAGCAACACAAACAATCTTTTCTCAGGTCTACGTACACTCATGATGTATGCGATATTTGCCCATGAATACAATTCTGTCATTAAGGCCACTTTTGTCTCCTCTCACCTGTTTCAATTTTAAGAATTTCAGAACAGTTGTGCAAGTAGATGCCGTACTGCTTTTCATCTTGAGTGTTGTACCCCATATCCAAGTGCTAACGCTTGGTTTTCAATGCTTTCACGTTTTTAGCTTTATCAATTCAATATCTTTCTCAGATGATGAACTTTTCACTGCATCTCTTGCTGAACTGTTTTTGCTTTACTTTGTTCAGAGGTGAAACGTATATGTTCTGTTATTGTGATTTATACTGTGCACCGCTGCCATTTTCATGGTCTCCAGGCGCCCATGTGCCACCAGCATAGCATTGGGTGCAAATTTCATCAACATTTTTAAGTAGTACGAACGGATTTATTGGGTAAATAGTCATATATGGAGCCAGTACTCTGCAATTGTGGTGATCTAAATTACGATGTTTTAATGAACTATATGACTATGCAATTACTGAAGGGTTAGGGACCAATCCTTACGATATAGTAATGTCTTCATCTTGCCGAGATTATCCATAAAATCACTTTTGGTCAAATCAAGTTAGTCCAATAAATCATCACAAAAATCAGAGAAGTGCTTCTATGACTGATTACCATTCCGCCTTTATAATAAGATTCAACTCCTCAAACACTGAGTCATGGATAGTGCAAATGATTTTATAGTAAAATGCTAAAAATTTAAAACGCGCCCTCCCGATGAGGGACGTTATTCCCAATTCATATTTGATTGCTGCTAATGGAAAAGAGCTACGAATTCTCAATTCTTCGCCAGATCAATCCTTCCAGTTTTTGGAGAAAATCTAAAATCCATAACTGTAAAACCTTGATACCATATAAAATATTAGGAACTGTTTAACCCGCAGTTTTAAAAGTAAAATTACCTAACACTTTCCAAACTTTATATCCACTTTACATATTTGATTACTGAGGGAAACGGCTCTAGATATCATCCACACCTTTTACTGGGTTTTATGGGGTTTACAAGTTATCGGTAACCCTACATAAATAAAATTGTCAACCCTCTCTGTCTGGGAGGGATACGCCATTGATAACTGGTCATAGTCTACTTAATTGTACATTGCATGATTTTGGTTTTAGCTGCGTTTATCTTCAAGCAGTTTGTTTTTGAAATCCTTTCTTGGTGAATCAAATGACAAAAACATTATCTGCGTAAGCCATCCATACTATTTTAAGAAAATCAATCTTTGGAGACGCAAAGGCCGCTGGTGCTAAAACACAAATCCTCTGTCATGGATGTATAAATAAAGGCAGGGAGCCAAAATGCAACCCTGCCTAACCTCAGTGCATGTGGGGATTTTGCGAGACAATGCTCCACCCTGATCATAACTCACTTGTATATTCGAATGCTTGTGGAAGCCAACAATTAGGCATAGCATACTGGAGGGTATGCCCCAACGATCAAATCTAGTCCACAATTGCCCCTCTATTGACAGTGTCAAATGCTTCAGACAAATCTATAGTCACTACATATACAGACCCATATTTTTTTACTATGCCTCATCTTGAATGCATTTGAGGATAAAGCTGTTGAGCTGGATCACCCTTAAATAAGATGTTAAACTATTGGGCCCAGGTGCCGAAGAGCTACTAATTTTACATATAATAATATCATATATTCAATTTTGATGGAAAGCTTCCAAATATCTCCCAATCCAGAGGTCATCAAACTCAGTCGAATCATAGAGACCTTCAGCCAAGCACATCACTTCAAAATGCTCTATCCAGGCTTGTTCGGATACTGCATTTAGTTGTTTGACCGGTTGACTGGACCCCATTTCATTAACAACTCTCCAAAAAACAGAGGCATTCTCATTATGTAAAATTAACAGCATTCTTTCAGCATCCTTCTGGAGACACTTGCCCCGATTAGACCTCAGCCAATTATTATACTTTTGTTTGACTTTTTCATTTGAACTACGGCTGTTGCAAGATACTTAGAGGCCAGTTTTCTAATCTCATTTCTCATGGCCCTCTTCTCCACAATTGCAGGAACATAGGCATTATATCTTTAAGGCCATCTGCCATAAATAATTCATAGCTATCTACACAAAAAATGAGGTATTTCAATTGCAAGGACATTTCTTTTAGGCATCTGGTGAGCTGAGTGTTATATCGTTAAACACAATTAGAGTTCCAGGAGATCCTATTGCCACCTGGATTGATGTATACACCTGGGGGTTCACACATATCCACTGTCATAATTTCCAACTCAAATTCCGTCGTAAGCATATTATGATCACTTCAAGAGAAGTCAACATTTCGCAAAAACATACATATACGAAGTAATAACTAATTTACAAATATATAATCTAAGGCAGACAAGGGCTCCCCTCTATGCCAAGTACTTTTACTTCGGGATGTCCCCGGATACAGCTCCATTCAACATATGGAGGACTACTCCAGAGAAGCAAGTTACCCAACCCAAACCATATTGTTGTTTATTGCTCATGCAGATAAAAGCTGGTAGTAAATCCACATCCATACTCACATCCACACAGCTAGAATTTAAATCCCCAGCAACAGGCATCAGCCCCCTACCTCATTAGCAAACCATTAATCCAGGGGACCAATACAAGCTAAGAATCATCAAATTGCGTGGGGCCGTAAACATTCAATATTTTAATTTGAGTTGCTAACACCCCCTCTGTAACATTAACAATGTTCATTAATTCCATCCCACAACAGGATTTTTTTTATAAAGTGTCAAGCTCCTAACAATTTTCCAAACAAGCCCTTAATAGCAGGCTGAAAGATAAGCATCAACGAAAGAGTAGTTGATCAACCAGGTTTCTTGCAGTAGGATTAACTTGTAGGTTTTCAGAATAGACCCCACTGTTGGATTAGTGAATACATTGTCACTCCCACATGTATTCCATGATACCATTGAGACCAACTCCCCATTACTAAACAGAAAGAGAGGGAAGCTTTGATTAACCCACACTAGTTTTAGCAAGTTTTAGCCAACCACAACCAATCCAAAGGAGTTCTAAACCTTCTGGGCATCCCTAGTGGAATGAACACTGGCCTCTAGAGTAATACGTTCTTTTGACTCATTTGAACACCAGACTCTATCCCCTGGGGTTCCCCAAGCATTAACCATTCGAGTATAAAATTGAATATCATGGGCAAGTTGTCTCGGTGGCTGGGATTCTTTTAAGATAATTAAAAAAAAAAAAGATTGGCGCCAATATCCATAACAGATGACTCCATCCTCAAAAACTCAACAAAATCCACACGATCTATGCCTTTGGTGGATATTGCTCTTAAGTTGGAGACTCCTGCCATGTGCGCCAAAATAGTCGATCTATTTCATATGTTTGTTTTCTGGAAGGACACTGTCCACCAATACCTTATTGATGGCACCAGGGTTGGCTGCTCTTATACCCGAATCCTGGCCAGTTTCCTGCTCTTTAGCCAGTCTTTTGGGTAATCTACCCTCCTGGATAAGAGAATGTACTCCTGAACCTATGAAACCCTTAAGAATGCTATATATGGGGACTTTTTCCGATTAGCCACATCACCATAAATCATCTTCCCCCAAATGAAAATTTGCATCAGCCCCCGCCAAAAGAAGTTAACTTGGATGCAAGACAATTATAATATACATCAGCACTATCTACGTCCTTGAATAAACATCCTACATTCTCCTGTGAAACCTCATTATTCCTGCCAGTATTATTCAAATGAGGTGCTGAATCGCAAGAGTTTGGTGTTGTGTAAGTATGAATGGAGATGGGTAAAATATGATTTAGCCTGGGACAGAGATAGTGGTGGAGTAGCTGAAATTAAAACAATATCATCCTGTGAGAGATGACATTCCACCTCCCCCACAATAACATCAACATTAGCATCCTCATTTCCATGCATTTCAAACACATTCCCCATGTCCAAGTTGGAACTGGTACGAAAATTCAAGGATCTAGTAAACGTCCTCGGGGATCAACCAGAGGGCTTCTTAGATTTCTTATTTTTAGGTTTCTTTTCTTGAGTAGCTTGTCCCTTATTTACTTTATTTCTAGTTGCCAAGTTATCTATCCTCGAAGGCCCTGCAACAGAGGTTTCTGCCAAACCAGGAGCCCTATTCCCTTTACCAGTTTCCAGTCCCAGTTGGATATGACTCACTTTCTCCACATGCTCCGAAATTAATCCTGTGACATCCATACCCATCGGGCCATGCAACGGGGAGACTGTACAGTTACTTAGACTCTGGATTCCCTGTATTACAACTCCCATGGAACTAGGGTAACCCTCCTTTTTCACAAAGGACCCCGCACGAGCGGCCTCAGTTGTGTCGGGAGGACAACCGTCATTTGGGACCCCCGGGGATCTCATGAACTCTGAGTGATTGCTTGCTGAAGAATTCTTTCAACCTATCTTGCACTCCTTTATTGTCAAGCTTAAATAATATAGATTCTAGCATAGTCGAAAGCAGCTAAGTTTCCATTGTAACACTCTCGTACAACGAGACCAAGATGCATAGAATTTTTCTAATCTCCTGTGATAGGGACTCATGCACATTGGGCATCGTGTTATCCAAATGTCTCACAATGGTTGATAGTCTCTTAGGCTGGACGGGTCCAGTTGTAGACACATACGAGGTAGCTGAAGAATCAGTCATTAGTGACTTTTTCTGAGAGTATCAGAGATGTGTCCAATAGGAATCACCCCCTGAATCTGAATGGGGATATCCGGGATGCTCAACACCCCCACTTCTCTAATGGGGACCAACTGACCCGAAACCCTGCATCCGCTGCTCTCGCCGACACTGCCTAACAAACCAGTCCGGACTGGACACCCCTTCTGTGCCGTCGTAAAATATAAGGTAATTTTAGCCTCTTTCCAGATTATTTTAGAGGCGACCAACACGACTGCTTAAGTTACCCTTCTCATCTGAACTAACATCCCTAGGTGAGGGAGGGAGGGAGGGGAGTTTAAGTTGCCAGCTTGAACACGCCAGAGTCGATCTGGGGCATTTTGTTGGTTTTTGCCCTACTCCTTCACTCATACATACAAAGAAAGGAACTGATAGAGTGGGGAAGTAACACTCACCCACTCCTTCACCACATTCCAACAGAAACAATGTGTCACCTCGGGGTGCCACCCTCAATGCTCCTCCAGGGGGAAATATACAATGTTAATCATGTGGCATTTTCATCAAGCCCTGTACGAAAAGATTTTGGAGGACAACCAGCATGACGGACAAGCACTGCTTGCCCAAGGAACAGGAGCTGATCACCTTTTTACCAATACAAGTATCTTATGACAAGCACTGAAATACACTCAGTCATCAACTCCAGCCCTGTTTCGAGATAGTCACAGTGCCTCACTCACTCACTCACTCACTCACTCACTCACTCACTCACTCACTCACTCACTCACTCACTCACACACAATCACACACACACACCCCTCGAAAGAAACCGTAGAGTAAAGAACCTCATGGCATACCAAGAGTCTCGAGCCGCACCTACAGCTTACTCAACCAAGGCTGCTTCTGGCACAATGGGCAAGCATGAAGTGTGATCCAAACTCCAGATTGAGTTATTGTAAGTAATTTCTGTTCTATTTAGTATTCTGTCACTTCAGTTCCGAGTTAGAAAAAACAAAGGGGGCCGTTATGATTGTTTTCCACACAAACCTGCTTGCACTGTTTGTCTTAGGCTGGCCAACTATACAAAATGGTTTCACAGGACACTTTAGATGTGGTAGCGCATCAGAAGCGGTCTGCAGCGTGCGCAGTTCCATACAGTGTCATTCACGCCCCCATCCACTTTTTTGGTAAATTAATGGCAGATTGCATTTTAACACATAGCCAGCACAAAAGAAATATATAGATGCAGGACATTCCTCTCTAGAGCTCTGTCCAGGTCCTGTGGGGCAAAATATATGCAAACATCCTAATTAGGACACAACAAGAAGCATCATCAGTCTTTGATACTTGGAGCCACCATGGGAAGTGAGTTTAGAATAAGCTGCCATGAGAAAATATAGTGGCAAATAACTTTGTGGTGTAAAATACATGCATGGCACTATTATTATATATGAAGCAACTCTATGGTCAATACACCATAAGTGAGGATTTTTTTATAATCGCTTATAATATCATTAAAATATACTAACGTAAGCTATGAACTAAATCACTTACAGGGACTCCAAATAAGACACAGTGAGATTAAATAATTTGCATAGGATCATACACTTTGGCAAGGGGTGTAAAAACAGTATGTGGGCCATTTAAGCAGTTAACCACAACTCTTTCAGGGTTTAGTTGATATAAATATTTATCAAGGCTTTGTTTAAAGAAATTCCTTGAAAATAACACACACAACGTAATAAACTAGCATGTCATAATAAACCAAGCTTACATTATATAAATTGTCATAGAAACATGTTGAAGAAAGAGTATGGCTTTAGCCTTTTCTCCATCCTGCATGGAAGGTCACAGTAGCGCCAGGCAAAGTATTGTGAGCCTAAACAATCTCCCTTGGGTTTTAAAACTAGGCTTGTCTCACACTGCATGCTGCATTACGCACCCTTGACATTTCTCATCATCCCCATTCACATTTCTTACGGGCCAAAGTCCCTGCTAATAGTCCGTCTCCCTCCTATCAATGCCTAATTGCTCACATTGCAATGATCTGTTGACACAGGGCAACATGTTAGGATGCTTCACAGACCTCTGGGAGAACCACTTTGCTGCCCTGCTGAGCTCCAATCTTCACAGGAAAGTCTGAGGAGGGCTAGAAAGGCTTTCATCAGGCCAGGGCCTCAGCGTCCTGCAAAGGGTGTCTGCACTGCACAGGACAAAAGCCATCAATATGCTGAAGTCCAGCAAAATAAGGGATGGTTGACCACCAGGTTTTGCCCGCCCCTTGCTGTTTAAGCAGTGATGGAAGAAAGGGTGGGCCTCTCACTAGTTTGTCTATCATCTTTTCTCAATCATTGCCTGCACGCTGCTTCTGTTTCGCTGGCATCCCGCATCACTAACTTGGGCCCTGGGGCATACCATCTGCAGTCTGATTCTCCAACGCCACAGCTATCTCAAAATTATAGTCAGGAATCATGTAGATGGTATTAGTGCAGCAATCAGCTTTGAAAAAACTCTAATTCCTGTAGCAGCTCCTCTCCTATCTGGTGTACTACCACTGCGCCAAAACCTTGAAAACTACATCAAAAAAGTTGTCTTTCAACCCTGCCAAGTGGCTGGGTACAACACTGTTATCATCAGATCCACAAACATTTGATTTTTGGTTCTTCATCGCCCAGTACTTCTTCCAGGGTCCAACACAACCCTGCCCGGCTGGGTGCGACCCCTCTGCAGTGAAGTATCCTGCCAGATATAAATCTGACTCTCCTTTCCTATCTTAACTGATCCTTGCAAGCTTGTGATTGAATGGTCTCTGGCGCAGAAAGGTGGTGTCCCTCTGCCTGCAACTCCCGATCCTGTCATCTAAATCCTGAATATAAACGCCTGAAGATTCAAAGAAGCATGTATTAATTGTCAACTGCATCAAACCTGTTCTGGGCATGGGTGCATCATGGCCCACGTGGACCGTGCTACCAGGGTAAAGAGGCAGAGTGTATCTGGATATTCTGAGACGTGAGACTGAGTGGAAGAGGGACAGCCATATAAAAGGGCAGCAACGACCTAAGCTGTTCTGCCTGTGTAAGGTCTCGCCATTCGTGGCATACCAGACCAGACCAGATAATGCATCCAGTGAAAGTGCTGTAGAACAAACTGGCTATGTATCCATCGCTGGTTGTGGAAACCTGCCTGCAGCCATGTCGAGAGAGAACCAACAGTTTATATGTTTAGTGAGGAAAAGATCAACAGTTAAGTCTGGCAGAAGCAGAATAGTGAACCAGATTTAACACTCTGGTTGAGGATTGATGCTTGTGAACTGTGTTTAAAGAGTCAGTCATTGGGTTTTTCCACCACAAAATTAACTTTAAAGGTCTGTATCGGAACAAGAGAAGCCTCCTTAAGGATTAAGAAGGCTCCTATTGTTTCCTTAGTTTATTGTAAGGGACGGAAATAGGTTTGGACACAGGACAGTAGACTTATTATTTGACAAGACATCCTGACAGTCCTTAGTGTTTTTGTTGAGGCAGGGCAACCCCTCATAGAAATGGGGCAAGATAGGTTTTTCCTTTTCTTTATTTTAATAATAAGTATTTGCCAACAAGCATGCCACCTCTGTGTCACTCGTACCTATGCACGCTTACAGTACATGTGGTAAGAAGTATGAACAATTTACTCAGTTGTTACTGTAATTCTCCAAAGGATATGGTGTACAGAGGTCACCTTTTTGCATCCTCTGTACTTGGTGGCCGGTTAAAGAGGGCACAATGGGGGTCATTACACGTTTGGTGGTATCATACCATTAAATCCAACGGGATGCCACCAAACTTTATACCAGTTACCGGCACTTGGTTCGGCGGTATTACCGCTGGATTACAAATGCCGGCAACAGTGGTAAATCCCCATTCCATGGAGTCCCCTTACTGGTTTTTGCCAGTAACAGGCCTGACTTACCTCAAGCTCTGAGCTGGAGGTAAATCGGGCACTTCCCCGGCAAATTCTTTGTTGGCTGGTGCGGTAACGTCCGTTATATACTGTAATACCGGCACGTTAATACCACACCGGCCAATTTGTAATGAGGCCCAATATGCCTTGTAAATTCCTCTGTGGGCCTCGCAGGTGTTGGAGATGGAGAGTTGTGTGGGCACACCCAGAAATCGATGAAGTACAGTAGGGTTGCCAGAATCTACTCTTTTTATCTCCAGAAGTGTGGAGGTAGACAAGGGTTTAACATAGTTTTGTATATTTTCATTTGGCCCTGGTATTGACTTTGCCACATGGTTTCTTCCAGCTGGTTAAGGTTAGAAAGTAGGGAGTGTAGGTCGCTACAGAACCTTTTCTTTGTCTCCTGATGGTAGCAAGTTTTGATGGCGCAGCAAGGCTTACAGGATAGGAATTGCTGCTTTTTATCCTCTTTATAGGAATATGGCTAGTAATGCATCACTCTGATGTATGCTGCCTCCATCAGTACAGTGACATTTTGTTGCCACCATCCATGACAATAGCGCCCGGTTAGCTACTTTTACAGCCAGTCTGTGACCCTTGGGCCTCCTTTTCGTGGTAGCTTAGGTGGTTGCCTTGCATTGTCTTACTATGTGATCTACCCGGCCTATGAAACTCCTAGCCCATAGATGGGGTTGTGATGCTGGGTGATATAAGCAGACAGAGCCCCTTTGTTTTCTGATTGTAGTAAAATGCATAAATGAGTATATCCTGGAGATAATTGCTGATTGTGGCGGAAGAGTGTGGAAGTATAAACATCCAAAAACTATCACAGAAATGTGGGAAACGTACTCCAGAAAATCTCTGATACCTTGGATGAAAATGGTGAAATGTGGATACTCGGCATACCATTGAATCCTTTCCGTTATTGCACTACTCAATTTTTAATGAATTGGGTGGGAAAATAAGGTCACACCACCTTGTGTGGGAGAGTTAGAGGGTAGTATACTGCACACCCTACTAGGTTTAATGATGCATATTTACTGCAGAGTAGCATTTATACTACTGTAACTGGTCTTTCTGTTGTGGAATAAGTTGCAACATCAATAGAATCACACACACACGTATTCATCAATTTGAAATAGTGTGGATGCGACAGTTGTGGTGGTGGTGGTGGTGGTGGTGGAGTGGAGGGTGAAGTATGCTATGTTTAAACGTATCCACTATCTTCTGAAGGTATTATCACATTTTCCTAAAGCACGTTTATGTAATTTTTTAATGTAGGATAATATAATATACTATAACATAATTATAGTGCAGCGGTGCTACGCTATAGTTAAGTTGCTTAGCATGATCCATAGGAAACCCAAAAACGTAATTGCTAAGGTCTTTTGTCTTGCACTACAGACAAAGCTTGTCACGCCCCTCTGCCCACCAAGATAGAAATTTAAAAAATGAAAAAGTTATTTTGAAAAAAAATAAAACACTGTTTTCCACCTAGTCCCATTAATTTTCCCACAGAGAAAAATACCAAATTCTTCAGTGCACAGCAAAAACCACTCTACAGAATTGTACCCGTTATGGAACAACTTGGGCACGATGCGTTGACTCGATTTTCAGGACTGGGCTGGGTTTATTCTGTCCAGTAGTTGTTAAAATATTTGACGGGGAAGAGGGTGCCCCCTTCTCCCAGTATTCTAGCTATGTGTCGCAAAATGCATCAGAGAGACTTTTCAGAAATGAAAAACTGCCATTTCTTTTTTTTTTCAATGCTCGAGATAACTGCAGTTATTCCAGGGTTTGTAGAAAACTAAAAGTAGAAAAATGCCATTTGGAGGAGGAAAATAGATGAAATAGCATCACCCTAGAGGTGGAGAGGGGGAAAGAGGGCACCTTGTGAAATTGGGGTGTTGGGGGAGGGGAAACTGGAGACCAAGTTAAGAGGTTGAATGTTTTTGCCATAACCTCAGGAATAGTGCCGTCAACCTGCGGGATAACTGTGGTTACAATAGAAGACGTGATCGGGAATTAGATTGCGTCACACGAAACAACAAGTGTTTGGGGGAATGGGAGAGCCGTAGGGAGGGAAAAAAGGCCTGAGGGGCGTGAAGGGGGGCATGGCAAGACGGGGAGAGGTACTTGGTGAGTGCCTGGGAGGACAGGGAAGTGTTTTGGATTTGGAGTGCGTTTTTTTGATAACCGCAGTTATTTGGGAGCGTTTACAGTTAACCAGAGGTATCTGTAGTACATTTCTATTACTAACTGCGGGTATGGGAAAACGTTTTTTTTAAAAGAGAATTAAAGGAATAGTGTGCTCTGAAATATTATTGTCCCGAGGGTTCGGGCATGTGTTTTTAAGTATACGTTGATCGATCGCACAAACATTTCCAATGCACCTTACCGTAGTTTTCCTCTTTTGTACACATGCGAAATCAGGCAGCAGGTCGTGGCCATCTTGTGATAATCTGATCAGTTGCCGCATCGCCCAGGGTGGACTGCCCTGGCGGCACTAAATCATATCCCCCGCCCCTCAGGCTGAGATCACTAGACGCGTACCGCCCATTTCACAACACCAATGCACGTCTCGTGTCAACATTCTCTGCGCTTCAGCTAATGACGTGTCTCCATGGAAATGGCAGGACGCCTCTTTCCTCAATAACTATAAACAGACCGCTTCTCAACAGACAACATCAGATTTGCTTTCCCATTCCTTTCACTGTCTTTTTTTGAGTATTCTGTGCCTCGTTTCTGTGCTCTGGTCAGCTACCTTTGTTGCTTGTAGCCTGTGCAAACAGATACTAGTACCATTACTATACGTATTTTTCTCCACATAATAACAACAATACAGCTCTACCAGTACAAGCCGGTGTATTCCGAGGAGGAATTACTAGAAAGAGAAAGATGTGCAAACTATGGGGCTTCGGACTACAGTTGGGAGGACGATTCTACAGATCAAGAGCCTGGGCCTAGTCGCATGGATGGCGTTTCCATCTGGTGTACCTGCAATCGGTGTGCGCTAATGCCAACCGAGGAGGAGAACTGCAGCTTCCGAGAAAACTCTGGATGCTTGTCCTACATATCTGAAGGTGAGACACGGCCACAATGCATTACCAAGCTGCAAGACTTCAGGGCAGGCTGCCTCACATGGACCGTGTTGAGGATTATGATGGTGCTTATGCACGAACTTCGCAACAGTTCACCTTCGCAATCCAAGCAATGAGTAAGTGTACTCTAGTTGTGATGTCACTTAGGCCACTACCATTTCATGGTTGTCTCCTATATTGTCGTAACTTTGATCTATCATTGCCAAACGAATGTAGTCTTGCAATTCTATACATCACTCTAAGTTTGGGGAAATCCTAGTGGTATCCTTATGTTTATGTCATGTACGTCCGTGAAGCAATATTTCTTTGTGTCCCAAATGTAATGGAATACATAGACGTTCAATATTGTACAGTGTCTAGGTAACATTTGTACTGGCAACAATGCCATTGGATACAAGAATTGTCATTGGCAACTAAGGTTTAATACACTTATCTTGTTCATTTAAAAACAGTTTGTATCTTTCTCTTTCACAGGTGGTACAGGCTGGTGGCCTATCGTTTGTTTACATGGTGGCTTCAGGGGAGGCTTGGACACCACGTTCAACGAGTAATACCCGCCTGTGTCGTTGGTGCCATTAGCAAAACCTTCCCGAGTGACAGCGGTCAGTACAGGGGATTTTCCCTCACTGTGCTGCAACCGACCTTTATAATGTGTAGTAAATTTATTCCATCAAAATCAGCAACAAAATAAAACACAACGGAACTATCATCAATGGTTGTTTCAATTTTTCAGTGTGTCTCCATTCAGAAATGTACCTGCCCTTTCCCGCACGCCTCATGCCCATTCATCCCCCCCCTCCATTATCAAAGGCAGTTCACACCAGTGGATGTGCGCTGCCAAAGGGGGCTGGCAGGGATGGAAACAGCTAATGTGCCAAACACCACGTGCACTTCAAATGTATCTTCCGCACAGGGGCCATTGTACACATGGCCTCCCCAGACCCAGTGTCTCCGGGCAGGCTTGCATGAAGCTGGCAGCGCCTCTGCAATCCACATAAGTGTGTCTCCCTTCAGCAGTGTTCTGGCCCTTGTCTGCACGCCTCATGCCCATCCATCACCATCCCCCCATTATCAAAGGCAGTTCGCACAAGTGGATGTGCGCTGCCAAAGAGGGCTGGCAGGGGTTGGAACGGCCAAGGTTCCAAACACCATGTACACTTCAAAGGTATTTTACGCACAGGGCCCATTGTACACATGGCCCAGCCAGCCCCCGTGTCTCCAGACATGCTTCCCTGAAGCAGGCCGCGCCCCTGCTATCCACATAAAACCACGCCATATACACGTCATTCATTCACATACACACCCTCATTTCTAATTCTAAACAACTTGATATTTAACATGAGAACATCTTTGAGCACTGCAAGTCAGCTCGTGAACATGCTAACTGAGAACCTCTGTGACCACTGCGAGTCAGCTCGTCGGTGTGCTACCTGTTCTCCTGCCACTAAGTACCCTGCTTGCACAATATAACTGTTTGTTGATCAAGGTAAGGGCAGGTCACCTAATCGTATCTCCTTGATCTCTAAATGTCTATCTATTTCGAACGAACGTACACAGTAGTGTTCTGTTCATTCATCTCATTGCCATTGACTTAATATTAATTTGTTATGTAATCGATTGTCATCAGTGTCAATTTGGATCTAATTGCATCCTATGCGGACCGTGTATATAGGCATGTTTCCTTTTGATGCTCGATAGTACATTCAAGGGACGAGTAACATGTTATAATTTTCATCACATCAATGAATTCTTTATGAAAGTTATCCTATAATACAGCCGGCTACGCTACACTGGTTTTGCTTTAGTGACCAAAACGTAGCTTGTATAGAAAAAATGTATGGTATAATTCCATCTTTCTCACGCTTTTATGCAAAGTAATTTTTGAACATTGTTGACCTTTTTTTTGTTACAGAATTTCCAACAATGCCTGCATGTACGGTTTTCGGTTGCCCCTCTAAGACCCATAACAAATCTAAAGGCACTACAATGCATGTATTCCCGAGGAATATAGATCAAATAAGAGAATGGGTCAGATATTGCGGATTTGCGCTGGAAGAGCTTAAAAGTAGAGCCCATAAAGTCTTGGAGGACACGAGGGGTGATCGATACCGCATCTGCAGCCTGCACTTTGCCACAAATTTGTACGACCAATCCAAGTACACAAAGAAGAATCGACTCGTAAATTGCTCCCAAATGCAATTCCGACTCTATTCATTCACAGGACCCCACAAGTTCCAGATTTAGCTATAGTCCTTGGGGTAGTGAACAGGTGACTAAATGGATGGATTGGTGTTTTAGGTGTAAATGTCCCTCATAATATTTATTCACAAGATTGTATTGCTTTATAACTAAACCCCATTATGCTAAACATCTGTCCTTGGTTTTAGGAGCATCATAGAAAACGATTTATGGGCACAGATAACTATGCTATAGTGCTCTTTGAAATAAGCATATTGTTTTCGTAATCCGTCTTTTTACATGCCAATTTTCGAGATTAGCATTTCTAAATCAAATCAAATTTTCCCTTTACAGCTCCATGACTATGCACTGAATATGAAGGAGCAAGATTCTGCATCCATGTCATGCCTGGGGTCAACAACAACCTTGAGCGCGTATCGGGTTGTCTTATTTAGCTATTCAGTTCCGGAATTGTTTTATGTATAGAATTTGCGATAATATGATCATATTTTTTATGTATCGTGTTGGTCATTTACACAATGTTTCATTCATGGTTTTGTATTGATATGTACCATTGTCTGCGTCAAATTGTGTGTGTTCAATTTAAATTTTTTCATCCATACAAAAAAAAGTACTGTGTTACAGGGAGATGCTGATACTTCTACTACAATTGCATCATCCCTCCCAGTTATTCAGGAGCAAGAGTTATGCATACTGGCAGTTCCCTCGAATGAAAGAAACTAGGTCCTAGATCTAATACTATTAGACATTGACATTATTATAAACGAGCAGCTTTTGCAAATTGCTTGAGTGCAACATTTCAATCAGTGTTGGTTTCGCACAGTCATCTTTGATCGAGTAAACTATCCATCAATCAGGTGAAATTCTAAATGTATATTTTGACTAAATGACGTACACCGTGTACGAGGGTATATGGGTAAGGCATGTGTGCGATGGAATAATTTGATTTCAAATACAAATGACTTATTTTTCTTTTCTAGGGATGTATACAAGATCTGGATATAGAAGTGGAGGCACGTGGATCCGAGTCGGTGGACCAGCGTGCTGGTGCTGTCGTTACAGTAAAGAAGAATGTTTCACAGAAAAGCAAGAAAGATACGGTAAGTTACAAACAATTTCATTTTCAAACAGTGTTTTGTGCTGGTGCCTTCATAGCATGCTTTTTTAAAAATCTAAGTTGTCATATAATGTATGTTGGATTTTCATTGAACATGTTTTTCAAACCTTTTTCAAACCTATCTTCTAGTTGCCTGATGGTGTACAAACTATCCAGACGCAGACAGCGACAGAAATCAGAGATGCTGCTTGCCAAACTGATTTCACCATGGAGCAACTATTTATTTGAGGCGCAGCGTGTTCAAATCAATAAGCAGACTCGAGATGCTTTTGCCGAATGGCCAGAAAATTAATTTAATGTGACCGGCGAAGCCAGCAAAGTGTTGTTGGACCATTGCTACAATGCGACTGCTCCACCAGATGAAGATGAAACTGAATGTAATGAATGTGCTTTTGAATTTGTCGCAGACCACGTAACACAATCGACACCCGCCAAACAAAGGTCACCCAAAAACCAATCGACATTGATGTTTTCTCTGATTCATGTTCAAGTAACAGAAGCTGAAATGACAGAGACTGAAGCATCAATACAATTGAACGAGGAACTAGACCAAGATCTCAACTACAGTATGTCCAGTTTGGCTGATATGTCAACCACAGTTCAGTCCGAAACAACATTAAAACAGGATGATAGTCTAATAAAGGAGCCCAAATACATTGTATTCGACAGCTGCTTGATAGAGATTATAATGATG
Organism: Ambystoma mexicanum; assembly: GCF_040938575.1. Lineage (NCBI taxonomy): Eukaryota > Metazoa > Chordata > Amphibia > Caudata > Ambystomatidae > Ambystoma > Ambystoma mexicanum. The sequence goes on from NC_090924.1 coordinate 1,026,483,596, forward strand.
CTGGAATGTGTGCATTTTTCTGAGAGGGGAAGTATGTGGGAAGCCGTTGGTGAATGTGACTTGTGTACCACAAGGCAGTAACCTCAAAATATATGCCACCTGTGAAATGCTCCATGAAAAATGTTCATGATCCGCTCAACCAATGCTGGGGAAACTGCCAGCCTGGAATCTACCGTGTGCAGCTGCTTTACTTCTCAGTGGGTCTAGTTTCAGTAAGTTGTCCAGTTTCTGAGAATTTGTGGGACTCCATTTCATTTCTAAAACGCAGTACTATAAATATCAACGTCAATATCTGTTCCCTGCCATTGGTGAAGCTTGGAAAACGGTTCAGGCTAGCTGGCGATGGACAGTGTGACAGCCCCAGATTTTCAGCAAAGTACTGCACATACCACTTTCAGGACATGGAAAGTAAAAATAATTGTGAGTTCGGTGATCGTGCCGGTCTCCGAATGTAAATCCTCAGTGGCCATGGAGAAACTTGGTTTTATAAAATCACTGGAAGATCTCCAATCGAGGGAAATGCAAATCGACCTCATAGCCACGTACAGACACGTTTCAATAGCCAAGACAATGCGAGAGCAGTTCGCAAATATTCACCATCAATTTGATCTATGGCACATTGCCAAATCCATAAATAAAAAATTCTCAGCAGTATGGGGAAAAAAAAGGTTCCGAAAATATTTTACAGTGGTCCCAGTCTTTCAGCAACTATCTTTGGTGGAGCTCCAAAACTTGTGATGGGTCTGTGGAAATTCTACTAGAGAAATGGCGGTCACTAATGCACCACTGTTCCAACGTTCACTCTTGGACAGAAAACCAACATTTCCACCAATGTGCACATGACCCTTTGTCGCCGGAGCAGGAACGGAAGAGGAAGCGGTTGATTCCATCTTCACCTCCACACAAAGCCCTTGAGAAGATTGTGTTTGATAAAACTCTATCAAGAGATCTGAAGGGACTCAAAGAATTCTGTCACATGGGAGATTTGGAGGTGTTCCACAATATGTGCCTAAAGTACAGGCCAAAGAGATTGCATTTCGGCATAGATGGTATGAAATATAGGACATTACTAGCGGTATCGCATAACGAGAATGTAGGTCGTGAACAATTGAGGACTGCGGGAAACTTTGGGATGCTTCGCTACACAATGGCATTTACAAAAAGAAGCAAAAATGGCTGGTCAAGCCAGTATATGAGGAAATGGAATTCGATTTTGTGAAGGATCTTATTATGACTGTCTTGCAGATACATACTCACGAAATCACACGTGACTTTGTTCCGAGTACACATACATTGCCACAAAACATTGCCAACGTGCCCTGTCCACCTAAAGCAGAGCTCGTGGAACAGTTCACTTCCAGGTTCAAATGATTACCATTTCTTTTTTTGATCAACAATGTTTTTATGAAGTGCCCAAATAAAGCACCAAATTTGTCTTTTGAAATCTATCCTCTTTGTCAATTTTTTTTCAACAAGTTCCATTTTTACGAATGCCATACAATGTAACGCTGTGCTTACACACTTTTCATTTCGTCAACCTACTGTGGGACATTCACTGATCAATGTGGGATGGTGGTGAGAAATAGCTGCACTCTGACCAATATATTCATGGAGGCATGTGTTGGGTGGCGTTGCTAATGTAAGGAAGGAGTGGGCCGGTTTAGCCTCCCTACCCCCATACATTATATGCAAAAGTGACACCCTGCACTTGCACTCGTGGGGGGCACATCCTTTGCCATTATGCTGCCATGGGGAAGAAGGCCATGACATAATCAGAGGTGGGGCTATTGCTAGACACATTTTCTGTACCCTCGACTACAACTTTGGACTAGGCCGCATTCTGTCATTGTGAAGTTTCCCCTATACCTCAGCAGCACCAAGAACAGCGAGCACCGACGGCCCCCCACATTTTTACTCCTGTGCCTATGCCTCAAGTCCCTTTTTCATGGATGCGCTGAGACAAGATGGTGCAAACTAAGAATGTATCTTCATTCTGAGTGAAGGTCAGCAGCTTTGATTTTTAGCTTGCGCGCTCAGCAAGCCCACGCATCGACACAGTATAAGGTTCAATTGTTTTTCGACCTTGAGAGGAAGGCATGATCCCCATAGGAATGAATTAAGGGAGGGGTGTAATAAAGTCAAATATGATAATGTTCACCATTCCAAAACTGGACAAAGGATCATGCAATTTATTTTTATGAAAAGGCGTTGATCTGAACGGTGTCTCTGAGTTACGCTAAGAGAATGGAAATGCAGAATGTAATGTAAGTTTTACTTTCAACCATTTATATAGACCAATGACGTAATTTATCATTAGCCCACCGTTATTGCTAGGTTACATTGTACTGGGTTGTTCTTTGTGGCATATTGCAATCGCACGCAAGCACAACCTGTGTGCATACTTGTCTTTGTTCCCGGGCACATGGGGAGTTCAGCATCGAGATGCATGTAGACCACCACTCGGTTCCCCCAGGTTCAACGCTAATATTTAATTAAAATGCCGTCTGTGTGTTATTCGAATTGTAATGTCAGCTTCCGCATCCCATTTCGAGCTGAACATACTCCATAGCACTAACCTTTGAATATAATTGTGGACTAGTTTTCACGTTGTTTTCTCTGTGTTGCCATTGTTTCATGTCTGTGTTCATGATTAGTTTTAACGCAGGCTGAATTAATCGGTAAAATGATCAATTGTAATAAAGATTGGCTATTGAGACACATTTCTTTTATGTTTTCCAAACAGCTGCATCATGCCTTTCTGTGATTGTCATCGATTCCAGATCCCAACAGACAGGTTTTTCAACCGCCAGCTGGAGCTACTTTTGAATGGCTGGGTCACAGTGACCCTTTTTTGGGATGATCGACACAGGCCCATATGCCCTTACGCTGTACCAGTGATAAGGAGCAACCTGACATAGTTTACGGTGGACTAGCACCAAGCTGATGCCCAAGCCTTGCGATTCACGGTGTGTCTGATGCGCTTCTTATACCTACCCAAAAGGAACACTGCGTGACTCATGATAAACATTTGTGGACCGAGAAAAAAATGAGAAAAAAGAAAATAATTACCCATTTCATTGAATATGGCAATCGCTGGATGTTCTTGGAGCGTTGATTGTGAAATAAAAGTACTTTAAAAATTGTACTCCTATTTCCTTTTGAAGTATAGTTTTGTATTCTGAATTGTGACTTGCTGTGTTGTGAGTTGATGTGTGTTGATTTCCGGGTTCTGCGTCACGTCACGTAGGTGATGACTGGGCGCGTTTGGCTACGCTGCCCACTAACAACATGGAGATAGGCGGAGAATATCACTAGGTTTGGTGATGTCAGCCTGAGGGGCGGGGGATATGATTTAGTGCCGCCAGGGCAGTCCACCTTGGGCGATGCGGCAACTGATCAGATTATCACAGGATGGCCACGCCCTGCTACCTGATTTCGCATGTGTACAAAAGAGGAAAACTATGGTAAGGTGCATTGGAAATGTTTGTGCGATCGATCAACCTATACTTAAAAACACATGCCCGAACCCTCAGGACAATAATATTTCAGAGTACTCTATTCCTTTAAAAAAAATCATATTCATTTTTTTAAAAGGGGATCTTTACAGCTAGAGTTTGGTTGGGGGGTAATGGGTGTTGCCGAAGACTATGCCTAATTAGTTACTTCAGGGAACCTAATGGTGCAATACGGAAAGTGGCCAAGGCCTGGCTTATGGGCCCTAACAAACCCTATTGGGGCAAGATGTCAAGAGGCCATGACCAAAAGAAACCTAGCCGTCTGGCCACAGCTGAAGGCCATGGCCAGTGGGCCTGTTTAGGAAACCTATTGGAGCAACATGTAGAGTGGCCACGGCTAAAGGTCATGGCTAGTGGTCCCCAAAGAAAGCTAGTAGTGTGGCCATGACTGAAGGCCATGGTTAGTGGTCCCCAAAGGAAGCTAGTGATGTGGCCACTACTGAAGGCCATGGCTAGTGGGCCCCATAGAAAGTTATTGGAGGAACATGTGCAATGTCCATTGCCGAAGGCCGGGGGCTATGGTCATGGCCAGAGGCCATGGTTAAGCGGGAAAGAAATGTAGTGTTTTTAAAACACACACAATACAGTGGGCATGGCTAAAAACCCTGGCTAGTGGCCCGTTAAAAAAAATATATATATATGGACCAACAAAACACTTGAAATTCATTGACGAAGCAGATTTAACTCATCAAAACTTGAAATTCAGCAGATGTGTGAAGAAATCACCAACTTAACTCTGTGCCTTCCCGTTGCAAAGCCCATGAGAACATACAGATTATAAGAGAGAGGATTCACAATGACATACAAAATGGCATTATGGGGGACATTGCATTATGGGGGACATCAACAAAAGAGGACGGAGTTAAGCTGGCCAACTTAACTACACCTTAACTAATGGAATGATATAACCTGGGTCCCAGGCTTCTATATTGACCAAACAAGGGGCACTGCACCTTTGGTGGATTTATATTCCCAGAATTTCCTAAGCACTGAATTGCCTGGTGATCATTTTCTGTGTATTTTTGTTGCTGGAGACAGCGAAAGGCCTCGTTCATTGCGCTAGACCGCATTCCAAAAACACTTTGTTCAAAGTTAGTCATTATTAATTAAATAAAGCTGTTTTTGACTTCGTGGATACATGTAAATGCAATTAACATATTGTAGCATTTTTGTGTGTGTAAGCCTCACAGCTATGTAATTTGTGATTTTATATATTTTAGGAAAGTGGATTTGCTCAACAGCTGATCTTGTTTGCCACTTTCCCTGAAGGTAAGCATTTAAATTCTGACGGTTGTCAAGTCTTCTAAACAAAGAATGTTGTTTTTGTAAAACATTGCCCTGGATGCACGGTGTCTGAACAGCAGGGAACTGCAGTAATGTCCGCAGGCTGGAAGCATTGACTGTATGTGTGTCTAGATCAGGGGTATCAAACATAAGCCCCATGGGCAAGATCAGGCCCTAAAAGCTCCTTCATCCAACCCTCCACATTGGTGGTGCACATTCCAGAGCAATGTGTTCCGAAAGGGGAGAGAAAGAAAAGGCTTTAGATTCACTCTTGTGAGAGAAAGACAGTGTCACTGCTAGCCGATTCCTTGCAGATCGTTTGGGAACAACACCAGACTAAATGGTAACCAGACTAAAAGGATGGGATATAAAGCAAAGAAAACGGTGATAAGTGAAAATATTGCCAACCAATTAAATACAAACAAATTAAATGTCCCCTTACTATTTAAGAGCTACTTCCTTTTAAGCATAAGCAAAATATTATTTGTTTCTGCAGCCACCGGGTTCCCATTTGCCACTATTTCTAAATGGGAGAAGGAAATTACTGTGAGCTCAACAAGGTACACAAACATGCCCTATAAATTATCACCATCTGTGACAATGTGTATGCAGGCAGACTATAAGGCTACAGTTACCGAGGCATAAATCCAGGAAGTCCACTTCATGTATGGACTTTCCTCTGTTTTTCTTTCTCTCCTTTTGGTTGCCAGGAGACACAGAACGAAGGGGAGAGCGAGGAGAGCCGTTACAGCTGGGCATATTGAGAGACAGCTGATAAGTTCAAGAGTTGTTAGACTAAGTTTACGCCGTTGTGCGGACTTTAGTTATTAAGGAGTTAATTTTGTTTTTGGGTTGTCAAAGAAACAAGGCTGGAAGAAGTCGAGTGAAAATAAACAGAGCAGCGCTGTTGCGCTCTAACTGATGCTGAGGAAGACAAGGCGATCGCTGTCGCTCGTTCCGTAGAAGGGGCGGAGACATGGCTGAAACGTAGCGGCACCCTGAACGGAGGTGAGACCTGGAGGAGGGGACCGGAGCCGGCACCCGATCTGAGGAGGAGGAGGGCAAGCGCCGCTGGAGTCGCGGAGAAGGGAACGTTGACGCCGAAGGAGCGAAGCCGTCGGCAGACGTCGAAGTTATGAAGAGGACGAACTGTGTGCATCCCGGAGTGAAAGGAAGAGGGTCGCTGTAAGTACCTAACCGGAGGTAAAAGTGTGTCAGTTAAGCGAACTCCAGACAAGAGAGGTGCGTGGCCGAAAGACCGTACTGAAGTGAAGTACGCGTTGGCTGAACTTATCAAGAGGCGAATGCTGACTAGCAAATAAATGCGGAGCTGGAACATTAACAGAGAGTGTGAGGGAGCTTTTCCAGGAGAGGAAACCACGCAAGACGAGGTGTCCCATACATCAAACCAGCTAAGTGCAGATAACAAGAGAAGTGTTTAAGCCAATGTTAACAAGGAAAGCATCCTGTTGCTAGTGAGTACGAACTGTCATAAGAGGGGAAGCAGTCTGCCTTAAGAATAGAGTAAAATAGCACAGAGAGTTCTAAACGAATCTTAAAGGAAGCTGAGACCCAAGAGACCAAATGAAAGACTGAAAGGAAAGGCCCAATGAGAGTCACAGAGAAGGAAGTAAAAAGACTAGAGGGAGTGTAATAATCAAGCTAACATTCTTACCCAACGAATTTACCAAATTGCTCTTACCCTGGTGTTACGCTGACCAGAACTTTGTCCGGGAGTGCCGAAGAAAACGTATCGTTTTCAGTTACCTAAAGAAAGAGAAAAGAAAGAATTTGTTTTGTTCAATAAAAGAATCGGACTCTCTTTTAATCCAAACAAACTACTTGTTGGCTAAGATCTCATCATTTAAAGTACAACACCCTTGAAGTATCACACCATCATAGCCTGTGCAGAAGAAATCATGCTCACTCTGTGATCTGATGAGATGGCAGACCGAGGTGATTTATTAATTGGCTTGCAAGTCCTGGCGCACAGCATAGCCGCCCCCTAACCGCACCCACCTTGGTAACCTAACCTACTTTCCAGGCTGTTATCTTTATAACCTCATGGTCACCTAATGGCTTGAGAAAGCCTCCTGCTAGGCCTTCCAGCATGCTTATCCTGCCTCTCACCAAACAATGGAAAAATGCAGAAGTCTCTGGGTCCGTCATTAATATCTATAGATGGAAATGATGCCTTACTGATGCCGTTCTGGTACAGTTTGGCCTTTAAGGGGATGGAGATTACTCCTGGAATAGTCTTGCATTCTTGCCTCAGTGGCTGAGGTGCATCCATCAGCCAACCATATGACTAATTCTGTAGCCACACAACTATCCATTTTTCATACGAGTTAGTATTCGTCGGATCTGTTGGACCTAAGCCCACATCCTTGCTCCAGTACCCTCCCCAGGGGACATAGCAGATATGTACCCTGTAACTGCACATAGTTTGTTATTAATCATCCCCAATATTGCTATTAGTATCCAGCACAATGTACCAGACACTAATCGTTGTTTATTTCACAAAGGATGCATTTGTTTCAAAACTTAAAAAAAAAATAAAAAAATAGATGACCGCTATGGATCATGAGAAGGGACTTTCCATGACGGTCATTTGCGAGGCTGAGGGGGTGCACCGAGAACCGCAAAGGACCAGGCAGCGCAAGGTAAGAGGGGCTGGGATGGGAGGGTGTAAAATATGTGGAAGAAGGGGATGTGGGGACGCGGGCAGCACTTACATGAGCACCCGGCGGGGGAAGATGGCAGCCTCCTGTTATGAGGGGGCTCGGACGGCAGGATTACCATGTGATAAGGCCCCCGTTTTGAGCCTCCTCATTGTCTGGGAGGCCAACTCTCCCATGCCCTCACCGGGTACTAATATTTATTAAAAGGCCTCGCTTTCTCACCTAGAACATACAAGGATGCCTCACCCCAAACTTGTTCAATATCTTCAACAAATATGAATCTGCAATCATTATTAAACTACCAGTTTACGTTCCTTGTGGAGCATAGGGCAAAGTTGCTGGGGCACAAAAATTTACAACCATATTTTCAAAAAAATCCATAACAAGGTTACCTTGCATTAAAACAATTCAATGCAAACTTGCATCAAAATTAAATTTAAGTTGTAGTTTGAGGTGCAGCTCCCCAAAACCTTTTTTGGTGTTGGCGCTTTGTGGCGCAAGCCTCAAATATCGCCAAAAACATTGCTACTGTAAAAAAAAAGTAAAGATAAAGGGAGAAGGGGAGTTCGGGAGCAGACTATGGTGTTGGCATAGCAACTTTCAGACGCTTTGCGATGAAATGACTGAAGCACCATTTGGCCGAAGCACCAATTGGGCCTAAGCCCTCTCGTCTGCCGGCCCTCTGCTGTTGCTGGGGAGCTGTACGCTCCGAAGTAGGAGAAACATTACTGCACTTAAGTAACTCCTGTGGACTATGTTTAATGTCCTGCGCGCAGTGATCTCTTTTCGGAAAAGCAGACTGCAGCAGTTGAGAAAGCACATGGCACGGCCCCCAGGCGCCAAGGCATAATGGGGCGGAGTGGCTGTTGGTGTTCAGACCCCGAAGCTACCAATGTTGTCAGCGGACGATCGGCGACATTGATGCGGCACGATATGCGTGGGTGTTGTCTTCTTGTTGGTTGTATGGGTGTCACTGCAATGCGATACCAGGCAAGCGAAACGAAGAGTAGTGCATGGGCAAGTTCCCCAGTTAAGAAACGGGAGGACCGCAATTCAATCCCCGCGACTAAGCATGAACGTTTATTAAACAATAAGAATGGACGCTCGATTACGAGTGCAATAAATTAACAAGCCTGGTCCTCCTTGTGCTTTAGAGTTCACTGCGTTACTTCTTAATGAAGAGCAGTTGAACGATTCTGGACTTGGATTCATTGAGGTATGCAGGGAAGAACTATGCAGCAGAAAGCACACCCGTTTATACGCTGTGGCTGCGTGCTTGGGTATCAAAAGCAGCAAAAGTTGCGATTGATATAGAAGCGCACATGAAGGAGGTTGTGTACGAGCTGGAAATTGTCGGAAAGGAATTGGGTTGGGTTTGTCATTTTGTTTTAGGTAGTTTCCCCCATGAAGGCCTGCTGTATGTCCATTCTCCGCTAAATAAGAGGTTGGTTGCATGTTTAAATGTGCCCCCGGAGGTGGAAGGCCCAGGGGCATAAGATCGAAGTTGGGATTGAAGTGGTCCGAACATGGGCAGTCCCCACCGGAGGCTGGCCCCATTAGCATGCAGGTGAGCAGGGTGCGCCACCCGGACCTAGTAACAAAAGGGACCCAGACTGGGTGCCCCAAACAGCGAGAGGGTGACGGGCAGATGTCAACTCCCTGTCAAACAGGTAGTCCCTGCCCCTGACACCCACATCAAAGGCCCCTTCCCCATGACAGACGTAGGGACATTGGGCCTTTGATGCATCAATGGGGGGCTACCTTGCCCTCAGGCCAGTTTTGGCCCATAACTGAGGAGGGCAAGGCAGCCCCCAGTCAGCATTTCCTTCGCACAGCACAACAGGAGCAGTGTGCATCAAGAGAAGGTAAGAATTCAAAAACCTCCCTCTAAGTAGAGCAGGCCTAATTGGCACCAAACTCTTTCTTAACAAACACACTAGGCTAAATTGCCGCTCAGAATAAAGGAGAGAAGTAGATCAGGCAACAATACAGAGAAGGAAGCTGAATAAACGGTGTTTAGGGAAAAAAATGGAAGTCTGATGATCCATCATTACATACTAAAGGCATAAAATAACCAAAAGGGCAAACGCCTCACAAAGCAGAAAATAATATAAAGACAAAATAAACTGGTCAGACGAGGAAACCAAGTAGTTAACCCATCTACTAACCCCTCGCAAGAGGCAAATATGTAATAAAGTCTTTTGTAAAAAAAACGTGAAGGAAACTGGCAAAAAAAATAGCATCTCTCAAAGGGGCCAATCCCAAAAAGGCAGGAATATATCAAATGAAAGGACAATAATGCCTCTAAATGAGGAAAAGCGCATAAATGTCTGAAAAAAGGCAAACGCTGCACTAAGAAAAAAACTTGAAAACGAACCGGGATAAAGGAAAAGAATTTGTCTAAACGAAGGCGTCTACTGATAACTAAAGTCTGAATTGGAAAGTGACACTTTATCTTCTTTTATTAGTATACTTCGCTAAACAGAACAGCGCTGACATGACTGGTCCACAGAAGTCGCAAGCTTTATTATAAAGGGTCGCAGGGATCAGCCTCGAGTTGGCCCTATGTGGAAGTAAGGTCCTTGCTCACCTGATCCCTTGTTCCCCAAAATTTGTTTTGGTTTTACATTGTTTTTTATTGGTTGGTTTTCTTTACACATAGCTCATGATACAATAAAGCTTGTGACCAAAGTTTTGTCCACCCTATTTGGTTGTCTGGCCTCCTCATTAAGGTACTGTCATTAATGTAATCTGTCGCACCCTGCATTGCTCCCCCGCACTAAAACACTTCCAGGCTTATAACATTGGGTTATATTCGTGGCTCGCAGGAATTTAATAATTTCGTTATTCTCATGCTCAAGGAAAGCACCCGTGGCACAATCAGTAAATGCAGTCAGCAGTGACTATCAGTAAATGCAGTCAGCAGTGACTAGCAAGGCTGTGGGTTCGATACTGCCTTGCGGTGCAAGTTGTGCAAGTATCAAAAGCGATAACTAAAAGATTGAAAATGTTTTACCACTCTCATTTTGGTCACAAGCCATGTAATTCTGGCATTTGATTTCTGCAGTTTGGTAAAGTGTGGCAGAGCAATGAGTGCCTGCGGCCCGATTTAAAGGGTTGTCTCCCACGTGTGCCACTTCCAGCGTGGAGACCCACCATTGATGGTGGGCCGATGGTGAACCTTTGCTTTGTGCCACGCTTTGTGCGATCGAAGCAGGACAGTGTTCCCTTTGAGCAGCCCGGCAGTGTTTTTGTTCACCCCGTTACGGCGGCTGTAGCAGGGTGACGGGGTTTTAATTTGTTTGCGACACCCGGGTAGGATGCCGGAAGAAAGACTATTGCTGTTTTTGTAAACCCAGAAAGAGCTCTATGTGAAGACGCATTTCACATTCGTGAATAGCAATCTATCGCTTAGAATCAGCATTTTGTAAAATATTGCGTTTTAAAAATAGGCAGCTTTTATTTAGTTTTCAAAGGGAGCGTGAATGTGCACGTCGCATGGCGGGCAGCAAACACCTCAAGGGGGAGATTATTTTCTGCATTAAATTAGAAAAGATGGCAATGCACTAGTCTGCCATCTAAATACCTGACAAATGGAGCTCTGTGAGAGGTGCGCGAACTGCCTCACCTACTACTGCCCACCCTGGGAGGGAAGACGTTTTGCATTAACAAATAAATATATCCATTCGGAACGGATTGCGTTTTATTTGCGTAAGTTACCATCAAGGTGAGGAAGGAGCGTTCTATTATGGTTAATAACAGGTAAATTAAGGAAAGATTTATTTTGTGTGGGAAAAATTGACTTTGTCTTACAGGGCCGACCTTAGGGCGCCATTAGGCCTCTGCCACACCGGCTCGGGGGGAGTCTTTCAAGGGCACCCCGAGCTGGCGTAGTGGGAGAAGGTGCGGCAGGCGTCCTTTTGTTATTAAATGCACCCGCAGCAGCACTGCACATTTAATAACAATAGGGTGCTGATGCATAGATCAGATGATTTCCTCCCTGCACCAACGCTGGTGCAATGTACTTTTCATTGGAATAGGGCACTCATGCAATAGCATGAGTGCCCTATTCCAGTGATTAACTCCCTGCGAGGTGCCGAAGCGGGGCGGTAGAAATAAGATGTGGAGCATCCTGCTCCCTTGCCCCTCCCCCTGTTGACCAGGGTCACGTGGGAAGGGGGCGTGGAATGGGGGCTCCAATTCGTCCAGGGCGCTGCTGCCGCTAAGGCCGGCCCTGTTGTCCTGGACCCATTAAGCTTGGAAGGACGTTTCCCTTGTGCTCTTTTTGTCAAGAAAGTAATAGAAAGTGTTAATGCTCTTCCATGAAAACAGGCAGGCACCATGGTGACTGGTGGTGGCTCTTAGGGATTGTTTCGACCAAATTGTTCGATAAAATTTGGTGGAATGGTAGATTTGACTGAATTTGGTGACCACCATTAGTTCGAAGCCAAAGATACCGAACATGAAGAGCTGGGGTTGTGGGGTGACCCCTGCTCCTTACTGTGTTTTTTTTTACTTTGGCGGTTGCAGGTGTGACCCCCACTTCCTCAGCATTGGTGGCAGGACACCCAAAAAAAAAGAAAAGGGGACCCTGCAGTGTCAGATCCAACCTGCGTAAGATGGGTGGATCTGACGCTACAAGGTACAGATGAGGCAGCGGATAGAGAAAAGGTAAGCTGGGGGGGTTTATGGGTGTACTGGCGGTTTGGGGGGACATGTTTTTATTTTACTTTTTTACTGAGGTAAAAACGTATTTGCAGCGAAAATGACTACGGTCAATTTTGCTGTGATTTTGTACCGAGGTCAGAAAAACCTAAATCCCTGAAGGATAACACTAGACTACTACACCACAAGAGTCCATTGCTGACGCTCTGTTATAACTCTCATAAGACTGGTGGCCTATCTTTAAAATTCAATTGGGCGCCCACACATCTCTAGCCGGCCTGCCATGCACCCAGTGACACAACATAACATTCACAAACTTAATTCCAATAGAACATACAAACAATGCATAATTTATCATTCATTCAGACGCAAAGGTCAACACCCATATGCTTGCATACACTCACTCGCACACAAATGCACCCAGCACCTCCATTGACATACACTGTGTGCACACAAAATTTACATGTACATATACAATAACAAATGGAAACAGTGGCACAACGTCCATTGAGCAGACCAGACTTCATCACCCCCTGATCCCTGAAATTTTGGGCAAAGTTGACTTGACCGTTTCAACTGTAAAGCCATGGCCCAAAATAACAGATTCACTGGAATGTCAGCAATTCCCTTGATTTTTCCTTTCATTCAAAGGCAGAAGCCGTCAGTTAACACAGTGCAGTGGGTGACCAAGTATACTTGGTATCAATTTTTAAACACCATATATCTCCAAACCTGGGTTGTGCACAGCACCTTATATGTGTACATGCTGATAGATATTTTCTACAAGATTCTGACTGATTAAAATTAAGTTATGTTTTCCTGTATTCAAATGGCTCAAGCAGTGGAGTACCAAGTAGGAGAGGCGGGGGGGGGGGGCACGCTGCCCTCCGTGGCTCTTTTAAGAGCCAGACCGGGACTTTTGTCATTGGAACACCTCTCCAATTCGGCACATCAAAGAGGGTGCCCAACGGCAAAGGTGTCCCGCTGGCAGGACAATGTGTGCTGAGCAATTCCTGATCAGCATGCTCATTGTCCAGGCAGCAGGACACCTTCCCCGTTACGAATGGTAGAGGTGTCCCGCTACCAGGACAATGTCACAAGGAGCTCCGGGTAGCAGAGGGTCCTCCCGTTGCTCTGTATCAACAGAACATTACAATGTGAGTGATTAGGCACTGATGAGAGGGAGGGGGCAAATATTAGCAGGAACTTTTGTCCCTTTAGAAATGTGAATGGAAGGGAGCGAGCAGAAGTGAGAAGGGTGCATAATGTTGCATGCTTTATGAAATAATGACTATGGCTTTAAAACCCAAGGGGGATTTGTTAGGCTCACATTAATCTACATGATGCTATTGTGACTTTGCATGGAGAATAGGGAGAATAAAACTAAAGCCATACTCCCATTGCCCAACATATTTCTATGACAATGTATATAGTGTATGGTTAGTTTACTATGAAAGGCTAGTTTATTATGTAATGTGGTTTGCTTCCAATGCATTGCTATAAATAATTATTTAAGCACATGAAATGTAAAACAAAACCTGAACTAAATATCTGTAGCAACTAAACCTGGAAAGATGTGCGCGGTCACTTAAATTGTCCACATCCCATTTTCACCATTTAACCAAGTGTGTGATCCTGAGCAAATCCTTTAATCACATTGTGCCTTATCTGCAGCTCTGCAAGTGACTCTGATTCACTTCAAAGCTTATGTTAATGTATCATGGTATTATAATGGAAAAGCCTAATGACTATAGAGTTGCTCCACATACAACAAAAGTGCAATTTAGGCATTTTGCACCACAAATTTATTTGCCACTTGGCTTATTTATGGCAACTTATTCTAAAGTCACTTCCATGGTGCCTCCAAGTATCAAGGACTGATGATGCGCCTTGCAATGTCCTTTTCTGTGAAGTCACTTCTGTTGGTGCAATCCATAAAATAATTCGGAAGTTTGCATGTATTTTGCCTCAGAGGGCTTGGACAGAGCTCTAATAGATGAGTTTCCTGCACCTGGAATGATCCTGCAGTTTTATTTTTGTTGTTGTGTGTTAAAATGCCATCTTCCACTAATGTTACCAAAAAAGTAGATTGGGGCAGGGGTCAGCAGTTTGGGGGCACCAATGAGACCATGTGGAATTCCACACACTGCATTTCGTTGCTCACAATACCCCCCCCCAACCCCCACCCACTCTTACAATGCTGGATACTCCCCTGCTTAGTTTGGCAAGTGAAGCAGTTTTTGGTGGCATGTAACCTGAACCATGACACCCATTTAATAATTTGCACCAAACCGTCCTGAAAAAGTGTCTGCAAAACTCAAAATACTTTTTGCCAGTTTGGTGAAGATTATTTAGGCGGCATGGGGTAAAGTTAAACAGGGCTCCTAAAAGTGAGCTTTTAACACAAAATCACATACGGTTCCTTCTGCACACCTAGAGCAAAAACTGCTTAACAAAAGTTCACCATGTTTGGAAGGCGTATAGCACTCAAATTAATTTCACAGAATTTGCAGAGTACGACAGTTTTGGGTCACAAGTTTTCTCAGCTTGACACTTTCCACTCTACTTGGGGAGGGCGCACCTTCCACCAACTTCATTTTGAAATTAGGATGGCGGTGCTTTAGTAGTATCTGAAAAGTGGAAAGACTAATTTTAGAGGCGAGGCAGAGCTGTGGCTTGCCACAGAGAAAGCATCATTTGTTATTGTTAGTGTGTCTTCATACCTGGGGTCTTAATGTGTACTGTGAGCTCTGCTCATATTGTCCAAATGTGACACACGCCCTCACTAGCGTCAGCCCGCATCCCAGCCCCCCAACAAACATACACAAACACAATAAAAAATGATATAACAAAATAAAAAGTACCTCTGCTCTGCTTTCAAATGCCAGTCTCATGTTACATCGACCTAACCTCTTTGCACCCACACACCTCCAGACAGAAACCAGCAAACTGAATGAGCTTCCTAGTTCCCGTCTGTGTGTCGCATGAACACAAAGCCGTAAAGCGATTCTCTGCGCAGCAGCCCCTGGAAGTGCTGCTGCTAGCGTGGAAGCACAGGTGCCAGGCCCTTCAAAACCCAGTTTAGCACCCTGGCTGCTGACTTTGAGTCAGGCCAGCCAGGGTGAGGGACTGAGCCATGCAGGGCCTCCTGGCCCTGAATGTGTTGCAGCGCGGCTGCCAGGCATCTCAGCATTATGTAATGAGACAGCACAAGCCTTGCTGGGCACCCCAGCCGGACTTGCGCTGTCCAATTACATAATTGATGATTGTGGCCCCCCTGCCGTCCCTCCAAAAGTTGTGGAGGGACAAAAAGTCATGCCACCGAAGTTGGGGGGCAAGGGGCAAAACCCCTCTGCCCCCCCTATAATTACGCCCATGGTGATATTGTTACCATATTTTTCGTAGTGTACTTAGGAACAATGCTATGTGATGCCACTTCCTGTTTTGTCAAGGGGTGAAAGGTCGTGTTCCATCGCTTCCTGCTGTATCACTTCGGGGTGGGGTCAAATGACATCACTTCCTGTGATGTCATCAGAGGTCCAAGGGTCTTGTGATATCACTTCCGCTACTCCTGGCATTTTGGTGAAATGACGTCCTTGGTGCCAGGACACGTTCATTTTTTTACTTGCGTGGTAAGATAGGAGATATGTTCTTGGGAGGACCTTAACGGCCCTGGGCGCTGTGTTTAAGGCCAGTCGGCTCACCCGTGGCCCAGGCCGTGTGAAGGAACCCAGTGCCTTTTTAAAAGTGCAGCGCTAAAATATGAGGAAAGGTAAAACAACGTGTTTTGTGGTGTGGTTTATACTGCGTTGAAACACGTTGGGATTGGGAAAGTTCCCTCAAACACACCCTCAAAAGTTTGTGTGGGCTTATTCGTACATGAGCAATTATCGCATATTCATTAATGAAGGGCGCTGTAAATGATATATTGCAAAATGCCCTGAGGCACCCTTCTAAACATGTCGGCATTTTGTTAACTTGTTATAGGACCTGCAACCAGAAATAGAAGTCTACACAATAGCAGTGCGATGGGACAGTATGATGAAACATGCCTCTCGCGTATCAGGCACTGCTTTATGACCATGACTTGCCACCCCCCTTGGGAGCTTCACTGCAGTTCCATCTGCCTGATTACAATAGGCAACTCTACCCCCACTCTCTCTACCTCCAGCCACCCTACCCCACTCTCCTACTCTTCCTACTGTTAATCTCTCTATCCACAACCACCCTACCAACTCTCTCTATCCCAACCTGCCACCACTCTCTCTACCCCCACCAACACCTATCCACACTACCCTCACCAACCCACAGTACCCACACTCTCTCTCTGCCTCCATCCACCCACCCTACCCCCTCTCATTATCCGCTCCAGCCCAACTCCCTCTATCTACTGCCAACCATCATAGCCCCTCTCTCCACTCTACCCATGCACAGCTACCCCATCTAGCTCTTGAGCCCCACCCAACCTATACTCTCTATTCCCCCACCCAACTACCTTACCTCTTCTCTTTACCCTCTCTCATCCTTCCTCTCACTCTCGCTTTATTTCTTACCCTCTCACCCTTTCTTGCACATATTTCCTCTTGCTCATTATCGATGGCACCTTGTGACAATGGCTTCCTCCCTTGCTCTATTCCGCTTCTCATTATCCTCCGTGCACCCTGGTGCCTACAAATACATAATGCAAAGAACAACGGGAAACAACAAAACTATTGGCATCGTCAATGCTTGTTTTTTTTAAGACCGTGTAGTTTCAACTGACATTTTCGCCTGTATAAGTCCAGTCCCCACTTCAGCGATGTTGTGGGACAATTACTGATTTCCCTACAGTGCAACCGTTTTTTCAATGGGGCACACCATTTTCTGATGGGTACATCCATGATTTGCTGCTGTGAAATGCCCCTGTGTATCGTTGTTAATCCGGCATCTAAAGTACTACAATATCTAAAGTGTTCCGATACATACGTGTTTTTAAATCCAATGGCCTTTAATCCAATTCCTCCCGACATTTTTGTGGTAAAATGCACCTTTTCGATTGATTATTTATTTTTAAATGTCTTTGGTGCACAAACCTCTCGAGCGGTCCTGAGTTTTCAGGCTGTCTCACTTGGTTTCCTCGTTTGCACTAGCTATTTTAAATATCCACCAGCTACCTCTGCATAATATTAGTCTTTTCGTTTCATAATTCCAATCGTGTGGCACGCAAGAGGTGCTTTTGAATACAAACTGGCCGCCTGTCCAATTGAGTTTGACACCCTTTCCTAGATTGTTACCTGTTACTTTCATTTGCATACACTGCACCCATTGATAGTTAATAGTGCATTTTAATGCCCAGGCAATGGATCCCCATTCTTCAGTTCTTGGATATCTCTTATTGGTTTAATTGAAAATAGTATGCTAAGATTGTACAATGCCTAAACGTTTGAAGTCACATAGACTTCATCAGATGTCTGTAACTCATTTGCATTATAGTGTAAGAAACTGCAATTTTCACATACAAAGAAAAAAACTTTATTCCATTTTTTTTTTTTTTTTTTAGGAGTAGGGGTGACTTAGGAATGTGGAACCTACAAGAAATGCATAAAGGCTTACAGCTGATTGACAAAACAATTCACTACTGTGTACTCACAAAACGTAAATTTTGTGCCTCATTACAAGTATGCCGCTTCGGAAATAGCGCTGCTGGTCACGCCGTACCGGCACACTATTCTGGAGTGCTATACTCTGAGTCGCGATGCTGCAAACCCTGTCACCGCAAAGTGACATCCCCGGTGCTACCGTATCTGGCAGCACCGTGAACAGAATCTGCAGAATGACCCATAGGCCGTGCCTGAAACACCAGAATAGTGGTAGTATGGGCACATTCTGAGGACCGACTTCACAGAAACAACTGGCATGAAAGTGGCGGTGGCACAGTGATAACTGTGCCGGAAACACTGGTATCATGGACCAGGCATTAACCAGTGTCAGATGTGCAGGAACAGGCCACAGGTGGCCAAAATCAGCCCAGGTGCACACCATGAGCACTGTAAATGCACAAAAGGACCACTCCCACACCCCAATCCCCTTCCTTCATAACCATGCTTCCATCTGCAGTAGCAGTAATGGAGATGGAGGCCCAGCATGCAGGGATATAACTGGGAGATGCGTAGGAGGTGCAGGAGGAGGAGGATCATCATGGCCATGCATAATAACAATGCACAGCAGGAGGCACCCCGCAGGCAGCCACCCATAACCCGCTTAAGGGCCACACCCTTCAACCTCACCCAAACACAGATCCACAACCACTACCGGCTAGATAGGGACACCATCACCTCAATAATGGACCTGATCCATGATGACCTAGTCAGCCTCATCCACATCCGTACTGTCATCCCCCCCCTTGCTCAAGGTAGTGTCTGCGCTACATTTCCAGGCAACTGGCACTTACCAACACGCTGTGGCTTAGCTGCACTGGCTATCCGAGCCCTTTTTTTGGGGGTCCTTTTTCAGGTTCTGGATGCCCTCCTGCGGCATATGTCTGATCACATAGCCCTACCCAGAACACTTGACCAGGTTAATGCCACCAAAGTTGTGTTCCATGCTCTGGCCGGCATGCCCAACTTGATTGGTGCGTTGGACCGCACACATGTGGAGCTGGTGGCCAGACATGCCATTGAGGCAGTATGCAGGAGCAGGAAACTGAACAACTCCCTCAATGTGCAGGGATGGGCACACAATTCTATGGTGCTGAGGAGCCACGCTGCCAGGGTACATTGAATTTCACAGCGGAGAGCAGACCTGTCTTTTGGGTGAGTGTAATTACCAATGCATGTGCACTGTGGAATTTGGGGTAACTGTCACCTGTGCAAGTGTGTAGTGCAATGTCATACACACAAATTGCATGCATGATTTGAAGGGCATGACTTGCGTGTGCGAAATGGCCAGACGGAGCATAACCAAGCATTATAACAGCAAAAGTGGACAGGCACATAAAATGCACTACAGGTACTAGAATGCATCATACCAATAGCACATAGCCCTGCAAAAAAACACTGGAAAGTGTTGCAAGGTGTTCTGCGGTGTTGCAGTGCTGGACTGCTGCTGTGCCTTTAAGCAGCAGCCTCCCAGAACCCTCCAGAAGGCACTTCTTCTTTATATACACTGTCCCCGGCGGAAGCGGAGCGGAAAGCATTGCAAAGTGTTCTGCAGTGTTGAACGTGACTGTAGCTACGTCTGCTGTGCCTTTAAGCAGCAGCCAACCAGAAGGCACTTCTGCTTTATATATCGTTTCCCCGTCGGAAGGGAAGCAGAAAATGTTGCAAAGTGTTCTGCGGTGTTCAGCGGGATTAAGCAGGAAATCATAGCAGACACGAAGAAAGTGGATCCCACTCTAATGACGCCTATGGTGCCACCCCCGTTGGGGTTACATCCCGAGCTCCCGGGTCATATCAACTTGAGTGAAGCGACTAAGATGACCGAGTTGAGTGCAAACTGCACTGTGCTTAATAGCAGGGACATCTCTTGGGTACCTGACTCTGAATTTGGGGGTATTCTGACTTTACCTCCCAGTCGGCGAAATCTGCCTTTATGAAATCTGAGTAAGGAGAGAGGGGCTGCCTTGGCAGCGCATGTTCCCTGCCATCCCTCATGCCCCCTGGAAGTGGAAATAAAGATAACTGCGCAGATGGCTCACCATGAACACACTGCCGAAGTTACTGCCCATTTAGGATTCATGGACACACCCGCGGCCACACCCACAGCAGATCAACTGTCATTGCCCGCTCCTTCCATTGATTGCTTGCATGAGGATCCCATCCCTCTGCGGGAGGACAGGCCCTCGGCTTTTGGACCCAAGCTGGTGGCGCTACCCCTGCCCCGATGACCCATAGTGAGCCCCCTACGCGATATAGCAGAAACAAATGGAGCAAATCAAGCGCTAAATATGGCTGAAGAGAACAGCTGTAGCATTAGTTCTAAAAGCAGTATGACAGAGGAAGTGCTGACCTGTGTGGGCACGGCACTGATCCCCTTGGAGGAGAGGGTTGATCAGTGCTCAAATTCTGTGCAGAGAACAAATGGTCTAAAGATGTCTAATGCTAACATTGACCGTCCGTGGGCTGCTCATAACACAATAGGGAACAACGCCCCAAAAACATTTTTGTTTAAATCAAATGATAACAGAAAGGCACAGCTACTCTCCTCTTCATTTGGCCTGGCCTGACATCTGGCAAGACAACGGCGCAGATGCGTATGACAGAAACTAAGGGCGTGGAAAGTAATGTTGCCCGTGGTAGTGACTCCACCAGGAAATCGATTTCAACTACAGGCTGTTCTCAAACTAGAAGCTACTGAACCACCAAAAAGCCAACTTGGCAGCCCTCTGGTCTTACTTCAAGCAACCTGCTACTGAACAAGCATTTTTACTACAGGAAATCGCCTCCTCGGACAATTCCCAAAGGCTCACATCCTAATTACCATGCTAAGGAGGTGAGTGAGGTATCAGACGGTGCATTGTTCAAGAGTATAGCAAATATGGAGGCGGTTCAACTGATTACGCTAAAGTCTCCTCGGAGCATTTCCAAACGTAGTGCTAAGAATGCAACATCAACGAGGGTGAAGGAAGCTGTATCCTTGACTGGTGGGGGATTGAGAGATATCGGTGACTAGTCCTCCTAAGGAGTCTAGGGTCAGCGTTCTATATTTGGCATGGGCACTGCTAAAACCCCTTTAGCAGCTTGTGCCTCACCCTGGTAAAACAGCAAGCGCCCATGTTTGTGCTCCAGGATCGGGGATGAGAGGAGGGTCCTGTACGAGGAAGAGGATGTTTCAACAGTCCAATGAGTGTGGTCCGGGTCTGGTAAGGACGCCTGTAGCGAAGGACGATTCTACTTAATAGTCACTCCAGAACCATCCTCAAGTTTGGATAGTAACATGATAGTGGCCTTATCAATCACCATGACACCTTTCATAAAATTATGAGACTGTGAGCGACCAATTGAAACACAATACTATGGTACTCGGCATGCTGCACTCCAAGATCCTCTTTGTCGAAGGATTTATTACGACTTTCAAGCTAACCTGGATACACACTTGGCAGAGACGGCAAATATCCTCCATAGCATTTTGGATCCTATTATCCAAGCAAAAGACAAAAGACTGGAAAGACTGTCAACATCTATCGCCCCATTGCATGAATCTCATGGGAATATGGAAGGCCCTATTGTCATACCCATCGATCCTCCTGTACACTAGATTGGTTCTGCGTATTCAGGGGAAAAAAGTGGGACTTCAAGTGTCCCTAGTACGGCCACTCTGGATTCCTCTGGTTGTATTCCAGGGCAAAGCTCATTGGGAAACGAGTCTAGTCAGAGGGATCCTGAAATAAGGCATGATTACACACCAATTGAAATGACTGAAATCACTCAAGATGTTGATGATGACGTTGTGAATACATTGTTGGAGGCGGAAACTGTGCAATCAGCTTCTGAATGGGCTTTTCCAACTGCACATAAAGCCCCACCTAAAGAGTCAAAGTCAAAGACCTATAATCTGTTTGCTAGGACATCAGTAGCAAACACACAAGGATTGGAGGCACCTCCAGTAGTGAAATGCAAATTGTCTGTATCAGATGACTGAGTCAAAGAAGATATTCAAGATAAAAGAGAAATTAACCAAGAAACCTAAGAATACAAAACTTCCATCTAAATTAAGGTCCAATATTAGCAAATCTTTTGTCAAAAACCTGACACTACCGGATAAGTCAGTCGACGCCCGCAAGAATGGGAACAAGAGATCCATATCCTCTAACCCGCCTCCAAAGATGGCTGATCCTTGCCTTATCGACGAGGACATTGAGTCTTCGCCACCAGGCAGTCCAGATTCTATTGCAGACCTAATGAATCTGTCAACTTACTCTGTATCTGGCAGTGAGGACGTCGATGAGCGAAACACCAGATATATGGCCATCACCTGTCCTGTATTGGATGATGCTATTGGGAAACCAGTTAAGCTAAATAAGCAAACTCAGTTGATTTAAACCATCAAAGGTCTTAAAGGTCTTAAAACCGAAAGATGGGAGATTGTCCAAACTGAATACTCAAGAAATAGATTGAGATCAAGAGAGAGCAAACCCATTGCTCATTGCACAAGATGATAGCGGTCACAGTAGTCCCCCTGTTAAGACAAATTTATCTTCAGATTGGCGACAACCCGTTGGTATCCTTTAAGGACCATGAGCTGAAGGCAGATTTGGAGTCTCTCAAACCCGACCACTCCTAATTTTAAAACATTGGAGGAATGGAGAAGATCTCTCATTCAGACCGAAACAAACCTGAAAACAGCAGCCCCTATAAGAAACCTCTTGGACAAACGCCATTGAGCTAAAAGCAGTAGATTTAGCCCAAAACCTTGTGAGGAGTTCAGTTTACATTTGGAAAGGCTGCTTCACATAAACGATGGCCTGATTATAAATTGGGCTAATGTGTTGAGGCTGTTACATCATCTCCCGAATCTAAAAGCAATCACTACATATGATCTGAAAACTATAGATTTTCCGGAAGAAGAGCGTTTTGATCGGGTCATCCTCCACTTGCCCTCAAGATCTGTCAAAAACTAATTGCTAGAAGAAGTGTCTGGATTTCTGAAGATGGCCTTTGATCTAAGGGAACTGACCACGAGGGAAGGGGTGCAATATGGCAACCCTAGATTGGATAGTGTTTATTCCAGAAGGGGCAAAGAAAGTGAAAATTCACCTCACAAGAAAATACCAGAAAAGTTGGAGGCAGAGTTTACTGAGGCAGACCATTGCGAAGGTTGTGTAAAGCTCATTTGGAAACCCTGAAATCAGACCATCTAGAAGAAGAAAACTGTAGCTGGTTGGCAGGGGCACTGGCCTCCAGATCCTACAAAACATAACCACCCAAGAAACCAGAACCCAAGAACCTAGCCATAGGATGTTGGAACACAAAAGCGTTTAAACATCGTTTTGGCCGTGGAGATATTGATTTGGATGGCCTTAATATTATTTGTCTTCAAGAGACATGGGTGAGGAGGGCACCTATACTTGAAGGCTTTACTGCGTAATTTAACTCGGAAAGAAAGGGAGGCCTATGGCTGGCCTTCTCGTTGCTGTGAAGCACAACACCAATCTGGAAGTCTGGTCTGCTGTGAACATCAATCCCTATATCCAGATGCTCACAATGGGGATGAGGGGAGGCCAGCTCACTTCCTCGAAGAAACTGATTCTATTCAATCTCTACTGGAACACAATTGCCCATGAATGTGCCCAATTCCCTGAAGTAATGATGGATCTCGTGGATGAGACACTGGCAACTTGGTTAAACCCGTACATTATAATCTGCAGAGACTTCAATCTACACTGTTTTGACAAACCGAAATGCCTGATTGAAGACGCTTCTCCAGTGTCAACGGAAGCTGAACTTGGAGGCCTACAGTGGTGTGAAGATCTGCTACTAAGGAACATCCATATGCTCAATGTAAGCACTAAGGGGGATATTCCGCCTGGGGCCACCTGGGACAAGGGCCCGAATGGGAAAACATTAGACTATTCTTTTGCATCAGAAAATATGCTGGGCCTTCTGCACCAGTTAATGGTTTTACCCACAAAGCAGAGTGATCACCGGATGATGAAATTAGTCTGTCTGCCCCAGTCGGCACAATGTGTGGCCCTTTACTCAACGCCTCTGAATGTAAACATGGGGTGTAACAGACTTGTAAATGCGGCAAGAATTGACCTCTTGACCAGGAGATTGGGAATTCAAGTTCACAGGGCCTGCTCCTTGTCCAGGGAATCTGATTTGGACTAATCCCAATTGATGTGTGACTTTGTCGAATACAAAAAGGAATTTACAAGACGATCATTTAGGCCTGTGCATTGTTTTGACAAAATAGTAGCCACCAAGAAGAAATGCCTAAATAACAAATTGAGGCAATTAAAAAAACAAAGTACCCTAGAAGCTTTTGTGAGCTGCAGGAAATTAAGCAGACTTATCGCAACTCGGTTCGTACACACAAATAGGTGCTCATGCAACGAGAAGCAGAAAACATGCTTAAGAGCTTTGAGGCCAAAAGCACCAATGGCGTAAATATCTCACAGGAGCCGCTTATTTAAAATGCAGTATCGGCCAGAAGCTGGGAGGAACACTTCAGGGCACTGTTTCAGTCTTAAGAGCCGACTTCGGATGAGATATGTTCCCCAAAGAGTGGGGGATGGTCTTTTGAAACAACACGAGAGGAGATCCTTCGTCTCATCAACAAAGCTAGCAATTCCAGGGCCCCTGGCGCTGATGGGATGTCTAATGCTATGCTTTAAAAGGACCCAGAACAGTGGGCCTCTTTCCTGTGGGTCCTTTTTAATCAAATCAAAATAGCTAAGAAAGTGTGAGCCTCATGGAAAACATCAATCATTGCCCCCATCTTTAAAAAGGGTGACAGTCCATTCCTTCCAATTATAGGCCAATTGCCCTGCTCGATATGGCAGGAAAGATCTGTGCCTCTGATTTTGCAAGGTCTTACGACCCGGAGTATGGGAATGGGACAGTATGACATCAGACAATCTGTCTTCACGAAAGGAGTGGGAACAGCGCTTAATGTTTTGAAAAGTCATTCGAAAGAAAAGAAAGGCACTACGTTCTATCTAGCCTTCATAGACCTTACCCAGGCCTTCGACACAATGGACCAGAATACATTATGGTCCAAGATGAAGATTTGGAACTGCCGGAAGAATTGTTAGATGCCATCAAAGATCTCTACTCTGAGACCTCGCTGCAAGTAAAACTGGATGGAAAAGGCCTCCTTTCTAATTCAATTCCAACTATGAAAGGATTCCAGCAAGGCTGCTCTTTAGCCCCAGCGCTCTTCAATTTGTTTATCTCTGACATCAAGAAGGCACTAATGAGTATAAGAAGCTTTCCTCCTAAACTGGCTGGCTTTTCTTTAGAGTTCTTATTGTCCAGACCCAGACCCAGGTCGGTCTACAAAGACAATTGGATTCCCTGCAAGCCTATGTTATCGAAAATGCATTGATGATAAATACTGAAAAATCTTGCGTTCTGATCTTGGAATCAGGGGGGCGGAAAGGTCAGAGGAAAGGTTCTCGGTAAACAAACAGCGAAAAGTTTGGTCAGGTGAACTCTATGACTTACTTGGGGATGTGTGTTAATAACAGCCTGGTGGATGCCCCCAGATTAGCAATCCTAAGGGCCAAGATGAAGACATTAGGCTCACAGGCCAGGATCATCAAGAACAAATATTGCTAATTCACCCTGAAGCCATTAACACAATTTGACAAAATGAAGGTCGACCCGATAATCACCTTTGGTGCTGAGGCTTTCTTTATCCTCCCAGAAACTGCTGGCTGCGTCTTGAGGGCAAATTCTGGAAAAGGGTCCTGAACCTGCCTCGGGGAATGCCATTTCAAGTAGTAAGAATTGAGTTGGGACTAAACTCCCTCTACGCAATGGTAGTGTTCAAATCCCTGGCACTGTTTCAAAAGTGTACAACACCCTCTCCATCGAGAGGCTTTGAGTTCTTGCAGAAGGTGATTTCGGATGGAACTGAAGGTGTGCCAAGGGAATGGGCGAACATATGCATGGAAATCTTAAAGAATCTTGATGCTACTGAAGAACTGCTAATCACCAGTACGTGCATAGTAAAAAGAAAGTCGTGGGATATGGAATGGATCCAAACTCAAGTGGAAAGACCAGCCACAAGCTCTACGGGAGATCTCTTTTGGAAGTAGGAGCACTCAACTCATTGCCCAAATATCTGGCCAAATTCCTGAGCAGTTACCATCTCAACCAGTTTATGCACTTTCGCCTAAATGCCTTACCAACCAGAGAAATTCGGAGCGCTTGGAGGACTAAGGATGGCAAAAAGACTGACTGCACCTGCAGATTGTGTACATCTAAATCGTCAATTGAAATGCTGCACCATCTGGTCCTCGCCTGTCCTGCATGAACAGAATTGAGAATGAAATGAAATAGACTCTTTTATCCATGACCTTCCATCGCTGTCAAAGGACCAATGGTGGGATTGACTGATTCTGGGGGAAAGTTTGTCATTGACCTTGGCATTACTAAATTACCTAAAATAAGTCTTTGCCTTATTGAGTCAAATGGAATTCGGGAGTCTTGTATAACGGTAGTCCATAATTTTTTGATCACATAGCGGGACAGGAACTATTGTCGCCGACTGTGCATATGAACTTAACTCGCATTACGAACCGGGTATATCAGTATGGAGCTTACGTCACCCTACTGTGATGTGGAATTTGGAAGTTTGGATTTTGTTGTTACTGGTGTTAATTGTGTAATAATTAATTTTGTATGGAAATGAATTAATAATGTTGATTTAGAAGAATTTGGTAAAAGGTTATATTTTAATCTAATGCTAATTAAAACATTTTTTTTAAAAAACACACCCAGCAGAACCCCCACCGCTTGCAGCATAGAGAAGTCGGACCAAGGCAGGCCACCTCCCCACCACCAGCGTACCCCACAGCATGTAGCCAGTTCACCTGCCTGTTACAAATGCACAAACCCATATGCATGTGACATGAATGCTAACAAAATAGTAGTACATATAAATGGATGGGTGAGATGAACTCTGTATGACATGCAAATGGAACCCAAATTGGCACACGCAATGGGCAAAGTTGAAGGTGGCGTGCGCATAGGGGTATAGGGCAAGGTGGGTGTGAATGGGCGATGGAAAAGTGATAGCAAATCACCTATTCACCTTGCATAGGGACCAAGGCTATTGCCTGCATGCCAATCATTATCCTGCCATCTCCTTCTGAATTAAACAAAATCCACGATTCGTACCTTTCTGTGTATACATCCACATTAATCAGTTTGCATGATTCATAGAGGAGCATCAACCATTCTCATGCTGCATATCATGAAATGAAAAATGAAAGTATGACTGCACGCCTGTAGCCATTGCCTAAATAAATGCAAATGAAATTTGTGCATATTAACAAACTTTAGCTCCTGTGACAAGTCTGCCTCCCGGTTCTGCTTTGCCCGGCAGGGTGATACCTGTCGGGCACACCGTCTGCGACAGGCAGAATTGTATTTTGCTGGCCTGGAAGCCAGGCTCCTGGTAAACCCACCGGCACACTTTGAACCGGACATGCAAAATAACCAGTTCCAACATTTCATTCCATTGACATTTATGTATGAAGACAGAAAGCTGGCAGATCACTGAATCAACATCTAATCATGCGTACAAATATGAAACTGCCATTCCCATTGACAATGCGCAGGAAACTAGGGTCATCTGTGACATTTGCTACGTCTTGTGCCAATCGCATGTGAAAACTTGCATCTGTAAACAACCAACATAGACTTTACGAACATGATACTGGCACCACAATGATTCCGTCCCCTTTCTGTCCCTCCCATGCAGGTGATGCTTGATACACCTTTATGCCATGGCTGATGGCCCTCGTCGGGCAACCACAGTACCACCATGAGCAGGGCTACAACTGTGCTCACATCAGTGCAGGATCAAGCAGAGATTTGGCTTGTTAATGCAAAGTTCTGGTGCCTGAGCAGATTGAGGGGTGCACTCATGTATAGCCCTGTGAAGGTGGGAAAGATAGTCCTAGGCTGTGCCATATTGCAAAACATGTGCATCAGGCGCAACACACCACTTCCTCCGTGCATGGACATGCACCCAGCAGAGGCAGACGATGGGAATGACAGTGAGGACGAACTGCCATTGCCAAATCGCAGGGATGCTGTGGATGGGCGCGATGCACTGATCAACCACTATTTCTGAGCACATCACACAAGCACATGGCCCAGGCCAGCTAACGCAATCTGCACTGTATAGGCAATTAAACACTCACTCATACTAGAAATGAATGTCCAGTCATGATTTCTGTGTAACACCAAGTGTAATGTCATGAATCAAAAGCAAAAAAAGACGTTCTCCAGCATGGGGTCTGGCATGGATTCACATGCTTGTGAATATTCCCCGTCGTCAGGCTGGGAATCCTCGGTAAAGAAAAATCAGTATCAGTTTCGTTTCTGATCTGTCTTTCTTAGTAGTAACCAATCGCTGGTCTCTGGGTCATACTGCCCCCAGCCAATGACTGCCCTCTCCCTAAGCCCCGCCTCTGGCAGCCATCTTCAGATTTTTACCGCACGTTCAAGTGCTGGGAGTCCTCGTGCTTTAGCTCTCCAGCTTTGCTGCGTTTTCACGCTTTTTTCAAAGAGATTTTCTCATTTTTCGGTTAAACAGAGCCTCCAGCTCCACCGTTTCTCCATCCGATCAATGGAGACCCATTTCGGATTTTTCTACGCCCCTCAAGGGTGAAGTTTTCGTCGAGTTACGCTTCTTGTAGGAGTCCAGAAGTTTGAGGCCTACCCGGACATGGCCCAGGAGAAAGGAAGCTCGACGCCCGGAAAACTGTTCAGGGTTTGTCCTGGATGCCAGCTACAGAATGTGTTCAAGGAGGACGAGCATTCGAAAATGCCTCTACTGCCTTCATGAGGACAAAACGCACGTGGAGAAGGACAGTGCATTTTGCGGGAACATGTCGGAGCGGACCATGAAGGATCGACATCTTCGCCACTCCAACGGGCTGGAGGGAAAGAGCCCGTCAGGTGAGAAGAAGAAGAAGTCGTCCGAGCGGTCTTCTAAGTCCTGTGAGGGCCCAACAGAAGGCAAAGCACCGCGAGTCCGCGGGCACCTGGAGCACCGAACGGTCGGGCTCCTCGGCTGCCAGGCAGGGTGCATCCTCTCCGTGGCCATCAACCACGAGCCAATGATCTGACTCAGGAAAGAGGAAAGCCGAGAACCCGGCGAAGCTTCTGTAGAGGCCCCGGTCAGGCTTGAAGGATCCAGCCGAGGGGGAGCGAAGCGGTGACCCTCTCCCCAAGGTGAAGGCCACAGGCCCACAGAAGGTGGTGAAGGCCTCGACTCACCCGGCTTAGGCCTCTATCGAGGAAGTCGCAGCGGCCCTGATGCAGCCTGGGGATGTTACATCAGTGGAGGTGACCTCTGGGCCTAGAGTTTCCCTGCCACCACGAAGGGAAGCCTCTTTCAGGCCCATCGAGAAGACCCCCGTGAAGACCCCGGCGGAAAAAGAAGGGGGGGGCGTTGGCCATCATGGATACGGACACAGCCTCCAAGGAGGAGTTGGTTGAAGTCTTGGAGGGCCTTGACGAGGGCGTTGAGGAGGCCCAGTCCCACGGGAAGGATCCCGACGAAGAGGACAATGAGAGCGCTGGCGGCGCCGGCGAGGTTTCAAGTCAACCGTCGCTTCCGGAGCCGCAGGACAACTCGGCGGCCATTTTGTTGGCAATACAATCCTTATGTACGGAGATAAGGACGAGATTGCCCCTACCACCGACAGAGGAGCCGGAGCCAGGCCCGACAGAGGAGCCAGAACCAGGCCCGTCGTGAAGTCCCCCAAGCAAGAGGAGATGGACCCATCCAGCCCTGCCTTTTCAGCCCTCTCGGGCTGCTCAACCTTTTCCTCCATCCCTGGGGATGACACGGGAACGGACACGGCCACGACGGGTAAGGATGACGACGGCGGGGACGACGTGACGGATCTCCCATCGCCTCCGACTCGGGCCTCCCCACCCAACGAGATTGGGTCCTTCCACGCTATGATTGCCAGGGCATCCAAGCTTTTCCAGCTCTGCCCTGAAGTGAAGAAGGAGGGGTTCCTTTACCAACGCCGCAAGGCCAAGAGGAAGACGGTCCTCGCCGTGTATCTGCTGGATGACATCTTTGACGAGGGACTCGCCCTTCTCAAGAACCCGTCTACGACGCCTGCTAAGGGGGATCGGTTCGAGAAGTACCAGGTCCAAGATGCGGCCCCCCTGTGCCTTAGCATGCAACCGACCTCTGACTCGGTCATCTCAGCGGCGGCCAAGAAGAAAGCGGGGGGGCATCGGCTTCAACGTCAACTTCCCCTCCGGACGGCGAAGGAAAGAAGCTGGATGTGATGGGATGACATGTTATCTCGTCGGTGGCAACAACGATTAAGGCAGGCAATGCTCTTGCGATCGTGGCCCGCTACGACAGGGAATTGTGGTACAAGATCGCCCCCCTGTTGGGCTTCCTACCGGACGACAAGAGGGCTGAGGCCCTGGAGATCTTGCAGGAAGGTGAGGTGGCGTCGGACCACGCCATAACGGACATTGCCGACACCGGTTTCTGCCAGCTAGGCAACGGCATTTGCCTTAGACGCCGAGGGTGGCTCAAGGTGACGGATTTCCGCCAGGACATACAAACCAAGGTGTTGGACATGCCCTTCAACGGGAACAACCTGTTTGGGAAAACAGTGGATGAGTCCCTCCAAGCCATCAAGGCGGACACGGAGACGGCTCGGGCCCTAGGAGTTCTCTAGCAACGACGGCTGTCCTTTCGGAACTCCGGAGGCAAGCAAGGTGCCTCCAAGGGATTCGGCGGTGGCTCCTCTATGTACCGCCAGGCGGCCTGCTCATCGTCGCAAGAAGCCTACAGGGGACGAGGCAAGTCGGGTGGATCCCGCCGTCGTCGCCAGGGAGGCCAGGGCGGCAAGGCGTCCTCCAAGCAAGACTAAACTGACCGTGGCATCAGGCCCCCACCGGTGGGAGGCCAGCTGGCGAAGTTAGTCAGCGTGTGGGAGTCCATCTCCACCGACTGTTGGGTGCTGGACGCCCCGGCCCAGGGGCATGCCCTCGAGTTTCTAAAAAAGTGCCCCTGCATTCCTCCCGTGGCCAGGAAGGAAAACCACGTCCCTCAATTACTTCTGGAGGTAAGGGCAATGCTCAAGAAAGGTGCCATCGAGCTTGTCCCGAAGAGGCTCAGGGGCTCTGGAGTATACTCAAGGTACTTCCTCGTGAAAAAGAAGACAGGAGGATGGCGGCCCATCCTGGACCTTCAACGACTGAACAAGTACATCAAGGCACAGAAGTTCCGGATGGTCACCCTCCAGCACGTGCTGGGACAGCTGGAGGAGGGCGATTTCCTGTCGTCGTTGGAATTGGAGGATGCATACTTCCACATCCCTATTCTAAAAGGACACCGAAGGTTCCTCAGGTTCGTGGTCCAAGGAAGGCACTAACAGTTCAATGCCCTCCCGTTCAGATTGAAGTCGGCACCCAGGGTTTTTCACCAAGTGCCTCGCACCAGTGGCGGCCCGGCTGCGCCTGCGCCTGCAGGGGATCCACGTCTACCCCTACCTGGACGATTGGCTCATCCGTGCAGGGACAAGGGAGCTCGCAATAGAACACACAGCAAAGACGTCCAGCTGCTCACAGACCTGGGGTTCTCCATCAACTTCCCGAAATCCCACCTGGTCCCCTCGCAAGTCGCACTGTTTCTGGGAGCCAAGCTCGACACAGTGGCGTGTCTGGCCTCGCCATCGGAGGAAAGGACAAACGCCATCCTGGGCAAGGTGCAGCGTCTGCTGGCCACAGACGTGGCCAGGGTGAGGTCCATCAAGTCCCTCCTCGGGATGATGTCCTCCTGAATATATCTCGTGCACCTGTGCAGGCTTCGGATGCGCCCTCTACAGGAGTTCCTCGACGCCCGCTGGATCCAAGCGACAGGCAGTTTCGAGGACAGGATCCCTCTCAACAAGACCTTCAACCAGCGATCCGGTGGTGGGGCACCCACGCTCATCTGGTGGCACAGACAGACTTTCAGACCCCGGCCCACCAGGTAATGGTGACGACGGATGCCTCCTCGGAGGGGTGGGGAGCGCACACTGGAGAGCTTCACGCGAGAGGCCTCTGGCTCCCGGAGGAGAAGCTTCTCCACATCACCATCCTGGAGCTCTGGCAGTGTTCTGGGCCCTCAGGTCCTTTCTCCTGTCCAACGACAAGGTGGTGAGTATCTTCACCGACAACACCACCACGATGTTCTACATTCGGAAGCAGGGCGGAACCAGATCCCCTACACTATCCAAGGAAGCCCAGGATCTGTGGCATTGGACCGTTGCCCAATGGATGTTTCTGGTGCCGTTTCATCTGGCAGGGATAAAAAACACCTTCGACGACTCACTCATCAGAGAGCTGCGCTCGTGCCACGAGTGGGAACTACGCCAGGATCAAGTCGATCGACTCTTTCAGCGATGGGGCAAACCCCAGATCGACCTGTTCGCGACGGCGACAAACTCCAAATGCCAGAGGTTCGCCAGCAGGTTTCCCCAGCCGAGGAGCATGGGCGATGCCTTCTCGTTCCCCTGGGACGGCCTGTTCCTATATGCGTTCCCTCCGTTGCCGTTACTGCTCCGACTCATCAACCAGCTCAAGAGGTCCCGGTGCAAGATCCTTGTCGCACCGGCGTGGCCAAGGCAGTTCTGGTTCCCGGACCTTCTGGACTTGTCCGCGTCCCCACCGGTCAAGCTTCCGATGGACGCAGATCTTCTTTCCAGAGAAGGAGACGCCATCCTTCATCACGACCCGGAGTCACTGAACTTGCAGGCCTGGCTCCTGCAGCACTAGAGTTTGGAGGGTACGATATCCCGGCTGACTGCAGAGAGGTTCTTGCAAAGGCCAGGGCGTCCTCAACTCTTAAGTGCTACGGACATAAGTGGAAGAGGTTCTCTGTCTGGTGCCGTGCACAGAAGATCAACCCTCTACGGATTACGGCACCTCAAGTGCTACCATACCTACTGTCGCTGGCCAAGGCTGGACTAGCTCACGCCTCCATCAAGATACATCTGGCAGTGATCTCCCGATACACCAGAACTACAGGACGGCCGTCCTTGTGGTCTCATCGGCTGGTGAAGGAATTTATGAAAGGACTGTTCTGATCGTTCCCACCGGTGAAGGCTCCAGCCCCGGCGTGGGAGCTCAACGTGGTGCTGACCAGGCTCATGGGGCTGCCATTCAAGCCTTTGCATTTGGCTCCTTTGAAGTTCCTGTCCTAGAAGACATCATTCCTGGTGGCCATCACCTCCGCACGATGCGTGGGAGAGATTCAGGTCCTATCCTGCAAGCCCCCATACTTGACTTTTCACGATACGAGGGTGGTGCTGAGGACGCACCCCTCCTTCATGCCTAAGGTGCCGTCGGACTTCCATTTTAACAAGCCCTTGGTGTTACCAGTTTTCTTCCCGTCGCCTTCGTCACCGGCCGAGAGGACTTTGCACTCGCTTGATGTAGCTAGAGCGCTTAAGTTCTATGTGGACTGAACGAAGAGTTTTCGGAAGACATCACAGCTGTTTGTGAACTTTGGACCTGTGCACCAGGGGAACGCTCTCTCGAAGGCTTCCATTTCCAGATGGCTCTCTGGCTGCATCATGCACTGTCACCGGTTGGCAAACCGACCGCTGCCCGGCCGCCCGAGAGCCCATTCGACCAGAGCGATCGCTGCTACTACAGCATTCTTGTATGGTGTGTCCCTACTGGACATCTGCAGGGCTGCTACGTGGAGGTCGACGCACACCTTCACGAGATTCTACTGCGTCGACCGGGATTCCAGGGAGGAGTCCAGAGTCGGCCAAGTAGTGCTGCGCAACCTGTTCGCCTGAAGGTGTTGAGTTTATGTAATGCTTAATGTTGATCCTTTTGCCACCTCCCGTGGTTGTGCATGCGTGTACTGCTATGTATTCTTGTATTCATGAGCATGTGAATCCATGCCAGACCCCATGCTGGAGAAGGAACAAGTTACTTACCTGTAACTGTTGTTCTCCAGCATGGGTCTGGCATGGATTCACGTGCAAACCCTCCATCCTACTACTCTGCGGCTCTTCACTTGGTCATACTGCCACTTTACGTGCTACCAAATCTGAAGATGGCTGCCAGAGGCGGGGCTTAGGGAGAGAGCAGTCATTGGCTGGGGGCAGTATGACCCAGAGACCAGTGATTGGTTACTACTAAGACAGATCAGAAATGAAACTGATTTTTTCTTTACCGAGGATTCCCAGCCTGACGACAGGGAATATTCATGAGCATGGGAATCCAAGCCAGACCCATGCTGGAGAACAACAGTTACAGGTAAGTAACTTGTTCCTTACACCCCCCTCCCCACATCCCCTCCTCAACTATTCCTCCTCAGCTTGTGTGACGTCGTCCATGTAGTCCCTGCCAAAGACACATCCAGGGTGCATGTTTGTCATAGGCTTATTTGCGTGTCCGCTTGCCACCTGGCGTGTCAGTGTGTGGTGTGGATGACTGGCGCTTCAACCTACGCCTTGGGCTGCTATGCACTGAACTTCCAGGCGTGGAGCTCATGGATGGTGTGTGTGTTTGCTCACTGGCCCGTCTATCTAGTGACGCCTGAAGGGACATTGCCATGGTCTCAGCAATGGAGGACTTATGCTATTCCCCTTGCGTATCCTCCTGGCCATCAGGACGATGGCAGTTGTGGCACGTCCAAGGGCACGTGTAGTGCGACGGGCAGTGGCCTGCACGGTTTCCTGCATCATCTCTGCCTCTTCAAGGTGCTGATACACTAGGGCAGTTAAGCCATCCTGCCGTTCCTCAGCAAAGTGCAGTCGGCCATCTATTTCCCTGACACTGGGGAAGAGCAGGTGTTGTGGGCTCATGAGGTTGATTGGGCTGAATTCAGCATGCTCGTAACTCATGTGGTTGCTGGTTTCCCCCGTGGTCTCTGGCATTGTCGGCTACATCCTCAATACTTGATTCTGCCCACGTGCATATGGCTGCTGGGATGGGGGTAGTGTGACAATAGCAGGTAGAGCTGCTGGGATGGGCGCACCAGTGGTGACAATAGCAGGTGGAGCTGCCTGGATGGGTGCAGTAGTGGTGACAATTGCATGTGGAGCTGCCTGGATGGGTGCAGCAGTGGTGGCGATTGCAGGTGGAGCTGCCTGGATGTGTGGGGCAGTTGCGTCTGTGGTCGCTGCGGTGTCCTCGGTGGTGGTGCTGGTGGTTGTGATGGTCTTGCGGCTTCTGGTGCCCCTTGAGGTGCTTGCTTGGCCTGCTTAACGGTCAGATGATGTGCCCGAGGGAGTCAGAAAGGCATGATGTTAGAGAACAGTGTGGATTCAGGAAGCAATGATATTTGCATTAGGTTGGTTGTGGCTGTGCTGTGCTGTGTTGGGGACATGGCATGGTACATGGCGTGGTATATGGCGCATGCTTCTTTTGTGCATAATGATGTGGGATGTTTGTCCAGGGTAGACTGCTGCGCTGGGGCTACTGTCGTGGTGTACTGTCTGTACAGTGTTAGGGAGGGTAGCCGGTCCCACTGTGGGGTATTTGGATAGGGATGGGGTGGTATGGATGGGGCAAGCATGGGCTTGGTGCCTGACCGAGTTGCAGGGCCAGTATGTGCATTTGGGATCTGGGATCGGGCTGGCTGGAACAAGGGGGACACATGCCATTGTGTGCAATGGTGCTCATGTGTGGGTGGAGATGGGGGGTGTCAGCATTTGTGTTCTGATGCCATTGGAAGCACGGCAGGCACACATCCAGTACGCTGCGGCAGGGTGAGTTGTCTGTGTGAGGGCAGATGCTTGGACAATTGGCAGAACAGGGTGCCGGTGCAGTGTTCGACATGTATTTCAGGCATGGGTCATTGTTGGGGGGCCAGGATGTATGTCCAAGATTGCAACCTGGATGTTGGTTCTTGTGTGGGTGCGTGTGCATGCAGGGTATTTTGGGGGGATGTGGAC
Organism: Ambystoma mexicanum; assembly: GCF_040938575.1. Lineage (NCBI taxonomy): Eukaryota > Metazoa > Chordata > Amphibia > Caudata > Ambystomatidae > Ambystoma > Ambystoma mexicanum. Next base: position 1,026,519,337 of record NC_090924.1, read on the forward strand.
GGTGCAATTCCCATTTCAGTGATATGTTTGTACAGTGGTGGGAGCAGAGTGGCCAGAGCTGATGTACATTACATTGTGGTTACGTGTACTCATTGGCCCCTTCGGGTGTCCCGGCTCTGGCCTATGCAGCGCCAACCCCTTCTGTTGACTCCAGGTGCAGCACACTGCTTGCTGCACCTCTCTTCACAGGGCATCAGGCGTATTGGTTAGGAGATCTCACCACCTGTGGCCATTCCCTGTCTCTGCTGTGCAGACAGGAGGTTCCGAACCCTCTGGCGGAGGTCGTCCCAGCGCTTGTGGCAGTCGCTCACCGTGCTTGGTGTTGTCCCCACTGCCGACACCTTCTTTGGCACCTCTTCTCAAATTCTTTTCTTGTGCAGCTGTGTTTGGTGGCGCTGATCATTTGAGCCTTGCTCCAAAAAGCACGGTTTACGCTTGCAGGCTTTCTAGACGCAAGAAGTCATGCTCCTAGTGATATTTATTTGGTCAGGAGGGGTGGATGTCGCCTGTGAGCTGCAGATTGCAATGGATTGTGTTTTGGAATGGCCTCTGGCCTGTTTCCTGTTCCAGCGATCACTTTGTTTCTGTTCACGGTAATAGTGGCACCGCAGTTTCTCATGCTGCTGGGCCCAGCATTGTGATGCTGGATTCGGGGCCACCGACACCAAGGACCATGGTGTTGTCAGTTTTGGGGAGTCTTCACAGTGTTTCCATGATGCCGGTGCCGCCGTTTCGGGCATGCCAGAATGTGCATGCCCGACAACCCGTAATCAGCCGTTGATTCCGGGAGCACGGGTTGCTGGAAATGGTGGCATCCGGAAACTAGGAAAACTTACTGCCAATCTCGTAATGAGGCCCTTTGTCTTAGAAACTTTTCTGAACTCGTTACGTTTCACCTGAACAGTCTAGGTGTTGTTTGATACGATGTATGAAAGTGTATGTACATGTGTGGACTAATAAGGAATATATTGTCAAATTATTTTGGATGGAGAGAAACAAAGTTTTTAAACGTTTTTAGTTACCTATGTTTTCTGTTGTTGATATGTGCACTATAGATTTCTTTCCTTTGACAATATCCAGCCTAAAGGTAGGGTCCTCTGAAAATCACGCTGCTGAGCGCCCCTCATACCTGCAATATGACAGACTTGTTTGCGACCGCCAATAGAGATGTAGTCAAGGCTAGAAGTGATAATGCGATGTCTGCTCCAAGCTCAACAGTTCCTTTTCTGACACCACAGGTACTGGGACAATATAAATTACTCCATCAGTCGTGCAATTGTACATGTAATTTGCTTTTTTCTGATACTTTTTTGCCAAATTGAGTCAAAAGGCTTCAGTTTTCAAGGCCTGCAACAATAGGCAAAAGATGTTGGGCATTACTGACACCCATTGCCGTTGTTTATTGTATCTGGGGACTCGCCATAACAGCAAGAGCTGTGAGGCTTGCTAGAGCATAACCTCTAATGCTAGGTACTTAAGGGAGCATAGAATGTTTGTCACAATTGAAGTACACAAGTCTGCCACAAAAGGCTGCAGAGCCTCTGCAGAGCCGGTCGACTCTTGAGCATTCACTGGGAGAGACTCTGGCTGTAGTCCTACCCACGTTAAGGATAAGAAGCACCGTAAGATCTCCAAGCATTCTGGGAATGACATAACCAAGCATAGACCAGACAAATGAATTTGCATAAAAAGAGAAGCAGTGACGCCTATTGACATGGAGTCCTTGTGTCGTGAGATGCCTGCTTTGTTTGCTGAGATGCAATGACCACTCCTTTGTATGTGTGGGGGTGCAGGCCCTTGAGAGATTTGTATTTTATTTGTATAGCGCGCCAAGCACTTAGGCATCTGGGTGCATTTCTTGCAGTTGCATAACAAAGTTGATTTGCAGTTGCATACAGTAATTCTTTACAGGACATAAGGCAAGTATTTACAAATTAATTTACAGTTGCATACAATAATTATTTCCAAAACATAAGGCAAGTATTTACAAGGTGAGGATACGAGGATAAGATTGTCCGGTATATAGTAGGATTTGCAAGTAGTGGGGGTAGCATTCGCGCAGGTTTCTAGGATTCGTTCAATGGGAGTCAGGTTTTTACATTATTTTTGAAGGTGTGGAAGGATGGTTCAGCTTCGATAGTTACAGGTACAAAGTTCCACATTTTGGCTGCTAGGACCGGGAAACTGCTGCCTCCTGTCTTTTGGAGCTTGAACTTTGGCATGACAAGGCAGTTGGATTGTGTGGATCTAACCGGTCGATGTGAGGACTTGCGTGTGAATTTGTTGCACAGGTACTTGGGTGCTGGATTGTTCAGGCATTCAAATGAGAGTGACATACTTTTAAGTCTAATTCTTTGGTTAACTGAGAGCCAGTGAATGCTACATCTCAGTTCTGAGATGTGATGTGATCTTGGGTGGTTAGTCGCTGATCTGTTAGTCGCTGATCTAAGCGTGTTATTCTGGAAAGTTTGTAACTTTTTTTAGATTGTATTGGTTAGTGCCTAAGTAGAGGGCATTACAATAGTCAATCTTAGATATGACTAGGGCCCTGGCTAAAGTGAGGCAGTTGCCTGTGGTCAGAAATGGTCTACAAGCGTTAATTAGCTTGCACATGTAGGCCGCGGTGAAGGCAGTCGTGTTAATTTGTTTTGTCAGGGAGATAGGAGTCAATGTAGATGCCTAAGGTTGTTACGTTTTTGGAAACAGTGATATTGTTGCTGTCAATATTGAAAGTGTTGAATTGTTTGTCCAGTTTTGCTTGGGTGCCTACAAGGAGCAACTCACTCTTGTTGTCGTTGAGGCATAGTCCATGTTTAGCCATCCAGGCTTGGCTGATGAGGTAAATGTCAAGTCGTTTGGAGTCTGTGTTGTAGTCGCCGGAAATCGGGATAAGGATATAGGTGTCGTCGGCGTAGTTTGTGTAGGAGACTCCCAAGGGATCTAAGTCGTCAAAAAGGGGCTTGGTGAAGATATTGTGGAGCGTGGGGGAGATGCAGGAACCCCAGGGAACTCTGCAGGTGACAGGGGCTTGTGAGGCGGACGCGGTAGGAGCACATTCTCTGGTGGTTCTAATGCTAAGGAAAGAATGAATTCAGGTGGGGGCTTCATCAGAGGAGTGGGCTGCGGATGAGAGGTGGTTGCATAGGACTTTGTCATCCACCAAGTTGAAAGCCGCAGATGGATCGAGCAACAAGAACAGTGCTAAGTTGCCATTGTCATTTAAAAACCTGATTGACGGAGCCCAAGTAACTTTTTACTTTCCAGGTGATGCTGAATCTGTGAGTAAGCAACCCTATCCAGAATTTTGAGGCGGAAGGGCACGCTGGTAATAGGTCGATAGTTCGTTGGGATTTTGGGGTCAAATGAAGGCTTCTTTAGGAGAGGCAAGACCCAAGCGTCCTTGAGGTTAGTTGGGACTGTGCTGGTAGCAAAGAATGCGTTGATTATTGTTGTGATGAATGGTGCAAGATCCTTTGTGGTCTCTTTAATAATTGTGGCTGGGCAGGCATTTTGATGCTTTCAGACTCATAATTCTGTTCTCTACGTCCTCAGTGGTGAGCGGGGAGAATTTGAACAGGTCATCTTTGTCGAGTAGGGGTGCTTGGGTAACAAGAAGGGGTGCGTTAGTGTCCCAGATTAGTTTTTTGTTTTCTATTTTAGATTGTAGGAGCTCAATTTTGTCAGCGAGAGCTTTCTGGATATTAGTGCACCATGAGAGGTCTTTAGTGCATGTTATGGGTGGAGTAGTGGGGGATTCAAGCTCTATGAGGATGCTGAACAGTTCTTTAGTATTAGATTGTGCTTTGGTGATTCGGTCATTGTAAGAGTCGCTTTTGGCTTGAATGATTGCTATTTTATAATTGGGAGTAGGCTGTTAGGAAATTAGTTTTATTAGTTATTGAATGGAGGCTTTTCCAGGAGGTTTCTGCAGCTCTTTTGTACTTGCGCAGTGTTCTGAGGTGTGGGGTGAACCACGTGATCAGATGCGAGCGCAGTTTGGCTTTTCGCATTTGTAATGGAGCGATCTTGTTAATGGCATTAAGTATAGTTGTGCTGTAGATGTCCACTAGAGGTTGGGTCAATATTTGAGGTAGTAGGGTTAATGATGGGTTGAAGGAGTGGGAGTAGCTTTTGGGCAGTTATGTTGCACATGTTTCTTGAGTGCCTGGGTGGTGCCACAGGCCTATTTAATGTGGAGTGGGTGGAGTCCTACAAGGGAAAGAGTATTATGTGATGGTCAGACCAGACACATGGGTGGATGGACAGGATGTTTATGTTGCAGATGATGTCAGTGATACAATCTAAGAGTCTACCTTTGTTGTGGGTGGGTTTGGAGATGCGTTGGGTAAAGCCTAGCTCTGAAATACTGTTGGCAATGGTTATTTCGCGTTGGCGTCATTAGGGCCGTGTTAGACCTAGGTTGAGGTCTCCCAGAAATATCACTGGAGATCCTGGTTTAGAGGAGGCTGTGAGGAGAAGGATTATATCTTCCTCAAATGAGGCTAGTGGGCCTGGAGGCCTGTACATAAGGTGGGGTAGTACTAGTTTGTGTAGGTGACATAGGTATCTTGATAGAGAGGAGTGCTCCGTTTGGTTAGGGATGGGTCTCGGGCCTAGCGCTGTTTTAGTGATGATGGAGACGCCTCCGCCTTTTGCGGATGTTCTATCTTGTCTGATAATGGTGTAGTTGGCAGGAATGGCAATTGAAAGCAGGGGACCAGAAGTGGTCTGAAGCCACATATCTGTAATGGCAAGGAAGTCTAAGTTATTAGAAGTTATGAGGTCGCAGATGTCGAGGGCTTGGGCTGTTGGGGATCTAGCAATAATGAGTCCTCCTTGGAGCAAGGTTATGCCCTTAGGAGCTGGTTTAGTAGTCAGTAAATTGTTGCATGGTGAGGCAGTGTTTTTGGGCATATTAGCTTGCTTGTGGGTGGAGTTCTGACGCGAGTATTGTAAGTGCACTTATTTGGGGAATGGGTGGCTCTATATCCAAGTCTGGAGTTTCTGATTTTAGTAGGGCATGGTTGGTTTGGCGAAGGTCTAGTGGCATTTAGTTTGATCCATTGAGTGGGCGTTAGAGGCGGTGCACAGGATGGAGTGGCAGAGGTAAGGTTGTATCATTTGGAGGCTGTTTTGTCAAGTTGAGGTAAGAAGGTAGAAGGTGTGACGCTGTCTGAAAGAGGCAGTTCTTAACCATGGATAGCTTAAGAGTGTGTCTCCAAGGTGGAGTAAGGGCCTTAATTTGTAGGTATTTGCTAAGGCTGGATGTAGTAGTGCCAGAAGGAGGAACAGTTATTGTGCATAGTATAGGTGTGGTAAGGCTGAGGAGTATGCTTGTGAGAGTAGTGTGAACTTGTACATAGCTTAGTTCCAGTTGTTGGCAAATTAGGGTGTGAGGTTTAGAGAGCCGGTTGGCAGGCTCAGTAGATGCCAGAATCAGCTATGTGCAGGCTCGATTCACGAGTCACGAGATAGTGGTTGGATCCAATGATCCCAAGGCACCATAGACTAGTGGTTATAATCACGTGGCAAGGCTAGATGCAAGGGTCGTAAGGCCGTGATCAGTAGGTCACAATAGGCGGACAGGCAGTGCGGACTGGAGGCTGTGATTGTGTGGATATTGGCTAGTTAGAATCACTCAGCAGCAATGGGGCATGGGTGACACAGCCTAAGTAGCAATAAGCAAAATGGCTGTGAGCTGGATTCAGTAACAGCATGGGCTTCGCAGGCTAAATAGCAGTAAGCACGTGGCTGTGGCCTAGATACAATAGAATCATGGGCAATACAGTCTTGTGGCAATAGTCAGATAGTTGCAATGCAAAATACAAAACAATACGATGCAATAAGAAATGTGCATAGGCCGTATAGGCTATTATCAATGATCCAGAGATTACAGTGCTGGATGTGGTACTCGCATGCTCAGTACAGGCTGATGGCAACTGTCATTTGTGCATAGGCTGGATGGTAAGCATGAGGGTTGCAGGAAATGCAAACTAGGTGCAAGAGTCTCCAAGGCACACGCAGATAGTGGTGATTGACTTGGCACACTAAGGTGCGGGAGTTAGTATAGAGGTCCGGCTCGGTCTGGTGAGGCCACAGTGACCGCAGGGTGCGCTGGCAATGTACTTGTTCTGTTTGGTGGTTAGTAGAATAGAAGTGGAGGGCATGCGGTAATGCATATATGGATGGGTAAGGGGAAGCGAGGGATGGACTTGGCCTGTGTCGGTAAGAGCATGGTGTAATATACGCACCCGTGATTGTAGCAGGCAGTGGGTTGTTGCTGGCAGCTGGTGGCCGTGGTAGTGGTGGGTGAGATGACTTCGGGACACAGGATAGCAGGGGAACAGCTGTGCTATTGTAGGGAGGGAGTACCACTGCACGGTGTCAAGACTGGCCTCCTTTGTTGCACAGATGTAGGAAGAGGGGCGCTGCATCTGCTTTGTCACAAACAGGTGCAAACAGGGCCTTCTCCGCGGGCCTTACCCAAGGGCCGGCTTCCGCCTGCCGGCGAACCCGATTGGGTAATGAGCGGAGTTGGTGCTGGGCAGCTGACAACAGCCTCAATCTGGGCTGCTATCGGGGAAGTGCACCAGCCTTTTTGGGATCAGGCTGGTAGGCACCGAACACGCGCTACATGTAGTTGGACCCACAATGTTTTCATATGATGCAGATGCCCAGGGATCGATCAGCAGTAGTTTGTGGCATGTTCCATATCACTAAGGTACACATTTAGATTAACATGCTAATGTACATTAGAATATTAACCTACATGTACATATATACAAGTCTCATCACAGTCGCAGGCAGCACAGTACACAAGGGCACTTTATTTGCACAGGTGACTGTGCTTCTTGCCTCTGAGCAGCAGTGCCTCCCTGCACTACCTTTTTAAAATGTTCAATGCAGATCCCTCTGGGTTTTGCAAAATGCATAGAGCATTCTCCTCTTCTCTTATTTTGTCAGCAAGCTCTGTTTGGGTGATCCATCTAATCAGGTGTGTGGCGGCTTTCTGTTAGCACGAGCAGGAGGTAAGTAAAATTGTAATGTGTATATGTAATGTTTTGTATGTATTCGTGCATGCAAGGGGGTGTCTGAGTGTGCTTGTCTGAATGTGTCCACATGTGAATGTGTATTTCTTTTTATACATGTGTGCATGCAAGGAGTTGTCTGAGCGCTATTTAAATGTGCAGGTGAATGAGTGAGAGAGTGTGTATTTGTGCGCGCTGTACGAGTTTGTGTAGTGGGCCTCCAATTTTGGGGGGCTACTAGCAGCATGACATTTTTACTGGGCATCAAGGGTGTAAAGCAAACATCAGTGCCATTACGCATTACGTAGCTAGATTGGCCTACCTTGGTGCAGGCAGTCTAGCTATATTGTTTTACAGTTGCAGGTATTTTTTACTGGTCATCAAGGGTAAAGCACAAATGATGGGCTGACATTGGTGGAGCCAACCTGGATATGCTTTTTATTGTGGCAAGGCATTTTATTACTGGGCATCAAAAGTAAAACAAACCTAAATGTTATTACATGCCTAGACAAGCCGACATTGGTGCAGCCCGTCTGCACATATTTTCTTACTGTGGCATGGTATTTTTTACTGGCCATCAAAGGTTGAATAAAACATAAGTGTATTATATACATCTAAACTGGCCTACTTTGATGCAGCTTGGATCTATTTTCTTACTGTGGCATGCCTTTTGTTTACTGGCAAACCCAACAGGAGTAAGTTCTTATGTAGTAATACTGGTATATATTGAACATTTTTGTGCACATTTTAGCACACAAAAACACTTCTTTTGAAACAAACAGTATTTAAAGACTTATTTTTCAAGACACTAAATGTGTAAACTACCATTCCCTAGACGGAAGAAAATCCTTTCCCTAGTGTCGGATGTCAGTCACTAGGTAGCGCATGGTGGACCGCCTATCTAAGAGGGAAAGACAAGGAGTGCTTTCCCTACATCTACAATGTTTTTCTACTTTAGATATTGTTCTGATTCCCAAACAGATATCAATAATTAGTCACGTTAACATTTTGAAGAGGAACTATTTCCATAAGGGACCTGGGCCTTATGTTACTTAATTGGCCTTCCAAAAAAGTATGCCAACGATGTACTTCTAAAAAGTTGCTTCTAAAAAGTTAAAGGGTTGTGGGAAAGCCCCACTTATCTTAAAAAGTGAATTGGAGAAAAACTCCTAGGAATCTGAATCACTGCGTTGCTAATTGGCCACACGTGTTGTGTCTAATTTTTCTTTTATCTTTGTCGTGTATCGGAGGAGCTAGGGATGCTCCTTGTTCAGAGGCAGTTATTCTATTCTATTGTGGCTATCTGTCACAAACTCAAGTTACCCCGACTGCAATTGTTCAACAGAGTTAATCAGATGACAAAAGGTGGAGAAGGTATGTTCACCAGTGCAGTAGTGTTGATTATATCCCGTATTCCATGTTCCTTGGGGATATCGTCAATTCGGGTGGTCGACCGGTTTCGATGACCTTCTTACGTATATCATCTTCACGTGTTGTGTCATAAACTTAGACTCAAATCCTCAGAGAGCATTGTGTTATGGAAATATATAAGATTATATCGTAAAACCAAAATTACAGAAGTGGATTCACCTCTGGAAATCTGTCAAGCTGAAACTAAGGACCAAATACTTTAAAAATGGCAGACTCCCATTGATAAAATAATGAGAGCACAGGCTCTGTGAAAAAGAACCCCTCACCAAACCAATGAAAATAAAAAGAAAAGTTAGTAGAGCAGGACTGGATAGAAACTATATTCATGAGAAACTGTGATTCGAGAAGACCTGTAAAGGAAAAGGAGAAAAAAGTGTTAAATGAGTTACCATTATACTTGAAAAAATTCCCTTTACCAACCTACAGCGATCTCTTGCTAAGAGTAAGACTGAATCTAGTTTATATTTTTGAGATAGCCCTAGAGAGGAAATTAATCTCTCTAAGTGAAGCTAACTGCAGATTTTGTGGATCAGAGGGGAAGGTCGAAACTCTTTTTTTCACTGGTTAACAGCTTGCCCTAAACTAGCCACACTACAAACTATTTATCTAAAGGAAACCCAAAGGATGAACAACAATGAACTTGATCTGAGCTGGTGGGAGAGGATGATCATGGGAGAGAGCACCAGTTTATGCCTTGAAGTTCTCCAGTTTATTGAAGCAATAATAACAAAGAGCAAAGACGTACCCCTGGCCAAATAAGAGAAAATAGGTGCCAAGACCCCTCCAATCAGTGAACTTTGGGTCATGACAAATGACTGCCATTTGGAGAGCATTGCGTAGATGCGGACATTGTCGCCAAAATAGGCCTTCTAAAAGGGTCCAGATTTTCCATGGTAGACATAACATCCCCTCTGAGCCAAATGTCAGGATCACAGCAACCTTTAGGTGATAAAATGAAACCAGCGGTATTATGGAATACCTTCCATATTTTTGGAGAATTTTTGTTCATTCTGCTGCTTGACGTTTGACTTTCCGAGGGAGAGCATGGAAGTGGGCATTCTCATCACAGTTCTTGTTTATCAGAACCCCCAAATACCTCGTATTTACAACCTCTAATGTCACCTGGTTTATTCTCCAATGTATGTGCCTCTGCTTTGGCATTCGAGCTGAGGACATAATCAAGATCTTAGATTTATGGGCATTGATTTTCATGTCGTTTGCTTCAAGATATTGTTGGAAACAATCCAGCCTCCTTTGTAGTTCTGTTTATTTTAGGAGGCAATTCTCTTACATCCTCTTGAGGCATTCCTAAATCAGCGATGTATAGGCTGAACAAGAAACCGGCAAGGGCACAGCCTTGTTTCAGGTGTTTGTGTTGAAATGTTCTCGGACAGTACTCCTGAACCTGATACCCTGATCTGTACAGAAGTGTTGGTATAAAGGGCTTGAATCGCTTCGATCAGGTCCAGGGGGCAATTCCATTTCTTTAATTTTGTCCATAATTCCGATCGATTTACACAGTCAAATGCATTTTCCAGGTCTTGGAATGCCGTATAGATTTTCGAATTTGATTCCAATGCTCTTATTTTTAGAATTCCAATTATTAAGATGTTAAGAGAGGTTACTGCACCTTTAATAAAACCTGTTTGATGTAGGCCCAAGATTCCAGATTTTTTTTGTGAGATCTCTCAGTAAAATTGTTGCAAACAATTTACCTATTGAGTCTAACAGCGCTATGGGCCGGTAGTTATTTGGGTCTGCTCGATCCCCTTTTCTGTAAGTCAGAACCACTATAAATTCATGCCATGAGGTTGGTATTTGACATGTATTCACAGCTTGTTAAAAGATTTGCGCCAAGACTTTGCTCCATTCAGCCGGGTTTTGTTTCAGTAGATAAATCGAGACCCCATCAGGGCCTGCTGCTCTCGATGAGCTAAGCTTCTTGGTTTGACTCTCAATGTCTTCCCAATCGAAATCAAGGTCCACTTTGTGGGGCGGGGATTATGTTTGAAAGTTTTTCATCAGAATTGGAAAACAACTTTGTATAATGCTCACGCCACTTGCCTTCACCAATTCCCATAAGTCTCTCGTATTTTGAGGAATGGCTTATAGCATCTATTCAGCTTGTTGTTGTAATTGATGTGATTTAGTAGCGATCAACCAATTTTTGAACATTTGTTTCCATTGTCTCCTCAATTCTATCCAGTCTGTAAGATTTGCCTTTTTTGTTTTTCTTAAGTCTGTGCGCAATTGCTTTTTTGCAGATTGAACTAGCGGGTCGTAGAGGTTCTCATGGATTGCGGCATGAGCTTCTCTCAGAATCCATTTATAATCTACTTTATTCATGTCGACCTTTACAGCATGATGAAATGTGCAGCTGATCTTCTCAATCACCCTCTTACCAATCTTGAGTCTGTTTTTTGCCCATGTCAGCTCCACTGGGGGCATTAGTTCGTGATTCTTTCACTCTCCACTTACTTCTAGTGCCATTACAACTAGATCATGATCGCTTGTAGACTGGTCTATTACTTGTAGGAAATTGATTTTATTCACTAAATTCCCAGTTATAAAGAAATTATCCAGACAGAATCTCTTATTTCCTCCAACCCATGTGTTTCTCCCGGGATATCACTGGGGGTTTGTCCATTGAGCATGTCCAGGTCCCCCGAGGTGAACTCATAATACCATGCCAATGCTTTGCCTTGTAGCTCTTGTTCAGTTTTTGGAATGCCTTTTTCATTGAGTAGATGTATGTTAAAGTCACCACAGATTATCACCGGGACTTCTTTCCATCCAGCTGTGACTTTATCAATCTCAAAGCATAAGGATCTGCTGAAATTAATTTATTGCGCTGAGTTGACTCACCGATATGTATTTATTAGTATTTCAATGTCTTGGCTGATCTTATTTTTCTGTTGGAGGTATAAAATCGCATATATGGGTTCGGGTTGAAGTATTTAACTTTTTGATATACTGAGTCAGTTTTCGCTAAAGTCAAGAGGCCTGAATATGATCTTCCCAAGAGGCCTTTACATGCTGGATTGAGGAAGGCTTCATAACCATTGCATGATGGAGTATCCCTTAACCACGTTTCCTGCATTCATATGACTTCAAATTTCATTAAATTCTTCTGTTCCCTTGTCAACAGGGATTTAAAACCTCCTGTGCTCCAACTAGCAACCCTGAACCACGCGTTGACTTTGGTTTCATCGTTCTATGTCTTTTTTCTCTCTGCCAATGCATCAGAAAGTCATTGCCAGGAGTCCTTTTCTTCTACTGTGCTGCTCTTGGTGATTGTCTGGTTGTTTCTCACTGTAAAACACACTTTGTGTAAATCATTCCTGCTTGGTATGTTAGAGCTTTCTGGCTTTTTAATCGAGTGGTGTGTATCATCTCAGTCTCGTTCTCTAATTTCTATACATGGGCGGTGGTTCTTTTTTCCTTGTCTCTCCATATCCTGACTTTGGTGATGCTTGTTGTAATGTTTTTGGACTCTATCATTTTGACAAATCTGTTGTGTTTTTTTTTAATTTATTTATTTATAAATGTTTTTGTGAATCACTCTTGAAATCGTTTTTTTCCCTCTCCAAGATTTCTACCATAGATGAGCTCTTTGTTTTGATCGACTACTGCGTTTCTGATAGTCTTTCAAATCATAACCTAATCACAGTAGTTTCTCACTTTGATCTAGGATTATGGTTTTATTTTTCCATGACAGGTGTGACACTACTTGATCTATTGATTTCTCAGAAAAGAATTCAACTATTTTGATGTCGTCAGTAGATATGACTCCTAAGCAAGTTATGTGCTGCAATAATTTAATCACCGTAAGTCTATTCAGAATCGGGGCGTTACACCCTTTGTTAATCCATAATAAATATATTTTTGGTGTTTCCTTTCCCTGCTGTCTATTATTCACTCTGGGGCTTGTCGCTCAAATTCTTTGTGCGTGAATGGGAGATTGTTTTTCTTGAATGTGCAGTTTCATTCGCCTCTGATCCAGTGTAATAAATTCTCTCAACTCTTCATGCTTTTCCTGAAGCAGTGTCTCTTTAGTTTTCTTTCCTCTTCCTCCTTTTTACTAGAGACTTCTGATATCTCAGCAGCTGTGCATTCAATCACTGCCCATTATGATTCTGATAGTTTATTCCAATGAGCATCATCCTCATCCTGCTCAAGGATTTCTACCAGATCACTAACGCATGTTTCATCTTAATCTTCACATAAATCCCCTTCATTTTGCATCTGACCCTCCGGGAACATGGTTAGTTTATTTCCTGATACAGGCTTTTCAGCTTCCTGTATTACCAGTTCTTTCCTTGCTCTTTTTGGCGGTTGATCTGCTTCAAACTATGGTGGCGCTCTAAAGTTTCTAAGAAAAGCCCTCGATCCATTACATTTCTTTTTCTTTTTTGTAGTTATTTGGTTTTTCTTTTTTCTTTTTTTTATCACCAGATGTTCTGAGGTTTTCTTGTTCATTCTTTTTGATTTCACTGTCTTTTTCTGACAAGATGGATAAACAATGTCCTGATGCCTTTGTCTCCTGGATCGGATAGTGTTAGATCTACAACTTCTGGAAGGATGTCAGTTTTTTTAAGTAAGCAGCAGGGATATCCTTTTGTGTCAGCGCTTCTTTATGTTTCAGACCTTTCCACATCGATCGCATCCATCGCCAGTCTTCCAATATCACTTCCAATAACACTTCAATTTCCATTTTAAGATTCCCAGTCTCTTTCATCTTTACTGGAGTCTGGTGGTTAGTAGATTTGTTTGGCTGGGGCGGACATATCTTGAATGGACGCTATGCTCTCTTTAGAAGTATTTCTCACCGGTGATGTCAAACTGTTGTTCGCAGTATATCCTAGTCCTTTGTTTGATTGACTATCTACCTTCAGGGTTTACATTTTCAGCTTCATTGGGCAGGTTTTTTGTTTGTGCCTCAGCGGACATATTAAGTTCTACCTCTGACGGCCTATTCTGGAATGAAGCTATGCTCTACCACTTTTGTGTTGAGATTTTCTCGGCTAGAGTTGAAAGATGTTTAGCTAGCTGTGCAGCAAGTTCAATAAAATATAAAAATTCAGAAGGTTCAAAAGGGTTGCCGCTGCTGTTCTTAATCAGGGACCCCAGTTTTAACTTGAAAGTTGGTAAGGGAGTGGAGGCTTGCTCGGGTCTTTCGTTATTTGCTGCTAAATCATACAGTATTCCTGGTATGTTAGTGGGAGCAGTGATTTCCTCATTTACAAAAACTTCATCCGAGGTAGATGCATTCATACTCATGTTGATTTCAGCCTGTATCAAGGTTTCATTCAGCCCACTCCTTGATGTTACTTTGTTTCCATCCTGCTCAATATGCGGTTGGGGCATGGGTGCTGCCTCAATTGATATCCCTTCATTTCCAATTGTTTCAATGACTTGCACGCTTGTATTTGCATTTTCTGGGATTAAACTGACTGCCTCTATTTGAGGCGCCTCATTCCTCTGTGTAGTTGTTTTAACTTTAGTTTGATTTGGCGCCATTAGGGGGCACTTTCCTTTTCCAAAGGCTTCTTCCCTTTTGAAGACATCTTCAATTAAGGGCCGAGAGCCGGACATCCTCTTTATTTGGCGAGTTTTCATTTTTGGCTGTAATTCCTTGCTAGGATATCACTGCACGGCAGCTCAAAATCTACCACGCACTCATGTTTGTGCAACGTTATAGATTTAACGTGGCTTCGGGGATCAAAGGGCTTTGCCCCGCAGTCTCCCCGCAGCCACAGTAGCCGCACATCCTATTACAGTAAGTGGGCACCCATCTGAGAACTCAAGTCGATACAGTTTTCTTTGAATACTTACAAGTCCGCATGCACAGCCACACCCCTGCGATCTTCTGGCGGTCCGGCATCAAGGAATTCAGCAGCAGACGGTAGCAGCGGAGCAGCCATGCCACTCCCACTATCTGCAAACTGCCAACTGTCACTTTACTCACTTCGCGGTTTGGTGAGTTTTTGAATCCCAGTGAGGGGAGGTGGAGGGAGGAGCCCAAAGCATCCGCTGAGAATTAAAGTGAAAGAGTAGCGCTGTGGTAACAGTAGACACAGCATTCTGCAGCAGTCCAATGCGATATTCAAACGCACCCGAAATCAAGTGAGTCCAGACAGCCTTCCTCCTGCAAACTATCGCTTTACTCGCTGCACTTTAACCCATTATTTTTTAAATGTTCTTGGGGGTTGATGGGAGAACACCCAATCCACTTGTGGTTGGTTTGGTCTCCCTTGCTACGCTCAGGAACTCCTGCTTATTCATGGCAACCATTTACGGCCCTCCAGTTAAAAATGTCACCAGCTGCCACTGCTGAGATGCATCAACGGTGGACTAGACGTTTGCAGCTGAGAGAAGACACACCAGTCCTCATCTGTGCCATAAGCATGGGGGAGGAGGGTGGCTCCAGGTGCCTTCTGTCATAGAGTTGGCGGCTGCCATTTCTGATTGTTTGGATTGGGATGACCTCAAGAGCAACTCCCTCTGATGACAGACCAATGCCAGACAGGGCAACAAGGTGTCATGGATACTCAGTGGCTTCTAAGTAGAAGAAACATATATTGAGACACGTATGAAGGTACATAGATTACGAAATTGGTGATTGAGAGGATCTCTATTCCAGGATTTGAGCAATTATTATTATTTTTTTTTAAATGTTATTTTGTTTTGAGGCGATTGGAAGCAAGACTATGTGGAAGCTGAGGTTCTGAGGGATTCGCAGGAAGCTAGTTGGACACCTTTCTTGGAGTTTCTGTTTAAGGAACAGGTGCATGGGGACCCTAATGCTGAATGTGTTTCTTATATGGGCCCAATGTAGAGAGCCATGAGGTGCTTGGATGTAAAGGTCTTTGATTATGTCAGACCTGCAGACACTGACAAGATCACTCATTTGATGCAGTGCCCAAGTCGTAACAGCCTTTCTGGACTTTGGGGATTATCTCAGGATGTCCAGGCTAAGATCATGGACATGCTTTTTCAGATAGACATGTTATCTGGCAACAAGGTGGGTTACACCCCAGGAAAGTTCAAGGAATGCATAAAGACTGCTAGAATTTCTGGGTTGTTGGCCACCTCAAAGCCATTTTTACGGTGCAGTATTACTAGTTGATGTCTACTACGCCATAAATAGTGTTCCAGCAAAGGACACCATGCAGGGGACAGTCCTTCAGAGGCCTGTTAGAACCGGTTGAGTAGGACCCCCAGGTATTGCAGAGGGACACTGGAAGTCTGCGGACTTGGAGGGCCCAACTCCCTCCCCTGGGATACACTGAGGACTCGGTCAACAGCAAGTTCAAACTGGGTTTACAAAACCATTAAAGGTCAGCTCAGAAACAGGACAAATCCATACACATCTCGCTCTTCTCCGCTCGCAGGCCAGTTTTACTACCCCATGGTGTCAGTATGACGGCACAACCTGGCCCCTTCTCCAGAAAACTTATCGGACCACGCAATCGGGTATTGAGTATTGTACCACCTATAGTGGACAGTATAGATATTATTCTACTGGCCCTGGCATGTCAGGTGGTTGGCCTGGTTCATCCCCACGTCACTAACTATAACAATGTTGCAGTGTGGTGGACTTACCATTGGTTCTTGCCCGTTCCTACCCACCCCTAGGGTACTAAACTGTGATTGGCTGGAGCAGACGTCGCCAGGCCTGAGATCCTCAAAGGTTCTCAGCTCACTATTATAAACATTATCTATGAATGACCAAGTCTCAGTTGTATGCAAAGTTGGTCATTTCCATTTTAAGATACTGAGGAAGGTTCTCCCACTCTTGCCCGTTTCTCTCCATCCTCCGGTTGTTGCTGCCATGGTGCTCAGTCGACTGGATTACTGTAATTCATTATGTCTTGCGCAGCCTAAAGGCTTAATCCAGCGGCTCCAGCGCATTCAAAATCTGGCTGCTCGCACTGCGACCGGTTCCCCTTATGATTCACATATCACCCCAATCCTCCGTGCTCTACACTGGCTCCCGGTTGGTCGGAGAGTCGAGTTTAAGTCTTTCTGCATTGTGCACCGAGCTGTGCATGGACTGGGGGCAGAATATTTCCAGTCTAAGTTCGTATGCTACTTTCCCTGCCGTTTATTACGCTCCTCGTCGGCCGATCTACTGGTGGTTCCCCAATACTGTCGAACGGATTGGTGGTCGTGCTTTCTCTGTGGCCGTGGCTCAATTGTGGAATAATCTGCCACCCAAGATTAGGGCTACACCAAACCATTTAGCCGTCAGAAAATCTGTTAAGACTCTCGATTCTGGCTTCACTGGTTTCCTCCCTCTCTCCACTCTAGCGCCAAGATGCCTCTGGTGACAGCGCGCTTTATAAGTTTACTTAACATAACATAACTGTGTACCTCTTCAAGGTAATAAGAATGACTATCTGTCTACATTGTAACTTGTGTGTACCACCTTAGCTCATGAGAGTGCTCTCCTGATTGGTGCAACATTTGTTGAATATTGTTGCATACTTGTCGCTGTCTGTATCTGGCAGCCAGGGACCAGTTCCCCTTTCCCACCGCTGCTCACTGTCCATTGTCTGCTTCGGCTGCGTCATGTGTTCAGACCACAAATTTGAACTGTGCAGCTCTGAATTATGAGGATTTATTAATCTTTTCTGCAGCTGGTCCGTTTCTCATCTGTGGATTGGAATGTCATCCGCATCTCTTGGCCTTGGCTGCGGGTCCTCTCTCACACATCTTGCTCTACGTCCAGCCTACGTCAGCTCAGCTCATCTCTTGCTCTGAGGCCTGCTGTAATTTTCCTAAACCTTATAATGTGGTTTCTACAGTGTTCATACTATACTACATTTCCATAGGTTAGTCACACTTGGTTCTGTCAGGTCCCATAGGTGCTCCTGCAGTTCCATAGGGTTACTTGCATTTAAGCATCTGCAAGCTTCGTTAAGGATCTTTTGTCTGTTGCGGTTTCTGCGTTGCTGTGTTCGACTAATGGCAAATAATAAAAGCAATGACAGTATGTATATGTATCTGTCTTCTAACTATATAACTGTACGCTTGTGTTCGTCATGTATTGCAGTGTGTGTTTGTGTCCCGAAGTGCGGATGGCACGTGCTCTTCATATGTCTAACGCTGCTATCTTGTGGTCTCTAACGATGTCTGCAACAGGCTGCTTGGTGCTTAATCCAAGCTGTCAATAGAGATGTCCCTGGTCATGGCCTCTGGCTCTTCATCCACATAGGAATAGGTCCGCACCATCCCTGGTCTGTATGGCTGGCTGAGTGGATACCTCTCGACATACTTATCAATCATGGGCTCATTGGGATTTAATCTGAAATAGAATGGGTGATTGCAGTGTTTTCTGGGCTTCTTCCTTGTCATGAATGTAGTAGGAGGGGCATGGAGTGGTAAGCTTCCCCATCCCTCTACAGTTCCTCCCCTGGTCGACCACATCCTTGCATGACAGTCCTTTTGCCCTTGGCTGCCATATCTTTGTGATTCCGCCAAGGTGCCCATAGTAATTTGTGTGGTCATCGAACGACCAGTTTGCGTAGCAGCACACTTCTTTGGGGTTGCACCAAACCCACTTGCCTTCATAGTACTTCGCATCAAATGGGTTGTCCAGCTTCATGGATTCAGTCGGGAATAGTTGGCAGTGTGTAATTCTTTCTCTGAGTTTGTCCCGTTCTGCCACAATCTCACCCTTTGCTCCTCCTATGTTCACATCCATCAGGATCTGCATTCCGATAGCTTCTTCTGCTGTTTTCTTGCATTTGGCCATGCAGATTTGGATCCCACCCATCTATGTTGCTGCCAACACAAGAGCTCCCCTTATCATCTTTATTCCATCTGACAGCCATGATGGCATCCATGACCATATATACGCTATCTAGCTCTGGTCCTTTCCTGTACCCTTGCTTCATCTTCCATCTTGGCATGCATCTGTGCCAGTTGTGCCACTGAATCTGATAGAGTCCCATTATCTTTGTCGTTGGCTGGAATGAATGTGCAACAGGAACTCCCTATTTTTGTGCAAACTCCTCCTTCCATAGCCGTGAGGAGGTCCAGAACATATCTATTCTGGAGTGCCACCAACCTTATTGGTCTATGCTCTTCCTTTATGGCATTGAACCCGCTCATGGTAGAAATAATGGTCACCATCGGCTCCCAGCGGGTAATCTGTAACCACTTTGCGTTTGTGTATGTCTGTACTGATGGTATTATTGATGCAAATAGCTGTGCTCTGCTGGAACTTCGTCTAATGCTGCTTCTGATGCCCCTGAGAAGTAGATTCCTCCTCTCTTTACTCTGCTCTATTCTGCTGCCTTCTCTGCCTTCTCTGTCTTGGCAGTCACTGCTACTTCAATCGATCTCTTCCTTGTTTTGTTATTGTCCATTTCCAGGAACTCATCGAGTTTCACATAGTTTCTTGGTACGACAAACAAAGGCATGTTGATGTGTACCAACAAGCAATCTCCTCCCCAGTCGGGTGGCAGCTTCTCTTATGTTCTCAATCCGCAAGCCCAGTAATGATCTATCCACAATGCTGTTCCTGCTTTTATAGCTGCTTCTTGCTCAATGCTTCTGCACCCAACATTCTCGCCAACTTCAACTTCACCTTTGTTCTGATAGCACAGTGCTGGTGTCTTCAGGGTTATCAGTCTGCGACCGGCTACATTTTCCACACATGTCGCTTTGCACTTGCTTCCCATTCATTCAGGAACTTGTCGTTTTCTTCCTGTACCTTGTTCAATGGTAACTGCGCTAGCGTCAGTGATTTGCTTCCCACCACTCCAATTTGCCATCCATCGTTTGTGTATACTTGGCCATACTCTAGTATCTGGGGTCTTACCCAACAACCAGGCTCTCCTCCTGTCTCCCTCATTGTTGTCCAGGGACACGGCAGTTCCTTAATAGTGATAGTTTTTGTTTCACCCTCGTCAGGTCCATCAGTTATGGACTGTATAGCTTCATCTAGCTGCCAATAATTGTTCATCTTGTCTAATGTCTTTATGTATTTATCTTCATACAGGAATGTTGCTTTAAACATCCACCTTAGCGTGGCTGTCTTCCCTTGAAATCTTCCTCGTGTATGCACCATCGAGAGATACATTAGGCATTGTGCTCTTGCTGCAGGTATTTCAGTTGCTATGAACGTTCTGGAGGTTCTCGTTGCGTAGGGGAATAGCGAGTCGACATAACAGCTCTGCCCAGTGCTTTCTTTACCTACGTTTTGTCATGTGTTTGTACCACGTGTTATTAGACACTCGAGCAGTGTCGGTGAGATGCATGTCAACCCCTTTCATGTCCACTGCGCTTACCTCTTCCCTACCTTATCAGCATTGTACTCCTATCCACCTGACATGGTCGTTCCACCTACTTGGGTTGGGGGTATGTTAGTAGGGGGTACAGCGGTAGCACTAGCAGCGCAAGTGATTTTCCAAAATACAAATATAATGACACAGCTAGGAATAAGTAATACCAACAAAATCATCACATCTTTAAATATGCATTCATTTTTACTTGCGCTGCTTGATCCTTGCATCTTGAAGATATAGTTGCCCACCTGAAATGCAAGAAGAAATGCATCATTTTGTTAGTATTGTAAATGCTCTTAAGCCCCACTGACGAAGTAATTGCTGATGGGAAAGGCAAACGCCTCTTCCCACAATTTTCTTACTGATGGCTCTCTTAATGTGGCAAGTACTGGGGGACCACCGGATCTCCTTACAGCATGGACAGATTGGTTGGAGAAATTATCTGGGTGATGGGCAGAGAGCAACATGAATATACACAAGCATCAGCAGTTACATCAGCTTTCAGGTAGACTGTGTGTGCAGAAGAGAAAAATAACATACAGTGGGCCTTAATCAATGTCCACAAGTATTCCAGTCTCTACGTCTGCTGTTCGCAAGCGCGTGACCATGGGATGCCTTTCTCCTGGTCGTGTAAGGACAGAACGTACTTGTAGCTCTCCTAGGTGCTGAATATTTTCCCTGTCAGTCAAGGTAACTTTGTTGCTAGGTGAGGCCGCTGCTTTGTAGGGCTTGACGTTTGCCAAGTGGTTCCAGACCGTCTTACCCTCTAGTTTGACAGCGCGGTCGGCCACCTTTTCCACCACATAGGGTCCGGTAAACCTGGGCGCATTACATCACCTTACGAAATTGCATAAGAGGACAATGTTCCCCACTCTCACAGGGTTTTTGAGTCCAGAGTCTTGTGGTGCGCTGTCTTCATTGCTCTCTTCGCTGTCTTCTGGGCCTCCCGAGTGTCGTATCTGGCAAGAGATAAAAGAAGCGCTAGCCACCAAAGAAGTAACATATTCACTAATATCCTGTCCTAACACATATGCACTATTCTCACGAATTTTCAGTGCTCTTGTTGGAGCCAGGGGAAGATGCATGCGCCATCCCATCACCATCTCATGGGGCGTTAAATGGTGGTCAGACCCAGGTTTATTGAGCAATGCAAACTGTGCAAGAGGTAAACGGTGCAGCCAATTCTTTTTGGTACTGTTCTGTGTCTTGGCTATGCATGCCTTGAGAAGTCCATTCAGGCATTCACACTTTCCATTTGCTTGTGGGTGGTACGCACAGGCGAACTTGTGTAAGATGCCCAGCAATGCTGTGATATGCTGAAACACTTTGTTGGCGAAGTGAGGCCCATTATCAGACCACAGGACCTCGCACACGCCCCATCTTGGGAACACCTCCCTGACTAAGCACTTGGCTGCTCTAAGGGTGTCACCATGTGAACAGTGCCCAGCCTCAGTCCACCTGGAGAATGGTCATACAACCACTATCATGTAGCTGTATCCTTGACAGACCTGGATCATGTATAATCAATGTGTAAATCCTGGAATGTGCCTACTGGTCTCATTATGGCTCCACATCACTCTCAAGGTATGCCCTGCTGTAAATTGCTAGCAGGTCAAAGAGTTCACAAATTCAGTCACATGTTCCATCAAATTAGGACAGATCCATGTTTTGCCTATGCATGCAGCAATGACCTCCTTCCCTGTGTGTGTTGGATAATGCAATTGTGTCAATGCAGTGTTCAATAGTGCTAGTGGTATCACCATGTTGCCTGTGTTATCTTGTCTCCATAGGGCATCTGTCAGAGACATTGAGCATCCCTTCCATACCCACAGTTCCTTCTCTTCCCTGAATTCAGCTTCCTGCATCTCCATGATCTGTGCTTCTGGTAATACGTTGTACCCTCCGATTCCCATAGTGCCCCAAATTATGCTGCACATTTGGCCTCAACGTCTGCTGCTTCGTTTCCCCTTGAAATGGGATCTTCCCCCTGGTGTGTGCTTGGCACTTCACTATTGCTACCTGGGTTGGATAAGCAATTACTTCAATCAGTCCATCTGCCCTTCTGAAACCCTCTCTTGAGCCATCGTGATAGTCTAGAGGGTACTGTTGACGTCACATAGGCAGAGTCAGACTAGATTGTCACCTCCTTCTCAATGTTTTCCAGTGCTAATATTAGAGTCACTTGGTCTGCTGCTTGTGCTGAATGATGGGATGGTAGGGGTGCACTGGCTACCACTTAACTTGTCCCATTTTCCTTCAGTCTTACTCGGCAGTTCCAGTATGCCTGACCCCATCTGTCTGGTCAATTGTTGATGACCCATCAATGTAGAGCATGTCTTCCTCCCTTCAAGTGCATCCTCCTCTACCTTGCCACTGAACATCTCTGTTTGCTGTACAGTCGTGTGCATAGTCTCCGACCTGTAGGACATCAGGAATGTTGCTGGGTTGGCAATCCTGCATCTCACTAGCTTCAATCCTACATTTGAAGGTATCACCTTATACCCTGATGCTCTTTGTGTAGTCAGTGTGCTCTTTGGCTTCTGTACTATAGCAAAGAGGACGTTCTCCATGTAAAGAGTGGTGGTGCACCCCATGGTTTCTACGGCTGATTTCTCCACTGCGAATGCGGCAGTTGCCAAAATCTGTTTGCATGGATAGTGTCCTCTCATTACTGGGTCAAATTTTATTTATTTATTTATTTAATATATATATTGCGCCGGTAGCTCGCGAGCCTCGGGCGCAGAGACAAGAACACGAAAGACAGACAAATGGTGACAGGACGGATAGGACGGGACGATTACATAAGATTACTCTGACTGGGAGTGAAATGGGTGGCGGTTTATTTGAAGAGGTGAGTTTTTACCATATTGCCCACTGTAGTAAGCTACCGGTTGTGCCCCATGCTTGTCTTTTGTGTCAGTACTGCCGTCATCACTACACAGTCGGTGTGTGAAAACAAGAGGAATTCCTTTTTGTAGTCTGGGATCCCTAGCACTGGTGCTGTGCTTATTGCTTCCTGTAGTTCCTCAAATGTCTCGGTCATCTCAGAAGTCCATGTCAGTGTCTTGTTTCCTTTCTGTGCTTCCTTCAGAGCGCCCAAGAGTGGCCATCTGTATGTGCTGCAGTCAAAGACCCATGCTCTGCAGTAGTTGCATAATCCCAAGAACTTGGGTGTCCTGAGTATTGTCTCTGCTCTCGCTGGGGTGATCTGTTGGCCACTTTGGGATCTTGTCTGTCCAATGTATAGCACTTCCTTCTGACAGTACTGTAGCTTGGCCTTGCCCACCTTGTATCCCTTGTCAGCTAACACAATCAGCCTGTGTACTGAGTGCTTTCTACACTGATCTTCTGTCATGCTACAGATCAAAATGTATCTACATATACTGCAAAACT
Organism: Ambystoma mexicanum; assembly: GCF_040938575.1. NCBI lineage: Eukaryota > Metazoa > Chordata > Amphibia > Caudata > Ambystomatidae > Ambystoma > Ambystoma mexicanum. Next base: position 1,026,542,486 of record NC_090924.1, read on the forward strand.
GTGCTCTCCATCTGTATGTTGCTTAAGTCCATCTGTATCACTCTATTAAAGATAGATGGTAACTCGCAGTACCCTTGTGGTAAACAAGTATGTTTCCACTTCTGGTTTCTATACATAAAGCTGGTCAAGTCTTGTGAGTCTGGGTGTAATGGCACTGAAGAATGCATTCTGCAGATCAATGACCGTGAAACAGGCAGCTTCCGCCGGAATGCTACATAAAATTGTTGTTGTATTTGCAACTAAAAAATACTCTGCTTCTACAATGTGGTTAAGAGGCCTTAAATCCTGTATGACATGCCATGACCCACCCCCGTTGCCTTGCGCACTGGATACACCGCTGTGTTACATGGGGATTCTGATGGTGCCAGGTTGCCTCTCTCAATCAGGGCTGTGATTGTCTCATAAATGCCTTCATCTGCTTCCTTAGTTAGGGGACACTGATTTACTCTTGGTAGAATTGCTCCTGGCTTCAGCTTGATCTTCACTCCCCCTATGCTCTTTATGTAACCTATGTCATAAGGACTTGTGGTCCATAGGGTTCTAGGTACCTTGGCCATGTGCTCCTCTCAGAATGGTGGTGGCGCCTCTAGTGGCATTGCCATTCTCTGTGGTACTTGCCTGTAGTGCATTTGTACCCAATAGGTCACACTCATTTCGAACACCATCTCTGTTGCTAGCCTTTCTTCTCTGAAATTCTCTTCATCTATCACTGTGGTCAACATGCATCCCTCTGCTGCTGCGATCACTGCTCTCCATGCCCGTCCTGTGTCATCCAACCCATGCACTGCAATCCTGTCCTCTCTTGCCTCTATTTCTATTGGCACTATGGTTCCCTCTTCCTCGTCCATTGGTAGCTCAGGCCTGAATAGTTGCTTGTTTGTAACTCGCCACATCTTCCCTGCAATTCCTCGAAGCCATGCAATGGCAACGTCAGTTACATACTGGAACATCTCTGGGTCCACTGGCACCCCCCTCTGTACCTTACGTCCGCAATAGGCTTGAACAACCTGTCTTACATGGAGCATGTGTATTCCTGGTGTGGTGCACACTATTCCCTTGTCTATGAATGAGATGGTCAGGTTTAGTCTGCTCATAATGTCTCGTCCCAGTATGTTTACAGGGGTCTGTCGAGAGTAAAGCAAAGGCAGTGATAGATCATGATCTCCTATAGAAAGTGAGAAATTATCTGTAAAAGTAACCACTCCCCGAGCAGAATCCTTGAGTGTTCATGGCATCGCCTGACAATTTAAATGCTCATTCCCTAATGCAGAACCTAGCCGCCCCTGTATTAAGAAAGGAAAAAGTGTTGTCACCCATCACCACCCCTATGCAAGGTTCCTCTGCAGGGTTGGGTGTAATCGACAGGATGGGGCACATCAATTTCGTCTGTGTGCTGTCCTATTTAGGGTACAGGGACTACCCATTCCCTTTAAAGGGGTTGTTCCCTACCGTGGTAACTCCTCCCAGTTGCCTGACAGGCACTGTCGCCACTGTGTCCATGTGTGCTGGTGAATCCATGTTCTGTATCTGTGCTAATTGCTGCGTGTTCCCCCGAATCTGTGGTGCTTGTAAATACTGAGGTACTGGTGCTGGCATTTATGGTACCTGCATATGTGTTTGTGGTACTTGCACTTGTGCTTGTGGCATCTGTTGATATGCACCCTGCATCTGTCCTTAAATGTTGGTCTGGTACATAATGGTCATCCTGGTCCCCTTGAAACCCCTGAAAATTCAGCTGGGTTCTGCTGCATCGGTTGGCCATATCCCCAAAACCCCCCTGGAAACCCCCTTGGTTGTGATGCATCTGTGGCCCAAAGCCATGCCCTCTCTCTTGGCCCCCCTTCCTCAGAACCCTTGCTGTGGGCCACCCCGCCCCATGAACTCTCCTCCCATGAGTGCTGCAAAGTGCTGGGGTTGTGGCTGTTGCTGGGGCTGCTGTGCCTGTGGGGTGGAGCTGGTTATAACCGACCCTTCCATCGCATACTTCAATTGGTTTTTTTGCACTCATTTCTTTTCGTCCATCTTCCTGTCTTCCTCTTTCTTTTTGATTTTCTCCTGCCATAGCCTACAATGGTGGACTATCGTCAGTTGTATTTCAGGTCATCCCCAGGATTCCATCCCTACTAGTTTCCTTAAACTCTTCTGAACTGGCTCTGGTAGCCCCTGTGCTAGTATGTGGTAGAATATTGCTACTGTTTTGTCCCAATGCTCTCGAGTTTCAAGGCACCAAAGCTCTTGAAGCTCCTAAATGTACTGCACAGGATCTTCATTTTCCCTTGTCTTTCATGATGTAATTGCCCCAATGTCTGATGTGTCTGGATATTGTGTCCTCAATGCTTGCTATACTGCTGCCCTGCAGTTTGCAAATGGTGAACAGTCATGTGCCGTGTTTTGTGTCGTCACCCCTGAGAACCCTGCCTTTTTGCATACGTCATCAGCTGCGTCTCATAAAATGGATACTAGAATCCCTTTACGTCACCCACAGCTAACCTATGCCCCGCTGTCATTTTCTCCATCTCGTATATCCCTCTCCCAGTTCCAGCACTCAACAATGGTAACCTACAATTCACATTCTCCTTGCCTGTGTGCTTCCATGGTACATACTGAGGTCACGCCCTCCTCTCTCTGATAAGGGCATCTGTGTGAATGCTGCCTTGTCCTCATGCGCCCTCAGTCAGTCTGACTTGTCGATCCCCTCTCTTGCTCTCGATGCGTGCACATACATCTATTGGTTCTAGTATGGGTACTCTCCTGCTGTCGTCATACCTCCTTGTCAACCGTCCCCTTGAACAAGCCATTGCTGTCTCCCCCTTCCTTCGTCTTGGGAGGTCTCTGAGACTATCGATATATGTAGCAGTGTCATGTTGGGTATGCAAGTCACTCGTCTGCCGTGCCAGCTCCTCTGAGCTGCTCCCTCCTTGTCCCTAAGTGTGCGTCCTAAACTCCCATGACACCCGCTTGTGTGTCCCCACCCCTGTGGACTGGGATCGGGACTGTTCCCACCTCTCATCCTCACTGTACCTGTTCTCGTTGTCAGAACCTGCGTCCATATCACTATAAAAATCGTCTGTGAAACTGTCTCCTCGATGTCAAGTCTGTGTTAGGTTTCACGCTGATGTCGATATCTCTCTAGTCATATCTGCTTCCTCCACCCCTATGCCCCTAGGCCTGCTCCTTCCCTGTCTACTGTGCTCCTCCCTCGTGAGCGTGTGCTGTCTGGTTCTGTCCGTCTCTCCTCCTTGAGTCTGTCGCCTCCCCTGTCAAGAGCTACCTGTCTCTTTACCACCCTTATCCTCTTCCCTGCGCCCTCATTCCCTTGCCAATCTTTCCAGCTGCAACTTCCTCTTCACCCACTCAGGTAACTTGCGTTTTTCCTGCTCTGCTACCTCTCTACGCCTCTCGATCTCTTCCAGCTCCCTTTCCCTTTTCTCCCACATCTCCTTTTCCGCTCTCCATTTCCTTAAGATCTCTCTCGATCCTTTCTTCCCATTCCCTCCCCATGCTCTCCTTCTCCTCCTTCCTGCATTCCCTATCCCTCTCCAGCTTCTCCTCTCTCCTTCTCTTCCTGTCCTTGCTCTTTCCCCTCTCCTCCTGGCCCTTCTCCCTCCTATCCTCCTCATCCATTATCTCTGCCCAGACTGATGCTTCGCTGCTTCTCTTCAGACCCTCCATTGCCTTTGTCGCACCTTTTGCCTCATCATCTGTCTTCCCTTGCAATTTCAGGAGTATCTGTCCTCCTATCCATTTGTTCGTGGATATGCCCCTGAGCCCCTCCTTCGTGCCCTTCTGCGCCTCACTGGTTGCCTCTCGTTCGATGGCCTGTTGCCCTGCGCCTATCGGTTTTTCCTCCTTAGTGTATGGTGGTGACTTATAGGTCGGGTTTGAGTACCCCTCTGCTGCCCTTAACTCTCACATTGGGTACATCCCTTGCTCATCTGTGTCATCGGATTCTATACTTGGAGGAACATGAAGAGGTGCAGTGGGTTGAGTACCTGGGTCCTTCACCTCCTGCTGGCTCAGCATCCACTGCCGCCTTGCGGCATCCACCTCGCCCTCCTGAAACATGCAGCACAGCTCAAATATAGCTGTGTGCTTGGTTAACTTCTTCCCTTTATACGTAACCCTGTATGTGTGTCAGTAGTGATTGCTGCACGTCTTTGGAGAAACTTCCACAAGATGGCCATGGTTAAGTTAACTTTCCCTCTGTGGCTTTGGACTATTCTATGCTATACTTGCAAATCTTCTCTTGATTAGGTGTAAGTGTCTTATTTATTTATTGCATTTGATTACACGCCCAAACCCTTAGGTGTCACGGCGTAGGTTACATACATCAAAAGCATTTTAGCAGTTACATATATCTTCGGGGTTTTAGGCAGTTACATGCGTCATAGGCGTCTTGGGCGATTTAGCATCCAACTTGGGGAACTTAATCAGGCGTAGGTTACATAGTTTATTTAAATTTTTTTTATTTTATTTGCATTTTTAAAGCGCACACACAGCCCGTGGGCTTCGACATACATCATAGACATCTTAACAGTTACAAATGTCTTGGTGATTTTAAGCATTTACAGACAGCAAAAAGGCGTCATGAATGGTTTGCATTAATCTTTGGGGACTTAATCTGTTGCATAGGTATGGGGGGGGCACAATGTGTTCTCCAAAGTAAAAGTGCAGGAAAAATGCGTGTTTGGTGGTATTCAGAAGTGGAGCGGAATTCAGACGTGGAGCAGACCCGCTACTCAACGCTGCTAGTATTTGTTAAACAGCCAGGTTTTTAGTTTTTTCTTGAATTTAGGGAAGGAGGTGGGTGGGAAGTGAGTTCCAAACGCGGGGGGCTGCTATGGGGAAGCTGGCATTGCCTGCTCTGGATGTTGTGAAGCGTGGGATGTGGAGGTGTGTGTTGGCACTGGATCTGAGTGTTCTGGTTATATTTTTGAGAGAAATCTTTCGACTGAGATAGGTAGGGGCGTTATCAGAGATACATTTGTGGGTGATAGTGAGAGTTTTGTGGAGAATTCACGCTTGTACTGGAAGCCAGTGAGCATCTCTTCTGTGTGGAGAAATATGCTGTCTTCTGTTGATGCCCCGGGCTGCTTTAAGGGCTTTGTTTTGGAGGAGTTGCAGCTCATTTATATTTCTTTTTGAGGTACCTAATAATAGAACATTGCAGTAGTCTATCTTTGTTAGGATTAGAGCTCTGGCGAGAGTCAGGCAGTTTTCAGCGGAAAGGAAAGACCTGCTTAGTGTGATGAGTTTGGCTGTATATGCCGTGGAGGATGAGAGCGCTGATGTGGTTACTCATAGTGAGACTGGAGTCAAGGTATACTCCTAGGGTTTTGACTTTATAGGATATGGTGATGGGGGTGCCATCTATCACTATGGAAGTGTAGTCGGGGTGGAGTTTGCCGAGTGTGGCTGGGGAGCAGACTAAGAGGATCTTTTTTTTCTCCATTGAGGTGAAGGCTGTTTTAAGCCATCCAATTTTGGATGAGGGAGTAGATTTTGTTAATGCAAGCTGTGTCCTGTTCGAGGTTACCTGTGATGGGTATAAGTATTTGTGCGTCGTCTGCTAAGTTTGTGTAAATTACTCCCATGGCATTGAGTGCTGCGAAGAGTAATTTTGTGTAGGTGTTATAAAGCATCGGGGAGAGATAGAATCCGTGCTGTCCTCCTAGGGGTACGGGGATGGGATCCTCTGCTTCTTTCCCTAGGGTGACTCTGGAGGTGCAGTCGGAGAGGAACGATTTTATCCAATTGGTGTCGTTCTTGGAGAAATTAAAATTGGTGTTTAGGTTTTGGCATAATTTGTCATGGTCGACTAAATCGAAGGCTGCAGAGAGATCTAGTAGTAGTAGGATGCACAATTTACCAGAGTCCCTGATAGCATCCATGTGGTTTTTTAAGTCCAGTAGGGCAGTCTCAGTACTTAGATTGGGGTGGAATCCTGATTGTCTATCTCCTAACAAGTGGTTCTGTTCTAGGTGTGTTTGAACTTTGGTATAAGCAATTTTGTCAATGATTTTGAGGAGAAATTGCACCGTTGTGATGGGCCTGTAGTTCGTGGGGATAGCTGGGTCTAAAGATGTTTTTTTGAGAAGGGGTTTGACCCAGCACAAGTGCTGTAGGGGCGTGTCCCCCCCTTCATTTCCCCTGATACATATTCAGTACCTGACCTCAAGTCGAGGTTTTCTGCAGTCCGCTCTTTAGGGAAAAAGGCACAGTGTAATGACAATACTTTTCAGTTTTTACAAGCCTCTCAGGCTCCCCAACTTAACAGAGGTGCTCTGTGCACCGCCCCTCCTTTACAATCGCTGCCTCCTCAGGCACACCCACAATCTTGCACATGTGCCTTCCACGCACCGTCGCTGGTTCACTTCGTCTGCCAATCCCAAATTTCCAATACTAGCTCCTCACCGTCTCATGCTCTCCGTGTCCTATCGCCAAACCTAAGGGTGACGTCACCGAACTATTAACCTATGTAATACAGAAGAATCAAATATTCCGCGCACACTGTAATAGCCTGTTACTCCCAAACCATACAAAAACCTTACAGCTATCTTCCCGCCTCCAGGCAGAGTAGAACTGTACAGCAGTGTCGCTTTGCGTGCAAACCGTCTCATTCCAGGAGACTTAACCAGTCAACTCCCCTTCCGCAATCTAGGCCACCTTGCTTTCTAACCCTTATGGGGATACCGTCATCTATGACCCGAGCTAAAACGTCCAACCCACAGGAATACCTTCATTTACATATCTTCAGTTATCTGTGCCCTCGAATCAATAGTCTAGGTTATTCACCAGAACCTTTTGCCTCTAGAACCGAATGTGCCCTAAACATATAAAAGGGACTTCTACCTCTGCTCTGCCCTACTACTTTGCCAATGCTAGACAATACTTTGACAATACTTGATACTGCTAAACAATACTCTATAACCTCCCACAGTTGCCGTTAGGCTGGGTCAATACTTACACTTTGTGGTCTTCTGGCGCTGCTCGGCTGCCTATCCTCCACAAGGCACTCACCTCCCCTTCCTGGTCTGCCTAGACTACTCGCAGACTTTGTGCAGGATGATTTCCAAGGGGCTCCTGATGGCCTTTACTTGGGCACATGTTTTCCCGTCTTCTCGAAATATGCGAGGGTCCTGCAGCCTTTCAGGTTCAGCGGCGAAGGAGACAACCTGGTGCCTGGCTGGGTCAGCCAACCATCACCTCTGGTAACAACTTGTTGGGGAGGACCCCAGGAATGCCAGATGGACACTAGAAGTCTGCAGACTTGGAGGGCCCATCTCCATCCCCCAGGATACACAGAGGACTCAGTCATCGGCAAGTTCAAACTGTGGTTTATTACAGACAAAACCAACAGGGATCAGCACAGGAACAGGAAAAATCCATGCACATCTCGCTCTTCCTCGGCTCGCAGGCCTGGCCCTTCTCCAGAAAACGTATCAGACCACAGGATTGGGTATTGAGTATTCTACCACATATAGTGAACAGTATAGATGTAATTCTACTGGCCCTGGCATGTCAGGTGGCTGGCCTGGTCCATCTCCAAGTCACTAACTATATCAATGTTGCAGTGTGGTGGACTTTCCATTGTTTCTTTGCCTGTTGCTACCCACACCTAGGGTACTAAACTGTGATTGGCTGGTGCTGACGTCCCCAGGTCTGGGATCCGCAAAGGTTCTCAGCTCTCTATGTACCTCTTCAAGGTAAAAAGAATGACTGTGTCTGCATTGTAACTTGTTTGTACCACCTTAGCTCATGAGAGTGCTCTCCTGATCAGCACAACACTTGGTGCATATTGTTGCATACTTGTCGCTGTCTGTGTCTGGCACTCTTCCCACTGCTGCTCGCTGTCCATTGTCTGCTTCGGCCGGGTCACATGTTCAGAGACAACCAATTTGAGCTGTGCAGCTCTGAATTAGAAGGAATGTATTCATCTTTTCTGCAGCTGGTGCCTTTGTCATCTGTGGATTGGAATGTCATCCGTATCTCTTGGCCTTGGCTGCATGTCCTGTCTCACACGGCTTGTTCTCCGTCCAGCCTGAATCAGCTCAGCTTGTCTCTTGCTCTGAGGCCCAAGGCCTGTTGTCATTTTCCTAAACCTTATAATACAGTTTCTACAGTGTCCATACTATACATTTCCATAGGTTAGTCACACTTGGTTCTTTCAGGTCCCATAGGTGCTCCTGCAGTTCAATAGGGTTATTTGTGTGTAAGCATCTGCAAGCTTCGCTCAGGATCTCTTATCTCTTGCAGTTTCTGCTTTGGTGTGTTTGGCTAGTGGCAAAATAATAAAGGTAATGACACTGTGTATATGTCTTTGTCCTCCAACTATAGAACTGTATGCTTGTGTTCTTCATGCATTTGAGTGTGTATTTGTGTCCCGAAGTGTGGATGGCACGCGTGCCTCATATGTCTAACGCTATGTCTTGGTGTCTCTAATGACGTCAGCAACATGACTCCTTGGTGCTTAGTCCAGGCTGTAAATAGAGGTGTCCCTGGTCATGGTCTGTGGCTCTTCATTCACACAGGAATAGGTCCGCACCACCCCTGGTCTGTATGGCCGGATGAGTGGACACCTCTTGACATACTTATCAATCATGGGTCCATTGGGAATTTGTCTGAAATAGAATGGGTGACTGCAGTGTTTTCTGGCCTTCTTCATTGTCATAAATTTAGTAGGAGGGGAAGGGGATGGTACGCTTCCCCATCTCTCTTCAAAGCAGAGTCTAGAGGAAGACTGTTACCCCGCTGGCAGCATCCTGGGGTGTGGCTGCCTCAAGAAAAACTGCACTGGTGGACTGGTGGACTGTTTCCATCAAAACCAATGGGGTACAGAACATTTTTCTTTTCTGACATGGAATAAATTACTCCATAGCAAGGTACTCCATGTTAGTCCAATGGTAAATCTAAAGGTATATTTTTTTCACAAATTGGATGTAACTTACACTGATTTTCCTGCAGTAAATTGCATCTGATTTCTTTCTGAATACCATTTTCAGTTGTAAATTAGAACCAGACATCCTGATAGAGTAAATTTTGCCTGACATAGCTTAGTTCAACAAGCATTGGCAATGCCAATAATGTTGGCCTTTACTGCTGTTATTAGCATTTTGCATTTATAGGTACCAGGGTGCAAGGAGGAGAGTTCAATGTTTTAAAGGTGCATGTGTTAAGGGGCGCTGCAGTTGAAGAGGGTATGCAGTCTTTCCATCAAATTAATTTCCATCGAATCATTATCCATCGGTATTCATTAATTGAAATGCTTTTCCATCGATACGCATATTCATTGAATGAATGTCAACGGATTTCCAACTCAAACATGCCTTTCAAATAGATATATGGATGTTTGGTTTGGTAATTCAATGGTTTGAGGAAAGGGTTAATTTTGTTGGTAATTCAATGGGTTGAGGAATAGGGGTTGGGGGGCAATAGGGACAGGGGACCCCTTAGAGTTGGGGGGGTTTAGCGGGACCCCCCCCCAATAAACACCACAAATTAGAGGGAACTGTCCAGTGCTGAAATACATTATAGATTTTAGCACTGGACAAGGGTTAATTTTTGAACATCCACAAAATGTAAACAGTATATGTAACAAAACCCTATTCGATTAAAGGGTTTTGATGCTTAAACACTTTGCACTTTAACTTTATGTATGGGAATTCGTTGAAACATCTTTCAATGGAAATGATTTGATGGAACAAACCATCGATGGAAATATTTTGATGGAAAGAAATGTAACCGTTGAAGAGAATTTGAAAGAAGGAGAGTAGAGCAAGGGAGGAAATGTGCTTTCGATGATGAGAGGAAATGTGAGTGAGAAAGGTTGAGAGTGAGAGAGTAAGCAAAATAAAGCAAGTGTGTGAGAGGGTGTAGAGTAGGGGTGAGAGGGTTGTAGAGAGAGTTGTGTGGGTGATGGTAGAGGGAGTGGGTGTGTGGTGGGTTTTAGAGGGTAGAGAGAGGAGGAGGTTACATGGGGTAGAAAGTAGAGGAGGTTGGTGGGGGTAGAGTGAGTGGGGGTGTGTTTGGTGGGGGTAGAGAGAGGGGAGTTAGCGAGTGGAGAAAGAGAGAGTTGGGGTAGGATGGGTGGGGTAGAGAGTGAAGATAGGCTGGGTGAGGGTAGAGAAAGTGGAGGTAGAGTGAGGAGGCAGGGTGTTGGGGGGATGGACAAGCCATCCCACTCTGGCCCTGAGAAGGGAGGTCTGTCTGGTTGCCTCCGTCTCCATCTTGAAAATAGATAATTCAGCAGCTCCAGCATTGAAAGTCACACAGACTTGTGACATGTGACAGTACTCGGTGTCCGGTTAAAGGATCGAATGCAAAAGGATCGAATGCAAAAGGGTCGAGTCAATAGGACCTAAAACAAAAGGGTCACATTTATTTTTTTAAATGTCTTTTTTTGGGTTTCTGTATAGGAAAAAAAGGTGATATTTTTTTTTACACCAAAAACAGGGGTTCGGGGGGGGGGGGACCCCCCACAAAAGTAATAAAAAAAATAATTCAACCCTTTTGTTTTTGGTCCTTTTGATTCGACCCTATTGTATTTAGATCCTTTTGATTTGATCCTTTGACCTACAACCACAGTACTCCTGATTGGGAGAAAATAAATTGAAGAAGCCACTATTGGATTACATCTGCGTAGTACAACAGTGCTCAGGTACTTGCACCATTTTTCACCTGCTATCATCAATGGCCAGTTAATACCACTATGGCTGTGCCTGGCAAGTGCCTTTCCCATGCTGTAAGGAACTCCTGGTGGCAACAGTAAAGACAGACAAAAGTGATCACAGTTCAAGGGTGTTTATTACACTTTATAGACACCTAATCTAAACCTGTATCTAAGATGGGAGCAAGCTATGACCATAAACTCATAACCAGGCAGTCCTAGTCGCGTCTAGTCAAATAAAAACCTATTGCCTATCCTTACAACTAAGTTACAAAATAATGTGGGATAATGTTCTCAAGAAAAGAAAGAAGTGTTCACCAAATGATAAGTCCGGATGGTATGGCTCGGTCTTCCTTCCCCACATTTTACTTAGCACGGGACAAGGCATGACCTTTGAGCACAGCACACTCTTGAGCCTCGCCAGCACCACGTTACAATTCCTTTCAACGAGGTCAGGATCTTTCGGGGCCAAGTCTCTCCACTGCAGAAATCTCTTGCCTTAGTAGACCGCTGTACCAAAACAATAAACAAACAAATGTTCCTTTGCAATCTTTTCACGTTGGGCGACTGCTCTTCGCCTCTTGCATCCTCCTCAGCCCGGGTCTTATCCTTCTTACTACGTTGGCCTCCCTCAATCAGGTTCACCACGGCCTTTCACTCAAAATCATATCGCTTAACAATCACAATGCCCTTTTCATCAACTATCCATTGTGGGCATCCCTCAGCCGGGTTTGCATTTGCCAGTTTTACAGTTCAATCAGCTTTCTCCCATGTGTCAAAGACTTTCCAGTGTACGAGAGGTTTTGCTTGATGCTCGTAGGACCACTTTGACACTTTACACTAGCTTCTCCTAAGGCCTCTTGGTCTTCGTAGTTTCAACAAAACAACATAACCCAAAAGGGCTTCAGTCAGAGTCCTTCGAATGAGCACCACCGTGACACCTGACCACTCTGCTTCCGAACCTTTTATTAGGGTTTCTTTAAAGTTCAATTACACAAGTTCTTTGTTCAACAAGGTTGCCTCCTGCAACCTTGGGCCCAGCACAGTTTGGTTTTACTATCTGTCTTCTCCAACTCACCGGCTGTGATGAACTGTTGGAGTTTCTTGTCTCAGGAGTCAAGGATGGCACCAGGGCCGCAAGAGCTTCTCCCCGCTTTGGCTATGAGCGCGGGATGGGCCCCGTGTGCCGTTGACACCTGTCACACCATATGTCAGCTGGACTTTCCGTTCTTATGATTTCCCTTTCGTAGACTTTGCGGGTCTGAGTTGAAAAGGGTAAGGGCAATTCCCTCCACGTCATTCCTCCAGGTCTCTCCGTCTCCTCCATTTGAACTGCTGGTCCGGAATAGCTGCTTCCTTGTGCTTTGGCCTTGCTCGAAGTGTACTTTCGTGCTCTGCCTTTTATCCCTGTGGGGAAGGGAAAGGGCTGTCAGCTGTGTGTGGTTATTGTCAATTGCCTGACTCTGCTTGACCCTTGTGTTGGGACATGTCAGGTAAACGGCTCACGTATTAGTCTGTTTGTCATGGTGTAGGAAAGTTTTCATGCTGGAAAAGGGTGGGAGGGTGATAGAACATCTGAATATTCTATGGGGTAGGATAGCCAAAAGGTGTTATAGGGTAGGGGTTACCACGTCTCACTCGTCTTTGTCCCACTTCCATTCCCCGAGGACCCCGCATCTAGGTGATCCTCCCAGAATGGTTCACCCCAGGAACTGGATCCTATAGCGATGGCCGTGTCCTGGCCATCTGGATGACAGATTCCCGGGGACTAGCGGGTGAGACACCTTCACCTTCACCATGGTATCTCACCATGCCTACACCAAAACTTCAACTGTTGGCATTGCCAATAATTGTTTATATAATTTCTGCACATTTAAAATCATTTTATTTTAGTCCTGTGTTTTTACACTTTTTGAAAAGCCTGTCACTTGTCTGCATTGACTCCGCCCCTAAACCAGACCTACCCCACATGACCCCAATCGGATCCCAGAGTAATTTGTGCCTCCTATTTCATCACTGCCTCAACACAATTAAAGAGTGACAGTCACATCAGGTGCTCCAGGCAAGGGCATGCAACACGCACACAAGGGGATCATATAACAACTTGTGGCATTACCACATTGGGAGTGATATACCACCAATAAAGAATGGTGCTGTCCACACATTGTTGAGAGTGAGAAATAGAAAACGGGGTTTTGTAACTGCACCCTCCCAACAGCACCTCAAAAGTGGAAGTAGGGTCAAATGGGCCAAACAAGGAAGGGGTCAATTATGAAGGAAGAATTCGAGGAAATGCTATGATGGGATATTCAAGGGCTGGACATTAAAAGGGGAGGTCCTTGAGTACCCATACTCATGCAGTCTTCATTTTTGCTGTTTCTATTGTTCAGTTGGTAGCCCCCAACCAATCTTGTTCCTGAAAATAGGACTCACTACACTGGTTCTATTGTCTGTCTGGCTTCGATTACTCACGATACCTGGTTGTTCTTTCTACTCCCGCTTACAGCCCCGTCGCACTGTGTTATTAAGGAGTGACAAGTGGCAGATGTCAGACAATGGGTGGCAGAAATGCCTCACTCACAGGACAAAAACAGCACCGGAAACCACACTAAGCCAACCAGCAACGTGACAATATTTATTGCAAATTGTTGTGATGTTGGGTCCTGCTTAAAGTAGATGGATGGCAAAAGGGGCAGTTGTACAAAGCAGGTTTAGGACCCGGTCCAGGAGCTCAATAGCAAGGCGGTGCTAGCTGCAGCTGAGCTATGCACTTCTAGACCATTCTAGCCATCGCAGATCTAGACCAATCTTTCAATGGGCCCGTAGTGTTGCCCGCTTTAACTATCTCTGATGTGTAATGCTTTGAAATGCTACATCCTTCATCTACACAGCTCTGCCACTGCTAAAATAAGTGTGTTTGCAACCTGAGCAACCCCTGCCGCTGTGGAGAAGTACCCTAAACATTCCTGTAAATGCCCCCCCCCCTTGCAGGAAACCCACCCCCTCTGTGCCAACAGTCCCCTCCTTAAACCCTTGCCCCTAAATTCATACTATGGTCCTCGTCACCCTGTCCCATATAAGACCCCCGTCATGCCACCATGAGTTTTAGTAAACCCTTATCCCACGATAGTGCCAATGCATAATGAGCCTGGCATAAGGCAACACCCTCACCAGCACTGCTGCTGTTGGCACCTCTGTTCAAACAACCGGATCTGCATCAATAAATAGCCAACTCGTTCAGTGCACATGGCGTTGTCTCCCAGCCCTGCTGCCCCAACGTCCAAGGCCATAAATTGACTTTGCAAATCACCTACATACATATAAATGCCACATACCTTCATACTCAATGTTGGTAGTTTACGTTAAAATCACCAACAATGGCTGCAATATCAATGCTTCTGCACGTGGCAACCACCCAATAACAGAAAGGGCTGAACCCCCTTGCTGACCCCGATGCAGCGAACTGAGAAACTAATTCTCCCTACTATCCTTTCTTGGGTTTCCTCTCTTAAACATGCCTTTGTGGTCGACAGTGCAGCCATAAAGTGCAGATAGTCGCACAATGCGAAGAGAGTAGATGATTATTAAGTCCCCTTTCCAGCTGAACGTTTCTCATGATTCAGCACCCAGTTTGCTCTGGTCGCCACATGTCAGATGGTCGTGTCCCTGACTTAACTCCAAAATGCACAGTTGCAAGGACAATCTCCTACGAGCGCTTCCACATGGTTTCAATCGGCCCAGACTGACCCCGCAGTGTACGAGGCATGCATAATGCGTGCTTGCACACTCAGACAGATGTGAAATGCCAGCAGAGCACAACACTACTCACCCGCCTCCCTATGCAGAGTTTCTATCCAACCTGCTCTGAAGAAAATGCAACATAGATCTTCAGGAGTTCGTACTGGATTCCCCTTGTCCCTTCCATCCCCCACCAAACCATAGACAGACACAGCTCTAACAGTGATAACTGTTACAAGATGCCAGTGTGCCCCTCCGGCCCTGAGCCCCCCTAGCATACAGAGCACACGAGACATGATGCTCGCTGTTCGGGCTCCACGGTCGCACTAGCAATCAGTGGCATGCCCCGTTTATTACGTGCACCCGCTGCAAAGTTGCGTCACTCCACTGTGTGTGTGCCCTTAATGGGCACACATTGATACATTAAAACATTTCACTGCACACATAACACCCCTTTATTTGCTTCCCTCCCAGTTCCTCAAGTCTCAGCTCAGCCCGTGGGCTGGGCCCACCAGTTCAGGGGTCCAACAAATAGTCACTGAGATGGGCAGGCTTCCCCTTCCCTACACTCTAGGGATACCTCCTTGAACTAGGGGAGTCAGTGGATGGGCCAGGCCACCGCCCTCATCCGGTATCTCGACAATCTCTGCGCAGAGTCACCTCCGGTCTGGTCTCGCCCACCTTCTTGAAAAAACTGGAATTTCGGGTAACGGTGGCAGTCCCGTCAGATGCAGTCACCATCGAGCCATGAACTGCTACCACCTACATGCGACCAGGCTCATAAGTCAGTGAGAGCTTGCCTTGTGAATGCCGGTTCTTCACTAGCACTTCATCCCCAAGAATCAGCTGGGGAGTCCTCTTCTGACATTCTCTCCCTCTGTCCTTAGTCTCCTTTCGTGCTTCACCTGAGCATCATCAATCATGGCTGGTTCTTGCTCCCTCACTTCCGGTATTAACCCCCTCGGACAGCACTGAAACATTACTTCTGTTGGTGCCACTCAAGTAGACGCATGAAGGGTGGCCCTGTACACCCTCAGGAACTGGTACAGTACCCGTTGCAGGCAGTGGCCCTGGCCATGAGCGATGCAGAACACCTTATTGAGAGTCCTCATGAACCTCTCGGCTTGGCCGTTGACACGGGGCCAGACCAGAGTTATGTTCTTGTGTTGTATGCCATACTTTTCCACCAGCTGGGTGAAACTGTCCCCATGAAATGGAGCTCCATTTTCGGAGCACAGAGTCTGAGGCAGCCCATGAGTGGCAAAGATCTCTACAAGGGCAATGGCCACCTTGTCAAACGACACCGATTCAATGAATTCGACCTCCGAGTACCGTGACCACTCATCCACTACCACCAAGAAGTGAGTGTCTCTGCTGCCCGTGGACCCAAAGTCAGCATGCATGTTCTCCCAATTCCTTGTTCCTCGGGACATCGTCTCAATGAGGGGCACTCTGTGCTGGCGCAGGCACCTGGCACCACACACAGGCCGGCACAAACTCTTCCACCTGTCTCTCAAGTTCAGGAAACCATACTTTCTGGCATAATCTTGCTTTCATCTCTGCAGTCCTTTGATGACCCTGGTGCACCGGCTCAATTATCTGGGGAATCTTACACATTGGTATCACTATTCGGTCTCCCCTGAGCATCAGCCCTGACTCGACAAATATCAGCTCCTCCTTCACTCTCCCCAGCTGTTCCAGCACCAACCGCGCCTCTTCGGTCCTTTATGCCAAGGTGTTTACCACCGACTTCCACAACCCTTGTGAAGGGCCACCTTCACTATCAGGAAGCAGTCATCCTTGGCTGCCACCCCTTGCAGTTTTTGGAGCGGCACTGAGTTCGGGGTTGCTGATTCCACAATTAGCTGTACATGCTCATCAGCCTCCTCACCACTGATGTCATCACATCCTTCCACCCCACCTCTGGGATGCCTAGACAGATAATCTGCTGGAGTGTTACTGCCCAGCCGATACACCAGCGAGACCCCATCCTCCAGGAACGCCAGCTTGCACCATTCAATCCGGGCTGGAGGTTTGGATGACCAGCCAGCCATAATCAGCAGCAGGGGCTTGTGGTCAGTAACCACCATCACCGGCCATCCCAGCATGTACAGTCAGAAATGCTGGCACTCCCACAAGACTGCCAGTGCCTCCCTCTCGATCTGCGAGTTGCTCTGCTCCGTTTCCGACAGTGCCTTGCTGACATAGGCGATCGGTCATGATCTCTCCTTGTGCATCCGTTTGAGTGAGAACCGCACCCAGACCAAACAGGCTGTGTCCACTATGATCTCTGTCAAGGACGAATCGAAAAACGTCATGGTGTTATGGAATATTTTGACTTATTCCAATGTGCCCCACTGCATCACTTTACAAATGGTCAAAGAAACAGCCCAAAATGGATGTTCTGACTCCTGTGTGAGCCGAAATCCTGAAACTGCGTTTGGGTCACAACCAGGAAAAGGCTGCACACACTGCCACACAGTCGGGGGTGGGGGAGAGGTGAAAACCGAGTTCTCACTGCAGGAGCATGCCAGTGGGCTCTGCCACATTCAAAATGGAGCAAAGCAGCAGAATTATGCTGAAAACCAAAAATGCCTTTTAAAATGTTTGTTTGCAACCTTAAAAAGTACTGTTTTTGGCGCTAGATCCATTAATTTCCATTGAATCATTGAGATTAAAAGGGTACTGCAATGCCCAGGATCATCCGGTGTGGCTCAGAGGAACCGGGCCTCATTGACTGACAGCTCTATAAAATGTATCTAATGAAAAAGCAACCCAGTAACCCTTCTTTTCATTTCCACGAACACAGCGGAACTTGCAACAAGTAACAGAATAAACTGTGCGGAGAGAAACTCTAAACAAAGGCAGGATACATGTATCCAGACTGAAAACAATCCCAGAACTCAAGGGAAGAACTGGTGCTGAATAAAATGTGTATGTGCTGCAGAGGAAAATTGGATTCAAAGAACTCAGCTTAATGTGCTTTTTCATGAATGAAGTGCAAAATCGCCTGTTGTGAAAGCATGTTTTTCTTTAAGGGATTCATTCTTTAAGAATGTCAAAGGATTGCTAATGTGAAAAATGTACCTATAAACTGTGTTCATTTGATATGTTTTAATGAAAGATTTAGGTGAAACTTAAAGTTAAATCCAGTCTTAAGTTAATTAACTATTTTTTTTAAAAAAAAACAATTCTGCTCTTACAGCCCTCATTAGACATTCGTCAGGACCCCAGGCAAAGGCAATAGCAGGCTTGGACACTCATCCTTCCAGGGGAGGGGCAGGATGCTCCACTCTCCAGGAAGAGGCTTCTCATTGAACTTCAAAGGACTTGCCATTTGCTCACACTTGGGAAGGAAGAAAAAGAAACTGACGTGATTTTTGGGTTTAAAATGCTTATTTTGCCACTGATCTTCAAACTTGGCAGCAAGAATAAGTAAAGGAATGAAAAGTACATACATGTGAATCTGAATTTAGGCTAGTCATTTGAAAACTTGGTAGGATTTCTTACTGCGTAAGGAACAGAAGTTATGAAGAATGACCAAGTGCGCAGAAACTATTAATGCTGCAAATCTAATATTTCGTACACATGTGCTAGGGGTGATCGCACATATATGTACCGAATTAGGAAATGTTAGGCCAAACCTTTCATGGTTAACATTGCCAAAATAGAATAGAAAGACAAAACCAGGTCCCACCGACTTGGGAGTTGGATGTAAATGTGACCCACGAAATATGTAATTTATGTATCCGATTTTCTTAGAGGGCATAATTATATAAATATGTATTTGTGGGAAAGTTAGATTTTGGTCCCAATAACTATGGGAAGTTTCCAGACCATATTATAAAATATGACAACCCTTTCTGTCATCCAACCAGCAAAAAGCAAGGTGGAAAATGTGCCTTTGACCAATCACACTATTGTGGGTGTGGGTTGTAAGTCTGCCCCTACCATAAGATTGAGTGATGTAATTTGGCAGGATAATTAAGGGAACCTCACAACACACAGGAAAGACACTGATTCCTGACTCCATCCTGATTTCTGCGTGGCGTCCTGTGCCTGAATTCTCCATCTTGTTCCTGATCCAGATTTCTTTGTAAAGCCAAGGCCTCTGCATTGCTGAACTCCTTTTTCAGGTAGGCCGAAACTCTGAAGCAATCCCAAAACCTAAGGGAAGCAATTTTGATCCAGTCTGGCTTGCTACCACTAAATGCTTGCCTGCTCCAAACTCGCCATCCCACTGATATACAGCATCCAGTAACCAGAAGGGTCAATCCAATCCAGTCCAGTCCAATCCGAGGGCCAGTCTAGCTGACCAGAATCGCCCAGCTGACATATTCCACCAGATGTGGCCTGTTGTCCATTGTTAGACCCGACCCGTGGGATGACCTGAACCCTTGATGGTCCAAAACCTTAAAGTGGACTGTAATTATAAATAGAAATCATAGTAAACTATAGCATATCTTGCCTTTTCCTATCCCAATCTATAATCCATCCTGTCTTTACCTTAAGAATCTATAATATTGTCAGAATCCTTATTGATCTATCTTGCTGAGCGCCATTTCTTTCGTCATTTTCATCTTGTGTAAATCTTAACCCATCCATCCTACTTGGAGTGATCCGACTGGTTCCGCCACGAGAGAACACTGGGGATTTGGTGTTGAAGTCATGAATCAACTCCAGAGCTTACTTTGTCCCTCCTTGGTATTCTAGCCGGAATGCTCTAGTCATAGAGTAAACTATGGTAAATATTTTCTTGTCCAAACTGAGTTCTTTTCTGTTTTCACTGCCCGATTTTTCTAAAAACGCCTCTCATTCAAGCTTGCATAATAGCTAGAGACTTGATTTCAACTCTGACTTAAACATAAGACTTGTAGCTACATCCCAACATAAAAACTGCATCCCAAAATAGTGTATTTCACCCGTTTTTCTTAAAAACCGTTTGTGAAATTTAGGCAGGAATTTGCATTTCTGCAAAGTTTTACACATGTGATTTTCAATTTCAATTATTTCCAAACTTGCATTAAGATTCACAGTGTGTAATTTTGCTCATACTTTAGCTTATGATTGTTAGCATGTTTTCAGTGTTGCTCCCATAGAGATGTATCTTGATTTAAGGACTTTTGCACACTTTTCATTGTTTCACACAGCCATTTTCGAATGTCATTTTAAAAGTGTAAGATTTCCAAACCGTTTTTCTCTCTGGTTTGGGGAGGGAAGGTCATCTTAAAATTCTGTACACTGTTCTGTATTCCTGAATACCTGCTGCTCCCTTACATCTGTGTAGAATTGCAAATTTGTGAGTTGAGAAATTTGCAGGGGGAAATTTTAAATTAAGCGCTGTCTTTCAAACATGCCAAAACTGTTCTTTTCTATGGGCCTCATTACGACCCAGGCGGTAAGTTACCGCCTGGGCCGTGACTTTACCACCATGGCGTAAACTACGTTTACGCCATGGTGGTTGGCGGACTTACCGCCCCATTCCGACCTTGGCGGGGCGGTAAGTCCCCAATCCCCATTTACCCTTCCCCATTCCCATTTTTGCCCCATAGGGCATAAAGGGAGTGGGGAAGGCGTTAATTACGCCACCGTAAATTACGGTGGCGTAATTAACTCGATGGTCCCTTAGCGCCATGGATTTTAACACCTGCTAAAAGCAGGTGTTAAATCCGCCATGGCGCTAAGGGACCTCGTACTCAGGCGGTAAGGGTCGGCGCTGTTTACGCTGCCGTAAACCCCTTACCGCCTGGGTCGTAATGAGGCCCTATGTGTTTTATATTCTGTGTTGCTATAAGTGAATTCAACTGCCTTACCTACTTCCTTGTTTGTATTGTCACCACATTGGTGATTGCTGCCCCATATATTAAAACATATGTTTGATTTTAATTTTGAATACATACATAAATATTACCTTTACCAACCAGCCTGATTCCTGGTCCATTGTGACCTGGGGGTATTTTGAGAAGGGGTGTGATATGAGTGGTATCTCACTCAGAATATTGAACCTATAGACACAATAAAATAAGTATTTCATGTGTGCACTGCATACTAGGCTGAGACCAGGGTGTATTGCCTGATTGAAATCCTTAAGTGTTTTCTGCCCTAAGCTCCCCCTTCACATCTTCAAACGGGGCCTGTTCTAGCAGACCCCACTGCCAAGTTGCATCTTGCTTGGTGAGACTTCTCAAGGGCTTCGACCTGGAGGCTAGGTTCCTGATGATACTGCCACATTATGTGACCATCCCCAGGAAGCGTCAGACTTCAGTTGCATTCTCTGGGGGCCTTGCCTCCACAGTGTCCTTGATGTTCCGGGGGTCGGGTGATACACCCACTTCCTTGAACACAAATCTGAAAAACTCGGAGGAATTCACATTTTTCGTTGTGCAAGGTCAGCCCCAATGCCTGCAGCCATTCCAGAGTCTTTAGCAGCCTTTCCATGTGTTCCGCCTTTGTCTTTGCAAACACCAGGATGTCAGCACTGATGTTGAGGACACCCTCTAGATCCGCCAGGGCCCCACGGATGATGTTTTGGAGCACCTCTGCCACCGATTACACCCCAAAGCTTAGCTGCTTGTATCTGTACAGGGCCCAGTGCGTGGTAAAGGTAGTAATTTATCTTGAGTCTGGGTGCAACACCACCTGATAATAGCCATCTCGCAGGTCAAGCTCTGAAAAGAAATGAACTCCTTGCAGTTCCGCGATGATGTTGATCGTAGCCATGAGGTGTCTCTATCACTTGATGGCTTTGTTCGGGAGCCTCATATCCACACAGATCCACAGAGTCTGGTTACTTTGGCTTCCGTGCAATGTCTATGGGCGAGACCCACAGGGTAGGTCCATCCACCTTCTCGATGATGTCCATCACCACCAAACTGTCCAATTTTTTGTCCACCAGGTCCCACAAATGGAATGGGACTCTTCGGTGCTTGAGTGCAATTGGTTGTATGGAGTCCTCGATATGCAGCCTCATGGGTTCTCTGGCTTTGCAGCCTATTACTTCATCGAGCTGGCTGTATTTTGCGAGAAGTCCCTGCACATTTTCCACATAAACTGCATAGGTGAAGCTTACGATGCCTAATGGTTCTGCACAGCTCAGGAGAGTGTTGCTGTTTTCTCTCGTCACAAACAATCAAGCTGTGATGGATGACCCTCCATGTTCAACTTTTGCCGCAAATACTCCTGCCAATGGAATGGGCGGCTCGCCGCCAAAGGTGAATATCCGCGGCCCTCGGCTTCTGCAATGTGGAGGGCGCCACCATGGCTTCATAGTGCACCATTGCCATTATGGTGACTGGCACCCCTGTGTCCACCAGTACTGGTACCGTCGACTCATTTACCTTCACGAGACACTGTGGCTGCCTCCTGGTGGTGGCACGTAGGATATGAAGAACATGTTCTCATCCTCTTCCTCCTCTTTGTGAGTGATGCCATCTTCCCCATGATCTGCTTGGAAGCCTGCCCTTACTGGCCCCCTCTGCACCACAACAGGCAATCGTGCCCTGCACATCTGGGCATAATCGTCAAGCGTCCCACAGCATCCACACGCCTTCCCCTGCGCAGCGCATTCCGCGGAGTGCAGAAGATCATACCCGCACTTGAGTCAGGACTCTAGGGATCTGGCTCCTCTGTCACGCTGGCCACCACTTGGTCGCCGGGCCCCTCTCCATCAACATGACCTCGGCCCATGGCACACATCTCCTCAGTCTTCCCTGGCCGAATTGCTGCATCCATTTTTGACACCCGCACCTCAGACACTTCATGGCACCACCTAGCTCAATTATGCAGGGCAGCGTGACTCCCGGTTCCCGCAGCACCTGCCTTCTCAGCTTTGCAGACGAACAGCTCTGTATGAGCTGGTTCCTGACCATGGTCTGGGGGTTTTTCCCAGGCACACGACATTGATATCCGGCGCAGACGTCTATAGAACATGTCCAGAGACTCATCGTCTTTCTGTCTGATGCTACACATGACGAAATGCTCATAGTCTGCGTTGGCTAATGACATGAAATGCTCTGGCAGCGCATTTTTGGCTGCTGTGTATGATGCATCCACTGGATGTAATGACTGGAAAACTTCATGCTCTGCTGCTACTGCCGAATTTAAAAGCATGGGCACTTTGCTATCCTCATCGGTCTCACCCATGGCCCGGAAGTAGATGTCCAGTTGATCTATCCAGAGCCTCCACCTCGGTCCAAGGCTCGCCGGAGACCCAGGAATATCAAACTCGGGCATTGGTGTAAGCGCTCCTTGCCATCTCGGCGCACACACCCACTGGGGCCGCTGGTCCTGCCGGCGCCTGGTCTCCTGCACCATCTTCCTGGTCACCCATGGTGGTGAGCACATGAGCACCCCCCTTGGAAACTGGGGCCGCAACTCGCAATGGCCCTCGTCCAGGCAGAATGCCCCAATAGAAATTGAGCGTGCCAATGTTAGCCAACACTCCACCACCGGGCTAGCTCTAGTGATTACCCCTCCAACAAGTCCACACAGCCAGAAGATGTATTTTCTAGTGCACAGTCCAGAATGTCGTTAAATTGAGCATGCAAATAATTGCCACCATTCCACCCTCGGGCTTGCTGTAGTGATTGCCCCTCCACTAATGTCCAAAAAGCCTGGAATATGGAATAACCTCCATAGCACACAGACCAGAGGTCCCAAAAATTGAGTTGAGTGAGACAAAGGGGAAGAATGAAAAAAAATCATAGGCCTCCCCTTCTCACCTCAAACTCTATGTGAGTGTTCAAAAGCACTCCAAACATGCTTTACGGCAACAGAATGTTGCCCCCTGTAAAAGGGGCCCAAGAATTCACGTGGGAGGCGTACGAGCACTCCCAACAGGAACTGCAACCCTAATCACAACGTGTAAACAAAATGGTGGCCGCCGCATCAACCTCGCTGACTCTGCGGCATGGAAATTCAGAGAAAAATGCCCCCAAAGATCCCACCTCCTTGGCCCTGCGGGTCCTTGTCGGAATAACCATGCAGCCTCATCACCACTGTTACAAGTCGCTGGTGTGCCCCTGCGGCCCCCTAACCCCCATCAGTGTACAAAGCACACGAGACATGATGCTCTCTGTCCGGGCTCCACGGTCGCACTACAATCCGTGACATGCCCCGTTTATTACGTGCACACTCCGCCGAGTGTGTGCCCTTAAAGGGGCTGGCATCACAATAATGTGACACAGTAGTCTCATGGCGCTGCCTCATCTAATTACGATGTAAAAAAGGTCTCCTGCTCCATATGTTGTGGATCGAACAGTGCTCATTGAAAGTATTAGAGTTTATGAATAAAATAGCCTCGACCCCTTACCTGTGATAATAGTGCATACATTATCCATCCTTGTGGTGCTCCATGAAAGCCATACTAGAAAATACAAAGGAGGCTTTTAAATCAGCAAGTTAGCTTTTAACGTGCTCGTGAAACACTAGGCTTCGAGTAAAACCACCTTTGATCTGCCTACTGCCCTCCACACAGAACACCAACGCTGTAATGACGTTTGAAATGCCTTTGTGAAGGCAGTCGTCTCTGTCTCTGAAAGAGATCCCTCTTTGCTCCAGCTCAGCGTTGAAACTGCAACACGTGACATGTCACAGTTCTCCCGATTGGGCGAAAATAAGTTAAGCAACCCACTATTGGATTACATCACTGTAGTAGTACAGAATTGTACACTGTGTGCGTTAGCAATTGTATGGCACAGCATTTCCAGTTGTCATGCCAGCGACAAAGACTACTTCTTGGGGCCCCTTTCTTCTATAGAAATGTTTTGGTGAAATTTGGTGGTTTACACCAGCAAAAACCAACAAAACAAAAAATGTGGATCCTTGTGAATTGTTATCTAATTGTCTCCTCAAAAAAATAGTATTTCCTTGTTGGTAGTCGGCGTACAAGAAAAATAAACGTTTTCAAAGTGAATAGTTAGTGCTGATACAGCCTTCACTGCATGCTTACAACAACACATATTATAACTGAACAGGCTGTGAGGATATTGTTATAGTTAAATGTACATAGTTCGTATTGTCATAAACACGTGTACATAGTTCCTGTTATCATAAGCAAGTGCAATGTAACTATGACAACATCTTTGTGTATGGCTCCAGAATGTTGATGAGGTCATACACGAAGATGTTGCTGTAAAGGAAGTTGGCCTCCTGGGGACTCCTCCAATAAAACCAATCTATGTTCATTAAAAGCTAAATGTGTTTTATATATTACATATAAAACACAACACAGGCTTGTGCTGGATCCACAGACCAATTTAAATGTGCCTGCAGATGTTGCTGAGTTCCAAACACAAGTTTTCTGAAGTTTTTTTTACAATGCGCAAAGAAAGGTACCCACATCCGCACATCTTAGTTAAAATAAATGTACACTATGTGCAGCTTGCCTGGGCCTCCAACTGCTACCTCTGCCAACTATAAATTGTGTTTTTAATATGATCTTTTTTAATGTAAATGTTCCTTATTCTTATATTCTAAATTGAAAGTTGTTTTAAATAAACAATGGGCTGAGCACAACATTCTGTTTACAGTCTTTGTCCATACTGTCCCATATTTTATTATATACAAATTATGCCATCATTGTTATTCATGAAAGTCTTCTACCTGATCATATTAAACCTGAATGGATCCGATTTACAAAAGCGTATTGCAATGGTGCAATCCCATTGAAAAACGCTTTGTAAATCGGTCCCTATGTGTCCCATTTGTCCCGTATGTGTTATGCTGTAAAAGAATAGTTGAGGCCTGATTCTGAGCTTGCGCTAAATATAGCGTGGAAGGCCGCCATTCTCCCCTCCATTTTCCAGCACCATAATTCTAAAATGGGTGGAAATAGTGGAGGATAAATGTAATGCTTTCCAGCAGCAAAAGCTGATAAAAATCTCTTTGTGGGGGAAACGTGCTCCAGTGACATTGTGAGCCTTTCTTAAAACTGACACTTTTCTAATTTAAGAACGTTTTCTTAAACTTTAATTAAACTATAAAAGTGGCGCTGCAGTCTAAGAAATGCTGAATTTGTAATGGGGGAAAAAGTGTGCAGTTAAGTTTAACGGCACCTCCCAGGGTATCGTTAATGAACGCCTCTTTAGGCTGGTGCAGAAAGGATGTTCTGGCTTTAGACTACAATCCCTGCCAGACACTCGCACATGAAGTGGTTGGCAAGGATGTTGCTATACCATACATCACAGCTTTCCAGGAGTGGCAGACTTGATTTATTACAGCCACTCTCGGGTTAGAATCCTTTGCATCATGGTAAAGTGTTTTTCTGAGACATGGCACTTATATAACATGCACCTCAGCATCAGCCCCTCAAGGCCCAATTGTAAATTGTATGCAAAAACAAGAAAGTGTTCATCCATGAAGGATGACCACTTTTTTTAAACGCACCTTATTCTGATAAAGTGCTAATGTGGCGCTCTAGCATCAAAGCCATGGCGTTGGCATGCGCCTGATTTACTGCTTGCCAACAGCCTTACCATCCATGAGAAATGCAGGACTGCACTGCAAGGGGATTCTGCTCTCAAGAGCACAGCTTTATCACGTCAGTAAGACTTGTTAAAATACACCAGTGAGATGCCATTAAACCATGTATCACACTTTTTCCTTCATAAAAATGCCATTTCTGAGACTGCAGCACCACTTTTCTAGTTTAATGAAAGCTTACGAAGACTGTGACCACTGCCCACTCGTCCCAGTAGACTAGGAACGCTCTGCTGCACCTATCCTCTTTGGCCTATATGCTGCCTTTGATATTATCGACCATGCCATCTTCACGGACAGACTCGACTCGCTAGGCATCAGGGATTCTGCTCTAAGATGGATCTTCTCATTCCTCTCCATCCGCTCTCAAATCTTAGGAGACTTCAAAATCTGGTCTGGCGTTCCCTCCAACCTGTCCACTCATCGATAACATGCAAGCTCTCAACATGACCCAACTCAACCCACTCACATAGCAGGACACACCCTTGATGCTTTATTCAGCTCAACCGACTTGATCTCCTCCCTGCCTGCCTGTACTCTAATTTGGACCGATCATTCCGCCATCTTCTCTCTCTTGACATTCCCCTCATGACCGCACCCCTCACCAGCCCCACCTGTCCCAACTCTCCCTCCCATGTACCTCTCTGGAATAGGTCATTATAAATCCTGACCTGGCAGATTCCATTATATGCTCCCTCCCAGCCCTCCCTACCTCTATTGACCTTTTTGACCAATGGCTCTCCAATGCCCTCATCTCCGAAATCGACAAAATCAGCCTCACAGAGATTAGACCCTTATCCCAAGTGGTACTCAAATCCCTTAAAAGTCTCAAGCATCGCCTGGAGCACACGTGGAGGGCCAACCCCACACATCAAAACAGAGCCACTTATGTCAGACAGACCAGGGCCTACGGGATTGGAATTAGGAAAGCCAAAAGATCCTTCTATGGAAACCAAATGTCCATCTCCCTTAACCCTAGCAGGGAACTCCACAAGATCATTGCATGATTCAAGTCTCTGAAACTCCCTTCCACAGAACATCTGCCGCAATGAGAACTACAACTCCTTCAGAAAGGCTCTCAAAACCTGGTTATTCCCTCCAGCAACTTGAATATCCTTCCTCTGTGACACTTACCTCATGATGCTTCGGCAGGATATTCTACAGAGCAAGGTAAAGTATAATTCTCGTAACAGACTGGATGAATCAGATCACCCAGCTACACCGAAGGCAATGCTCCAACTTAGCCTCAAGCATAGATTATCACCATTTCGGCGCAGCCACCCACTCGTACACTTTCGCCTCCATACACCAGACTAATACATGAAGCACAACATCTCTGCCATCAGAATGAAGCTACGACCTATGACAAAAATTGTCTAGTTGGACACAAGTCTCTTACACTCAAGCACTCTCCTGTTCACCTCTCAGCACCCATCCACATGCCTGACCATCATGGGTAGCTTACTGGGGCATGGCCAGCACACCCAACTCCCTATCTCGGCCTAATGCACAAACGCATTCTATTCCTTTGGACACTTTCCTATCCATTGAACTCCGGTCCCCCAAGGCTGTTCACCCCACAAGCACATTGAGGCCGTACTAATGGGATAAAGGCAATATATAAATTACCTACAGTACTACTACTATTATTTCACGTTTTACTACAATTCTTAGAAGCAGGACACATAGGTCATGACACACTTCTTATAAATGCAATAATGTTGTATTTTGTATTGTGAAAGGACTGGAGGGAACAGGGGTCATGAGAACGTGTGGGGCAAATATGATAAATGTTTCTTTTTATCTGAACTAAGTGTGTCGCTCAGTGTGTTAAAGGCTTAAGTGTGACATGCCTACCTGCACCCTTCTTCCTTTTTGAGATTGATAAATTGAGTACCATTGAATGTGGTATTATTTCCACCGTTGTTACAGCGCTTAGAAGTGGGAGAGTTCAAGGATGAAATACATAAACATGTGATAGAATAATATGTTCTTGCATCATAAGGGAAATTCTAGACCAAGTAGCATTAAAATTGAGTATTTTGGCATGCCCAAAATGATGGGCCATAGAAAGATGAACAGTCAAGTTGATTGTATATAAGCTCTTGAATTGGAACATAGTCTGCCGGCCCTCGATAAACAAACCCTACTCTCTACCTATATCCTTGCGAATAAAGCACATTAGCTACTGAAAGAAAGCCAAAACCTATGTGACATGAGGAAGGTTCTTGCAGGGGAAATTGTGGTGCGAATGTCAAACTGCAGCCTGTATTAAATGCAGTGTGCACCCATTTTACCTGACTAGAATCTGTAGCAAACAGTTTCTGTGTGCCGCTCGAACCCAATATCAGGCCCCCTCTTGCCCAGTGCAGGGAAGGGTATAGGGGGTGAGGGCAGGCTTTATGCAAAGGGTCGGCCTGGCCCTTCCTAGAGACTCCACTTCACCAGCAACAGCCACTATTGTACTCCAAAAACTAGAAATTCTTCCAAAAACCAGTTATGCTCAGTCACCAACCAATCAGACAAGTGAGGTTACTTACATGGTGATAATGAGCCATGACTCTAACCCAAAGGAATCCGTGGGATTTTGGGTCCGTGCATCATGAATTTCCAGATTCTTTAAATAAGAGTCTGAAGATTATAAACATTGAATAATAAGGTGATTCAGAATCAGGCCTGGCATTGGGGATTTTCACGCTATCCAGTTACAAAGGGACTCTACTCTTTGTGCCTCCCCCTACCCCCTTTGACAAGGAAGCTTAACAGCCTTTCTTAAGTAGTCATTTATAATTGTTCTTTTTGGGAGTTAAAGCTTCCCTGCTTGCTGTCTTTTTTTTGTTTTGCTATGCAGAGTCCAGTAAACCTGTCCTATGATAATCTGTAGTTTTAACATCATCTTTATTGCTACATCCAGGGTTTGTCACAGGATGAGGTCACAGGGTGGAGTGGAAGGTATGTATATATGCCCAAAAGAATCATTAGTCCCCACAAATTGAAGGCTGGTGCACTTTAATTGTGCACTGTTGGCCAAAAACAGACCTTTCCCAAAACCGTTCAATAATCAGACATGTTTCACCCTTCTTTTACCTGCTTGGAGTGGGGTATCCAATATGCTGTGAAATTAATAAAGTTCAACAGTAGAAGTCATCAAGCTATCCAACCTTAAAGCTAACACCAGGGAAACGTATTCCCCTATTGTAATCTATGCACCCCACAGCTGCCTCCCCTCGCAGAAGCCCTTGCCTAGGTTGCACTGAATTCCCTCTTGCCATTCCTTATGATACATTTTGTGTTCAGATATGTGCTCCTGGAATTTAAAAAAAAACCTCGACCCTTTTGCATTTTAAATCCTAATAGTACACCAGATCTATGCATTTTTATTATGAACATGTACAGGCCGATTTTTACAGTTGTAGGTAAGAGGGCCCCCAACTGACCATCGTCTTTTGGATGCCCCACTCCTCCTACCCCGGCAAAACACTCAAGACTGCTTTAAAAAAAAAACGGACAGGCACTGCAAGTGCAAAGTCTGCTGGTAAGGCTTGATTAAAACGAGCTCAAAGAGTTCCAATGAGGGGGAGTTTTGGGCAGGCAGAGGCAGGAATGGGTGGGAATGGCCATAGGGATTAGCATGGGCTTATAGCCAAACACTTACTGTTGTGTGTCCCTACTCGGATGACATTCCTCTGTGTCACTCCTCATTTGCCATTCCTCCATATCTGTACTCTATTGCAATAGTTTAGGCTTAAAGGTGTCGAAGCAACACCTAATAGCCCAAACTAAAAACGGCCCAACATCAAGCCAGCATCCTCCCATTTTGGATGAATATTCAAGACCTGCAAGGAAGCCCAATTTTTTGCCATTGCCCACCCGCTCAAACCCTTATATGCCCTTTCCCAGCCCCTCTAAAAAATTTGATGAGCACATTCGATGGAATGTGCACTTTGAAAAACCTGGGGATGAAAAGGCAGGCAATGAAAGGATGTCATACCGTGCAGGAGCTACAATATAGTCAAAGGCCTGATGTCCCAAAATGGTATCACGCCAGCTAGTCAACAGGAAAACCACTCTTCAAAGAATGAAAACCGACACAAACACCAAAGTGCCGGATGACACCCAAGGCTCTTTTGTTGATAAAGTATTCTTTGTGTACGAGATCCAACATGTGATGGTAACACGCTCCCATCCCGTGCCAAGGAGTATTCGTCCCATCTAGCACCTATGCTTCGACCGGCATATCAGAAAGGGTATTTGTTGTTGAGGTAGGCTCAGACATACATATGAGCTGTATAGCTTCTGAAGCGCTGGACCTCATCCACTTCAGCTTTCAGCTGCATTCATCAAACCTAGAAGATCTTCTCGACGAGTTTAAATCACTGTTAGGCATAGGCTGACTAAAAAGTAAATCTGTCAAGCTTCGTGCCAACTCCTCTGTTTTGACCCATCTGTCTATAGCATTGATGTATTCCATTTCAGATGCACCAGAAAGTCAAAAAAGAACTTGGCAATCTGGATGCAGCGAGTAACATCGAAGTCTCCAGCCCCACACTTGGGGTCTCTCCAATTGTGGTTGCTTGAAAGGTCAATGCATCTCCCCAACAAAGCCATCATAGGGAAACTTCACATTGCCACCATTATTGATGACATTATTGCAGACCTAACAAGAGTGTAGGTGCCCCTCTACTGAAAATAGACATTGTTCAAATAATGTGTTCCATGGAATTTCTTCCACTCGAGGGTCTACAGCCACGTTTTAGCACAATGACCCTTCGCATAGGAGAAATATCCATTTGCATGGCGGTCTGGTCCCACCCACAAACACTGGAATGCTAGGCAATTCTCCTCTGAACAAGAGTACCATCAACAACACCAGACACATGTTTCTGCCTTGTTGAGCCTCCTCGTTGAGGTAAAGCTGAGCCTCGTTAAGATACAGTGATCAAGACTTCCACATCTGGATTACACTGGGTTACGTAGGGGGAAACCCCAAGTCCCTAAATATTTGCAAGAAGGTCTGGGAGCCCCTTTACAGAGAACAAACACAGCCAAATAACCTGTTCTTTGCTACCCACTCAGGAGGGTCTACAACCACGTTTTAGCTCATTGTACCTTCCTATAGAACAGATTATTTAGCCGTGTTCTTTCTCGGTAGAGGGGCATCCAGATCTTCTTGAGAATCCTAGCAGACCTGCTTGGATCAAAGTTTTTCTCAAAGTGGGATCTCGAATCTGGGTACCACCAACTTCATTTAGAGAAAAGCTCCAGAGCCCTCACATCTGCACCAACCATGTCGGACTCCTGTTACGATAGAATTAATACAGACATCTCATTCAATGGCAATGTACAGCACACTTGCTGGCCTAAATGTAGTCTTCAGTGTCCGTGATCACGTTCGAGTTTATTCTGATACATAGAATGAACACCTGCATGTTGAACATATAATATAAGAATTCTTCCCCTCCCAACACCTTGAGATATGTGCATATACCAATCAACACTCACTCTTTGGTTACATCTTCAACAGCGATGGAGCCAAACCTGAAACAAATCTTCTTGATGGGCCAGTCACTATCCGAATTGCACAGCTTCCTTGGAATGGCAAACGCCTTTAGAGGATTCATCCCAAAGCTTACCACCATTACGGAAGCCCTCAGAGACCTTTCCAAAGCCAGCCTGGCATGGGAATGGGCAGAACACCATCCAACATCGTTTCCAGACACTCTTATTTCTGATACAACTATGATGTACTTCGACATATAAAAGAAGATGGAGCTGCTGGTGAATGCCAGCTCATATGCCCAAATTGAAATGGAATCTATTGCCGTTCTATGCGGTATGAAGCAATTCAACCTTTACATGCGTGCCTTTCAAAGTATTCACTGACCACAAGCCACTGCTTCCCATCCTGCATGGGCAGCCCCAATGCCACAGCCCCCAACTGAAAAGTGTCTGCTTCTACTGCAACAGTATGACTTTACCCTGGTGTTTCAGTATACAATGGACAACATAGCCAACCTCCTGTCCTGACACCCTGGAGACACTTCAGCTTGGGAAACGTATGAAGCACTACATATGGAGTTGCATGTACACGTGATGGTGGAATTGGCACCCCCCCCCCAAAAGCAGTACAAAGGCAAGAAAACATAAACAGGTGAATGCCTCCAAGACACCCTAAAATCAACTAAGTCACAAATGTATTCTGGCATGGCCCACACTTGGGCTATGACCCTTAGCAGACTATAGCATGGTTAATTCCCTTCTGAATGCAAGAGAAATAGTTTGAAGCAGATATTACAAGGTTGTCAATGCGGTACAAAAGTGGAGGCAATTCCGTTACCTCCATTTTTTGGCAACCACAAGTTTGGCAGAATTTCCACCGGCAGAATTACTGAGTGGTAATTCCACTGATTTTTGGAGGTGAAGTGGAGCAGCGAAGTATATCCTCCACTTTACCTCCAAAAAACGGTGGAAATATTACTCTATAATTCCGCTGGTGGTAATTCCGGCAAAATGTATACCCCCTACCACACTTGTAATCCTGTGGTAAACCCACAGGACCAAGTGGCAGTAACAGTAATTCTGTTTGGTTGTATTCGGGCAGATCTACCCCTTTCTAAATGTCCTCTCTCCTGCCTTTACACCGCTCACAAGTCTCATTGATCTGAAATCTTACCCCTGGATCCAGGTACCTAGTTCGCAAGAAGGCTTATTCTCATTGCGCCTTCTCTGGCTCTTATTTCTGGTCTTTTATTTGGTCTTTTCACATTAGTCCAGGTGCTGGGCCAGAAGCCCCCCAGGAAATGGTGTGCAAGTGTTATCCCTTGCCAATACAAGGAATGAGTGACATTCCTCAACCTCTCTCTGTCTGATCCCTCTACTCCACTGCTACTTTATCTGCTCCTTCCCTACTCTCTTCCTCTTCCAATGCTAACGTTCTCATCACATCCCTGTCTCTTTCAGCCTGCTCCTTAACACTTTCTACCACTCCAGCCATCTCCTCATGTCTCTGCTGTCTCCCTCTGCTCCTTATTCTCTCCTGCCTCCAGCTCTAACTTCTACATCACCATCCTTCTTCCCTCCTCCTTTTTGATCCTTCAGTCCTGCAGCACTAAACTTTGTTGCCCTCCTTCCAGCTTCTTGATCTTTCCCTTCTACAACTCCAGCCTTTCCCTCATGTTTTTCTTCCCTCCTCTTTCTTCAATCACTTTGCACAACTTCACTCTTCCAGCCTCCGTACAAACTCCCTCACTGTGGTGCTGTCTGTCCCCTTTTTATACCCAGTCCTGTTAGGGTTTTGTGGCTTTAATGGATGGTTTCACCACAGATCCCTGGGCCCTGTCGGTGGAGGGAGCATTGGATTGGTTTGCAAGGATTGTACCCACACTCTGAACATGTGTGACAAATGTTTTTTTAGATTACTCCCCATGTACCCAGGACGCCATGCACTGAGATGGTAAGTAGGAGAGCTGCCGTCTTGGAGTCACAGGGCCCCATCATGGCAGTAACCAAACTGTCATGTCTTCCTCATGCTTGCCTGTGTGCTGCTGGGTTCCAGTGCAGTTTCTTCTGGTCTCCTTGTACATGAGTGGCTTCCTTCCTGGTGCAGAGAAAAACTTGCGCGAGCACGATCACATTCATGGTTCTGCTTGTAAACTGTGTGCTCATGTGACGGTTCCACACATCAATCTACAGTGTGTTCTGCTTTCAGCCCAAGCTTGCAGACTGCTCTTGTCATCTATAATTTTGTAAGTCTAGATTTCCTGCATTAAACCTCTCAGAGTGACTTTTATGGGTTGCGTGAGAACGCTGGGTATGGGTGAGAAGCTCTGGCATATCCCCTATATGCAGAGGCATAGCCAAGAATGTGTAGCAAGTGGGGCCTGACGCTAATGTACTTGGGCCCACTGCACTGACATGAACATCTGTAAATGCCCACACAGTGCTGTTGATAAAGATTTTGGGTGGTCCTTGCCCGCTCAGGCTCTACCCTGTCTACGCTTCTGCCTATGTGTCACCACCAGGGTCAGCCTCGCCGAGTGGGTGAAGATTCACTGGCCCCCAGAGTCTCTCGCTTCCCTTTCCCCAGCTCCTGACACATGACTTTGTCACAGTGTACATTCTTTTATATTTCTTTTAAGTTGTATATATTATCAGCAGGATGCACATTGTACATTAGGATTAAGATCAGGTAGGTGATTCGTGTTCTAATATTAGCTATTTGATATCCATACTTCAATATGCTTATGCAATTCATTTTGTACAGTGTGGTAGTAATTGGCGTCCTCTTCTCTGTTTCTTCTGGTGTTACTTGCTCAAAGGAAGGTTGCCATTTCATTATCTGAATTTAAACCCGTGACTGTTGTATTCAATCTTCGCGGCACGCACAGATGCCATAAACTGTGTCCAGTTCACCTGCTAGTATAGTCGGCTCCAGCTCCAGCGTGACACTGCCTGACTTGCATTTGTTGTTCTGCACTGTTCATACCAGCACCCAACTTTTTAACTCAACAACCTCCCGGCGTTAATGCCATCAGACGGCATATTGTGTCACTACTATATACCCTGCTGAGTCACAAAAAATTGAACTAAGACTCTACCAACCGTATTACAGCTTGCACTGATTCAGGACTATCTACTTACTGAAACTGCGCTAAACGTTAACATATGTTGTAATTTACCCCTGCCGATTTCGGGGCTTGTATTATACAAAATGCACATATATGCTCCGCCCATGGTATAATGTGCACTCTTTGCTGCTTATATCTGTTTATATCCTGCAACTTGTTATCGTATTGCTCTGCATAACCTAGGAATGCTAACGTTCAGTTCATGCTGGAATCAGTACTTGTGTGATCTTTACAGAAACTGCCGGAAAAGATAACGGTTTGCATTTAGTGCGTACATACGCAGCCCATGTACTATTGCATTTTAGCATCCTGTATTCACAATTGTTTTCGTGGTCCTGTAAAACAAGCAGTATTATTTTACCCTACCACTAATTGTGCCCTCGTCTAACATATGCCACAACCAGCACATTGTATGTTTATCAGGATTAACTGCTTTGCCCTGCTGTGTCCGCTGCTACATAAACACTATCTAAAGGCTGTCCACAGATCTAGGACGTACGATTCTGTGATCCGCATACTGCCAGCCAAGTATTTACCTCATTGCAAGTAAGATGTTAGTGACATTACCATTGGTGCCATGATTTAATACTGTATACCAATCACGTGTATTGCAATATGGTGATCTCGTCGTATATCTGACATTGGATGCGTATGTTCATTGGGATATTTGCTACTGTAGGCTGCTGTATATTTGCCACATTGCATGCCGTCGGATATCTGTAATGCAGTAGACTCTAAGGTACACCCTCGATGCTCGCAACTTGCGGACTTGTTTTGACACCCAAACCCCCCTGTGCACTGCATAAGTAATGATGATTCGGTCCTAATGTTGAGTTCATGTAATTTGTGCAAAACTATTGCCCTGCACTAACGGGGACCTTTCTGAAATCCCGTTCATAGATCACATTATCTCTAGCACCTATACTGTGTAGCTTGATGCAACCTAGGAAGAACTAGTGCTCACTCCCATTAGCCTAAAACAAATAGAACCCTACATGGTTCTAATCCTAACCCAACCAATCTATCAATTGGCAGGATACTGCTGTGCAGCACAAAATCCTTTCTTTGGAAATACTACACAGAAACTGACTCGAAGTGCACTATGTACGCTTATACTGTCCTACATCCATTCTTATTGTGTGTCCTACTGGCATTAGGTCAATTGACTAGTATTACAGGACACTTTACCATAATCGCACCTTACCTTACTATGACAAGTAATATGGCAACCACAATGGGTGCTATACTCGCACCCCTTTGCCCCAGCTGAATTTGAACTCTCAGCTTGATACACCCAACAGAGATCCCATAGGGATGCAACATCCCAATTTGACCACTACGATTCTTGTAACCTGGACCAACGACCGCCCTTTAGTTATAATCTCATCCAGGGTTTACCTAAAACGAACCTACCATAACACACAGCATCATAAACATCAGGCTTCTCTCCAGATTGACTTTACAAACCACCTGCCAGTACCAAGACTAATATAGGCCTTATAGGATAGAATGCCTACCCAACAAACAAAATGCTAAATCTAAAAGTAATACCCCTACTACTTCCCTTACACCTAAGACCAACGGTCTCACCTCTAAAAAAAACAACCTCAGAGTAAACCCCCTACTGTGATACCTGACGAAGAAGCAAGCAAGTGCATATCACCAAACCCGCTGCTAAGCAACCTTATCCCAGACCTCAAGGGCACCTTAATAAACACCAGATCCCTAGTGGCTCACGCCTTTGAGATAGCTGACTTAATTCGGGCAGAAGACTATGGGGGTCATTACAAGTTTGGAGGTAGCCAATGCTGCTATTTGCGGCATGGCTACCCTCATACCGCATACTGGATCTGGGTTTCCTGAATGGGGAAATACCGGGCCATTCCAACCTTGGAGGCCCAGTATTTCCCCATTCAGGGAACACATCCCCATTCGGGCGCCCATAGGGCTCAATGGGAATGGGGACCATGCTAACAACGGGCCCGTTAATAACGGGCCCGTTGTTAGCATTTTGGTCCTTTAGCGGATCCCGCTAAGGGCGCCTGGTAAAACCAGGCGCCCTTAGCGGGACCCTCTAAAGGACCTGGTAATGCCGTAGTAAGGGGTTGACGGCTCCGGTACCTTTACCAGTGCCGTTAACCGCTTACTGCCAACCTCGTAATGACCCTCTGACTTTCTAGCCATAACAGAATCATGGCTACATGCAGCAGCAGGCCCTGCCCTCATGCTCGCAGGACCTGATAATTATACCATTCTCAGAGCAGACAGGGTCGATGGGCGTGGAGGAGGCATAGCTCTCGTAGCTAAACGTAACCTAGACATGAGATTAGCCCCTTAACCTGACTTCAAATCCTGTGATTCCCTCACTGCTAAATTACCCATCTCTGACTCCCAAATGCTCCCCATTCATCTTATCTACAGACCTCCAGGCCCCATCGGTGCATTCGATGACATGTCTACTATCCTCTCTGACAATCTAAAAAATACCTCTCAAGTACTCTTGCTAGGGGATCTCAAATTGGGATTCAATGACCCCCAAAGACCAGCAAGCTACAGCAATCGCCAATGTACTTACTGAACTTGGCCTCATCCAAAGAGTAACTCTAACCACACATGACAAAGGGAGAACGCTTGATTGGGTGGCAGATTTTAACTGCAATACCTCAATCACTGCCATAACTCCACAGCTATGGACGGACCACCACCTTCTATCATTCACACCAACAGCTAAAATTCTCACATCTAAAAATAGCCTAGTAGCTCCTCCCATCCTAACCATGAATAAAAAGAAAATTATGGCAGATAAGCTTTTACCTCTAATATTACCGACCCTTAACTCATTGCCAGATACCAATGATCCCACTACCTTAGTAGACGAATATAGTAAAACCATGACCAAAGCTTTAGACACAATTGCCCCTCAAAAAATGAGGAAAAGTAAACCCAGAGTTCACCTTAACTCTTGATTCACTCCGCACCTTAAAACTCTGAGCTGAAAAAAGAAAATGTGAAGTCACTTGGAGACACTTACCCTCTGATGAAAACAGATCTAACCTTATCAACATCTCGGCCCTTTATAAGAAAGAAATTCTACTTACCAAACAGGAAACGTATAACAGGATTCCTCAAGCAAACTCAAGCAAAAAGGAACTCTTTGTAATCTTAAGAGCTTGAAGCCCCGGTTCCTGTGTCGGACAACTGCGTGAAGGACAAACTCTGGTGTTCTAATATACAGAAGTCCCTAACCAACAAAGTCACCCTTCTTCAGTCTAAGGTTGCCGACAAAAAAGCTAACTTACTTAATATTGACATACCAGCTAGTACGTCCACGCTTGCCCATAAACCATTACAACGCTTTAGCTTTGCAAGAGTCTCAATTCTTGAGGTTGAAAAAATCATCCTCTCCCTCAAACCCTCAAACTGTCGGCGAGATAAGTGCCCAGCCCAAATTATTAAAGATGCTGCGAGAGACCTCGCAACCTTCATAACTAAGTTAATTAATGCCTCTTTCTCAACTGGCACTATCCCTAACAATCTGAAGTAGTCCTGGGTCCTTCCACGCCTCAAAAAATAATCTTTAGATCCATCGATACCCACCAACTACAGGCCTATCACGACAGTACCATTCTTACTTAAAATCTTAGACAGGATGTCCTATCTCCAGATACAGGAGTACTTGGAGTACAATCAGCTCCTAGGAGTCCGCCAATCTGGCTTCAGGCCACAACACGACACTGAAACTGCGCTGATTGATCTCATAGCCCAGATTAATGAATTTAAGGACAGAGGGAACTCAGCTTTGCTACTTCTATTGGATCTTTCGGCTGCTTTCGACTTGGTGGACCACAAGGTTCTATGCAATCACCTTGACTCAGCAGCTTACTTTTCACAGGAGGCCATAGCGTGGATTCAGTCCTTTCTGAGCAACAGGACTACAAGAGTCTTCTCACCATCAGCGGCAGCAGACCCTATTCAAATTACATGTGGTGTGCCACAGGGCTCCTGTGTCTCAGCCACAATGTACAATATATTTACTAAGCCCCTTTTCGATGATCCGGACCATCTTGGTGACACCTACACTAACTATGTAGATACCCAGATTCTCATACCGCTTACCGGAGATTATGACAAGGATTTGGCCTTGGTAAATAAAATCGATCTCATCATCCAGGCATGGATGGCTGTCCACGGTCTATGCCTGAATGATGACAAAACTGAGCTCATCATTTTGGGAACAACATTCAAACTTAATAAACTTGGCCACAAATACACCTCTTTTAATATTGATGGCAACCTCATTAAAGTTGCAAAAGAGTTAAAAACTCTAGGGTTTTACCTAGACTCCACCCTCACCTTCGCTAAACAGGTCAACTCTATGGCATCTGCCTCTGCATACACATGTACGTTGATCAGAGGCGGTAAACAGTTCCTATTGAAGAATAGTTGTACCATTCTGGCCTGAGCTTTAATCTTGTCCAAATTGGACAACTGCAACTCCCTATACCTGGGCACTAGCAAGTACATTGTTAACAAGCTTCAAATTCTCCAGAATGCGGCACATGGCATTGCTAGAAAAGAGCACATCTCCGAGGCAAGGAGACAGAATAAATGGCTGTCCACTAGTGACAAAATTCTGCTTAAAACTGCCTCGTTAACCTATAAATGCCTAAACAACGCTACACCTCGCTACCTTATGGAGAGAATCAGCAGAAAAACTTCCAGCGTTCCCACCAGAACTGCTAACACAAACTGTCTAGTCGTATCTAGGTTTAAATTGACCAAAGCCGGAGGGAGCAGTTTCCCAGTCAAAGCAGCTCAGTTATGGAACTCTCTCCCCCACTTCCCAAGGGCGGACCAAACCTTTCTGAACTTCAGACATAACATTATGAAATGGCTTAGAAAAAAAGACCACTAATTCGCCTGAGTGACTGACCTACCGTCGCTATTCTCTTCTGCACTTTCTACTTATTTTGTACTGTAAATAGATATTACAAAGTTTATTAAATGTTGAACTTCTACCTTGTAAATTA
The DNA here is from genome assembly GCF_040938575.1 of Ambystoma mexicanum. NCBI lineage: Eukaryota > Metazoa > Chordata > Amphibia > Caudata > Ambystomatidae > Ambystoma > Ambystoma mexicanum. The sequence continues at coordinate 1,026,582,025 of NC_090924.1, forward strand.
TGTAATTATGCACAGATTATTCCTATTGTATGTATATACTTGGCACACAGCCTCCCTACTCCATTCTACCTGCAAACATTGTTTTCCTATTATGTAACTGTGTACCTATAAGCTGAAAGTATTCATGTCTCTTCCTGTTCCTCTGCACCCTGATACCTCCGGGTCTGGCGCGCGTTACAAATAAATAAACAAACAATTGACAAATTACTTCTTGACATGAGCATGCTTCATGAAAGTTTCTAGTAGAATTAATTCCATCTTTGTCAGGTAGGCATTTGACATCCAGGGTTGGATGAGGGACAGAGCTTAAGTCTATGTATGTCGTTGATGCAATTAATCTTTAAGTAAAGCTGCATGTCATCTGCATTTATGTGCTTCTTGATTTTGGCAAAGATGTTGAGAAGGGCTTCCTGGTCAACGGTATTGAGGGTGAATTGTGTAAGGGATGCCTTGATGACATTGAGAAGTGCTTGACCTTTGATCACCTTCACAATGGAGGACGGGAGGGCGTTGTCATTGTAGGTGATGGGTTTGAGGGCTGAGAGCTCATGTTGGTTAGGTCTTCTGAAGTGACTGTCCTGAATTCTGTCCATTTTGATAGCTTGTTTGCTATATGTGTGACACATGTGGTGTGTTTGAAGCTATCAGTATATTGTCTTACCATGTCTATCTTGTTTGTGAAGATGTTGGTACTGGTGTTTAATTTGTCCTTGGATTATAGTCTTTTAGGATCTTGCAGGGGTTTCATGCAGTGTTTCACATCTTGGAAGATTCCTCTTCTCTTAATGGATGCTTGCATGATGGTTGTTGTGTAATAGTTTTCCATACGTGCTGAAGAAAGGGTTCTTGGGTTTATGAGGTCTCCTTGTTGGTGAGATTTTCTCCAAACGTTTCCTGTCTGACGATGGTGCACTTAATCCCAATGAGTCTCTGTGTGTACTAAGGTGTGTGGGGCTTATATTTTCTGAGTTTCAGTATGGTATTGGTGGTCTCAGATGCGGTTGTGTCAGTAAGCTGGGCACCATTCTCTGAGACCAATATGATGAGGTTTTCTTCCAGTGCATCCATAGGGAATTTTAGGCAAGATTGTATGCAGTACCCTGTGGGAAACTGCACCGCCTTGTCCTCTTGGCAATAGTTAACCCAACCCGTGGTATAAGCATGTACTACACAAGTTGGTAGAGTGAATGAGCAGCTAGGCTTGTCTCAAGAGGGGTCAATGTGAGCTGTAGGGTTGTAAAACAGACTTTCACAGCGACAATTATCCAAATAAACTCTTACACTCAAGGTTTCTTGATTAAACTATTATTGAACATTCAGTTTGAATATGCCTTCTTTAGAATGGAGCAAATATATGTAACACAAAAATATACTTCAAAATACACACTGTGTTTCTTTAAATCAGTAGATACCCATTTGGGATGGCACACACACTTCCTACACCCTGAGGTGACTTAAAGAACTAGGACACTGTGGACATTGATTTATTACTGGCACATTTAGAGCAATACTGAGTTTCGTGTCGAAAGGAAAATAGTTAGGGAATAAAACAAAGGTTAACAAATATTCTTAAGCAGGTAAGTACTTTTGAACCCGCCAATGCAAAGTAAATTAACCCTTTCCCAGCTGCACAAGTTATAGAATGTGTGACTTTTGTTAAGGGATAGTTAAAGCACACATTCAGAGGATAGAAGCGTTTTTCAGGCAGCCAAGACAGCCAATGTCAATTGAGCAAACTTTAGGGGAGCTGAAGCACTTCTTGAAAGTAAGTTAAAAAGTCTTGCACAATGTTTTAGAAGTCTTTGTAGAAAATGAAATCACTGTAGGGCCACAAGCTGGGAGGCCTGTGAGGGGCAAAGCTGCAAGCAACTCTGAAAAAGAAACCAAGGAACGTCTCGACTGAGAGCTAGCAAGGCTACACAGCAAGAGGTAGGAACCCCTTAGTTTTACAGTACCTTAGGTCTGAAGAAATTGGTTCCAGCTGGCTTCTGTTCCAGCTGTAGGTCTGCAGATCCTGTTGTTCCTGGGCCTCAGTCGTGGGGACAAGAAGGAGGATGTCTGGGGACTCCAGCACTACGAATTGAAGGTTGGCGGCTGCAATGGGCAAACTTCAGGTCAGCAGCACTTCGCAGTTTCAGCTTCTCACAAATAGCACCACCACGGTTCTCGGGTACCTTATGGACTTTCCTTGCATCTGGAGTCCAGCACTTTGTTGAGGTGGCTCAGGCTTGGTCAGTCCTGCTTCATGGGAGTCCGGAGGATCTTCCTGGAGCTCGTTCCGACTTAAAGACGAAACACTCAATTCTTGTGTTCCTCTCCCTGGCAATCGGTTCCTGCAGCAGTAAAGGAAGTACAGCCAGCTCCGAGAGGATTTCCAGATGAGTACGTTTTGGGGTCGATTGGTCCACCAACCCAAGGGGAGAAGTCTTCCTTTGTAGGGCTTCTCTAGTCTAGGCAAATTCAGAGCTCCAGCACTGCAGCAGGGCTTCACTGTGCAAACCAGCTGTCCAGGAGTTGCAGCAGGCATCTCTTCCAAGTTCTTCTTTGGATTCCTTCATCCAGTGGTCGACTCTGCCTTCCAAGCAAGAAGCTTCGCCTTTTATGCAGGTTTCTCCCATCATTTGCAGCCTGTCAATCACACAGCAGGGTGGCTGTCCTCTGAGGATAGCCAGCCAATCACCTTTTGGGTGCATTCCTGTAACCCAGGGGATTAAGCACAGGGAGTTTCGGGCACCTCCCTCGCTTCCTGCCCTGCCAGACAGGCTGGAGCCAGAGGCGGGCTTCACAAGTGATCCCGCCAAAGACCAAATGAACAAAGGGACCAAACCTGGTTTGGCATGCAGAGTAAATCTCAAGAAGGACCTTTCCAACAAGAAATGGCGAAAAAAGAAGACCGGGGCTATTTTGACAAAATGGGCACCCATTGGTCCTTTACTGCAGCTGCAATTGCAGCCCGCAGTAGAAACACTCAATAGTAGTAAAAAGTAAACCACTGCCACCAGCCATTAATTGTAGAAAGGGTAACATAAAAATGTTTCATGAGAAACTAGACAAAGGGGATACTAAGAAACCCCTCCAACACCCTATTGTAAGATATTGTGTGCTGGGTCTAGAAAGTTACACAATGTAAGTAAGGTCAATTTCAGTTCACTGCTCTTGGAAACAGTAATTATCCAAGAGAAGGTGTTTAAACCTTAGCAGAAATCCAAGGGATTTCTATGTGGTACTGCACTGAAGGTGCTGTGTGTCACAATGTAAAAAGATGATGCCTATGGAGTTTGTCAGACTCCAAAACCAAAAGAAACAGAGGTCAAATTTAAAAAGAATGCATTAGAGAGTGGGAAAAAGGTCTCGCTCTCTTCAGGATAGAAATTAAAAGTCCTAAAGTCCAGCAAAAAGAGTGTGGGTCTCTAAGGTAGATGGAAATTGGCATTTCTGAGTATTCTCCCTAACAGGGAACTTCTTGAAAGAGTGGTGGGGTGTGTTGATTGGTTATTTTGGGTTGGCACTGGGAGGGATGAATATTGTAGCATAGTGTGCTTAGTCCAGAGGGAGGGGTATGATATCAGATGGCAGAGGTGGTGAATGCAAGGTCAAATGTGATGCCTTTGTTGTACGTTGGTTCTCACATGATTTGCAGGATATTCATGGCGTTGACCAGTTTGAGAAGAGTGTCGCCAGTTTTTTTTTGTAGCTTGTGTAAGGAAGGCATAACATCAACAGTAAGACGGAAAGTTCAAGGGTGTTTATTGAACTTCAACAAAGGGTTTGATAAAACATTAACTCTCAAACTCTTTTATGATTGGAAATTACACTCAACCCAGTCAGCATTGTCAGCCTATAAGGCTGCTGCCAAAAACTATAGAGTAGCGATAATTGAAGCCAGGGAACTCTTTAAAATTCTTAAAGAACAAGAGTCTACAAACCACACTGACTCAGGACTGGTGGTAAAGGATGCTGCCTGGTGTGAAGAGATACAGAATGTTATGCAGGACAAGCTAAAGAATATTCGGGCCGATATTGCTAAAAAAAAAAAAAAAAAGAGAGAATCTACTTGAAGCAGAAGTTGGAAATTCAAGATGGGCTTTTAAAAGGTGCTCCTCTATTCCGGCATTTAGTTTTACTGCCATCTCAACAGTGGAATTGGCTCCTATTATTGAACATCTGAAGGCCACTAAATGCAAAAATTTTCCCTCTGCAGCTATTATTATAAAAACCTGCTGGCAGCTGTCCGCAAATTTGTTAATTTGTCTTTTGAATTGGGGGTTGTTCCCCAGGACTTGAAAACTGCTTGGGTAACGCCCATTCTCAAAAAGCCAGATCTTCCAGCGGATGTTCCGAACAATTTCAGGCCGATCACAAACACCCCTTTTCATTTGAAAGGGTGGCCTATATGCAAATTGCTGATTACCTGAATACATTTCCTATTCTGAATGACCAGCAATCCGGTTTCAGGGCAGGATTTGGAACTGGGACGGTACTGCTAGAATTAAAATCTAGGCTTCTGGACTGCATGGATAAAGGTGAAGCCACTCTGCTGATGTTGTTAAATCTGTCAGCAGCCTTCCACCTGGTGGACCATTCCATCATGTTCACCAGTTTGGGGGAGTTTGCAAACTTTTCACCAATCGCGGCCCAATGGATCTCATTCTTTCTCTGTAATCGGGAAAGCCAAGTATTCTTTAAAGAAGCAGAAGCTATGCCCATTGACATAGGTTTCGGAGTTCCAGAGGGGCTGTGTACCTCGCCTTGTCTATATAACATTTTTACAGTTCCCCAATTTACCATGCTAGCACATGAGGGGTTGATATTTACGAACTATGACGACGATACACAGTGCGTCATGCCTTTATCTGGAAATCATGACCTAGATGAGGCATAGATTAATAAAATGTTTGCCTTGATAGAGACTTGGATGGTCCACGATAGACTTCCATTGAATAACCGTGTTGGACCGTGAAGGCCTCCAAGGGAGACTTCTACGCTGCTGCCCTAGGGCCTGGAATGACCTTCCTCTAGAACTAAGAGGCATTGGCTCAACGGATGTCTTCCAAAGAAAACTGAAGACACTGTTATTTACCCAAGGAGATCAGCTTCTGCCCAATAATCTTCTGTAATCTGTTCTTCTGTAATCTGTTCATGCCTGCAGAGTTTCTGTTCTTTGTTCGTTCTATGTCCTGTTGCACCCTTATGTCTACGGTCCATGGCCTGCGCATTATAAATTCATAAAAGTAAAGTAAACTCCTATCGAAGCCTAAATCTACCAATGGGAGCAAGTTACGACCATCAAATAATAATAACGCAGTCCTAGTGGTGTCTTTGTCAAAATAAAGGGCCTATACTATTCGCTCTTAACCTTTTTTTTACTTCCTCAACCACTATTTGTTTATAGGCTTCCGGGAGTCTACATGGTTTCAGGTCGACCACTTTTCCTTTAGGTGTTCTAATATAGTGATGGGTGCCTTTCATGCTTCCTGGTTTCTCTGAGAATACATGAGGAAATGCTATCTCCAAATCCCTTAAATCTTCTTGTTGTTGATTAGATATCTCTTGGGGAATTAATCTGAAGATATCTACTTCTTCTGGTACCAGTATTGTAGCATTGGTGGATAAAGGATTTTCCTTCCACTCGTTTCAGAGAGTTACGTGAATTAGATGGGTCTTTTGTTTCCTGCGTAAGAAAAGGCATGGCATCAACAATAAGACAGACACAAGTAACCACAGTTCAAGGGTGTTTATTGAACTTCAAAAGGGGTGTGAAAAATGCCTATTAAGCCTAAATCTACCGATGGGAACAAGCTACGACCATCAAATAATAACGCAGTCTTAGTGGTGCCTTTGTGAAAATAAAAGGGCCAATGCTTACCTCTAAATACAAATAGAGTGGGGAACAATGTTATGAAAAGAAAGAAGTGTTCAAAATCATATGTCAGGTTGTTCAGGCCATTGGCCTACCTTCACCAAGTTTTCAGCATGCGACAAGGCAGTTCACTCGAGTGTAGCACAGTCTCTGGCAGCTTTAGCATGATGATACAGTTCAGAAACAATAAGTTCCCCTCTTCCTTCAATTTGTACAACTATTGACTTTGGGTGACTCACTATTCACCCCGAATGCCCCTCAGCTGAGCTCAGATCCCTTTTCACAATGTTCGTCACCTTAGACCCCCCAGATACCTTTTGGCAAAATGTACGTAGTAAATTCTTTTTCTCGGGCGACTTGCGGTTCAACCCGGATACCCCTCAGCCATGCTCAGGTCCCTTTGTCATACAATTAGTCTCCATCAGTCGAGCTCGCACCAATGTTACTTTTACATCAAATATCGAAGACTTTCGAATGTGCACAGGGTTGACCCGTTGCAGGACCACTTAAGTTTCACAATTCCTCTTGTTTTAACCTTTGTCACCTTTTAGTTGGATACAAAAGAGACTTTCGAATGAGCACACACGTGGCGCCGGACCTCTCCGTCTATGGTATTGTATCTTAGTTTCAAAGTTCCATCACTCATCTGCTGTTTTAATTATATTTGTGACGCTCCGAACATATGCTTCATGCACTGTTCTCTTCAATATTATTCACACAATGTTGCTGCTTGCAACCTTGATTTCCACACAGACCGGTTTGCATCAGTCTCCCCAACTCACTGGCTGTGCTGGCTTCCCTGGTGTTGCTTTGTTGTAGGAGCCAAGGACAGTAGAACAGCGGGTACCTCTGACACAAAATACAGGATTCTTCAGCTTTGAATCCAGGTCTTATGTTTCATATTCCCGAAGGCTCAGGAAAGATACAGGCTTTCAGCAAAAAGGTCAAGGGCACATCCCTCCTTGCAATCCTCTTCGGTGTTACCCTCTTCCGCCTTGTATCAAACTGCCATCTTGGAACTGCTGCTTCCTCATGTGCTTTGTCTTGCTCAGAGTCTGCTTTCGTGCTCTGCCTATTTCCGTGTGGGGACGTGTGATGGATGTCGGGTGTGTGGGGTAAAGGTGTTACAGGGAACGGGAAACCACATCCCACCATCCGGTGTTTCACTTCCACTCCCCGAAGATCCCTCATCCAGGTGATCCTCCCGCCCGGGTCCACCCCCAGGAACTGGATCCAAAAGCAATGTCCGAGTCCTGGCCACCAGGATGACAAATCCCCGGGGACGAGCGGGTGAGACGCCTTAAGGTTTCTCGCACTTGGCAAATGGGCAAGATGAGGCCTCTGAGGAAAGGAGTTGGGTTTTTGACCACTGCTGTTGTGAGGTAGCTTGTAATTTTATTGCGAAATGTTGTGTTGGTTTGGGATACATAGATCAGATGGAAGGTAGCTGTCTGAGCATGGGTGAGAGGAAAGTGGCAGGTGAAGAGATCCATGGATGAGTATGTGGTGTCCACCTGGAGGATGCATGTCTGAGGACTTGGAAATGATAGCAAACCCTCTGCCAGTCTTCGTTTTTTAGTCCTTGTGTTGGATGATATGCCCTGCGGGAATTAGGGGAGGGAGGGTGCAGACCTATCTGTCTTTGATAAAGAGTGTGTCTATTTTGTGAGTAGTGATGCGGTCAGATATATCTGCTGCATGCAATACTGGAACGAGCATTGATGAGCATGAGGTTGCCGGTGTGTTTTCGAGTTAGAGAGTGGGTGCTAATGAGTGGGATTTGTGATAAGGAGCACACTTCACACGCAAGAAGTAATGGTAAGGGTTTTATTACTTCTATTGAGCTCCAATCAAGTTACAATCTAAAAAGCCCCAACCTGCCTTTTCATCAGTCTGTTTGTTTCCTTCAAATCATAACATCTCTTTCCAACAGCAATCTACAGTGTTCCATTCCAGTGTGGAATGAATTGTGCTGTACACACTATGGGCTTATAACAAACAGGGTCGTAATGCAGGGACAACATATTTAGATATTGAACATTAATGTAAGAACAATATATATGCATATATACATTGGCCTAATTCAACAGTTTGGATGAGGTTCTTTGGTTTGGAGGTACATTGGAGTGGAATGCGGACCAGTCATTTGGCAGTGATGGCAGGGATGGGAAGGAGTGAATGTGGTGTGATGCACATACCTCTGGCTTAACTGGGATATGTGGAGCAGGAATTGTGTCCCTTTTTAGGCCCTGACAGGAACCAACAGGAATTGTCCTTTTCAAATGGATTGTGTCCTGCCACATATTCCTCATCTTTAGTTATCTTCCCTCCCTTCCTGCTTTAGGTGCTTCAGAAAAAGAATTTAGACAGAGGGTGCTGTATGTCTATTTGGTCGCCTTAATGTCCCTCGAGGGCCTCCGTCTCGAGGTCAGTGTCATCACTGTTATATATAGCACGCACTGCGCCCACTAGCTACAGTTCTGTTTTTCCACGATAGCTAATGCTTCAAGAATGGCGGCGCGCTTAGGTTTCCTTAGAAACTGCAAAGTCTCGAGAAATGGCCTCGTCATCGGCTTCATTGACCCCGAAGATGGGTTTTAAAAGTTCTATGACTGCGGCGCCAGGACATCTATCACAGATCCCCATAAGGTGTGTCTGTGGTGCCTTGGTGTCGAGCACAGGAAGGCAGAAAGTGGGTATTGCCAGTCCATGATGGGTAAGGCATTGAAGGAGTGTACAGGGAAGTTAGCAGCCGTTAGGCCCACTACAAAATGACCCTCAACTACACCGTCAAAACGACGCTTGTCTGTCAAGTCGAGAGGCGACTCTCCTCAAAGGAAAAGGTCCTAAAAATGCTCCTGTTCCAAGAGTGGTTTGCAACGTTCCTCATCTTTGACAAAGATGAAGAAAAGGCGCAATAGGTCTCCTTCCACTTCCTCTGATTCGTCGACTGGGAGGAAAGAGTCTGCCCAACTATGTCAGCGACTCCTGCCAAATGGGAGATGTTCAGGCACAAAATGCTGGAAATCTTCGAGAAAGCGTCCCCTGCCCCCACCAAAGAAAACTAGAAGCCATGCTCCTGTCGCACTGTCAAAAGCCGACAAAGAAAGGGCTAAGGCTGAATTTCTGTGCCCCCCCTCGAGCCCGGGAGACAAGCCTTTAGGCTCCTTGAGAACCGTTGAGGTCTCGACTTGACGACAAACCGTCAAAGACTCCATCAAGTCAGGGGTAATGCCCCTCGAGAGATCCATCGACAGCAAAATCATCAAAGCCATCAACGCCATCAGTGTCAAAGCCATCAACATCTCCTCAGCGTCTAAATCATCAACGTCATTACTGACAAAACCATTGTTTGCTTCGAAGGAGGTTGAGAAAACCTAGAAACCACTCCCAAGGAATGATTTTTTCAAGACCTTATCCTCCATTGAACCATCCGACCAGGATACTCCTCCATTTGGATTAGAGTTTGGAACACCCAATGTTCCTGAGGCCCTCATTTTGGAGGAGTCCAGAATAAAAGACCTTTATGAGAACCTACAGTCTGCAAGTTGCATAGACACATCGCCAGAGCTGGAATTTGGCAAGCCAGACCCGGCAGAGCATGGGGATGCTTCATATAGACAACTTACGTCCAGGATGATTGACTTTTTGGGATGGGGCACGCCAACTCCTCCAGTTGAACAGGACAACCGTACCAATATTCTGGATAAGGGACCCCAGAAGGACCCTGTACTACCTTTTCACATTGCCCTGCAGAAGAGGATCAAAGGAAATTGGGACGCACCGGAAACAAGTCTGGCCATCAACATAAACCTCAACAAAAAGTACAGGCTCTCAAGTAGTGATCCAGACTACTTGTCTAAACACCGAACACCAGAGAGCCTAGTAGTTCAGGCAGTTACATCAACATCAAAGCAAACGGCATAGCCAACCATACCGCCAGACAGGGATGATAAGCGTTTTGACTCAACATCGAAAACTGTGTTTCTGCCGAAAGCATGCCGCTAAAATCAGCTAATGCCACTTGCACTCTAGTAAAATTCTCGTTCACCTTGTGGGACTGCATTTCCATGGCGGCTGAGCACATTTTCCCAAAGGGGAAGAGAGACGGCTTCCTGAACATTGTAAGAGACTGAAAGGAGGCGATGTGTGTTAGACACAGTGATACGCAGGTTTGCATGGTTCAGGCAGTTGAGATTTGCACCGGACGTGCAGTCCAGTCTCCTCAACATGGCCTTTGACAGCACTCAGCTGTTTGGCAGCAAGGTTGACAAGATCCTGGAGAAGCTGCAGACCTTGAAGGCAGCAGCCAAATCGCTTAGCGCCGCTATTAGACAGCCACAACCGTCACTCCTGAGCGGAGCTGCTTGGAGGGATAGGTCCTTTCGTTACTACTCCTCTTTTGGTAGAGCGAGAGGACTGGCCAGTCAGGCCCAAAGAATATGGACGGAGGAAAGGTCCAAGTCCACCCAAGCAACGGCTCCTTTACCCTCAGCCACTTCTTCAGCCACCTCAAAAACTCTGAGGCCTTAACCCACATCACCCTGGTGAAAGGCAGACTCTCATTATCTGCAAGAATGGCAGGGCATTACTTCAGATGAGTGGGCATTGGAAACAGTTTCCCAGGGTTACTGCCTCCCCTTTTCAAGAAGGCCTATGGATCATCCACCGGGTGCCACTCGTTCAAAGTCCCAGATTTATTCCTTTTGCAGGAAATGTCAAGCCTGCTAAAGAAAGGTGCTATAGAACCAGTACCCGTGACGGAGAGGAACACAGGCTGGTACTCTCCCTATTTCCTAATCCCCAAAAAGGACAGCGGATTAAGGCCCAATCTGGTCTCGATATGCTTGAACAAGTTCCTCAGGAAGGACAAGCTCAAGATGGTCACTCTTTCTCAGATATTTTAGGCCCTCCAGCTTCAGGATTGGATGGTGTCATTGGACCTTCAGGATTCTTACTTTCATGTGACTATCAATCACAAGCACAAAGTACCGTTGGTGGTTCTCACTGTCAATTTCAAAATCTCCCATTCAGGCTGACCTCCACCTGAGGGTTTTCACCACATTTGATGGTGGTGGTAGCGAGTCTCAAGAGAGGGCGATTCACATCTATCCTTCCCTGGATGATTGGCTGATCAAGGACTGTTATCCCAAAGAGGCCCTGGCGCATCTTAGTGTAACCTGCCACTCTCTCCACAGATTGGGCTTCTTCCTCAATTGCAAGAAGTCCCACATGATACCATCTGAAAGACTCCATTTCATCGGAGCAGTTCTGGATGCATCCTTGGGGAAAGCCTTGCCACTCGAGATGAGGACACAAAACATTCTGCAGATGGTCACCAAATTTCAGAGTGCCCAGCATCTTTCAGCCTTCGACTTTCAGGTTGCTCGGCCTCATGGCAACCTGCATTTTCCAGCTGCCAGAAGCTCGCCTGAAAATGAGATCTCCCCAATGAGCTCCGGACACAGTGGTCTCAATTCTCAAGCAAGATGTTATACCTGCTAAAGGTTCCAAGCAGTGTCGCACAGGATCTCCTGTGGTGGGCCTCAAAGGACAATATTCAGAAGGGAAAACCTTTTTGGCAACCATGGCTGGAGATAACAGTAGTTACGGATGCCTCATTCATGGGGTGGATAACCCACGCCAAAGATCTGACAATCAGTGGTCAGTGTTCTCCATCAGAGTCCAAACTATACATCAACCTTTTGGAGCTGAAGACAAACAGACTGGTGCTGAAAGTCTATCTACTCTCTGTATGGGGAAAGAATGTCCCGATAATGAGAGACAACACAGTGGCCATGTACTACCCCAACAAGAGAGATGGTGTAGGGTCACTACCACTGTGCAGAGGGGCAATGCAGCTCTGGTTCTGGGCAATTCAAGGAGGAATCTCCCTAGCAGCACTTCAACTAGCTGGAGAGGAGAACACGGCGGCAGATGCTCTAAGCAGGCAGAGCAGCCTCTCACGAGTGGGAACTAGTTCAGAAAGTCCTTAAAGAGATCTTTACCTTTTGGGGAACCCCTCAAGTGGATCTGTTTGTGACCAGTGTCAACCGGAAGTGCGAACTGTTCTGCTGCAGGGAATTTCCCCCAAGAGGAGCTCTAGGGGATGCGTTAGTAGTGGCCTGGGAGTTTCCACTGCTGTACGCGTTTCCTCAAGTCCCCGTCATTCCTCATGTCATCGGGAGGTTGAGAAAGTTCGGGAAATCCATGATCCTAATTGCCCTGGATTGGGCCAGACGGACATGGTACCCAGACCTTCTGGACATGTCCATCTGCCCTCCAATGCGTCTTCCCCAAAGAGAGCTCTCTTTTTCTTTCTTTTTTCTTTTTTCTTTTTCTCTTTTTCTCTTTCTCCCCCTCCCCCCCATCCTGAGGTCAAGACACTCAACCTTCATGCATGGTTTCTGAGAGGTTGTGGTATATTAAGATTGGGACCTCACAGATGATGTAATGGAGATTTTACTTTCCTCAAGAAGGCCAGCAACCAAATCTTTGTACTGCTGCCGGCAGGGAAAATAATGTGGACCCTTTTCAGTGCAATGTACATATGGTGCGGTTTTCCTTATTACACCTAGCAAATCTGGGCCTCCAGATTGGAACCATCAAAGGGTACTTGCAGAGCATTCGATCTTTAAGCGCAGGTCGAACAAGGTGTCATTTTTCATGATGCCGTTGGTTATACAATTTCTAAAGGGGCTCACTAATGTGTTCCCTCCATCATCATTTCAAGTTCCAATTTGGGATCTGAATTCCTTATTAAAATGTCTTATGTGCACTCCATTTGAGCCGCTCCGCTCGTGTCCATTGAGACTGCTGACTTTTAAGACCATCCTATTAGTCTCTTTAACATCAGCCGCATGGTGATCGAGTCAAAGCCTTATGTAGTAAACCACCGTTTACAATCTTCTACAAGCAAAAATTTGTCCTAAGAGCTAAGCCTACATGTCTTCCAAAAATGCTGTCGGATTTTCACATCAGCTCAAGGGCAACGCTTTTGTCTTGGAAGCAAGACAAAGCAGCGCAACACAGGTTGGAATACTGATACTGCGCTTAGAAACCACTTGTTAGTATTCAGTGGGTTATTATCTCTCAGAAGATTGTGTTACCAATATTTTATCTGCCTCCACATACTGGCTAGGAGGAGGAAAGGCTATGCAAGCTAAATCCAAAAAAGAGCACTTTGCTTTTACATTTCACGTATGGCTAAAATACGTCAAGATGACAACTCTTTATGGAGTACACTGGACACATATTGGGACTGGTGGTCACAAAAAAAAACATTATCTAGATGGATAATACTAGGAATTACAGAATGCTACAAGCTTTTAGGAAAGGATCGCCCAGAAGGCTTGAGGGCCCACTCCACAAGGAGCATGGCTACATCTTCTGCTTTGCAAAGAGGGCTGCCGATAAGTGACATTGTGCTGCAGCCACCTGGTCTGCTATTCACTCATTCACAAAACATTACTGCCTGGATTCGTCTTCAGGCCAGGGAGGAGGATTTGGTAAGGCGGTTTTACGTTCTGTCCATGACAAATATAGAGAATAATTCTGAAAATTCTTACTCCCTCCTCCAAAACTGACACTGCTTTGGGTGTCTATCTAAAGATGACGAATATGTGGGAGGACACAATCCAATCAAAGAACAAGTTGCTTTACTTACCACAGGTAACATTCTTTTGACTGAATGTTTCTCCCATGTATTCCTCATCGTCCTCCCAGCCTAGCCTGCAGTCGAATTTCTTTGAAGGCATAAAAACAGAACTGAAGCTAACGGGCGCTGCATGACTTCAACCTCGAGACGGAGTTCCACGAGGGACATCGAAGCGACTACATCGACAGACAGCGCTCTGACACATTTCTTTTAAAGATGAGGAATACGTGCGAGGACCATCCAGTCGAATGAATGTTACCAAGGGTCATTAGCGTGTTCTTCTTTTTCTTCCTTTCGCTTCGAGCACCAGTGCGAGAGAAGCACTGATGTGTTAAGGGACATCCGAGACAGCGGGAAGCAGCATTAGGAAGAAAGAAAAGGACAGGACAGACAAAAGAGCACAAACACTAGCAGTGATTAGCAGGTGGCTGGGCCAAATGTCACGCGATCTAGATCCGCATGCACCAGCTGACCAATTGCACAGTTTCATGTTCACATTAATTCTGTATGAAATATATTAGAAACCTCCAAAGATGATGACATTCATAAAACTTGCTAGTATGTTACATAACTCTGTCCTTCTGATACATTTTTTGAAAGCAAATGTATTAAGTTTTTTTAACTTTTTTGATTTCTGGTTATTTTGCAGCATAGAAATGTATTTACACATAACCACTTTGTCAGTCACTGAGTTTTGAAATTGTGTTGTACTTTCACTCTGTTTTAATTCTGAACATTTTCTTGCAGTTAAAAGTCATAACCCTTCAGTTCGAAGTCTAAAACTCTCCTACAGCAATGAAGACTTTGAGATGAAAAAATTGCTTTTTAACCTGGTTGTGATCCTATCTAGGGATCTGTCTTCTGTACAGGTACTGTCAAACAAAAGTTCATTTTGTTGCGCAAAGGCACCCTTTGAATAGTCTTATGGTAATTATGTGCATTTAAATAAATCGACCTGTTTTGCAGCTGTCTGTGATTTGTCAGTTTGATTCCAAACACTTTGCAATTTTTTTTCTTCCAGTTGTCTGTTTCTCTGGTGAGCTGCTCTTTTTACATCTGCCTAATCCTGCCCATTTAAAGTTGTATTTTGTACTAGTGTAAATGTTTTATGGCACTTTATTTCCTCCTGTTACATCAGCTGCATCACTCCTGCCTCCCACCCCTCCCCAGACTCCTGATGGGGCATACTGCCCCTCTTTAGTGAACCCTAAAGAGCAGCCCCTCTGCCCGTGCAGCCCCCTGTGGCGAAGGACCCCGAGGCAAAGGACAGATCCACAGAAGCAGCCCCATATGGTGTCCACTGGTGTCAGCCAGGGAAGCAAGAAGCCTGCAGCCGTCGACCTGCTGCTACAAACCAGGCAGGTGCAGTGCGGTCAGGGGGGGCAGCAATTAGTGCACTCCACTGAACTGACCCACCCACCCCTAAAATGATTTCCCTTTCGCTTCACGCTCTACCCTTTAGCACCTCAGTTAATTGTATTTGTTTAGCCACCCCTCACATGTCCCTAGGAAAGTCTCATTTGCATTGTGCTGTGTTTATAACTAGGCCTTTTCCCTCTTTTTAGGAAAGACGAATCTGTGGAATTTTGCAGTGTGGCTACTGTTGTACTGGGTATTGTGTCCCATTAGGCTCTCTCCCACTCTCTAGGTCCCCAACCCGCTGGGGGTACCATTGTCCTGTTGTGTGTCTCTGGTCTGCTCCTCCTGTGTGACCACCACCACCCATCAGCGCTTCCGGCGTTTGCAGCATTGGACTGTGTCTCTCCCCCTCTCTGTTGCTCCCTCCTCCTCCTACTTGCCTCCCTGTACCCTGTATGGTGCTTTCCGTCTCGCCCATCTTCTGTAACTGCTACTCTATCTCCTATCCTATCCCGCTCACTAAGTCTGGAAGGAAGAAGTCAAGAGGGACATCCTGATCTCCAACCCAGGCCACCCTATCGCTGATCCCTACATCAGTGCTTCCTGTAGACAGAGGGCCTCCTTAAGGGTCCAGCGGTAACCCTGCCGGTGCTACCGGCGTGTTGCCACTGGACCTGTAATAATTTACTGGTGCCTGACTTCCCGGTGCTTACGGCACCCTTGTTTCCGCACCGGCAAACTCCTAATGAGGCCCATACTCTCACCGGCTTCCTCTGTAGTTCCATCACCAGATCTATGGACCTTTAATGTGATCTTGGCTCTCTCTCCTATCTCTTCCTCTCCCATTAATGGTGGCACTCGGTGGGAGGTCCTCTTGGCCTCCTTCCACTCCTCCAAGACCATTAATAATGTCTATCTGAATGGCACTGTCTTGGTCCTCAGCCCAATCTCCTCTTTTTTGATTGGCATCTGCCATGTCTTATCAACTTCCTTCCTTCTGCTGCTAATCCTACTAGCATCTCTCTGGCTGCTATGCCACCTCCTGCTGACCTCTGACCACTCTCTGGCCCCTCTACCACTTGCGCTGGGTGTACATCAAGCCTGTATCCCACGCCGGAAGACTTTCAAATGTGGTAACCTACTCCACGTCGCTACTCTCAACTCTTGCTCTGCTGTCAAACACTCTTCTGACATCTGCCACCTCCTTGGAGACCTTGACCTGAATGTCCTCGCTCTCACCGAGACATGGTTCACGGCAAGCTCTGTCACGAGTTTCAGCACTCTCCTCCCTGTTGGCTACAAGATCCTCTCCGAGCTCAGAACCAACTGACCCGGAGGTGGAGTAGCTCTGATTTTTCTGGAGTGGGTCCCTGCTTCTATTATTACTACACAGGCCCACTTCTCCTTTGACTTCCTAGTCTTCAGGCTCCCCATCTCTCCAGGCCTCCCTCTGATTTTGGCCACTATCTACAGGCCTCCTGGCCAGGTTGCCCTCTTCCTCCTCTGAGAGTCGGCTGACCTCTCCTCCTCTCTTCTTGCCTCTACCTCTCAACTTCTCCTCAGAGACCTCAACATCCACGTAGATTCGTCTAATCCCTCCTATGGGCTCTTCCGCAACCTCTGCAACACTCTCTCTTTCCATTCTTCCAGCTGGTCCGACACACTCTGCCGGACACACCTTGGATGTTCTCATCTCCTCAGACATCCCCCTCTCTAACCCTCTTACCACTCCTCTCTTGGACTGACCACTTTCTGCGCTCCTCTCACCTGAAACTCTGTTCCTCAGGCAAAGTCCACCACAGCTCTGCCACCTACCTTCTCGGTCATTTGAACCATGAAGGGTGTGTCAGTGGATACCTTTGCCTCTACTTTTTCTTCTCCTCCTACTCCTTTGGCTGACTCACACTCCGACACTGCCCTCTCTAACCTGCTTCTTTATATCTCCAACGCCCTTGACATCCTTGCCCTGTTATGAGAATCTATCTGAAGCCTACCTTCAAGTGCAACTCTTGGTATGAATCCGACCTCGCCACCCTGAAACGCAGGTGCAGGGTGGCTGAGAGGAAGTGGAGGGCTTTGGCTGCATCCTCTGACAAACTGGCATGCCGCCTGCTCCAAAGGAAATACAAACTCTCTGTCCTGTCCATGAAGAGAGTCCCCATCCAAGTGTGCATTTCTGCGGCCTCTAAGAACACGGCCGAACTCTTTCAAATCTGCAACGAGCTGGCCAATCCTTCTGCAGTCTCTACCGCTTCTGTTCCCTCCCACGCCCTCTGCACGGCTCTGGCTTCTCACTTGACCACTAAAACCCAGGACATCATGTCCTTGCTTTCTTCATCCTCTCCATCTACCTCTCTTGGCCCCCTCTGGCCTCTTCTCCCTCTCCTCCTCCTTTCTCCTCTTTCTCTCTGATAACAGCTGACAATGTTTCTAGACAAATCCGATCCATGAAATTGTCATCCAAACAGGTGCTCTCCTGCTCCTCCAGAATCAGCAAGGACCATATTGATACCCTCGCTCCAGCCTTGGCCGATTTCTGCAATCACTCTTTCACCACTGGATCCTACCCCTCTCTCCTCAAGCACTCCCTTGTGCACCCCCTCCTTAAAAAGCATTCTGTCAGACCTACCTGTCTGGCAAACTATGGCCTGATCTCTATTACTCCTTTCCCGTGCAAATTCCTGGAAACGCTGTCAATCTCCCAGCTTACTCTCCACACTGAATCTGTTGGTTGTCTCCATGACCATTAGTGTGGCTTCAGAGCAGCAAGAGGTACGGAAACTGCTCTCCTGAAAACCCATGAAGATGTGCTCCCTAATTTTGATTCCAGCCTTCCTTCTGTCCTCATCCTCCTGGACCTTTCCTCTGCTTTTGACACGGTCAATCACGCCACCCTGATCAATCAACTCCGTGAGAACCTGGCATCACAGGTCAGGCCCTGGTGAGGTTGACCTCCTTCCTCTTGGACTGATCCTCCCAGGTACAACTTGCGTCCTTTCTCTCCACCACCTCAGTGGTGGTCTCCAGGACTCTTACCTCTCTCCCTGGCTCTTCAATGTCTATGTGGCCCCTTTAGCCCACCTGATCTCTACCTTCTCCAGCTTTCAGTGTTATGCGATTTTAGTCTATCTGCGATTCCGGATTGGTGGGCCTCCAACAATCTCTGCCTTAATGCCAGCAAGAAGGAGATCCTTTTCATTGGGAGCCCTGCTCCCACTTTCCCTCTCTCACTCTGACCTCCCTCCATGGGCCCTTTTCCTTCACCTTCCTGTGAGGCAAAAAACCTTGAAGTAATCTTCGATTCCACTCTCTCCTTCTCCCCTCACATATAATGGACCTTGCCAAGAAGTCCCACTACCAGCTGCACCTCCTCAGAAGTATTCTTCCTTTTCTTACTTTCCCCCAGAAGAAAACTGTCTCGAGAGCCCTGGTTCTCTCTAGGGTGCACTACTGCAACAGCCTCTTCATCAATCTGCCTTCCTTTACTCTCCGCTCTCTGCATCTTATCCAGAACAGGACTGCAAGACTTATCCTTGGCCTCAAGCCCAGGGACTGTATCTCGCCAGCCCTGAAATCTCTCCACTGGCTCCCAGTGGCTGCAAGGATCCAGTTCAAGACCCTTTGCATCGTGCCCAGACGTGGGTCCAATGCCTACCAGGCCTAGAGACCCAGTCTACTCCTCACTGATGATGCCCAACGAACATGTCTGGAGATGCTTGTGGTCACGTGCAGAAGTGATGTGACCTAACAGTTTGTGTTGGACTGCTCCTTTATCAGTGGAACCAAGCCTTATTTGCATATGGTCTTTCCACTTCTGTAATGGATTTGCAGGTGAAGAATAATGGTCTGGAGGGTTACCCAGAGCAATTGCCAGAGATTTAAGATTAATTCTAAACCTTCCAGCCATCACCTCTTTGTTTTGCTTTGGGTTTTGGAGGGGCCCGCACTGAAAGATAGTTTCTGCAAGGTTCCTGTCTGCTGCCTGAGTTAGTCCCAGTCCGCTCTTGGGGCTTTAGTTAAGTTTAGTTTATTTATTTGTAGAGCGCTCCAAGCCCTGAGGCATCTGGGTGCTTGGTTTACAGGTTACATATTACATTTTACAAAGTTACATATATACATTTGAGTTAGACAGGATATTCGCAAGTTACCTATATACAGTTACATTTAGCAGAAACATAAAGGCGAGGTAGTAAGAATGCCAAGAAGAGCTTGGCAACCACAACTGCAGATTCTCAGTAGTTAGGTTGAAAGCAATTTATACATATAATAGTTACAATATCAGAGGAAAACTGTACACGGTAGGTAGTGTCGTGGGGAATGAGCTGCGTTCTTGCTCATGTAGCCAGCGCTTGACATTTTTCCTGAATATGTAGTATGAGGGTTCTGATCTTAGTGTTATGGCGAGTGCGTTCCAACTATTCGCTGCTAGGACAGGGAAGCTAATACCTGCTGCTCTTTGTAAATTGAACCAGGGGATCTTGATGCAGTTAGTCTGAGCAGTTCTGGTCGGACGGGCTAGTAAGTTGCGTGTGAAGCTGTTGGACAGGTATTGGGGTGCCAAGTTGGCGAGACATTTGTAAAAGACAAGGTTTTGAGTGTGATTCTTTGCTTGACAGCAAGCCAGTTCAGGTTACGCCTAGTTTCAGAGATATGTTGTGATCTCGGGATATTCCGAGCTGACCTGATGGCGTTGTTTTGTATGACTTGCATCTTGTTTAGGTTCCGTTGAGTGGTGCCTAGATATAGTGCATTACAATAGCCAAGTTTTGAGAGGACTAAGGCTCTAACTATAGTGATGCAATTTGCTGGCGTTATGAATGGTCTGCAAGCAGTGATACGTTTTCAGGTATAGGCAGAAGCAGATGTAAATGTGAGAGAGAAAAATCAATGTAAATGCCTAATGTTTTCACATCTTTGGGGAGTTTGATTATTTTTCCGTCAATGCTGAAGGAGGTGAAATGTTCATCTAATTTGTTCAGTTTGGCAGGTGATCCAAGAAGGAGCAGCTCTGTCTTATCGTCATTAAGACAGAGTCCATGCTTAGCCATCCAGGCTAATAATGAGGTAGATGTTGAGAGTTTTACTGTCCGTGGCATAGTCACCGGTGATGGAGATAAGTATTTGGGTGTCATCAGCGTAATTAGTATAGGTGATATCCAAATAGCCAAGGTCATCACACAGTGGCTTAGTAAACACATTGTATAGTGTTGGTGACACGCAGGAACCTTGGGGAACACCACATGTGCCGGGTGTTGGTTCTGCGGAAGCTGATGGTGCAAAGATCCTCATAGATCTATTATTGAGGAATGACTGGATCCAAGCGTTGGCTTCATCCGAGAAATGTGCAGCAGATGTTAGATGGTTGCAAAGGACTTTATGGTTCACAAGGTCGAACACCGCCGATAGGTCAAGTAGGCGGAGCAGGGCCAGTTTGCCTTTATCTTTCATAGCTTGAATTTGAGTCTTAAGATCAATCAGTGCTGTTTCAGTCCCATGTCTGGATCTAAACCCTGATTGTCTGAGACCAAGAAGATTGTTGGATTCCAGATGATGTTGAATCTGCAGATAGGCTGCTCAGTCCAGATTTTTCAACAGAAAGGGTACTGTAGTGATGGCTCTATAATTAGAGGGCATATTGTGGTGTAAAGTTGGCCTTTTTAGTAGTGGAAGTACCCAGGCATCTTTTAAATTATTAGGTACAGTACTAGATTTGAATGAAGCATTAATCAGGGATGTGATGAAGGGGGCGAATTCCTTCACGGCCTTTTTAATGATGGCAGCTGGGCAGATATCTCCCTGGCAATTAGAAGGTTTTAATTTCATGATGATGTTCTCAACCTCTTTGATCGAAAGGGGGAGAAATTGAATTAGTTGTGTTTATTCCTGCCTAGAGTAGCGGAATTGGGAGGAGAGGAAGTGTTGGCGGCGCAGAGGTTTTTAGATTCTATTTTGCTTTGAAGCATTGTAATTTTGTCTTGTACTGCATTCTGAATATTTGTAAACCAGGAAATATCTTTTGTACATGTATCAGGTGGTGGGGCATGTGATTCTCTAATCTTCCCTGGATTGGGGCCCTCACAAATGCTTGTGTTGTATTTTCTTTGGTCAAGGTACCACCCTTTTTTCACTGCTATTTCCTTAGACTTTTGGCTTTGACTTGTGTGTATTTTCCTTGGTCAGAACATAATCCTTTTGTCTTTGTGCCTTTTTCTTGGCTAGAGCCTCAACCTTTTCTCTCACTCTCTCGCTCTCTCTCTCGCTCTCTCTCTCTCTTTGGCCTCAACCTCTGCCTTTACTTTATTCTATCTTTTCACAGGCTTAAAGCTCTGACTGTTTAAGGCCAACAGCCTATTTTTTCTCTGATTAAGGTGCCCACCTCACCTTCTTATCTTAGGGTAAGCTGTCCCGCTCATTCTCTTTTCCTCCTTTTTGGTATTCACCTTTTCCATCTGCCTTCCCTCTCCAGGGTTTCTCTTTCATGCCACCATCATCCAGTCACAGGATTTTCCATATCACACCACCTTCAATCAATTTACATATATGCTCTTTTGCTCCTTATTCCTCCACTCTCCAGGTCTTATATGCTGCTTCCTTCACACTCCTCTGAAGGTCCCCTCCGCCACTGTTCTTACCTTCTTATCCAGCAATATTCCAGCCCTCAATATCTGTTGTGACGTCGTTGGAGGGGGGGTCTTTCTTCCTGATTGGCTGTAAAGATGTGGTGTCCTGTCTGAGTATTCTCAGTGTTAGTTGAACTTTGCAGTCCTTAATCTGGGCTTGAAGCCTTCCAATACCTTAGCTGCCATTTTGGATTTTGTTCCCGTACGTAGTTGTAAGCTGCTCTGATGGTATTGCTATCTTGACTCTCTCCTTCTGGATGACTACTCTGTGAGTCTCACATTTTTTCTACTGATTTTAGTGGGGGTGACGCATAGTTGCCAAGTTTCCCAGTTCCATGCGGAATCTTTGAGCCAGTCATGTGTGTTTTTCACACTATTTATTTATTTATTTATTTATTTAAATTTGTATAGCGCGCAAGCAGCCCAGGGGCATTGAGGCGCTGTTACTTGCATGAGCTTATTTACAGGCATGGTATCAGTAAGAGGCATATTACAGATAGGAACAAGCAAGGTTATCATTACAGCTTATGCGGTTGGTCAATACAACTTAAGCAGTGGGTCCTATGGTTGGTGTTCATGCTGCTGCAAGGGACCTTATGAGAAGAGGGTGGTTTTCAATGCTTTGCGGAAGGCTAGGAGGGAGGGCTCACTGCGGATGGTGGGAGGTAGGGCATTCCAGTGAGTGGGTGCGAGATAAGGGAAGCTGGATCCACCTGCTCTGGATCTTTTTACTAGTGGCACAGAGAGCATGTTGGTGTAGGGTGATCTTGTTGGTCTTGTAGAGGCGACGGAGTGGATTCTTTGTGAGAGGTAGTCGGGGGCAGTGGGATGGATGCATTTGTGTGTCAGTGTGAGCGCTTTGAAAATTATTCTCTCCTTTATTGGGAGCCAGTGGGCTAGTTTTCTGGCTTCCGAGATGTGGTCCCTTTTGGCAATACCTTGGGCTGCTCGGAGAGCACTATTCTGGATGACTTGTAGCCTCTCCAAGTTTCTTTTTGAGGTTCCTAGGAAGAGTATGTTGCAGTAGTCTAGCCTGGAGCCGGTGATGGCTCTGGCTATGTTTGTGCAGTTCTCTTTGGAGAGGAAAGGCCTGACTGCGTTGATCAGTTTAGCATGATATGCGGCTGAGGAGGCAATGGCGTTGACTTGTCTGTCCATGGAAAGGTTAGAGTCTAGATTGACTCCAAGAGTTTTGACTGAGTCTGAAACAGGTATTTTGATGGTGTCGATGGTGAAGTGACTGAATTGGGAGTCAAGTTTTTTTAGCGTTTCGGGGGAACCTACCAGTAGGAGTTCTGTCTTGTCAGAGTTGAGGCATAGTCCATTGTCTGCCATCCAGGCTTGGATGGTGTTGTAGAGGTTGTTAAGGGTCATGGAGTCAGTGTCGTAGTTGCCTGTGAGGGTAAGGAGGATCTGGGTATCGTCCGCGTAGTTAGTGTAGGATATACCCATAGCGTCGAGGATGAGGAAGAGGGGTCGTGTGGGGGAGAGGCATGAGCCTTGGGGCACGCCAAAGAGTATGATAGTGGGTGAGGCAGAGGCTAGGTCGGAGAATACTTGCATGGTTCTGTCTTGTAGGAAGGATGTGATCCATGCTGTGGCGTCAGGGGAGAACTTGGCAGTGGAGGAGAGATGATGGCAAAGGACGTCATGATCTACGAGATCGAACGCTGCAGATAAGTCAAGGAGTAGGAGAAGAGCTGGTTTGCCCATGTCTCTGGCATCGTCCATTTGGTTTTTCAGGTCAAGTAGGGCGGTTTCAGTCCCATGTCTAGGGCGGAAGCCAGATTGGCGGAGTCCCAGGAGTTTGTTTTCTTCGATGAAGTGCTGAACCTGCAGATAGGCTGCTTTGTCCAGTATTTTGAGGAGGAAAGGGACAGTGGTGATGGGTCTATAGTTGTTGGGGGAGGTGGGATCGAGAGTTGGTTTTTTTAAGAGGGGGCGGACCCATGCTTCCTTGAGGGAGGTGGGGACTTTCCCTGTTGCGAAGGAGGCATTAACAAATGCTGTCAGGAAGGGAGCAAGCGCTTCAGTGCAGTCCTTGATGAGAGTGGCTGGGCAGGCATCACCTTTACAGTTGGATGCTTTGATGTTCTTCATTATGTTAATGATTTCCTTTTCCTGTATGGATTTGAAGGAGAAGGGTTGGGGAGGGTCTTGGGCTGGTGGTGGGACAGGGATATGAGTATTGGGCAGGGCTTGTTTGGTAGCTAGTATTTTGCTTTGGAGGCAGCTCAGTTTTGTTAGCATTGCCGTTTGAATTTCGTCGCACCAGGCTTTGTCTTTGGTGAAGTTCTGGGGGGTGGGAGTAGGAGTCTCTAGCTCCCTAAAAATTGCAAAGATTTCTTTTGTGCTGGATTGGGCTTCCGAAATTCTGGATTCAAAAGATTTGGATTTTGCCCGGGTGATAGCTTTTTTGTACTCCGTAGAGCAGGCTTTAAAGATCAGCTTGTCTTTGTCAGTGTGGGACGTTTGCCACTGAGTAAGTGCTGCCTTTTTCTCGTTTCGGAGTGCGAGCAATTCTGGGGTGAACCAGGAGTTAGAGTGGGTGGTGGGTTTGTATTTACAGGGTTTTAGTGGGGCAATGGAGTTGATAGCTGCTTTAATGGCAGCATCGTAGGTTGATGCAAGAGTTTCTGGGTCTGTGGAAAAAGGTGGTCTGAAGGCTGGGCCTTGGAGGAAGGGCAGTAGTCTTTCCTTAGTGAGCTGGCGGGAGCTTCTTGTGAGGCAAGGTGGTAGGGGTTGGGGTGGCGGGGTAGAGGAGCTGGTGGTGAGGATGCTAAATGTGATGATATGGTGGTCAGACCATGGGGTAGGAGTGTTTCCAGTGATGATGAGTGGGCAGTTGTGCTGAGCAATCCAGTCGAGTGTTGTGCCCTGAGTGTGCGTTGGGCTAAAGATAGTGTTCTTATAGCCTAGTGTTGTTAGGGCTGAGTCAAAGGATTTGGCTGCTGGGTCCTTTTTATCCTGGAGGCCTAGGTTGACGTCCCCAAGGAGAATGTTTTTTGAGGTTGTCAGATAGAAGATGGATGAGGGAGGCTTGGAAGTCTTCTATTGGGCCAGGAGGGCGATAGACAATATGAGCGGTAATGGTACAGTTGGGGGAGAGGATAATTTTGACTTGGAGGTAGTCGTTGTTACTGTGTAGGGATTTTTCTACCTTTCTAATACTATAGCAGTCCTTAGCGATGATTGCGACACCTCCACCTTTAGAGGGGCGATCTTGTCTGGTGATGGAGTAGCCAGAAGGGAGTGCCAGGGAGAGCGCAGGGCCAGAGGCCTCGTGTAGCCAGGTTTCTGATATCATGAGCAGGTCAAGGTCATGGGTGGTTATGAGGTCGTGGATGTCTAGAGCGTGGGCGCTGATGGATCTAGCATTGATCATGGCGTATTTGAGGTGGGGTTCTGTGACGACTAGGGAGGAGTCTGTGGGAGGAGAGGGTGAGGTGATGGGCATGGTCGGTGTGGAGCTGGGGGCTCCAGTGGTGTTGTGGTGGGGGGCAGTAGAGGAATTGCATATCATACATTTAGCACTGGGGAGCGCAGTTTTAGAGGTGGTGGGCACAGGTGAGATCACATTTGGCACAATAGCATTCACAATGGGGGTAGAAGAATTGCATATCACACATTTTGCACTGGGGGGTGCAGTTTTAGAGGTGGTGGGCACAGGTGAGATCATATTTGGCACAATAGCATTCACAATGGGGGTAGAAGAATTGCATATCACACATTTTGCACTGGGGGGCGCAGTTTCAGTGGTGGTGGGCACAGGTGAGATCATATTTGGCACAATAGCAGTCACAATGGGGGTAGAAGAATTGCATATCACACATTTAGCACTGGGGGGCAGTTTCAGTGGTGGTGGGCACTGATGGGGAGAAATTGCGGGTAGAGGTTGTAAAATTAGGGGTGGGGTGGAGTGTATCATTTGCTACTGTATAGGGGGTAATTGAGAAGGCTTTAGGCTTTGTGGTTAACCGTCTGAGTATGGCCATGTAGGTGGGTGGGGTGGGTTGCGAGATACGGGAGCATAGCCGCGCATTGCGGATGTTAGTGGGAAGGGGATTGGAGCTGATGGTGGGCTCTATAGTGCGAGCACGTAGTCTGGAGCTCCTGGTGGCCAAGTCTTAGTGTAGGAGGAGGCAGTAGGCAAGCTCCTTACCTCTGTGACGTTGCATAGTATCGTGGCAAATGGCAGACGAGCAGCGAAGAGCTGCAAAGAGGAGTGCAGGCCTTGTCCTCTGGCCTTCTCCTCGCGGCTTCGCCTGGCGGTGAGCCCCGTCTCCCTTTATGGTGGGGGGGGGTGGAGCCGGCAGGGCGGGAAGCCGTATCAGGCTGCGGGCTGCGGGCGGGAAGCGGCATCGATTCGGCGGGAGATTCGAAAGATGCTTTTTTAAAAGCATTGTAGGCGGTGATCATGCCTTCCATGGTGGAGGCCTTTGCAATATGCGCGAGACGCGCTGGATCAGCTGGGGCTCCGAAATGAAGATTAAAGTCAGCAGACAGCTGATCGAGCACAGCTGATGGAGGCACTCGCAGCAGAGCTGCAAAGAGGAGTGCAGGCCTTGTCCTCTGGCCTTCTCCTCGCGGCTTCGCGATGCATGCTATGGCCCACCCTTGCAATGGTAAAAATGAAAGTACGAGTTCCAGCATGCAATTGGAAGCTAAAAGAAGGACTGGTTTGAAGTGTCATGTATGGAACTGAGAAATTTGGCAGGGAGGAATGTTTGGCCCTTGCGCCCGTGTCGGCTGCTGGGTGCTCATGGCCAGTGGAAGGTGGTTGCAGCAGATGGGGCGCCCAGCCCTCAGGCCCCATCTGGCTTCTAGGTGTTAGGAGCTAAGCCCTTGGTAGAAGTCTATGGTATCCGAGGGCAGGGGCAGCACCCCCAGCCAGGCGGTGTGCATTAGAGCTTTTTTATTTTTTATTTATTTTTATTATGCATTGGTTTATCACAAACCTTTCATAAAACAAAACGTTTCTAAATTCCTACATAATTTTTCCTTAAAATCTCATGAAATGTCCACTGTTTCCCGCTTAAACCCCCCCCCCCCATCTAACTCGAGATTACTCCACTTCCCCATCTGTCATTGTTTCATCTAGGGGTACCTCCCCCTCTGAACTCCCAGAGGAGTCCTGTTCCCATCGGCAGGCCTGGGTGGACCCAGACAGTGTGGCCACTAAGTGTCTCCAGGCCATCAGAGTTTCCGCTGTCTCATCCCCCCTCTGTTGACCGCTTTGTTCCATACCACCTTTTCTGCTTCTGCTCATTTCTGGAGATCGCGCCACCAAAGCTCTACCTTTGGTCTATTGTTTGCTTTCCAAACCATGGCAATTCTGCGTTTGGCAAGTATATAGGGCAGGTCCTTGAGTTTACTCACGTGTTTCTGTTTGTGCAGTCTAGAAAAACGCCCCCTACCATGCATGCCCACACAGATGCCACATCTAGTATGATCCCTTTCTCGGTCAAGTGGTGGGCTACTTCTTCCCAGAATATTCCAATTTCCAGGAAAGCCCAGAACATATGTATCATCCCTGCATTCACTTCCCCACATTTGGGACATGTTTGTATTGCTGCGTTATTGAATCAAGCAATCCTCTGGGGGGGGGTCATATATGCTCTATGAGTAATATAAAGCTGGATCTGTTGCAGCCACGCATTCCTGGACACTTTTGTGTGGTATCTCTGAACCCTCACCCACAACCCATCATTCATGGGTTCCTCAGCTTCCTCTTCTCAGTCCTGTCTCAGCTGGGTCACCTCCTTTCCCACTCTGGACATCAGCAGTTCATAGATTCGAGAGACCTCGTGCCCCCCCTCTGAGATATCATAAATTGTTTCTATGGCCGTGTCGGGTTTACCTTCCAGCACTATTTCTGACCATGTCTCTTTCACCCGCCGCACCAATCTGTTGTAAGTAATATACTGTACTGAGTGTAGACCAGTTTCTTCTACCAGTAAGTTAAATTCCATTACCTTCCCATCTTGCCATACATCTCCCAGCATTGCAATGCCCGTCGGTTCCCAATGCTTACGAATGATCTTCCTCAGTTGCTTGTCTGCTCCGGTCAATGCCACTAGTGGCACTTGCGGAACACAGGGTCGGCTTCTCCATGACCTGGCAAGCCTTGCGCCACATCTTCCATCCCAGTTCTAACATCATCGTGCACCCCTTTAGCTCTGGTTTTGGCAGCGATATCCATTCTTTAAAAAAAATGGAACACATTCAGACCTCAACAATCTAGTCTCCGGTGTTGAGTCTTCCGATAACCACTTAGCCACATATTGTAGTTGACTGGCCAAATAATACACCTCAAAGATGGGCAATTTTATGCCCCCTTGATCATACATGTTCTGCAGGTTCCACAGGGCTATTCTATTCCTGGTATTGTGCCATATGAACCCTCTACATATACTTTGAAGTTTAACAAAGAATCGCTTGGGTATCATGTAGGGTATATTCCCAAAAACATTTAACAACCTCAGCAATACAACCATCTTCAACAGTGCCATCCTCCCTACCATGGCCAAAGGGAGCTTAGCCCAGAATCTCATGCTACTCTCAATGTTTGCCACTGCCTTCTCTGTGTTATGTTTATATTCAGCCTCCACCATGTGATAGATATCAATCCCCAGGTATCTAAAGGTTCTAGTCTCCCAAAGTATTTGTAGTACTGGTAGATTTTCTCACGGGATCCCCTTATATCTTCCCAAGGGGAATATACATGACTTCTTAGGATTGACTGTAATGCCAGAGAGCAACGCAAATCGCTCCATTACTTCTAAGATATATTGCAGGTTTTCCTCCGGATACTTCAAGTATAACAGCATATTATCAGCATATATTGATATTAGATGTGGCCCTCCTTTCGTGTGGATCCCTACCTCCTATATTGTCGTCTTAGATATATCGCTAAGGGTTCCAGTGCGAGGGTAAACAGCATCGGGGACCAAGGGCATCCCTGTCTAGTGCCCCTCCTGAGTTGCCATCTCTCTGAAATTATTGCTCCCGTCTTGACTCTGGCTAGTGGCGTGCTGTACAGTAGTTTCACCCACTTCAGGTACCCGGGCCCTATTCCATATTCTTTTAGGGCTGCCATCAGCCAAGGCCATTTGACAGAATCAAAGGCCTTCACCTCATCTAATGAAATAATTGCAACTTCGTGCGAGTCCCTTTCTGTTTGCTCTATGATATGGTGGAGCCTTCTGAGATTGTCGGATATGCTTCTGTGCGGAACATATCTGGGCTGGTCAGGATGTATGAGTTTGTTAATAACCTGTCTCAGCCTATTTGTCAACACAGCCGTGAGTATCTTGCTGTCTTGGTTCAGCATGGATAGCGGTCTATACGACTTGCAGTCCATGCTCGGCTTGTTAGAGAAGCGGAATAATAATTGCCTCTCTCAGGGATTTCGGCAGCATCCCCATTTCTAACGCTTCCGTCTTATATGTTTTGTAGAACTCACTGGGGAGTCCGGCCGCTCATCAGGGACTTGCTCATCAGGGACTTGCTAGTAGGTAATAGCTTAATGACTGCTTCTAGTTCCTCCAATGTGATTGGGGCCTCTAGGTTCTCCCTCTCTTCAGTCTCCAATTTAGGTAAGCCAATATCCTCTAATGTTTCAACCATCTCACTCTATTCACTCAAGGAACCTACCATTCACGCCCTCTTGGGTATCAAGTATTTGTCCATTCGCCCCCTTTATAGCTCTGATCGTTGGTCTAGGTGTCTCATTTTTATACAACCATGCTAGCAACCTCCCCGACTTGTCCCCACCAGCATGCTGCCTCTCAATATATTTCTTGTAGTTCAAGTTGCATAATGTCTCCCAGTGCCCTCCACACTCTTGTTGCAATTGACTTATGGTTTCGGCATCCTCAAGGGAGTTCTCTCCTCTACGCATAATTTCCTCTAATTTCGCCTCTGCCTTTTGCAACTCCTGCGTTATACCTCCTTGCAGCTTTTTGGATTTAGATATAGCGACTCCCCTCACCACCACCTGAAATGCCTCCCATAGAGTGCCATCCGATTCTACGCTTCCTATGTTATTTTCAAAGTATTCTAGAATTTATCTTAGATCCTTCCTAAACACTGCATCTTTCAATGATTCGGTTCTAAGTTGCCACGTTGGGATCTTAGCTATAGGAGGCAAGTATTGACATTTTAAGATCAGTGGCGAGTGGTCTGAGAAGACCCTCGCTTTGTATTCAGACCGCACTAGCTCCCCCGTCAGCTCCGGAGTAGCAAACACATAGTCTAGCCGTGTATACAAGTTTTGTGGGGCTGAGTAATGAGAATAATGTCTTTCATGTGGGTGGTGTAGCCTCCATATATCTTCCAGAGGAAAGTCTCCCAACAGGGTCCTCCAAGGTTCTGGCTGCAGGGGTAGGTTTATCTAACTTCTTGTCTGATCTATCCACCCTGGGGGCCAGCGTGCAATAAGTCTCCTCCCCATATAACTGCACCCACATGGTACGGGCTAACTTTACTATATAAGGTCTTGAAATAGGCCACAGTATCTTGGTTCGGGGCATATCTGTTAATGATACACAACTCTCTATTTTCTATCAATCCCTGTATCGCCACCATCCTCCCATCTGATTCCACGGTGGACTGTAATAACTGAAAGGGGACATGTGGTGCTATTCACGTAATTACCCCTCTGGCGTATGCCGAAAATGTTGCCCCTATGGTGGCCCCTTCCATTTCTTCCTTATCACGTCCTGTTTTTCTTTCGTGAGGTGTGTTTCTTGTAGTAAGGCGATATCTATTTTCTGCCTCCTTAGATACATTAATGATCTTATTCCTCTTCAAATAACCATTGAGCCCCCTGACATTCCAGGTTGCTATCTTTCTTAAGATCTCCCATCTCTCATTCATACCCAGTCCCGCCTCTATCCTCCCTTGTCTTCCGCACCATGCGCAGTAGCGCGTGGGTGTAAGCTCGTTTTCCAACTAATTCCACTGCAAACCCCCCATCTCTCCTCCCACCCCCACCCTTCTCATCCCCAACTGTTGCCCGACTCCATCCCCGGATCTTAGGCCCCCCGTGCAACGTTCCCAACTTCCCCAACTCCCTTTCCCACCCCGCCCACCCCACTGAACCCCAACAATTGCCCAGCTCCAAAACTGAATCTCAGGCATCCCTGTTTCTCCCTCCTTTCTCAGCCTCGGGCCGCTACTCAGAGCGCTACAGGTGGATACCGTACTACCAGTGTCCCAACTAACTAACCGACTGGGGGTAAGAACGATTCCTGTGCAACTCCTGCATATTTGTTAATAGTCCTAGGCCTTGTGGCTTACCTTATTATTAGTCCGATTGTCTCTATCACAAGCTTATGCAACGGTATTACCCAAATTGTTCGTTTTCAATTGTTCGAATGAACAATTGACCGAATTTAAAGGGTCACAATTGACCTTTTCACAATTGACCGCATATATATATATATATATATATATATATATATATATATATATATATATATATATATATATATATATATATGGGTTTTGGGGGGGGTTTCCCCCCACATATATGTTACAATTTACCTTCACAATTCGGTCAATTGTGAAAAGGTCAATTGTAATTCGAACAGTTGTAAAACGAACAATTCGTATACAACCTATGCAACACCTCCCATCCCTTCATTGTCATACATCAATTGTCCCCACTGCGCATCACTGATCACTTTCCTCGCCTTCACGATCTCGCTCCACCGCCGGCATATTATGGGAATCAAACCAGTTGTCTACTTCTTCTGGGTCTCAAAAAACCAGGCTTGATCTTTGTGCAGCACCTTCATCTTGGTGGGGTACAATAGCATGAACTTGAGTTGGGCCGCATGCAATCTCCTTTTTACCACTCTGTAGGCCATTCTTTGCTTTTTTACTAGAAGGTGTAGTGTGGATAGGCCGTGACTGACACCGATGCTCTGTTGATAGTGCCACCTTTCCAGAAATATTCCAGTATCTTCTCCCTGTCCTTATAGTTCAGTATTTTGGCTATTATTGGTCTTGGCGGGGCTCCTGGTTGTGGTCGCCGCATCAGTGTCCTGTGCGCTCTCTCCACCGTGAATCCTTGGGAGAGCGTACCTGCTCTAATTTCCTGTAGTAGCATATCCTCTATGTAATTTGTCGGGTCCCGTCCTTCTTCTCCTTCGGGTAGCCCGATAATCCAAACATTGTTCCGCCGGGCCTGGCCTTCTGCCTCCTCCGCCCTGTTCTTTAGGTTCTGAACTTGTTGCTTCAGGTGCGAGATCTCTGTGGTGTTGTCCTTACAGCTGCTGGTGTTAGCCTGCACCTCTTTTTCCAGCGCCCCTGTGCGTTCTGACAATGCTTTGACGTCTTGCCGCAGTAGGTTCATGTCTCTCTGCATGGCATCTATTTTAAATTCCAAGGACGTTTTCAGTTCTGCTATGGCCGCCAATATTTGTTTGTCCATTCTGTCTGGTGTGGCTCCGTCTGGCGGCTCTTATGATTGCACCTTCACCCCCTCCATTGCCTGCGTAGGTCTGGCGTATGTGTCCAGTGACGTGTGCTTTGCTTTGTCTTTATTCGCTTTGGTCGACATCGTTCATGTCCTGTCCCTCAGGTTCTTTAGTGATTCTGGCATCCAGTGCGGCTCATGCACTTTTGCCGTGCCCAGTGGAGAGTAAATTCTTGAAATGTCCTTGTGCAGGGTCCTGTCTTTACGTCCGCTTTTCGTGTCCTACTTACTGTGCCAACATCAACATTCCTGTCGCTGCAATCCACTCGAGACCTTTAGTTAGCGGCTGGTCCTTATGATCTTGATGGGCCGCACTACTTTTTGTTTGGCTTCCCGTTCCACTTCTCATTGTGGTTCCTTGCGTGTCTCAGCTCAGTCAATTGGCCGTCTGTTTCCCCCACTTATGCTGTTGTCTCTGCCACTTTCATGGCGTGGTCCCAACCTGCCTTGGGTGTCACATGCCGGTACAGCTCCTGAATGGGTCAATAGCAGCTTGCCTCGCTCCTTTCTCCGAACTCATTTATCCGCCTTTAAACTGTTCCTTAGTGCAGTCAAGCACTGCTGTAATTTTCTGATCTAGCAGGGGGCTTGCTGGATATCAGTCAATCCGGCAGCTACAGTTTCATGGCCCAGTTACAGCATGCGTTCCGTGTTTTCTACTTTGCCACGGATCCTAGTGCTAGTTATTTTGCCTGGCATCTATTGCGACTTGGGCTGGGCAGTCCTATTCAATAATGTGCCACTTTGACTACCTGATCGTCCAGCTTGGTGCTCCCTTCCACCCGCTCTGTGCCTGCTCTCTGACAGCCTTGTGCAGCAGCCCCGTGCTGTGTATTCCTTACTGCAATGTCATTACGTGTGCCCAACCGATCAGCCCATAATGCATTTATTCAGTCTTTTGGCGTCCATATGCCTGCAGTCCCATCCTCGAATACGGTGTCAGTTTAGAGGCTGGGACAATCTCGCCTCACTCTTGCTTGAAATTGTATCCCTCTGCTGTGTTGGGTACCTTCATCCGCTTTGTCCTAAGAGATGAGCCTGCGGGGCTGTGTAATCTGTTCTGTGAAAGGGAGCTGCCAATGCCAGTTACGTTGTCCTGTGGAATTGCAAGTTAGTTTCATGCGCATGTGTCACACTCGCTGTTAGGCAGAAACCTGTGCAGATCCCTCTGGGACCACTGCAAAAGATTTAGGACTACAGGTGTTTGGCAGTAAACCCACTTGGTAGCAGTAGGTACCACACAGATTCACTTGGTAGCTGTGGCTGAGCAGTCAGACCTCCCTCAAGAAGAGTTAGGCAGTATGCACAGTATTCACAATAGGTCAAAAGAACACAGTAGAACAAGTAAACACTGACCAGAGCTTGGTGTAAAAGAGATATAGTTATTTATTTAAAACCACATCTAGAAAAACACACAGGCACTAATAGTAAGCAATTCAAAAACACGGTCACTAAAAGGTATACACTCCCTTAAAAGAATATTAGACAATTCTTTAGTAAAGCCCCACTTATTTCCAGACAGCGGTGAGCGCTTAACGCAGATGGCACTCTAATAATTCGTTTTAACAGGGAGAGAAAAGCAGAGTATAAACTGAAACAGATCCCAACACTTTTTTAAGAACACAACAAGAGAGGAAGGCAAAGTAAAACCGTGAGTTTAGAGTTCAGTAGGCCGGATCCACTTTAAGAGGATCAAAACGAAATGTGTCCAAGGTCACACGGTTGCAGTGCACAAGAGTCTTGCAAAGGTTCAAAAAGAGTTGGACCAAAAGAAAGGGACCAGTTAGAGGGTCAAGGCGGCCAGCCCAGTCCAGAAGGTTAAGGGGTTATTATTACCTTGTAGCAAACTGTAGAAAGGGAGGCCTGGCGGACACGGTACCTTAAAGTGGTGAGAATACTCCAGCGGGGGCAGTTGTTCCTGGCAGCGGATGCAAGTCGGTGCTTCATCCGGGGGAAGAGGGGATCTCGTCGGGGAGGAAGACAGGAGTCCGTTGCACTGCCAGGGAAGAAACCAGCCGCGGAGTTCTCAGGTAAAAGGAGCGGTCCTTTTATTTGCGGTCCAGTGGTAAGTGGCTATCCGGTTGCCGGGGTGCTTGGCACGGACAATTCGACCACAAGACGGCCTGGGATGCGAAGAGAAGAAAGTAAACTGGTTGTGCTGACCAGTCAGGGGGAAGAAGCCTCTCCAGCCGGGAGATCTTCTCTGTCGTCGGGAAGTGGTGAGTCGGTTCCGCAGGGCTCCACAGGAGGTGTTGTCGTGGTAGGTCGGCTCAGCTTCTCCCTCATCGGATTCTCAGGTCCTGTGGCGACTTATGAAGTTCCAGTCCCCAAAGCCCTGCTTTTATGCAGCACACCCCCATTCACTCAGCCTAGCTGTCAATCAAACATGCTAAGTGGTGAGCCGGCCGGCTCACCACTTGGGCCAATCACACAAGAGTGCGACTTGAGTTACCAAGGTAACTCAGTCCAGGGTGCCTAAACCCCCCTCCCACATCCCCTGTGGTACCCAGACAGAGTGGCACCACTTTTGGAGGCTTCTGTGAAGAAGCCAGACAAAAAGTGAAACAAAGGGCTCGACTTGGGTTGGAGTCACAGAAGAGAACACAAACGCCATTTTAGAATCGAGTCCTGGCAAAAAATACCAACCGGCGAATTAATATTAAATAAATAAACAGGCGGTATGTTCGAGGCTATGAGAATTAAATAATTAGAGTTGGTAGCCTCGAAGATTGGGAAAATCCCATAGGGATATAGGGATATATTTGCGGTCGAATATAGAAAATAGTATCCACTGCCACCAGCCAAAACTCGATCAGGGGGGGCGGAGACGTGCCCCCTTGACTAACAGACCCCGGGGCAATCGAATTGTCTCTACCAGTACGTCCACAATACGATGGTTTGTACTGGTTTCTGTTAATAATTTGGGACTTTTAAAGCCAATGGTGACTTTACATGCCCTGGGAGACAGTAGTCAGTCCCAGGGTATGGAGTCTATGGTGGGGTGTCACTATGACACCCCTGTGTTACTGCACGGAGGGTGCTGTGTAACACACATATTAAAAACACATGAGACCCTATGGAGTAAAGGACCCCATAACCCATAAAACACATTAACAGTCAAAGGAACACCATAAATCACGTCCAAGCGTGGGAGAAAAAGAGTATCACTCTTGGCAGGAGAAAAAAACAAACTCCAGAATTCCAACAAAGCTGCTGGGGGACTCACTAGGTTAGGAAATTCAGCCTAAAGAGAGAATTCTCCCTAACACTCGCAATCTCGCCGATCTGGGGCCCCTACAGTCTTCTTCCTGTGCAATGGGAGCAGCTTTGTCTTTCTGCCGGTGCGCAGGCCGCTCTTAGTTGTACAGGGCAGACCACAGTGGAACCTGCAGTCCCTTATGTAATGTTGGTCCTCTGAGCACAGCCGGAACGCAATGGAAGCAGTTCACTTGTGTTGCACTGTTCCGTTCCCACTTAGTTATCAGAATCCTCCTGACTGCATGTTCCCAATAGTGCAAACGGCACTCCTCACGGCAGGGCTGACCACACTGGAGGCTGTAGTGTGTTATGAGCACTGGTCTCGCTTTCCAGGGCGGACTGCACTGGAAGCTGCGTCCTTGTCTATGTAGCGACTTTCTACATGGCTGTCGAGCCCCCCCCGTGTTTCCTTAGATCATTAAAATGTTTTCAGAACGGCAAACATCATTGACACATTTTCCCCAATTAAAAACCTATTCCACTATTCTTCCACATTTTATTATAAGGTGTTTTAGTGACTCAATTATCCCCTGCACCTTGCAATATCTACATGCAGGGCCCATTTCATCCGATAGCATCCTATTATTTAATACCTTCTTTGTTGGCAGGATATTTAGTCTGAGCCTCATGAATAAATCCCAATACTTTGTTCTAGGGAATTTAGAGAGGTAGCCTGGCGCTTGATAAGAATATCTGCTATCAAGCTCCAGCATAAGAGCCCTTTTGTATGTTATTCTTTTGGCTTGTATCCCAATCCAGTCCAATCTCAATCTGTTTTTTTACTTTCTCAGGATTTCTCAACAAGATATCCCAGGTTGTGTCTAGGTTGCTCAATTCATTTGAGCAATCTTGTTTCCAGCCATCAAGAGCACAGTCTCTACCAATCCAATCTCTATTCTTCAATATTTCCCAG
The DNA here is from genome assembly GCF_040938575.1 of Ambystoma mexicanum. Lineage (NCBI taxonomy): Eukaryota > Metazoa > Chordata > Amphibia > Caudata > Ambystomatidae > Ambystoma > Ambystoma mexicanum. Next base: position 1,026,618,178 of record NC_090924.1, read on the forward strand.
GGGCCGAGCCTGTCTGGCTTAGTGCATTTTCAGTATCGGGCTAGTGTTTTCCATCGTATAATCGACCCGATGGATTGCAGTCCAAGTTCATATCTGATGAAAGAAATCGGGACACAGTTAGGAAGCCTGAGCACTTTTCTCCAGAATGTGCCTTCCATCCTCTCCCATAATCTCGCTGGGAGGGACGTCACTACCCCTGACCCATATATGAGGGTGGGGATCACATTATGCTTATAGAAGGTGATAGTTGGTGTAACTAGGTACCTCCCATATCTATTATGGAAGATTTGTGCCTGTAAAGTCAAACATTTACCTTTAGATTGTATTGCCTCCATCCATTGTTTTTCAACAGAGCTTGAATTAATAACTGTTTCCAGATATGAAATTGAATCTACCCAGTCTAGCTTTTCAGAGCCCATGCACCAACTAAATTTAGGTCTTTTATTCCCCTGCCAACCAGCTAATGTCATTATCTTGTTTTTTTTACATTTATCTTGAGGGCGTTTTTCCTCTAGGAATATCATTAGCTGGTTCAGACGACATTGCAGACCAATCAGTGTTTGGTCAATTAAAACCAAATCATCTGCATACATTATCCATGTGAGGTCTTCGCCTCGTATTACAAAAAGGTAGCAGACGCCCCTCTCTAGAAAGAACAAGGCATGATAACCTGTTTTGTGGTTTTTTCCCACTTTGAGAGTCTGCAGCCATCGCTTTTAGCTCACTGTACCTTGCCCTTCCCTGGGACTCCTGCCTGGGCCTCAGATGCCAGCCTTACCCTGCGCTCAGGCCCGTTGGGCACCATCTGCGGGGAAAGAGGTGGGGGAATTTGACTCAGCGCCTTCCAGGGGGCACTGGTCCGGGTGCGAAGGAGGCATGCGCCACACAGCCGCACCTCAGGAATACCCTCCCCATTGACTATGAAGTCAGCCAGGTCAGCCAACTGGTCTGACTGCACAAGCCAGATGGCTGGTTGGGCTCAGCCGAAGGATCAGATGGCCGGAACGGTCCTCCCCGACCAGATTGCCAGGTGGTTATGAGGTCATGCTTTCCTTAAGGCCACCGTCTAGGGTCTGAGGCTTAACCTGCCACCTCTTCACCCTTATGCCAGGGCTTAACTGCTATGTCTGCATCCTGGGGCCAGTGCTTAAGCCACCATCTGCAACCAAGGCCGACTAGCTGGGCTCTGCCACAGTGCCGCCGGCTGGGCTAAGTTAATATTGGCCGCACTCGAAACATGAAGTGAGCGGGTCTACACACTGGGTCACAGGCCGGCTATCTTTGGCCAACTGAGGTTCCACAGCGCTGCAGTATCATTACGGTTTAGGGGTAGCTTCACCACATTAGCTCCTCAGCCAAGCACATACACCATATGTCTTAACCTGTGGTTCCTCTCATACTAATTATTATTGCAACACCACATTATCAGTAGGGTAATGACAACGGTCTAAACCCAGTTCACGTTCCCTGTTAGTGGGTGGACAGTCCAATGCTTGGTGAATTCTGCTTCATAATGATGGGAAGAGCGGACATTGAAGGATCAAAAAGCGACATTGCTTTGAAGTCTTGGCCACCACAAGCCAGTTATCTCTGTGGTAACTTTTCTTACACCCCCTTCTTGAAACCCAAAAAGTCAGAAGGATCGCAAGACCCCGCTTTCACATTCTGTATTCATACTGAAAATCGAGATCAGGCGAGCTTCTGCCCTTCTGCTCTCCGGGAGGTTTATGTCCTCCCTGAGCTTGCCTTAAGGACACCATCATTATCATTTGACAGGTGTGCCGCCCCAGTCAAACCTCCCACCTGCCACAATCCCCCGAGTGCGTCTTGTTCGACAGGTGTTGGGTGCTTGCAGCCAGAAGCAAGAGCCCCACTGGGCTCGCCCTACGCCTCACCATGTAAGTGAAAACATTGAGCAGTGGTACTTCGGTGGTGGGCCGAGGGCCTCCCACTTATCCTAACCCTCTCATGTCTCTTCATAATGGCAGACTAAAATCAAGCTCTGCTGGGTCTTCTTTCCCGGATGATTGTGCAAAGCTCGTTCGTTGGCTGTGGTTTCGCCAGACAGTAGGTAGGGACAGTGGGAATCTCATGCATTCATTCATGTGCATTACTAATTAGATGATGGGGTATTTGGATATTTTCGTACCACCAGAGTGGCTCATTCCGGATTAATGGCTGCCTGTCAGCAGACATTTTTATAGTTTTTTTTATTAAGCTGAGGGCATAATCATGCACAAAACCAAAGCATACTATAGGCATACCTGGTGCAGTACATACAACAACAGATGAACATATATATAACAATAAATCACAACCATCGGGATAATAGATCAGTCTGATTCCGGATCCCTCAACAGAATACATTTAGGAGTCAGTCTCAAAAGAGCATGGCCTACAGGTGTGGCATCCTAGAGTGCTCCATCCGATTCATGAATGTTGCCAGTCTTCTCTTGATAGGAAGGTCATCTCTGGGTAGTCATTTGTCATAAGGAACTCTGTTGATCTCTTCATGCTTCCATCCTGAGATCTTGATGCCTTGCGGATCACCAATGAGACTGGATGGCTGAGCGTGTCTTGTAAGTGATTTACAGTACCCATCTTCCTTCTTCTCAGCTCCCTCTCGATCTTAGTCTGTCAAAACCGATTCAGGGTTTAGTTTTGTAAAAGGAAGCAACACCAACTTCCTAACAAGGTTTTGTTGAACCAGAAAATACTGCATCTGGAATTGGCTGGTTTCGATTCACTGTTTCTCTTAGCACACCTGGCTACCAGACTATGTTCAGCATAGGTGGAGATATTATACCATTTTTGCCTGTCCCCAAACAGACCCCTCCTATACAGGACTCATCCAACAGGGATTTAAGAGAGTCGTAGGTACTCCCACTGTTTACCCGCGCTTCATTGAATGTCTTCACTTTGACATTCAGAGCACTGGGAAGAAATCACATTGTTTCAACACCCATAGCGGGCCCTCGCAATGCTTTGTGTTTTATTAAACAGTCTGATTCCCCTGTTCGACCTCAGTTCCAAGTCAGCTGCTAGGCGATGGCCGCAGCTGAATGCCTGCCCCAAACCCTGCAGGGGAATCAAGAGAGGCGGCCACCGCAGCTGGGACAATCCACAGGAAGGGCCCGGCTTGCATCCAGAGTCAGCACAATGCCGGAGGTGGGGAGGATGCCTCATCCAGCCGCCATGCGTGCCTAGCCCGCTTTGTGCCCAACCCAGCCCTTAGAGCCAATCCTTATCCCGAAGTTATAGATCTGACGTGCCGACTTCCCTTAACTATATTGTTCTAACATGCCAGAGACTGTTCACCTTGGAGTCTGCTGCAGGTATGGGAATGGCCCAGCGCTGGATTTACACCATCTCTTCTGTATTTTCAAGGACCAGCTAGAGCTCACCGGATGTTGCCGGTGTATGGGCTGGAGTGGGGTGTTTGTAATACTACCCACTATATGGTTGCCGTAGAGGCACAGAGGCACACCAGCCAAGGCTCTCAATTGGTAAACGTGGGCGAGCAGCCAAGGCTGAGACTTAAGGGAGGTGATACAGGCTGATTCTTAGGTAAAGTGAATCCCCAAACCCCTAACAAAGAATGTCTACACACTGTTATTTGCTAACCCAGTTCTTTTATTTTAGGGACAAAAGTTATCTTGATAAATACAAATAAATAAGACTCACTATGTACTCAGAAATCTAATCAAATATATACGGTTCTATGTGTTACCACAGTTACCCTTAGATTCAGTTATAATGCACCAACTGCCGACCGTTTTTATTAAAAAGCATTACAATTATTAGGCAATGTTTAACCTCTTAGACATTGATGTAGAAATGCAGTTAATATTTTAGAACGTTAGCAGAATGCTTTTGTTTGTGTAAAAATGCAATACTGTCTATACTTCAATACTGTCTGAGGATCCCCCCACCTGGGCTGCTGGTAGAAAAGGTTAGTTGTACTTTACTTTGTATATTACAGCCCAGTCCTTATCAGTAATTGTCTGCTTTTGTTTCTACATATCCCTCCACCGTAAAGTACCTGGGAAGCCACAGGAGACCATGAGCCAAGATTAATCTGGTACCCTTGGTTGAACACTGCAGATGGAAGATGCTCTTCCTTCTCACAGCACCTTCGGTATCTTGGGAGGCGAAGTGGTAGAGTTTCTTGGCCTTACTCAAAATGCCCCTTGAGGATTTGACCCCCCCTCTGGAAGGAGGAGTCACTGGGACGTCACTGTCGATCAGAAGGAAATCCAGCAGTGTTGGAAAGGTGGCAATGAAGGTCTGTCGAGCTCGTCTCCTTGGTCAGGTTGTTACACCAGCTGTGGATGTCCCACGAAGATGAAACTTGCTTTGGACTTCAACAAGGCTTGGGAGGTGCATGTAAATTCTTTGATTTCCATGGATGACCTTCGGTGACGGCTGGTGCAGTGGCAGAAGTAGGTGTCGGATTTCTTCAGTACAAGGTTTGTCACTGTTCGGTCCTTCGGTGCTAAAGCCACAGCACAGATGTCAGAATGGCTTCTGGAAAGTCGGACCTGAGCACTGGAGTGCTCTGCAGACCTCCACCAAGTCTGAACCCTCAGAACTTGATCCTCATTTCGGAATGGCGGCAAACCCACCGGCAGGCACTTCTCTGCAGGCGGCGACTCTGGACTACCTCAGCTGAGGAAAAGTGGACAGGTATCGTGGTTGCAGTGCCCCTTGAAGATTTCTTCAGTTGGTTGGAACTTGTCAAGCCCTAGGCATCGGGCAGCACTATGCCATGGTACCTCCTCTTGTGGTCAATGTACAGCAGTCTGGCTGTCAAGCGGTCACAAACAGCCTCCGGACCATGGACAATGCTGTTGGACCTCTGGGCTCAAGATGTCCAGACAGTCCTCTTCAGGACCCATGAAGATACCTCTGCAGGATGGCAGGCACACAGGACTGGCTTCCAGGACACTTCTGGTGAAGAACAGCAGTTGCACGATGTCCCCTCGTAATACGGAAAGAGATCACCTCTCCTGGTTCTCTATGGTTCAGTCCTCTATGGTACATGCTTCCAAGCTACAGACTTTCAGTTTCAACTTGCAGCTTCTGACACTTAGGTAAGTGAGGGGTCCCTTCAATGCAAAAAGGTCCCCCATTCGCCCAGCTGAGCTAGGCTCAGTCAATCACACTCTAGTGCATTCATCAGGTAGCATCCAATCAGACTCATAGGCATTCAGGCCATTCACTGAAAACCAGACATTCAAAACAGTGAATGAATATTGGAGGCAACTCCCAGCCTTTCAGAGCACAGACTGCATTCATTCCAGGTTCAGTCAGGGCTGGCTCAGGCAGACCACATGCATTGTGACACACAACCACAACCAGACACCCATATCACAGAATGTGATTGGTCTCCTTTCTCCATTCAAACAGGTCAGACTCCTATAGTGTACCAACAGCAAGCAGTCCCTGGGAAGTCTCCAGCTAGTCTGGCATGGGCAGCCCCCACATCCATATATGATCCTTCCACCCAACAGCCATTCAGAGGAAGGGAACAGAGCCAGGGCTTATCAGGACTTTGAGAAACAAGGGGTAAAGGCAAAATAAACCAAGAGGCTACAGTGGCCATTGTGCGTTTGTTCAGGAATCCATTGATTCTCATGGCAGGGCTTGGGGGTCCCAAAAATGGAAGACCGAGCCACTGTCAAGTCTGTATGTAGCTGCCAACAACCCATGCCCTGCTCTATGGGCAACACTGAGGTACCTGAAAAAACACACTTGGAGTAAAAGGGTGCACCCCTATCCAGGGGTGCCATGGGGGTCTCCCATGGGTACTGCCACTAAAAGGAAAAGATGAAGAGCTACACTGCCAGGGGGCCAAACTGGACTCCTGTGCAGAAAACATACAGGAATCGAATGCAGGGAAGTGGTGAGACAAGGACGAGCAGGCCCTATCCCTTTGAAAGAATATCCACCATCATCGCCAGAATCACAACACTTTGCAAAATCTCAGGCCCCTCTCTTGGTGCGAACCCATTCCTCCCGCCGTCTTCACTCGTATAATTTGTGTTACCGCTCTGGATGCCGCAATGGTGTCCATGTCCCCCACTCCAGGTTCTTAGATCTTAACCCGACTCCCTTTTGATCAGCTGCAGGCAACAACGGCCATCACCCATCTCTTCCAAACAGCGTTTGCCCATCTCTCAGGAGCAACTGACCCATGTTCTCCATTTCAGCTTTCAAAGACCATAAAACTGGGGTTTCCGAGCACCAGCTATCCTGATGGAAACTTCGGAAGGAACCAACTACTAGATGGTTCTATTGGTGTTTCTCCCCCAATACCCTGTTAGATTGACCGATTTGCACGTCAGGACCCGTACAGACCTGCACCAGAGTTTCCTGTAGCTTCGCCTTTTACAGGCATAGTTCACCATCTTTCAGGTCCTATCAAACATGCTCATGCTCAACCACCTCAACAGAGCGGGTGAGATGGGCCAGTTGTGCGCCCACTGCAACGGGCTCCCAGCTCAGCCGGCGCACACCGGTTCTTACCTTTTTTGCACCAGTGTTTAATTCGGCCCTCCAACTCGCACATGTGTTAGACTCCTTGGTCCATGTTTCCGCAATTCTGAACGACTGACCTGCCCACCATGTTAAATCCTGCGGGTGGACTGCACAGACCCCACCTGTTTACCTCTCAACAGTTTCACGCCCTCTTGAACTCACTCATTGAAGTTCTATTCAACTTTCCCTTATGGTACTTGTTGGCTATCGATCTTGTGCCTGTATTTATCCTTATATGTAGTTTACCACCCACTTTGGGCTGCATTACTAAGCAACCCGACCTCGAGAAGAGCTGATCGCGGGAGCTGGGGCCGCTACCAGCCTAACACCGTCCCCTGGGTGAGCTTCCTTCAGAAGGACTTGGGGGTGGGGTGGTGGGATTCGGTGGGCCCCTGAGAGAAGCCGGGGAGTCGGTTTTCTGCATGCAACATTTTCCGCTCCCGCCGCTATGGATTTGGCTCTCGGCTCTTCCCTCTTCACTCGTCATTACTGAGGGAATCCAGGTTTGTTTTTTTTTTTTCTGCTTAATAATTTACTTAAATTCAGCAGGTCGCCACGTCTGATCTGTGGTTGTAGTCAGGGAGCCAAAGCTCGGGCGTCTCCCCGACTCCGAGTGTGCGCTATTTCTATCTGTGCCAAAACCCGCCTGGGAAGAGTTTGCCCCCCTGATGCAGCGCACAGCCTGCGCTCAAGGTCCTTACCGCACAGGCAGCCGTGGGACACCACAGACATCCACACGTGGTATGGCCAGTCACCCCAGGGGGAGGAAGCGTTGGGTATTTTACCCAATTTTTTATCACCGCCGAGGCATGCCGGACGCCTGGCCCTTGGCCCTCCTGACCCCACAAGGGGAGAAACTGGGAATCCAGGACGCTCTGGCAACAAGCCTCTGCACCAGGTTCCAGTACCTGCGAAAGTGCTGATCAGGGTGTGACCTAGGAGGGCGAAGGGAACGAGGTTCCCAGGATGACTCCAGGCGTGGTGTGAGTAGGGTCCCTGGGACGATTGACATTCAAGAGCCCCTCAGACAGTTGTAGTCCGGGGAGGAACCCAGTGCCGCAAGGTATGCGCGAAGTGTCGATGATCAATGTGTCCTGCAGTTCACACTAATTCTCGCAGATAACTGCGTTCTTCATCAACACGCAAGCTGAGTTATCCACTGGCAAGAGTCACAGAAAACTTTTTTTCCTAGAAGTCTTCCCAAACCTTCCAGTGCAGGAGAGGGTTGGTGGGAGGCAGCGTTGTTTGTCCCGCCGGCTTGTCCAGATGGCCCAGCATCCTGTCTGACTTCCCCACAAGGAAGTCGGCCAAGACCATCAGGTTTTTAAACAAGCGGGTTCCAGGCGTTCAGCTTGGTAAGCCTGCCTGCTGTCTTCTGCGGCAGTGCAACAGGGTTTCCTGTGGCAATGGAGCCCACCTGGCTGATCGTTCATGCCCCGACTGTGAGTGGGGGGGGGGGCTGCCTGGGCTCCCTCGCTGGTGTGTGGTTGAGAATGTCCCGGCAGGTTAACACAACCCCTCCAGTGAAACATATCCTGCTCTCTGGCACTTGATCCTCCATGTGCCTTGGCCACAGATCGCTCCATTGGCCAGAATGAAGCATGAGCGGCACCCGGGACAGTGGGTGTGCGCATCTGGGACACATTAGAGGTTGGGCCTACAGAAACCTTGCTACAACTTTTACTTCCTCTAGATAGTCAAGTTTGATTGTCTTCTCAGTGCTACACCAGGACCGTTGCTGGTCCTGGCAAAGCTGAGCGAAGGACCTCACTAAACCATCCCATTGGTAGTAGCGACGCGCACTGTATTCAAAGGGCAGGGACTTCATCAACGTGAGCTTATGACCCGCACTTATCCGGAATTCCACGGTCATGGAGAAATAATTGCAATCCCCAATCCCTATCACGAGAGTGGTTCACTGGAGTACCCGCACCTGTTGGCAAAGGGTACACACATGCTGATCTGTTCAGTGTAGTGTGCGCACAGCCCCGGACATCTAAGGGCATCAAAGACCTGTTATTGCTCGATCTCGTGTGGCTGAACGCCACTTGTCCATATAAAAAGTTGAACGCCGACCACTGCAGGTAGCACCCCTGGCCATCCTGGAGCTTTGGCTGGGGCGCGTTAGTCTTTCTCTCCAGAGAGGGGTGGAGACCCCGCCTTGGTGGACTGAGACATGCGACTGAGGCAGGTGGCCAAGGGAGGGGGGGCATCCTGGAGCTCTGGCCGGGAAGCGATAGAGCTTTTTTCTCCAGGGGGTGGGACCGAGACCCAATGGGGTGCCCCGAGTCCACCGCTGGGCAGGCGGGTGATTGACCTATGTGGGAGGCAGGCTCCCAAGGGAGGAGCCAGCACCCTCAGATGTCCTGCAGCTCTGGACAGGGCACATTAGACCTTTTTCTTCTAGGGACAGATGGGGTTTCTGCTGGGGTGCCCCAGGACCGCAGCTGAGCAGGAGAGCAGTCAACTGACGTGCGAGGCAGGTGTCTACATTAGGGGGCAGCACCCTGGCCATCCTGGAGCTCTGATCGGGCATGTTAGAGCTTTTCCCTACAGTGAGGGATGGAGACCCTGCTGGGGTTCCCCGAGACTGCCTCCTGCGCAGTTGGAAGATCAACCTATGTGCGAGGCAGGTGCCCAACGGATGGGGCAGCATCCACGGCCGTCCTGGAGATCTGGCCGAGGACCGATAAAGCGCTTCCATGAGGAAGGGACTGGAACCCCATTGGTGCACCCCAGGTCCGCTGCTGGTTAGGTGGACTGTCGGCCCACATGTGCGAGGCATGCGCCCAAGGGGCGGGGAGCTTTCCTGCAGCTCTGGCCGGGGGGAATTAGAGCTTTTCCATCAAGAGAGACAGAGGCTCCTCCGGGGCGCCCCAGGACCTCCGCTAGACATGGGCATAGCTGCCAAGTTTCCCAGTTCCATGCAAATCTTTCAGCCAGTACTGTTTTTTTTTGCACTGCATGCTGAGACTTGCAAACCCACCCTTGCAATGGGAAACAATAAACTACAAATTCCAACATGCAATTGGAAGCAAAAAGCAGCAATAGCTTGAGGTGCCACACCTGGAACTGGCAAACATGGCAGGCAGAGTGATGCGATGAGGAGCCTTTCCTTCTGCCTAGGTTACAGCTGTGAGGAAAACATTAGTGTTTCCTCAGGTCTCCCTGTGAAGTCTGTAAGGAAGGCATGGTATCAAACAATAAGACAGAGACAAGTGATCTCAGTTCAAGGGTGTTTATTGAACTTCAACTGGGTTTCATAAATGCCCATCTAATCCTAAATCTAAAGATGGGAGCAAGCTACAACCATCAAATAACACCATTCTAGTGGTGTCTTGTCAAAATAAAAGGCCCTATACTAATAAACATATTGCCAATCCTTACTTCTAAATACAAATAGTGTGGGAAACAATGTTATGCAAAAGAAAAGTGTTCAAGAAATGATATGTCAGGATATTAAAGCCGTTGACTTCCCTTCCCCGCATTTTTTCAACACGGGTCAACGTGGCTCACTCGAGCTTAGCACACTCTCTGGCTTCTATAGCACAAGGATGCAGTTCAAGACTTCAACATCAGGACCTTCTGCGTCAAAGTCTTTGTCATTCAATGTCTCTTATTTCAGAGGGCCTGAAGCAACACGACAAAACAGTACAGTTCTTTTCTTCCTAGGATTTTCACTTATACAACTTATTAGGTGATTTACTGTTCAGCCTGTGTCCCCCTCTGCTGGGCTCAGACCCACTTTAACACAAAACCTTCAATTAGTCTCCCCCTGTTGGGCTCGGACCAAATTCACGTACTTTTCCAAACGTTCTGTCTCTCTGTCTCTCTCTCTCGAGACAGTAACAGTTCCTTGTCGAAAAGGTCAAAGGAATTTCCCTCCTTCGGTTTTTCTGCCTTTCCTCTCTTGCTCAGCTTCCGTCTCTAAACTGCCATTTCCCTGTGTGCTTTGCCTCACTTAGTGTGTGCTCTCATGCTTCGACTTTTATCCACGTGGGGAAGTTTAATGGAAGTCAGGTGTGAGTGATTGTTGATAATTGCCTGACCTCGCCAGACCATAGTATTGGGACATGCCGGGTACACAACTCGGGTGTTAGTCTGTTTTCCCTTAGAGCGGGCTGTCAGTGAGAAAGTGTTAGTGTTGTAAAAGGGAGTGCGGGTAGATTTCCTAAATATCCTACCTGGTAGGTTGGAGTAAAGGTGTTGTAGGGAAGGGGATACCGCGTCTCACCATCCGGTGTCCCACTCCCACTTACCCAAGACCCCTCACTCAGGTGATCCTCCCGCACTGGCATATCCCCAGGAACTGGATGCAAAAGTGATAGGCATGTCCTGGCCACCTGGATGACAGATCCCCGGGGACTAGTGGGTGAGACCCCTTCTGGTTTCTCACAAGTCTCTGTAGTGTGGGGAAATAATGAGTCTTCTCTGTGTAATAGAAAAATGCAAGACCCTGGGTGCAAAGAACCCGCCTGTAATGCTTCTGATTAATCCATGGCGTCTGTGCGCCGTACATTTTGGGTACTCCGAGAGCCACAATGGACATTTTCTTCAGGCCTCCATGAAATCTGCAAATTTTCCTCAGTCCTCGGTAAAAGCTGCATTTGATGCAAACTCGTAATGTGGTTTGTATTGTTCCAGTGGTGAACATGTTTTCTTGATTCTGCATTGCTTCAAGGACTGTTTTGAAGAAGGTGCCAGCTGGTATTTGATAACATTGTGAAATAATCTTGCAAACCTGAAGAAAGGTGATCTAGCTGTTTTCACACTTTCATGGGAAAGGGAGAGTTTTGCATCTTTGGGTTACCATGAGTCACTCCGGCCGGGGGCCCATAGAAACTGTCCACAGGTAAAGACTTTGAGAGGCAGAAGGTTCTGGAAAATGCCATCATGCATTTGCGGATGGTTTATAATGAGGGGCACCAGAGCAGTCTGGCAGAAAGCTTCTCTGGAAGAGTCGATGCACTGCTTTCATGCCTGTTGATGTGAGAATCTCTCTACCTGTGCCTATTGTGGGGTTTTTCAGTGCATTCCTGGTAAGATAAGGATTTCTTTTGCAGTTGCTTCAACAGTGACATATTTTAAAAACTTTTTACATTCCTTATATGCGTAGTAATTAACCATTCCTTTATTATTTTTACTGTATGTATTCATGTATGCTTTTTGTGAATAAAGGTTTGTAAATATCCATTTTACTGTTTAGCTGAGTGTTTGTGTACATAATTGCCCTTCAGTGTTTAAGGTTTCTTCATTTTGTATGCTGGCGCAAATAACTATTTTCCATGCACTTTTGAAGCAAAGCATATGGCGCTGTGAGCAGGGTTGCCTTGTGATGAGGAATTGCAGGCATTCAGGAATCTGTGCATGAACACTGAAAAGCAATTGTTATGTTAAAAGTGAATTTTTGTTTAACTTTTTTTTCTTCCCTTTGCAGTGGGAGTCAGTATGTGTTAATTAGTGTTGTGTATGTGTTTTGCGTGACTGCGTTTGGGTCGCTGTGAATAGATCATTGTAAATTATTGTCAATATGAATACCTTGTTTAAGAAAAAAGATAAGGGGTCTTCTGCTGGCGTAGATTGCCTTAGTGAGATGATTCCAGGCTGGGCGAAGAGCCCATATGATAAATTGGCACAGGAATGGGCATGCAGTACTGGGCTGAGTGAGCTGTGGGATGAAAGCTTAGGAATGGCAGGGCCCATAGAGTGTTTTGTTTACAGAAGGTCCATGTGGAAAAAGGAAAAATTTGCCGCATTAGGAGGATGTGGTGGATTATTTTGCATGCCTATAGAAAAATGCACCAGATAAATGTTGAATTATGCAAAGATATTTTGCGTTTGGAGAAAAAATGTGCTGCTGAGAAACACATTTCCCTGATGCAGCAATTACAGTTGAAAATATGGCATGATAAAGTAAGTAAATACCAAGAAGTTGCTGAAAGGATAACTGTCAGGGTTGCTTGATACAAAGACAGAAAAAGGCAAGGCAATGTAAACAAGAAGGTTGCTGCTGTAATTAACATTGCAGAGGTGGATTGGGACCAAGATAAATTGAATGGTGATATTTGAAATTCCACTGACTTGGAGTGTAGCCCAGAGGTGGATGAGAATCTGAATTGAAACCTGACAAAAAGACAGTCACTGCCAAACCAGTAACGAGGCATAGGGCTGATCCCCATCCCCATAACCCAGGAGGAGGTGTTGTGGATTTGACTACACTAGGAAATTGCACACAACAGGAGGTTGGTGAGATTACACGTTTGAGGCAGAAGTCAGGGGAGCCCTTGTTCACCTGGATGGTGCGTATGCTTTATGCAGGTACCGGGGACCTGTTGGTAGACTCCACAGATTCCCTGTGCTTTGTACCTTTATCCAATGTCACCAATATACAAGAAGTATTGTGGGCAGAGCCTCCTCCAGATGCAAATGCAGAAGCTTTGCAGGTGTCTCTGTTGCACCTACCAGTCCAAGGGTGTAACTGCAAATATCCTATTACCACGGAATAGCCCAGTGAGGGAAATGAAAGTGGTATATGCTAAAAAGAGGCATTTCAGAAAATATGAGAACACGCTAAGAAGGAAGCAATTCATGTAGATGAACCGGGACATAAGGGGGTGGCGGCACTGTCAGTGTCAACGAGAAATATGGTTATAAGAACTGCCCCACCCGAATATAAGCATGTCATTATGACTTTGTTAGTGGGCATGGCATGACTGGGAAACCAACTGATGAGGTGGTGGATGCAATTCAGCAATTGTCAGATCTGGGTGAATGGGACAAAGGTGAGGAGAGACTGAGAGAGAGACAGAGAGACAGGATAGCAGAGACTTCAAAGTGTCATGAAAATACATGTTTTTGGCATTGTTGAAAGTTGGTGGGCCACAGGAGGAGATTGATGGTATTGAAACCAGGGAGATGTATGAATTCTACAAAAAGAGAGGGCTTGCTGGGAAGGAGCGCTATAAACAAGTTAAGAGGTGGTTGGTGACTCAGCTGAAAAGGGACACTTCACCTTCAGCGCATCCTGAGGAGGAGCCGGGAGGAGGGTCTATGGGGACCCCTACCCAATACCAGCCAACATATAATAATAATAATAATTTAGCATGTATATAGCACTATGAACCCTGAGGCATCTGAGCGCTGCTTATTATTACCCACAGTGTGTGGTGCTTATTTAACGACCTGGGAAGGATGAAAGGCTGCGTTTGGCCCTGCTGGGATTCAAACCTGCATCAGCAGGCTCTGCATAGATGTTTCAAAGCGAGCGCTTTACTCGCTGTGCTATCAGACCAGCGAATATGCTAATTTGAGATAAGTGGTGTGTGCAATGTTAGAGTTTGAGTCCCGATACACTCATTCTAAATTTGACTAGGATTATGGCCAAACCCCGGCAGCGTCTGCTCGTATAAAAGTTGGCAGACGACCTTAAGATATTTGAAAAGCCTGGAAACAGGCTTAATTGATTAATGGAAATCCTTCAGATTTAAAGGTCGACACTTTACTATTACTGGGCTGAGGGGAAAGGAAACACTTGCAGTACAGACAGGAGTGGAGATGAAGCTAGGCAGTTTGAAAAAACTGAAATATCAAGTGTTGGTTGTCCCAATAACTGAATATATAATTGGTTTTGACACTCTGGAGGGGTTGACTTTGGGACTAGGAGGTAAAACATATAAATCTGGAGTGAACGCATTCACTTGTACACTAGTTATTGTAGGCAAATTGAAAATCGCTCCAGTGCATGTGCCTTTGTCCACAAAGCATCTATCCATGAAGCAATACCCCATTCCTTGGGGTCATAAAGACATTTCAGACACCATTAAAGAATATGTAGACGCAGGAGTGTTACGCCCAGTTGCTATGGCTGGTCTGGAATGTGAAAAGGGGGGATTGGAGCTGGAGAATGATGGTGGATTATGGCGAATTGAACAAATACACTCCCCCTTTAGTCGCTGAAGTCCCAGATGCTATCACCTTGATTGACAACATGCAAAAGTTTGAGGGAATCTGGTATGCTATGTTAGATTTGGCGAATGCCTTTTTCTCTGTGGCAATTGCCGAGGAGTGTCAGGAGTAGTTTTCATTTTCCTGGGATGGGCATCAGTATACCTTCACAAGATTGCCTATGGGGTGCTTGCATAGCCCAACCATCTGCCACTAGGTGGTTCCAGAACATTTGGACAAAATACCATGCACACCTGACATACAGATTTACCATTTAATTGATGACATTTTGATTCAGGGCAAAGGTAAGCAAAGGATGCAAAAACAGTTAGAAGTAATCATTGACGTGTTGAAGAAGGAAGGGTGGGAGATTAACCCTAACAAAATTCAAGGGCCAACAGAGACTGTAGTATTTTTGGGAGTTTAGTGGCATAATGGGCATTGAGAGATGGTGCTGAAAACCAGACAAAAGATACTTGAATTTACCACTCCAGTGAACAAGAAACAAGTTCAACCATTTTAAGGGCTGTTTTGATTTTGGATAGAGGATATACTACATTTAGGTCAAATATTGGGCCCACTTTACAAAGTGACGCGAAAGAAGTAGGAGTTTGAGTGGGGCCAGGAGCAGCAGAGAGCGTTTGATTTAGCAAAATACACAGTGCAGTGTGTGCTCGATTTGTGGCCTTTGAAGTCAGGAGAAGTGGAATTGAATGTGTCTGTACATGACAATTCTGCTAACTGGAGCCTATGGCAAATGCAAGAACGAAAACAAGTTCCCTTAGGATTTTGGAGTTGCAAATTTGGCAGAGGCTGGTGATGGGTACAATTGAGAAGCAATTGCTAGCATGCTATTGGGAGGTTGTTGATACTGAGCAAATGACAGAGAGTCATGATGTACTGATCAGGCCCAAAATCCTGATTATGCTTTGGGTTTTAAGTTCTCCTAAAACACACAGGATAGGACACGCACACAAAGCCAGCATAATCAAGTGGAAATGGTATATGCAAGACAGAGCAAAATCTTAAAATGGTGGGGTTGCGAAACTTCATGAGCAAGTGGTTTATATACCACCCATAGACTACATTCCGCAGGAAGTGACAGAAGTACATGAGTCTCCAGTGAAATATGGAATACCTTTTGGAGATATGACAGTGGAGCAGACAGAACATGCCTGGTTCACTGATGTGTCTGCTCGCTTTATGGGAACTGAGCGCTACTTGAAAGCAGTGTCATATAATCCCAAGACAAAAAAATATCCTAACAACGTCCGGTAAAGGGAAGAGTAGTCGGTTTGCAGAGCGTTATGCAGTATATCAAGCTTTGAAACAAGAAATTACCTGGGCAATGTCATTTGTACACAGATTCATGGTCAGTGGCCAGTGTGGCTGCCGACATAGCAGATGAATGGGTGGAAAATTCACTACAAAGAATTGTGGGTAAAGGAACTGTGGCAAAATATCTGTGAAATGCTTTCACAAAGATAACAGTGTATGATGTGGAATCACACTGCACTACTGACCCATTAGAACAGTGGTTCAATTCTGTTGCAGACAAACACACCAAGATTTCCTCTGTGGATACAGAGGCTCAGGAGGGCAAGTTGGAGGCTTTAGCCAAGTGGGCTCACCAGAAATGTGAAAATATGGGAGAGAAGGCTACTTGCAGGTGGGCACAAGGTTGGGGTATTAATATCCCCTTAGAGGTAGTGAAAACAATCATTTTGCAATGTACTGTGTGTCAACATCAGCCGCATAGCCCCATCCCTCATATTGTCCAGGGAACTTTACGAAGAGGCAAGTTGCCGGGTCAAATCTGGCAGATCGATTATATCGTGCCTTGAAACACTTATGCATAGGCGCATTATAAATGCCTTATCATATCATATCGGTCCTATGCCAGGCAGTAAAGGTTGTCAGTATGCCTGTGGGCACATATTCTGGATTTCTGATGGTGCCAACATGTAAAAGTGCCACACAACTGAACAACATTTAATTGTTAGCTCAGATTACGTTGCATTACAGTGCGCCCTTGCAAATTCAGCTTGATAATGGCTCACACTTTAAAGGCAAGTTGATTTCAGAATGTTGTCAGGAAAAAAACATTGAGTGATTCTATCATGTACCGTATCATCCTGAAGTGGTGGGTTTGATACGCGTGAATGGTTTGTTGAAAGAGCAATTGCGCAAATCAAGCAATGGCAACCTGGCAGGCTGGCGTGATCGTGTGTTTGATGCTGTGCCCATTTTGAATAATATACCATTGACTGAGAAGGACACAACTTTGATGCAAATGGTAACACCAGCATTGCAGATGCAACCTAATTCAGCCGAAGAGGCTCTTTTATTCTCGGAGATTATGACAGGTGCTTTAGCTCCATACCGTCCAACCCCAGAATCTGCAGGGGTAGACTTGCATTCTCACCAAGAGATCAGATTAGAACCCAGAGGTATAATAGTAATTGAAACTGGGATTGGAGTACAGATTCCACCAGAACACATGGGATTGATTGCCCCTAAATCTGGATTGGCATTAAAGGGCATCCAACTGCTGGGAGGAGTAAAAGATGCTTATTACCAAGGAGAAAATAAGGTTATTTTAATGAACAGCAGAGACTAAGTGCTACCTATTCATAAGGGAGACAGAATAGCCCAACTGATTGTCATACCTGTTGAATTGACCATGATCAGAAAGGGGGAGCCCCCTACAGTATTAACTACTCATGGGGACCATGGTTTTGGCTCATCAGACAGCATGGTACCGGGTGTGAAGATGTGGGTAGAAAAGCAAAGTGAACCACCCATACCCGCGGATGTCATAGAGTCAGGCAAGGACCAAGTAGTTTTAGTAATGGAGCCTGGTGAGGAGAAATGGAACTGTGTACTAGCAGACAAATGCTATTTAAGAGAATGATTATGCTATGTTATTGTGCATTTGTATAGCACCTTATATACCATTGATATGATCTCAAAGTGCTGTGGGTTGAACGCCCTCGGGGACTGTAGTCCAAGTCAGTGGAGAGAGTAGGATAGTAAATATTGCTTGTGTGCACTCAGTATCTGGACATTCAGTGCGGTTTATGTGGTATCTAGCTGCATTCTAATGCTAGGTATGGTGCAGTGGTTGTGTGAGGTCAGTAGAATGTGTGCAGCAAGGCCGTTGACCACCGAGTTTTCATTCTGGTGTGTGGTAGAGATTGTGTATGATATTGTGTGCAGCTAGGCCGATTTTTTTGTTTGTTTTTTTGTTTTCATGGGGTATAGCTGTGTTCTAAAGACTGTTGAGTTGTTCATGGAGGTGTGTAGGTATGTGTGCAGCTAGACCAAACTTGATCGAGGGGTATAGCTGCATTCTATTGTTCGAGTGAGTGAGCATATCGGTATGTGCGAGTGTCTGTGTAGATTGGTGGAAGAACCCTATTTCAGATTACCTTCAAGTGCCCACTGAGCTGTCCGTATCTATTTTAGAGGTTCAGAGCATTGGTTCGCTGAGAGAGATTCTCAGTCTAGCGCAGAGTTTGTTCTGATTATCGAGCTTGAGTTTGAATTTCCCTGCTTGGCAGTGTCATCTGTGTTGAGTTGCCCTATTACTAATCTTCATTGGGTTAAGCGAATTGCAGTTCTATGGCCGTCCCTATGTCTTGCTGAGTCTGCCATTGTTTATTGGAAGATATATGATTTATTTTATTTGTATCGCGCTCATACACAAGTGATTCAGAGCGCAAAGAGGCAAGGGAGGGGAACAAGGAGGACAACAAAAATAGTTTCTCTTTGTACAGTTACATCCAGTTCTGTTCTGTCTGACCTACGAGTCCTAGCTAGATTCAATGACTGGTGTTCAGTGGACCCAGGGACCAGAAACAGCCACTATGGTCTGATCCCCGTGTCTTGTTGGGTCTGTAGATTGCTTATAGGATGACACCTTCTCAGTGTGTAATTCCTTCATTTCTGTTCTATCGGACATACAAGTACATCCTAAGTATGAAGACAGGTACTCAGTGAGCCGTGATGTAAGTGGTGTGTCTAAACTGGCAGGTTTTTTTTATGCAGTGGGGGTTGGATTGTTCCTGATTTGATGTGCATTTAGAGTATTGATGACAGGCGGCAGCACCTTGATGTCACTTGCAAGAGCTTACCTTGCCAGATTCCTCGCCTGATTCAGAGCGTGTTTCCCTGAGGTGGAACAGAGTCAGTCCGTTGCTGAAGCTCGGGTATAAGTGCCAGTGGGGCCATTTTCCAGTTCCCAGGTAATTGTTTATAGCAGGTGGGTGGTTATTCGTGTCGTTTATGGTTTGAATTGCTGAATGATATCATATCATTGTCCCTTCCGAGAGCTAAGAGTGCTAGAAAGCTAATCTGATTGGGGAGCGTAGTGCATATCTGCAAGAGAAAAAAAAGTAAGTCCAACGAGTATACTTCATACTGCGCATGGGTGAAGGAGTTCATGGCATCAATTCCCAGGGTAGCATGCCTTGACCAGAGACCACCTTCGCTAATCTTCACTATTCTATCTAAATATGACGCATGGGCACCTATTAACATTGATATGTCTTTTTTGGGTTTGCTTGTAGAATCTGTGCCTGGCTGGTGTACTTATGACTCCATTTGGAAGGGTCAAATGACACACTGCAACAAACACAGGATGCCGTATTTACGCAGCCAACCAATGTGAGATTGACCATGCTGGCGAATGATGTTTAGGAGTTGCCTGATGCCGACACATCAGCCACAACAGGCTTGAAGAAAATAATTCGCCAAGTACAAGCACAAGAAACAAGAACGCCGGCTGTAGGAGAAATGTCTTTAGCACGGCAAAGATATTCACGGAGGAATGCCCGAACATGTGGACATATCTCGTACGAAAGGTTCCCGACATTTCGTATTGTTTTTTAACAGATGCGCACAATGCAATGGATCTACCAACTACATGTCTGGGAGCGGCGCTAACGCCTGCTTCAGTTTTGAGAAAAACCTTTGGCGTTATACACAATGACTCTCTAGTGGAGAATTCTGATGTGCGAAAATCTTTTTCTGTCTACGAATATTGCTAATTCTGCCAAGAAACAAACCAAAAGTGGAACAACCTTACTCAGATAGTGACTTACAATATCACCCAAGGTGATATCTGCTATAAAATGACCTGTGAACCAAATGGTACTAAAGAGAACAACCAAACTGTGTTTGAGAATCAGTTGTGTTCACACACTCCAAGCACATGCTCCAATGTTAATAATACTATGTTCTGTAATCATACAGTTGTAGCGGCTAGTCATTTGAATCATGCAAAAAGTCATATAGGATGGCTTTTTTCGTGTGGTAACTTGCATATACTTACGTTCCAGCTAACATTTCCAGAGGACCATGTGCTTTAATACAGCTTGGCCTAATGTTTCCTTTGCAGCCAGCATTAATTACATTAAATGAGAAGATCAATTTTTTGATCTATATGGGTATCCCCAGACTGATTCAAATGTGTATTTGTTATCAGAATCTGAAGTTTTGACTCTTGCATATTCATTGGTGGGAGTTTGGGTATTAGCTGCTAGGGGGCTATAAATCCTTGATTAAGTTAGCATGTTTAGTAGTGAAACGGTTGAATTATACCTCTCAAACCACAGATGAACTGCTTTCATATAGCCAAACTATGATAAAAGCAGCCTTTCAGAATAGAGCTGTTATTGATTATTGTTTATTGAAACATAATTTGGGGTGTAACACATTTGAAGGAATGTGCTGTTTTAACTTAAGTGACCATTCCCAATCTGTGGGAAACCACATCCAAAGGTTGTTGAACTGGATGAAAAGAGTAACACAATAATACACAATACCACACTGGCAATTGGTGAGATTGGCTGTTTTTCTGGATTGCAGATATTGGAGGAAGTTTGTGTTATGTCTTGGCTTGTATTTGTAGAATTGTTATGATTTTAATTTTCTGTTGCTGTTGTAGTCAATGTATTTTTAGTTTAGTTATGTTTCATCTGTTTCAGAAGCCGGTATTAGTGCCATTGAGTTATGGAAGTCAAATATCCAAGGGTGGGTTGTAATGCTTTTGACTAAAACATGGCATCTATCCGCACTGCATTTTGGGTACTCCCAGAGCCATAATGGCCATTTTCTTCAGGCCTCAGTGAAATCGGCACATTTTCTTCAGGCCTCTTTTTACTGTTTTAGCTGAGTGTTGTGTACATAACTGCCCTTCAGTCTTCAAGGTTTATTCATTTTGTGTGCTGGGGCTGTGAAATGCTTTCTGTGCACTTTGAAGCAAAACACCATCTTTGATGATATAGCATCTCAGTCGTGCCATAGCAAGGGCTACAAGAAAAGTAATCCAAGAACAGGATAAGCACAATTGCCTACCTATACCTGGGTGCCCTATAAAAACATGTTTGGTCAAACAGTGAACGATATTGCTTAGGCTGGGCGCTTTATGTCCCCAATCAACATAGAAAAGAATAATCATGGCCTTATTTCAGTGTGAGTTCATATCCTGAAAATTATGAACCGTGCAAGAGAATGCTGCAGGAAATTCACAGCCGTCCATGCTCTCATTTGATGTTGGAGACAATTCATGCAAGGTAGCATTGGTTCTGAATTTTTTCTTGATGCACAAAGGTTGTGTTTTACAACGAGATTTGGCTGTTCTCCAAGTTGTCTCTGAGGCATTTCCATCATTTTTTTATAATATTTCTTAGACTGAAGACTGAGCGAGCGTGCATGATCAAGTGGGGGTCGGGAGGGTTCTCTTGAATTTTGTCAGCTGACATTATGTGTAAGCAATACAAGGACCATAAATCGCTTTGTAGATCAAAATTGTGCTGGAAATCTTAGGAAAGTACCAATGAACAGAACCACACCTCAAAGACTCAATTAATACTCTCCACCAACTGCTTTGAAATTGGGCCTAAATCACATGTTCAATCATAGGATCTTGCACGTCTGGAATATGCAATTCATATTGGATCAAGTTGTAATGCGATGTCGTAAGATCAGGGCCTTCAGTGTTTTCTGGAAGGCACACCAATTTCGAGGCCCGCATTTCGTAGTTGTCTTCTACTAAAACTATTCTCTTTTCCTTGTCCTCCATGTGCTTGGATTGTTGATTTATTTAGCCATTGATTGCCTTAATTTCTTTCAAAATGTCTTGTACATTTGAATTGGACTGCTGGAGACTTTGATTCATGACACTCATTTTTTCAAGATTGCTTGAAGCTGTGACCCATGATCTGTCAAGACATGCTGAAACGTCCATATATGAGGGGTATGTGCCTTTTAGATTCACCTCTACTTGCAATACAACCAGAATAAGACACCGACATTTTGAGAGGGTAGTGAGTCTCAGTAATGGAATTAACAAAGTTTAAATGGAGCATGGATAAATGAATGCTGCCGTGAACAGCTGATAAGTTATTTGAAAAGACACAAGATGTTAAATGTGGTACAGAAAAAGAGGACAGTGGCTCTTTTTCATGAGCAGTCTGCACAGGGGTCACTACCTTGGGAGACAGAGCCAAAGGTCACACACGCATCTAAACAGGTAGCAGACCAGCAATAACCCGCCACCCAAGATGGGAGCATAAGGGAATGTAAGCCTATGATGGATTCAGATCTTCTGTAATGCAGCCCAACGAAACAGTTTACCGAAATGGGCCCTGCTGGAATCCGTTAAAATGTTTGATGCAGTTGATCAGCGCTGTGCCACCCAGAGCTTATATGAGCCATACTTCCAGCAAAGCAAGCCTCTTAGACGGACGCAGGACTTTCACCACTCACACCAGAGGTGACCTGCTCCACTGCACCCCTCACACTTTCTTCCCGCAGGATCCAGCATTGAAAGCTCTCCATGGAGGCTGCTTCACACACTGCTTTCACATTGAGGACCTTATAAAATTGTTGCAGGATTGAAGAAGCACATTTGAATGGCCTCACCTCAACAAACCACTTCACCTGCCTATGCCACCAAGCCACAGCAAAATCAACTGTGTACAGCCTCCTGAGGCCAAAGAGGTTCTTGCACTGAGCTGCAGATGCAAACTGGTCAGCATCAAAGTCCTCTCCAGTCATCAGTTTGCAGAGTTGATTACGATAAGCCAGTGAGACTTATCTCACATTACCAAAATTCTCCAGCAGTTGCTCCTATACAAGATTAGTCCGCCAGAGCTCAGAGTGCTGAACGATTGACACAATCAATCCATCTTTTGGTTGTTAAATTTAAGATTTGTATAACTCTTGAGCATGGAGCTCTATAGACCTGTGTGGCCAGACTGAATGGGCTCACCATTGCCAGCGCCACTGACCCCCCACCCCTTCTTTTTATTTTTGTATGCTACCATTGATTTAAGTATTTTGGGGAAACATATTTTCCTCTGAACTATGCATATAATACCCATATATCTTTCAAACGTGGGCGCATTTGTTATTTTCGTTATATGCAAAGTGCATGCAAGTTAATCCTGGAAAAACAGAGGCACTCTGTGTCACTGCCAATCCCAACAACTTCTCCTTTTGAAATCTGGATATTATCATATCAGACGAGGCCTGCCCTCGCCTCCAGGCACATGCTGCCACTGATTAAGCAAGTACATACAATTCAATGTCTTCCTCATTAAAGCCATTTCATTGCCAAGCCTCCCATTTATATGAACATTCTTTTTACGACTGTTCACCTTTGATCTCTGACCCTTCTTACCCTTCTTAGATGTGGATGTGAAAGGATAGGTGAAAGGATAGGTGGCAAATTGTGAATGAAACAGAACCATCTGATATTGTAGCAAAGGTACAGGGAAATAGGCCTTCAATGATTTGTGATTCTCACATAGTGGCAATATTTGTTACTGCCAGCATTCAGTTTTATAAAACCAAACAGAAAATGCAAATACCTCAAAACCTTACAGTCTTCTCTCAATTATATTACTTTTTCTGTACATATTCAATCACCTGACGCAAAGGCACTTCAAGTATTTAAAACATGGCCTTACTCTGACTGGTTTCTAGCAAAGCTTTTGTCACACTTGAGTAGACACATCTTTTTGCCACATTAAAAAAGAAAGGCTGCAGCCCCAGCGTTCTAGGATGGGTGCACCTGTTGTATTTAGAACTGTGTGCTAGTGTTAAGCTAATGGCTACACTTCATGGGATTTCCAACTTGGCTGGGGGAACAAGAGAGGGATGCCCCATCTCTACCTTGTTGTTTTCACTGACAATAGAGCTTGTGTCCCTGTGGGTGCATCTAGATCTGGCATTATGCAGATTTTGGTGGTACTGGGGAATAGAAGAAAGAATATCGCTATATGCAGATAACCTCTTGTTGTATGTAAGTAATCTAGCAATATCTATCCCTGTGAGTGATGGACATTATTAAATAATTCAGACTGCACTGTAGATTGAAGAGCAATTATGGAAAGACAGTCTGCTTTTTAATTAGGGGAAACAGACCACCTCAAGCAACCCATGCACTATGTGGGTACAGCAGTTGTCTGACCACTACCTGGAAATTGAGATCAGCAAGTCAAAGGAAAGATTACTCAGACTAAACTGGAACTTATTATGGGACATTTTTGCAAGGGGTGTCGCCCAGTGGGCTCACCTCCAACTAATGTTAATTGGCAGAGTTATGCTTTTTATAATGATAGTGTTTCCCAAATTGTTTTGCATCCTTCAATCTACCCAGTTCAAATTCCCGATGGTGGATTTTGATATACTGAAGAGGGCAGTTAGAAGGTTGATTTGGGGCACAAACCCTACCAGCGAGTGCACTAAAGACATTGAGGTCGGTTGGGGGATTGTGGCTCCAAAACCTGCAGAGATATTCCTGGTGGACTGTTAGAGATGTACACACCAACTCTAGAAGACAGTTCATGGTGTTTCTTTTTTTAAAGATGATTAAGGGGCACGCTAAAGGCTGTCCCTCTTTTGTCTATTGCGGGCCATTCCTTAGATAGCCCAGGTGTCCCTTATCCCAGGCTTGATTCTAGAGATCGGTAAACCCTACTTTATAAGAAGCTGTCTGACTTGTGATGGCCTAAAGGAAAGTGTCTCCTCTCTCTAGGAACAACCTAGGCGGTCCCTAAGCTAAATTCCCAAGTAAAGTGTAGCGCATGTCTTGGTGCCCTTCAGATGCTTCACCTTTTCCTTCAAGGCCCTGGAATTAATCTCCCTGTGTCTGTCTCTCTCTCCCTTTCTTACTCCTCCTACTCTTCTCCCTACTGCTCCACCCACCTTCTTTCCACTCTCTCCCTTATATTCCCTTGCTCTCTCCCTTTTCCCCTACAACTATCTCCACCCTTCCATCGTACCCTTTTCTACTCTTCCCCTCCCCACCAACTAATTTCTCCACACTACTACTACTACTACTACTACTACTCTCCCCTCTCTGCATTACTATTACTCTTCCCACTCCACACTACTACTACTCGCCCCTCTCCTATGGCACTCTCTCACCTGTTTCCCCAGGCCAACCATTGTTTTTTATTCGTCAGGAAGCTGTTACAGGTGAGCAAATTCACAAAAGGGATCTTGAGCTCCAGCTCTTTCATGTACGTTGGTCTTTCAGGGTTAGTCCATTGTGGCCCGCTGCATCGACAATCCAGTATCTGAAAGGGCTCACTCCCCACTTTACCAGAATAAACTCAGAATAAAAGACACATCCCAGTAGGGAATGAGACCAGGAGAACAGATTGCGAGGTTGGCAAAGATTTATAAGATTCGGCATCCAGAGAACTCTGCTGCCCTGTGAGTGCTCTGGCAAACATTACCATTACAATGAATCAATGAATTATAAGACAAAAATGGTGTCATCAGTGATGTCAGCTATAAGGGTTACAAAGTATGATATTATTGGTTACAAGGCGATGTTGCATAGGGGCCTGTAGGTGCTGCTTCGTCAGGATTGGCTGCTCATTTGGCGGGAGGGTGAGCCTCACGTGGTTCAGCTGGACTTGTCCGGTGGGGTTAATGTCGGGTCAATCTGGAGCTGCAGTTGAAACTAGTAAAGCTGGCATAAATACATATTCTTGCCATACAATAAACGAGCATCACTATACCTTTGAGTAAATCTTCGAGGCTTACAAGTTGTACATACAGAACTATATCGTTTCACATTGAGTCATTCATAAGGTGAAAGGTGTGGTGCTCTTATTTTAAGCTATGACCTTGGGACTAGGCTAGTCTGGCACATCTGGGTGAAATGGGAGGTGGAGTGGCACATGTTAGTTTAGGACAGGATATACTGTGACAGAGGTCTGAGTTTATTGGGGGCACTCTGGGGTGGTCAGCACAGTGGGCGCACACTTCTGTTACATCAAGGGAATACCTTAGGAGGGCACAGGGTTACCCAGCAGTAACTGTCCAACAGCGAGGGTGAGGGGTACGGGAGCAGGTTTGTGGAGATGGATGAGCTACAAGGCATGGTTCAGGCTGGTTCACACACAGGACAGTGATCTCAGAGGAAGAATGATATGATACAAAATGTTCATTGTTGCAATTAGCTTCAGAGCATCCGTGAGAAAGGGACTTGGGCCACGCAGAAAAGGTGGGGGCGGCTGGTGCTCACTGTGCGCAGCGCTGCAGAGGGGAGAGGAGACTTTGCAGTGCTGGACTGGAGACTTCGCAGTGCGGACAAGCGTGGTCTATGCGTGGCGCGTAACTCTTAGCCAATCCTTCTACCCTTTCCACATCACTCGCAAATCCATTCCCTCATTGGACACAGCTAAGCAGTCACACAACCATCCAGCAATCACATTTAAGATCTCTATATCTAACTCCGTCATCAGAGTTCCGCACTTCAAATGTACTGTTGATCACTCTGAATGCAAGTCGCATATCATTGCAAAGCACCTACTTCAAAATTTACTGTGCAAGTGTTGCAGATTTCTACTTAAAGCTCCATGCATACGCACATGCATGAGTACAAAGTACAGGTATGCATATTTTATTCAGAGAACATGTGCAACCCTTATTTAATTTAAACAAATTAATGCCACTAAATCTACATAGCCAATGCATACCAACCCTCCCCCTTTAAGTGCAAGACTACTGATTTTTCATTGAGAAAACTTCTTACTGTCTCCCGCATAACCTATACATACGTAACAACCCTCCCGTTTTAGGGGCGAAACTCGATTTTCCATTAGAAAATGTCACAATTTTTTACTGTCTACCGCCTAAATTAATGCTACTTCCAATGCGATCGTATGAGAAAAATAAACGTTCCCGATTGCTGTGGTAACATCTCCCTCTGAGGTTCTCCCGATTTTTCGCATTCGTACTTATAATATGAAAGTAGTCAAATTTTTCCCATCTACTATAATGACCTATCACTTACAAATCTCTCTGCTATAGACAACAAAGCTTAAAAAAAACAAGGGGATTTCATGAACTGAAAATTGTACTCATTTGTGAAGCCGGTTCAACTAACATACTGCAAATAACATATAAAGGCTGCACATAGTGAAATAAAATGCACACATGCACGGTGTTGAGATATCAAAGGAGAATACTCCGACGGAAGATGCAAAATGAACATGTACATTAACATCACTGCTTTAAACACACAAAGTTACTAACTTCTTCCTTTTACAATTGCAGTGAAGACTACTCTCCTGAAAATCAACAGCATCTATCTGCAAACAACATATACGAAGAAACCTGGTCATTCCGCAAATAAAAGTAAGTACAGTACTACCTTTATATTATTACTGTTCCTCAAAGAGACTGTGTGGGTTATTTATGTAATTTGCGCACCAAATAAACATTGATTTCTGAACCATTCTACCCACAAATCCCCATTTATTAAACAAAGAATAACAGGCAGAATGGCACATAAATCCCTGTGTTTTTGGAACACAAATAACATACAGAAGCCTTAGAATGTTAGTACTGCAAAACAAATAGCTGTTTTAATTTTATACCATTACATTTACTATTAATGCTTCTCCTTACCACTAGCTCACTTTCTACTTTCATCTGAAGCACAGTGTAGTAATATACAAACAGAAAAATAGCCTTCCCAACTCATTCTAACTGCCCAATGCACATTCACACACCACCACAAACGGCTTCCCCATCAAAACTCATGCACGCATGCACACAGCACACATACATTGTACAACAGACCAAACTATGCCTTCTTTTTTTTCAACAGACCCCAAAGAATGCCTACCAAAAAGCAAGTCCGTAGAAATAGCAAATAAAAATAATTGTCCAAAGTAAGCATCCATCTCTGGGAGAGTTTGTAGAGAACGTTGTAACAAAATAGCTCATACAGTCATTTAGCGAAACAAAGGAAGCTTCAACTACCGAAACTTTGGCTCCTCCATCAAAATGTGGCACGAAACCGAAAACGCTTTTCAAAAAATCAGCTACCAATACTGCTAACAATGCACCTATGAATCCTGATATAGTAACAAGAACCCATAGTACAAAAAGTATTTTAGCAAAAATATTTCACCACAGAGCCCTTCGGAATCTAATAAGAAGAGCGAATGTTCCTCAACCCTTAAAACCTACCGTAGAAAATGAATCCTACAAGCTCTCGTAGTCAGTGCAATCCTTCTCAAAAGGAAGTTATTATTTTAGTGTTAAATAGGATGAAACCACTAACAAAACTAAGTACCAAACTACAAAAGAAACTTCTCAATAAACAGAATGTCAACAAAAATAACTTCTTAAATATTTGTGGAGGTAAATGGAGTCACACAACGACCACAGAACCATATTTTAATGAAGAAGCATACAAACAAAATCAAACAAACAATATTGCCATCCAAAGCAGTGGACGAGGGTATGAAAAAATCAATAATACAATCATGGAACAAGAAACACTGCTTATAAAAGTATCCCCTGAAAACTCAGAATTACCTCTCCATTCAACTGAACCAGACCGTCCAGTATACAAATGGCCGTGCACATCAATGTGTAACATTCCTAACAAATCTTCCAAATCTTTGTCAGTTCCTCAATCAGTATGTGAAAGGTAAAGACAAAATCAAAATAAAAGTGCTGCAAAATATGGATATCTGTCCAGTGCGCAAATACACAGGACTACAAGGACATTTATTAGCCTGCATTTCAGGACCTATTTGCAAAAGCACCTTCCATGATATCAAAAGGATATCAATACATCATTCAAATGTAAGAAATCTAGTGTATAAAATATACTATGCAAAATGACCAGCTTCAGAATTAGGCAATTTAAATAACACTCTTCTGCATGGTACACCCAAATACTTCCAAGAAGAAATTGACCGTATTCAGAGAAAATATTTTGGAAGTGAAAGCCACTTACAAAATGCAATAGTTTTGGAACATAGTAGCAAAAATTCTGCACATCGCAACCTTCTATTACACACATACAGAAAAGAAATAGTAACATTTAAAAGGTCATCAGCTGAAGTACCAAACCATGTGTGTGTGTTGCTGCAGAACGTTTTACAAAAGGAACACAAAACATTTAGACAAAGCATACAAAATAGAAGACAATGAAGATTCTAACAGGGTAATTCATAGAATTTCGCACAAAGTGGCGCACGCGGCTGGCGCACAGTGTGCGCGTGCGAATGTCTGCGCCAGCCGTGTGCGCTAAAATTGGTTTCCGCACACAGCGTATTCATGGATTTTAGCCTCCAAAACCAGCCGACCCTGCAGCAGCGCCAGTTACGCCCCCAAGAACGCCCTCACGCAAGGAAAAGCCATCAAAATTCCCAATTCAGCGCAAAGGGCTGCGCTAACCCTGGACCAGTATACAGGGCTGCCAAACAGCAAACGCCGAGCGGGGAACGTGTATTACTGGGGTGCGCAGGAAGTTCCACATGCGATTTCAGCAGGGTACGCGTATTACTGAGGTGCGTGGGAAGTTCCACACGCTTTTTCAGCAGGGTACTTGTATTACTGGGGTGCGCGGGAAGTTCCACACGCGATTTCAGCAGGGTACATGTATTTCTGGGGTGCAGGGGAGTCCTACACGTGAATTGCCAGTGTGGGTCCTCCCAGGTGTTCCCTCTACACCCTCCATGGCCCCTGCAGGCAGCCCACACCACAGGGGAATACCCTGCACCCCTGGTCATGTCCCGCAGGCAGCCCATCCACCATGGGCATGCCCCCCAGCCAAGCCACATGTCACCTTGCACTAGTGATCATCAACGCATTACCCTCTTGCACCCCCACCCCCCAGCAGTGCAGGGCACCTGCCAGCAGGCCCCCACTCATGTCCCACTCATGTCCCCTTGCACCACCACCCCCCAAGCAGTGCAGGGCACCTGCCAGCAGGCCCCCACTCATGTCCCCCAGCACCCCCACTGCCCAGCAGTGCAGGACACCTGCCAGCAGGCCCCCACTCATGTCCCACTCATGTCCCCTTGCACCCCCACCCCCCAGCAGTGCAGGGCACCTGCCAACAGGCCCCCACTCATGTCCCCTTGCACACCCACCCCCCAGCAGTGCAGGGCACCTGCCAGCAGGCCCCCACTCATGTCCCCTTGCACCCCCACACCCCAGCAGTGCAGGGCACCTGCCAGCAGGCCCGACACATATCCCCCAGCCAAAACGTCATCACAATCTAGATCCCTGGACCTTATGGCCAGCCTCCACATGCCAAAGACCCACCCAAGTATTGCATCCACCCACATAGAAATGCCAATTACATGATACAACCCCAATGGCAAGTATGTAAATGAACACATGTCCGTCACACACACACACAATGGGTGCAAGTGAATGTCAAAACACATATCATGACATGCATGAAACCAATGAGATAATACCACAAATGGAAGTATAAAAAAATATATATTAAAGATAACATGAACGTAAATCAAATTAAACACACAACAATGGGAATAACAAAAGAAATGGTCCATGTCCGATAAATAATGAAAATCAAGAAAACATAAGCAAACGAAATCCAAAAAGAAATGTTGTCCAAAGTCACAGTCCAAAAAATCAAATCCAAGGGAAAATAAAAAGTAAAAACCATTGCTCCATGGTGAACACAAAAAAAATATTAAAAAAGATGAATCCAATGTAGAACTATGTACAATTGAAGAATCCAGGGTCCATGAGCCCAACTTAAGAAATGAAACCTACCAAAAACTACTACCTAATAAAAAAAACTATATACAAAAATGTGGTGCATTGTCCAAGCGGTCCAAAAGAAAAAAACGAAAGGAAACCTAATACTAACTAACTATTTACAAGGGCAGCGGGCAGGTCCAACGGCTCACTTGTTGATGTCCCGGGCCAGGGCATCATCGAACTCCTGCTCGATGTCCCGGAGGCGGTCCTCTTCTATGGCCCCGAGGGTTCACAGGGACGATGACATCTGGATCTCCAGGTCCCTGCGAATGGCCTCGAGGCACTCGGCCCGCCTCAGGGCCCTACGCATGGAGTTCTCCGTCCTGACCATCGTGAGCCGTGCCTCTTCCGCCCGCCGCCGCTCTGCATCTATCGCATGGCCCAACCGCTGCCACACGGAAGACACTTCCCGTCCAGGGTCCTCCTGCCCTCCGGCCGATGCCTGCCCCTCCGATGATGAAGGCCCAGAGCCATCATGGCTCCCACCTTGTTGCTGCTGCTGCTGTGCCGCTGCCTTTGCCCTGGCTCATGCTGCCTGCACATCCTCGTCCAGCTGGGGTGCAGTTGTTGAGGTGGCCACCCCTGCTGGACGTCCGACTCCCGACTGTGGCAGGGATGTGTCCTCCACCAGCCTGGCCGCAGGGTCAGAGGCAGCTCCACAGGGCACCCAGGTGACACATGGGTGGGAAGATGGCACGGAGGACGACTGGCGCATAGGGGGTTCAGTTGAGGAGGGGGTCGACACAAGGTCCAGAAAACAGAGGAATCCAGCCCTGGTGAGCTGTCCCAGTGGGTCAACGCGGTCAACGAGCCATGCGGGAAGACGTGCAGTCTCCTCATGAAAAGACTGCAGGTCAGCTCGCATGGCACGTTGACGCAACGCCACCCCACCCAGGACAGGCTCAAGCCGGTGCCGGATAGCCACATCCGCAGGGAGAGGAAGGCCAATTGGTGTAAGCCGATCCCCTCCCTGAGAAGGGGTCTGGACGTAGGTATCCCTGCTGGTGCAAGATGATGCAGTCATAGGATCGGGGACAGGATTACACACAGGCACCTCTGCGGCGGCCTGTGCTGCCTCCTGTCCCTGCCCCTGCACTGCACCACTACCACCAGTGGAATCCCCACCTCCAGACCCCGTCTCTGTCCCTTGCACGGCCTGCTCCTCCACCAAACCCCCCACCAACCTGGATGACTCCGTGCCATCTTCCTCCGTCGGGCTCTGTGGGGTCTCAGCAGCCCCTTCGGCTGTCGAGGAGTCCAACTCCAACCTCCGCCTCTTGGACCTCCCCTCGGCAGCTGCGACCTGGGACGCGGCACCAGACTCCTCACTCCCCGATGAGATGACAACCTGGGAGGGGAGCCGGGCCTTGCGTCTCCGGCTGGCAGTGCGATCCCTGCTGCTGTGCTCCACAGCACCCTCTCTGCCCTCTTCATCAGTCGATGCTGCAGACAGGGAGAGATCGGGCACAGACATCAGGGCACTGTACAATGGACTCATACACACATGACAGTTGCACACGAGTGTCATTGTCAAACTTCAGACATGGCATCACAATCCCCAACACACATGTCATTTCAAATCACACACATGAGCTATTCCACAGCCATATCGCAACAGCCAGCACCATCCATACACATACAACAGCATGAGCAGGCAAAGGTGAGCCAGACATCACATGAGACACAGGGAGTGCACTAGACATGCACACATGCCACCACACTTACATGCATGTGTACACCTCCACCAAGTGTCGCAGTGATGAGATCGGCATCCATGTCACATCTGGCAATCAGTCTTCTACATATCAGTTTCACGTGCATCCATGTTGCATGCCAGTTGCACACTTGTCAGATACACATACATGCACATGTACACAGTGCAGATACATGCAGCTGGAACCAACATCCATGTGTGACACCACAACCTTGACAACTGACATACACAGTCATTCAAACATGTGTGCTCACACATCTGCATTTGGCCTGCATGCTTACCCACAAATACACCATCCATGTGTCTCACACATGAAAGGACTTGCATGTGTCAGCCTCACGGCCCTGTACATACACATCCATACATGGCCCTACAAAACCACATGTGCAACCTGCACACTACTGGCACACCACCACACGCACAGCTTCTAATCAGTATGCATGTACACTTACCGCTCGACTCCAGACGGGTTTGCCTCTCAAGGACCTGGACGTGGAGTGCTGCGCATACACGTTCCAGGACCCTCATTTGGTCTTCCGACAGGCGGCCCTGGCGCCCCTTAGCATCCGCTGCCTTCAAGAGGCACCGGGCCTTGTTGAGAGTCCTGGACCTGAAGTCCTCCCAGCGCTTCTTGACATGATGGAATTCACGGACTGCCCCCCCCCTCCGCGTTGATGGCAGTCACGATGTCCATCCAGATCCTGGTCCGTCCTTCCTTGTCGGCGCGTGACCTTCCGAAGAGGGCATCATACTGCCCCAGGACTTGCTCCACCAGGACACCAACTTCGGTGGCAGAGAAGCTGGTGGCCCTCTGCCTCTCTGGCTGGGGGTGTCCAGTGGTCTCAGATGGTGGTGTGCCCGACATGGCAACAGGAGTGGGTGGGCAACTGGGTCCTGGGGCTGGGCTGTGGAACGATGGAATCCCAGTCGGGAGTCTTCGGTTCCAGCAGGGGTGGTCACAGCAACAGCACCCCTGGCTGACGTGCAGGCAGCAAATGGCAGGGCACGTGGGCAGCAGGCAATCAGGCAGCAGCAGATGGCAGGTGGGAGCGTGCTCGGGGCTCTGGGGGGCAGTCATTCGGCCTTCTGGGAAGGAGCGTGGTCTTCCGTGTGTGAACACGCGGCCAGCTTGATACAGAGTGATTTGGCACGTGAAAATCTTGCATGTCAGCGTGTAATTCAAGGAAAGGCCCTTAGCGTGTAAGCGGGTCTGTGACATGACGCGCGCGGGTGTTTCCCCTCATAGCAGGTGATGACAGAGCACACATGGAAAAGCTGCACGTCCCAGTGTCAGCGCGTGTAATTGGAGGAAAGGGCGCCTACGTGACGTGTACGTGTGGGCCGGTTTAAAAGGTACGTGTAGGACGCCATTTCCTTGTACGTGCTTTTTGTGGAGAGCGAGTGGGTGGATTCTGTACTTCTTGTCGGTTCACAGACGATTACTTCACAGCGTTTCAAGTTCGTACTCCCTGTTACCTCTGACAGCTTTCATTTTTCTACTTTTTTTGGGCCTGTTTCCTGAAACAGTGTTCACTTCTCCTTTTGTCCTGTCTCCTCAGACAGCGTACAATTCTTCTTTTGGCGGGGGTGTTGCCAACGCACGCACGCTCATATTTTTCACGTTCTTTTTCCAGGCAGACGGTGAGTTCCGCACGTACTTAGCAACTGTGCTTGCCCCGTGTGTCGCATACCCCTTCAGAGGTCATTGTAGGCTGCGTGTATTACACGTACGTTTATTTTTGTGTTTCTGGGTGCCACAGCGTAGTGCGGGTTCATTTTTCCATGCACGTGGTCTACGAGGGGTTGCGTGCACGTTTATTTTTGTTTTTGGGCTGCCTGTGCGTTGCGTGACCCGTCATCTTCCCCCAGGGGTCACAGACAGCCTTGTTGGAGCACTAGGGTACGAATTCCATCTAGTACCCTATCCCTTTGTCCCCCAATTGCCCAGGACAATAGTTTACTGCTCCTCCCATACGCACAACAACATCAGTGCCATGGTTAGGAGGCGACCAAGTGGTAAGGGAGGCAAAGGTGGCTGACCTTCAAAAGTTGGGCGTGGTGGGCGTGGTAGGGGACGTGGCCAGGATTTGCAGGGTGCCCGTAGACCCCCATGTGTGGAGGACCAATCAGGGACACCCATCCCCCCCCATGGTTGAGGGAAACGTGGTTGAGACCATCCCAGCTCAGCCCCTGTTGGACCAGCCCATTGTGGTACCTGACCTGGAACAGGATGACTCTGGCTGACTTCCAGGTCAGCAAGTCTAGGCCACGTGTGGCGGTGCAAGTTGTCACCAAGGCACATGGATCTGGGGCAGCTATGTCATCTGCTGCCACAAGTATGCAAGGTGGTGAGGCTGCAGGGGCAGCTGCAGCTCCATCCGCCCCAACTCTGACTCTCCCAGCCAGGACAGTGTTGGTCCTGGTCCATCATACTGATGTTCCCCCTGCCAACATCACACTTCAGACAATGCCTGCACCAAGTCCTATGGTCAATGTGCATTCGCACACTCCAACAACCCAGTCCACCGGTGATTCTGCCCCTACTGACCAGAGCGGTTTTAGCCACCCTGGCTCCGCTCCACCTTCTAAAAAGAGGAAGAAGGGTGCTCTGGCACGACAGGCTGAGACCCCAGGCACGGCTACACACTCCGGCACGTCAACGAAGCCTTGCTTTAATGAGGCGGAGCTTAATGCACTTGTGAGCTATGTGTTGCAACATAGCCACGAAATGGTGGTGACTGCAGGGTCCAAGACCACACCTGGTCAACGTAAGGCACACTGGCAGACCATCGCCAATGACATAAGTGCCCTTGGATTTGTGAGGCGCTCAGCTGATGATTGCTACAAGCGGTGGAACGACCTAAAACGCAGAGCAAAGGACAAGCTGGCCTCAAGTCATGCCGCTACTCTGGTGACTGGCGGTGGGTCTCCCCAAGAGGACAACAAAGTCACTGAACATGAGCCTGTTGCTAGGATCTTCGTCACAGAGGAACAGTTCCGAGGTGTGGGAGAACTACCCGATTATGAAACATTGTCTGGTGAGTGCCCATGCGTGTGTGTGTAATGCATGTGTATGTTGTTTGGGTGACGGGTTCTGATTGAGTGGCAGGTGAGGGTGTGTGTGACTGAGTAGTATGGGTCACCCATGTGCTTCATCCAAAACATTCTGCGGCCTTGAATTTGGGTGTGACACTATCCCTTCTGCCCACAGTAGTAATTTAGCGCAACATTACGGCCGTTGCCCTTGAGGTGGCATCATGCAACAACATTGTTTGTATTTTTCAGTGTTCTTTCAGGCTGATTGTTTCAATTCTCCCACTTTTGCAACACATTCCTCAGCCCTGTTGTGACATATGTGACATGCTTCTATCAGTGAAGAACCCCACATAGGCCCACATGTGTCACCTTGGTAGTTGAAGATTTGACCATTCAGGCTGAATGAGTATTGTCCTGATCACATGATGTTTTTGGGCCTGTTTGAATGTGGAACATGCTAGTTGTTTCCTGTCATGTTGAAGTGCACAACCATTGATGTGTACATGGCCCTGCAATCACTGTATTTTTGTACACTGGATGTGTTGCAGTGTGTGGCACATGGCGTATCTTTTCACACTATGTGGCATTTTTCATCTCTTCATGTCCATCTCACATGGATGGGTGACAGTGCTCATTCACTGACATATGGATGTACTTGTGGAATGTACCATGGCTATGGTACATGCCATCTGTGTGATGGCATGTGTCATTTATGTGTATAGGACATGCCACTCACAGGCCAATGTGTGATGGCAGTGCTACCCAGCATGCAGCAAATGTGTTGCTCTTCCATCTTGATGTCATCAGTGTCATACTTTTGCCTCCCCTTCCAACTCTGTGACAGTGCATGCATGGGAGGGTTATAGTCATGTGGGACATTTGTAAATCATGTACTGGTTCTGTAGCTTGTCAGGCCTATTTGTGTTCTATGGTGCTAATGCCTGTTTCCATTTTTTGTCTTTCATGTTTTTGCAGGGGATGGCGCACTTGATGCTGGTGAGGTTGAGGAGATGGTGCAGACCCAGGAGGAACCTGAGGCACAACCAGCCACCAGTGGGGGATGTGGTGTGGTGGTGGGTGAGAACCCACTCTTGCTGCAGACGATACTGTCAAGGGGTGTCTCTGGGTGCACCTCCCCAGACCTCTATTCAGGTGTTGATTCGGATGATGAGACCTATGTGGCGTCGCAGGTAAGTATTTCTGAAAGGGGTTCTGTTCTGTCCAACCCACCTGCACCAGGGGTAGAACCCTCTATGGGGATGTCAGTGTTGGTTAGTCAGCCTTTGGCGGTTACGGGTGCAGGGTCACACTCCACAACATCTGATCCTGTTCCTGGGCCAGCAGATCAGAGGGGGAATGCAGTCCTGTAGCCTCAGGCAGTGCCGGCACAGCAAGGCGCAGATTGCCTTGCCCCAAACAGGGGTGGTGCCCGCCGACGCGGTGGCCATACGCCACCAGGCAATACCGCATGGGAACAATCCATTTACGGTATGGCAACCCAACAGGCAGCATCAGTTGAGATGATGGCTCAAGCAATGGAGAGGGTGGCCACTTCCATTGTCCCCCCTGGCAGATGGAGCTACTACAGCAGGCACCAGACTCCATTTGCCAATCGCACAGGGAGGACATGTTGGCGTCCAACAGGGACAGACGGGCGGCACTGGAGACTCTACGCCAATCGATTTCAATAGAGTCCCAGGGCCACAGGGAAGCCCTGAGGGTAGAACTCCATCACCTCAGGGAGACTCTTGTTGACCTTGAGACTTCCACTAACTTGAGGACAGAAAAGCAGCTGGAGTGGCTCACACGTTCGCTCTCAGCTGAGATGCAGGCAACTCGGGAGGAGATCCGGGCATCACGTCAGGTGCTGCATGGGGATCTCCGCACTATAATCCTCCAGAAAGAGACCTTCCACATCCGCATGCTTGCTGCCATGGAGGACCATACCAGGGCTTTGTGTGGGCTGCCTCCCATAGCACCACCACCTCCTGTGGCAGCAGCAGAGGGTGATGAGAGCGACAGCAGCAGTTCTCCCACATTGGCATAGCCGTGCAGGCCATGAGCCCATGGAGGTGTTTTTTTTTCCCAACATCCACATAGGCGGCTGTTGGTGTGCACCCTGTCCTCGGACCTCCTGGGTGGTATCCCACCCCCCCAGCCCCCACATGGCCATTTTTTATTTTTATTTTTGCTTTTTTTATTTTTTATTATTTTTTTAGTGTGTTGCCTTGTGTGGCTCCCGTGGGCATCCACTGTATTCCGGCTGGGCACATGCAGCCTTGTCCTGAGTTTGGGTTCAATGCTTGGGTTCGTGAGACACACACCCCTCCTGCTTCCCGTTTCCATGGGCTTGCAAAGGGTGTGACCAAGTGACAGTGATGTACACAGTGATGTTGGGCTCCCATGAGCTGTGTGGGCAGTCTGTAGTCAATACTGTCTAGACATTCCTTGTGTATATTGTTGTTGTATTGTACACTGCATGTTGGAATTATGTATGCTTCTGCTTCCATGTCTCCCTCTGAATTTTCAGGTTCATTCCTCATGTCTTCACAAGGCCATCTACTTTGGAGATGGAGTTCATGTTGTATGCAGTACACAGACAAGTTTTGAAGCCTGCAAGACTACAGTTGGAAGGGGGCGATGTGGTGGCATATTCAGGTTGTAAGGCTACGATTACTTTAACTTAGTACTGTCATGTTTTAGTTATGTTTGAGCTTGTGTAGCTGCATTGTATTGTTGGTAAGCATTTGGTCATGTGTGTTGTTAGTTCAACATTACTGGGAGCATATTGTGTGTGGCCAGTTTCCATTAGGGACACTGTACTTTGTGACACTTGTGTCAGGTTTTCGGGATGGCTTTGTTTGCTCTCACATAGCATGACATGCCATGGTGTGTTGGGTGGTGGTGCTGGGGAGGGGTTGGGTGACATGGCACTGTTCTCATGTTGTATTTTGCAAGGGGGTAATGCATTTAGCAGCATATGTGTCTTTTGATGACACAGCATTGGTGGTGTTTCTGTAGGTAGGGATGCACACATTGTGACACTTCCAGGTGACCAATCTCAGGCTGGTATGGTTATGATAGTTCACTGTCCCTTGCGTCATCATCAATTGTCAGCTGGTATGTGGCAGGGCTGTGTGCACTCCACAGGGGTGTGATTCTAAGTGAAGTAATTAGCCACCAGCTGTGTTCGGGCTGCCTCACCCCCTGCCCTTTCCCCTCCCATGCACAGCATGTGGTTGGCGATGTGGGGGCGCCACCATGTCCACCGGCAGGCCCCGGCGTGTTGCAACGTTGTGCAGGACACATGCTGCCACTATGATCCTGCACACTACTGGGGGAGCGTATAACAGCTGCCCGCCAGAACAGTCAAGGAAGCGAAGCCGTGACTTTAGCACTCCGAATGTGCGCTCCATTATGCCCCGGGTTGCAATATGGGCTGTGTTGTATCTTACCTTGGGTGGCATGGTGGGGTTCCGAATTGGCGTCATCATGTGGGTGCTCAGAGAGTAGGCACTGTCCCCTGGGGAGGTGGTGATGGGTATCATTAGTAGGGTTGTGACATTACTCAGTATCTGGCATGCATGCATGTGCTGTGGCATTTATACTCGCCGAGCAACCATGTATCGCCATGCCGCCCAGCTTCTAGGTCCCGGTTTAGGGTTGACATTCTGTAAATGAAACTGTCGTGGGTGGACCCTGGATAGTTGGCATATACTGAGTTGATGATTCCCTTGGCATCACATACTACCTGGACGTTGATGGAATGCCAGTGCTTGCGGTTTCTATAGATGTGCTCTGATGCCCTGGGGGGACGTAGGGCCACATGGGTGCAATCAATGGCACCTAGGACTTTGGGGAATTGTGCCACCCCGCAGAAATCCTGGACAGCAGCCTGCCTTTCTGCAGGTGTTCTGGGCAGGTATATGTGCCTGCGGACTGATGGGCGTGCAGTCATGATGGCCAAGACCTGGTGTAGGCAGCGTGACTGCGTGGCCTGTGACACCCCCCCCACTATGGCACTTGACCGCTGAAATGATCTGGTGGCCAAAAAGTGCAGTACATTGAGGACCTTCTCCAGGGGGCTGAGTGCTTGGGAGCAGAGGGTGGGTGACGTGAGGTCATCCTCCCACTCACTGACCAGGTCGAGTATTATGTGAGGTGGAAACCTGTACCTCCCATATACCTGGTCATCAGGCATGCCAAAAAGGCTGGTTCTGGGTGTGAAAATTCTGGGCCTGACTATCCTCCTCTGTCATGATGCCTACCCCTGGAGCACCAGGCAAGGCCCAGCACCCCCGGAAGCAGGCATCATGCCCTCGGGTAAAAGCCCAGCGGCCCCTTATAGGGGCTCTTTGGACTCAGTCCTGGCGTCTTTGGCGCCAGGCTCATGTTGGACATCAGTCCTGGCGCCATATGCGTCAGGCTCATAAAGGGAGGTGTTTTGTGCACTTACCTGATGCAGACCATGCTGCACGCTTCAGGCCTCCCTGAGACCTGAAAGGGACTATTTTTTCATAGGACTATTTTTTCACTCGGGCGTGGCCAGGGAAGGATACATACCTAGTTGGGGAAGGATACATACCTGGGACTTCTTTGGAGGCTATTTAAGCCACGCCCAGACAGCAGCTCATGCTTCGCGTTGTTCTGCTTCCTGCAGCTTAACGCTCACCGTGTCTGCTCCTGCTCCTGGACTCCAGCCACGCCCACCTCGAACCTGGAAGACCTGCAAGAAAGGAAGAGAAGAGAAAGGTGAAAACCAAGGACTATTTCAAACTTCTTACCTGCATCCAGAATCTTCTCGCCAGCATCCCTGAAGAAAGACTTCCATTTGAAAGCATTGCGTTGCTCACTGCAGCGCCACGCTTCACTCACCTGTCCTCGAGACATCTCCCGGCTCCATCGCGGCTGTCAGCATTGGACGCCATATCTCTGCACCTAGGGGAGAGAGGAAGAAACAAAAGGTGAGCAGAAGGAACACAGAAGGAAAGCCTGATTAACAGCCATAATACTTACCGGCTTTTCTTCCACATTTCGGGTCGGCGCCGCCCCGTTGGCAGGTACCGTACCCCGGCCCCTATGGGGAAAGGACAAGAGACATTTCAGGGGAATGATAAGGACATTTAGAGGGATCGCCCTCATCACTACTCACCTCAGCAGTTTAACCCCTCGACGCATCGCCTTCATTCTGCACCTGAAATAAAGGACAGATCACAGGTTAGAAAGACAACATAAAGGGGGCCTCACTTGAACTTTGAACTTTCATACTTACGGCGCATCGCTCAGGAAAGTCAAGTGGATTTTGCCAGCGCCATTCTGAAAACCAGTGAAGTAAATGGACGAACACGCGCCCCTGCACCAGAAGCAGGATGGAGAGTTCATCCTTCCAAACCATAAGAAGCATATTCCTACGGGCCAGGCAAGCACGATTTGGAGGTCCTGT
Source organism: Ambystoma mexicanum (assembly GCF_040938575.1). Taxonomy (NCBI): domain Eukaryota; kingdom Metazoa; phylum Chordata; class Amphibia; order Caudata; family Ambystomatidae; genus Ambystoma; species Ambystoma mexicanum. The sequence goes on from NC_090924.1 coordinate 1,026,658,923, forward strand.
CCAATCGGTGTTCCGGGTCCAGGCCACAGCAATCCAGACTAGACCAGCGCCCCCGTGGGAACCAGGTGAGCATTACATCCTCCTCCTCCTGCGGTATCCCACGACCACTGCTGCTAGGAACGGTATGTTCATCCTGGCGTCTGAGCTTGCTTGTTGTGTGCACGCACTTTTATGCTGCGCTGGTCCACATACGCCTGCTTCCTGCTGGCGTATGTGTTTCCGGATTAGCGCGTCTTTTTTGGCACGTGCGTGTGGGCGTTCTGCACATTTGCCTCATGTACTTCCCCGCCCACCCCAGTAATACACGTACCCCGCTCGCCCAGGCCCAATCGCGTGTAAAACTTCCCGCAGACCCCTGAAGTACACGTACCCCGCTCACCCAGGCACAATCGCGTGAAAAACTTCCCGCGAGCCCCTGAAGTACACGTACCCCGCTCGCCAAGGCACAATTGCGTGTGAAACTTCCCGCGCACCCCTGCAGTACACGCTATTTTTGACACAGCGGGTGTCCTTGTTTGTCGCTTACCCCTTTGCACGTCATTTGTCCTAGAGGGCCACAGTATGGGACATTCATCAGAGCTGTATATACAGGCCTTTTGTTAGCGCAGGGACGCTACCAACTGCCTTCGTGTGGCGGACATGTGTTGATGCACATAGTTGACTTTTGGTTTGTGTCATGAGATCGCCATTTCACTGCTGTGGGGTGGGGGTGCAAGGGGACATGAGTGGGGCATGAGTGGGGGCCTGTTGGCAGGTTCCCTGCACTGCTGGGGGGTGGGGGTGCAATGGGACATGAGTGGGGGCCTGCTGGCAGGTGCCCTGCACTGCTGGGGGGTGGGGGTGCAAGGGGACATGAGTGGGGGCCTGCTGGCAGGTGCCCCTCAGTGCTGGGGGGTGGGGGTGCAAGGGGACATGAGTGGGACATGAGTGGGGGCCTGTTGGCAGGTGCCCTGTGTTAGGAAAGATTTCTTAATTGTGGGTAATTTTCCTTCCATGTGGCAACCCCTAAACTTTTTGCTGTTGTTTTCACCATGATCTAGACTTGGCCAGAGAAGTGCAGCCTTCTGCTGCACTCCTCTGGGCTTCCGTTCCATTCTTACGGGGAAACTGACATGCCCTTAAGACAGTCAGTACCGGGAAACGCTGTTTTCCGTAGTTTCTTTATCATGTTGCGGCTTTCGTGCAACATGACACAAGAGGGCACTGTAAGCTAAGTTACTGCTCTCTTGGGTCTCTAGCCTTCTACACGTCCTAGATACTCTTTTTGGATTGTAACTGATCGGACGGGAATGGTGGCAGCAATCGTTTCTTGTGTTTTGAGCTCCTTTTGGCGTTTTAAGCGCGTTTCTCGTGCTTAGCCCAAAATGGTGGCCTGGCTCCCAAAATGGCCAGACCACGAGGCTCCTTTGTCCTGTCCGCTGACCGTCTTGCCCCCTTCACCTTCCCCAGGTCGAGCCGACCCGGGGCCTTCCTTATTTGGGCATGTACTTTCCAGCGAAACACGGATGCTTTCGCGGGCTTCTACAGGCCTTGTGTGTGCCTCCAGGATGTGGGCTGGGATGTCTGGTCCCAATACACATCCTGGGTGCCAGAGAGTCTAGGGTGGTGTGAATGCCTGGGACCACCGTGGTCTGTGAAAATGTGCGGGTTCACTTCGTTTGGGACATCTTTAACTCAACTCTGCTGCTGCAGAATCTACACGACGACGAGACGTCCCCTGCTCTCCTGAACCTGCCAGCACTGAAACTGACGCGGAGAAGCCTGGGTCTGCTTGCATCGGGGACCGGTGAGTAGCATAGCTAGGAACTGGTCGCCCTCCTGCAGGAGCCCGTAGCTTTTCCCCGCTGTGTCAAACAGCACGCCTTTCCGTACTCGCGCTCTGCTTCTGCCCACAGTGGAGGCTGCAATTGAGTCGCAGAACTCTGTTCTTCTTCATTTGTGCACCAAACTGAACTGCCTGATTCCCTCGAAGAGACTCCCCTTTTTGCCCGTTGGCACCAGCGTGTGCAGGTACTTTTGAGCACAAGGCTCCACTCTTCGTAGGGCTTGGACTTCCTTTTAGTTAGGTGCCTCTGAAGGCGGACTGGGTCTAATCATTATTTCGCACTGCCTGTTTTCCTTCCCTTCTAGGTGGACTACACATTTCGTGCATCTAACGCTTTAGACTCGTTTGTATTTGTATATATATTGTATTGGTTTGGTATGTGTTGGTTTACTAGAGTTTTATTGTGATTTCTCGCTACGGTCATTGTTTTAAAGGCCTTGGAATAAATGTGTATATATTTTTAATATAACACCTGTTTGGAGTAGTTTGTAAGTGTCCTTGCTTTGTTTGCTCATTGCGGGCTTTCAGTCACCCTCACCCCTCTTGAGACCTAGTCTTGACCGCCGCGATCGCTACCCTGATTGGTCTGGCTTGTCCAGGGGTTACCCTATTCCAAGTAATTAGGTTGGCCTTCTGAACTTCTGCGCCGCCAGGACAGAGTTCAGAAATCCGTCTTAACAAATTGGTGTACAGCGGTGGGATATGACTGAGGGTATCCAGTGTTGCACACGAACTAAGGCATTTCAAGTTATTCCTACCAGGACACGTAGTGAATTGTTATAGTATAACTTTAAAAAGGCCATAGTCCTATCTGACAGTATGGAAACAAATACCTTGTTAACTTTAAATGCTTCCAAATCTGAAACATTGAAAAAGATGTGTGCGGAGAGAGGTGTTTCCTCTCAAGGCACCAAATTGGATATGATCCAAAGAATCGTGGCGTGGCAAGAAGCGCTGCTTGACGCTATAACTTCTGAGGACAGTGCGGAAGGAGGTGGGGCTGCTCTCACTGGTAGAACCGACGGTTCTGTCGCTGCACTGATCCACCGCGACCACGAGGACAGGGAGGATGAGATGTTTAATGTTTCCTCTGCCAGTGCTGATGGGGAGGCTATGCTTGAATTCAAGAAGCAAGAGCTGCGGTTTAGGCAGAAGGAGCTTGAGTTCAGCATAGCCAAACTACAAATCGAACCGGCAGAAAAACAGAAAGACAGGGATCACCAGTTGTAACTGGCCAAGCTTCAGGTTGCAAATGGGTCCAAGGGTCCTGGACATGGGTCTGGGGCCTCCTCTCATCCACGGTTTCCGAAAGATCTGCTCAGTGTGTATGAGGAAAGGAATGACATTATGGACTGGCTGAATACGTTTGAGTATGCATGTGAAGTTCAACAAGTTGACAATGCTGATAAGATTGCCTGGTTACACAGCCGACTGCCCCATTCTGGCTGTAGTGCCATTATGGAAATGTCGAAGGCTGAGCGAGCTGATTTCGCAATGTTAAAGCAAACTCTCATTTTAAATTTTGGAAAGACTCCGGCCCAATATTTAAAACGATTCCAAGAGTACAAGAAAAAAGAAGGTGGTACTTGGGTATGTTATGTAACCGAATCTTTAAAAAACTTGACTGCTGGGTCGAAGGTTATAAGGTTTCTACCTTTGAAGGCATGATAAATCTTGTCATGCTGGAACACATTTTTGCATCTTCTTCCCCGGAGCTTAAGCAGCATTTGGCCGATTCGAAGGAGATAGATCCTAAGAAGCTGGCCATTGCAGCAGATTTATGGGTGTCACATCGAGTGTCCCATAAGGACAAAACTCATCCTGGTAAGCAGGAGGAAGGGAAAAAGTCCAAAGATAAGGAGGGTGGAGAATCTGATAAATCTTCTTCTCAAAAGGGCCACAAAAAGAAAAATAAGGGTAAGACACAAGAGAACTCACAGGGTAGTGGAGGTCAGCCTCCGAAACAGAACTCTGGTTACAATAAGCCTCCCTATGTAAGCAGACCCAATGGATCTTGTTTTGCTTGTGGAGCAACTGACCACGTGAAGGGGGATCCCCGGTGTAAGGTTAAACCTTTGGGGGTCCACTCCGCTAATCTGGCCTTCTCCTCCTACGAGGAAGAAGAGATTACAGGAGCATCCTTCTCCTCAGACTCATTCCCCAGCGGGATAGAAGCTGAGGTAGTTTGTTTTCCTGGGAGCCTAAAATCGCAGAGGCTTATGCTAGGATTCCAGATAATACCAAGCACTACTTTAAAGACAGTGTGCTGATCAATGGAGTGGATACTCCAGCTCTTAGGGATAGTGGGTGCAGTCGAACTGTAGTGGTTTCTACCTTGGTAGACTCAGAGGAAGTTGCCAGTGCTACTCTGATGCCCACTAAGTTGGCTGACGGCCCACCTCGCATGTTTCCAGTAATACCTGTAAATCTTACTTTAAATGGTACAGCAGTCAGGATTCCAGTGAGCATTCAGAGAAACGTCCCAGGAAAGGTCTTGTTAGGCAATGATCTCAGATCTTTAGAGCTCGTAGGAGACACTGCTGACAGACCCTACACACGGTCTCAAGCACGGGCAGCATTGGCCAAGACCAATACGCCGCCCCAGCCGAAGGGGAAACCCAAGGTGAAAGGAGTAAACAAGTCAAGACGAGGGAAAGAGAATATTCCCCCGAGCTCGCCTACCACTGCGGTGGAGGAAGTTGGTCAATCGCCCGGGCCTGACGAGGAGGTGGCGATGCCTGAAGTATTTGACCCCAACGACCATCCTGAACTAAAAGACTTGTTAGTAGAAGGTGGTCCTGATAGGAAAGAATTCAGTAAAGGCCAACGTGAGTGCCCATCTCTGGAAGGCCTAAGGAGACAGGCCTGCTCCCAGCTTGAGGGTGAACCTCCTGGGACGCATCGGATTTATTGGGAAGGTGGACTCCTGTATAGTGAGCCCACAGAGTCTACAGAAGGAGACCAATGGAGGTTGGTGGTTCCCCTTGCTGTAAGACCCTTCCTCCTGCAGTTGGCGCATGAAGTGCCCCTTACTGGTCACCTTGGTATTAAGAGGACCAAGCAAAGGTTATCCATGCACTTCTACTGGCCCAAGATGGGGGTGCAAGTAGAAAGTCACTGCAGGAGTTGTGCCTCCTGCCAGTTATCTGGTAAGGTTGGCTCGACAATCCAAGCTCCATTGGTACCACTCCCAGTTGTGGGAATACCATTCGAAAGGGTAGGGATCGACATCATTGGTCCCCTTGACCCGCAAACATCCTCGGGCAATAGGTTTATCCTGGTGCTGGTCAACCATGCAACCAGATATCCTGAGGCCATCCCATTGAAAACTGTAACTGCCAAGTCAGTTGCAAAAGCGTTACTTTGCATATTTACTAGGGTTGGCTTCCCTAAAGAAGTTGTGTCGGATCGTGGCAGCAACTTTATGTCGAAGTATATGCAGGCTATGTGGAAAGAATGTGGGGTCACCTACAAGTTCTCTTCTGCATACCACCCCCAGACCAATGGTCTGGTGGAACGTTTCAACAGAACGTTAAAGAGCATGATTGGGGCTCTGGAAGAACCCCAGAGAAGAAAATGGGATCTTCTTTTACCATGCTTACTGTTTGCCTACCGAGAGGTACCACAGGAGGGTGTTGGCTTCAGCCCCTTTGAACTTCTGTTCGGTCATCCTGTACGGGGACCCTTAGCCATAGTCAAAGAGGGATGGGAGATGCCCACTCCCCCTGTTACTACCAACGTAGTAGATTATGTGCTGGGGCTCAGAAAACGGATGGTACTTCTGATGGGCTTGGCTAGTGATAAATTGAAGGCAGGGCAAGCGCTGGTGAAACATTGGTACGATCAGAAAGTTTCCCTCATCAACTTTACACCTGGTCAGCAAGTCCTGATCATGAATCCTATAAGGCCTCGAGCTTTACAGGACAAATGGTCAGGCCCTTACACAGTGGTGGAGCCCCTGGGTGAGGTTAACTATTTAGTGGACCTTGGAAGGCCTGGACAGGCTCCAAGTGTTTCATGTAAATAGGCTGAAGGCTTTCGTCCCAAGAGTCGAAATCGCAGCACTGTTACTGGCTTCAGATGTTGAGGAAGAGGAGTCTGAACCTCTCTCCGACCTGTTCCAAAGCGGTCCTTCAGATAGCTCCTTTGAGGGTGTCCGAGTGGCCCCTCACCTGACTTCTGATCAGCAGGCTGAGGTGAAAAGTTTGCTTAGGCAGTTTTCCCCCCTGTTTTCACAGTCGCCTGGTTTGACACCTTGGTGCAAACATAACATAGACACAGGAGACAGTGTATCTACCAAAAGTAGGGGATACAGTATGTCAGACAAAGTACAGTCTTATATTAAGACCGAGGTCAACAAGATGTTAGACCTTGGGGTGATTGAACCCTCTAGTAGTCCTTGGTCCAGCCCTGTGGTTTTGGTTCCAAAGGCAGGCACTTCTGAATTGAGGTTCTGCGTGGATTACAGGGCTCTGAATGCTGTCACCAAGACAGATGCACACCCCTTGCCTCGAACAGATGAGCTGGTGGATACTTTGGGTGCCTCCAAGTACCTCAGCACGTTTGACCTCACTGCTGGCTATTGGCAAATAGCTTTAGCAGAACATGCCAAGGAGAAGACAGCGTTCTCTACTCCAGACGGCCTTTATCAATTCAGGGTAATGCTGTTCGGGTTGAAAAATGCACCTGCCACTTTCCAGAGGCTTGTGAATCATGTGTTGAATGGGTTGGACGAATTCTGTCTTGCATATCTGGACGATATAGCAGTTTTCAGTGCCACCTGTGAAGACCATGTGAAACACCTCGGGATTGTGCTCCAGGCTCTTCAGAAAGCACACTTGACCATAAAGGCTAGTAAATGCCAGATTGGACAAGGCTCCGTGGTTTAACTTGGACATGAAGTAGGTGGAGGGAGGATATAGCCTCTTCCCAGTAAAGTACAAGCAGTACAAGACTGGCCTACCCCCACTACACAGACCCAAGTGAGAGCCTTCTTAGGACTCACAGGGTATTACCGCAACTTCGTGGCAGACTATGGCACCGTAGCTGCCCCTCTGACTGCCCTCACCACTCCGAAGAAACCCAAGAAGGTAACTTGGACCGACGAGTGTGAGAAGGCCTTCAACGGCTTAAAAGACTCCTTGTGCCAGGCCCCTGTCCTCAGGGCCCCTGATTATCAAAGACCTTTTATTGTGCAGACGGATGCCTCTGACACTGGGATAGGAGCTGTACTATCGCAAGTAAATGAGAAGGGTAAGGAACACCCTATTAGTTTTATTAGTCGCCAGCTTAAGGACAGAGAGCTCAGATGGTCCACAGTGGAGAAAGAATGTTTCTCTGTTGTGTGGGCCCTACGGAAGCTGAGGCCCTACCTCTATGGGACCCACTTCACTGTGCAAACTGACCATAAGCCCTTAAAGTGGCTAATGAACATGAAGGGAGAGAATCCAAAGTTGCTTAGGTGGTCCATAAGTCTACAAGGCTTCACTATTGAGCATAGGCCAGGTGTCCAACATAGCAATGCTGATGGGTTGTCCAGAATGTTTAACCGACCTGAACAAGAGACTCATCCAGGGGTGGATTAGTTCCCCCTGTCCATAGTCTGGGAGGGGCGAGTGTTAGGAAAGATTTCTTAATTGCTGGTAATTTTCCTTCCATGTGGCAACCCCTAAACCTTTTGCTGTTGTTTTCACCATGATCTAGACTTTGCCAGAGAAGTGCAGCCTTCTGCCGCACTCCTCTGGGCTTTCGCTCCATTCTTACGGGGAAACTGACATGCCCTTAAGACAGTCAGTACCGGGAAACGCTGTTTTCCGTAGTTTCTTTATCATGTTGCGGCTTTCGTGCAACATGACACAAGAGGGCACTGTGAGCTAAGTTACTGCTCTCTTGGGTCTCTAGCCTTCTACAGTCCCTAGATACTCTTTTTGGATTGTAACTGATCGGTGCAAGTGAATCACGGACAGGAATGGTGGCAGCGATCGTTTCTTGTGTTTTGAGCTCCTTTTGGCGTTTTAAGCGCGTTTCTCGCGCTTAGCCCAAAATGGTGGGCTGGCTCCCAAAATGGCCAGACCACGAGGCTCCTTTGTCCTGTCCGCTGACCGTCTTGCCCCCTTCACCTTCCCCAGGTCGAGCCGACCCGGGGCCTTCCTTATTTGGGCATGTACTTTCCCGCGAAACACGGATGCTTTCGCGGGCTTCTACAGGCCTTGTGTGTGCCTCCAGGATGTGGGCTGGGATGTCTGGTCCCAATACACATCCTGGGTGCCAGAGAGTCTAGGGTGGTGTGAATGCCTGGGACCACCGTGGTCCGTGATAGGTCCACGTATAGTGTGAGTGTTTGATGAGCTGATCTCCCATTGGGTCCACTCCCTTTTGGCGCGAAGTAAACCGTGGATAAGAGGGGGTTGGAAACGCCACTACCATGTCGATCTCCTGAGTTCTCACAAACAAAGGAATACAGGAGCCAAGTATCCTGCAACCACGAGGCTGAACCGAGGAATCGCTGGTGACCCGCTGAAGGACTGCTCCTCTGCACTGCTGTCGCCTTGTGAAACCCTTTCTACCTCTGATCGAACCAGAAGGCCTGTACTGGTACTTCGACCCTTGGAATAGCGGGGACAGCTATTCTCGGCATCTTCTCCATCTCCTGCACGTAAGCCTTCGGAAGTGTCTCTGGGCCATCCAGCAGACTGACCAGCCTACACAGGAGTCTTGCTCTGTAACCGCCGCCAGGTTGTGTTGTATTTCAAGTCCTTGTCACTCTCACACGATTCGTACACTTGGCATTCCCATGTCTGAAGTGAGTAGTGTACATTTGGCTGAGATACACACGGCCGCTCCGTTGCCCTGCTGTGGTAACAAATTGTGCGGGTTCACTTCGTTTGGGACATCTTTAACTCAACTCTGCTGCTGCAGAATCTACACGACGACGAGACGTCCCCTGCTCTCCTGAACCTGCCAGCACTGAAGCTGACGCGGAGAAGCCTGGGTCTGCTTGCATCGGGGACCGGTGAGTAGCATAGCTAGGAACTGGTCGCCCTCCTGCAGGAGCCCATAGCTTTTCCCCGCTGTGTCAAACAGCACGCCTTTCTGTACTCGCGCTCTGCTTCTGCCCACAGTGGAGGCTGCGCTTGAGTCACGGAACTCTGTTCTTCTTCATTTGTGCACCAAACTGAACTGCCTGATTCCCTCAAAGAGACTCCCCTTTTTGCCTGTTGGCACCAGCGTGTGCAGGTACTTTTGAGCACAAGGCTCCGCTCTTTGTAGGGCTTGGACTTCCTTTTAGTTAAGTGCCTCTGAAGGCAGACTGGGTCTAATCATTATTTCGCACTGCCTGTTTTCCTTCCCTTCTAGGTGGACTACACATTTTGTGCATCTAACGCTTTAGACTCGTTTGTATTTGTATATATATTGTATTGGTTTGGTATGTGTTGGTTTACTAGAGTTTTATTGTGATTTCTCGCTACGGTCATTGTTTTAAAGGCCTTGGAATAAATGTGTATATATTTTTAATATAACACCTGTTTGGAGTAGTTTGTAAGTGTCCTTGCTTTGTGTGCTCATTGCAGGCTTTCAGTCACCCTCACCCCTCTTGAGACCTAGTCTTGACCGCTGCGATCGCTACCCTGATTGGTCTGGCTTGTCCAGAGGTTACCCTGTTCCAAGTAATTAGGTTGGCCTTCTGAACTTCTGCGCCGCCAGGACAGAGTTCAGAAATCCGTCTTAACACCCTGCACTGCTGGGGGGTGGGGGTGCAAGGGGACGTGAGTGGGGGCCTGTTGGCAGGTGCCCTGCACTGCTGGGGGGTGGGGGTGCAATGGGACATGAGTGGGACATGAGTGGGGGCCTGTTGGCAGGTGCCCTGCACTGCTGGGGGGTGGGGGTGCAAGGGGACATGAGTGGGGGCCTGCTGGCAGGTGCCCTGCACTGCTGGGTGGTGGGGGTGCAAGGGGACATGAGTGGGACATGAGTGGGGGCCTGCTGGCAGGTGCCCCTCAGTGCTGGGGGGTGGGGATGCAATGGGACATGAGTGGGGGCCTGCTGGCAGGTGCCCTGCACTGCTCAGGGTGGGGGTGCAAGGGGACATGAGTGAGGGCCTACTGGCAGGTGCCCTGCACTGCTGGGGGGTGGGGGTGCAAGGGGACATGAGTGGGGGCCTGTTGGCAGGTGCCCTGCACTGCTGGGGGTTGGGGGTGCAATGGGACATGAGGGGGGGCCTGCTGTCAGGTGCCCTGCACTGCTGGGGGGGTGGGGGTGCAAGGGGACATGAGTGGGAGCCTGCACTGCTGGGAGGGTGGGGGTTCAAGGGGACATGAGTGGGACATGAGTGGGGGCCTGCTGGCAGGTGCCCTGCACTGCTGGGGGGTGGGGGTGCAAGGGAACATGAGTGGGGGCCTGTTGGCAGGTGTCCTGCACTGCTGGGGGTTGGGGGTGCAATGGGACATGAGTGGGACATGAGTGGGGGCCTGCTGGCAGGTGCCTTGCACTGCTGGGGGGTGGGGGTGCAAGGGGACATGAGTGGGGGGCCTGTTGGCAGGTGCCCTGCACTGCTGGGGGTTGGGGGTGCAATGGGACATGAGGGGGGCCTGCTGGCAGGTGCCCTGCACTGCTGGGGGGGTGGGGGTGCAAGGGGACATGAGTGGGAGCCTGCTGGCAGGTGCCCTGCACTGCTGGGAGGGTGGGGGTTCAAGGGGACATGTGTGGGGGCCTGTTGGCAGGTGCCCTGCACTGCTGGGGGGTGGGGGTGCAAGGGGACGTGAGTGGGGGCCTGCTGGCAGGTGCCCTGCACTGCTGGGGGGTGGGGGTGCAAGGGGACATGAGTGGGGGCCTGTTGGCAGGTGCCCTGCACTGCTGGGGGGTGGGGGTTCAAGGGGACGTGAGTGGGGGCCTGTTGGCAGGTGCCCTGCACTGCTGGTGGGTGGGGGTGCAATGGGACATGAGTGGGACATGAGTGGGGGCCTGTTGGCAGGTGCCCTGCACTGCTGGGGGGTGGTGGTGCAAGGGGACATGAGTGAGGGCCTGCTGGCAGGTGCCCTGCACTGCTGCGGGGTGGGGGTGCAAGGGGACATGAGTGGGGCCCTGTTGGCAGGTGCCCTGCACTGCTGGGGGGTGGGGGTGCAATGGGACATGAGTGGGGGGCCTGCTGGCAGGTGCCCTGCACTGCTGGGGGGTGGGGGTGCAAGGGGACATGAGTGGGGGCCTGCTCGCAGGTGCCCTGCACTGCTGGGGGGTGGGGGTGCAAGGGGACATGAGTGGGGGCCTGCTCGCAGGTGCCCTGCACTGCTGGGGGGTGGGGGTGCAAGGGGACATGAGTGGGGGCCTGCTGGCAGGTGCCCTGCAGTGCTCGGGGGTTGGGTGCAATGGGACATGAGTGGGGGCCTGTTGGCAGGTGCCCTGCACTGCTGGGGGGTGGGGGTGCAATGGGACATGAGTGGGGGCCTGTTGGCAGGTGCCCTGCGCTGCTGGGGGGGTGGGGGTGCAAGGGGACATGAGTGAGGTTCTGCTGGCAGGTGCCCCGCACTGCTGGGGGGTGGGGTGAAAGGGGACATGAGTGGGGGCCTGCTCGCAGGTGCCCTGCGCTGCTGGGGGGTGGGGGTGCAAGGGGACATGAGTGGGGGCCTGCTCGCAGGTGCCCTGCACTGCTGGGGGGTGGGGGTGCAAGGGGACATGAGTGGGGGCCTGCTCGCAGGTGCCCTGCACTGCTGGGGGGTGGGGGTGCAAGGGGACATGAGTTGGGGCCTGCTGGCAGGTGCCCTGCAGTGCTCGGGGGTTGGGTGCAATGGGACATGAGTGGGGGCCTATTGGCAGGTGCCCTGCACTGCTGGGGGGTGGGGGTGGAGGGGGACATGAGTGGTGGCCTGTTTGCAGGTGCCCCTCATTGCTGGGGGTGGGGGTGGAAGGGGACATGAGTGGGGGCCTGTTGGCAGGTGCCCTGCACTGCTGGGGGGTGGGGGTGGAGGGGGGTCATGCGTTGGTGATCAGTAGTGCTAGGTGACATGTGGCTTGGCTGGGGGGCATGCCCATGGTGGATGGGCTGCCTGCGGGACATGACCAGGGGTGCAGGGTAGTCCCCTGTGGTGTGGGCTGCCTGCAGGGGCCGTGGAGGGTGTAGAGGGAACACCTGGGCGGACCCACACTGCCAATTCAAGTGTAGGACTACCCTGCACCCCAGACAACACGTACCCCACTCGCACAGGGCCTGTTGCGTGTGAAACTTCCTACACACCCCCGAAATACACGTACCCCGCTCGCCCAAGGCCAATCGCGTGTGAAACTTCCCACGCACCCCAGATTTACACGTACCCAGGCCAATCGCATGTGAAACTTCCCGCAACCCCAGATTTACACGCACCCCGCTCGCCCAAGGTCAATCACGTGTGAAACTTCCTGCACACCCCCGAAATACACGCACACGCTATTTTTGACACAGCAGGTGTTCGTATTTGTCGCGTACCCCTTTGCACGTCATTTGTCCTAGAGGGCCACAGTATGGGACAATCATCAGAGATGTATATACGTGCTTTTTGTTAGCGCACATTTTGGTGCACATTTTTTTCATGCACAGGGACGCTACCGCCTGCCTTCGTGTGGCGTACGTGTTTAGGCCTGTGCACGTCTTCGCCGGTGCGCTGGTTTGCCCTATTCGATTCCATGAATACGTGTTGTAGGCGAGCGTGTGGGCGTTCCACGCACTTGCCTCCTGTACTTCCCCGTGACGCCCACATTTTCATGCATTGTTCCCCATTCCGCGTGTCACGTCCCGTGTTACGCCTACTTTTGTTATGTGCGCCGCGCTATGTGCGCTTTCGCTGTGGCCGTAGCGCACGCCGTTAGATGACCTGTGCGCCGGCGTGCGCCATGCAGATTTTCAGCGCACATCGCACATTTTACTCGCGCACAGACTTCCATGAATCGATATGCGCGGGTTTTGCACCGTGATTCGCACGGTTTCCCACTCTTGTGCGGGAATTTTCTGCGCACATTATTTCCATGAATCGGGCTGTAAATAGTTTGAATTAGCTCTCTACCTTTTTGCAGAAAACAAATATGAACTAACTGAACGCCTAATATGGTGCAGTTGCTGTAGTACAAAATTAGACAACAACCACACTCCTTCACGTGCTATTACAAATAATTTGGAATTGTTCCCACTACCAAAAATCCTGCAACAACTCAATTTGTATGAGAGCTTCATCCAAAAACAGCAAAATGACCTTCCTCTGAATTGGTGAAAGGCATTTGTGACAAAGTAGTTTATTTGCCATTCGATCTAACGGAAAATATACACACTCTAGGAGTGCAACGTTCAATAGAGCATTCTTTAATAGTCTTGGTAAATGGTGTACCAACAAAGGACAAAAAAATGTGGTCACAACTGGTGGACTTGCATAAAGTTAGACAAGCATTGCAATATCTAAAAGACAATAACGAGTACTACAAGGAAATAAATATTGATGAAAGCTTAAGGGAAAAAACTGAAATAATTCAAGAGCCATCAGAAAGTGGACAATTCAAACTTCTGGATCCTGCTACAGTATCCACTCTTTTGGGCCATTAAACAATTCATCCATTGCGTTCCAATGAAAGCATAGATGATGCACTAGAAACCTACCAAATGCGACAAACCAAAGGGTCACCAATGAGTATATGGGAAAAAAGTATGGAAGCACGTGCTTTTCCACTGCTATTTCCTGCTGGCAAAGGTGGAAGATACGATGATAGACCCACTCAGATTGGGGCATCAGAATACCGCTCTTTACGAATGTAAACACAAGATCCCAGATTTAGACAAAATGTGGAATCCATATTCCACCTACTCTTTGAAAGTGAATTAGCAACACTGTTACATTTTGAAATCTGGAACGCACTTTCAAAATATGTCAGCTACGCAGTTAATACAAAAAGTACAGGAACAAAATGAGGTTTTACAATCAAGTATAACATATTTGTTTGCAAACATGCATGGTACAAAGGAATACTGGTTCCGATGGCACGGAGACGTGTGTTGTATGATCAGAAACCTTGGACCACCGACTTGGTTTGTTACACTAAGTTGTGCAGAATATGCATGGGAAGATTTACATGAGTTCCTACGCATAGCAAACAGCAACAAAAACAACATAGATATATTAACACCTGGAGAACTTTGCTCTCTAGATCCAGTTAATGTGTCAAGATATTTCCATCATCGTTTCATTGCCATGCTACACTTTATTTGCAATAAAACTGTACCTCCCTTTCGAGAAGTGCACCACTTCTTTTGGAGAAAAGGATATCAAGCGAGAGGAGCACCACATATTCACATGCTGTTATGGATCAAAGGTGCACCGAAATTTGGTCACGACAGTGATAGCACTGTTTTGCAGTTTATCCAAAAATATGTCACATGTGAAATCCCTTCACAACAGACACATAGTGAGCTGCATGGGCAGATTTTACAATTTCAAAGACACAAATGTGGCAAATATTGTTGCCGCAAATACAAAAACAAAGGTAAATACTACACCAAATACTGCTTTGGTTTCCCTAGACCAGTTAGAGACAGGTGAAGTAAACAACTTCATGTCTTCAGTTCGCCAGTGTTAAAGGTAAATCACCTAAGAACACGTATTACATAAAAAGAAGGGAAGAATCAAAATTATCAATGATTACAATGCTGCAAAATAGATGTGCAGTACATTGCAGACAATTCAACTGCTGTTGCACTATATGTTAGAGCCTACTTAACAAAAGCAGAAAAAACAGAGCTTCAAGACCTCTGGGATGACCTAGTATCAGACAAAACATTATCACAGAAATTGTACAGCCTAGCCATAAAAATGCTCTCTCATAGAGAATGTGGCGCCTATAAAGCAGCAGATCGTTTAACCGGTACTGCTTTGTATGGAAAATCAGACAGCATAGTATGGCTAAGTCTTGGTCGTGCAAAATCTAGAAAAAGAGTGCTGAAATCATATGAGGTCATAGAAACAATTGCCAGAAATGATCCCAACAGCCAAGACATTCTAAAAAACTATTTACTGGGCACATACTGTCCGAACAGGAGTAGCACTTTGGTAAGCATGTGTCTATACCACATAGCTCAAAACTTTGCATACAAAAATAATGTAAAACCTGATGAAAGCAAACGTAGATATAGAGTGACTTATTGTGAAGGGAGCTTAGTGAAACTTACCAAACGAAGCTTAGTTAATCATGTAAAATTGTCATTAAAAACTCCTCAACTGAAAGAACTATATTACATGTCTCTGTTACAACTTTTCAAACCTTGGAGAAAAGAGGAAGACATACTAGAAAACTATGACTGCTATGAAGATGCTTTCAAAGCAAATGAAAGCGCTATCACTGATGTGAACTTTACGCAGTACAAAGCAATGTCACACAATGAGCAACAACAGGAAGAACTACTTCAGGCTCAACTAGATAAGGACTCTTCCGACAGTAGTCAACCTTCTGTAACATGAAGTCAAGAACCACTAGGACAATCACTAATAGCAAATGATGCTGAAGTAGCTATGGCATGCAGAAATGTATACCATGTTGGCCATGCTCCCAAAATGCTACGCCCTCCCCACAACCATCATAATGATGTTGCATAGTACAAGTGTACCAATAGCTGTGATATGGTGCAGTAGTTTGTAGCCACAGGCTACAGACATGAGTTTGAGGCCATAGAATTATCAATGTATGGGTGTATAGTATATAAAATGCACAGTTGCTTACAACTGCAGTGCTTATTACTTCGTTCAAATACTCTGCATCCTGGCCACTACTACCGCACCATATGACATCCATTGCGGCATATAACTACACTACATACAAATGTGCTTTTGGGGGCATGGCCTGCGGCCATGCACTCATGACTGCAGACCCTCCCCACAGCCACCTGACTGATGTTGAATACTAGGGGTGTCTCTGTAGCTCTGAAATTTTGCACTGTTTGTGGGCAGGGCCTAAAATCTTAGGTGTATGTCCATACATTTCAATATATTGTTGCGAAGTGGCTCATAACTCCAGTGCTTACAAGTTTTTTTCTTTTGGGTGCATGCTTGGGTGTATGGCATACAGCCTGCAACCATGCACCCAAAAGTACACATCTTGGCCAAAGCCACTGCACTAGATAAAACCCATGTAGGCTTGTAAGTGAAGAGGTTATAGCTTTGTTGTGGGTGCATGGCCGTCGGCCATTCACCCAAGACTGCACACACTCCCTACAACCAGTCAATCGATACGCATTACTATGGGTGTATCCATGGGTGTGACATGCTGCAGTATTTGTGGCCAGGGCCTAGAGCTTTCGAAGTAAGGCCTTCGGCCTTCGACCGACGGCCATGCATCCAAGACTCTAGGCCCTGGCCACAACAACCGTAGCATGTGACACCCATGACGGCGTACTAATGAATACAATACCCATAGGAAAAAGTAATGCAATTACGGCATGTTCGCAATTTCAATGTTCCCTAACACCATGCGTGTCCTTACAACAGTTACAAGTTCCCTGTGCACTGCACGGACTGAAATACTGCCCTTATTGGACCCCTCATTTTCTGTGCGTACAAGGTGGCCATAGAAAATACATCATGAAGAGGTTGTAACTTTGTTATTGGGTGCATGGCCTTCGGACATGCACCCAAGAGTGCAGGGTGTCCCCACAACCACCTCAGTGATGTGTGGTAGTGGGGGCTTTTCTAGAAGTGTGGTTTCCTTCACTGCTTCTGACCAGAGGCTTCACTCCTAGCTGTATGTCCATAGATATTACATGGGATGGGTGTGCAGTGGCTTGCACGTCCAGTACTTATAACTTTGTTGTTGGGTGGATGGCCTTCGGCCTTCGGGCATGCACCCAAGACTGCACACACTCCCCACAATTTAGCAATGGATACGCAATACTACGGGTGTATCCATGGGTGTGACATGCTGCGGTGGTTGTGGCCAGGGCCTACAGTCTTCTTGGAAGTAAGGCCTTCGGCCGACGGCCATGCATCCAAGACTCTAGGCCCTGGCCACAACCACTGTAGCATGCCACACCCATGGCGGCGTACTAATGAATATAATAATACCCATAGGAAAAAGTATTGCAATTATGGCATGTTGTCAATTTCAATGTTCGCTACCACTACGCGTGTCCTTACAACCGTTTCAAGTTTCCTGTGAACTGCATGGACTGAAATGTTACCGTTATTACACCCCTCATTTTCTGTGCGTACAAGGTGGCCATAGAAAATACATGGTGAAGACCGACCCCCAGAACAAATGCATTGATCACCCATGTCTTACTGTCTGAACCTGTCCCAACGCTCTGTGACACAGCAAAAGAGTTTTATAAATATAGCATGTGTACGCTGGTTGTTGCTCCGCTATCGGCGGATCCAAGATGTCGGGTGCAGCCAAACAATCTGACGCAGAACACGTCTCGCAGCAGCCAATCGGCAGAGATGTCACGTGTCTGCGGTCATGACGCAAGCCCATTAGCTAATTCTTTATCTTGTCCGTGGAGAGAACAGGGAAGTGTGACCGCGAAGCGGACATAGATATCACACATTTTTTGAGACATACTTTTTGGTTGTTTTAAAGAAAAATACTGGATGGATTGTCACCAAATTTACAAAAGAATGCTTTCTGGACCAAGCTCCTATACCTGCCGCAAATTTTGTGAAAAAAAAAAGTTTTTCCCCCATTCAGTCTATGGGGAAAAAAAAACGTTTTGGAACCCCACCTATAACTTTTCCCCCCCCTGGACCAAACATCACCGAACTTTTGCAAAAAAATTCAGAGTGGGCAATATACTTTTTTTGCAAAGTTTGGTGAGGATTCGTCCAGGGGGAGCGGAGTTATAAGACGCCCAAAAAGTGCTCTTCCTATGGAAACAGCAACTTAACCATAACTACACGGCCACTACTGTGGCCATGTAATTATATATATATATATATATATATATATATATATATATATATATATATATATATATATATATATATATATATATATATATATATATATATATATATATAGCTATTCATTGTGCTAAACCTTGTGTGGGATTGTGGCTCTCAAAGGCTCTACCTGAAGACCCACCCTGCACCAGGAGTAGGTTATAACAGCTTATTTTATGCAATGTTATGCTTATTCCATTGGAAGAGCTCAGACTAATGTTTTTAAATGTATTTAACATGCTCTCTGAGACAACCCTACATGATTAATAATGCTCAGAGTGCTTTAAACATATGTGCTCCAAGTTATATTGCTTTAACTTTCCTTTGTTCATCTAAAACATCTGTGTGCAGGATTCATCTCTCATCTTCAAGTTCCTTTTTGCACTCCCACCTTTTGCCAACATGGTGGCTGCACTCTGCTCTGCCTTGTGCACCCACACACCCACTCTGCTTTCTGAAATCCCCACTCACCTGTGATTTCTCCATTCTGCCCCATAGCCACAATGTAGGCAACCAATCTTTCACAGGCAGCTGCCACACCATAACCAAGAGTCTGAAGCCTAACTCATGGCCCAATTCTGGTACTTTTTCTGATGTGAAAGTATAACCATGCATGCCACCTTCTCAACTATAGCCTCCAGGTACCTCTTATTCTTGACCCCTGTGCACTATCCTGTGTAGTTGGTGTGTTGCTTTGATATCACAGCCAGTACACGCTTAGAAATTGGAGTTTATCTCAGATACGTATGACTCTGAACTAGAAACGTATGACTGTTCAGGAAAACTAAATAATTTCTTTAAGGTCCGAATGGTGTATTCCAATTTAACAATAAACAATGTTAATAGAAATATTCTTTGTGATATGGTTTGTTAAAAGAAATAGAAAACTTTCACAATGTAATTACAAACAATTGAAGGAGTAAAATTAGTGACAACAAAAACAATAGATGGAAATTCAATCGACATCACATCAAATTACCTAATCAAGTTCAATTTCAGGCTGTTTCACCAGCAGTAGTTGCTAAAACTGCATTACGTTTAATAACAATTGGCGACTGTGGCAAGCAGCTAGCATTTGAAAACTTAACCAAATTCTGAACAGAAATACACTAGTGAAATTTGGTTTCCTGGACTTTAAATGCAAATGATGTAACTCTGAGTTTGCAAGATACCGTACACTGTTAGGCGTGATTACCTCCATCCTTTCTCCTCTTAATCAAAGTATTCATCATCCTCCTGAATTATATAATAGCCTACAGAAGCAACTATTTTCAGCTTCATTGATTTATAGGTTGCTTTCCTATGATCCTGTCTCTGATGCAACTAGACCAGAACAAAATATTTGTGCATCTGAGATAGGACAAGTGATTGCAGACCAGGATTGGATGAAGGTTTGTAGAAATATTGCAATATTTAAAGTAGACATGGACCTACGTTATACTGAACAGAGAACTGTTCATGGTTTATACTGGTTACAGAGAAGGATGAAGAAATGCAAACTCTGCTCATCGGATTTATGTTGGTCATGTAAACTGAGAATTGGCACCTATGTGCACATTTTCTGGTAACGTAACAAGGTTTCCCAATATTGGGATGAGGTACTTCATCAAATAGAAATATATCTCATTCTACAGTACTTTGTTCTCCATTGTTTTGTATACTGGGTCTTTTGCCATCAAATGTGGGTTTTACCAATTAGTGTTAAGAGTTGGGTGTACAAAGCATTGATTGTGTAAAAAGAAAGTGGAAAAAATGGAAAAGCAATGCAAGACCAAGGTGTGAGGATTGGATTCAGCACTTTATAATACTGTCTGCTAAAGAAAAGTTGCCTTACAATAAGAAACACATCTTAGATTATTTCCAACTTGTATGGGGATCTTTTAATGAGCTGTACATTTGACGTTGTATTCTTCTGTTGAGTGTTCGCGATATAAAATGAAATCAACTTGACTGGGACACACGCTGACCCCTTCCGATCCATTCCTTTTATTCATGTCTACCCCTGTTATGTTTATTCTAATATAGAAACATTATTTTCATGAAACCAAATGAAATTTACAGCGGTAAACATTACTTTTGTTTTAGATGTTAGTTTCTACAAATGTTACTTAAAGACATTTAGATGATGGCATTTAGGTACCATGCTTTAAACTTTTATCATTATTATGAATTCTTGAATCCTTTTTATGAATTGGTTATGGTTATTGTTTGGACTATATGGGAAATGTTCAATGACAAAAAAACTACATTAATAAATCGGAGAATAATTAAAGTGACAATTAGCAAATTTGCTGTTCCAAAGAGAAACTAAGCTACACAAATCATCACGATAGAAGAAAGGACAGAGATAGATACAACACAGACAAGAAACCCCCTTGCATTCCATGAATATATGCCTCCAAGTCTCCTTCAATCTTAAATTGCAGTATCTGCAAGATGGTTGGTTGTGAACAGCTTTATTCCAGATATCAAGTATTTCCCCTATTGGAGGAATTGTGAAGTGGAATCTCAAAAAGGTGTTTCTCAATTGCGCGTTAGGGAATTGCATTAAATAGTTTGGTAACACATTTGTTTTCAATGGACGCTAGATCTCTGTATATATCATGTTGGCCCACATCTGTCCTTGTGTCAACCCAATCCAGTTCCCTTGGTCTGCTTTTAAAAATAGTGGGGTTAGTTATAAAGATAGCCCTGGTGACTGCTAGATGACATAGTATGCCTTCACATACAACGCCATTCATTCCCTCATAATTAAAGCTTCCAGTTTTCCATTTTTACTGATTTTTACACATGAATACAGATGGAAATCAACCTGCTTTCTGTCTGTATTTATTTGTAAAAATTGAAAACAAATTGCAAAAACAGGTCTTTCTGTCTGATTGTCTATGATGTCAATCATGTATCGCAGGCCAATCGCATTGCAGATTTGCAGCATGGGGAGTGTAAAAGCTGTTTAACAATAGCATTTAAATTCACAAAAATAAATGCCCAAAAACCTGGAAGCCTTACTCATAATTGCCATTCTGGGTCAGATTGTTTAAATCTTCATGTGTATGGATCCTGGCGGCGCTAGTATTTTGCAATACAAAAGCAATAGGTTCCACTGAACCCAAACCTTTAAGGAGGTCAGTCCAAATTTGTATACAGGCAGCATTTTGTACCAGAGTAAGCCTTTCAAGCATGTTCCATTTAGACAATTTATAAGTTTCCATATTTCAAGGCCATAACATAAGATGGGAACTACCATACCATAGTAGTATTTTACTAAAGCAATAAAGGTGAACGGACTATTCAAAGTTGATCCTTTTTTATCTGAGCTGCATAAAGAAGTGCTTTGGGCTTCAATAGAGCAATGTTAAGATTAGTTTGCCAAAAAATTGAAAGTTCAAGTAAATCAGGTGTTGTACCACTTCTAGTTTGTTATTCCCGATACTCCACTTATAATTCAGAAGATGCTGAAGTTTAGAAAATATTCTGATTTTTGTTTTAGTTATGTTAATTGACAATTATTTTGCCACGGTATAAGTGGGGCATCAGTTTAGCAAGTGCAGTTGTCTGACAGGAGTTAGATGTAAGAGCAGGACGTCATCAGTATATTCCAACCAATGTATTTTGGGCTTTCCCAACCTTGGTGGGAAACTATGAATAGTATCAATAACTGTGCCCAAATCAGAAATAAAGAGATTGAAAAGGCAGGGCACTAAAACACACGATTATGTGATCTTACTGACCACAATTACTGAGTGGTAAATTTAATCGTGGACAAACCACTAATTCTTTTTATTTTTTTATTTTTTATTTGTGGGTTAGGGGGTTCCCCCGCCAAGTCCCCTGTTTATTTACCCTTCTAACGCCACCCCAACCCCATCCAGACCCATTTGAACCCCTTTACCCACTACCCTTTTTTTATTTAATTAATGTTTGCTGTGTGTTTCTGTTATTATGGTCCACTGTAATGTTTTAGATATATTGGCTGGATACCAAAAACATCAATCCCTTAATCCTGTGTTTGAATCGTATTTGATAGGGCACCTTTAGGATTAAGTCTAACTCTTATGAGTGTGTCTCTGTGGATGTGTATTAGGATGTTTAGTAGGTGAGACAGGAGACCCCGTAAGGCCGACTTCCTCCACAGGTTAGCACAGTTGATAAGGTCAAAAGATGAAGTTAAGTCGATGGTGCCTATACAAATAGCCTTGTTTCCCACTAGTAGTTTTATTTTGCAGACAAGCTAAAAGAAATCGCCTCAAGGTAGTAACCACTTGGCGTCTAAAACCTGTTTGAGAGTGAGGGAGTCTGTTATTTGCACTTGCCCAGGATTTAAGCTCTTTAACAATAATAGAAACAAGTATATTGCTACTAATATCGAGGAGAGCAATTAGTCTGTAATTGAAGGGGTTTTCTGATCGCCCTTTTTAACAATAGGCACTATGTGGACAATGTGCCAAGATTTGGGTTAAGGTTTCCTCTTGATTAATTCTCAAAATCACTCAGTTAAGATTTGTGACTGTAAGGAAGGACTTCTAGAAGCTGTCTATTGTTAATTTAACATGCACTGATGTGATTTTTATCTGCATGTCCACAGCATGTTTTTATACTGCCAAATTTAAGTCTTGTATTATGTAACTGGTTGTAACAGCGCTCTGGTGCCCCAGAGTGTGGGCGCTTTACAAATGTAAAAATAAAAATAATATAAAATAAGGAGACTCTTCTATGAGGCTCCTGTTAACCCATCTGACCCAGGGGCTCTGGAGTTTCTAGCTTGTAAGATGGATAACTACATGCTCTAGCTCAATTTGAAGAACCTGGTTTGTCACGATTCAACTCCAAACCGTTTCATATGCAATTTTCAATTTCGAATATATCTTGCTATAGTGGGAAATCCACTCGTCCTCTGAAATCATATTAGATTGGCAGTTTATCTGTCACTTTGCTCTTATTGGTCAATGCCCAAAAGTCTGCTTCCTGTTTATTGAACAAGATTTGATTTGCAGCATCACTTGGCTGTCCCTCAGTATCATTTTTATTTGTGGTACACTTTCTATACTTAAGTCTAATTCCGGTACACCTCGCTGTAATATACCTAAGCCGTTAAACTGCTTCTCCTCAGCTCTATAATTGAAGCATGCAAAGCCCTTTTCATTTCATGTACCATAGAATCGTAAGAGTGAGTATGAATATATATATATATATATTTTTACATTATGACTTGTTGCTGATGACCCCAATGGATCTTAGAAGTACAGTCTGAAATAAACCCATTAAATGAATAGGGAGAAACATAGTGAGCGAACAGCGCTCCTATTCATCATATGCGATTTTATAGATGTGAGTTTTGTATGGACTATTTCCCATCTCCATCCATGTATTGTGATTGATTAATGTTATCCGTGCATTGAACTATAAACTGGGTTCTTCTTTCTTTGCAGATGTTAAGTGATGGGAAAGTAATACTGGCGTTGTTTTATTATGTGAGGGTGAATGAAAAACAAGAAGTTCATGACTGGTCTGTTGCTCATTTTGAGGATTTGCAGCTTCATGCAATTGCTACCCTTGGAACAGTGGCCCCTTTGCTTGTGGAAGACTACATGACCTGCCAAGGGAATACCCGCATTCTTCTTTTTTTGGAATGGTGCGTAGGCCAAGGTGAGTGCTGAATGACTGTAAGAAATTACCTCATTTAATCTATAAGCTTGATAGACTTGGTCTATAGGCCATAAATGCAAGGCAAATGCCTGAACACATAAAGGATATTTAATGAGGTATATGGGCCTATAGCGGAAAGTATGGTTCAAGAATGTTCAAGAATGCAATCTATAGTGCCATTATAACTCTCCTCCGTCATTCATGAGAAAGAAGGTCAAAAGGCCATAATTGTGGAATGCAAGTGATACCTGTATATGCCCATCTAACAGGTGGATTAACACTTCAATTACTGGCAGTAATGCCCACTCACATTTTGGTATTGATATTAACATGAGTGTTTTGATAGTATATAAATCCACCTGAGCTGTCATGAGGAGAAGAGTGAAAGTATATATACATGGGCCTGTTGATAGTATATACATTTTTTTTGCCCGAGCAGTGATGGTGTCATTGACTGTGGGTATTCTCTGCATTGTTGGTGGACTTGGAATATGACACCCTGAAGAATTTGTGGGCTATAACGGTGTGTATGGGTTGCAGACTCTAGGTTTAAAGTTTACATTTGGTATGTTTTATTGATTTCACAGCATCTTGACATTTTGAACATTATTGCAATCTACTGCCTGTGATATCCCCAATAATTTGAATGGGCTGCATGGAGACTTAAATACAATGCATATCCCTTTAACAACTGGCAACTAGCAGCAACAAAACATAAGCAACTTTGGAAATAATGGCTTAAAACTATGCAATTTGTGAAGAATCTAGTGAACTCGTCACTTCCCTGGGAAAGTCTTCCCCCCCATGTGGCCAGGGAAGGGCAGAAATACCTAACTCTGACTCTAGGGGTGGCTATCTGCGGAAGGACCACATGGGGGGGAGACCAACCAGGGTGGGGTGAAGATAGCTCACCAGAGGAAGACCTGTCATACCCCCACCCCCTGTGAGGGATAATAGTCACCAGTCATTGCCTTCCCAGTTATGTATGGCATATTGTAATCTGGAACTTCCTGTTAAACATCGAAAAACACATACTTGTTCCTTTGGGCCTACTGAGACGAGAAAGAGGGCCAGAGTAATGAAGATCACGCCCGCCAAGAATTACACAGTGCAAGCTAGTTGTTCTGAACAGTTGACTAATGCTGGAAACTTTAAAACGCCTGACAAGCTAGGAAAATGGAGATGCACCATACACAGGGCCGGTTGGGAAACCGGGGAGATGCCGAGTAGACCGGAGGCTCTGAGACCAGAGGTTCGCAACCTGGAAGTAAGGAACAAGAGGCTCTCTACTGGGAGAGCCGCTGCAGTGTGAGGACCGGGGATCTTATTTGACGCTGGTCAGAAGATGAAGCTTACCGCTGGGCAACATACAGATGGTGGAGAATGCTGAAGCAGCCAGGAGAGACCGGTGAGCTCACACACAGAGATTGGGGTGCCGGGACGCTTCGAGGGGTACACAACACCAATTGAATGTAATTGGATAGCTTAGGAGAACCCAAGCAGGGGAGCTGAGGGAACTTGGCAAGCATGTGAAGTTATGAATGAAAGGCGAGCAGATAGTCAAATGGAAAAGAGTATGAAGATATGAGAGTGTTACAACATTGGGAAAGTCCTGGCAGAAGAGTATAACAGGCAATTTGAATACGAGTCTCGGACCCACACCCAAAATACAAATAATCTAGTTTTAACCAAGTCACACCAGGCCTTTTTTTGTTCATGAGTCCAGAGACTCACACCTAAACTGTGCGGAAAGCATGCCAGAGGAGAAAGTAAAGAAACCTTGTGAATGTGTGAAACCTAGGGGGAAGGGAAACCAGTCCCTTTGAAGGAAGAGATTGTAAGGTGAAGAAAGGACAATCTCTTGATATGAAATCCTTACTGTATATTTAAAAATGGAGGAAAGGCTTTGAGGAGGCGAACACCCTCTTAGCGCTAATGAGACTGTGAACTGTGAAAGTGCTAAGAAACTTAGGGTAGGGGAAACCCCTTCGAATGTTGCTGGAACTTTTGGTTGTTTATTTCTTTGACACCCTTTTGTGACTGAGTTTAACTTGTGAACTACATCTGCAAGCGCAGCTAGAGAACATTATGCCCTTTTGCACTTTTTAGTAGATTTAGCATGTGAGGGTCAGCGTAGAGCTTTGGACATAGGACAGAAGACTTATTACTTTGGACATCTTGACAGAAACTGTAGTAAGTTGTGTTGAGGCAGGGAAACCCCTCCTAGAGTTAGGGAAAGACAGGCTTTTCTCCAACCCATTTCTTTTAATAAATGTTTTTATAGCAATCAACACTATGCCTGTGTGCACGAGTCTTACTCATGATACCTCACAAAATATAATACCATTGTTTTTCTTGTGTTATTAGATTTCAAGTCATTTTAAGGATTCACTCAAGAATGTCGATCCCATTCTGAGTTTTGCCTAATAATGAGACAAAACGATTGGCATAGGAATTTGGGTGGAACACAGGTGGCATTGGAACACTGTAGGTTTACCTCTGCTCCAATATGTAGACATCCATTAAAAGCGTTGCTAAGTAAATGCATTTCTACACATTCTGCCACTTCCCGTCTAAACCACTCCCATGGAGGGGTTGCCTTTATTGACCCTCCTACCAAGACTGGGAGGCAGCACTGTTTTCGTGTGAGGGCAAGTCTCAGATGACTCGTTTTTTATTTTGCCTGGCTCTCTTGTCAGTTTTGGGTCCAACACAAATCAACAAGTACATATTGAATATTGCTACTGTTGCTGCAAGTCTTTATGAAAACAAAAATATTGTGAGGGACCTGCCATATGTATATATTCACTTATATATGTAAATTGTTAATTTCTATTGTTTTGTTAATTCAAAATATCCGATATGCATGTCATTGAGGATCTACATTGTCTATGGAGTATTGTCTTTGTAAGGAATGTATGATATTGAGTAGTAGACGGACACAATGGATACTAGTTTTGAAAACCTTTATTTAATATTTTAGTTGGGTTGGTAGAATTCCTAACTGGCCCTAACTCTAGAATGGGAGTAGTATCGACCATTAAACAAATAACAAACGCGTCCAAGTAAGTCTATTCAAATTAAAAGGCCTATACTAAGAAAACCTAACCTTGCCTTCCTTCTCAAATGAAGTGTCTTAAAGGAATACACAAGGAAAACAGTGTCTCAAAGGAAATGTCAGAATGGCTTAAGTATCAACTCCCTTCCCCACATTCAGCCCCACGGGGTCTGAGAGTTTCTTAAAAAGCATAGGTGGATGGCACAGTTCTATCAGTCTTGCGCACTTTGGCTTACTGGTGTAATTCTGGTAGTTAAATCACTTCCTTGTCATCAGTACTCTGTTCACATTCACTTTCTCAATTTCTCACAGTTCTGCAAAGGCTTCCCTCTTCATGAGGGTTCCCTACCCCAAGTATTGTCTTGGGTATCTTTTCACTGTCGAAGACTTTCAAACCTGCAATTATTTTACATAGACCTCTGCATGACCATTTCAATCTCTCTTTCAACAATTCTTCAATTCAGAATCTTTCTCATTTTATAACACCAATGCCTCTTGGTACTTGTGGTTCTTATTCTTATTAGATTGCCCTCTTGTCCTTTTCCAAAGTTCATATATTTTGCCCTCTCTGCATATTCAGAGCATATTCAGAGTTCACATAACACATACTTCACTTTCCTCTTATTCAACTTTCTTTCTTTATTGCAGTTACTTTCTTTCCTTTGGTTCCTGGTGTAATATCTTTCAACTCTCATAACAATTCAGAGACTTTCGAATGTGCGACTGTACCTCTCGGGAGCACTCTGTTACTTTGTATCCTTTTCTTTCACAATTCCACAATTGTCCTTCATTCGCGTTTTATCAATTCACGCGCAACCTTCAACTTTACAGTTACTTTTGCTTTTAACACAAACTGGACTTTTGTTGCCTCCGATAACTCACCAGTCGTATTAATTGGGTTTCTTTCATCTTATTCATGCAGCAGTCTAGGCTGTTGCAAACGCCTCCTCTGCTCCTTCCCAACTCTGCTGTTCACCTTGGAGGGTCACAGGCCATTTTCTGGCACCTTGAAGGTCTCTTTCCTCGCTCAGCTTTGGTCTGGGAACGCTTACGGCTTGCCCGAAAGCATGGAATTCTCACCTGGCTCTCTGGATCCTTGCAATTGCTGATCAACCCATTGGCCTTCCAACTTCCATAGCCTGGCTCCCATCAGCCCCGAAAGAGCTGTTCTTCCCGTACCCAGCCTCGCTGAAGGTGTATCTGTGTGCACCACCTTTTATCCTCACAGGGAGAGTTAACAAGTGGCAGGCGTGCATTGTTAGGACTAAGCACCTGACTCTGCCTGGCCTCATTACAGGGACAGCGCCAATGCAAGTCAGTGGAGGTAATCTTCCTGACCTCATTACTCATCTCCTTCGGCGCAGTACTGTTGTGAAAATAAAGTGTGGAGGAATTATGGGAGCTGTAGTTTCCCATAAAATAGGCAGGAATAGGGATTAGATGGGTTGTGGAAAAAGGGGGATACCATGTCTCACCATTGGGTGCTTCTTTCCCACTCCCTGAGGACCCCATACCCAGGTGAACCTCCCTCGCTTGCCCTCCCCCAGGGTCGGGATCCAAAAGCGAGGGCCTTTCTCTGGCCACCTAAGTACGGGATCGCTGGGGACAAGGTTGTGAAACACCCTCTGGTTTTTCACATGTATTATAATAATGGACAAACGATTGCAATTTTTGTCTTTAAGCCGACTGAACAACCCCCTCTGTTTTTTTGGTGCGATTGAAATAATATTGTTGCTGGTTGTGTACACTAGAGATGGTTAGGTTTGCAACCCATTTCAAAGTAACCCAACATACCTTGAAGCAAATCTTCTCTATATTGTACGTTAGAAACAAATGAAGTTTACCTCCTGGTAACCTGGCGGAATATTCAGGAGGAGGAGTTTTTGTGCACTTGCTCTAAATCCCTCACCTGTTTCTCAAGTTCTAACCGGGTTGCCTGGGCAGCTGGTCAGTCTCATATTTCTACCCCTTAAGTCCTTAAAACCATTTTAGCATCTTCCCACACTTTCTCAAGAGCATTCTGCAGCCAGATTAATTGAAAGGTATTACTCAGCAATCTCATGAATGAGCAGAGGGTCTCTGAATGGGGAATCATGCAGCTTCCTTCTATGACCAATTGAATGTGCAGGGTGCAAAAGAGTTCCTGTACCTGGAAAATGATCTCAGAGGGCCTTATGACCAATGTCAGTATGTATGATTTGTGAAATGAGGCCTTGAGACTGAATAAAGAAATATAGACTTTGGGCCTACAGTTTCCCTGGTACAGTAAAAATGCTGGTAATTCGCGCACTGAAATTTCTACTGTCACGGGGAAACAAAAGTTTGCCGTGGGGACACGGATCTACCTCCAGGCCTGACCTGCCGGTAAATCAGGCCCCCACTGGCAAATAAATGCAGGAATTACCAGCACCGGCATTACCAGTGCCGGTAATTGCGCCAACCCCCTCCATGGAGTCCTACGGGACTCCATGGAACAGGGATCCTGCCGTTTCCGGCACCTGGAATATCCCGGTAGTAACGGTAGGGGCACTTTGCTGGTACCTCACTGGAATTACCAGCAGGATACCAGCAAACTTGTAATAAGAGCTTTTGTGTATGTGGGAGTAGCGAGTGGAATATCTGTCACTCTAAGGTGCACCCAAATGCCAAATAAGGCTAGTTCCTGTAGTATTTTATTTTTGTACCACATTGATATATAACCAAGTTTGGTCCAGCCCCACATTCTATCCCCTCGCCCCACCACAAGTTCTCCTCCAATGAAACAGGCTATTTTTGGGAATGTTTTTCCTGAGAAAATGCATCATGGCCTTCATTAGGGCCATGTAAAGTAAAAATGGTGATTGGCATCCCTCTGTGCATATCTTTTATTGCCCACCAACCAACCCTTCCAACCCTGAGGAACATAATTCCCCTGCATGTCAACCTTGGATGTAATCAGGATGGCCATCCTCTCCCATTTTGCAGTGAGTGAAGAGGAAAAATTGGAGCAGGAACAACTCCGATTTTAGCTGACTCGTCTGCACTTGTTTAATTTATCCACTACTGAGTGCTGTAGGCCTTTTAGGATAAGACATTTTTTGCCTGGTGATTTAAGTACCTGCACATTTAGGTAGGCCGTTGTTGGGCAGGAGGTTGTTAGGTGCCACCATCAGAAGAGTTCAGGTATTAATTTACCCATTCGCCCCAATCTAATTCCAGAATATCCCATGCCGCATCCAAGGTCAAACCCCTTCATCATCCATGGTTTGACAGGACGATGTGCAATAGAGCCTTAAGAAATAAGCCTTTCAGAAGAAATTAAGCTAAAGACACAAAATTGAAAGAAGAAAAGAATGAAACAGCACAGAAGAAAAGGGAAGGAGAAAAACAGGCTGCCAGCTCAACCAACACTTAGAACGCATGATCTTATTCGAGAATGAACGCCGTGCTTTTTAAAGACTTCCTCCAACAGCTTGGCACTTCAAATGTTAACGTTCAACTAAGATTGCTGCAGAGAAACACTTGACCAGTCCAGCCAATCCGGCGTCAGTACCTCCAGTGACACTATTAAAGACAGGTTCCTGGAGAATAAGCTAGCTGCGAAGCAGGAGCGAAGGCAGTTGCTGGAAGGGAAGGAGAGAAGAAACTGGCTGGAGAAAGCAGAGAGTACTTGACCGCTAAACGGTCTATAAGAGCGGAGTGGCTGGGAGACGGCAGAAGGACTGAAGTTCCCGAAGAGACTGAACAGTTTAATAGTTGGAAGGGCACTGTGTCCTTTGGTAGGGAGAAGGGCACCATATCTCTTACTAAAAGTGAAAATTACACCATGTCCCCTACTGAGCAAGAGGGACACTATATTCTTTACTGAGTGTTAGAGGGACACACACTATATCCCAATGGGTTAGCTGGAAGACATATTCTTTGAGCAGGAAGTAGGAGTCCAGGAACTATGCTTCTTGATTATATTGCAAGTAGTGATCTGGGTGCTATATCCATGTGAGGGCAAATTTAGCAAAGAAGCAGCAGGCCACTACCACCCTGTGAAATTAATCCTGCGAAAAATGCATGTTGGGCCTGAGACTGTCTGGTAGATTATTCTACCTGAGGGAGGCCAGGATGGCTATTCATTAGATTAGGAATCCTGACATGTTATAGTTCATCCCATTGCGATACTATTTGTTTACATTGTTCTGAGAGCAAAATATCCTTTTTAATAGTTAACTCCTATTCCCTGTAGGTGTTTATCCCACAACCATCTGGAAAAAGCTACTAAGGTCTTTAAAATGTACTTTAGTGTCACGTACTGTGAAGGCATCATGAAGTAGACCCAGACACTGAATTGAATTTTGAGATACACACTTTTATTAACTGAAAGGAGGATGGGGAAAGGCCTAACTTGCCCTATTCTAAGGTGTGATTTCCCTACCTAAATAATACTAAGTATAGTCTTGGTCAGGATGGCCAAAACAAATGTCTGTCTGTGTCCAAAACCTATACTTGCCCTCACACCTAATTGTATACAATGTGCAGGGATGTCGGGATCAAATGAGAAGTGTTAAAAGTAAGAATTCAGGGGTTCCCCCAGCTCTTAGGTGGAAAAGGTTCAAATAGTTCAATTTACAAAAGAGGGGATCCCTTCCCCTAGCTTTCAAGTCTTTCAAATGTTCCACTGTTTAACACAATTCCTTGAGATATGCAGTTCTTTCCAGCTCTCCGGGTTTGGTTATCTTTCACCAATTTATAATGTTCTGAGAGTTCTGTTCATCAATTTCAGTTCACATAGGTTTCCTTTATTCAATCTCAATGTGGTTTTTCCTTAGGTGGGTGCATTCGGTCTAGGTGCACTTGTTGGACCACGCGGTACAGGTCAATCAACCGACACACCTTACTTGCCACAGTTTCAACATCACAGTGGGGCTTGACTTAGTATCCTTTCAAGTGCCCTTGAAGCTTTATCATCACTTGATTTGGCATCATTCAATTTTTTTATTTTTTTTATTTGTTTCAATTTAAACGCAATTTTTACAAAATAAACAATTCCATCATCAAATCCTCCTATCTTCGAGGTGATAAAAAAAGAGAAATAGTAAAATACCATTCCATCATCGACTTCAGTCCAGCACTAGTCATCAGTGTCTCTATTACTTTTGTTGCACTGGTGGGAAGACCTTCTGGATAAATGAAACTGCAGCGATGACCCATGATGTTTTATGACCACTCATCAGTGCAGACCATCTACAGTCATCATCAATTGTTCTGAGGTTTCGAAAGAGTGGTTGAGGAAAGGTTTGCGCTGTTCAGTCAGCCCTGGGCAAGTAATCATCACATGTTTGATTGTTTTCACTTTTGCTGAATTCAAATAGAATCTACAAGCGTTAGTTTGACTGGCGCCTCAGATTGCCATAATCTCATTTGTTTCGATTATATTGAAGTGCATTCTCATGAACGTTTCCCTATATAGTCTATTTGGGAACTTTAAGAGGTAAGGAAATACCTGATTTAGCTTTGTGTGGATAAGTGGTAAGTCTCCAACAAGTTTACAGGCTCCTGCTTTCTCCAAAGTGCTTATCCAGTCATGCTCGAAGAGTTTTCTTCTCACTCTCAGAGGATTCATTCTCAGGTCCTCTTCTGTATATCCTAGGTCTTAACATTTCTTCCTGTTGTTACTGGCCCACTTCATCAGCTGGGGAGAGGACCCTTTCATTATCTCACAATTTATGATCTTCAAAACCATAGGGCTGGTTGAAAGGATTATTTTGCGAAACAGGGCTAACCTTTTCCATTCGACTATTGCGTCGAGTGATGTTATACTCAATTTTCTGCGAATTAGTGCAATTGATGATGACTTCGGCAGATTTAGGATTTTTTTCCATGTGATGGCCATACCCTCACAGGGATATCCTAGGTTGCCTCTACGCCATATATAAGTGAGGGTACCACCTTTCCCTTGTAGAATGTTTTAAGGCTTCAACCAAAGAGAAACAACCATATTTTTTGTCCATGAGGTTTGCTTGGGTCGCCAGTGTCTTTGCTTTCTCTAATAAGGCTTCTTGCAACGGGGTCTCCACAAGGCTGTTGTTTACAGTGATTCCTAGATATTTAAATGTTTCAACTTTTTCTATTGTGTTTGCCCCCAGAGTCCAGGTGAAAGATTCTTTCTTCGAGGTTCCTTGTTGGAAGCACATTATTTTCATGTTGGATTGATTTATCTCCAGCAGGTTGAGGTTTACATATCTCTGTCGACTATCCAGCTGCCGTTGAAGGCCTATTTTGATTTGGTCTATCAAAATAAGGTCATCTGCATATAGCAGTCGTGTAACTTTCTCCTCCCTGATTGTAGTTGGAAAAGATCTCAGCTGGGGTTCAAATTGCTGGCTATCTGATATGAAGATGTTTTAGATAGCCGGGGCCAGAGAGCACCCCTGCTTTACCCTGTGGGATGTTGGAATTGCCGGAGAGAGTAAACCTGCACGGTTTAAACGGACTCTAATCTGCGTGTCTGTGTGGAGAGTGATTAAAGACTCCATTACGTCGCTCGGCACTTTCGTTCCTCCAACTTTGCCCATAGCAATTTACGATCCACACGATCAAACGCTTGGACAAGGTCTACAAATGCAATAAAAATCTTGCCCTTTCCTTGGTGGGTTTTGTATTTCAGTATGCTAAGTAGCATCATGTTTGCTGATGTTCCGGCCGATTTTACAAATCCAGTTTGGAATGGATCTATTGCATCTGCAGCCTTAGTCCAGTCCAGGAATTTCTCCAGTAGAAAAGACCCAAAGATTTTGCCTATCACGTCAAGTAACGCGATAGGTCTGTAATCTTTAGGGTCGGTTTTATGCCCTTTTTTATGAATGGGGACTATTTTTGCTAATTTCCATAATTCTGGTATGATCCTTTGTTTGGAGATTTAGTGACCATTCTTCTGGGTGTTCCAGCAACATTATGTTCGTAAGTCCATCGGGACCTGGAGCACTTGATCGATTTTAGTTTTTGTATCTTCTCAATAAGGTCCAGCACCTGGTACTCTAAGGCCCAGGGTTTCCCTTCGTACCGTGTGGTTACCGTCTGAGCTTTGAATGTCTACCCCCGGTACAGGATTGAGAAGTGCTCCTTCCAGGCTGACTCACTCACACAGTTTTGTTGTATGTCGTTGATGTCATGAAACAGCGTTTTTATTAAAGACCAAAAGTCTTTGGACTTTTTGTCGCCATTTGCTCCGAATCTTGTTGGAGCAGTTTGTCTACAGTCAATGATCCATGATTTATAGTCTTTACATGCTATGTGTGCTTGGGGCTCGAGCTCTGCCTGGTTGGTCCTGGCTGCCGCTCGCTTTAGACATCTCATGGATCTCCGTTTTTCCACCAGAATGGGCTCGTAGCTCTGGCAACCTGTTTTTTTTTTTATCCTTGTGATTCCCCGACTTCTTACTACTGAAGGGATCTAAGAGTGGTCGGTAGTCAACGGATTTCTTTAGGTTGCCTTCCCCTCTCCTTCCCTTTCAGTAGTATAGTCTTTCTTTAATGCTGTTATGTCTTTGGGCTTCAGCCTCAATCAGTTCCCCATATTGTTCACTTCTACTTCAGTCTTCATATAATGTTCGCGAGATTTTGTTTCCGAGTTCAGTATCATACTGAGTAGTTTGTGGTCACTTTACGCTGTTCTAATGACCTTGTATGATTGTCATGATCTCTGCTTCCAAAAGGTCAGGGTTTTCCCAACTCCCTTGGAAGCAGATCCATAACCCAGGTTCCGAGGGCCAACCAGTCCCAATTGGGACCTTTTGGACCCAGTCCTGGCGCCAGTGGCACCAGGCTCATAAATATGCCCAGTCCCAGCGCTGGAAGCGCCGGGCTCATAATGCTTGGGTGGACTTACCTGCAGCAGACCATGCTGCTTACTTGCCTGCCAGCTGAGCCTCTGATCCTCTTCTGTTTGGAACTACTTTTCCTGTTGGGTGGGGCAGGAGCCACTCCCTAGATTCAGAACACTGGAACTCTTCTGGAAAGCAGGAATTCTTTTCTTACCTAGGCGTGGCTGTGGAAGGAGAGACCTAAGCACTACAGGAGGCTATTTAAACCACACCCGGTGGATGAATCTTGCTTTGCGTTATTCTGCATCCTCTGCAGCAGAACGCTCATCGTGTCTTCTGCATCGGATCCTGGGCCTAAGGAAAAAGGCTTACCATCCTGAATCCAGTCTTCAGCAACACATATAAAGACAAGAAAGAACAGGTTAGCATTCCGGCATCTGAAAGACAAAGGCTTACCTACTCTTCATGCGCTTCGGAGGTCTTCACACTGCATTCCGGCATCTGAAAGACAAAACAAGGTGCGTTTAAAGACATTGGGGAACTTTAATACTCACGTGCCATTACTCCTTTCCACATCAACCCCAGTGGGTATTCCGGCACCCTGCAGCCGCTCCGAACTCGTACCTGCAAAATAAAAGACAGTTAGAGCGCATCGTGAAGCAGGCAACAAGCGCTTACTTACGTGCTTCCAGGCGCTTCTATTCATCATACGGACTCCATCTTCAACTCACTTCAGCCCGTCATCCGCCATCGCCGGAACCTGCAAAACAAGAGACATCATTGCTAAAGACTTTAAAGACAATAGAATTACTCGAAACTTACCGTTCATGCAGTAAACGACGGACAGCAGTCCTCTGAAGTCAAGAGGCCTGCGCTACCGATCCAGTGAAGAAACTGGTTACAGCACCCTGCCCCGAGGCAGATGGAGAGCTCGGCATTCACTTACCTAAGGTGAGAGCGTTAACCTTTGGGGGTCTACAGGAGAGCAAAAAAGGGAAGAGATAGGGACACCCCAATAACCCCAGTTCATTAATCCCATATTTTCTGTCTGCAGACCTCTTACTCTTGAAGTCAGGCATACAGTGCACAGAGGGCCAGCCCAAAGAGCCAACCGGGTGCTACACATCACCTTTGAAGATACGGTAGTCGCCCAGTCAAGACCGGCGCCTCTGCGAGAATCAGGTGAGCGTTACAATGATCTAATGTGCAGGAGTACTTTACTGGAGACAAAAATGTAGTCCAAATCGGCCAGTTGGTCCCCTCGCTCCCAGGTGGGAAACTCAATGGTATCTCTGCAGTCTTTCGGCTTCAGTTGGTGTAAATCCAGAGATTTCATCAGTCTTGACCATAGTTTACCTCTTTTGACTGCTGATGGATTCAGCTTTTGCTCGTTCTTATTCTTCAGAGGAGGTGAGCATATCGCATTCAGGTCGTCACAGTCCACTATATGCGTAACATTATTGTTTATCATGGCGTCCATTATGGAGGTGACTCTCTCAAGGAAATTGACATCTGTGGTAGCCTGGGGATTCCAGTAGCAGGTTAGTATAACCATATTTCCTATATTACTTCTACAATTCTTGTTCAGGTAATTTAGCTAATCCACTAAGATCGCAAGGCAGAAAAGATCTGAGCACAAGATTTTCTGCAAGTTCAACCCAGCACCTCTTCTTAGAGCGATCAATAGACCTGAAAATGGACAGCCCTTTTCGCCTTTGGCGGCCGGAGCTGCGATTACATCAAAGCTGTCCAAATAAGGGGGGTTCAGCAGCCAGGTTTCCCCTAGGCATAGCAGATAATAGGAACCCAGATTGACATCACTAGGTCTCGTCACATGGTTGAACCCCCTAGTGTTCCATGAAGTCATCTTTATGACTTACCTTGAATGGATGTGTAGGGCTGGAGAATCCTCTCGCGTCGTCTTTTCCATGTGGAGCCCCATCTTGGATGGTTATTCTTGTTGCCTTGCTAGCGCTTCTTGGATCCAAGACCAGTCTTCCTTGTACTTCCTATTCGATTCCGGGTCCAGCTCCTCATTGATTATCTGGGGCCCATCTTTTGTGTTATCCATGTCAAACGTGACCTTTATGCTGGTTCTTGGTCCACTTAGCTTCCTGCCAACTCCCAGTGGGTCCAGATATTTTAGAGAAGGTTGTGGTTCACTGGATGTTTTTTCCATTAAAGGTGTGCGCTTCTTTGTCTCTCTAGAATGGCTCACCCTTTTAGTCGGCGGACTTGTAGCTCTTTTACTCTTCAGCTGTTCTGGTTCAACTCGGTCGACTAACGTTAAGTCGAAGCCAAGGATGTGTAGGTTTTCTGTGGATTCCATCTGCATTCCTTTGACAATCAGTGATGGTATATGTAAGTATACGCTGTTGGCTCCATGTTTTATGCCAAATTCTACAATCCTTAAATCTTCTGTGATTATTTGTTATAGGTTCGGAATACAGTGGAGGACTTGCATCACTGTTCTCCTATTAAGAATCATTTTGTTTCTTTGTCCAGCAAACTTTCTAATTTAAATGTACAATTGCATCTTTGGTCGTTCCTTTGTAAAGGGGTGCTTTTATGCTAGGTCGGTTTGTTTCTCTGGTCCTTTGGAGATTTAGCTCTTTTTTTTTTCTTTTTCTTCTTTCCACCGTCCTCTATACTGGCTTTGTGCCTCCCTCTCCTGCTGTCGGGCGAGACCATTTCTGCCGGGTTACCTCATTCTGAGGTCTCCGGTATTTCTTGTCCTTTCGCTTTCAGATTCCCTTTTGTTGAAGTTTAGCTCTTGATGGTGTGTGTCAAGGCGCTGGCACAATTTGAGTCTGGAAGGGGTCTTCAAGGCGGTTCCTATAATTCTCCTTCTTTTCTCCGACAGTCAGGAAGGGAGGTGTATGTTGGAGAATTACATTCATCGCCCATGCCACCATTGTGGTCCCCTCTTGGGCTTTACTCGGTTTTCCATCTTTCGTCACCTTTGTTGACGGGAATTCCAATTCCAAGTTTTCCACTGAGTACTGAGATACGGCCATGAGATTAATTGATTCTTCTGCTCTATCAATTGATACCCGGGTGATGTTTCTGACTGGTTCTGCTTTTTCCGACTTTTCTCAGAGTTGTTTGTGGTTCTTTCTGGTCTGGTTTTGCACTCCTTTTTGGCAATTGGGGCAAATTCCTGGATTCCTTTTTTTTTGTTTCTGTGCTTTTTTGACATGCGATGAGTATTTCACCCTTTTTTTGTGTTTTCGTTGGCCATAGTGCTCCGAGAATTTCTTTTATCGAAGATCCAATCATCTTTATTATCACAATCTTGATGTGATTTCTCGAGAGTAATTACTCTAGTTTGTAGGGGTGATGTTAATTTCTTTATCTGACCCACTGTTCTTAGTAGAACGCAGCCATTAGTTGTATTTTGCTGTATGCAGGTCCAATGGTTATTTTAGGCCCAGAGGGGTTTGGGGACTACTCTTCCTCGAGTCATGTGTTAGGTCAATCTAGTTGGGTGGTTTTGTTCTTTGGCCCGTGGAGCCTGCCTCTGCCGCCCTGTGTTCTTCCTCGATTGTCTGGGAACCCCATTCCACTTGCATACATTTAGGGCTGGCTGGTTGAGATAGTTTGCCCGTAGCTGTAATAAAACCCTCCAAAGGTACCAGCTTTGTATGTATCATGGCGATTAAAGTAGTATGATCTTTCAATGTGTCATTTATGGATTCATACAATTTGGAGAATGGGGCGGGCAATCGTGACTGTAGACATTATTGATAAATAATCAGATTTCCTTGTTGGATCATTTGATTTTGCCTCTAAGAATTCATCTGATCTTCTTTCTCTAGGCCTTGAAGTAGTCTGGTAAGATTCATGAGTCTCTGGGTTATGACTCGTTCGAGGGTGGTGGCTTGACTCTCTGCTGTTCCGTCTAGGTGGGTGGTGAGTGGTTGGTTGGACAATCCAATCTCTATGGGTTCCTCCTCTGTAGCTAATCTGGGCCCCCACACCCCCCCTCTCTGAGCCCTGTTGACAAAACTTTCTGGTGTTGCTGGACTAACATCCCTTTGTCCAGTGGTGCTTGCAGAGGTGCCAGGATTCTAGTTGTGCCGGACCTCTCTTTTCCAAGTACTTCTTCCCCTCCAACCCGACCTCTAATGTCCCAGGTCCATTGCTGGAGGGACTGTTACTCTTAAGCCTTGGTAATGAGTTTGAGGGGTTCTTGTTATTAACTTCTCTAGTTGGCGTATGGAGCGGGGTTTGTACCTCATTGTCTAAAACGTCCCCTGCTCCCTCCAGGAGCTCAGCATTTGATATTTCGTGGGCTGATTCTTTGAATGACTCATCAACATGCAGCTACTGTTTTTTTCAAAAAGTAGTTTTTCAAATTTTCAGAAAGGAGCAGTCCCTTTGATTTAATCCTTCTATGGATTCTCTTATTAGGTTTAGGATCTGCCATTCTGTTCGATGATATATTAATGTTTGTTGGATCTTTTTCGTTTGGTGCCTTTTCCGATACTTTCAATGCTTTCTGACTGTCCACTTTTAATTTCTTTCTCCCCTGGTTTCCCAGGTTTTTCGACTTTAATTTCAGTGACTTTTATTTCCCATGTAATATTGTGGGTCTTTTCACATGGTTTGATAGGGCAGGGGCTGAGGCAGATGCTGGCTCCGTAGAGGCTGGCTTCATAGATGGCGATGAAGTGGCCCCCATGCCCAAGTCTGGGCTGCCCTGAGCACTGAGGGACCCCTCATGGGTGACCGCAACAGTAGTTCATGTTTGAACCAAAACAACTTACCTCACTTCTTCCCAGTGCTCCCCTATAGGTTGGGCGGACAGGTCCTCAAGGCTGATCCCATTTTTGATGACGGTGGTATCGTTCCTTTCATTCCGCATTATCTGGAGCACAAGTGAGTTGTTTACTTTAGATGGAGCAGCATGAATTTGCACTGAGACGACTTTCGTGGTCTTGAGACTTTCTATTTGGGTTGCTAAGATTGCCCCCTGGTCGAAGGAGCTGCTCGCCAAAGATAAATCCGAAGCAAACAGATGTGTTTCATTACACAGCGGCTGCTTATCTGAGTGGGACCTCTCGTCTGCTTCGACTTCGCCGTGCAGACTCCTTTGATCTATAAGATGGTTTGATGTGGACGGCAGGCCGGCTTCCACGATCTCCACCTCAGGTGAGGAACAACCTTCAAGGACAGCCCTGGGAGGGCTGGGGGGTCGGATAGTGGCGGCCATGCTTTGGTTATTCGTCTCTGTGTCTGGGGCATGTGTGGCAGGGCTTCCTACTGGGTTTATTACAGCAGCAGTGAGAGGGCGAGCGGACGGTGAGTCACTTGACAGTGTGCACAGTCGCTTACCTTCTGCCGCTACCTTCGCCCCCCTTTCTCTTGCAACTGAATCCGCAACAAGTTGCCCAGTCTTCTTCTGTTCGCTGCTCACTTATTTGATCTCGCTGGCCCTGGGCGATTGATTGAAGCTCAGGCTCGGGCTCACAGCTGCCTATGTCTGAAGGAATCAGAGATGTATTAGCTCGTTCTCTCTCTTCCTCACGCCTTCTGGAGCTGCGCAGCGAACAGCCTTCTTCCATGTTACTTGAGGTCGCACACAACGTAGTTCAACAGTCTAAGCAGTCCACGCAGACATGCAGAACTGCAGGACTGTAACTCGCCATAACACCGCGGCCGCTTTGCGGCGGGATTAGTCTTTTGTAATGTGGGTCCACCCACTGTAATGAAGCTGAAAAAAAAGACAGCAAACACTTTGGAGTTGCAGGGTCATTCAATTATTTTGTAGTTTTCACTTGCAAGACCAACACAGACATCCCACTACTCTTTCCTGCTAGGAGACTCAGTAACTGTTAGAGTTCTTATGTACACTCCATCATAAGCTTCCCAGCACACTCTCCTGCTAGGAAACGTATTTTCTATTTCAAGCTTCTTGATCAAAACACTTGGCGTCCTTTCACCAGGTTTCTCTTGCATGCAGACTGGCCTTAATTCCTATTAGTTCTTTTGCCCAACTATTCTGGGCTCTTGTCAAGGCTTGCTTATGTAACTCTTGGCAATGCTTGCTTGTTTGACTCTTGGCAATGCTTGCTGATTCAACTTCTCATTGTGTTAATTACCTTTCACGTTTGACTCTTGCCAATGCTTGCTTTCAATTCAGATATTCAAATGGTAATGTCTTTGGCACTTAACCACCCATATGCCGTTTTCCGGGGATCCCTTTTCACCCAGGCGGACTCACTGGCCTTGTCACAATGTGCTTTCCACTTTCTGCGGCTCTCTGGAGAAACAGCTTTCCGGCCTACTCGCGCTAGTTCCCTCTGGCATAAGGTGTCCTCTATGACCTCCTTGCTTCCCTGCTGGATATGTCTGAGCTCTGGTAGACTGCAGTCAGCTGTCCTGCACCTGTGAGCATTTGGGAGTCTCTCCACTGTTGCCGGTAACTTCCCTCCGTGCTCCACTGCTCCTGGTACATTCCCGGCGTGCTGCACTGCTTTCCCAACTCCACCTCAGACTGCCAATGTGCCCCTCTCAGATCGTGCTCTCTATACCTCCCAGCATCTTGGGAAGGTGCCTTCTTGCCACTACAACTTCTGCCCTGGAACTCTGCTTCACGCTTAGCGTGCCTCTCACTCTCTCAG
Source organism: Ambystoma mexicanum (assembly GCF_040938575.1). NCBI lineage: Eukaryota > Metazoa > Chordata > Amphibia > Caudata > Ambystomatidae > Ambystoma > Ambystoma mexicanum. The sequence continues at coordinate 1,026,699,805 of NC_090924.1, forward strand.
CTGAGCTTGTTTTAAAGCTCCCTGCTCCATGATAATGAGCCCAACAACTAGACCGCTCATGTTTCTTCATCTGGTCTGTCTTCTGTGTTAATAGTGGCCTCATCATCTCAGTACCTAAGTGGTGTGCATGTGGGTAAGAATCTAACAGAAAGGGTGTATGGCTCTGTTGTGTCTCTCCCTCGTCCCAGTACCTGACTCGAGTTTACTGGGAAATAATGTTGGTAAAGAATAGGGAAGGGACTGATAGCAACCTGCAAAGGCTTGGGGTACATTAGATTCACCAGAAAAGGGAAATGGGGCATACTGTGTCTCACCCAACAGTGCCTCATCCCCACTCCCCAAGTCTCCTCCACCGAGGTGATCCGCCCTTGCATATCCACCCCCAGGGTCAGGCTGCGATAGCGACGTCCTTTCACTGGACACCTGAGAGGATAATCTATTAGGAAGAGAAATGAGGACGCCCTCAGGTTCCTCACAGTGCTTTGTTGGATCCACCATAGCTGACTGACATAAAGGTTGACATACAGCAGAACCTTTGGGTCGCCCCTTTTCAGGGTCAGCTCTCTTTTGTGCCCTCGCTATCGAGGAGGTGATATGCAAAAAGAATGAGGCTAATACTTTCAAATCTGTGAGCCAAGACAAAAAGGTATATAGAAGGCCATCAGAAACACGGTTTTCACCAACATGTTCAACCTGCCTATGGAAAGCAGTTCCTAACGAGCACTTTATATCTCTCCAAACAGAATCAGGGAGGAGTAGTAGTTGATCAACCATTGGCGGCTTTGGGAGCCACCATGTCCACTGAAGCAGTGACTTCCTTCTCTGCTTCCCTTCTACTCAACATCAAAGTCGGCAGAAGCATCTTCAATCATCACATCTACTGGAAAAGCATCACAGAAACCAAATGTGTTTAATATTGTTTCAAAAAGTTGCAAGCTTGCCCAGTATTCCACTTCACAAAGCACACGTCATCCTCATCTTGACCATATGGTCAAGGTGGTAAATGCTTTACTGAAGAAAACACAGTAGAACAAGTTCTACGATTTCAATGGAAGAAGGGGCTCTAATATGTGTACTCTTAGGATTGCAAACCATTCAGGTGGGCAAATTAAACTGGCAATTCTTTGTAAGCCTAAAATGTATGGTAAAGAAGAAGAGCTTGCAGGTATTTTCTCATGCTGGCGAAGTCTTGAGACTGATCTGTTTGCTGCAAGAGCAAATGTACAATGTTGAGATTTCACTTCCAAGTTCCAAGCAGCATCTGACATATTGCTTGTGGTTGTGGCATCTGATCCATCATGGCTTTTTGTATGATTCATTTGATCGTGGCCATAATTCTTTCCACCATGCCGTTGGCCTGTGGCCACAGGCACATGACTCTTTGGTGGTGGAAGCCTAGGTGGCTGGCGAGTTTATGAAAGTCCTGTCCTTGAAACGGTGGCCCGTTATCCGTCTTCACCGTGGTGGGGTTTGCCCATTCACTGAACAGTTAATCTACCACACGTGGTGGAATGCCATTGACTGCACATGTTTGATGAGGGGAAACCAGGAGTACTTGTCTACTATGACAAGCAAGTCTCCTCCTTCCTCAAGTGGGCCGCAGAAGTCCATGGATATTTTCTGCCATGGTCTTTTTGGTAGAGGTACTATTTGTAGTGGGCACGGGGTATGCTTGGTGCTGTTTGTGACAGGGTCCACAGTGGGTTAGCACATCCTCCACAATGACGTCCATGTACGGGAACCACACTTGGTTCCTTAGTATTTTCTTGGTGTTCTCGACCCCTGTGTGTCCCTTGTGGGCTATCATTACTAACGCCTTTCTGAGGCCATTGGGCACCACTAGTCAATTGCCTCTTAGCAATATCCCTTGTTTTGTTCTTTTTGTATCTTGGCTAGCCTTGCCAGGTCTTTCTTGTCTACCTCCCCTCCTGTGAAATGTTCTGTGTCGAGGTGTTTCCACTTGTTCTCGTTGGTGAGGCATTCAGCTGCCTTTATGGTGGGATCTGATCTGCTCTTGGTGGCAAATGCTTCTGTAGTGACAGTGGGGGTAAGGATGTTCATGGATTAATACTACCTTGGATAAATACTACCTTGAGGGTGTCGGGATAAGTAGTCTGCCGGGTTGATCTCTCCCCTCCCGCCCCCAGTTTGTGAATGATTCTGTAGTCATACTCTTGGAGTCTGATGCCCCACCTTTCGATGCGAGGGGGCATTCCGGTCTTGGGGTTGCCACATAGGGATAGCAGTGCCTGGTGGTCCGTAATGAGGGTAAACCTCCTCCCGATGATAAAATAATGAAATTGTTCACAGGCCCATACAGCTCCCAGGCTCTCACGTTCCGCTTGAAAAGTAAGCTCTTTCAGTGGGCAATAGGGCTCTGCTGGTGTACACCATGATGTTGTGTTTGCTGCCGTCATTAGGGCCTCACTGTGCCAGGATGGCACCAAGGCCAACTTGGCTGGCATTGACCCTGAGATCAGTGTCCCAGTGTAACGCTCACCTGATTCCCGTAGAGGCGCCGGTCTTGACTGGGCGTATACCGTATCTTCAAAGGTGATGTGTAACACACAGCTGGCTCTTTGGGCTGGACCTCTGTGCACTGTATGTCTGGCTCGAAGGGTAAGATGTCTGCAGATAGAAAATGTGGGATTAATGAACTGGGTTTTTGAATGTCTCTCTCTTCTTCCCTTTCTCTTCTCCTGTAGAACCCCAAAGGTTAACGCTCTCACCTTAGGTAAGTGAACGCCGTGCTCTCCATCTGCCTCGAGGCAGGGTGCTGTAACCAGTTTCTTCACTGGATAAGGGGAGCAGGCCTCTTGACTTCAGAGGACTGCTGTCCGTCGTTTACTGCACGAACGGTAAGTTTCGAGTAATTCTAATGTCTTTAAAGTCTTTAGTAATGATGTCTCTTGTTTTGCAGGGTTCCGGCGATGGCGGATGGCGGGCTGAAGTGAGTTGAAGATGGAGCCCGTGTGATGAATAGAAGCGCCTGGAAGCACGTAAGTAAGCGCTTGTTGCCTGCTTCACGATGCGCTCTAACTGTCTTTTTATTTTGCAGGTACAAGTTCGGGGCGGCTGCAGGGTGCCGGAATACCCACTGGGTTAGATGTGGAAAGGAGTAATGGCACGTGAGTATTAAAGTTCCCCAATGTCTTTAAACGCACCTTGTTTTGTCTTTCAGATGCGGGATGCAGCGCCGAAGGCCTCCGGAGCGTGCGAAGAGTTGGTAAGCTTTTGTTTTTCAGATGCCGGAATACAGCGCGAGGCGTTGGTGACAGCCGATGGACCAGGTAAGTGAAGAGCTGTCACTGAAGACCGTAATGCTAACCTGTTCTTTCTTGTCTTTATAGGTGTTGCTGAAGACTGGATTCAGAATGGTAAGCCTTTTTCCTTAGGCCCAGGATCAGATGCAGAAGACACGATGAGCGTTCTGCTGCTGAGGATGCAGAATAACGCAAAGCAAGATTCATCCATCGGGTGTGGTTTAAATAGCCTCCTGTAGTGCTTAGGTGTCTCCTTCCACAGCCACGCCTAGGTAAGAAAAGAGTTCCTGCTTTCCAGAAGAGTTCCAGTGTTCCGAATCTAGGGAGTGGCTCCTGCCCCACCCAACAGGAAAAGTAGTTCCAAACAGAAGAGGATCAGAGACTCAACTGGCAGGCAAGTAAGCAGCATGGTCTGCTGCAGGTAAGTCCACCCAAGCATTATGACCCGGCGCTTCCAGCGCTGGGACTGGGCATATTTATGAGCCTGGTGCCACTGGCGCCAGGACTGGGTCCAAAAGGTCCCAATTGGGACTGGTTGGCACTCGGAACCTGGGTTATGGATCTGCTTCCAAGGGAGTTGGGAAAACCCTGACCTTTTGGAAGCAGAGATCATGACAGTACCCCCCCTCAAGGCCCCTCCCAAACCGGGCTTCTCCGGGGGTTTTGGCTTGTCAGGAAATGTTCGGTGAAATCTTTTGATTAGGCGAGGAGCGTGGACATATTCAGCAGGTTCCCAGGATCTCTCTTGGGGGCCGTAGCCTTTCCAGTCAATTAGGTAGAATAGTTTAGATTTGGAGATCTTGGAGTCCAGAATGCTTTTGACTTCAAACTCGAGTTCTCCATCAACTAGGATAGGTTTTGGAGATTTGGTTAGTCAGGTTTGAGGTTGCACGGGTTTTAATAGAGAGACGTGGAAGACCGGATGTATCTTCATGTGCGGGGGAAAGTCCAACTTGACCGCCACTGGGTTTACTATGGTAGTGATGGAATAGGGACCAAGGTATCTTGGGTTGAATGTGCGTGGCCCTTTTAGAGGTAGATATTTGGTGGATAACCAGACTTGATCCCCTACTTGATATTGAGGGGCTTCCTTCCGATGTTGATCTGCTCCTTTCTTGTATTGTTCTTTAGCCCTTTGAATGTAACGCTCACCTGATTCTCGCAGAGGCGCCGGTCTTGACTGGGCGACTACCGTATCTTCAAAGGTGATGTGTAGCACCCGGTTGGCTCTTTGGGCTGGACCTCTGTGCACTGTATGCCTGACGTGTAGAGTAAGATGTCTGCAGATAGAAAATATGGGGTTAATGAACTGGGGTTATTGGGGTGTCCCTATCTCTTTCCTCTTCTCCTCTCCTGTAGACCCCCAAAGGTTAACGCTCTCACCTTAGGTAAGTGAATGCCAAGCTCTCCATCTGCCTCGGGGCAGGGTGCTGTAGCCAGTTTCTTCACTGGATAGGTAGCACAGGCCTCTTGACTTCAGAGGACTGCTGTCCGTCGTTTACTGCACGAACGGTAAGTTTCGAGTCATTCAAATGTCTTTTTAAAGTCTTTAGTAATGATGTCTCTTGTTTTGCAGGGTTCCGGCGATGGCGGATGACGGGCTGAAGTGAGTTGTAGATGGAGCCCGTGTGATGAATAGAAGCGCCTGGAAGCACGTGAGTAAGCGCTTGTTGCCTGTTTCACGATGCGCTCTAACTGTCTTTTTATTTTGCAGGTACGAGTTCGGAGCGGCTGCAGGGTGCCGGAATACCCACTGGATTAGATGTGGAAAGGAGTAATGGCACGTGAGTATTAAAGTTCCCCAATGTCTTTAAACGCACCTTGTTTTGTCTTTCAGATGCGGATGCAGCGCCGAAGGCCTCCGGAGCGTGCGAAGAGTTGGTAAGCTTTTGTCTTTCAGATGCCGGAATGCAGTATGAAGACCTCCGGAGCGCACGAAGAGTAGGTAAGCCTTTGCCTTTCAGACGCCGGAATGCTAACCTGTTCTTTCTTGTCTTTATAGGGGTTGCTGAAGACTGGATTCAGGATGGTAAGCCTTTTTCCTTAGGCCCAGGACTGGATGCAGAAGACACGATGAGCGTCCTGCTGCAGAGGGTGCAGAATAACGCAAAGCAAGATTCATCCACCGGGTGTGGTTTAAATAGCCTCCTGTAGTGCTTAGGTGTCTCCTTCCACAGCCACGCCTAAGTAAGAAAAGAGTTCCTGGTAAGAAAAGAGTTCCTGCCTTCCAGAAGAGTTCCAGTGTTCTAAATCTAGGGAGTGGCTCCAGCCCCACCCAACAGGAAAAGTAGTTCCAAACAGAAGAGGATCAGAGGCTCAACTGGCAGGCAAGTAAGCAGCATGGTCTGCTGCAGGTAAGTCCACCCAAGCATTATGAGCCCGGCGCTTCCAGCGCTGGGACTGGGCATATTTATGAGCCTGGTGCCACTGGCGCCAGGACTGGGTCCAAAAGGTCCCAATTGGGACTGGTTGGCACTCGGAACCTGGGTTATGGATCTGCTTCCAAGGGAGTTGGGAAAACCCTGACCTTTTGGAAGCAGAGATCATGACATTGAAGGTGAGAAACAGCTTCCTTAAAGGCTTGGGTGATTGTAGAATGCAGGTAGTCTACTGCTGGTGTTTCAAGATCTTGGAGGGGATCCAACTCCGAGGTTTGAGGGTGACTGCCGTACAAAAGAAAAAACGGGGTTTTCCCAGTTCCCGAATGGACAGAGTTATTGTAGGCATATTCGGCTATCCAAAGGATGTCTTTCCAAGTTTTTTCAGTTTGTTGCAGCATGCAGCGTAAATACTGTTCCAGAGTTTGATTGGTCCTCTCGGTTTGTCCGTCGGTCTGAGGGTGGTGACTGGTCGATAGTCTCACATCAATTTGAGCCGACCGACAGCAACTTCGCCAAAAATGAGAAATAAATTGACTACCTCGATCCGAAATTAGAACCGAAGGAAAACCGTGCAGTCGGACGATGTTTTCGAGAAATTCTCGGGCCAGAGTTGCTGCTGTTGGCAAGCCTTTGAGCGGAATGAAATGCGCCATCTTGGAGAATAAGTCCACGATTACTAGAATCGTATTGTATCCGGAGCATGGAGGTAGATCGGTGATGAAGTCCATAGAAAGCGTATGCCAAGGGCGAGGTGGGATGTCAATAGGGCGTAAGAGGCCTGCTGGTCTTTCCTTTTGACTCTTGTTTTGGGCGCATACTCCACAGGACATTATAAAGTCTCTGATATCTTTTTTCCAAGACGGCCACCAGAAGTAGCATTTGATCTTTTCTGAGGTCTTGGCCATACCGGGATGTCCTTCCATTAAAGAATCGTGATAACAAGAGATTACTTTTTTCTGTAAATCTGTGCTGGGTAGGTATAATCGTTCTTGGAAATACAATAAGTTGTCCTTTACTGCAAAGTCCTTTCCCTGCAGATGCCAATTCTGTATGTCTGCTGGAGTTACAAGTTGCCTGGCTTTATCCTTAACTTCCTCTATGGATTCTGTGGCGATTACACCCAGAATTCTTTGTTCGGGAATGATTGGTACAGGTTTAGGGTTGATCAAGTGTTCTTCCACTCCCATCCGAGAAAGGGCATCAGCTTTACCGTTTTTTGTACCAGGTCGATAGGTAATTATGAAGTCAAACTCGGCAAAGAATAATGCCCAACGGAGTTGTCTAGAGGATTGGGCTTTTGCGGTTTTCAAATATTGCAGGTTTCGGTGATCCGTAATCACAGTAACGGTGTGTTGGGCCCCCAGCAGATAATGCCGCCAAGCCTTAAAGGCAGACTTGATAGCCAGCAGTTCCTTGTCAGTAATCGTGCAATTGATTTCAGGAGGCGAGAATTTGCGGGACCAAAATGCCACGGGATGCAACTGATTGGTTACTGGGTCTTTTTGTGATAGAACTGCCCCCATGGCAAGGCTTGAAGCATCAGTTTCCACGATGTAGAGGAGTTCGGGGCGAGGGTGTTTTAAGATTGGTGCAGAGATAAATTTAGTCTTCAAATCCTGGAAAGCTTGTTCCGCCTCGGTAGACCATTCAAAACGTTTGTTTTTCTTTAACAAGGCAGTGATGGGCTGGACTATTCGAGAGAATTCGGGGATAAACCTGCGGTAAAAGTTAGCGAAGCCTAACATGCTTTGCACACCTTTTACGGAGGATGGTGATGGCCATTTGAGAACTGCATCGACCTTCTTTGAATCCATACGCACTCCGCCAGGTGATAATATGAATCCCAAGAATTCAACTTCAGTCACGTCGAAAACACATTTTTCCAATTTAGCGAAAAGTTTGTGTTGACGCAATCTTTCGAGGACCATTTTCACGTGTTTCCGATGTTCAGATTCCGATGAAGAATAAACGAGGATGTCGTCAATGTAAACAACAACACACACATCTATGAGCTCTCTGAGGACATCGTTCATAAAATATTGAAAGGCGGCCGGGGCATTACAAAGTCCGAAGGGCATGACCTGATATTCAAATAGCCCATACTTGGTGCGGAAGGCCGTCTTCCATTCATCGCCCTCTTTTACTGGTACCAAGTGGTAAGCTCCTCTAAGATCCAGCTTTGTATATATGCATGCTTTTCTGACTTGGTCCAGGAGTTCAGGGATCAAAGGTAACGGATATCTATTCTTAACGGTGATCTGGTTCAGGGAGCGATAATCTATACAAGTTCTAAGGTCTCCTTCCTTTTTTGGAACGAAGAACAAAGCTGAAGAAGCAGGGGACTTGGAAGGACGAATAAACCCATTTGCCAGGTATTGATCCAGGTATTGTCGAAGGTGAAGGTTCTCAGGCTCGGTGAGAGCATAAATTCTACTACAAGGAGGAGTAGATCCAGGTATCAGGTCGATCTGGCAGTCATAAGACCTATGAGGAGGTAGAGAGTTAGCCTGATCCTTCCGGAAAACATCTTGGTATTCTAGGTATTCGGGAGGTAACTGGGGAGTCTCTGAAGAAATTGCTGCCAGTGCAACACCAGGTGGAGGGTGACAAGTAGAGACACATTCTGGAAACTGGACCGTTCTTGCTCGCCAATCGATCAGAGGATTGTGTTTCTCTAACCAAGGTATTCCTAGAATAATCTGAAACTGAGGGGCCTTGATCACATCGAACACGATCTTCTCATGGTGTCCATCTTGACTTACTAGCGTCACTTCTTGAGTGGTATGCGTTACTGGCCCGGAGGCTATCTCCGTACCATCCACCGTAGTAATGACGTCCTTTACAGCCTTGGGACAAAGAGTTAGATTCATCCTCAAAACCATTTCATGATCCACATAATTGCCGATGGCACTGCTGTCGACGTAAGCTTCAATTGCATGTAATCGATCCGGATTATCAGGGCTAATGAGGACCATAGGTATCACGAAATGCGAGGTCACGGAACTGGTTTTCACGCTCGGCAAGAGGACCTCTATTCTTGTCGGGCGAGGTCGTTTCCCTGCTCAGAGTTTGTAACTTTGGTAACTGCAGCCCCTACTGCCTTCTTGGCAGGTTTCACCGGACAGTCTCGAAGAAAGTGCCCTGAGTTTCCGCAATAGAGGCATAATTGCAACTGTTTTCTCCTTTCCCGCTCCTTTTGTGTTAGAGGACCTTTCAGACCCCCTATTTGCATGGGTTCCCCGGAGTCTACTCCTTTGGAAGGAGTTGGCGGTTTGGAAAATACTCGAGCATCAAACTTGGAACGATCGGCCTTCCTGTTCTGCAGTCTGTGATCTATTTGAACGACTAAGTCTATATAGTCCGAACAATCTTGTGGGGGATTCACTACTTGGGCTAGCACATCTTTGAGCTCTCCGCGTAGACCTCTATAAAACAGCGTAATCCTTTTGTCCTCAGGCCAGTGAGTTTCCACTATCAGTCTGTTGAAAGACGCAATATAAGCCAAAAGGTCTTGATTACCTTGTCGCAACGAAAGAAGCTCATTGTCCAAGGCCTGCCCCTGTGAATGTCTTGCGAACAGTTTTTCCATACTGAGCTGAAAAGCTTGAAAATCATGGAGGACCGGATCATCTTGATTTACTAGAGGGATCGACCAGTCTGCCGCATTGCCACTAAGGTACGAAAGCTACTTTAGCTTGATCAGTTGGAAAGGCTGCTGGCCGGCATAAGAAATGCAACCGGCACTGATTGATAAATACTGCAAACCTCTTTGGGTCACCAGAAAATCGTTCGGGCGGAGCCAGAGGTACATTCCCAGGTAGGTTGATCTGCACTGGATTCATAGAGGATGTAGAAGGAAAATTTCCCCCAGATGCGGGTAACGGGGTCTGTCCGGCTTGTGACTGTAGCAATTGTCTAGCGAGATCATCTGTTCGCTCCTTGGAAATAATCAGTTCCCTTCTTAGAGCGTTCGTTTCCTGACGGGCTGCATGCACTTCTGCCCTTAGTTCCCCAAGTAACTGGGCTAGCTGGTCGGTATCCGAGGTTTCCATAGCGCCTGGACGGGAGTTTTGTGGTAGGCTTTGCGTTCTGTAACGCTCACCTGATTCCCGTAGAGGCGCCGGTCTTGACTGGGCGTATACCGTATCTTCAAAGGTGATGTGTAACACACGGCTGGCTCTTTGGGCTGGACCTCTGTGCACTGTATGTCTGGCTCAAAGGGTAAGATGTCTGCAGATAGAAAATGTGGGATTAATGAACTGGGTTATTGAATGTCTCTCTCTTCTTCCCTTTCTCTTCTCCTGTAGAACCCCAAAGGTTAACGCTCTCACCTTAGGTAAGTGAACGCCGTGCTCTCCATCTGCCTCGAGGCAGGGTGCTGTAACCAGTTTCTTCACTGGATAAGGGGAGCAGGCCTCCTGACTTCAGAGGACTGCTGTCCGTCGTTTACTGCACGAACGGTAAGTTTCGAGTAATTCTAATGTCTTTAAAGTCTTTAATAATGATGTCTCTTGTTTTGCAGGGTTCCGGCGATGGCGGATGGCGGGCTGAAGTGAGTTGAAGATGGAGCCCGTGTGATGAATAGAAGCGCCTGGAAGCACGTAAGTAAGCGCTTGTTGCCTGCTTCACGATGCGCTCTAACTGTCTTTTTATTTTGCAGGTACAAGTTCGGGGTGGCTGCAGGGTGCCGGAATACCCACTGGGTTAGATGTGGAAAGGAGTAATGGCACGTGAGTATTAAAGTTCCCCAATGTCTTTAAACGCACCTTGTTTTGTCTTTCAGATGCGGGATGCAGCGCCGAAGGCCTCCGGAGCGTGCGAAGAGTTGGTAAGCTTTTGTTTTTCAGATGCCGGAATGCAGTGTGAAGACCTCCGGAGCGCACGAAGAGTAGGTAAGCCTTTGTCTTTCAGATGCAGGAATGCAGCGCGAGGCGTTGGTGACAGCCGATGGACCAGGTAAGTGAAGAGCTGTCACTGAAGACCGTAATGCTAACCTGTTCTTTCTTGTCTTTATAGGTGTTGCTGAAGACTGGATTCAGAATGGTAAGCCTTTTTCCTTAGGCCCAGGATCAGATGCAGAAGACACGATGAGCGTTCTGCTGCTGAGGATGCAGAATAACGCAACGCAAGATTCATCCATCGGGTGTGGTTTAAATAGCCTCCTGTAGTGCTTAGGTGTCTCCTTCCACAGCCACGCCTAGTTAAGAAAAGAGTTCCTGCTTTCCAGAAGAGTTCCAGTGTTCTGAATCTAGGGAGTGGCTCCTGCCCCACCCAACAGGAAAAGTAGTTCCAAACAGAAGAGGATCAGAGACTCAACTGGCAGGCAAGTAAGCAGCATGGTCTGCTGCAGGTAAGTCCACCCAAGCATTATGAGCCCGGCGCTTCCAGCGCTGGGACTGGGCATATTTATGAGCTTGGTGCCACTGGCACCAGGACTGGGTCCAAAAGGTCCCAATTGGGACTGGTTGGCACTTCGAACCTGGGTTATGGATCTGTTTCCAAGGGAGTTGGGAAAACCCTGACCTTTTGGAAGCAGAGATCATGACACCCAGTTCGGGTTAAAGTTGGCCAGCTCCTCTTTTATGGCGTAGAAAGTGTTTTGGCACTATTTGTCCCAGTCAAACAGGGAATCCTTCTTGAGGAGGTTCCAGAGGGGGTCTGTGATGGTGGCATATGGCATAATTTGGGAGGTAACAAGCTCATTAGCCTGCCATCCCTAGGAACGATCTCAGTTCAGTGATTCCTTTGGGGGCGTTCAAGTTGACAATGGCGCTAATTTTCTCTGGGTCAGCTGTGATGCCGTGATCTGAAAAGATGTGGCCAAAAGAACGCAGGCTGGTTCTGTTAATGGTGCATTTGGAACCATTTAGCGTGAGGCCTGCAGTGTTGAAGGATGTCACAGACAGCTGTGAGCGCTTTATCATGTTGTTCTTGAGTGGTCCCAAAGAGGAGGATATCATCGCTGTTGTTGAGGGCATTGAGCACCGGGGAAAGCAGCCTATGTATTGTTTCTTGAAAAATTTCAGCAGCTGAGGATATCCCGAAGTTAAGTTGCTTGTATCGGAATAATCCTTCATGGGTTGCGAAGGTGGTGATTGGCCTGGAGGCTGGATCAATTACCAGCTGGTGGTATCCTTGGGTTAGGTCCAGTTTGGAAAAGCGAGTGGCCTGGTTTAGCCACACTAGTATGTCCTCAATGCTAGGCCCTGGGTGTCTCTCTTTGGATGGCCGTGTTCGGGATGCACATGTCCACGCATAGGCGAAGCCGTCCGTTGTCTTTCGGGACGTCAACCAGGGGAGACACCCATGGTGTGGGGCCTTCCACCCTTTCATTATGTCATTTTGTAGGAGCAGCTGGAGTTCCTGTGTCACCTGTGCTTGGAGATGGAATCCAACCCTGTGGGTAATGTTGGGGTACTGGGGTGACGTTTGGGTCAATGTGGAGGCGGATGACAGTGGGCCTCATTCCGAGTATGGAGGTAGTCATGGTACTATTTGTGCCATGACTACCTCCCATTCCGGGTCCGACCTGGTTCAATGGAGGGACCATTAAGTCCCCATTGAAAAATCCATTCCCCATTCCCATTTGAGTCCCCATAGGGCTCAATGGGAATGGGGAAGTAGCTAATAACGGTACCGCAAATTGCGGTACCGTTATTAGCTCTCTGGTCCCTTAGCGGGATCTGCTAAGGGACCTCGGAATAGAGCGCAAAGGGATTACCGGCACTGATGCGCCCACCTCGGAATGATGCCCAGTGTCTTTCAGCATTCCTACGCCTTCAAACAATTTTGGGAATAGGGCTTTGAGTCTTTCGGTGCCTAGTGTCTGGTGGGACATCAATAACACGAGATGCGAGTTTGGTGGGAGGCCCTGAATGAACTCCGATTGTTCGTATTGTATGTCAATCAGGGCAAGGGCCCGGGCAGTCGGATAGCTGATGAGACAGTGCCCTACTGAGGGGCTCTGGATGCCATGAATAGCCGTGGAAACTCTGCGACCTCTGTGGGACAGGTCACAGTGGAACTGACCTTTTGACTGTAGTGGCTGAGCTGCTCCCCATTAGAAAATGTGGGCGTGGGGCTTGCACAATGGGTATGCTGCTGATATGGCTTGATATAATTGTTCATTCATGGTGTTGACGGATGCTCCCATGTCCATGACAAACAGGTTGAGTATTCCTCCTATTCGTACAGCTGTGGTGTCTTCGGATGAGGTGCCAATGAGCCTTACGTATTCTTTGCTCTACCTGTCATGGGAGCATGGTTGGAATTCTCCAAACTCTGGTAGCTCACATGGTGGGGGGTTTTCGTATGGGTCGTGGGCATAGCGTGGGACGGGGGAATGCGTTCAGGTCGTACTCCTGATTAACTGCCAGTCCTCCATGGTAGCACGACTCCGGGTTGGGTAGGTAGTTCTGCCTGTCAGGGCTTAGCTGGTAGTCGTATCCATCAGAGTGGAGCTTGGGTGGCTCGATGATTAGGTGTTAGGGAGAATTCTCTGTTTAGGCTGAATTTCCTAACCTAGTGAGTCCCCCAGCAGCTTTGCTGGATTTCTGGAGTTTGTTTTTTTCCATCCTGCCAAGAGTGGGACTCTTTTTCTCCCGCTCTTGGACATGTATGTGTGTAATTCCTTTGAATGTCAATGTGTTCTATGGGCTATGGGGTCTTTTACTCCATAGGGTCTCATATGTTTTTCTATGTGTGTTATACCGCACCCTACGTGCCGTAGCACTGGGGCGTCCTAGCGGACCCCACCATAGACTCCATACCCGGGGACTGACTACTGTCTCCCCGGGCATGTAAAGTCACCATTGGCTTTACTAGACCTAAATTTACTAACAGAACTAGTACAAACCATCTTATTGTGGACGTACTAGTAGGGGTAATTCGATTACTCCTGGATCTGTTATTCGAGGGGGCACTGTCCCGTCCCCCCTCGTCGAGTTTTGGCTGGTGGCAGTGGAAACTACTTGTTATGTTCGACCCCGAACATAACCCTATGGGATTCGTCCCATTGTTGGAGATTGATACTTTTCCTCGATAATTCCTAACGTACCACCGGTCTACTTATCTTAAATAAGTTTATCGGATGGTATTTTCTGCCAGAACTCGGTTTTTAAAATGGCGTCTGTGCGTCTCTGTGACTCCTAAACCAAAGGTTGAGCCCTTTGTTCCACTTTTGGCGGGCTCTGTACAGAGACCCTCCAAAGTGGTGCCATTCTGTCTGGGTTACCACAGGGGTGTGGGAGGGGGTTTAGGCACCCTGGACCGAGTTGCCTTGCCAACTCCGGTCGCACTCTGGAGTGATTGGCCCAAGTGGTGAGCCTCCCCGCTCACCACTTAGCATGTGTTGATTGACAGCTAGGCTGAATGAATGGGGGTTTTCTGCATAAAAGCAGGGCTTTTGGGACTGGATCTTCAGAAGTCGCCACAGGACCTAAGAATCCGACGAGGGTAACGCTGAGCCGACCTGCACAACGACACCTCCGGTGGAGCCCTGCGGAACCGACTCACCACTTCCCGACGACAGAGGAGATCTCCCTGCCGGAGAGTCTCTTCCCCTGACTGGTGGGAACAACCAGTCCCCTTTGCTTTTTATTCGCCTCAGGACGCAGTGGTCGAATTGCCCGTGCAGAGCACCTCAGCAACCTGATAGCCACTACCCCTGTACCGCGACCAAAAGGTGGTGCCTTGTGACGGAGCACTCCACGGCTGGTCTCTTCCCTTGTGGTGCACCGGACTTCACTTTACTTCGACGACGAGAACATCTCTACTTTTGGCAAAGACCCGACGTGCATCCACCACCAGGAACAACTGCCCCCGCCGGAGCTGCCCTCCACAACAAGGTACCGTGTCCGCCTGGCTTCCCTTTCGATCGGTTCGAGTGAGGTGTCTTAATCCTCTCCTTTCCGTTGGGTCGCCTCCAAGCTTTCTCACGTATTGTTCTGAACTAGTTCAATCTGCCGATAACAATTTGCCACAAAGACTCGAATGCATTTCCACTAGAGACTTTTGGGACATATCGCCTTGCCTCTCTCCGAGTGGGCCTGGCTTCTGAACTTAATGATCTAATGTGGTTCTTGTCTTCTTGCCTTGCATTTTTCCCGTGAAGTATTGAACTGTGTTGATTTCATAACCTGCCTATTTTTCTCTCCCGTCCTAACTAATATTAGAGTGCCATCTAGGTTGAGGCATACACCTCTGTCTGTAAATAAGTGGTGCCGGTAAAACCTAGACTTGTCGAAATATTGCTAGGGGGATTGATCGTTTCTTCTTCGTAGAGTAATTGTGTTTGATTTGTTTGCCGTGATAGTGCCATAGTGTTTTTGATAGATGTTTTGTTATAAATAAATACCTTAATATCTTTACACTGAGCCTCGTTGCGTGTTTGCTTGTCTTACTGTGAAGAATTGCCCTATGTTGTATACTCCACATACTGCTTAACTCTTCTTGAGAGAAGTCTGACTGCTCAGCCACAGCTACCAACAGTGAATCTGTGTGGTGCAGACTGCTACCAAGTGGGTTTACTGCCAAACATCTGTAGTCCTAAATCTTTTTCAGTGGTCCCAGAGGGAAAAGCACAGGTTTCCGCCTAACACTGGTGTACAGCGGTGGGATTTGTATCGAGTATACAGTTTAGAGTGCTTTTGGACACTTTAGGATAACTAACCACAAAACTTAGCACAAAAAGCAACTTTCAAAAAACATGTCTACGATGGAAACTTACAGTCAAGAGTCCTTGTCAGGTGAAAATACTGAGAGTTTGCGAGCTCTCTGTAGGCAAGAGAATCTTCCTGTAAGAGGCAAGAAGTTAGAACTAATAGAGAGATTGCTGGTGAACCAAAGTCTGGGTACTGGTTCAGAGGAATCAATTACGCCAGCAAATGTAGATAACAGTGATGGTGTTGATCTAAATCGTAATTCTGATGATAGCGATGAAGAGGCTGAAGAGGAAGGAGAGGCTAACGAAACTGTCTCCCCTGCTCCTCTACCTGCCTTACCAGCTGTGCCTACGGGGCCCATACCAGCTCCCACAAGTAACCCTGCTTATTTTGAACTTGAAAAAATGAAGCTCGAATTAGAATACAAACGGTTCTTGGCTCAATCTGAACGAAACCAAGAGCTCGAGTTCAGACGGATGAATGCCCAGGCTGAGCAGAAGCAAGCTGAGTTAAGACTCAGGGAAATAGAACTTAATCACGAGTTAGAGATGAAAAAGTTGTCTATGGAAAATGCTTCTCTCTCCTCTGGTTCCTCTAGGAGCTCCAGTGCCAAAAGACCCCAGATGCCGAAGGAATTAGTGGCTATGTATGAACCGAGATTGGATGTGTTGGATTGGTTGAAACTGTTTGAGTACAATCATGGGCTCCAGGACATCACCGGGAATGATTTACTTCCCTGGTTGTTCTCTAGGCTCCCTCCTGTTGCGACTGATGTGGTAATGGAGTTGGGGGAGGCGGATAAGACGGATAAGTGTGAAACTGGCTTTGATAGCTAGATTCGGGAAGACCCCTTCCCAGTATCTTAAGAGGTTTAGAACCCTCAAAAAGCATGATGGTACCCCTTGGGCTACCTGGGTGAGTGAAGGGTTGAAAAACTTAGAGGGGATGGATTAAGGGTTACAAAGTGAACACTTATGAGGGTATGAGGAATATTTTTATGTTGGAGTCTATTTATGATGCCTGTTCTCCTGAGCTCAGACAGCACTTGGCTGATTCGAAGGAATTGGATTCCCGGAAGCTGGCTAAGGCTGCTGACTTATGGGTTGCCAACAGGGCTACTCATAAGGATCCTGGGGCAACTCAGAAAAAGGATGAGGGAAAACAGCCTAAAAAAGTCTCAAAAGAGAATTCTAATAACTCAAATTCCAAAGAGGGCCCCAAACAAAACCAGAAGGGTAAGCCACAAGGAAAACCACAGCAGAATAGTGTGTCTTTTGGTGCCAAACCGGAAGGAGGTCAGAACAAGCCACCATTCCAGAAAGCATTCGGTAAATGCTTTGTTTGTGGCTCGACTGACCACGTGAAAGGAGATCCCAGATGTAAGGGTAAACCTTCAGGGGTCTAGCTTGTCTCCTTAGCCTTCGCTCCAGAGGAGGAAGTCCAAATGGCAAGTGGAAACTTTCTACTGCTAGCTGACGAACCCATTGGAGTCTCAGCCAGCGTTTCTTTAGTATCTCTGGGGTTGTGGGAACAACAGAATTTAGATGTCTATAATTCTATCCCCGATAATACTAAAGAGTATTATAAGGACAGTGTCCAGGTGAATGGTCAGGAGACTCCTGCCATTAGGGACACTGGGGCCAGCATAACTGTGGTGGATAAATCGTTTTTTCAGGCTGAGGATGTTGCTAAGGCACCCAAACGCCTCACCAAGTTAGCTGGAGGGCCTGTGCAGATGCTTCCCCAATTACCAGTTCACATCCAGTGTAACGACATGACTGTGAAGATACCTGTCAGCATACAGAGTGAGGTACCAGGACGCGTACTGTTGGGTAACGATTTGAAAACTCTCGGAGTTGTATCGCATACTCCCAGACCTCCTAGTAAACGGTTACAGGAGCTAACCAGACCCGCAAGAGAGAGGACCATGCGCGGTGCTCTCCAGGAGATGATGAAGAAAGAAATCACTCCTGCTCCACTGGAATTGTCGGCCGCTGTCTCCAAGAAATCAGAAGCGAAAGGGAAACCTAAGACTTCTATCCCGAAACCAGCAGCCAGCATTCCAGTGAAGCCAACACGGACTTCCCCGCGGTTGTCCAAAGTTACACCCGTAACTCCACCTCCAGCCGAGGCTGAGAGGGAGGTACAACCCTGTGTGGTAGAATTAGACTCTGAGGAAGAGCTAATGGAAGGCCAGGAACTCATTGGAGATCTGGATCCTGTTGACCATCCTGAGCTGCAGTCTTTACTGGCAGAAGGTGGACCCAGCAGGGCAGACTTCAGTAAGGGACAGAGGGAATGTCCAACTCTGGAAGGTCTTCGCCACCAGGCAGAAGCTCAGGCTGAAGGGCAAGAGCCTGGGAAATACAGGTTGCACTGGGAAGATGGCCTCTTCTACAGTGAACCGACTGAGTCTGCACCTGGAGACTACAAACGAATTGTAGTACCCCAAGAGAACAGACCACAGTTCTTGCAGTTAGCCCACGAGATTCCTTTGGCTGGTCACTTGAGTTTCAAGAAGACTAAGGAAAGGCTCTCGCTCTACTTCTATTGGCCAAAGATGGGGGCCGAAGTAGAAAAACACTGCAGGAGCTGCCACACCTGCCAGACCTCTGGTAAGGTTGGCTCCAAGAATGTGGTACCTTTAGTGCCTCTCCCAGTCGTGGGAGTCCCGTTTGAGAGAGTAGGGATTGACATTGTTGGTCCCCTTGATCCTCCAACCTCCTCAGGCAACAGGTTTATACTTGTTGTAGTTGACCATGCTACTAGGTATCCTGAGGCAATTCCTATGAGGACTGTTACAGCTCCGGCTGTGGCTAAAGCCCTCCTTGGTATTTTTACTAGGGTTGGGTTTCCTAAGGAAGTAATCTCTGACAGGGGGTCAAACTTTATGTCCCACTACATGAAAGCCATGTGGAAAACCTGTGGAGTTACTTACAAGTTCTCAACAGCATACCACCCACAAACCAATGGGTTGGTAGAACGGTTCAACCGAACCATGAAGAGCATGATAGGTACTTTAGAAGAACCCCTTAAGCGTAAGTGGGACCTTCTACTGCCATGCCTTCTCTTTGCTTATAGAGAAGTCCCTCAGGAGGGAGTAGGTTACTCTCCCTTCGAACTACTCTATGGTCATCCCGTCAGAGGTCCCTTGGCCCTGATTAAGGAGGGGTTGGAGAGTGCTCCTTCCCCCAAGCCAGTCAGAGTGACTGACTACGTGATAGGTCTCCGCAGGAGAATGTCCCACATGATGACGGAAGCAAGCGATAACTTGAAAGCTGGACAAGCATTGGTCAAGCACTGGCACGATCAAAAGGCTAACATGGTTGAGTTCGCTCAAGACCAGCTCGTTCTCGTTATGATCCCAACAAGGCAGAGGGCCTTGCAAGATAAGTGGATGGGACCTTTCAGAGTTGTGGGTAAACTCGGAGAGGTCAACTATCTGGTGGACTTGGGCAATCCCAAGGAGGCTCCGACAGTCTTTCACACCAACCGACTTAAAGCGTATGTCTCACGACCTGATGTAGGAGCGTTGCTTCTAGCATCATCCGAGGAAGAAGAGAGTGAAGCTCTTCCGGATCTCCTCATAGGCTTACCTTTAGATGAAAAAATTGAAGGAGTAAATCTCTCCTCCAATCTGGCACCCGAGCAACAAGAAGAGTGCAAATCTATGTTGAATCAGTTTGCCTCTCTGTTCTCGCTTTCACCAGGCTTGACCCCGTGGGGCCAGCACCACATACTCACTGGTGACTGTCTGCCAGTCAAAAGCAGAGGATACCGAATGTCAGAGAACGTACGAACCCACATCAAAGGTGAGGTCAGCAAGATGCTTGATCTCGGGGTAATAGAGCCCTCTACTAGTCCATGGTCTAGCCCAGTTGTGTTAGTACCAAAGGCCGGATCTAAAGAACTTAGATTCTACGTGGATTATAGAGCTCTTAATGCAGTCACCAAGACTGATGCCCACCCTTTGCCAAGAACAGATGAGTTGGTGGATAAACCTGGCGCCGCCAAGTCCCTCAGCACATTTGACTTGACGTCAGGCTATTGGCAAATAGCCCTGACAGACCATGCCAAGGAGAAAACTGCATTTTCTACCCCCGTTGGCTTATACCAGTTTAAGGTAATGCCTTTCGGATTGAAGAATGCACCTGCTACGTTTCAACGGATGGTAAACCAGGTTCTGAATGGGATGGAGGACTTCTGCATGGCATACTTGGATGACATCACAGTGTTCAGCAATTCCTGGGAAGAACATGTAACCCACCTGAGAGATGTTTTGCATGCTCTTGGACGAGCCAATCTGACCATAAAGGCGAGTAAATGCCAAATTGGACAGAGTAAGGTAGTCTATCTTGGACATGAGGTAGGAGGTGGAGAAATAAGGCCTTTGCTCAGTAAGATTGAAGCTGTGCAAAATTGGACAACACCGACTACTCAAACCCAAGTGAGAGCCTTCCTAGGCCTCACTGGGTATTACAGGAATATCATAGAGAACTATGGGACCATAGCTTCTCCACTGAATGTCATCTCCTCGCCCAAATTTCCTAAGAAGGTTAGATGGAGCGAGGAGTGCAATCAGGCTTTTGAAAACCTGAAAAAGGCTCTTTGCCAAGCCCCAGTACTCCGAGCTCCTGATTACCGCCAACACTTCATTGTGCAGACAGATGCTTCAAATGTAGGGATAGGTGCCGTACTCAGTCAACTGGATGGGAAAGGTAGGGAGCACCCCGTTTGCTTCATCAGCCGCAAGCTGAAGGATCCTGAAACAAGGTGGGCAACAATCGAAAGAGAGTGCTTTGCTATCGTGTGGGCTCTGAAGAAGTTTAGGGCGTACTTGTATGGTTCTACTTTTGTAATTCAGACTGACCACCAACCCTTGAGATGGTTAATGCAAATGAAAGGGGAAAACCCAAAACTATTGAGATGGTCGATCTGCCTGCAAGGGTTTGATTTCACCATTGAGCACAGGTCAGGGTGTCACCACCAAAATGCTGATGGTCTCTCTAGGATGTATGTCATCGACTAGAGGTATGAGATTCATCCAGGAGTGGATTAAATCCTCCTGTCCCTTAGTCTGGGGGGGCGAGTGTTAGGGAGAATTCTCTGTTTAGGCTGAATTTCCTAACCTAGTGAGTCCCCCAGCAGCTTTGCTGGATTTCTGGAATGTGTTTATTTCCATCCTGCCAAGAGTGGGACTCTTTTTCTCCCGCTCTTGGACATGTATGTGTAATTCCTTTGAATGTCAATGTGTTCTATGGCCTATGGGGTCTTTTACTCCATAGGGTCTCATATGTTTTTCTATGTGTGTTACACCGCACCCTACGTGCCGTAGCACTGGGGCGTCCTAGCGGACCCCACCATAGACTCCATACCCGGGGACTGACTACTGTCTCCCCGGGCATGTAAAGTCACCATTGTCTTTACTAGACCTAAATTTACTAACAGAACTAGTACAAACCATCTTATTGTGGACGTACTAGTAGGGGTAATTCGATTACTCCTGGATCTGTTATTCGAGGGGGCACTGTCCCGTCCCCCCTCGTCGAGTTTTGGCTGCTGGCAGTGGAAACTACTTGTTATGTTCGACCCCGAACATAACCCTATGGGATTCGTCCCATTGTTGGAGATTGATACTTTTCCTCGTTAATCTCTAACGTACCACCGGTCTACTTATCTTAAATAAGTTTATCGGATGGTATTTTCTGCCAGAACTCGGTTTTTAAAATGGCGTCTGTTCGTCTCTGTGACTCCTAAACCAAAGGTTGAGCCCTTTGTTCCACTTTTGGCGGGCTCTGTACAGAGACCCTCCAAAGTGGTGCCATTCTGTCTGGGTTACCACAGGGGTGTGGGAGGGGGTTTAGGCACCCTGGACCAAGTTGCCTTGCCAACTCAGGTCGCACTCTGGAGTGATTGGCCTAAGTGGTGAGCCTCCCCGCTCACCACTTAGCATGTGTTGATTGACAGCTAGGCTGAATGAATGGGGGTTTTCTGCATAAAAGCAGGGCTTTTGGGACTGGATCTTCAGAAGTCGCCACAGGACCTAAGAATCCGACGAGGGTAACGCTGAGTCGACCTGCACGACGACACCTCCGGTGGGGCCCTGCGGAACCGACTCACCACTTCCCGACGACAGAGGAGATCTCCCTGCCGGAGAGTCTCTTCCCCTGACTGGTGGGAACAACCAGTCCCCTTTGCTTTTTATTCGCCTCAGGACGCAATGGTCGAATTGCCCGTGCAGAGCACCTCGGCAACCGGATAGCCACTACCCCTGTACCGCGACCAAAAGGTGGTGCCTTGTGACGGAGCACTCCGCAGCTGGTCTCTTCCCTGGTGGTGCACCGGACTTCACTTTTCTTCGACGACGAGAACATCTCTACTCTTGGCAAAGACCCGACGTGCATCCACCACCAGGAACAACTGCCCCGCCGGAGCTGCCCTCCACAACAAGGTACTGTGTCCGCCTGGCTTCCCTTTCGATCGGTTCGAGTGAGGTGTCTTAATCCTCTCCTTTCCGTTAGGTCGCCTCCAAGCTTTCTCACGTATTGTTCTGAACTAGTTCAATCTGCCGATAACAATTTGCCACAAAGACTCGAAAGCATTTCCACTAGAGACTTTTGGGACATATCGCCTTGCCTCTCTCCGAGTGGGCCTGGCCTCTGAACTTAATGATCTATTGTGGTTCTTGTCTTCTTGCCCTGCATTTTTCCCGTGAAGTATTGAACTGTGTTGATTTCGTAACCTGCCTATTTTTCTCTCCCGTCCTAACTAATATTAGAGTGCCATCTAGGTTGAGGCATACACCTCTGTCTGTAAATAAGTGGTGCCGGTAAAACCTAGACTTGTCGAAATATTGCTAGGGGGATTGATCGTTTCTTCTTCGTAGAGTAATTGTGTTTGATTTGTTTGCCGTGATAGTGCCATAGTGTTTTTGATAGATGTTTCGTTATAAATAAATACCTTAATATCTTTACACTGAGCCTCGTTGCGTGTTTGCTTGTCTTACTGTGAAGAATTGCCCTATGTTGTATACTCCACATACTGCTTAGCTCTTCTTGAGAGAAGTCTGACTGCTCAGCCACAGCTACCAACAGTGAATCTGTGTGGTGCAGACTGCTACCAAGTGGGTTTACTGCCAAACACCTGTAGTCTTAAATCTTTTGCAGTGGTCCCAGAGGGAACTGCACAGGTTTCCACCTAAAACTAGGTCTTCCATGTCCCTTATGACTTTTGGTCGGGCTGTTGCCGGGCTTGGTTTCCCCTCTTGGAATGATCTCTTCGGGTCTCTCCCTTGCGTTCGTCAGTCGCTGGTTTCCTTTGTCTGTCCCTGGCGACTGGTTAGGCCTGACAGCGGTGATGGCCGATAGGCGGCGAGATCGGGTAGTTTTTCTCTGCACATCACTTGGAAATGGTTCTCCTGGCCACAGCGCATGCACCTTTGTCCAATGGCAGTGTATGGGCCTCTGTGGGGGAATTCAAATCTACACCTGTAGCACTGCTTGTCACTCTGGGGCAGTGGTTGTGGGCCTCTGTATCCTTGTCTTCCCATGAATCTGGGGTATCTGGTGTATCCTGGCTGCCCTGCTGCCATGGCTGTGATGGTGTCACTCTTTTTGGGGTTTTCAATGGCAGCAGCTTGAGTGCTGGGGGTAGGTGTTTCTTGAGGAGATGCTTTCTGAACAGTGACGAGGTGCACCCTTCAATGATTCTCAGACAGATTGCCTCGTCATCATTAAAATTGGCAAAGTTGCAGTATAAGATCTTCCTCTCTAGACAGATGACGAATCCCCCTTTGGATTTGTGTGGGAGCTGTGTGTATTGATTGAGTGCATATCGTTCATAGTCTCTGTTGGGGAGTACTATCAGCTTGCTGTTGATTGCAGCGAGGAGACGCTGATATGTGTTCCTCTCCTGTGCGGGAATTGTTTTCATTATGCTCCTTTTCTCTTTGCCTGCAAGATTGGCGAATATGTCCATTTTGTTGGGTGAGTCGTGGTCTCCTATCGCCCGCATGAAGTCCTCAAATTCTTTGATCCATTCTTCCCATCGTTGGCCCTGGTCGTGGTGTAGGTGCAGGGTAGGCAGGTTGGGTCGTCACAGGAAAGAGGTGTGCGATGCAGGCCCTATGTTTGCAAGGGCAGATGCCCCTGCGTCAGCCGTTTGTTGTGCTTGGTCCACCATTTTAGCATGGTCTTGTGGTGCTGGTTTCCTGCGTCACCAGTGGGTGTGTTGGCCTCAGTAGTGTGGTGGTGCAGTAACGTTGTTTTCCTTCAGAGTCACTTTTACTGGGGTTTCTGCGAAATGCGTGTGCCAGGATTCCAGTTTTTGAGGGCCTTTGTGCTCCCTGTCTCTTGTCCAGAGCGTTTGGTCGCGGCCCTGCTGTGAGCTCAGGTTGTGGCACTGCTGTGCTCTTCCTGCTTTTGGCTGCTATGTTGATGTGTTCTGGGCTGGGGCGCGCAACGCTTCTGGTGCCCAGGCCAGTGTGTCTTGCTTCTGCGTTGGTTTCAGTTGCAGGTAGCTCTGACTCTCTCACTGCCCTGCCTGTGTTGCGGGCTGGGGCACCTCTGATATGCGAGGGCACCTGGTGTGGGCGGGTATCTTTGCTATGGTCCTCGAGTGTGTGTGGTCAGTGGATCGGGTCACTTGCTTTCTGTGCCACATACCTTGGTGCGCTCTCACACTATGACTTATGAGCAGTGCGTAGTGGGCACCAGCTCTCCTTACCGTCTTGATCTGGGCTGCTGAGCAGGTGCGTACATGACGTGCGTTCTGTTTCTGGCATTTGTTGTCCTTCCGTTGGCACGCACATGCGGGCTGGTCCATACCTCACGTGCAGGTGCTCCGCCTCCGATGACCGGCTTGCGCAGCTCTCTGTGACTTCACTGACTTCGTATTTCAGCAGGTGAGCCATCCGCACATGTTGTGCCTTCACTGCGGTCCGCTCTGGGCTCCACACTGTTGGGCTCTCCTCACCTGCTCCTCAGTTGGGCCATCCTCACGTGCCGCACTCCCACCGCAGTCTGGTCTGCTGGGTTTTCCTCACCCGTCACTCTGCTGGGTTCCGATTCGCCCGCCCCAGACCCTCAGCTGGGCCGTCTTTTCATACCGCACTTCTGCCTCGGTCCGGTCTGCTGGTTTTACTTCGCTGGTCACTCTGCTGGGCTCCTTTCTGCCCGCCGCACTTGAAGGCTTGTGTGCCTGACCTGCTGCACAACGCGGGCACTCGACAGTTGTTAGGCCCTAACTATGCCTTAATACGCGCCTCACACAGATAACATAGGAGCCAGTTTCCGCACAACCTTCTCTTCATTTTTCCTTCTCCATACTGCCCCTGCCTTGCCGCCGTCCCTCCCACCTTTTGCTCCCTCCAATCGTCCTGAGTCTCCTCATCCTTAAAGGGGCTCCTCTCGTTCATCTGGTAACATGACCAACCATCCATTAGGAAAATGTACACCCAACGTAGTTTGCTGAAGAGAGCATCCTAGGCCTGCACAACCTAAGGACTGGTCAAAAGCTCTTCATTTAAACAATCTTAATTTTTTGGGGGACAAAAAGTATTCTTGCACGGGATACACATCTGATACATCAATGTGTTCAGCTTAAACATCTGGTGTCTCTGAGGCCACTGTTTCTGTTGTGCAACTGTTGATGGGTAATTAATGTAGATATTTCATATCTTGTATCATCTCAACCTGTTAACACTGTGTTCCTGCCCAATTTCAGCTTATTTTTCTCTTGTTCCCTTTGGGGGTTCATCAAGATGAACAATCGCCTTCTAAGCACATTGAATGTGTTTAACATTTATGAACACGTAATCATCACTACACTGTCAAAACAATACATTGCAATTGTTAATGGGTTGTATAGACCACTAAATTCCCTAAAGTGCAAACGTATTAGGTACTGAAAAAGTGCATATTTAATCCACCAAGTCTGGGTACCGGATTCTAATTCAAATGATATTCCACTGTTTGTCAGTGAGAAATCCTATGCACTGTTAAGTACACTAAGATATGAAGCTGTTCTGTTCTAGTTCTTCTAAGAGAACGTAGAATCATATATAACATAGTGTGTGATAAATGGCTATAAACGGATACTCCGTTCTTCATATAAATGTACCAGAGACACTACACTCTTGTGGTTACTAGTGTACACTGTAGCCATTTTTACTTGAAATATGGCACCCTGGTATTCTTCACTGAACCAACATGAAGTTGCTAACAGTAAGTCGCAGCGTGTAGGTTGGGTTAACTGCATTTTCGCCTGCTAGAGACTACACACCTTACAAGTGTTTTTGCGCGTGCAGTGTCCCTAACAAAAGCTCCAGCATTGATATCGGCGATATTTCACGTTAGAAGGAAAGCGTCTTTGCACCTGCCCTGCATTCAAATATGTGCAGTTGTTCAGCTCATTAGTGACAAAGGGAAGTGTTTACACGCACACTACACACCATTGTAGAATTGTTTTGTAAATGCATCGAATTCCGATCGCCTCCAGGTATTTCTTTGTTTTGGAGATTATCCGCATGATCTATAAATGATAGCAGCACAATGGTGAGGAGTTTTACATGCTTATAGTTAAGGTCAGTAAAATTCATTCAAATTGGATTTTACAATTTCGAATGGACTCTACGAGCCCCACGCTTGACATGAAGTCGGGGCCAGCATATAAGAAGGCATCGTGACCACACTCCATGCACTCTGCTCGTTACTAGGAACTGTTATTAGCATTTTCGTTACTGAATATGTAAGTACGCCTCTCGCGTTCGGCGTGGTGGTAAACCTGGTGAGATCTTCACGGTTCAAACCCTGTGTGTATTGCGAGCATCAGATGTCCATATCAGACACATGCTGCATATAACTTTATTGCCTCGGTGAAGGCCACGGCACGCAGGAACCCTTCCACTGCAGGGAAGTGCGAGACTTCCCAGAGGAGTTTATGGTGCACAAGGTTACTTGGTGGAACTAGCAGCCAACTTGCAAGAGGCAAGTGGTCTGGACACCTTGCCAGAGATCGACATGGTCCCTGCTGCCACCCCAGGCGAGCCACAGGCTGCTGTCCAGTGCCTGATGGTGAAGGTAGTTTACACCTAGAGGCTGTCAGCACCCTCATGGCTAAGGTGCAATATGATTTGACCAACATCTTGGATGAAGGTCCTAAATAGAAAACTTTGCTGCCTTTCAATCAGGCAGTGGAGGGACCTGTGATGGAACTGTGGGCCAAGCGCTCATCATTTTTCCAGGTTGTACACGCCAGCCCCTTCGGACCACCTATATCATTCTGCCCATGCTTCCCCGAAGAGTTTGGTGGTACAGTCTGCTACGTTGAACCTTAAGACCATCTCCTTTCCATCCTTGCCACCTGATCGGGAGACTCTAAGGGTCTCAGGGTTAACTCCACCAGATGCTCATTTGCCACCTAGGCTCTGCAATTCGGAGTGCCTATTCTGGATATTTGCCAAGCAGCTACTTTGGTTTCCTTCCACACGTTTGCTGAGCATTACTGCTTGGATTCGTTTTGGCAGAGCTGTCCTTCCGTGTTTTCCAGTTTAGGTGGTGTCCTTGCTACCCTCCCTCCTCCAGATCGTTGTAAAGCTTTGCAAGTCTATCATAGATGAGGAATCTGTGGGAAGAAGGAGTCAACCTGAAGAACAAATGAGTTACCTCTTGGTAATGTTCGTTCTGATGGACCTTCCTCCCACAGATTCCTCATTGCCCTCGTTACCTGCCCCTCTTGGGGTAGCTTGTACTCCTTAGTTCTGCGGCCCATAAGCATCTGTGGGCTAGGAAAAAAAAAGGTTGGAACTGAGGTCACGAGGTGCAGCATCTCTATATGTACTGGCCCTGACATGTCCGGCCTGAGCCACCGAGAGGCATCTGATGGTGCCATGCTGCGCCCCTGGCTGCGGAAAAGTTTCCAAATAGCAGCTACCACTGGGAGATAGATATCATAGATGAGGACTACATGGGAGGAACGTCCAGCAGAAACGAACATTTCTGAGAAGCAAGTAATTATTTAATTAAAGCTTGTAAACTCGATACTTGGATAACAACCTAAAGTAGAGGGGATAATAAAAATATCACATACATTGGTGTCTAGGTTATAATAGACAACATGGGCATTTTTGAGTTTTGAAACAAACTCCTATCCTACTAAAGTGGGTTTCCCAATTAGGGCAATATATTGCATTTTGGTGGTCTGCACAACCCAGTCACATGCTGCGATGTAAAATATGCTCAAAAGGGGCTAAAACACAGTGGGGGTCATTACGATCCTGGCGGTAGCCGTGCCGGTAAATGCCGGCACGGCTGCCACCAGAGTCCTGATATTTCAGGCACCTGGGTATGGGCAATTAACGGGGCATTAGAGCCCTGGCGGACTCAGTAATTGCCCCTTCCCGGGCGTTGAAAAATATTACTCCCCATTCCCATTGAGTCCCATTGGACTCAATGGGAATGGGGAGGATGGATGCACCGGCACCATTCATCAAGGGCAGACCTGGCTGAAAGGCAACCGCTCGCAGACCTTGTAGTTTGCCGGTCCGGTAACAACGGTGCCGGTAGCTTACCGGCACTGTTGTTAACGGACCGGCAATCTTGTAATAAGGCCAGGTGTGTTGACAGGTTCAGGTAATATAAGATATGAACTTTCTACATTAATTGTCAATCGAAATTCACAGAACAGGAACTATGGCCTTGGAGAGACCGGATTTTTAAACTGAACATGTTGATGTATCATATGTGTATCCCACGTAATGAGATTTTATTATCAAAATTTGAATTTGTTTAAAAGAAGACATTTGTTATCAGTCCTTGGGTTGTGCAGACCTAAGATGTTCTCTCCAGCAATTTAAATTTGGTGTACATTTTCATAATGGATGGTTGGTGAGTATTGACCTTGATATACTATCACAAAATCAGTAAGATACATTCAATTGGTTACATTAACAATGGACGTCTTAACAGAGCATTCCCTGACCTTGTGGGGCATGATTTTACAGCACTATGATAGGCCTGAACATTTTTATTTGGCATACCCAAGTTACTCAATCTCAGCCTGCACTGGTTCTTTCCTTTATATGCAATAGGACCTAATCTGGTGACCAGTACCTGCTGGACCCTCATTTTGGTTCTGAGGTAAGGAAGCCATGCCTTCATTGGTGACATCTCATGCATCACTGGGCATGTTAGTGCCACGGGCATTGACTAACATCATGGGAGGATAGCCTTATGGGCTTCTTAATATGTGCAAGCCAATCACAATCTCTCATAGCTTTCATTGCATCATCTCCCCAGCTATGGCTGCAGTGTTGCTTTGCCCATGGCTCGAGTACATCCAGGAGCCTTTGAGAAACATACAATTCTGACAGCTTCCGCACATACATACCTTTAGGCACAGAGAAGATTCTACATAGGGCACCTTTTAGAAAAGCCACAATCCCACTACTTGTCAAGAAGAATTTCCCTACCTCCTTCCTCTGGGAAAATCATGCTTTTTATTTCACTGCATGGTATCTAATTTTATAGATATTTATGCTTACAGAAAGCCACCTTCTCTATTTTCATTCTTTGTTATTTCTGTGATTAAAGATTATTTAGAAGGTCTGTTGAAAGTCTACCCCCTCATTGGCACACCTCAAGCAGCCTCATAACAAAGATCAAAGCAAACACTTTAAACCACAACCTACATTTCCCCAAAGCTGCCAGGGAACATCTAGTCCAACATTTAAGAAAGAAAACACACAACATCCATGGACAATCACCACGGCCTCGACTGTCCTTAATCTCCGACTGCCTCCCAGAGTCCCCTTTCTTTGCTGCTCAAGCAGCTGATAAGTATTCTGTTTGCCTAGCATATGAATGACACAGGACTAGATAAAGTGTACGTGTTTCATAAAGGTAACCGAATACGGAGCAGAGCCGCCAATAATCTAGAGCAGCTCCAGAGCCGACACAACTGACTGTGCAGCTCTGAAGGTGAGAGGCCTTGATCCAGATCCGGCTGTAGTGGGGGCGCTTCAATGAAGCAGCCTGGGTAGAACAGAGAGCTGATCCACCAAAGAGGAGCTGAGCAGTGTGCCCCACTGACAAGCACTCGCTGTGGGCCAGCCAGTAGTGAGCGGACTGCCACCTGACCAGCGACAGGTCGCCAGGTGGTGAACGGACCTTGGTTGTGCTGACACCCAAGACCATGCAGAATGGCTTCCGGTGCATTTTCAGTACAGAAATGTCAATAGGAGAATGAAGTGGGGATGGAAACGGGTGGATGTAAGAGGTGAAAAAAAACAGCAACAGTAGCAGAACCAGCTCTCCTTCTTTCTGAAGAACCTGTTTCCTAGCACTCTACGATACCGTATCACCCTTTTCCCCCCTCTCTCCCCACCCTTCATGGACAACCCTAACACACTTTTTTGTCACGCCTCCATCCTTAATTCAGCATTTCCTAAACCCTTCCGTCCCAGGTTTATGTTTCCATCTCTCCCTGCAACATCTGGTCTTCAAGTCACATTCTCTCACCCCATTGTAAAGGACCAGTGTACTGCACTCTGTTATCAATGGTAAATATTGTAAGCATTTGTGTGCTTTCCCTGTGATTATTTTTATGAATAAAAGATTTAATAAAAAAGCTCTCAAAGCAGAGGGTTCCTCCTCTGGGCAATCATGTGGGCTGACTAAGATATCTTGCAAGAGGAGCAGTTAGACCAGGTTATCAACTTGGCTGAGAGCTTCAAAAGAGTTTTAGGAGACTGTTTGGAGCACTACATAAAGAACGCAATGGCTGAAATGTTGGTGCCCATCCAGTTTCTCCTGGATGACATTGAGGCAGACTGGAAGGAAAATGTGCCCAGGACTTTTGCTAAGGAAAAGGAGCAGTAAGAATGGCGGAGGTACACTCGCCCAGCAGGCTAGAACTTCACTGACCTCCTAGGGTGTAAATACTGCTGCTTCCTATCAGCTAAAATATACCTTCTCATTCCTGAAAGAGGTGTTACGAAAGACACCGGAGGGTAACCCTGGCCGTGGACCCTCCAAATAGAAGGCACATACTCCTAAACCCTGACTAGGTAAAAAAAAACAGGAACAGCCGAATGAGGTATAAAAGAAGCAGGATCCTCCTCTAGGCAATCGCATGGGCTGACCAAGATCTCTCAGCAGAGGAACAGTTAGAACTGGCTATCAACCTGGCTGAGAACTTCTAAAGAGTTTTAAGTGACTCAGTGGAGAACTCCATAAAGAAAGCAGTAGTTGAAATCTTGTAAGTGATTTCAACCCAGCACTACACCTAAGTCAATGCCTAGTGTGGGATGCACAATTGAACCCTTAATTATATATTTGTGTCTATAAGTTCTTTTATTTCTGAATGATGTACCCTTATATCACCCCCCTCCATTTGAATCCCCCCCGGTCTCACTGAACCAAGAAGAAGGTTGTTTTGCAAAGTTAAAAGATTTATTTGATGGATTTGAACAAGATATATACCACACTTTTATGAATTTGAACAATATCTAGATATCCCACTATTAATATTTATACAATGATCAGCGTCGGGTGATATTACAATCAACAATCTCTTTAATCAGTAGGAGTATGGATGAGAAGAATAATGTAGCATAGAATAAAACTTTGTGTGAGTTCAATCAATTGCAATGATAGGACATTAATGCAGCACAGAAATAATACTTGTGTGTTCAATCAAATGCAATGTTACTCTTTCCCCCTGATACTACTCAATCCCATGCAATATAGAGATGGAAGGAGAGAAAACAGGTTTCAGTGATATACAATCTCAACCAATACAGTTTCAGTCCCAATTACCCCCAGGAATCATAGAGAGAAACAGGAATGATTTTAAACAGGTCAAATGCTTTTGAATGTGGTTTGGAATGAATGGTAAAAACACTGAAAATGGATTTAATTCTCTAACTGAGATTCAAAACTAGTGGGAGCCGTGTTGTCTAGTTTCAGGTAAACACTAGCACTGAGGATTGAATGACTGGCGGATTGGAAACTGAATTCTGAGGAAGGATGCAAGAAATAGCTATTTTACATGTGATGAAATTGAGCCAAATGCAGATTCGCGGTAAACTGTTCAGCGCGCGAGAAACGCGATTACAAAAACTATGAGTTGGAATGCCGTTTTAGGTTTGTTTCAAAGCTGAGGATGTTGGCTTCAATTTGACACTTAAATTTCGTTTCAAACATGCATGGTTCAGAATGAAGGTTTTGGTAGAGGTCGATTTTTCTCAAAAAGGGTCAAGATTTTCAAATGAAAGATGCGCTTTTGACCTACAAACAAGGACTTTCATTACACTAAGGGGCTATGAAGATGCAAGATACCCAACGGGACAGCCACCAGAACAGCGGCGCCTCTGCTCTGACTTTTGCCTGCCAAGACACTTATCTTTCTTCAGCAAAAATATTAGCGCAAATCACTACAATTATCAAAGGACTATATGGTTGAGGGAAAGATTCAAGAAAATCAAAAGAGATTCTACAATGCAGTCTGGATATGTTAGAATGGGTTGGACAGGATTACTTAAGGATAAGAGATTGGCTATGGACAGTTCTATGCTAGATACTCACAACTATGGTTTGGAATAGGCCCGTCAAAGATCTGGTCAAAGGGTTCTGGACTGGAATTCTGCTAGCCCACCAGACAGGATTCAGGCGCTTGGATCTGCACTCAGCACAGTACTTGGTCTCTGCACGGCCTCTGAAATGGATCTGATGGGTTGCTTCTGGGTTACAGCTATGTGGTTACAGCTCTGCTCTACTGGTTTGGATCTCTGGGTTCTGGCAAGAGTTCTTGGCAAGAAGCAGAAACAGCACAGCCAGGCTGTTCAATTTTTGATGTGCCTCTTGGAAGTCTGGGGGTAAAACCGGGTTACAAGATTTTAAAGGCCAAGCTGAGAAAGGTTCAGCTTTAGAATTGGTCCTTCTGCTTTGAGTTCTGGAGTCTTGGATCTGGGTTCCTCCTGCAGAGCGCTTCGGCAGTAAATTTGTTGATGGGTGAATCTGTGTCTCTGTGTCTAGGTCCTAGACTGTCCCTATTTATGTATTTCCCAAAGGGTTGGGAATCCGATTGGTCAGAGTATTTCCCCTCTCCTGATTTGAGAAGGAAATAGAGTGTCCTAGTGATGCTGCAATTTACAATCCAAGGACAAACCTCCCCTTTGTTTCTATACAGAAAATCTATTTTTAATATAAAGCATATTTACAAAATCACCAACTTGCTAATAATACATATTCGCATCACAGATTTAATAGTGCTTATCCATCCGAGTGCCATCTTCTTGAGATTTTCGGTTCAAAATTGACCGTTTTTCATGCTTTTGGTTGGTTACCCAGTGTCACATTTTTCCACATACATTCGCATGACATCTGGGCATAATCCTGTAAATGTTCATATTCCTAGCATTATCACAATTGCTACAACATCAACATTTTGGTAGTCCGGTCTCTGAATAACGCACAGGGTTCAGAGTAGTTTCAAACTGTGAGCAGCATTTTCATATGAACAACCTATAAAATACAGATTTTACAGTTTTCTGAGTCTTTTTCCAAAAAGATATTTCCTTGGAGTTTAAGATACACATATCTGTCTAGTCCCGCCTCCAAGGTTGGGCTGGGCCAGAGCAACCTGGGCCTCTCTTCCTTTGGCAGTTGGTTTTTGTTGACATCCGAATTTGCATTTCCTTTCAGTCAAGGGAGTCTTTTGTCTCCACTCAGAGTAACAGGCCAACATCTCCTCCCACCTCCATTAACAACTCAATGCCAGTTCCTGAGCAGAGAGGAGGAGGAAGATTCCTTTGTTTGGGAGAAGCTGTGGAATGTCTTTGAAGTCCAGTGTGGCTGACATTAGTTCACTTTTAAAACACTGTTTAAAATTGTCTTTTCTAAAATAAAATTTACATTTTCAACAAATATACACACAGATCTCTTCATTCCAGTCTTTTTAAAACATAGAAATTGAATTGTAGCAACCCATATTGCTTTTGATGGCAAGTCTCTTCTTTTCCTCAATTTGATTTTAAGACACAAGTTTTAAGCTGACAGTATAAGTAAATGACAGCTTGGACACAGGCGAGCGGCAGTACTGCGCCCATATCTGACATATTTTTCCCAGGCAAGCACCTTTTGAATGTGGATTTTTTTTATGATGAAAGGTGCTTCTCCTGACATTGTGCTTATGGGGATTCCTTAAATAAGGTGATGGTGAACACCCCACAAGGATGTTGGATCTTCTCTGCTGTTTGGGAACCATGATTTTGCACTTTCAACAGCCAGGGAAAAACGGATTTTAAAACACTTCTGGGTTTTCCTGGCACTGCAGCACTGCCTCTTCAAGCAGTTCTATTTCACTCTGTGGGCAGCCCAATGATAGGTTTTGGCAGTGTGATCTCGTGTTTTACCACTCACATAGGCAAAAAGAGATTTGGCAGCCTATTTTTCAGGTTTCCCTGCGCACTTCTCAGAGATTTTTAGCGCATCGGGCTTTTTGGCGGCCATCCTGTTGTTTTTGATGAAAGCAGCACACAGTGATGTTGCGGGGCAGAGCCTATTGGGTCACAACATCCCACATCCAGATTCACCTGGATGACATTGAAGCAGACTGGAAGGAACACAATCACCAATAACATCTGCTAAGGAAGATGAGCAATAATAATGGGGAAGTACACTTGCCCAGAAGATGGCTTATCCTTCACTGATGTCATGATCTCTGCTTCCAAAAGATCAGGACTTGCCCGACTCCCTTGGAAGCAGACCCATAACCCCGGTTCCGAGTGCCAGCCAGTCCCAATTGGGACCTTTTGGACCCTGTCCTGGCGCCAGTGGCACCAGGCTCATAAAGATGCCCAGTCCCAGCGCTGGAAGCGCCGGGCTCATAATGCTTGGGTGGACTTACCTGCAGCAGACCATGCTGCTTACTTACCTGCCAGTTGAACCCCTGATCCTCTTCTGTTTGGGACTACTTTTCCTGTTGGGTGGGGCAGGAGCCACTCCCTAGGTTCAGAACACTGGAACTCTTCTGGAAAGCAGGAACTCTTTTCTTACCTAGGCGTGGCTGTGGAAGGAGACACCTAAGCACTACAGGAGGCTATTTAAACCACACCCGATGGATGAATCTTGCTTTGCGTTATTCTGCATTCTCTGCAGCAGAACGCTCATCGTGTCTTCTGCTTCTGATCCTGGGCCTAAGGGAACAAAGGCTTACCATCCTGGAATCCAGTCCTCAGCAGCACCTGTAAAGACAAAGAAAGAACAGGTTAGCACTACGGTCTTCAGTGGCAGCGCATCTCTTACCTGGTCCATCGGCTGTCACCAACGCCTCGCGCTGCATTCCGGCATCTGAAAGACAAAGGCTTACCTACTCTTCGCATGCTCCGGAGGTCTTCGCACTGCATTCCGGCATCTGAAAGACAAAAGCTTACCAGCTCTTCGCACGCTCCGGAGGCCTTCGGCGCTGCATCCCGCATCTGAAAGACAAAAGAAGGTGCGTTTAAAGACATTGGGCAACTTTATTACTCACGTGCCATTACTCCTTCCCACGCCGAATCCAGTGGGTATTCCAGCACCCTTCAGCTTCTCTAAAGCTCCGAACTTGTACCTGCAAGATAAAAGGGACAGTTAGTGCGCATCGTGAAGCAGGCTACAAGCGCTAACTTACGTGCTTCCAGGCGCTTCTATTCCTCACGCGGGTTCGATCCTCAACTCTCATCAGCCCGCCATCCGCCTTCGCCGGAACCCTGCAAAACAAGAGATATCATTACAAAAGACTTTTAAGACATTTGAAGTGCCCAGAACTTACCGTTCGTGCAGTTAACGACGGACAGCAGTCCTCCGAGGTCAAGAGGCCTGCACCCTTATCCAGTGAAAAAACTGGTTACGGCACCCTGCCCCGAGGCAGATGGAGAGCTCGGCGTTCACTTACCTAAGGTGAGGGTGTTAACCTTTGGGGTTCTACAGGAGAAGAGAAAGGGAAGAGGAGAGAGGCACCCAATAACCCCAGTTCATTAATCCCATATTTTCTATCTGCAGACATCTTACTCTTCGAGTCAGACATACAGTGCACAGAGGTCCAGCCCAAAGAGCCAACCGTGTGTTACACATCACCTTTGAAGATACGGCATTCACCCAGTCAAGACCGGCGCCTCTGCGGGAATCAGGTGAGCGTTACAACTGACCCTGTAGGATGCTAATACTGAGGACACATGGTAATAACCCCGGCAGTGGACCCACTCTGCCCTGGGGTGGTTCAGAAAGGGCAAACAAAGAGAGGACTTGAAAGCAAACAGGAAACAGAAGACACAGACACGAAAGCCCTGAGGACAGGAACTGTTGAAGGGTTCCCTGACCCGCTGGAGCAGGAGTCTGGTTTACCACAAAAGTGGTCAGAGGAAGCCCATCCCAATACCTCAAAGGAGCAGAACCCATCCCGACTGGATATGTTCAATCCAGAGGATCGAATCCATCCCAGATCATTAGATTGGACTCCCTCCACGAAATTGGCAGGGTACGGGAAATCTCCTAGAAAAAGACATCGGAGCAAGATTGAGGGCCAAATATCTGTGGCCGTAATTAGGCCAGAAAGATATAGGAGGGTGAAGGTAACTCCAGATTTGGATGCTAGGATCCTCCTGGATAGGTCAGTGAAGATCGTAAGAAATTAACTGGCTGTGCCTGGGAGGCCTGCCAGGATAAGTTCCTGGACATTACCTGGCCACTTGCTAAGATCTTGGATTTGGCCCAGAGAGCAAAAAATATAGGCGAGCCTGTAAATCTGGCCGGGTGGGCTAAAAGCTCTCTGCCTACTGAGGAACACAAACTGCATTATTTTCCTGCTGAGGAGCAAGAGCATTTTGATTAGAATGGACTCCAAACTTGGAGAGCTGGCCTCTTCAGAGGCTGGCTCCAAGGGTAGCTCTTCAGAGAGCCCTTCACCAAAGAGCTTGCAAAGTTTGTGGGAACCGCAACAGCTCTAGAGACAGCACAATTCTCAATTAAGAGGTTTTTTTTTTTGCAATGTTTTTTATATGACAGGCAGAGAGAGGAGCCGCTCTTCCGATCTTTCCCAGACCTATAGAAGGCATCATGCTGAGCAGACTTCCAATTGTCAGTACCAAAAGTGATATGTTCTTTCCCTTCAGAGGAAGGTGTGGTCAGAACAGCGCCAGGAAAAGACCAGTGAGACAACAGCCTTAGTCAGCAGGTGAGTGTCAGTGGCCAGATACACAATTAGGGGGGCGCACAGCCCTTTGCGCAGCAAATTAGGACAAGCTGTCGGGAGATGCCTGGGTCGATCAAACAGTCAGAGGGTTTAAGCTGGAGTTCTTTGCTGACCCAGTGCCAGCACCAGCAAGACTGCTATTTTCTCAGAAGGAGGAGAGTTTATTAGACAATGAAGTGAAAAGCTTGGCACTGAAAGGGGTATCCGCATAAATGACAGGAAAAAAACCCATGAATGGTATATATGTTCAAATTTAAGCAGTTCGAAAACTTCTCTATGATGGCATCGGGGGCTGTGGTGAGGGGGCTGTGGTGGTGTCCCCTGCACCCGATACAATAAGGTTTTGGAGGAAAAAAAAGCGCCCTACAGCGCCGGTTCTCATCTATGGAAGTGAAGGGAACCGGCGTTGCAGCGAAACAGGGAGTCGGTGCCACACAGCGAAGTATGCCGCCAAAGGGTAAGTAAGGGGGTGGGAGGTGCGGGGTACCAGAAATGTCTGTGGGAGAAAAAAAACAAGTCATTTTTGTTTAAATGACTTAGTTATTTCCCACTCAGACATTTCTGAATCGATCAAATCATGGACAACCGCAGAAAGGAGCAATAGTGCAAGCAAGCAGGCTTCGGCTGGCTTCATTAGTAACCTATTTCCTATACATCAGAAAGAAAGGGAAGGTGCAGCCATTGAT
Source organism: Ambystoma mexicanum (assembly GCF_040938575.1). NCBI lineage: Eukaryota > Metazoa > Chordata > Amphibia > Caudata > Ambystomatidae > Ambystoma > Ambystoma mexicanum. Next base: position 1,026,737,025 of record NC_090924.1, read on the forward strand.
AAATCTAAGGCAGTTCAATGACTTTTTTATTTACTTTCACTTCGAGGTGGCAGGCATGCAGATACTCAGAGTGTTAGGGAGAATTCTCAAAATTACTGTTTCCCAGAGTACGTAAAGTGAAATTGACTTTACCAGTCTTTTAAATTCCTAGATCCAGCACACCCTATCTTACAATAGAGTGCTAGAGGGGTTACTTAGTATCCCCTGTGTCTAGATACTGATATAGCATTGAAATGCTACCCTTTCCCCTCAGAATGGCTGGTGGCAGTGGTTTTACAATGAACTACCATGATTTTTCCCGACCGCAAACTATTCGTAGCTCCGGGAACGTTAAATCACGGGAGCAATGTTTTTCAAGATGGCGTCTGAGCCCCCTCTGTAAAAACAGGTCCGGTCTTCTTTTTTCACCATTTCTTTGTGGAAAGGTCCTTCTAGAGTTTGTCTCTACGCGCCAAACCTAGTTTGGCCCCTCTTTTCATTCGCCTTTGCCGGGCTTCAGGAGTGAAGACCGCCTCTGGCACCCGAGTGTCTAGGGTGGGCAGGAAGTGAGGGAGGTGCCCCAAACTCCCTGTGCTTAGTCTCCTAGGAGAACCAAATGTACTCTGTGGTGATTGGCTGGATGACTGTCCGGCAAGGACAGCCACCCTGCTGGGTGAGTGACAACTAGGCTGGAATGAATGGGAGAGAACTGAATAAAAGGCGTGTGTCTTGACTTGGAAGGCAGAGTCGACCACTGGAACCAAAGAACCGAAGACGAGCTTGAAGAGAATGGCTGCTGCAACTCCTGGACAATTGGTTTGCCCAGTGAAGCCCTGCTGCAGGTCCGAACTGCCAGGTTTACCTCGACAGAGAAGCCCTTGGGACCAATCAACTCAATAGTAAGCCACCTGGACACATATCTCGGAGCTGGTTGCATTTTCCTCCGAGTGATGCAGGAAATCGTATAACCAGGGAGAGGGACTCCAGCTTGCGTGCGTTACTTACAGCCACCGGAATTGAAGTTTGTCAGTTGCAAGCTTTTTGACCTGTCCCAGTGCAGTGCAGGAGTCCCCCAAAGTCCTCCCTCTTGTCCCCACGACTGAGGCACAGGAACAGCGAGATCTGCAGGAACTGCCAGGAACAGAAGTCATCAACTGCATCTTTTTCTTCATTGTAAGGTACTGTGAAATCAGACTGAGAGTACTTACCTCTCGTAGTGAAAGTGCTTGAAACTTTTGCAACTCGCAGGCCTAATCAGCTTGTGACCCAACATATGATTCTTCTTTTTACAAACTACTTCTGAGAACTTGTGCAGAGACTTTTCCGTTGACTTTGGCCTAGCCTTTTAAATTGAATTGACTCTACTGGTGAACTCAAAATATCTACACTCTCTAAGAATAATTGTAACCTTTCATGTTCTAATAATCTTTGCCTTTTACTCTTCTTGAAAAGTATTCTGAAATAGTATATTTGTGCGTTATATAATGGCCTCCTTCTTATGAATGTTTTATAACGGACAGATAAATAAATTAATAAGTATTTATCAAAGAAACCTTAAGTGTAAGAGTTTATTTGAACACCTGTGATAGTAGACCTCTGTGTAACATCATTACTGTTCACATTCCCCTCTTGAGATAAGCCTGGCTGCTCAGCCCTGCTACCAAAACTGTATAGTACAGACTTGTACCAAAGGTTGGTTTTCTTACACCTGTGGTCATATTTGCTTGTAGTGGTCCCAGAGGGTACTGCATTCAAACTTTGCCTAACACAGAGACACCCTCTTGCAGCAGGATTGGATCCCTCAGTTATACCAGAAGGACGCTTATCCCTCTATTTCAATCTTCTGACCAGAAAGATGCTTCCTCCAATTTGAGTGAAGTAGCCCATGCTCGGAGTGCAAGCCTGCCCTTTGGGCTATTCTCAGCACCCTGGTGCTTCCCATAACTAATCAAGCCAGAAGTGGCAACTCAAATGGCGCGCTGGGTGCACACAATTATCTACCTGGACAGGACGATGCTTCAATCACACGTAGACATGGCAGTTCAATTGTTGCAAGACTTGGGTTTTCTGGTAAACTGGGAGAAGTCGGCGGGTCAATCCAGTTCAGCTGATACTTTCTCAGTTATCAGATACACTGTCAAGGCTATGCTCAGACTGCAAGTGGAAAAAACGAGAGCCACAAGGAGAAAAATCCAGACTTTCTTGCGGAAGAAAGTTGTTTGCTCAGAGATCTGGCAAGGGTAATGGGTCTTATCCTCCATTCAGAGGACTTTTCCCAGCTTGCTCTACTACACAACCCTGCAGATGGTGAAGAACAAGCATCTTGGCAAAGGCTTGTCTTATGCCCAGAAGGCCTCCCTCTCTGAAGAGACCAGTGTGGGGTTGTCATGGTTGCTCTCCCTCCATTTTCTGGGCAACCCCATTCTTGATCATCAAATCATATGCCAGCCGATCAGGCTCGGGAGCACGATTCGTGAACGTACTATGATGAATCCTGCGGATCCCTCACTAAAACCCTGCCTAAAGCCTCCTCCCAGGTGCCCAGTGAAAGGCTGATGCTTCTTGATCCTGACCTTGGGGTTGGTGTACTGCGTAAGAATCACCTGAGAGGAGACAAGTCACAGGGTGGCGAGGAGATCCTATTGGATAAGATATGGTATTTGTCATTAAAAGGGAAGGACTTTTTTAAGGTACCAAAACAATTATGGTGCATTTGAACCACACAGTAAACCTGTTGATGTGGATAAAGCCGGTGTGACATCTTTAACTATCCCAAGGAAGGAAAGACCGTTTGAGATTTCGAAGGATAAAGATCCCCCTTTCTCCCAGAGGTACAGTGACTGGAAACCTATAAATAATGGCTTACATTAACAACCTTGCCTTTTCAGATGAACTCTTGTAACTTTTCCTTAAATGCATTTAGGAGAGATCAATCTGCACTTGAAAATAAAAAGCTGATAAAAAAACCTAATTCTGTTTGGGACTACAAGTCCCGTAATCCCTCAAATACTGGGACAAGGAAGAGGGCTCAAGAACAATGCTGCACAAGTGGTCAACATGTTAAGAAAAATTACCCACACCTGAAGGAAGGAGAGAGGTTTAAAAGGCCCACTTAGGTGCAGGCAATTAGATGAAGATCGAGGTATGGCTGGAACAGTCACAGCAGTAGCAGCAGCAGAGAATGTGCACATTGTTGGCAATCCGGGCAGAAGTTGGTGGAAAGAAGGAGCGCCAGGACTTTGACCTAGCAGATTCCAACTGCCTTTCCTGAGAGGGTCCTGTTCCCCCTAAATCTGAAGTGCAGAGGTTGCGCAGTGGAAGGCGTGAAGGAAGACTGCTTTTCCCCATGTGAACCTAATTGGAGGGATTGCGCAGCAAGAAGCGTGCTGGACGATTCTAAGATGGCTGCGATACTGTAAGCACTGCGGCCACTGAGCTCCTGAGGCCCTGTCTGCCGCTTTTGTTGACCAATAAACCCTCCCCAATGCGACAAGAACAGGGCGCATTGGCCTCCGCAGTCGAGCAGGGGCACTGAGTGACCCTTCCGACCCTCCACCGAGACTGAGTCAGCCATCGGAGGCAGACCCGCGGACCCTCGTGCAGCGCCTCCCCGAGCACACCTCACGTAGCCTGAGTCTGGAGAGGCTGGTCCCGTTTCCAACCGAAGTGCCAAGGAGTCCTCCCCTTCTCAAGAGACCCCGTCTCGCGGGGCTCGAGGATCTGGCTACTGGAGTTGAGGGGCGGACCTCCCTCCTCTCCGCCATATCTCCCACCGGCGCCTGACTAAGGTTTGCCTGCCTGCATGGAGCTGGGACGGCTCCGTGGATATGACGGATGTCGGCCCAGGCCCGCTGGGGCACTGGGGGGAGCGCGACTTGGTAACCAGCGGCCCCAGGGACCACAATCAATGGAGGACCAGACCTGCCCAGTCCAGCCAAGGTGCAACGCAAGAGGAGCGGACCTCACGACAGTCAAGTGCAGGGTCGGGAGGCCCTGCAACTTAATTCCTCCCACCTCACCCCAGGACGACGGGCAACAGGGGGCAAACAGAACCGCACTGAAGACGGCCCTGAAGGGGATACAAGCACTGGAGGGTGCCGTCACCACAACGGGCCATGTCTGTGGGGGAGAGGACATTGGATAAACTCGCTCGCTAACAAGGTACGCGCAGCGGCTCCTCTCCGCTGGCCTCCCTGCATATCCATCTGAGGAACTACACATCGGGACATGGCGCTATAGGGGACAGCCCCCGCTTCTCGCTGACCCACCTGCCACGAACGCTGGGGTCCATGTTGCCCGATCCCTAGACCCCGCCGATGGCACCAGAAGCGCAAGCAAGAAGGGCTGGGAGAGGAGAAGTGGGCCCCTCTCCGAAGATTCTCCCCCCACCAATTGCGCTCTGGGCCAGCCTGCGCTCCCCCTCCAGCACTCAATGCCTACAATACCAGCGCAGGGGCACTACGGCCAGCCAGACCTCCGGGCCCCCTGGGACAAGCATAAATCCCTCCTGGGCAGCCGAGCACAGGCCCAGGCATTGCGGCCTCGGTGGGGTGGGGAATCTGACCCGCACCTATAAGCGCATCTGGGCAGGAGAGGCGTGAGCTGGGGACTATCCAGATCTACAGGCGGCCACGAACAGGCACCCCTTCCCTCGACTTGCCTGCCTCGCCTGCCTAGCACAGCCATCTGGCTTTGGAAGGTACCCCTTCCACAAGAAGAACTGATGGCATGCAAGGGCTCCCCAGGCGAACATCTCCTCTGAAGGGGCCAAGAGGGCGATCTGCAGACCACAGGACTCCAAGATACCAATGGCATGTCCAAGAATAAAGCCAAGGACATCCAACCCCCCCAGAGACCGTCCAGGAGAGCGCAGGAGGGCACGCTGGCCAATATATGGGCCAAGGACACAGAGGAACCCCAGGGGACTTGTCCCAGTGAGTGGTCTATAGGGGATTCCCCAGCGCACAGGGAAGATCCTGAGCAACCAGTTACAAAATCAGCACTGAAACATCTCCTGGCCAACATAGTCGACAAGATCACCACAGCCGGCCAAAAGCAAATGGACGCTCTCAGCTGAAGGCCTTCATGAGATCAAGAGGGATATTAACAAGATAGAGGAAAGATTCGATACGAACGAGAGGACCATCCAGGACCTGGCTGAGGATGCAAGGAAGACCGACTCCCTTCTGGACACACTGGCGTCAGCTACATACAACCTGGAACTCCAGGTGGAAGACTTGGAAAATTGGTCTAGGCACTCGAATATCCGAATTAAGGCTCTTCTAGAGGATCCCCAGTACCGGGATCTGCACCAAGTGGTAAAGGGAATCTTTTCTGATCTCATGAAAGCTGCAGGGGCGGCGGACACAGTCTTCGACAGAATACATAGAGTAGGACCCAGAAGACCAGAACTTGGCTCTAGAACAAGAGACATCCTGGTGGCAATGCATAGTTATGCTCTGAAGGAACAAATACTCTCGAAAGTACGGGAGGTCGGCCAGATCACATATAATGGAGCAGAGATGGCACTATATCAGGACCTAGCCCAAGCAACCTTAACCAAAAGGAGAAGAATGGGGCCAGTTCTGACTTACTTAAGGGCTCAGGATATACGGTACAGATGGGTACAACCCTTTGGCCTGACATTTGACTGGAAGGAGAAGTCCCAGAACATCACTTCATGCGAATAGGGCATCGCCCTCCTGGGCCTGGAAGAAGATGCTCCTCCGCCGGCCACCCCATCTTCTGCTCAACGGACTGGATGCAGACCTTGGGAATGGTCTACCGCCCGGTCCAAAAAATCAAGGAGAAACAACGCCCAACCACATCTACGAGGGCCGCTGCCAAGGAAGGAACAGGAGGCCCAAGATTGACTACAGCACCACCGCAATCGACGACTCGCAGGGTGATGATGGCGGATCAGATCGAGAATGCCTTGTGAGGGCATAGGAGTTGATAATCACAGCCACAGTTATACATTAAGGTACACAGAGGGCTCTTGGGGGTGGGGGCAGGGGGAGACTCATATCTTGGAATGGGATTGGGATATCCTGCGTTGTACCAACTGGGGGCAATCTGTGGAACGACTCCCGAGGTTCCGATTTGAGGGGGGCCACTGGCCAGTCGCTCAGACCTGCCAAGGGGGGAGGGGGAGGGGGAGAGGGAGAGCAAAAAGGGAGGGTGGTTCGAGGGAGCCCTAGCTGCAGAAGAAGAGAATCAGATCTTAGGGCCCAGGGGGAAGGGGTGAGCGCCTGGGAGGCCAATTCGATGCTACAACTTGAGTCCTAAAACAATGCAGGACTTCCCGACCCAATATGCCTAGTAGTGGGGAAATGAAGATCCTCTCCCTTAACGTTAACGGCCTAAACTCTCTGGTAAAATGGAAGAAATAAGAGCGCTATATCAGGTGCCAACGACCGGACATCATCACACTGCAAGAGACCTACATTTGTTCCCTAGACAGAGGGAGGGTTAAAATATGGGGCTACTCTTTAACACTCCAAGCCACACAATCCGACAAAAAAGCAGGGGTCTTGTTAGCCCTGAGGGATGGGTTAGACCTGCATATTACAGGTAAGGACTCAGATGACCAAAGCAGGTATCTAGCGGCCACTCTTTACGATGGCGACTCTTTATGCGACGAACACAGCACAAGATCTCTTTATTCAAACTGCCCTAGAAAAGCTTGAGAGGTTCGCCAAATTTCCCATCATCCTTACCGGCGATTTCAATATCACATGGGATCCGGCTAAAGGGGAGACCAACACATGAACTGAAGGTTAAAATTTGTAACGTGGCCCTAGTCGATGCTTGGAGGCGGATACAAGGAGAGAAAAAGGGGTACACCTTCTACTCGCACGCCCTTTGCTCCCATTCAAGAATTGATTACATCTGGCTCTCAGCCATCCTCCTGGGAAGGGCCCTAGACATCTCCATCGGCACTACTATACTGTCTGATCACGCCTCCTTAACCATAATTTTGAAAGCGAAGGGGAGACCCCCAGGGCTGTGGAAATGGCTCTACCCGACACCCCTTCTCAAAGACCACCTACTTGTCCGGGAGGTTTAGCAGGAAATAGAACGCTTCTTCGTGAATAATACTGTAGGGTACACAAATCTCCAGGTTAGGTGGGGCACCTTTAAAGCTACCTTGAGAGGGACAATAATAGCAATCAAAGCGAGAAGGGACCGGGAATTAAGACTAGAGCAGGCGCGTCTAGAAGAGGAACTTAAAGTGATAATGGCCAAAATGGGAACAAATCAGATCCCAGCCACCAAAAGAGCATACAGGGCAGTCTGTGGGCAATTAGACTTAATCCAGACCCGAGCTGTGGAATGTAATCTATTATACCTCAGGCAAAAATACTATATTAAAGCTAATAAGGCACATCGTCTGCTGGCGAGAATGCTTAGAAGGGAACAGAAAGACAAAACAATATTGAAAATCAAGGTGGGGCGAGGGGGTATCGGCTCCAACAATGAGGGCATCAAATGGGAATTTACCCGATTCTACTACTCTCTGTATGCATCCGACAACCCGTCACAGACACGCCAACTAAAATATTTAGAGATTCAATATACCCCGCATATCTGAAGAGGAAAACAAAACACTAGAAAGGGACATCACGAAGGACGAAGGTAGGGCCGCAATCAGATCCCTAACTAATCTTAAATCGCCAGCAAAAAGGTATGTAGCAAAATTCTATAAAACTCATAAGGAAACATTGATTCCAATCCTAACCACTCTTTTCAACCAAATGGGTTGGGATAGCGCCATTACAAGATCAATGGAGGAGGCAAAAGTCGTCCTTCTCCACAAGAAAGGCAAATACCCACCGAATGCACTTCCTACCGTCCCATAGCCCTGATAAACATAGATTCTAAGATACACACCAAGATCCTAGCAACAAGACTTGAACAGATAATCCCTAAACTGGTCCCCCAGACCACTGAGGCTTTGTCAGGGGCCGGCAGACCAGCGACAATGTCAGGAGGCTGGTGGATCTGATAGAGAAGGCCCACAAAAGGGGAATCCCCGCTCTCCTCATGGCGATTGACGCAGAGAAGGCCTTTGATCGGGTGAAGTGGGGCTTCCTCTTTGCAACTATGCGTAGAATGGGCTTTGGGCCCAAATTCTTGGACAAGATCAGGGCCACCTACCGTAACCCAATTCTCTGCTTAGCGGTGAACGGGCAATTAACGGACCCAGTGACTGTTGAGAGAGGCACTAAGCAGGGGTGCCCGCTGTCTCCAATCCACTATGCGCTTCATTTGGAACCTTTCCTCGAAGCGGTTAGATCTAACCGGGATATAACAAGAGTGCCCTTCACGGGGGGAAACTCATAAAATTGCAGTATTCGCTGATGATATATTATCATCCCTGACCTAGCCGAACATTGCTATACCAGTGGTAAAAAGTGAGCTCTCCCAATTTGACAGCGTGGCGGGTCTGAAAATCAACGCCTCCAAGACAGAAATCCTCTCACTATCTCAACGACAGCAGCCACCGCCCTGAAGGAAACCTCCCCCTAGAGATGGGTTGAGCACTCTATCACCTACTTGGGAATAAAATTGGCCACAACAATCAAACAATTGTACCACGCTAACGATCCACCCCTGCTGGAGATGCTTAAGAATAGACTGGGGCCCCCTAGCGGTATTGTGGCAGGACATATAAATGATCTAAAAATGGTCGTATTTCCAAAACTGTTGTTCTGTTTTTCAGCCCTACCGGTACATATCCTACCAGCTTTTTTCAGGGCCCTGAATAAAATGACCAACAGGTTTGTGTGGGCCAACAAACCTCTGAGACTGGCGGCTAGGTTGATGAGAGCCCCTACGGACCGGGGCGACATGGGTCAACCAGATTTCAGGGCGTACTATAGGTTAGCCCAACTGAAAGTGCTTCAGGATTGGCAAAAAGACGATCAGGGGAACATATGGAGGTCTATGGATAGGGCGGTGCTGGGGGAAGACTTAGAGGGAGCTCTGTGGGCCTTGCTGGGGGAAGACTTAGAGGGAGTTCTGTGGAAGCCCAAACCGGACAGGCTGATCTGGATGTACAGTAGCGCAATCCTAGAGCTGGTGGGCCGAACGTGGGATGAAGCGGTGCAGGAGGCCCGTCTAACATCTTACCATCGCCATACACCCCACTGTTTGACAACCCGCAGTTCACGCCGGGGCATAACACAACTGCATTTAAAGCATGCCAACAGGGGGGATGCAGGATGGTACGGGATATGTTTGGAGAGGGTCAGGTGAAGCAGTTTGAACAACGTAAAGCAGACTTCATGTTAGGCGAAATGGAAAGGTATTGATACTTTCAACTCAGGCACTGGCTTCACCATCCCACCCTAATGCAAGAGGCAAATCGCCAACTGACCCTCTTTGAAAGGTATTTTAGCAGGGACCCGGAGACAAGCACTTGATTACAGCAATATATAAGCATATGACAGCAGGAGAAGATCCTCCAACGCGACCATATATGAAGAAATGGGTGGTAGCCACTAGGCGCGCATTTGAAGAGAATGATTGGGCCTGGTTATGGACACAGATTCCCAAGTTAACAAGATTCCTCCAAATAAGGGAGATCTGGTTGAAAGTGGTAACCCAGTGGTACATGACCCCCTCGAAACTTCACAGAATATACCCAGGGCTTCCCACCTCTTCTGGAGGGAACGTGGAGCAGTGGGCACATGATCACACATGGTGGGAATGTCCTTAAATCGAGAAATATTGGGCGGGGATCCTGGAGGCAGTCAACCAAGTCCTGGGACTCAACTACAGGGGAAACAAGGGCCTTGCGCTGATGAGTTTGGGGGGGGACACTGGACTCCATCAAGACCAAGGCGGTTCGCAAGCTATATGCAATAATGATGATGGCAGCAGCACTAGTCCTGGCCCGCAAATGGAAAGCAAGGGACCCTCCACAGGACCATGAATGGGTGGCAAAAATGTGGAATCTACTAGCACTCGAGTGGCTCACATACTCAAATTGTGTAAGATTCACGTCGGACTGGTCATCTCTACTGAAAAATCTGAAGGATGGCGCAAGGGTGGTATGGTGCCCTCGGGCCATGAGGCTCTTGGGCATAGTAGAGCCCCCTGGAGAAGGCGACCTATGAGGTGGCAAAACATGGCCTACCGTCATACCTACCCAGAGCCCAACATTGCGCTTATCGCAGAACCTGATCAGCCAGAGAACTGCACATTTTCTGACTACTCTTGAACCATGGGGATGGGAGGGCGTGGTGTGTGGTGGGGTGGACGGGTGTTCTGTTTAGGTTCAATGTATTAATGTTTACGGAAATGCCAATAAAAGGTTACTAAAAAAAAGAAAAGTGTGCTGGAGACCTTGGCTGAGAGTTGGCGTACAGCTGAGGGTCTCAGGAGAAAAAGGAGCTCTGTGACTGCGTGGGAGGGATGAAAATGCCTGAAAGGGGAAGGGTGTGTCACCAAAAGAAGCCAGAAGCAGTACAAGTCCTGCAACACGCGAAGGAAGCAAGGCAGATGCTGGTGAGTGTAAACAAGCATTCTGAGCCTTGTGCAAACACAGGCAGGCAACTGTAGCAAAGCAGAATCACTCGCGTATGAGTGAAAGCAGTAGAATACCCACTGTTAATTGTCGGACAATGGGAAGTTACAAAAGTAGCACTCGCGTGTGAATAAACTTTTCCTAGCACTTGCGTGAGAGTAAAACACTGTGAATTAAGCTTATTGAATCTTACACCCCTAAATCAGATGAAAGACTGGTTGCGTGTGCTTAAAAGTAACTCTGAGGTAAAGGCTTATCGGAGAGTCATGTGTAAAGCTGTTAAAGTCAATGTAGTACTGAAGTTAAGTAAGTGAATATTGAATTATGAGTTTGAGAGAACAAGCATTGCCCAAGCCAAGAGTGAAACAAACGTTGACCAAGCTTAGAGTGAAACCAACGTTTTTCCAAAGCCAAGCATGGTCGAAGCATTGCCCTAGGCCAAGTGTTGTGCAAGCATTGTCCTCAGCCAGAACAGACTGACACTTGTACAATGAAGGTGCTTTTGTGGGCAGAAAGCAAAGAGTTGAATGCAAGGTTGTAAAAAGGTGAAGTCTGCTGATTGTAAATGTTACCTAAAATTTGGTATAACTCACATTGCCAAAGCCATAAGGAGGAAAGTTAAAATGACATCCTTAATGTCAATTTTAGTTGCTGATGTGACAGAAAGAAAAGAGTGGCAAAGAGGCTGCTCTTCTGACAAAGTGATTGTTGAGAAGAAGAGTGCCTTGTGTGAGAAACCTGAGGATATTCTCCCAAGTAAACCTACAGAATCCCTTATTCAGGTGGCCATGGAAGGGCTGGTGCTCTCAGATCCGAACCCTGGGGGCGGACGAGCAAGGGAGGATCACCTGGGTAGGGGAGTGTCACACTCACATGTGTCTCTGTAGGAGCAGGAGCGATGGACGTGCCTCCCTTGACCCCGAGTCTTCACTTCCCCTCTTTCACCCGGAGGAATACCTTGATCTTTAGTAGGGTGTGCACTCCATCCTGCATTTGCAGGGGCGCGATTCACTCATGTGATTGGTGCCAATGTCTTTAGGCTGAGTTCAGATGCCAAATGCTGTTTTATGCCTTCACAGCGACGCCGAGAGTTCAAGGTGCCAGTTTCTTCAGTGGCTAGAAAGTCCTTCCCACAAGTGATAGTTGCGCGGAGAATGTTGAGTGTCCAAAATTGTCCGTATTGTCTTTGTTTGCCGGTATGCTAGCTGCTGGTAGGTTTGCGCAGCGCCTTCAATTCGAGCGCGCCTGTTAATGGCTCTCCGTTTCTCTTGCAGGAGAAATTATGTGGTATTAGCGCCTCGAGTCCAGGTTCAGCGCTACTGGAGACTTGGTGGTTAGGTAAGTTTGCACGGAGGCTTTTGGTAAGTATGCACCGCGTAGAGAGAGAGAGCGCAGTGAAATAAGTGTCTGTGTTATTGGAGCGAGCGCAATGAATAATGTCTCTTCTTTCTTACAGGGGTTTGTGCACTCGTGCAACTAACCTGGATTCCAGCTTCGCGGGAAGATTCAGTGAGTATGCGCAGCGTTACTGATATGCGCGTGTTAAAGCTGTTCTTTGTTCTTACAGGTGCCGGTGTAGAAGACCCCCCTTGACTGGAGATAGCTGCGGCGTGGAGTAAGAACCAGGTAAGCTGAAGCTGAATGATCCAGAGCGGTTAAGCAGAAGCAGGATGATCCGGAGCAGGTAAGCAGAAGCAGGATGATCCGGAGCAGGTAAGCAGAAGCAGGATGATCCGGTTCAGGTAAGCAGAAACAGGATGATCCGGAGGAGGTAAGTAGATGCTGGCTGATCCAGAGCACGACAAGTGTGTTGCTGATACAGCTCACAGTAAGCAACACGATGCACTGGAAGAATATTGGGTGTGGCTTATATAGCCAGCCACACCCAAACACTAGAGAGCTCATGAGTTATGCACTTCCTGTATGGTAACAGGAAGTGGGAACCAGGAAGTTACTACAAACACTCGGAAGGAATGAAAGGAGGGATTTGTTATGGGTTCTTTGCGTGCCTATGGCAGGCCTGCCAAGCCTCCACCCAGCTTGCCCCAACTACCTTCCTGATACCCATGACAGTCTTCCCTCTCAAGACCCCTCCCATTGGTGTGTATGAGGGCTTTGGTTTCTCAGGATGGTCCTGATGGCATTTCCGCACCAATCGGGGGGCATGCACATGGGTGCTGGGTTCCCATGATCTTTCCTGGGGTCCGTACCCCTTCCAGTCAATCAAATAATACAGGGTCTTTCGTACTTGTTTGGAATCTAATATGTTCTTTACTTCATATTCTGGTGTTTCTTCACCCACTTGTATGGATGAGGGAGGTGTGGAAGTTCAGGTTCCTGGGTGTGCTGGTTTTAATAGTGACATGTGAAATACGGGATGTATACGCATATGTTGAGGTAACACCAGTCTCATGGCTGCTGGATTAATTACTTTTTCTATTGTATACGGGCTGGTGTATCTAGGCTGAAGTTTCTCGGGACCCTTTAAAGCAATGTGTCTAGTTGCCAGCCAGACCGAGTCTCCCACTTGATAATCTGGGGCTTTTCGTCGATGACGATCAGCATTTCTTTTCTGTGTTTCTTTGGCTTTCTTGTAGGTTCCTGCTGGCTTCTCTGGCTGCTTTCATGATGCTGGCATGTAGATTCTTTACTGCGGTCATTTCAATCTTTTCTGGCGGATCGTAGACCGACGTTCTGGGGTTTCGACCATATTATATAGTAAAGAACGGTGTTGCTTGGGTTGATGAATGTGCTGAGTTGTTGTAGGCATGCTCTGCCATCCATAGAATTTCTTTCCAGCTTTGGCTTGTTTGGTGTAATAGACAGCGCAAATACTGTTCCATGGTCTGGTTCGTGCACTCGGTTTGGCCGTCCGTTTGAGGGTGGTGACTAGAAGACAGACGGACTTCTACTCTTGCCAGGGCACAACATTTTTTCCAAAAATGAGATACAAATTGGCTGCTTCTGTCAGAAACTATTATGGTAGGGAATCCATGTAACTTGACGATTCGGTCTAGAAAAACCTGTGCCAGGGTCTGAGCTGAGGGAATACCCTTTAGAGCTATAAAATGGGCCAATTCGGAGAAGAGGTCTGCTACTACGAGGATGGTATTATAACCTGAGTTAGGAGGTAGGTCAGTAATGAAGTCCATTGATACTGTGTGCCCCTGGTTGCCGGTCAATGTATTCACTGCAATCTTTGGGAGGATTAACTGCTTGCACCAAGACATCTTTTAATTCTCCTCTCATTCCTCGATAAAATAACGTTATTCGTTTCTCCTCTGGCCAACCTCATTTGGCTATTAAGCGATTGAATGTGGTGACATATGAGATTAGATCCTGACCACCCTGTCGCAGAGAGAGTAGCTCATCATCCATGGTCTGAACTCGAGTCCGATGGGCAAATAGTTTTTCCAGTTCATGCTGAAAACCTGGGTCATTTCTCAGTAAAGGGTCGTCCCTAAGCACTAACGGAACAGACCAGTCCACCGCGTGCCCTCCTAATTGGGAGAGTACAAAAGCTACTTTAGCTTGGTCGTTCAGAAAGGTGTCTGGTTTGCATATGAAATGTAGCCAGCATTGGTTCATGAACACTCCAAATTTCTTGGGATACCCAGAGAAGCGTTCTGGGGGTGCTTAAGGGATGTTGCCTGGAAGCAATACCTGAACAGGAGTGGCTACAGGTGCCACGGTAGGCTGCCCCTGTGGAACCTCCACCTCGTAGGGGTGCTAGACCAGCTTGGGTCTGTAGGATCTGTCTTGCCAAATCGTCTGTTTTGTCCCTGTTGACTACCAGTTCGCGCCTTAAGGCATTTGTCTCTGAGCGGGCTGCATGCACCTCTGCCCGTAGTTCACCTAACAATAGAGAAATCTGGTCTACCTCGGAAGTTTCCCTCGCTCGGGAAGAGGTATTGAGGAAGCTTAGTTTTCTGTCACTCACCTGTGTCTCTGCAGGAGCGATTGACAAGCCTCCCTTGACCCTGAGTCTTCACTTTCCCTGTTTCACCCAGAGGAATACCTTGATCTTTAGTAGGGTGTGCACTCCATCCTGCATTTGCAGGGGCGCGATTCGCTCATGTGATTGGTGCCAATGTCTGTAGGCTGAGTTCAGATGCCAAACGCTATTTTATGCCTTCACAGCGAGTCCAAGAGTTCAAGGCGCCAGTTTCTTCACTGGCTAGAAAGTCCTTCCCACAAGTGAACATTGCGCGGAGAATGTTGAGTGTCCAAAATTGTCCGTATTGTCTTTGTTTGCCAGTATTTTTGTGGGTGAGTAGCGCTGCGTGTAGAAGCTAGCTGCTGGTAGGTTTGTGCAGCACCTTCAATTCGAGCGTGCCTGGTAATGTCTCTCCCTTTCCCTTCCAGGAGAAATTATGTGGTATTAGCACCTCGAGTCCAGGTTCAGCGCTACTGGAGACTTGGTGCTTAGGTAAGTTTGCACGGAGGCTTTTGGTAAGTATGCACCGCATAGAGAGAGAGAGCGCAGTGAAATAACTGTCCTCGTTATTGGAGCAAGCGCAATGAATAATGTCTCTTCATTCTTACAGGGGTTTGTGTGCTTGTGCAACTAACCTGGATTCCAGCGTCGCGGGAAGATTCAGTGAGTATGCTCAGCGTTACTGATATGCGTGTGTTAAAGCTGTTCTTCTTTGTTCTTACAGGTGCCGGTGTAGAAGTCCCCTCTTGACTGGAGATAGCTGCGGTGTGGAGTAAAAACTAGGTAAGCTGAATGATCCAGAGCGGGTAAGCAGAAGTAGGAAGATCCGGAGCAGGTAAGCAGAAGCAGGTTGATCCGGAGCAGGTAAGCAGAAGCAGGATGATCCGGAGCAGGTAAGCAGAAGCAGGATGATCTGGAGCAGGTAAGCAGAAACAGGATGATCCGGAGCAGGTAAGCAGATGATGGCTGATCCAGAGCACGGCAAGTGTGTTGCTGATACAGCTCACAGTAAGCAACACTAAGCACTGGAAGAATATTGGGTGTGGCTTATATTGCAAGCCACACCCAAACACTAGAGAGCTCATGAGTTATCATGCACCTCCTGTTTGGCAACAGGAAGTGGGAACCAAGAAGTTACTACAAACACTAGGAAGGAATGAAAGGAGGGATTTGTTATGGGTTATTTGTGTGCCTATGCCAGGCCTGCCAAGCCTCCACCCAGCTTGCCCCAACTACCTGCCTGATACCCATGACAGGGAGACCGGGGTTGTGGTCAGGGGGAAAACCCCAGGTGAGACGCGGTATTCTATCGGGGAATAGGACAAGGAGGACAAAATCCTTGAGGCCTTTATAGGCTGTTCCAACTCAACCTCCTTTCCACCCAAAGAATCTCCCATATCCGAATCCAGAAACCCCTCTGCATCTGCTAAATCCAATAGGAACTGAAACGCAGCTGCATTAGGAAACTACATCTCCCAGAATCCCTGTTTTCCTGTTGTGTATCCGAATACTCCGTCATTCTTCTCCATGTCCCTCTGATTATTATTTCCAGAATTCCCAGTCGGTTTTGACAAAACACTACCGTTCCCACAATCCCCCCTAATCATTTCACAACCTTTACAAATCTCACCTTTCTGAGATGACCAACCACCCACCCTTTTCCTACCCGAACACTTTCTCATACCAAGACAGGCAATGGACTAACACCAAAGCCATTCACCTGACGTGTCCTAACACAAGGGTCAGGCAGAGTCAGGCAATTGCCTATAACCACACACACCTGACTGCCCTTTCTCTTCTCCATAGAGATAAAAGGCAGAGCACGAGAGCACACTTGGAGCAAGGACAAACGCACAAGGAAGCTGCTATTCCAGGATGGCAGTTCAAACGGAGAAGAAAGGCAGAGAGACCGGAAAGGACAGCAAGAAGGGAAGTGCCCTTGCCCTTTTCAACCTGAGCCTGCGAAGCCTCTATGAAAGGAATCATAAGACTGCGAACTATAGCTGACGTGTGGTGTAACAGAAGTCAACGGTGCACAGGACTTGGTACCATCCTTGATTCCAGAGAAAGAAACTACAAGGAAGTCGGCACAACCAGTGAGTCGGAGGAAGAACCATATGATAACCGGACTTCGTTGAGTGAAGGTTGCAAACGGCAACTTGTTATGAACAAAGAACTTGTGTACTACTGAACTTTTAAAATCAAGGGAAAGACCAGCTGCAGAGTGGTCTGGCACCATGTGGGCATCAATTCGAAAGACTCTGGTGGGTCCCCTTTTCCTGTGAATAATATAAGAGGCCGTAGGAAAAGCCGACATTCAGAGTTAAGGTGGTCATACGACGGTCGAGCCAAAATCCCTTGTACAATTGAAAGTCCTTAACCCATTATCAAAGTTGTGACATTTCGAAACAGGTGTATGTGCCGGCTGAGGGAAAACGCCATATGAACAATAAATGTGGAAAGCCTGACTGGGGGCTAGAAAGCTAAAGAAGTGAATCCTGCATGGCATCACGAATTAGTAAACTGCGTTAAACTGGCAATAAAACTCTTGAATTTTACCAACGAGATCTTTAACGGAAGGCTGTAGTGAACCCGACTGAGGGAAGCCAAGGTTACAAAAAGGATCGGAACCCGGTTGAGGGGATCCACGGGTCAAGGGAAATCACCCGACGAGAAGATTACTGAAAAGGAACTTTTTGTTTGTTGTTATTAGTAGATCAGGTCCTCTGAGGCAAGAGACTGGGTGTAATAGAGACTTGGCCACAGTAGGCCCTGATATTTTGGAAACTAGCTGTAAGCGTGTGCTGGAGAAGCCCAAGAGTGTGCTGTGTTCAAGAGTCCTGCCTTGGCCTGTGCTAAAAATGTGGGGAAAGGGGACCCCAGTTATACCATCCTGACTTATCATTTGTGAACACTTCTTTCTTTCCTGATGAATATTATTCCACACTATTTTGTTATTAGAGTACGGATCGGCAATATTTTCTTTTAGTATAGGCCCTTTTTATTTGAAAAGACGCTACTAGAACTGCTTTATTATTATTTGATGGCTGTAGCTTGCTCCCATCTTAGATATATGTTTAGATTAGATGTTTATCTCACCCATTTATAAAGTTTAATAAACACCCTTGAACTGTGATCACTTGTCTGTCTTTACTGTTGCCACCATGAGTTTCTAACACTTACTTTGAAGTGTTGAGGTGCAGTAAAGTTAACCTTGTCATTTCTGAAAGTTGTTAACAGTCCCAAAGGTGCAGACTGCTGAAGCTGTAGTTAATATTACATTTTGCAGAAAGACAAATCGCAAAGAGGCTGTCCCTTTGAAAGGGGACTGTTCAGAGGAAGGGTGCCTGGCCTACATGAAGGTGTTGAGGAACACTGATGTGTGAATATTGTCTTTTATGGAAAGTTATTAAAAATCACAAGCTACGATAGGTCTTATGTGATAGGTCTTATGGTTGTCAGTAGATTTTAAACTTCAGAAGCCGAGTTGAACGTGGAACACTATGGGGCAGCCGAATAGACCCGCATGATGAATCCTTAGTGAAGTTAACCTGGTATGAGGGTTATCCAGGTGGAAGTAGTGGTGCTGTCAAGTCATCCTGACAAAGCTATAACTTTTAATTTATAAAGCTACTAGCAGTTGTACCCGTGCTAATTCCTAAATCAACAAAAAAAGTTAGACAAAGGTATATTTAAATTTATACTTTTTACATTGTCTACACCCTGGAACCTATTCACATTCCAAATGTCAGGTTTGTAGCATGTTGGGAAGTATGCTGAACATTATGAACTAACACACACAAATCCACGAATTCCCCACCCAAACAGATTTAGAGAAAGGTATATTTATCTTTTATACCTTTTACATTGTTTACACCATGGAACCTACCCACGTGCCAAATTTCTGGTTTGTAGCATGTTGAGAAGTATGCTGAACATTTCGAACAGACCTACACATACATTTGCAAATGTCCCTTTTATATATACAGAGATTAATGAGGATGTTCTCGATTTTGGGACTTGTGTGGAGATTGCCTCATTATAATTGTATGAATCTGTCATTCAATTATGTCTCTGTTTACAAGCATAGGTACTTTGCATTGTTGTCCAACTACCTATTCATTTTATTTTGTTGGTTTTATTTCTGTGCTCTTGTTGTTGGATTTTTGTTGTATCCACTAGCAGTTGTCCCCCATGGTAATAGACAAAGGTATATTTATATTTTATACTTGTTAAGTTGTCTACTCCATGGAACCTACCCACATGCCACATTTCAGGTTTGTAGCATGTTGGGAAGTATGGTGAACATTTCGAACACACATACATATCCACACACTTCACTTTTATATATACAGAGGTAAATAGAAACTTGAGAACTGCTACCAAGAAGCTGTGTTTCTTTTTCCTTGCCAGATGGTGTGTTTCTTTAAATCTGACAATGAACTACATTTCTTTTATGACATTTTCAAGTTGTGACAAGGCATCTTGAGGCTATTTGATCAAGTAGAAAGTATTATTCAAGGAAGAACAGGAAATGTTTTGGTTGATTGAAAATTGTTTAACAGAACCTTTCTTTTGACAAAGTGAAGGAAGCGAGAACTGAGCTAGAACGTTGTTCCAAATCTGCATTTCCTTGTTTCTTTATGTTGAATGTTGGAACTGACCCGAACTTGAAACCTGGGAAGGGGAGTTCATCCAGGTTAACAAGAAAGACTGTAAATACATTGGAATATAATTGTTGATATTTATTGATATTGTTGATATTTGTTGTGACGTGACATGTATTTTCTTGTGTATTTCATGCTTAAGTGTGAGGGACAGATATCATATGTTAGTGTTTCCTTCAGTTTTCGATAGGGAGGGAAATCCTCTTCAGAGTAGGGATATTGAGGTGTTTGATGAAACTTCTGATGTAATAAAATGGCATATCTTGAGAAATCATCCAAAAGTTGTCCGCCTCACATTTGACTCCTCGCAGTACCCACTTCGGCAAGTGGACAGCACAGGAACTCCAGTTGCACATTAATTGCTTTGGTCTCTTAGCAGGATTTTTTGTCATTTGCTCGCTGGCTAAACACAAAGTAAACGGCTCTATCCTTCTGTGGGTGGACAACATGTCAGCGGTACGATGCATCAACCACCCAGGTGTAACGAGGTCCAGGATGTTAACTGATCTTGCAAAGGACTTCTGCAACCTTCTTTTAGTGAGGGACCTACCCAAATGCCCCTTGTGTGCCAGCTTGACGAGCCTTTCTCTCAAACTCACAGGAGGCACCAGCCTATCCCCTATCGCAACACCCCATGGTTGCTTCGCCAGTTCAATCAAAACATGCATGTAACCCCTTCCTTCCTCCCCACTATTGACCGCCTCCCAACCAACGTGCAGACCATCTCTGATTCACGCTAACTCAGAATCCTTGAATGATTATTTTTCCCCACTCGATCTTATCCACAGCGGGAAGAACACACGCCACCTGGGTGCCTACATCACACTCCCCTTGCACCTCTGGTGCCTCCACCGGCAATCGCAATAAATAATCTGCCAGCACATTCCTTATGCCTGGTAAATACTCCACCCTGAAGTTGAATTCCTGCAGATCCACCATCCACCTCACAATCCTGGGGGACACTGATCCCACACCCTTGGTTTTCACTTCATACAAAGGTATGAACTTGACGTAATACTCTGTCATCCCCAAAAACGACCAGAGTTGGTCCTTATTCACTGGGGAAGGGGCCTCCCTCATTACTCTAACCAACACTTCCCACTGGCATCAAGTGTGTGCGTAGATATGTCGCACTGGGCACCCCCGCCTGACACTTCAATGATGTCAAAACCACATGCCTAACGGGCATGGGGTCCTCTTGAACTTGTAGTGAAGAAATGAGTTCTTCCCACCAATGCAATACTCAGTTGTACTTAAGAACAGTGCTGAGCGTTTAATTGGTTGAAAGAGTAATTGACGATGGCTGGACACGCTGGACCCCAAATGGCTGCAAAGAAAACACTGGGTTAGCAACTGGTATAAGGATGGTACTCAGTAACATAAATGACAATCGGTAACCCACCTGACTATAACCAAGATGACTCCTGGGATAGCGGGTATGAAATGGCCAGCACTGGAGTCAGATAGTGAATCTATAGTAAACACAACACATCACAGGTAAGCCTAGGACTGGAAATAGAATCGGATAGAAATAACCAGGCAATAATACCCTTTGCTTACCTATGTGTCCAAAAGCAGGACCCCTTTTGTAGCACCAGCACAGCAAGACGTAAACTTGAAAAGCAAATAGTTCCAAATTCCACAATGAAGCAATGTACCGCCGAAACGAGGACGCCTAGATTTTACAAGTGTTGCAGGCAGCCTCTAGTCCAACACAGTAGTTCCAAAGTGCTGCAGGAAGTCTCTAGTCCAGCACAGAAATCAACACCCTATTCCCGCCGGCACGAGTACGCCTAGGAGATGGTATTTCCAGCGCAGCTGCTTGTAGAGGTGTTTAAACAATGTCCATAAAGCAAGGCATTCCGTAAGCAGTCCAGGTCCTCAATCCACAAACAAGAAGAAGAAGTGAAATCACAAGACAAAAGCACAGCCAGTTACACAGTCCGGGTGGTAGCAGTTCAAGAAGGCTTAGATAGAAGGGCAAGACAAAACGAAGTCCAAAAAACAAGAAAGGGTCAGAAACCAGGAGTTCAGTAGTACATAAGCGCTGCTGTTGAAGTCCGAAGAGAAAACAATCCGAAGTGCCGGAGGAATGAGTGGGTGTGACTATATCAGCGTTGCTGCGGCGTGGGAGTCGTGTGAGCGGAAAGCAGACGGGAACGTGACTGCAGCCGTGTCAAGTGCCAGCATCGCCATGGCAACCCCCAATGCCTTCGAAATAGTCCATTGTGCAATCGTCTGCCCGTATGTGAAATTGTTGTTTAATAGCACCAGGTGAGCGAGGGGAACGTGCCGGCGATCACAACCTGACAAATGACTTCACCGTCTAACCACTCTGCTGTAAAATTTGCATGATTGGTAATTTATAACATGCTTAATACCCGGAGTTTTCTAAGTGCAGACCTGGGGATCAAACCTGTATTGCTCCGTGTCGTCTTGCTTCCAAGACGAGCGCGTTGCCCCTGAGCTATCCTCCCAAGACCTCTCATGACCCAGTGTACCCTCTCATAATGTTCCCTTTTGTTCTTAACCCACACTAAAATATCGTCCTGAAAGTAACTCACATCTGGCACAACCCCAAACAATTCCTGAATCAAACGCTGAAAATCTGCAGACGTAGATGCCAAACCAAATGGCATATAACAAAACCTGTATGCACCAAAAGGTGTCACACACGAAGTCAAAGACAGCGGCTCCTCATACAGATTAATCTGGTCATACGCCGATGAGAGCTCAAAGGTGGAAAACGACTCTGCATGTCCCATTATCAACAATAATTCATTGATATTAGGGAGAGGATGGCGATCAACCTAAATATTCAAGTTCAGCTCCCGAAGGTCCGCACACATCCGTCCTGTTTCCGCGTTAACACCACAGGGGACAACCACTTGGAACTCTCAATTTCCTCTATGATCCCCGCCTTCTTCATTTTTTCCAATTCCAACTTCAACCCTTCCCTGGCCAAAACAGGAACACTCCTGACCTTGTGTACCTTGGGCACTGCCCCACTTTTTAGAACAATCTTGTGTGAGAATCCCTGCAATATACCTAGCCACGCTGCAAACACTGTGGGATACTTGTTACATAAATGTTGTGCAAACATGTCGTCACCAGGCACTTCCTCCACACTCAGCATGAGCGCACTCTTTCCAGGACATATCTGTATGTTAAGGGCCGCTTGCACCTTTATGTGCCACATACAATTTTCCTTCCGTGCTGTGTCCCTTGAATTCTATTCACACCTATTCATACCCCAATACTCTTATGGGCACTTAACCATATGCACTGGGATTAATGTCTGGAGCTTTCTGGAGCATTGAGGGCAGGCACTTCCTTCCCAGAGTTCTCTCTGTACACTTCTGGAGAGATCATGGTATAAGGGGTTCCTGGGTCCACCAACATTTCCAGACGCACACCATTCCCGGTCAACCTGTCCCACGCCCCTTCTTGACCTCCCCATGACATCATGCAGTATCCACCCTTCCGTTATCACACTGCTGTCAAGATTCCCAGCGCTCCCTGCAACACTGTCAGCTTCAATCAACATGACATTCTGTCTTCCTTGGACACCACCATACTCCCCATTCATCCTGCACATCCTGGTCTAATGCCCTACAGTCCACAGCCCATGCCGGGCACTCCTTTGGCCCAGTGCGATGACTTGACCATCCGCACTTCTTGCATGCCTCCCTCAATCCACCCCCATAGTTCACTCTACTCAGAATGCCCCTCATACTTCTCCAACTTTTTCATAACATCGCTGCTGCCCTTCTTGAATGGTGGCAACAGTGCCTGGATTGACTCCCCTTGACCATTCCTGTCCGTCTTCTCAGTGACAACCTGATCACTAGCACATGACTCTTCTATGGCTCTCGCAATCTCTATTACTTTGTCCAAAGGTGAATCTTTGTCTATCCATAACCTTTCCCTGACCTTGGAATTGCTCGTCTTCATCATGACCTTGTCTCTGATTTATTTCTCCTGTCCCCCTGTAAGTTTGCATGTGGCCATGAGGGTCTGCAGTGCCATAACGTGTGCATCAATACCTTCCCCAATTTCTTGTGCCCCGGAGAGAAAATTCTATTGCTCAAGTACCACATAGTGTCTCTTCCCAAATCGTCCTTCTAATTTCTTGAGAGCTGTTTCATACGCACTCCTTCAGTTCCAAGACAATTCAATAATGCTGCCTCCTTTTCATCATCGCTGTACATTATAAATGCTGGGGAGGCCTGGCATTACTGTGTTGCATGATTGGGTGGGGTCGCTCCAGTCACTATGTGTGTGCAACTTGCACAAAAGTGCACTGCATATCTTGTTGCTTGCTGAATTTTATGCCCCTTAACTTCTTGTGCCCCCTTTCAGTACAGCTTATTGGTTATTAAAATTATATGTTTCCCTTATAACAGTACCTTCACTTGCCACTTCTGGTCTGGCAAACTCCAACGCTGGTTACTCAAAGATTTCAGTAACCTTATCCTTTATTTTCTACTGCCGTGCTCCTCAGCTCCACCACCAGCTGCTTATTACTGCTGTGCAACTGCCATAGCATTGCTAATCTGAGCTTTGCTAGGCACCCAAAGATGGCCGCCGGCTGTGTCGCCGTTGCTAGGTCTTTTCCATTAGTGTAGTGTTGTCGTCACCAGAGTTTCCCCAGCTCCAATGCTCGGGGCTTGATGTGGCTTGGATTTTGGGTGGCCGCCGGCCCATGGTCACTCCGTTGTGGACCGCAGTGCTTACTCCTGCCGCCGCCGTCACCCAGGAAGCAGAGGGACAACAATGATTGGGCTGTCTGGTGTGCTAACTCTTTCCACACATGGGTATATCTAGATCTGTCCCTCGCAACCCTCATCGCCAGTAAAGTAATGGTGGAGGCAGGGTACAGTAAAGCTAAGTCCTTTATTGGCAAGACAGACCCCATGGCCGCACCGCCACTCAGCCCCCTTCAACCGTCATGATCTTGCCTGGAAAACACGAGCCAACATTCCAGCATTCCAGCATTACATTACGACACATCGGTCTTGCAGCCTTTCCTACAGAGTTGGGAGAAGGGGATGAATTATGCTTTCCCGACGAGGCGAGAGCAGGCGTGATGGTCCTGGTAGTGCTGCTATGGACAATGTAAATCTGGAACTTACTTTGGTTTTTACCAATCCAACTACTCCTGAGCCCTCTTCTCCGAAGGAATCAAGTGGGTCTTGCTCAACTGTTGATCAAGAGTGGACCACTGATGCTCACATCCTGAAAGGTTTTGGGAGATGGGTGGGGGGGTTCACTCCCGGGGTTTTCTGGGAAAACAAAAAGTCTCATTAGAGACAGGCAACTTTTTCTCTCAACAGAGCAGCATGGGAGGTCTGGCAGGAAGGAGATACTATTTCAGCCCCACTAGCATTAGTGCTCAATGTTCTAGCTCCCCTAGTGGAAGAGGGGAAGGCCTATATGCTGGTGAATTCTTATCGCTCTATAAACACGGCAGGGCATGTGCATGTAGAAAGGATGCCTTTAGGGGAACTTACCTTGGTCTGCAGATTGCTTAACTGTGTTACGCGGGTGGTTGCAAAATATTTGGTCTTATGGGACATTAACATAGTTCTGAATTTTTTCGAGCTGGCCGACCAAAGAGGTCCTCTCTAGGATGACGTTATCATCCAAGCTGTTACCTTTTTTGTATGGTATCATGTTTCAGGGTCTCTGATGTGTGAACCCTGGATCTTGACAGTAGGTCACATTCCCCAGAAGGAGTTAATTTTATTATCACCTAGAGGACAAAGAGCCATTCTAGATAGGTTGCATATCCCAGCTTCCCCCGAGCATCCAAATCTGGCTGTGGTGAGATGTCAGAAAGCCTAAAAGGCCACCACGGCAGATAATTGGAGAAATAAAGTGGGTGCAATTGTTTATTGCCATAAGTAAGTGTGAGTGAGTGAGTAAGTAAGTGTGAGGCACCTGAAGGTGTCTCACTTGCTAGTCCCCGGGGATCTGTCATTCAGGTGGCCAGGACACGGCCTTCGCTATTGGATCTAGTTCCTGGGAGTGGACCAGTGCAGGAGGATCCCCTCGATGGGGGATCTTCGGGGAGTGGAAGTGGGACGCCGACGGGCGAGACGTGGTACCCTCTTCCTTATGACACCTGTTCCCCTTCCTACCCGTAGGATATTTAAAAACTCTACCCTCCCCCTTTCCTACCCAAACACTTTCTCACACCGCGAAAGACAACAGACTAACACCAGAGCTGTTTACCTGACATGACCCAACACAAGGGTCAGGCAGAGTCAGTCAATTATCGATAACTACACACACCTGACGACCCTTTCCCTTTCCCACAGGGATAAAAGGCAGAGCACGAGAGCACACTTTGATCAAAGCCGAACGCACAAGGAAGTAGCTATTCCGGGACGGCAGTTCAAACAAAGGAGAAAGGCGGTGGAAACCAAAAGGACGACAAAGACACAGATGCCCTTTTCAAACCAGAGCCGCGATTGGTGTGACATGTCAACAGTACACTGGGCCCTCCCATAATGATAGCCAGGGCGAGGAAAATAACTTGCCGCTGTAGTACCGTCCTTGACTCCAGTGGAAGAAAAGCCAACGAGTGCAGCACAGCCGCTGAGTCGGAGGAAATTGAGAGTGCCCCATCCTGTGTTAAGCTCAAAGTTGCAATGGCAACATTTGCGTAAAAGAAAATCAGATAATAGACTTTTTTTTTTAACAACCGAGTTATTAAGGTTAGAGTGATCCGCCGCCACGTTGGCGCACATTTGAAAAAACTCTAATGAATACCCTGCTCCTAAACAAGGAGTATCTGCTGAAGTGATATGAACTACAAAAAACCAAGAGGCCGTAGGAAAGGCCAGCATGAGAAGTCAAAGTGGTCATATAAGGGTCAAACCAAACCCCTTGTACAGTCGAAAGTCTTTGACACGTTTTGAGAATGAAATTAACTGTGTTACTGAGGGGAAAACCATGAAGAATGTGATAGCGTGAAACCTGCACATGCCAAAGAATCACAGTGACCCAGCGAGCCGTAACCGCCCTTCGGAAGTCTGTGTGAATTGGCAAATGCTTTGGGAGGCATGTGAAGGAAACTGAGGCCGAACGAGCTGGACCAAAGTGACGTGGAGAAGGTAACCCAGAGAATTGTTTAAAAAGACATTAAGATTCCGCAATATTACAAGATGATGATGCTGTGAATTGAAAAGCTAAGTGAACTCCATTGTAATGACAAACGTGAACCCGATCGAGGCATGCCACAGTGAGTTGTTGGTCTGAGCCTGATTGAGGGAGGCTAACGTTGTAGAGGGGATTAGAGCCCGGATGAGAGGGATCCTTGGGTGAAGAGTAATTGCCCAACTTGAATATAAATAGAAGGAACTTTTGTTTGAGATACATCAGGCCCTCTGAAGCAAGAGACTTTGCATAAAAGAGACTTGGGCCCAGAAGGCCCTGATATTGTAAAAAGGAACTGTAAAAACTGTAAACTCGGCCCATAGAAACCCAGAAGTGTGCTGTTCTCGAGAATCCTACCTTGTCCCATGCTTCAAACGGCCTTGTCCCATGCTTCAAATGTGGAAAACGGGGACCCCGACCATAACATCCTACCTTATCATTTTGAGAACACTTCTTTCTTTCTTTGTGTGTAAGGATTGGCAATAGGCCCTTTTTATTTGACTAGATTCTACCAGCACTGTTTTATTATTATTTGATGGTCGTAGCATGCTACCATCTTAAATTTAGGTTTAGATTAGGCGTTTATCTCACCCATTTTTCCAGTTTAATAAACACCCTTGAACTGTGATCACTTGTCTGTCTTGCTTTGATACAATGCCTTCCTTACATAAGCCATATAAACCAGTCTGTTCCCCAACACTAGCGAGATGGGTGCAATTGGTGATTTTTCAAGTTGAAGTAGATGTGACTCAGTTTGGCGCGCACTTGGCGAGAGGCGCCATTGTTTCGAAGGCCTTCCAGATTGGTGCGAGGCTCACAGATATCATGATGGAAGTTGACCAGTCATGGGAATCATTTTTCAGGGACTTCCATCTGAGACCAATCGTTTAGTTTAGTTTGCGTTGCTGTTGGTCGGAAAGGGAATTTAACCAGTAAAGTTTAGCCAATCGTGTTCAAAGAGGCTTAAATTGTTGCATGGCAGATGTCCAGGACAGGGAATCCCTTCAACAAAAAGTCATCTTTGCTAGCCTCTCTTGTCCGAGAGGCATTGTATCTGAGGGCCTGCACCGGGTTCAGTCGATGGAATCATTTGTCTGCCTTGGAAGGATGAGGCAGAGACAAAAACACAGGAAGATGAATCTTTTGAGGCAGAGGAATATCTGATACCACCATTGGACAACAAGAGGGTCCTACTCTCAATGTCACTTTCTCTTTGAAGAAAACCAAATCGGGAGGGTTTAACAAATAACTCCTAGAGCTCACTGAACTGTCTCACAGAAGTGATGGCAACCAGGAAAATCACCTTAAGGGTGAGCAACCTAGCAAAACAGGAATGGAAGGGCTCAAATGGAGCTCCTATTAAGGAAAAAGAAAACCAAATTCAAATTCCATACCTGAATCAAAACCTTGTGCAGAGGAGACAGGTTACACAAACCCTGCAAGGACTGCATACAAGTGGGAATTGTGAAGAACAAGACCTGCTCCAGGAATCTCTTAAAAACATCCATCAGTAAGAACATTACCGAGAGATAAGTCATTTATTCTTCATCGGAGGTTGATATGAAATACTTTGGGAGTGTCTACAAGACATTGAGACTTGGATAGCATCTCATTTTTCAAAATGAAACTCTTCAAAAACTAAGTTTAAATTTTTTTCAGATTCTTCTCCTAAACCTACTCTTTTCAATTTTTTCTGAACCACAAATTCCAGGGGATCCTGTGGAATTTTCTAACTGTGCGAAATCATTGGGTTTCATTTTATATTCCCATCTATCATTAGGGCCACATGTGAATTCTTTACTGAAATCGGCAAATTAGTACACATAATCATTAAAAAAACTTTCCTCTCTATGGTTTATTTATGATTATGTGGGCAATCTTTAGTATTATCACTATTGATTTTGGAAATTCTCTTCTAGGAGGTCTTCCCAAATCCTCCCTGTGCCCATTAAAAGCGTTATGCGGCTGCCTGTTTATTATGTGGAGCCAAGAAATGTGATACTCCACAAGTTTTAATACGTCAGCACTGACTTCAACTTGAGTGAACAATGTGCATCACATATAAAGCCATCCACAGCCATAAACCTCCTTATTTAACTGATAAATTAAACCTTTCTGGAGGCCTTCGTAGCCATGATAATCTCCAGCTTGAGGGCCCTAAATTCAAAGGATTAGCTTCGCTGAATTGTTCTTTATCCAGTGTAACTGTGACATCTTGCAAATTATCCCCCTCCTGAATTATGACTGATGCCAGACTATTTGAAATTTTGAAAAGTCTTAAAATCTTGTTTTTGGAATGCTATATTTTAATTCCTGACTGTGTTTGAATCTGTATTTGTTGATTGCTTCATTAGGGTTTTTCTTTTGTATTTTATTTTAATAGTGCAATCTTTTATATTTGTGTATGATAACATTGTAAAGCACTCCTTTGCACGTGTTGCCTTGTTCGTGTTATATACAAATTTGAAATACAATACAAATGGATATCTTCATTAAATTGATAAACTTTCCTCGCTCCTCCCTGGTGAATTGCGGATAGAGGACAAGAACTATTCTAACCTAAACAAATAATCTTCACTTTATCTCCACATTAGTTGATGGGTATTGGCATCAAATGTCAAGGTTCTCCTACCATTTGGCACATATTTCCATCATATGCCATCATACCATGTACTTAATGTTGGTATCATCATCCAGGTACTCCCATAATATTCTAAGTTTGACATTCATATGCCAAAGTACTCGCATCATATGTGAGACTTTTTGCCCCTTGGCCCACCAGGCTCAATCGCTCAGCTGAAAATGCATAGGGGCGTTTGAGGAGAGTGCATATTCTCTGTTCATGCAAGCTGTGGGAGCGGAGTTCAGCTTCTCTGCCAATCCTCTGTACAACACTTCTCATTGCCCCGCTACGATCTTACAATCTTGAGGGGCTAGGGAGAACAGGCATACTGCTCTCATACCATGCTCCTGTGCAACACTCACCTGTTTGCTATCCACTAAGAGACTTGTATTCCTCCTGCTACAAACAACCTGATGTCACTTTACATACAGAAACACTACACAGGGTTAGTGTTTGCTGCTTGTAGTGCATCCTCGTTCAATAAAATCGAAAAGACAGATTGCAAGGCTGTTCTCATAGAAAGCAACACATGCCTGGTATGTGGTTTGCTGTTTCTTCAGTAGGATTGCCTTAGGGTGCAACACATATGTCGGCATAAGCACACAGAAACAACATATGGTGTAATGTTTGATGCATCCACCTACTCCCATACAAATAAGAGATCCCCGTAGGAAAGAACAAAAACAAATATAGTTATTCGGAAATACGAACAGCAGCTGCTAAAAGCCAAATGCTTTAATTTTTCTAATAGGATCTTCTCCTCACCCAACCTCAATAAATAAATGTTCTATATGAACTTAAAAACTATGCCCTCTACCTACTGAAATCATTCCAAAAGAGCAGCTCTGTGAGGGTGTTTTGCCAATTCCTTTTTCAGAAATTGATGATCTAAGTTCTCAGATGGCTTTACCCTGCCCGGAATCCAGATGCTGATACAGCCAACATAGATTGGAACAGGGTGGAATCACCATTGAATTTCACAACTTTAACCACCATGAATACATTTCAGATAGTTTGCTTATTTGCTTCTATGAGGCCTTTGCTTGCTGAAAAGCAACTCGTATCTTTTCTCCCATGAATTGTATTGTTATTTATACGTAGACATCCAAGAAACATAACAATATGCTTAAAAGGGTAATGGGTAACGTAGACCGGGAAGGAATCTTACAATTTTAAATAATGCCCAATAGCCAAATGCATTGAATCTTTGTTCATACTAACTGATCTAAAGCTGTTAGTTTGTTCCTTATACAATTCCACACCTTTCCACCAATCTACACCAAAGTTTGCCTTGTTACCTATTGGGGCCTTCCGGACATTACTGGCTGCATGACATTTGGACACGCCACCCATTTCCCCGGATTTCATCCCCTTCACACATGAGACGGTTGCCTGAAACCGGAGAAACATCAATGTGGTCCTAGAAGGACTGGAGAAAGCTAATTTTAAGCGTCTCAATGTGAGGAAAAAAACGTGAGGTCTAAAAATACAATGGACCCGTAATGGGAACTGAGGCCATGCCAATAGCCATGGTACATGATATGAGCTTGGTAGATGACCGCTGTGTTGGGCACGTGATTCTTCTTGATCTCTTGACTAATTTTGACTTGTTGACCATACCCTCCTCCTGTGGAAACTACATTGTTGCACCCTCAGTCTTGCTGTAAAATAGATTAGTTCTGGACAGATGCAAAACAATCAATTTCAATAAATTCTTAGGAGTCTGACAATTAGCCAATGAGCCGTGGAGCTCTACAGAGATCCATGTGCTTACCTTTGTTTCTGCATATTTATAACCATTGGTTAAACTTGTACATTGTTTTTGTATGGTCTTTTACATGTAAGTGAATTACACTAAAATCTAGTTAATGTCTTGATGGTGACCTTTTATTCATTATTATCTGCATGACCACAGTTCATTTTTTGATGGATAAAACCAGATTTACTTTTAATGACACCAAGACTAAAGTCCTTTTCTATGTCCTACATTCACCATTGTTATGGAGAATTCTCCAGAATGGCTAATTTCCCTTACCTGTTGAGTCCCTCAGCAGCTTTGCTGGATTTCTAGGGTTTAAATCTTTTTACCTGGTAAGAGTGTGAGCCTTTTTTTCCCACTCTTACATGTGTTTTGCTGTGTGTTGTACATTTTATGCTCATGGGCTATGGAGTCTCACCCACCCCTAGGCATCATCTTTATACTGTGTGTCACACCGCGCCTTTAGTGCAGTGACACTGGGTTGTCTTTTCAGACTTCCCACTTTAAACTCCATTCTCTGGGATTGACTACTGTCTCCCAGAACATGTAAAGTTGCCATTGACTTTACTAGTCTTTTTAAATTTACAGACCTAGTACAAACTATCTTCCAATAGAGTACTGGAGGGGTAATAGTTATCCCCTTTTGTATGATTCTCATGGAACATTATGTCCCTTTTCTTTATGATTTGGCTGGTGGCAGTGGCATCTACCATTTTTATTCCACCGCGAGCTATGAAAATCGCCTTGGTACCGTTAGAGGCTATGGTGATAGTCTCAAACTCTAACCCGCTGGACCCCTTTTATTTTTATTTGGTTCCGCTCGGGTTTAGTCGCCATTTCTTTTTTGTAAAGGTCTTTCTCGTATTTTACTCTGCGAGCCAAACCAGGTTTGGTTCCTTTGTTCGCCATCCTTAGGCGGGCTTCTGCACAGAAGCCCTCCTTAGGCGCCTGAGTGTCTGGGTGGACAGGATGTGAGGGAGGGGTTTGAGGCCCCCTGCACAGGGTCTCCTTGGAGACCCAAGTCACACTCTAGTTTGATTGGCTAGGTGGCTGTCCTGCCAGGACAGCCACCCTGTTGTGTGATTGACAGCCAGGCTGTGTGAATGGGGGATTTGGTGCATAAAAAGCCAGTCTCTGGGACTGGAAGGCAGAGTCGCCACTGGATCGAGAGAACCAAAGAGAAGTTGAAGTAAGACGACTGCTGCAACTAGTGGACATCCTGGTGAAGCCCTGCTGCAGGTCCGAATCGCCCGAAACTTCGACGACAGAGAAGATCTGCAAGGAATCTTCTTCCCTTGAGCTTGGTGGGACCAACCAGCTCACCAAACACCAAACGCCGGCCTTCCTCTCTCTCCTGGTCGAATTTGCTGTCCATCGCTGCAGTGAACCGGATAGCCAGGAGGAACGGAACCTGTTTGGGTTTTAAGGAGCGCACCTTTTATTCAATGTTTTGCTCCGCTGCTGGCTTCTTCCCTGGGCAGTGCAGGACCCTTCTTGTCACCACGACTGAAGCTTCAGGAACCGTGAGCCTGCAGAAACTGCCAGGAACAACTGCCTCAGCTACAGCATTCTTCGCCATTTAAGGTACTGTGCAAACTCGGTCGTTCATTCCGTCTGACCGTGGTGAAAGTGCTTGAAATCTTTTGCCTCTCCGAAGGCTTGTCCTTCTCTTCTCTTTTGAATAACTTTCCTCTGACCAACTTTGTTTTGAACTCATGGCAAAGACTTAACCGCAAACTACTCTGAACTGAACCATTAACATTGGCCCAGGCCTGTTGACTTGAATCCTAGTTGTAGTAGCCTTTTCTAGATTGCCCTGACTATCACTTGTTGGTGTTGTTGATTTTGAATAACCTTGTCATTTATTCCTTTTAAATTGCTGGACTGCCATTTTGCTCACACTTCATTTTAGCCTAACTTGTCCAGAATTGATTGGGGGTTGTTGTAATATATTAAGATTGTGATTTTCTGCTGCTTTATAATAGTGAACTGTTTTGTAACTGATGGTGTAAATAAATGTATATTTTACTCAGAAACCTTGAATCAGTGTTTGTTTGAACCATAGTAAATGTTGTCCTTTGTGTAACCTCTTGTACTGCTCACTTTACTCTTGAGATAAGTCTGGCTGCTCAGCCATCGCTACCACTTTACTGTGTAGTACAAGCCTGTACCAAAGGTGAAATTGTACTGACACTTGTAGTCTTAATTGTGTGTGGTTTTCCCAAAGGGTATTGCATATGATTCTGCCTAACAACCATTTAATGTTTTTTGTTGGCACCCATTCTACAGTTAGATGTTTCCAGACTAGTTGTGTGGGTTAATGCTCAACTCTGTGACTACACAAGTTAGCAAAACTGTACATATATGCTTTTTGCAAATTTGGACACAAAAAATACTTTTATTTTGTATGGTTGCTCATTAAGTCACCTTCGTTAAAACATATATTTTCTCCAGGGTGGATCAGTGCAGTGCAATTTCCTGGACTCCCAAAATATGCCAACAAAGGATTGAAAAGAAACCAGAATTCTGCTTCTAGGATTTTAGTCAGGCTCCCTAGCCATGCCCATGACACTTCTATTCCCTACCACTGTCTGCCTTTGGAGGGACGTATTTCCTTTAAGATAATCTGAAAAGGCTTTAAGGCACTCATGCATCTGGTCCTATCTTCACTAGGTAGAAATGTATTTCGTATAAACCCCTGGGTTCTTCTTTTAGCAGTATCTAATTTTCTTTAACTCATTGCTTCAAGTCTCGCAAAATGAGGTGGACGATCCTTCAGAGATATATATATATATATATATATATATATATATATATATATATATATATATATATATATATACATAACCTGTAGTTGTGACATGGAAGCCACATTCTGTGAGATATCACATTTCTGCTCTCGCCCAACCTATTTCTGGGAACCTTTTTGGCAATATCTTTGTACGTTGGAGCGAAGACCAAATGAGATTTAGTATTATCCCTTTCAATTGTCAGTGCATATTATGTATAGGTGGGCATACATATGAATTGTATAATGGAAGTCAGTTGATAAATGATGATTGCACTGTGATGATGGTTAAAAATAAACTGTTAAAAAAACGAGCTGATTTTTATAAAACGTCTATAGAATTCGGTTTTTCAAACACAGACCGGTTATCTTCCTACTTATTATTATTACTTATTCATCTCCATCTCCCAGGAAACACCAAATAAGAAATATAGAACACAACATTTATCAGCCTTTCCTTACCTATTTTATGTGACATCTAAGAGATGAAATTTAAAAAACATCTAAGTAACCTCCTCTCAGAAATAATATTTAAGTTACATGAAGGTCGGTATTCTATGACAACACCCATTCAGATTAGCAATGCATGTCATCTGTAGTTTTGTGCTAATTTGGGAATATACATTTCACAGGTTTTACACCCTTTCACACATGTAGAACAAAAGGCTCAGCTATTTCTTTTTTTTAAAGTGAGCTTGGAAGAGTTGTTTTTTAAAGAACAAACCAGTCATTAATGAACAACAATATGTCCCTTTCATGTTTAGTGGTCATCGATATATCTTTCTTAGTTATGTAATATTCCATTTGGTTAATTTAAATTCCCAAATAACCTACAGCATAAATGACGAATTTCGGGCCATAAAATAGCTTGTTTTTTACTCTGATAAAAATTGCATGAATAAAAATGAAAAAAACAGAATGTAACTGATAATTATTAATCTGTTTACAGATCAATTCTTTGGACAAGGTAACTGTTTCCATGGTACAGGTGGTCGTGGTAACAAGCGTGCACAGATGCGATATTGTTTGAGGCTTATGCGGTCTATGGTGTCCCTTGGCAATGAAACTGTGAATCAGGACCTTTGTGATCAAGGAGCAATTAGCCAACTCCTAGGTAAAACTTAACTTAAATTTAGATATGCTTCAGAACAAAACGTTACTGTGAAAATATAGTTTGATCCCTTGTTTTTTAAATATGATTGTTTTTAAAGTTGTTATTAAAGTGACTTACTGTATTGCCGTAAAGCATTAATATTTCTCATGGATGGTATGTCAACGATGTCAGAAATCTTTGACAAATGAGTGGATGATATCCCATTTGTTTTGAACCAAAGTGTTCCACTGAGGGCTTTCCTGAGGAGTCACACTGTGAGGAGGAAGGTCTTGCAGACCTGGCCTCGCACCTTCAAGGGGTCAATGACTTGGACACTTCCCTAGACCTCTCTGTACCAGTTCCTTGTAAGCCTGCACTTCCTCCCAAAAGATGATAGCGAAGGTGTTGGAGATGTTGGGTTTGTTTGCCCCCACTAGGCATCAGGTCAGTACAACCTGACAAATATCTTGTATGAGTTTCCTCCAGAGGAGACCTTGTTGTCTTATTAACTGGTGGTTTCCACCCCTGTGTTGTCAGCCTGGGAGGAACTGGCTAGCAACATTGTGGTGGGCTAGGACCTTGCTAAAAGGCATCACCTGACACCCTTGGATCTAGGTTTCCTCACCATGCATCAGTCAATGGAGAGCTTGATGGTGCAGGCCATGTCAGCAGGCTTAAAATCCATGTCCTTTCATTCTTTCCTCCCTGACAGGGTGAGCAAGAAGCTGGACACCATGGGTTGCAAGATTCTCACATTGGATAGCCAGACCTTGCAGACTGTTAATGCTACTTGTGCCCTAGTAAGTATACTTTTGGGCTGTGTCCCTCCAATAGTCACAATTCCCTTCTTAGAGTTCCTGACTCTGCTTGCAACATTTACGGGTTTGTATTTGTAACTTTCACAACTTCTCGTTGGGTCCCAGACCCTCTTTTGCCCCTTCCCATACCTCACGACCCTTGCAGCATATAGTTTAGGCCCTGCTGTCCTCCCTATGTCCCATCCGGTCTGACTGTCCCCCTTTTACCTTTAGGGACTCCTGCACATGGCGGTGGCTCTTCAGGGTACTGGAGTTGGCCGTCTGTTCCTCGTCTGCAGTCGTCCGCTTTTTGTGTCTGCTTCTGTGATCCATGACTGCTAGTGAGGTAAGTGTGGCTCTTCGACCCCGCGGCCCACCTTCTCACAGACCCTTTTCCTTTGCCTGGCTTCAGGGTTAATGGACCGACCAACATCCGGTCCTGGAGAGCAGCTTTCTGCAACATGCTGGCATCTTTGCACTCCGGTCTCTGCCGTCTCTCTGCTCCCACGCCTCACAGCTTCCACACCTGCTGTTGCTCAGGGGCTGGTTTGACAACCGGCTTGACAACAAAGTAAGTCCTTCATTTGTGTTTACCCTAAATGGACACAAAAGGCTAGACATTTCATTCCAGTTTTCAGCATTGTTCTTCCTTGCTTCGCACAGACTCCTTGTCCTAGTACTTTAGGCCTCATTATGAGTCTGCCGGTCCGGAAATAAGAGTGCCGGTAGCAACGTAGCAGCACCCTTTCCGGACCGGCAGACTACAATTCTGCTTTCCTGGGTCTGTGCACCGGCAGGTCTGACCTGCCAGGCGCAACGGCCCTAGAAAGCAGAGTTGTCCTGGAAGCACCGTTTGCAACAGTGCCGGTGCTTCCTTGTCCCCCATCCCATAGAGTCCTATACT
Organism: Ambystoma mexicanum; assembly: GCF_040938575.1. Classification (NCBI taxonomy): domain Eukaryota; kingdom Metazoa; phylum Chordata; class Amphibia; order Caudata; family Ambystomatidae; genus Ambystoma; species Ambystoma mexicanum. Next base: position 1,026,773,270 of record NC_090924.1, read on the forward strand.
ATGGGACTCCGTGGGAATGGGGGACTAACATTTTCTGCCACCTGTTATCCCGGGCCGCCAGGGCTTGTAATGTTTTGTTGGCACCGGGATATCAGGTGGCAGGAAACTGTGTTTCCGTCCGGCGGCAACCCGCCAGACTTGTAATGAGGCCCTTTGAGAGTTAGTGATCTTTAATCTTCCTGTGCTCTTCTTAGTCTCAGTATTTTGTAATCCATTAATCGAGGTTCTGTTAACAGAAAGGCTAGAATTGACTAATCGCTCTTGCTTAGGTTTCCTGATAACAACATGAGCAACAGAGTCAGAAGAAGAAATATCATAATAGTATAAATTGGCCCTGCCAAGGGAGCTTTTCACAAATCTTATATCCTGTGGGGCATCACTGCAGAAAGAGAGATGTTGTTCCCTCTCTGGATAGGAATCTTTATCCCCAAAAGGGTATGATGTAGTTCTTACCCTGTGGGGTATTGGTAAGACGATGGTTTGCCTCGCATGAGGTCCTCCCACGTGTAACCACCCCTAGGGGGACTATTGGTTAGCAGCCTCACAACCCTAGCCTCATGGGAAGAGGCTCCCCTCTGGGAGAAGTGACAAGAATAGGTGAATCGTCCCAACCTACTGTTATCTAGTTTTTGCAGGGCTTGTTCAACCAATTTTCTCCCTACCAGTTTGTTCTTCAGGAGTGGGATTTGAATTTAGTTTTTACTTTCTTATGGGCGACCCATTGGAACCTCTGCATTCATGTTGATTGAAACTGCTCTTCCTTAAGGTGATTCCCCTGCTAGCTATCACTTCCGCAAGATTGGTGTTTTCCAAGGAGAAAGTGACTCTGAGATTGACATGGTGCTTCCTGCTGAAGGTCCTGTCAGATTTTCATCTTTCTCAGAAGATTCATCTTCCTGTGTTTGTTTTCCTATGACTCACCCCAATAAGATGTAGGAGAAGTTACATCACCTGGACTGAAGCTACTATGTCTCTCAGATGAGGATTCTCAGAAAAGATGACCAGTACTTTGTCAGTAATGCTAATGCTTGTACGTGCATGACTGAACATTGTGACTAAACAGAGCATGTCCAGATGGATCATCTGCTGCATCTCGGAATGCTGCAGTCTGGCTGTGAAGGATGTGCCTGAAGGTCTTGGGGCTCATTCCACAAGGGTCTTGGATGCCACCACTGCCCTGCATGGGGGCATCCCACGTTGGACATTTGTCATTACTGCCTGGATTCCGGGTAAGGGCAGGACACACATTTTAGTCCTTAAAAGTTTTCTGGTGTAGTTGTTTTCTGGCTCGCCTTCCTTCTCCAGATGTGTGTGCTGCTAGGAGACTCACAGAAGAATCTGTGGGAGAAATTAATCCATTAGAAAAACACATTACTTAACTCGCAGAAATGTTCTTTCCGATCAATTAGTCCTCTCTCCCACATATTCTTCATCGCCCTCCCATGCCATATATGGAGCAGGGCACGCAAGGTAACTGGGAAGTGCATCACGCAGCCTCACTATGCCTCGTGGTGGCAAAAACAAATCGAAAGACAGTTTGGTGCTGGAAATAGTATATGAACGATGAGGAATCTGTAGAGGAAAGACTAATTCACCAGGTAACAGGCAAGTAGGTAATACCTTTTCCTTGCAATAAAGGGGAGGCCAAACGCATGAATCAGCTGTGGGCACATGACGCATTAGTTAATTCAGTGCTGCCAAGCTAGCCAATTAAGGGCCTATCCCTACCATTTTTGAGTTTTTGTAATGTATTGTGGTGGGCTTGCATCTGCAAAGGAGAAGCAAGCACCCGATAGTGGGCTCACAACTATAGATGAGACCCAAGAGCCTGTAACAGGATCTTGCCCAGGAGAGTAATACTCAGCTGATGGTGACAATAACATCGACCTCAAAGGCACACAATGAGGGGGAGAAAATCCTCCTCGTAACCAATTGAAGACAGTAAGGAGAGTTACATGGTCTTGCACCTGTGACATGGTCAGGGAAACATCACTGTCAGGGGAACGCAAGGACCCCTCTCAAGTTGGGTAGGTGGCCAACCAGGGCGATGCCCCAGACCTACTACAGAGATTGTTTGGGGGAGCTTAGAGGGACCCTGTCTCCCTATTCACCAGTGTGTATAGTCATATATGTGCCTTGGTACCTTTTTCTCTGCCCCAGTGCCCATCAGCCTCTGTCCTGGCCAGGTCTCGTTCATTAATCTTTGAGGTGGTCCCCAGAGACTACAGCTATCGGCATGTACCACCTTTCTCAGACTGCTGGAAGTGCTAGGGGACTCCAAGGAGCAACACCTCCCAGACACCAATAATAATAATTCTAAGGACCACAATGCACCTTGGTCCAGTGGCAACACCTGGCCCGGACAAGAAGAAAAGAAATGGTTTCCTTTTGGAAAGTGGATTTTCCCCAAACTTCCAGGAGCTCAATTGGTGACCCAATAACTGCCAATGTCCCAGGCTCACTACAGAGGAGCAATGGGCAGAGCTGGAACTGGCAGGGAGTAGTACTGTAGTGGGGGGAGACCAGGGAACACTCCCCAAGATCCATAGGCAGTGACCTACTTGATGCAGAAAGGGAAGGGAGAGCAAACAACACTAGAGATCACATGGTAGGCTGGAAGGAAATGGAGGCTAAAAGGTGGGCGTGTCGAATTGCCCTTTTGGAGAATCCCAGGAAGAGTACTAGCACAGAAGGGGAAGAGATTGGCCCGGGGAGACAACTGAAAATACCTAATGAGAGCTTAGAGAATGTTCTGGATGGGAAGGGAAGGGCTATACAAACCAGGTGAGTCCATCTTCAGTGAGATTTGTTCATTTGAGGCCGGAGGAGCTGTAGGACTAAGGGACCAGAACGGAGTGTTCAGCAGGTGCAGGGGGAGCTATTGGAGAGCAGTGATGTGCTTGGAGAGAGTTCAGGTAACATGTTTGGATTGGGAGAGTGGCACCAATGTTGTTGTATGTCTGTGTATGAGTGACAGCACTACAATTTGTCCGGCGTTTCTACAGGAAAGAAACAATCTGTCAATCACCTAGGCTCTCCCGTGAACATGTATCACTCCCTCAATGTTTCTAACTCTGCCATGGCATAGGATCACTCCCTAAATGATTACGGTTCTCCAAGAGCACTGAACTGCTCTCGCAATTTGCTGTAGAAAGATGAGCCAATCTCAGTTTGTCCAGCTTTTCCGCAAAGATGAGATACTCATTGAATGTTTCCACCTCTCCCAGAGTGATCAGCCACTCCCTCCATTTTTCTTACCCTCTCACAATAAATTCATGTACATCCAGCATTCTGGCACCTTCTTCCAGACACCTTATCACACAGTGGCGGGTGCTGGGCATGGGACCAGTGATGACTAGCACATCAATTTTATACTTGTTACTATGACACCCCCAAATATGTTTATGCATGGACGCAGAGCCCTGTGCGTAATACTTGAAATTCTGGGTTAGCTTTGTAGTCGTCTGCAAGAGGGTGCACAGCACAGTCCACATGTTCCCCTGGATAGGCAATCCCTCAGGCAAATTAGAATAGTACAACACCTCGGACCATGTAGATGACTGTGGGAACGTTGGGGATACCACATGACCCTTTTAGAAACAGGCCATGCCATCAGGTGCCCACCTTGCCCACTCAGAAACAGCAGATTAAGCAGCCACCTCCTCCCCCTGGACTGCTAGGCTGCTAAGGTACCAAATCCTATTCCTCCTCCTGAGTCTCTTGCTGCTGCTGCTACTACTGCTCAAGAGGCTTCTCCCCCTGAGCTGCCATATCTGGGCCCGCCATGTGAGCCTCCCACTCTGAGACCTGAGTCTCCATAATCTCCATCTGAGCCACAGACTACGGCCATACAAATGGCAGCAATTTAAGCCTCCTGAAACTCCAGCACATCAGCCGCTACCCTCTTAGAACTCAAGCAGTGACTGCTCCCCATACCTGTTCCATGCTCTCTATTGACATCTGCTGTTGTTGTATAGGTCATGCTATCAATCTTTCCCCAGCCCTGATGACTACAGGCTCAGCATTTTCCCTAGAATTTTCACCCCCTCCATCAGACAACGATGAGGTGTCAGAACAAATGATGGCTTTCTGCTATAGTTATTTTGTGAATGCAAGCAGCAGACTTCTTTTCCTAGCTATCCCTCATTATTCTGGGTTAAGTGTCATCTCCTTGATCCCACAGGACCTAAAAGACCTGCATAGTTGGAAAGCCTGCATCAGTATTTTACTGCACAACCTTCGGTGAGAGATTTTGCCTGCTTTGGGCTGCTCCAGAGAGCGCTAGTGATGAAACGGCTGCAGACATGGGGTATAATAGTCAATTACATTTTGTACCTGTTCACAGTAAAGGTTAGTGTAATTTAGAGGGATTTTATTCTCATTTTGTTTTCCCAACTATTGAATCACTGGACTAACATAAGCAAACATGAGTCAGAGGATTTGTTGCTCCTGGTGCATATGTCATTAAGCCTCAGAAAAGCTTCCCTGTGGTCTCAGACTAACTCACTAAGTTAAGAAACTAGATTAGAATGAGTGGTTTGCAATGGAGTCCGCCAAAGGTTTTGTTACTAGCTCCCCATTATTTACTCAATATTCAAAATTCTATCCAACCACCACCTACATTTCTTGGATGCATCAACTCTTATGCATGAAAGGCTAGGATCCTTGGGGTGCTTTGAGGTGCAGATTTAGCTATGAAATCCTAGATTGACAAGAGCTTTTTTCAGACTGTCTTTTTTTTTTTAATCAGACCCTTCCCTTCCTCCCTAAAGAACATCCCTCTAAAATGACTATGTTGAATTACATGTCTACCAAGTCCAACTGCTTCGAGGGGTTCAAAATGTTACGAGGCGCCTTGCCCATGGGGTTACAAGTAAAACCGAAAACCCCTGAAATTCTCCAGTTATGGTACGCTAAGCAACCATAACTTGCGCCACCACCGTGCACTGCTAAGAATAACACCCATGACATCAAAGATGACATCACAAACCATGGCCACCATGGAAAGGAAAGGCGGGGTTCCATACAGGGCCCCTCTTCACTTTCCATGGCAGCCTGCAGAAGGCAAAAAGAGAACTCTATGACCATATTACCGCAAGCACATTTTTCTTCCTTTTCAAATCTATCCCAATTTCGAAGAACTTTACCACAAAGCCAGTCCCAGGTGGACATGGCCACTTTAACTCCATGTTTTGTCCCTCGTCGTCCTGGCCAGTAGCCAGATTGTCCGGATCATGACCTTATTCCATGACCCAGACAATCTGCCCACTGCACATGGCCACAGGCTACACCTCAGTCACCAAAGGTATATCACTATTTTTTGTAACTACATTATGACACTTGTCAAAAAATAAAACACGGGCACATTTGCAAAACCATGCTTTCAGGTCCTTCTCAATGCTCCTTACACAAGTTTCCTGGAAATCCACCCATGTTTTATTTTTTCAAAAGTGTCAAATGATGGACATAGAATCGTCATATAACCTTGCCCCCACTTTACAAAATCCATTCAGACTTTACGAAAACATTTATATCTAGATCTATAATCTTATTGCAAACCTTTGTGTAGATTTGTCAAATGGCACCACATTTATAAACCTTTACAATATTTTGGGACCCCCCCTCTAATTCTGCCCCCTCTTGACAAAATCCCACCAAACTTTGCATAAACATTTTCTGGACTACTGTAACAGCCTCTATCTTAATCTGCCTGCCTCCACTCTCCGCCCTCTGCAACTCATCCAGAACAGAACTGCGAGACTTGTCCTTGGCCTCAAGCCCAGGGACTGTATCTCTCCAGGACTGAAATCTTTACACTGGCTCCCAGTGGCTGCGAGGATAAAGTTCAAAACCCTCTGCATTGTCCACAAGGCCTTCTGGGGCCTGGGTCCTAAATACCTTCAACTCTCTCTTCCCAAATATCTTCCTTCCCGAGCCCTTCGCTCATCCGCCTCCAACTCCCTCAGGGTTAGCCGTTTCTCGAAGCAACGAGCTGGGGGTAGATCTCTCTCCGCGGCAGGGGCCTCCCTCTGGAACAGCCTTCCTGCCCCCCTGAAACTTGAGGAGAACCATCTCCGGTTCCGGAAGCACCTCAAAACCTTCCTCTTTGCTTCTGCTTTCTCTCTCCCTCTCCCCTGCTGAACAGCTAATTAATTCTTCACTGAAACTGCACTGATCCTGCAACTGGACCACTCTAAACGGCCTCGGTCCTGGGCCCAGCCACTCTCCACTTGCACTGATGCCATGAAACCCCTCTGCACTGCGGGACTGTCTCTGTATCCCTACAGCCCCCCCCCCCTTCCCCAGCACTTGTTTCTGCACTTATCTTGCACTTGCCACCAGCTGGCCCTATTTATTTATTACTTTACGCCACTTACCTTGTACTGCACTTCCCCCCCTCCCCTTCCCCTTGCACTTTTCCCCCTCCCCCACCCCTGCACTTGCGCGATCTGAATGACACCTGGCCTAGTAGGATCGTTGTCTGTCTCCCCTTGTTCCTCCCCTCCCTGCCTCGTCGTGCCTTGAAACACCTGTGTATAGGCGCGTTACAAATACCATATCATATCACATCATATCATATCTAGATCTATAATCAATTTGCCAAATTAAGTGTAGATTTGTCAAATGGCACCTCATTTATAAGTCTTTAAATTATTTTGGGACCCCTCCTCTAATTTTGTTCCCTCTTGACAGAATCCCACCAAACCTTGCAAACTCATTTGGGATCAGGTCAGGAATGTAATTGCAAAAGTACATGCAGTTCCATTAAGTGCCACCAAAGTTATAAGCCACCCAAGAACTGCTTTTCACCAAACCAGTAATGCAGAGGTGTGTGTGAACTTTCACAGGACTGTTCACGAACATCCGAACTGTTCGCAGACTTTCGCTGTGAAAAACACCTGTTTTTTGCTTCTTGCAGCCATATTCCATCCCATCCTCATCACCTCTCACCTCCCCAGAGATTATTTCATAATTTTGACAAGTGCAATGTTGTGTTTTTTAATAGGTTTTTACTGCAATGTCCGCGGACACCGGACGATGTCTGCGAATCCAAGATGGCAGGCGTTTCCAACAATCTGACGAACCTCACGCTTCACGCCAACCAATCAGCGGACACGTTGTGTGTCCACGGACATGATGCAAGTCCATTAGCCAATCGGTGTCCTGTCCGCGGAGCGAACAGAGAAGTGTGTCCGTGGAGCAGACATAGATATCACACATTTTCTTGCCTTACGTTTTGGTCATTTAAAAGAAAACTACTGGACGGATTTACACCAAATTAACAAAAGCAAGAAGCTCCTGCCGCAAATTTGGTGAAAATCCATCCAGGGGTTTGGGCTGTAGGCGTGAGCAAAGTTTTTTTTCCCATTATGTCTATGGGAAAAAAGACATTTTGGAACCCCCCCTATAACTTGACCCCCCCCTGGACCAAACCTCACCTTGCAAAAAAATTCAGAGTGGGCCATATACTTTTTTTGCAAAGTTTGGTGAGGATTCATCCAGGGGAAGCGAAGTTATAAGCTGCCCAAAAAGTGTTCTTCCTATGAGTTTACCAACTTAACCATAACTACATGGCTGCCACCTGATGAGGCTGATGTCCTGGGTGTTAGTGTTAGCAATGCACGTAGATGGTGCGAGTTATGGTTGCTTAGCTTACTATAATGGGGGAATGTGCAGTGGTGTTTCTTTGCACTGTGAAGTATAACATTCCTTTAGTGACATTTTTTTTACTGAATGTACATATATATGTATGGCAGGGAAAGACAAGAAAGCGGCTAAACAAGTGATGTCGTCATTGATGTCATCATTGACATTTGAGATGACATTTTTCATGGTCTGGGTGTTAGTGTTAGCAGTGCACAGCGGTGGTGGCAGGGTTGGGGGCTTAATTTACCATAACTGTCGAATTTCAGGGGTTTTTCGGTTTTAATTTGAAGCATAAAGGGGAGGTGGAAAGTTTTATTTTTTTAGTGAAGTGTACATGTTTTTGTTAGGGCAACTTAACCATAACGTCCCCTCAACAAAGTTTTTTTTGTAGTGAATTTAACTGGTTTTTGGGAGGGCAACTTAACCATAACGTCCCCGTAACAAAGTTTTTTTTGTAGGGAATTGCATCGGCTTTTGGAAGGTGGAACTTAAGCATGAAATTGTAGTAATGAAGTTGTTCAGCAGAATGTACACTGTAATCATATGATTTTGAAAGATATGTAGTATAATGTACGTACTTGACCTACATTTAACATAGAACATACAGAACCCCCTCCCTAATGATATTGGAAAGGGACGGATTGAGTGCCTGTTTGCGGACGGAGTTGGACAGGATCAACATCACCCAAAGAGGCGGGTGATAGCTGAACATGTACTATTGTCGTACACAAAAAATGTGCAACGTAGAAGGACATAAAGACATTATAAGTAGCAATAAGTAAATATGGAAACCTGAAGTTAGGAAAAGAAAACCACACATTTAATAACCATGTAGAATAAAGTTGATGCTACCATAAAAAAGAAAGGATGCCTCCAGCGTAATCACTTCACAGAAACTCGGCAGCCTGGAACGACAGTGGACGGACGCAGTAGGATGAAGGGACATTACCGCAAAAGAGTGAGTACAGGTCATGTTTTTATATGGGTGATTTTGTTTTTGTGGTATGTAGTGCAGAAATGGTAATTTCTTTCTGTTGTTTTGACTCAGAAATGGCTAGTACTTTGGAGTGGCTGGAGGAGCATTTCCCACATGAGGAAATGTCTGAAGACATCAACAATAATGGTACACAGTGCTCTGCATATGCAAAATAGTGACCAGTATTTTAGAGACATTCAACCTATATTTTGTTTTTTATCAGACCAGGAAAGAAAAGAAGGGCAACAAACGAGACAGAAGAAGACATGATAAAAAGGATAGAGCAGAAAATGGACACATTGACAGACAATTTTAGTTTACGGGAGTTTGTGGAGGACTGTGTGAGAGGAAAAGTTTGTTATCATTGCCCCACCTGCACCTGCCCTGCTTCTCCATTCCCTAGTGAACTATCCCCAAACCTTGAACAGGAAAATTGACGTTTTTACGAAATATCCATCCCTTCTTTCCCTCACAAATCTTCTCCTCATAACCAGCCCGTGTTGAATCCTTATTTCCCCATATTTGTTTCTGTGTCCGCTTCCCCGCTATTTCTTTAGATTGATGTGTGTGTATGTGTTTGAAATGTTTTTGTGCAGTAGTTGTAGAGAAAGAGTGTGTGTAGAATTTTTTTTTTTTAAAAAGACATAAAATGTTTGCGAACAGCGCGCCTGTTCGACCTATCTGCAAACAATGGAATGTGGGTGCTGTCTAATGTGAAGTAAGACGGATGTGATGTGCGACTGCACCATCTTTTGAAAATGTGCGTACATAAACAGAAAGGGGTGTCCAAAGGATATACTACCTCGGCGTACTGCTTGGAAACAAGATAATATATTCGTAGTAGAACACACAAGATGTCCGGAATGGGTGTAAAGGAGTAAAAAGGGAGTGTGTTAAGGACAGTATAGCGGTCCGTATTGGGCGCAGTAAAAATGGTGCCGTCTGTAGAACAGGCACGGTGGCCGGCAAGTTCGTAGGCAAACAAAATGGAGTTGTCTTAAGGACACTGGAACTGTCCGTACAGTGAACATAGCATGCGTGCACATGCGCAGTACAAACGTAAGTATTGCGAACATCGCGCATGTTCCTAACTGTCCGTCTCACTTGTGTCGCACTTTGAAGTAGTTTCAGAACCCAAACACTGTCCGTAGAACACTTTTGTGCATGCTCATGTTTGATTCTTTGCATTTGCTGTCCAGGGGACTTTCATTACGGGGCTGATGTGTTGAGGATGTCATCTTGTGACCGCACCTACGCTGAGCGTGGGGACTAGTTTCCGCGGTTTGTGTGCTTCCGCAACAATAAAAATGAACTTGTAGACACAAGGCAAAGTATTGTAGAGTGTAAAAATGTAATTTCACACATCGCAAACAATAGGCCACCTCAGGAGTTGCTGTGTAAAATGTGTGTACCGCTTTGTAGGGATGAAGACGGTCACGAGGCACACCCCTACACCCCTACAAAAGGCCACACCCCGAGCGCATCTTCATTGTCCTTCTAGCTATAGCAGATTGAGGTGCGTTGCCTTTACTGCTGTAGTGACCAAAAGGAAACTAATCGGTATGGCTTCCATGGCTGCTGTTGGGTTATTAGCCTCTGCACCACCCCCAAACCCGCCACCATCACCACCTCACCAAGGGCCTGCAGAGAGATATATGGGTGAGGATGTAGAAATTGAGGAAGAAGAGGAGGAAGAGAATGAAGTGGAGGAACTCCGCACTAGGAGCACCCGGCGGGAATCATGGGTGTGGCGGTTGTTTTCAGTTTATGGGAACGTACCAAAAGCACGTGCGAACCTGGCGAAGTGTAACCAGTGCGATGTGGTGTTGAGTCGCGGGAGATTTGGAGCGTAGAGTTTTGGTACGACAACCATGAAGCGACACCTCACTTCGTTCCACACTGAGGACATTCGCAAGGTGGTGCCATGTGAAGAGCGTAGTCGATTGAGTTCCTCCACAGCATCCTCGTAATCCGATCCTCCCACCACAAGAGACATTCCTGTGGGTTAGCGCCTCCCTCCAGCTGCTTCACAAGCCATTCGCAATGTTGTGGACCCTTACCTTTCAAAGGTGACAGTAGTGTGCACGTATTGTGACGCAGTACTCTGCAGGGGGGAGAGTTTTCGAAGTGCTATTGAGGCTGCAGTCACCGAGCACCAGAAGATTTGCTCCTTACCTAAATAAAGATCACCCTTAATATTTGTCTGTTCAGTTGCCCTTTCTTATACCCGTGGCTGGTGTCTCTTCCTTACCCTCCTTTCGCCTCTTCCCCTAGTGTGTCGAGTGCTGTTAATCAATTAACGGAAAAACAACAAAAATGACAGACAAGGCTCTTTTCAGAGCCGCCTTTCTCAGTGTAACAATAGAACTATGAAGTGAAGGCCGTAGACCCCTGCGTAGTTCAGCAAAAGTTTGCGGACAGTCGTAGAGGGGAAAAAGGGAGGGTGCAAGCGGAGCAAATGCAATAAAGTGTACGTTGGGAGTAAGTGGCGGCTCTGAAAAGAGCCTTTTGGTGGTGTGTTGTGTGGGTCAAAAACAGTGGATTGGGGAAAACGGGTTGTCAGATGGGTTAGTGTGATTGAAAAAGAGGGCGCAATGCATTTTGTAAATTGTGAAGAAACATCTGATTGCCAGCATATGTGAGGTGGACTCCATCTCTGCGGAAAATGAAACTGCTACGAAACAAAATGTTTTCATTGTGGAAAAGGGACATGCCAACATCTCTTAAAAAGGCACACACAGCCTTATTCACATTGCATCTTGCTTTCTCCATTTTTGGACCAAATGCAGAAGAACGCAACCAAATTTGTCTTTGGGCAATACGGGAAAAAAGTATTTAACAATTTGGAAACATGTCAATGAGCTTCGCGAGTCCTTCCTTCATGGCAAATTGAAAAGAAATTCCAGATACATGGCCTAAGCTGTTTCCTCCACAATGAATGATCAGTATATCTGGAGGACGCTCTGTCTATAAAGTAATAAAAAGAGGTACCAAGTCCAGCCATCTCATGCCACGCACACCATTCCAGTGCACTTCCGCATGTGGAAATCCGAGATTTGTAGATAAACTGCAGCCTTCTGCATGCATCTTCAACCAATTTATCCATGAGTCTCCCACAATCCAGATAATCTGTTTTCGAGTATGGAAAGCCATGGCTGTGTGGTGTCCTGTGAGGGAGAAGACGGTCTTACTAGAGTACGTCGGTCAGAACACACCTACTGAACAAAGGACAAAAAAATTTGGCAACAATTAGTGGACTTACACAAAGTTAGACAAGCATTGCAATATCTAAAAGACAACAATGAGTACTACAAGGAAATAAATATTGATGAAAGCTTAAGGCAAACAACTGAAATAATTCAAGAGCCATCAGAAACTGGACAATTCGAACTTCTGGATCCAGCTACAGTATCCACTCTTTTGGATCATTACACAATTCATCCATTGCATTCAAATGAAAGCATAGATGATGCACTAGAAACTTACCAAATGTGACAAACCAAAGGGTCACCAATGAGTATTTGGGAAAAAAGTATAGAACCACGTGCTTTTCCACTGCTATTTCCTACTGGCAAAGGTGGGAGATAGGACGATAGACCCACTCAGATTGGGGCATCAGAATACCGCTTATTATGAATGCATTAGCTAGATCCCAGATTTAGACAAAATGTGGAATACATATTCCACCTACTCTATGAAAGTGAATTAGCAACACTATGTTATGGAGCTGCACACATTCTTAAATCTGGAATGCACTCAAAATATATCAGCTGCGCAGTTAATACAAAAAGTGCAAGAAAAAGATGAGGTTTTACAATCAAGTATAACAAATTTGTTTGCAAACATGCATGGTACAAAGGAATACTGGTTTAGACGGCACGTAGACGTGCGTTGCATGATCCGAAAGCTTGGACCACCAACTTGGTTTGTTACGCTAAATTGTAAAGAATATGCATGGGAAGATTTACATGAGTTCCTACGCATAGCAAACAGCAACAAAAACAACATAGATATATTAACACCTGGAGAACTTTGCTCTCTAGATCCAGTTAATGTCTCAAGATATTTCCGTTTCATTGCAATGCTCCACTTTATTTGCAATAAAACTGTTCCTCCCCTTGGAGAAGTGCAACACTTCTTTTGGAGAAAAGAACATCAAGTGAGAGGAGCACCACATATTCACATGCTGTTATGTATCAAAGGTGCGCCGAAATTTGGGCACGACAGTGATAGCACTGTTTTGCAGTTTATCCAAAAATATGTCACATGTGAAATCCCTTTACAACAGACACATAGTGAGCTGCATGGGCAGATTTTACAATTTCAAAGACACAAATGTGGCAAATATTGTTGCTGCAAATACAAAAACAAAGATAAATACTACACCAAATGCCGCTTTGGTTTGCCTAGACCAGTTACAGAAACAGGTGAAGTAAACAACTTCATGTCTTCAGTTCTACATAGTGTTAAAGGTAAATCACCTAAAACACGTATTACATAAAAAGAAGGAAAGAATCAAAATATATCAATGATTACAATGCAATCATTGCCCTATTATGGAATGCAAACATAGATGTGCAGTACATTGCAGACAATTCAACTGCTGTTCCACGATATGTTACAGCCTACTTAACAAAAGCAGAAAAAACAGAGCTTCAAGACTTCTGGGATGACCAGCATCAGACAAAACATTATCACAGAAATTGTACAGCCTAGGCATAAAAATGCTCTCTCATAGAGAATGTGGGGCCTATGAAGCAGCAGACCGTTTAACCGGCCCTGCTTTGTATGGAAAATCAGACAACATAGTATGGCTCAGTCTTGGCCCTGCAAAATCTAGAAAAAGAGTGCTAAAATCAAATGAGGACATAGAAACAATTGCCAGAAATGATCCCAACAGCCAAGACATTCTAAAAAACAATTTACTGGACACATACTATCTGAACAGGAGTACCACTCTGGAAAGCATGTGTCTATACCACATAGCTCAAAACTTTGCACACAAAAATAATGTAAAACCCGATGAAAGCAAACATAGATATAGAGGGACCGATTGTGAAGGGAGCTTAGTGAAACTTAACAAACAAAGCTTAATCATGTGAAATTGTCATTAAAAACTCCTCAACAGAAAAAAACTATATTACATGGCTCTGTTACAACTTTTCAAACCATGGAGAAAAGAGGAAGACATACTAGATAATTATGAGTGCTATGAAGATGCTTTCAAAGGAAATGAAAGCACTATCACTGATGTTAACTTTACGGAGTACAAAACAATGTTGCACAATGAGCAGCAACAGGAAGAAGAAATTCAGGCCCAACTAGATAAAGACTCTTCCGACAGTAGTCAACCTTCTGTAACAGGAAGTCAAGAACCATTAGGACAACCACTAATAGCAAATGAGGCTGAAGTTGCTATGGCAGAAGTAGAAAACACCATGTATCAGTATCAAGATGATACAGAAGACTTAACTGTACAACAAGCAAAACTTAACAACGATCAGCGCGCTATTTTTGAAGACGTAACAAAACAAATTGTGCATGGCGTACAACACGAAAATAAAGAATAGAATGTACCTGCCAAAATTACAAACCTATACTGCTGTACGTCAGTGGTGAAGCTGGATCAGGGAAAACATTCTTAATCAAAATTATCAGCAAGTTCCTTCAACAATTGACAAACAACAAACTGTCAGCTGTTGTAACATTCCCCACAGGTTTAGCTGCCTACAATATAGGCGGTGTGACTTTACACCAATTACTACTGCTTCTAGTAGAGCATCAAAATAAATTAGACTACTACAAACTTTCTGCAGAAGCTGCAATGGAATTAGGTAGAGTATTGAAACAAATGAAAATGCTACTAATAGATGAAGTGAGCATGGTCTCCAATCTAATGTTGGCTTTGATTCATCTCAGATTGCAAGAAGTACATAAAAGTAATAACGAAGAACTCTTTGCAGAGAAACACATTATCGTTTTCGGAGATCTTCTACAATTGCCACCAGTGAAAGGTGAATCGATTATTAAAACCTTAGGCCACAAACTCTGCCGGAAAACTGTTGGTAGCATAGGTAATGTTAACCTTTGGCAACATTTCCAATACAGAGAATTAACTGAGAACATGCAGCAATCTGCAGATCTCACTTATGCCAACATCTTAAAAAGTATTAGAGTTGGTGTATTATCGCAAGAAGCACAAGCTGTATTGAAAAAGCAGCATATACATGCACTTTATGGCGATAATGCATGTGCAACTGATGTTATGGAACAAATAGCGCACACAAATGTCAATTGTATGGCCTTAATGCCAACTCTTGCAAGCTGTTTCAAATTCAATTAAACAATGTTAAAGAAAGAAATGCAAGCAATAATAGAAATTAGCGCCACAGACAAACTAGACGTACATGGTTTGACAGTACCCATGTGTGAGCAAGCCACAACAAGACTAATAGTTTAGAAAATTCAATCTCCAACACAGCTGGGTTGAAAAAAATATTGAAATTATCATTCAATTGTAGAGTAATGCTTAAACGTATTCTTGACGTAGAGCAAGGGCTAGTTAATGGAGCACTGGGCACGGTTGTTGGCTTTCAATCATACCCACGTGATAGCAGCATTCAATTTGTAAATATTCGCTTTGATAAAGTTTTCAGATCCTTTTTAGTGAAAAGGATAGGGCACTCAATGGCTCAATTTCTTCTCTTCAAAGACATGTATGTATGTAGAGAGCCTTTTTCTCTAACTCTTGCATATGCAGTTACCATTCATAAATCCCAAGGTCTTACCCTAGAGAAAGCATTGATAGATATAGGAAAGACAGTGTTTAAGGAAGGCATGAGCTACGTAGCATTATCACGCTTACGTACACTTGACGGTCTATTGCTAATAAACTTTGATTCAAGTAAAGTCAAAGCTGATATTCCTTGCATTCTAGAATACAATAGATGGCGTTCACTGTACACCCCTCATCTGAAACAATACCCTGTTCCAGATAAAGTGAAACGTGGTAAAAGAAAAGTAAATGAAACAGCAATGCAACAGAATGCAACAGGAAGTTCCGCAAAAAAAAGAAAAGAAGCTAAAGTTTCATCAATTGCCGCCGACATAGAAGAACCTATTAGGGAATGTAAACCAGGCACGTCGGCAAAGAAGCAACAGAAAAACTGAAAAATGCACTCAGATACAGAACTTGCTTGCCCATTCAAATTTACAAATGAAATTGGGGTAAGTTGCTATGCAAATGTAGCAATGAATATTCTATTTCAATTGCCACCAATTGTTCACAATATTTACCTGCACAGCACAGACCAATTGTGTTTGAAAATGTTAGTGCTGCATAGAAATGCAACAAGCAATCCTGACAACACATACAGTGTTCATGGAGTAAGGCAACAATTGGACGACTGTGCTGGAATGGTGAGATTCACTATGAACTCACAAGAAGATCCACAAGAATTTCTAATGTACATACTATTAGTATTGGAAAACAAAAGCATACCTTTAAATGAAATCTTCCAAATTTCGTACATGTGGAAACATACATGCACTCTCTGTAACAAAGTGATACAGGGAGAAATCCCAAATGAGCGATTTGTGTATATTTCCATACCAAATTGTGAGAGCATTCCATTTCAGCAACTTGTACAAAATGCAAACCATGGCAGATTATGTAGTATTTGCAATTCAGACAATCGTTCTACCCTACTGATACAATCACATAGTGCCTACATAATACTTATGCTTCTACGTTATAATACAGATGGCACCAAAAACAACTGCAAACTGACTGGATTTACACACAGTCAAGTGTCACTTGGAAAGAAAACCTTTACAACAGTAGGAATCATCTACCATGCAGGAGCTACAACCAATGTAGGTCACTACACTGCATTCATTAAAAAGAATTCTGGATGGTTTGAATGTAATGATAGCACCATTACTCTAAAGCAGAGGTTGCCAGCTAACCTAACAAATGCGTATTTAATGTTCTTGAAGCCAATTTTTTTACGAAATAATGTGTGCTTCAAAATTGTCACAAAGTATGAGAAAGACTACAAACAGTTAGAATACGCCCACAGGTATCTAACTGCCCAAGAGGATGGAAGAATGACACAAATAAATGATTATCACAGATCGTTGGAAACAAATACACAGGCAGAATACGCCTATACGTATCTAACTGTTGTTAAAAATCGGCAGGAAGGCAACAAGGAAAACATTAATGGGAAAGATAAAGGAAACAGGATATGTCAACGACACACATGAATGAGTATCACACATCTGTAGGAACAAATGCACAGTTATAATACGCCTACAGGTATCCAACTACCCAACAGGATGGAAGAATGACACAAATAAATGATTATCATAGATCGTAGGAAACAAATGCACAGGTAGAATATGCCTATAGGTATCTAAGTGTTGTTAAAAATCGGCAGGAAGGCAACAAAGAAAACATTAATGGGCAAGATGAAGGAAACAGGATGTAAGGACACAAATGAATGAGCATCAACAATCTGTAGGAACAAATGCACAGTTAGAATACGCCTACAGGTATCTAACTGTTGTTAAAAATGGGCAGGAAGGCAACAAACATAACATTGATCAGAAAAATGAAGAAAACACTGAAAGGAAAAAATGAAGTACTTAGTTGCATAAGAAATGAAGGTTTTTTTTTTATCCGATAAGGATTTTTTTCCCCAGACCCAAGGATTAGAAAAGCAAACACAGAAACTGAGTGCAATGCACACTACACTGGTTTGTAAACTAAATATGAGGGTCTTTCATTACAGAAATGGAAAAAGTGATACTTCCGCCAAATACGATAACCAATTTAAAAAAAGTTTATGGATTCTGAACAAAGTAAGGAGTAAGTATATTGGCAGGCATTTTCTACACATGGGAATCTACTCGTCTAATCTATGGTAGTAATATGCTGCAGTGCCTGTAGGCTGGCCTTTCATCTGCGGTGAGTAACCTACCACCTACGCCTTACAACCAAGTTTCAAGGAGTACAGTTCCTATCCACAACCATTGCTGCATATGTAAAACATGGTCCTTGTAAATTAGCTGCTAATAAATTTACTTTTCGGACCATCGTCTGCGGCCATGAAGTGAAGAAACTAGGGCATCAACACAATGACCACAATCCTTCACACCCTTATTAACTTGTAACTCCACTGCTTATGACTTCAGTCTTGCGTGCATGGGCTTTAGCCATGCACCCAAGACTGCAGGGTCTCCCCACAACCACCTCAGTGATGTGTGGTAGTGGGGGTTATTCTATAGGTGTGTTATCCTTCAATACCTGGCTTCCCTCCTAGGTGTATGTCTGTAGATCTTACATAGGATGGGTGTGCAGTGTCTTCCAGGTCTAGTACTTACCACTTTGTTCTTGATTGCATGGCCTTTGGCCATGCACCCAAGACTGCATGCACTCCCCACAACTTGCCAATGAAAATGCAACACAAGGGGTGTTTGCATGGGTGGCACATGTGGCGGTGGTTGTGGCCAGGGCCTACAGTCATGTAAGTAAGGCCTTCGGCCTTCAGCCGCCACATCCACTGTAGCATGCCAC
Organism: Ambystoma mexicanum; assembly: GCF_040938575.1. Taxonomy (NCBI): domain Eukaryota; kingdom Metazoa; phylum Chordata; class Amphibia; order Caudata; family Ambystomatidae; genus Ambystoma; species Ambystoma mexicanum. The sequence goes on from NC_090924.1 coordinate 1,026,791,473, forward strand.
ACCCATGGCGGCGTACTAATGAATATAATGATAACCATTAGAAAAAATAATGCACTCATGGCATGTTGTAAATTTCAATGTTCCCTAACACCACACGTGTCCTTAGAAATCTAACAACTTCCCCGTGCACTGCACGGGGCTGAAATACTGGTCTTATTGGACCCCTCATTTTCTGTGCATACAAGTAGGCCACAGGACATGCGTCATAAAGTGGGTATAAGTGTACTATTGGGTGCATGGCCTTCGGCCCTGCACCCAAGAGTGCAGAATCTCCCCACAACCACCTCTTTGTTCTTGGGTGCATGGCCTTTGGCCATGCACCCAAGACTGCACGCACTCTCCACAACTTGCCAATGAAAATGCAACACAAGGGGTGTATGCATGGGTGCCACATGCGGCGGTGGTTGTGGCCAGGGCCTACAGTCTTGGAAGTAAGGCCTTCGGCCGACGGCCATGCATCCAAGACTCTAGACCCTGGCCACAACCACCGTAGCTGTGCCAACCATGGCAGCGTACTAATGAATATAATAATAGCCATTGAAAACAGTAATGTACGTGTCCTTACAAATCTAACCACTCTCCCGTGCACACTGCAGGGGCTGAAATACTGGCCTTATTGGACCCCTCATTTTCTGTGCGTACAAGGAGGCCATAGAACATACGTCATTAAGTAGGTATAAGTGTACTGTGCATACAAGATGTCCATACACATTACATCATGACGACCAACCCCCAGAACAAGTGCATTAATCACCCATATTTTATGACTGTAGCCCCTGGCCACAACCACCGTAGCATGTGCCACCCATGGCGGCGTACTAATGAATATAATAGCCATTGGGAAAAATAATGCATTCACGGCATGTTGTCAATTTCAATGTTGCCTACCTATACCCGTGTGCTTTCAAGAGTTACAAATTTCCTGCCCACTACATGGACTGAAGTGCTATCGTTATTACCCCCCACATTTACTGTACGTACAAGGTGTCCATAGAAATTACATCATGACAGCCGAAGAACAAATGCATAGATCAACTATTTCTTACTGTGTGAACCTTTCCCAATGCTCTGTGACACAGCAAAATAATGAAAAAAGCATGTGTACGCTGGTTGTTGGTCCGCTTTCCGCGGATCCAAGATGTCGGGCGCATCCAAACCATCTGACGCAGAACACGTCTCGCAGCAGCCAATTGGCAGAGACGTTGCGTGTACGCGGTCATGACGGCAGCCCCTTAGCCAATCGGTTTCTTGTTCGTCGACTGAACAGGGAAGTGTGACCGCGGAGCGAACATAGATATCACTAATTATTTTAGACCTACTTTTTCATAATTATAAATAAACGTACTTCACGTATGGTGACAAAATTTACAAAAGCACGCTTTCTGGACCAAGCCCCTGTACCTGCCGCAGATTTCGTCCAAATGCGTCCAGCGGTTTCACCTGTAGCCGTGCGCAAAGTTTTTACCCATTCAGTCTATGGGGAAAAAAAGACGTTTTGGGACCTCCCCTATAACTCTGCTCCCCTTGGACGAATTCTCACCAAACTTTACAAATAAATTCCGAGTGGCCCATATACATTTTGTGCAAAGTTTGGTGAGGATTCGTCCAGGGGGAGCAGAGTTAAAAAGTGCTCTTCCCATGAAAACAGCAACTTGACCATAACTACATGGCCACATTGATGCAAAGTGACTAATTTCATGCTCCCCATACATTACTCTAAACGCAATAGTTGTATTTTACCACATTTGCTAACATCATCCAACGCAAGCCATAAGACCATCCTGTTCCGCTACCTTAGCACTGTGCATTTTTAAACCGTCAAGATTGTACCTAGTGTATTTTTCCGATGATCCACCACTCGACCCCTTATGCACTCACGATCTCACTCCACAGTAGGTTGACAGCCAGCAAATTTTGGTTTTAACAATATTAAGTAAGCGTTTACAAGATTTGCTGGTAATCTCTGTTTCACAGAAATGTTAGTATCATTACATTTGACCCATCCATAATTGTTTTTTTTATATATGCAGTGTAGTGACCTGCATTGGTTGTGGCTCCTGCATGGTACACTATATCTATTGTTTTGAAGGTTTCCTTACCAAGTGATACTACAGCCCGATCAAGGAGAGGGTAGGAGCCCTCTCCAGCCTTACCCATTCACCTTACTCCATACGACATACCGCGCTGCAGGAGCAGTTCATCCATGCCACACTACTGTATCCGCGAGAGCAGACATAGTTGAGCAGCCTGCACTCAGCCGACCGCTGTCCATCCTTCACGAGAGGTGAGCCGCCCCACGCTGGAACCAGCCACCATTTCCTTTGTTCAGGGGATTGACACTTGTGTGATGCTATTTGTCCCAACCCTGCCTGCCTCTTTAATGACCAACACAGCATCGGCACGAGAATGAGGCTCCTATGTTGCTAGGCAGCAAATTGTCCTTATCCCCCACAAGCCCCCGCCGGCAGGCAGAAGCCGGCCCTTCTTGAGAAGGCCCGCATTGATAAGGCCCTGTTCTGCGCCTGTTCGCGCATTGGTTGCGCTGTTGCCCTACGCCTCTTGGAACATTTGGACTACCACATCACTGCATCTGGTGGACCACACCTGTCACGATCAGGTTTAATTGCTTCACGCATTCATATTGTAGCTGTAACGCTCACCTGGTATCCACGGGGATGTCACTCAGCCTGTTCTGACCTCTTACGACCTCGAACCCTTCCCTGGAGGCTATTCGACTGGAGACTGGGCCTTGTTTTCTTGGATAGTATGCTCTCATCCTGCTTTCAGTGCAGGGGCGCGTTGCTGCCTAGTTACTTCAATGGCAAGAGCCAGACAGGTAAGTTGTTAGGGAGAATTCTCTGTTGAGGCTAATTTCCCAAACCTAGTGAGTCCCCCAGCAGCTTTGCTGTATTTTTGGGGTTTATTGTTTTCTCCTGCTAAGAGTGAGACTCTTTTTCTCCCACTCTTAGGCACGATTTGAGATATCCTTTGACTTTGTGATGTGTTTTATGGGCTATGGGGGTCTTTTACTCCATAGGGTTTCATGTCGTTTTTGGTAAGTGTGTTACACAGCACCCTCAGTGCAGTAATACAGGGGTGTCATAGTGACCCCCAACATAGACTCCATACCCTGGGACTGACTACTGTCTCCCTTTTCCCATTAATTTTAAACGCACCACTTTTTGGTGCAATGTTAAAGATACCGCTGGGTTATTTATTTAATATTTATTCCCCGGTTGGGTCTTTTCGCCAGGACTCAGTTTTAAAATGGCGTTTGTGTTCGCCTCTGTAACTCCAACCCAATTCGAGTCCTTTGTTCCACTTTTTGGCGGGCTTCTCCACAGAAGCCTCCAAAAGTGGTGCCACTCTGTCTGGGTATACACGATGTGTGGGAGGGGGGTTTAGGCACCCTGGACTGAGTTGCCTTGGCAACTCAAGTCGCACTCTTGTGTGATTGGCCCAGTGGTGAGCCGCCCGGCTCACCACTTAGCATGTTTGAGTAACAGCTAGGACTGATGAATGGGGGTTTTCTGCATAAAAGCAGGACTTTGGGGACTGGGGACTTCAGACGTCGCCACAGGACCAAAGAATCCAAAGAGGGAGAAGCTGAGTCGACCTGCAACGACGACACCACCGGTGGAGCTCTGCTGAACCGACTCACCACTTGTTCCAACGACAGAGGAGATCTTCATCCCGAAGAGTCTTCTTCTTTTGACTGGTGGGGATAACCAGTTTGCCCACCTTTTCGCCTTCCCGGATCATCTCGTGGCTGCCTTGCCTGTGCCAAGCACCCCAGCAACCGGGATACCACGTTTTACCACTACCACGAATAAAAGGGTAGTACCTTTTAACCGGAGAACTCCGCGGCTGGTTTCTTCCCTGGCAGTGCAACGACCTTCAGCTTTCCTCCACGTCAAGATCTTCTCTTCCTCTGGACGACGCCGTGACTTGCATCCACTGCAAGGAACAACTGCCCCCGCTGGAGGATTCTCTCCACTTTCAAGGTACTGTGTCCGCCTGGCCTCCCTCGCAAGGGTCTGTGTGGGGTCTCTCTTAAATCCTCATCTTACCACTTGGGTTGGCCCTAGGCTGGCTAACTGAACTTTTCTGAGCTGAACCGATTCCTTTTTTAACTCTCTGCAAGACTTTTCAAGCCTTTTAAACTGTGTGATCTAGGGCGCATTGGTGTTCTGCTCTCTCCAAGAGGGAGCCTGGCCTCTGAACTTTTTGCTCACAAGTACACTTTGACTTTCCTGCCTTGCTGAGTGCTTCTAAAGTATTGTGTTGTGTGCTGTTACTAATTTCTGCCTTTTCCCTCCCTTTTTCTTAACTGATTGGAGTGCCATCTTTAGTTAAGCGCTCACCTCTGTCTGGAAATAAGTGGTGTTAACTAAGACTTGTCTAATAAGGAAAAAGGGATGTATATATATTAATAGTGACTGTGTTTTTGAACTTGCTTACAATAATAGTGCTAGAGTATTTCTAAGTGTGTCTTTAAATAAATAATTATATACTTGATACCAAAGCTCTGGTCAGTGTTTGCTTGTGCTACTGTATTTTGGTACCTATCTTGTATACTCTATATACTGTCTAACTCTTCTTGAGAGAAGTCTGGCTGCTCAGCCACAGCTACCAGGTAAATCTGGGTGGTACAGACTGCTACCAATTGGGTTTACTGCCAACACCTGTAGTCTTAAGCCTTTTGCAGTGGTCCCTAAGGGAACTGCACAGGTTTCTGCCTAACACTATAATGAGTCTTTTGAACAGTTCTCTACCTTCGTTCCTTTCCTTCCATAGATGATGGCCAGCGTCCTGGGATGGCGGCATGCTGCTGAGATGAGTAGCGCTGAAGGTGAGTGAGAGCGTGATGCGCGATGCACCCCTTTCGTATTTGCATTGAACTGAGTTCTTTTTCTGTGTCTTTTAGGTGCTGCGACATTTTCAGCGTAGATGCCAGTTATGAAGAACAAATGTGGTGGGTAAGCGCGGTATGCAGCGCCTCTAGATGTTTCCACGCTAACCTGGAGTGTCTTTTCCCTCTTGCAGATGGATGAGAAGTTCCGGAGACAGAGTTCGCCCAGAGCAGCTGCGATTCAGGTAAGCGTTTGAAGCTCGTACAGTATTTAAAAATAAGGGAAGATTTGCAGAATGCTTACTAATGCCTTTTATCTGTTCTTTTCCCTTTTCCTTAGGAAGCGGCGTGCCAGGATGGGAATGACGCCGCCGAAGATGCCCGCAGAACAGAAGAACCGATGAATGATGGGCAGAAGCGCCGCAAGGTAAGGCTGTTCCCAACAGAGTTCTTGTTCTTGCAGGAGCTGAGCGCAGAAGAAAGAGGCAGGCCTACTGGAGACCGATCTGAACAAGGTGAGTGTCACGCTGCAGGTGCAGGAAACGCAAAGCATGTTTCTCAGCCTGGGTGTGGTTTAAATAGTCTCTGGGTATCCCAGGTGTCTCTGGGCTGAACCACACCCAAAAGACTAGACCGCACATGCAGTTCTGGGAACCAAAATATGTGGGGGCATCCATCTTGTCCCCATCAATGCACTACAAGTCCAATCCCCAATGTTATCCTATGGGAGTGAGTGAGTCTAGTGCCACAAGCGCCAAGTCTGACTCCAAGTGGGTCTTTGGAGGGATGGAGAGGCCCTTGAGGGCCATGTAGGTGATCGTGGCCTGGCTCCAGCCTGACATCTTTGAGGGCTGGGGACATGAGGGACAGCAATCATGACAGTAGCTGATACTGTTTTCACCATTATGAATGCTAACCTGTTTGCATTATATACTATCTGATCCCTGATCGCTGTGAATGCTCGCTACCCTCCATACTGCAAATGTATTGACACGAACAGTATAAATGAGTGCCTAGTGATTGTTTAAGCAAAATCACACTCATACGTTCTCTCCTCATGCAATGCCCCTTTACTGTGTCACTTCCACAGTCGCTGTCAAGTAATTTAACTTATCTGCTGACCGCCTACGACATGCTAGATATTGTTATAACAATTCCTGTTCCATAGCAAATTATTGCTGCAACCATATGCATGTAATTGTTACTTTTGATATCATAGCCTTAGGATGCTTACCTCTGATTGAAGTTTCCAATCTAGGTGGTACCCCATTTGACCACTGCTGTTATCCCATATGCTGCTCACTAGCCATAGCAGCTGCTAATCTATATGTTGCTTAAAAGTCATAGTCGCATCTAGCCTTTAGTCGGCTTCACAGGACTGTAGCATTCAGTACAGCCCTTGTCTATTACCCCACTGCTGTTTAACACAATTCTGTGGCACCCAGCCTATATGCAAGCGTCTAATCCGCACTGCATCTAGCACCAGCATGTCCCCTTCAGTGACCAACCAGACCATCTACACGATAGTCCTTACACTGAGCATCACTTCTACACTGACACTCACCACTCACACTAGCAGGATTCTGCCCACTTTGACCTCCACTACCTTGCTTAACTCGACCACTACATCACCCACAGTTAAAATAGATTCCATAAACCACCTCCCATGAAAGCACTGCCCAACAACGGAGAGGAACTTACGCCTTAGAGCGAGGCTAGCCAAAATATATGAGCCCCCATTAGGTCTCTCCCTACCTCCCCAGGAACAAGGACTCTAAGTACGCCCTTAGCTCGCTATTGCGGCCCCAGGCCCACAAAAAGCACAGCTAAGCACAGCAAACCAAAACCTCTACAAACCCCCCAACCAACGACACCAATTACTACGAGCCCCCAGATGAAAGGAGCCCTAATAAACTCCAGATCACTGGTAGCACACACTACGGAAATAGCTGATTTGATCCAGAAAGATGACTTGGACTTCCTCGCTATCACCAAGACGTGGCTATACCCTGCTGCAGGCCCTATGCTCATGCTAGCAGTCCCTGATGGCTATTCCATCCTGAGACATGATAGACTAAAATCCAGAGAAGGAGGTATCGCTATTATTTACAAATGCTGCCTTGCTATGAGACTAGCTACCCCCGTTGATATTCACTCCTGTGAACTACTATCAGTCAAAGTCCCTTTGACCAATACCCAAACCTTGAATATCCACTTGATATACCGCCCCCCAGGCCCACCTGGAACTTTTGTGGATGATATTAACACCATCCTATCCAACAACCTTGAAAGTTTATCGCAAGTACTTCTACTCGGAGACTTGAACATGGACTTTAATGACCAATCGGACCAGCTTGCCCCAACCACAGCTAAAACCCTATCACAACTTGAATTCACCCAAAGAAGTAATACCGCTACCCACAACAAAGGTAGAATACTTGATTGGGTGGCAGACCATAATTGCCAGGCTAATATCTTGTCCATTACACTTCTAGCCTGGACGGACCACCACCTTGTGTCCTTTATGCTCTCCACCAATAGACCTCCACCTCCTCCCACCCTTAGAGCACCACCTACATTAACTAGAAATAAAGAGTATTACTGTGGACAGGCTTATCCCAGCACTACTTCCACTCTCAACTCACTCCCTGACAATACTGATCCTGAGAGATTGGTTGAAGAATATAATAAAATCATGACCACCTCCTTGGAAAAGATTGCCCCTGCCAAACTGAGACCAAGCAAGCAGAAAACCCACCTGAATAAATGGTTTACAACTTTTCTACAAGCTACATGGAAAAAACATCCGTCAGAAGCCAATAAGCTCAAACTCCCCAAATTGTCCTCCCTTTATAAAAAAAGAAATATGCTCAGTGAAAGGAATATTCTTTGACACACGCATATCCCACGCCAAATCTAACATAAAGGAACTTTGCACCATTCTCAAAGAAATAGAGACCCCAATAGCATTACCCGACACATGCATGAAAGATAAAAAATGGTGTAAAGACATCCAACACGCCCTAGCTAATAAAATAGCCACTTTACAAAATAAAATCAACTGTAAAATAACTGCCCTCAATGACCCTCCTGCATCTAAAATAACTCCTCATGCTAACACGGATGAATCTACCCGATTCAACTTCACCAAAGTTTCCATCCCTGAAGTGGAAAGAATTATTCTGTCCTTTAAACCCTTTAACTGTCAGGGCGACCTATGCCCGGTGCAGCTTATCAAGGATGCTGCCCGAGACCTATCTCCTTTCATTACCAAACTCATCAATGCGTCCTTCTCTACTAGTATAATCCCCACTAATCTGAAATAATCTTGGGTACTCCCACTCTTAAAAAAACCCACTCTTGACCCATCCACACCAACCAACTACAGACCAATCACTACTGTGCCTTTCTTTCTAAAAATCTTGGATAAGGTAGCGTATACACAAATACAAAAGCACTTGGAACAACACCCCTTGTTATGAGGTAGGCAATCGATTTTACGTCCCCAGCACGGTACGGAAACTGCCCTTATAAATCTTAAGACCCAAATCGATGAGCTCAAAGATAGTGGCAAATCAACATTACTCCTCCTCCTAGATCTCTCAGCTGCTTTCGATTTAGTCGACCATACTATTCTCTGCAATCATCTAAACACAGCTGCACACTTCTCAGATGACGCTGTCACCTGGATCAGATCTGTCTTAAATGGCAGAACAATGAGGGTCTTCTCGCCGCTAGCAGCTTCAGACCCCATACCCATCACTTGCGGTGTGCCCCAGGGATCATGCATCTCGCCAACATTCTACAATATTTTCACTAATTCCCTTTTCGATGATCTGGATCATCTTGGTATCACCTACACTAACTATGCAGATGATACCCAGATGCTACTCCCGCTTTCAGGGGATTATGAAAAGGTTTTGGCCTTGGTGAACACAGTGTATATCATCATCCAGGCATGGATGGCCACACATGGGCTATGCCTGAATGATGATAAAACTGAACTCATCTTCTTGGGCACCCTGTCCAACCTAAAAAAACTAGGACCCAACTACTCCTCATTTATAATCGATGGCAACATCATTAAAGTAGAACGCGAGGTAAAAACACTTGGTTTTTACCTTGTCTCAAACCTCTCATTCACTAAACAAGTCAACTCCCTAGCATCCTCCACGGCCTACATGTGCAAACTTATATGCACCGGCAAGCCATTCCTTTCTGATAGCAGCTGTATCACCTTGGCCAGAGCCCTCATCCTGTCGCGCCTAGACTACTGTAATGCCCTTTACCTAGGATAGATCAAAGCAACCATCAAAAGAATCCAAACTTTACAAAATAATGCCCTTAGAGCGGCCTTAGGCATCTCCAGAAGAGATCACATCTCAGAGATCTGTCGACAAAACAACTGGTTCCCAACCTACGACAAAGTCCTCCTAAAAACTCTGTCGCTTACCCACAAATCTCTCAACAATGCTGCACCCACTTACTTGGTGGAGAGATTCCACAAACAGACCTCCATGAGACCAGCAAGACTAGCCAACAGAGATCGGCTCTCCATACCATGGTTCAAGCGATCCACAATTGGAGGCAACAGCTTCCCGGTGAAAGCGGCTGAATTATGGAACTCTCTACCCCCCAGTCTGAGAACAGACCAATCTTACCACAAGTTTAGATTCAACACCATCATATGGCTGAAATTCAATAACCAGTAATAACCCATGCTTAGGATACTGCTAGAACTGATCGGTTACAGCTATGGTACCCACTATATGATATGATATCTTAATTTCTCGGCTTGTATCCTTGTACTTATCTCCGATCACCTGATCTTATTCTGTATATAAGGCTCTCTCGAAACCGCCTGCACATTCTTTTCCTGTATACCATGTCTGTAAATAAGCACCCTCTGTATATACACCTTTGTAATTATTACCTGTACGTAAACTGTATACATTTTTGTGTAACTAAGCTTCGCATATACTTGTAACTGTTGCGCCCTGTTACCTTAGGGTATGATGCGCATTATAAATAATAAAAGAAACAAACAAACACATTTTATCATGTGTGAATCTACTTAGCTTGCAGTTGTTTTTGGTACCATCTGCAGTATAATGTAAAAGTATTACTAGTACGTATTTACTATGTGTCTGTATTTGTAAGATGGCAAGACCCCCACACCGTTCACCTCGCTAGTGACCCAAAGTGGAATAGTACAAAGATATGTGTGCAAATTATAGGCCTCTAACACATAACTGCGGTTATGCGGTCAGGGGGACCGCGGCCTGGCCGGAGGGGGTTGCAGCAGGGCTTCCTCAGACATTCTCGTGCAAGCACATTTTGTCAGGGCTTGAGATTTGCTGCCTGCAAAAAATGTTTTCGTGCTTTGCCGTATGAAGAGGAAATGGGCTGAACTGACAGGTGGTGTGGCCTGGCTGTGGGAGATGCTGGTAGAGTGCGAAGTTTTCCAGAGGAACAAAGTAAATCCTTAGAAATGTGGCCCGCATTGGTAAATGGTAGCAAACAATTCATATCTTTTAAAATAATATTTCTAATGCCACTAGGGTCTGAAGGGCTATTGGCTGCCATTGTGAATGAAGGTCAGCGCCGTTGAAATTTTGTTTCCGAGCACAGCAAATCCATTGTACACAGTATAAGGTTGAATTGTTGTTTGACCTTGAAACAAAGGGAGGACTCCAAAAGGAATGCTTGCAGGGAGGGTTGCAACACTGTCAAATATGATAAGGTTCACCATTCCAAAACTGGACAAAGGAAAATGTAATTTCATTTTATGAAAATTTGTTGACCTGAACGGAGTGTCAATGTTATGCTGAGAGAATGCAAATGGCAAATATTATGTACGTTTTACTTTCGACAATTTTATAGAGCAACATGTCAACTTAACATTCCCGACCGTTATTGCTGGCTTACATTGTACGCGGTTGTTGTTTGTGTCATATTGGAACGACACGCAAATACAACCTGTATGTGTACATGGCTTTGTCCCGGGCTCCTGGGCAGTGCAGCATCAAGATGCGTGTACTCCACTAGTGGGTTCCCCCAGGTTCCACAAACGCGTAATTCAATGCTAACATTTAATACAAATTCCATCTATGTGTGAGGCCACAGCCTTGCAATTCACAGTGCGTCCAATGCGGTTTTTATACCCAAAAAGAACACCGCGTGACTCATGATAAACATTTGTGGATCGAGAATGAAGAAAAAACGTACCCATTTGCTTGATTATGGCAATCACCGAATGTTCTCGGAGCGTTTATTGTGAAATAAATTTTAAATTTGTACAGTTTTGCTATTTCCTTTAAAAGTATGGTTTTAAATTCAAAATTGGGACATGTTGTGTTGTGAGATGATGTGTGTGGATATTCCGGGTTCTGCGTCAACTAACGTTATCACGTAGGTGATGACTGGGTGTGTTTGGCTATGCTGCCCAGTAAAGCTCTGGAGATAGGCGGAGAATATCACTAGTTTTGGTGATGTCAGCCTCAGCGCTGGGCCATATGAATTAGTTCCGCCAGGGCAGTCTACCTTGGGCGATGCAGCAACGGATAAGATTCTCACAAAATGGCCGCGCCCTGCTGCCTGATTTCGCATGTGTAAAAAAAGAGGACAACTACGGTATGGTGCGTAGGACATGTTTGTACGATCGATCAACGTATGCTTAGAAACACATGTCCGAACCTTCAGGACAATAATATTTCTGAGCGCACTATTCCTTCAATAGATCCATTTTTTGCTCCATTCGCTGCAGATGATTTTCTAAGGTCTCTGTTTAGTATTATTTATAATGTTTGTATAGTGTGTTTAAAAATAAATTTGGTATGTACACATAAAGTAATGGGTAATAATTGGTTTATATAGAGAATGGTAGTGTCTACCATTAATATCACTGTTTTCACTCATTTCATCACAAGGAAAACTTTCTTCCAGGCATTTCAAAGTACTAGACATTTCTGTGTAAAAAAATATATATATATTATTTTTACTGTACCTAATACTGAAAGTTTATAAATATATAAAATAAATGTAGTGTACTCACTAGTTTCTTGCTAAGTTTTGCTGTTACTGCTGCATAGGTGTGCTGCTGATTTTTGCTGTGCAGTTTGCTTGAGGTAATTCTGTTGGAGGCATATTTATTTTGGTATATTGCATTATGGTATATTGCATTATGTTGCATATGTTATGTAATTGGACGGTTGGTGTCTTACATATACAGTTTCCACTTCTTATTTATTATTGAATGTAATGTATTTATGTGCTGCTTTTTGAACAGGTTCAGTGTTTCTATTGCATGATATAACAATGTAAGATACCCCCTGAGTTTTTGGCTAGTGCTGATGTTGACCGAGTCCGTCCGCAAACATACGCATGGTCCGCAAACATCAGACCCACTAGCAGTGTATATAAAGTAAGGGAATCCTAGGAAACATATATCCAATTTATATTGTCTATATCTGTATTCAGTAAAAAACTTTGTTAAAGGGACGGTATGGTTAAATTGCACTACTAAAAACTTATGAAAATTCAGTAAAAAATGTTTGTTAAAGGGACGTTATGGTTAAGTTGCGCTACTAAAACCTATGAATTCAGTGAAAAAAACATTGTTAAAGGGACGTTATGGTTCCAAGTAAAACCGTAAAATTCCTGAAATTCGCCAGTTATGGTAAGCTAAGCTACCATAATTCGCGTGTCATATGTCGCCAATGGAAGCTATGGAGAAAGTGGGCGATATGGTAAAAGGAATAATACTTCAAGATCAACGCGAGGTGCGCTCTAGTTTTCCATCAGAAGCCGCTTTAAATATCAGTTAATGGAGAGAACCTGTGCGTTGCAGCTTTCTTGCTGTGTTTCGTAGTGAGTACTGCTTAACGCTCCTTCCAGTGATCCTTAACCCTGTGTGTTTTCCCCGTTCTCTCCCTTGTGTTGTCTTTCCTGTTTCATTCCGTTGTCCGCTCCTGAGCGGATTCCTCTGTGCCTTCATCCGCTTCAGGCGGTTTGTTACAGCCTTTGCTGTTTGCAGAGCGCAGCGCTTCTCACTGCTGCCATGTGTGCTTTCATTCAGGGCCCCTCCTCTTGCTGTCGGGTGACTTTCTTCAACGTGTGTTGTTTCCAGCACGCCTCCAGGACAGCAGTGTCTTCCTGCTCTTGGCATCGGAGCTATTATTAGAATTTGCTCACACCGTGGCGTGAGTCCGTCCTTCCTAGTTGGACTGCTACTTACCAGTGCATGCTGGTACTTGAAGTCTAATATAACAGACTTGGCTTCATCATTTCTACTGCTACATTATCAGTGCATACTGGTACCGGAAGTCAAATACAATGTTAATGTTAATGTTAAAGGACATTTGCACCGCGCACTATCACCACCGGAGTGGTCCGCTGGCGCTCTGGCGGCTCTGAAAGAGGGAGGGAGAGTTGGGTTAGTGGGTGGAGGCTGGAAAAGTGCAAGATTGCAGTGATGTGCTGTTGGCAGCCTCAGCCCGGTGGTTCCGTCGGCTGGGCCTGGGGTGTATGCGGCCGGTAGTCGTCTTGTGCTGATGTGCGAGTCTGTGTTTTTTGTTTTGTTGTTGCAGTGTAGTGAAGTTCGTGCGGTTTGTTGTGCTGGAGGTTTGTGGTTGTGTTTGGTTTGGAGTTTGAGAGGTGTATGCAGAGAAGGAAATTGTTAGTGGTATTGGTTAGTTGGTATCTCTATCCTGGATTGATCGGTTGGGCTTGTGTAATCTTACACGACAGGGTGCTTGCACATCCTGTGCCTCAGGAGGTACGTGCCCGTTTTTGCATTCGAGGCCATTTGAGCATTTAGCTGTCCCCTACGTCCGCTCCCTTAATAACTTTGCATGCTCCTCACTCCCACCCACATGACTAGCGCACCTGCTAGTGTCCATATTTCCGATTGTGTGTTGATTGATGGTATCTCGTCCGTTCCACAACCCCGTGGTACCTAGTTGTGGCTGTACGGGCGGTGGGGGATGGTAAGGGTTGGCTGGAGTTGTTGCCTCCGCCTCCCTACAACTGGATTACTCTACAAACCACAACCTACCACAACAAGACCTACCCGGGGTTTTCAATACGACTTTTCCTTGGTTTGGGGTGGGCTCCCCAGAGTCCCCGCTGCCAGGCAAATAGCCTTGTAGGCAAAGTGGCCTGCGGGGGAGCAGAAGGGCAAGACCATCAAAAAGAAAACAAAGACAGCCTGGAGAGAGAAGGAGGGGAGTTCTTCCGACGAACCTTCAGAGTTCCACACGGAATCTTCAGGTGAGGAGTGGGCTAGTGGTAAAGACATTGTGATTGACAAACCTGTTGAACCTGAGATCGCGCCACCACCGTGCACTGCTAAGACTAACACTCAGGACATCAAAGATGACATCACAAATGTCATTGATGACATCACATTTGCATTTAGTTTTCATGAAAAGTCTGTACAAGGGGTTCTCATTGTAATGTTGATAAAGTGTCAAGGGTCATTGGAATAAATATCATGAGGTACATAGTGCATTAAGCAATGCAGTGATACAAATAGCATTCTATTATGAAGTTCTTTAGTATACTAAGATAGGCATTGTGTGGAGCATACATGATGGAGGTGCAATATTAATAATCTTGCCATGTTGAATAGTAAAATGATAAATGCTTTTATTCGCGTTTTGCGTACTGTGAAACCTTTAATAAGTAGCTAATACAACCCAGTTACTACATAATTGCATTATTGCAAAGAAAACAGAAACAGACAACAACACATACAAATATGAGCATATACAGGTAAACTGAAGTAAACAAAAAAACAGCAGTATTACCAGACAATCTTCATGACCTAACTGATTATCTTCATGCACAGAAATGATTGCTCTGCTTCAAAGTGACTACTTCCCTATCTACAAGTATCACATAATGTGACTGGACCCTAAAGAAAGTAGTGTGAATACAATGTATACAAATATGAAAATATCCAGGGAAAGTACATTAATAAAAAAAAAACAGCAGAACTATAAAAAAGTGATGATAACCTTACTGATCATCTTCATACTTACAAAGCATTGCTGTCTTCCAAGTCTGTGTTTTCCCCTATGTATATGTTTCATATGTTGTGAGTGAACCCCAAGTGAATTACTGTAAGAACGTATTTGAAGTATAAGTCTACAAATATAGCACTCTTTGAATTTTTCATGCCTGTCAGTAAAGGAAAAAAGATGGAGCCAGACATGTGATGTCATCAGTGATGTCATCAATGACATTTGTGATGTCATCTTTGATGTCCTGGTTGTTAGTCTTAGCAGTGCACGGTGGTGGCGCGAGTTATGGTAGCTTAGCTTACCATAACTGGCGAATTTCAGGTTTTTTTCGGTTTTACTTGGAACCATAACGTCCCTTTTTAACAAAGTTTTTTTCACTAAATTTCAGAGGTCATCACTGATGACATCACATATGCAGTCCACCTGTATTTGTTCACTGACAAATCTAGGCCTGGTGATTTTCTTTATTGACAGTAAGAATTTTAAAATTGAAAAGATGCTTAATATCTGGACATTAACCTTGTCCTATGTGGAGTTACTTTCCTTAGGGTTTGGCCTCAGCTCCTGGTGCACATACATTGGGAAATAGGCACACCTCAAACGCTCAATTAATTTGTGTAAATGAAAAATTATAATATTGTTCTCATTTTCTAGTGATACTCTTTCTCTCCTTCTTACTGGAGTTTCACTGTATGTGCCTCAAATTCCAATGCATTGTGTCTCTTTATATGTGTTCTTTGTATGAACACAAGTGTGTATTAAGTCTTGTATTGTTAGTTATTAATTTCAAGTTTAACAGTAGACACAATTCTGATAGCATTGCATTCATTATTTTACTGACAGATATGATCAGATTAAATATACTGTACTTCTGTAGTGCATGCTGCACCCATTTCTATGTCTATGATTTTTAGGTTGTTTTATGAACAAGAACATCCCAATATAACATTTTCTTTAAATGAGTACATTTGTTTAATACATTAAATAGTTCATAAGAGGTCTCCCCGATCATCCATAATATGTTCTTACCAACACTGTATACACAACCGACTTCATCAGAATTTATTTGATATGCGATGTCATCAATGACATTTGTCATGTCCTCTTTGATGCCCTGGGTGTTATTTATAGCACTGTACAGTGATGGCGTGAGTTATGGTTGCTTAGCTTATAATAACTGGCGAATCTCAATGGTTTTTGGGTTTTTCCTGTAACCATAACGTCCCTTTAACAAAGTATTTTCACTGAATTTGATAGGTTTTTATTAGTGCAACTTACCCATAAACTTTACTTTAACAAAGTTTTGTCACTGAATTTCATAGGTTTTTAACAGTGCGCCCTTAATATGCTGCAAGTTCCTTATATTATACTCATCCCAAATGTAGCAGTTGTAGAATCCACAGACAATACGAATGTCTGCGGACAGAAGGTAGCATTCCCAAAGCCCAGAAGCACCGGGAACCACTTAAAATGTTCTCCCCATCAACCAACAAACACATATGCATAAAGCAACGTTACTTATATTTACTGCACCCAAATATAACTTTTTGTGCAAATGAATACTTGAAAATGTACACATTATTTTTTAATTTAAAACACTCAAAATAATGGAATGCACCAAGCATAGACCATAAGTGTACACCTATTATCACAATACAACTGTTCATAAAGACTAACATACACCAAACGCTCATTCTAAAACAATCTCTCAACAAACGGTAAGTATACTGTATGTATTTCTTTATTATTAGCATTCATTATGTAAACATGTATTCTAAAAAAAAAGCACTATTTTTTTCATTTTGACAGAAATGGCAAACCTCTTGAGTAGTTAGAGGAGAAATTCCCAAAAGAAGAAATGACTGACGATAACATCTCTAATGGTATACAATACATGTTTTAAATAAACAAATAATGTCATTTGTACAGACCTTACCAAAATATTTTTTATGATTAAAGTAGATAGTTTTCATGAAGAAACTATGCCCCAATTTAATTATACACAATACCAATAATCACAAAGAGAAGCCCTATCCCCAACTGTACTTAATCAAATCATGAACTTGTCTACAAAATTGGATGAACTAAGTAATGATTCTAAGAAACTTTTAAAATATGTCAAAATCATGTCATTAAAAATGTTCCCTATCACTGTCCTTCTTGCATCTGTCCCCCCTTGTCCCCAGCAATCATGCCATTCAAATTCCCAAAATATAAATTAGACCCTTTGATGAAACCTCACTCCCTTCCTCCCCTGATCATTATTGTACATAAATTCCTAATTCTCCCATTTATGTTTCTCATTCCTATTCCTTTTATAAATAAATGTTTTTTATATACTATAAATGGGTTGTATATTGTTGAGTCTTCTGACACTACGCCTGTCCGGGGTGTCCGCACTCAAAATGGAGGTGCGCCCGGACAGGCACGATGTCTGGACATGTCCGGTTTTGCATGATACACTTTTAATTAGTCTGCTCATGTGACCACACCCATGCAGCGTGACGATCTATCCGCGAACGGTGTCCGCAGCCGGAAACAGTTTAAAAGTGCATTTTCCGCCAATCCTAGGTGTTTCAAGCTGAAACTTTACCCTTCTACAGACCCATTCTTGATTGATCTGGCAACTTTTTACAACTTTTCAGGGCCTATTTGTGACTCGGTTGTCTGCGGACACCACGACTGTTTGCAGGCGGTTTCTCAGAAGGGACCCACCCATTACTTTTCCTCATTCTCAATCTGTCTTTCCAGGAAAGAGCTCTTGCTTTGCTGCTTTGCAGATCTGTCTTGCAGAAGTTATTGGAGACCATCACAGCATCTATTATGGCCATCACTTCTTCCCAGCCACCTCCACCACCACCTCAATAAACTGGAGGGCCTGGACAAGGGAACAGGCATGGTGATGCAGATGATGATGATGATGAGGATCAAGAGAAAGATGAAGATGAGGTGGAGGACGTCCCTATCTCCAGTAACCGGAGTGAGTCCTGGGTGTGGTGATTTTTCACCACTGTTGGAAATGTGCCAAAGGCCTGTGCAGCCATGGTTCTACGCACTGTACTCAGGCTGTATTTCTACGGCACCACCTCCATGCAGCACCACACCAAGTCCAACCACCCGGGTCCTCTGAGGAAGGCAGTACCTTCTTCAGGGAAAAGAAGGATGACACCCTCTACCCCATCATGAACTTCCCCTATTACCACAAAGGACACTCCTTTGGGGCAGAGGATCCCAGTGGCAGCCTCACAGGCTATACAGAACCCTGTTGCACCCTTACCTTTCTAGGGTCACAGTGCTATGTTTGTACTCTGAAGCACCGATCTGTAGGAGGGAGCAGTTTTGGAGTGCTTTTGAGGCCGCGGTCAAGGAGCATGAGAAACACTGCTACTTACCTTGATTAAGGCCCACCCAACATCTTCCTCTGTCCACCTGCCCCATTATCTCTGTGGGTTGTGCCCCTTCCCTCACTTCTGTGAGAAACCTGAAGGTGTCTCACCTGCTAGTTCCCAGGGATCTGCCATCCAGAGGGCCAGTTCCTGGGGGTGGCCCAGTGCAGGAGGATCACTTGGATGAGGGATCTTCGGGGAGTGGAAGTGGGACACTGGATGGCGAGACGTGGTACCCCCTTCCCTGTAACAACGTTAACCCATTCTACCAGGTAGGATACTTAGGGACTCAAGCCCCCCACCCCCATTTTCTGACACAAACACTTTCTCACGGACAACTCACTGTGAGCGATAACAAGACTACCCCCGCCCCCTTTTTCGACAGTAATTTTCTGGATTTTCCTAAACTTAGTAGTGAAAACTACAATCCACATAATTCCTCCGAGCTGTTATTTTCTAAAGTCACTGAGATGAGGAGGAGAGAAATTGGGAGGATGAAGATTACCAACAGGGAACCACAGACACAGAAAACACTCTCCTCTTTCTACAGCAGATTGTCCCATTAATGAGGCCAGGCTAAGTCAGGCCTCCCTCTTTAATTACTCGCACCTGACTCCACTTGTCTCTCCCAGGCAGCTAAAAGGTGGAGCAGGAAAGCACACTTTGAGGAAGTCAAGGATGCTGGAAGGTGTCATGGAGAAGGAGAAAGCCCTAGTGAGCTACAGAAGCCCTGGAAGCCCTGAGGACGAGAAAACTGCCCACGCACTGGCCCTGCTATTTGGAGAGACTGCATGGGAAGGAGGGAGCTGAACCAGGCAAGACCAGGGGCAGCTGGGGTTGCCTGGTGGTACCTGTAGCAGAACTCCTCCCCTGGGGCCAGACAGGCGAATCCAGGTACTTGAGGGGCAGGAGGTAAGACCCTGACCTCATTGAAACATCCCACTTGTGGCTCCTACAGCTCCCAAAACATGAAATGCTATTTTGGGGCGCTGTGAAGTGGGAGCAAAATTATCACAATAGCATTCTGGGACTGGGAGTACAAAAACATACTTTTGAAGATTGTGAACTTTGTGAGAGAAGTCTGAGCCTGGCAGAGGGAGACCCTAGTGAACTTTGTGAGAGGGGTCTGGGCCTGGCAGAGGAAATCCTTTTGTGAGAGAAACTGACAAGAGTGGTCCGGCGTCCCGTGGATGCTCATGTGAAGGTCTCTGGCTGGTGCCCCCTCTCCCAAATCAGGAGAAACCAAGAGGCCTTAGGGGTGGCCGGCGTGAGGTGTCAAGGTGGTCATATGAGGGTCAAACCAAACCCCTTGTACAGTTGAAAGTCTTTGACACAGTGTGGAGGCAGACATGAACCTGACTGAGGGATGCCTGCAAATTGGGGTTAACCCTAACGCACCCTAGAACATGTTATGACCCAACTGCGCGAAGCCTGACTGGGGGCTTTGGAGAGATCCTGACTGGGGGCTTTGGAGAGATCCTGACTGGGGTTTTTAGAGAGAGCCTGACTGGGGGTTTTCGAGAGATCCTGACTGGGGGTTTTAGAGAGATCCTGACTGGGGGCTTTAGAGAGTGCCTGACTGGGGACTTTAGAGAGTGCCTGACTGGGGGCTTTAGAGAGTGCCTGACTGGGGGCTTAAGGGAAAGCATGACTGGGGGCTGAGACCCAGACTTATGTAAAAGGAAGAACCTAAGGGGTGTAGAATGCCTTTTTGTTGTAATGTGAACTGTGGAAAGTGTGAACCCAACTAAGGGAATTGTGAAACTGGCGTTAAGACCCCGGCCAGAACATCCAGACTTTTTGTGAACACTTCTTTCTTTTCTTGTGAACATTATCGCTTACTATTTTTGTAGCATAGTGGTAAGGATTGGCAATAGGTTTTTTAGTGTAGGCCCTTTTTTTTTTGACTAGCCTCCCGTTGGACGGTATTATTATTATTTAATGGTCATGGCTTGCTCCAATCTTAGAGTTAGGTTTAAATTAGGCGTTTCTCACCCATTTTTACAGTTTAATAAACACCCTTGAACTGTGATCACTTGTGCCAGTCTTGCTTTGATACCATGCCTTCCTTGCAACACGGACATCAGAAAGATTCCAGGCATGGGGTGGGGGCATGAAAATCATTTTTATTGTTTTTCCTTTAAAACATTGTGGCTCTTAAAAGAACCTTTTTTTGTCATTTTGAATTTTAAATATTTTTTTGATTATCTTGTTCTATATACTAAACTAACAAAGATTCTACACATCATAATTATTGTGTGTTCACAAAAACTGTTTCAATGGATTCTGAATTTTTGCCCACATCAGTTAGATGACTCAACTGCTCCGAAAATGGTTGACAATATCAAATTTAATGTTGTCATTATGAAAATATGTCATGCCAATATCTCGCAAAAAAGCATCCACATCTTTACTCGGGTTGCGCCTTGCTTTTTCCATTTGCGCACAAAATGAATTTGAATGCATCCACATTTGTCTCTGAGCAATCCAAGAAAAAATTATTTTGGAATTTGGTAACATTTCCATCAACTTTCCAAATGTCTCCTTCATTGCAAACTGCAATGAAATTCCCATAATGTACCCCAAACTGCTCCTTCCACAATGAAGAACAATGATGTCCAGATGTTTTAAGTGAACCATATTCTCACAAAACTGGAGCAAGTCCGCCCACTTCATCCCTCGCAATCCAACACTTCAAGTTCATGTAACCCAATCCACAGTGTTCAACGTAGACTTTCAGCCAATGGATCGAAGAGTCCCCCAAAATCCATACACTCTGCCTCCTCAAAGACATAGCCATAGACCTTTTCAGTGCTCTCAAAACTCCTGCTACCCTCTCTTCCTGTACACCACTCCCAGTAAACCTGATTGGTTAATCCCTACAGTCCCCTTTCTATGCTAGGCATTCGTCAAAGACCCGGATGTGCATGTGCCGTCCGCAACTACTGTGGTGTCCGTGGACATCGCGGCCACTCAAAGGGGTAGGGTGGAATTTAAACTCCGTTTCAGTTATTTATTCTTTAGTGGTGACTCTGAAAATAACCTTTTTTTTGTCTGTTTTTTTGTGTTAGTTAACAAACACCTTTTTTCACTTGTATTTGCTTCTATGTACAGTAGTGCTATATACTGTACATCTTCCCTTACCATTCTTTTACTTAAGAGGGGCGAAAAAGTCTGCTCACCCTCACAAGCTGGAATCCATCGTCCTGGGAGAGGGATGAGATCTGAAATGACAGACGAAAGCTACGTGGACGGACTCCCTTTACACACGGAGACGATCAATATATCGGTTGGGGGGAAAAAAGAAAAAGGATGAAAGCATGCTCGCTTCCTGTGCAATTAGCGACCTAACAGAGAAAATGGACGGGAAAGATGTCCTTATGTTAATAGACGAACCGGACAACGCAAAATCTAAAACTGGGTGTATAACGGAGTATAGTGTCCACCCCATACCTAATGTCCAGAATCTCCAAAGCCCCCCGACAGGAGGCAGCATGTCTTACCTCCAAGACCAGGAGCTTGGAAAAATATCATATGAGATATTGGACTCGAACGTGGTGATCTTAACAGATAATGTTATAGACTTGTAGGAAAGGCTGGACCTCTCCCAGATTATAGAAAATCCACTAAGCTCTATGAACAACGAGGAGGGAAACGAGCCCAGAAAGAAGGCAAAAAATAAAATCAGCCTAAAGAAACAGAGAAAATCAAATTTGAAGGAACTAAAAACTAAAAAAACCAAGACAAATAACATTATAACAAAGCCACCTATCTTGATGAGAGAAAAAGAGAAGGAGCAGAAGAAACTGGAAACCGAGATTAAAGAAAAACGGGTATATAAAAAAATCAACCCGACAAATAGAATAACGACAGACCAACCCACGGTCTCACACTTTTTTCTGAAAAAGCAAAACACAAAGGTTCAAAACTTGGGAGAACTATCGGATGCAGAAATTCTACAAGGGGCAGACATAGACCCCAAGATTCATTTACCAGGTTTCCAGGTTTTTTCATGGTCAGTTATGGCTAACGCACAAACCAAACAAAACTGGGAGAAAGACCCCACCAAGGGGGGAGGTCGCACGAGCCATGACGTAACAAGACCAACTGCTCAGTGTGGGAGAAACTCAATAGAAGCGGACTCCCCACAGAAGCAACGAGAGAACGTGGCAACTAACACACTGAATAGCCCGGGAGAGGGCATGACGAGACAACTACGGCGCTCTGTACCGCAAAACACTTTAGAACCAACTAATGTTAAGTTGACAACTCAGACGAAGGAGAACCAAGCACAGCTAGAAACTAAAACATTAGAAGGCAAACATGTTTCAACAGTTGGAATACAGAGAGAGGAATCGACACCCCGATTAACTGAACTACATGACAGCACAGTGCCAGTCCTAACGAAAGAGAAAACCATTAATAAAGAGCAAACGCCGTTAAGGAACCAGACAGAAGGCAATCTCAGAAGCCCAACGAATGGACTAGTATCGAGGGAAATGAGAGGCAACAAAATTCAATCCCATATTTCAGGGGAAACCCCCTCGAAAGAAAACACACCAACAAGAAAGCAAAACGAGGGAAAGACCATCAGTGTAATGATCGAAAAAACACCATCTCCAGAACCCCGAAAAAAGAGAACATCGGGCGAAGGTGAGATCAATGATATCGTCAAAGGGGGCACAAAAGGAAATAAACCATCACAACCACTGTCTACCCCACTAACAAGAAGACATTCTTTATCAAGATTCCCGGAATATCCACAAAAAGAAACCCCGACAAAAAAAATGGACCTCATGACAATAATGTCCACCTTTACTATAGCTCTGGCACCTTTTACAAAGCTATCCGAGGCAATTAATGATACGATCAAAGATCAGTCTTCATTACTAACAACGCTGCACACTAAAATGATGTATTTAGAGGGCCTTATTGCAGCCTTACCAACGCAAAAAGAGCTGTACAAATCCACCAGAGGGGAACAATTTAAAGAGAATCAGGAGGCGAGAACACATAGTAGCAATCAAAAAACAGAAATTACGCAAATAGAAACAAGGAATCAAACGACACAAACAGGTTTGGAGGAGGAAGGACAAAATGAGGTGTTACGCAGAGTGGAAATCTGGAGACAGAAGACAAATGATAATAACAAGAAAAGAAAAGAGGAAGAGCAATCCACAGGAGAGAGAGTCATTGGGGAAAACCTATTAGAAACACCCCTACAATCCCTAACGCAAACCGGGGGTCAAAGTAAGAAATCAGATCGAAAAATAAACTCTAACCGAAAAGAAATGCAATGTGAAACAACTAGAAAACGTGTGAATGGCTGCGTGGTCCTGAAAGAAAAAAAATCATCAGAAATACAATTGAATTGTAAACTACAGGATACACGACAACAACCTACACAAAATTTGAGAGGTGAGATATACTCGGTATTCTCCCAGATTCAAGGAGATAAACTCACCAAGAAAAGGAAAGTAATATTTGAATCTCCTGACAATAAAGAGAAGAAACGGGAAGCATACAATGAGGAAACAGAGGATGAAACAGCCCTGTCGATCTTAGCACAACGGTTAGTACCAAACAACCCCCCTCAATTTAAAGAAACGGAAAAGGGAACGAGAAATAAAACTACTAATCCACCGATCAAGAGAATTGTGATCATAGATTCAGAAGAATCCACGAACCTATTAGATCTATCACAACATCAGGAGGAGGAGGGAGATAATGAAACAAGTCAAATAAAGGAACATCTAGTGAATACACAAACTCTAAGAAACAGCTCTAGAGATATTAACCTGGACGGTGATTTGTCACCATTTATCTCGCTAGAAGACAAGAGGAAAAAAATCGATAATGAAGAAAGAAAAAAAACAGACAGGATGACATGGGGGGAAAAACATACTGAAAGAGAACAAATAAATAATTACTCTAACAAGAGACCTCAACGCCTACAGGATGAGAAAGAAAAAACAGAATCCCCTAGCGTTAACACATCTAGAAGAGCCTTCAGGGATAACCAGAGTTACAAACCAGGAAGACAGCGAGAACATCAATCGAGATCGAGAATTCGAAACTCGAGCTATACAAATACCAAAAATGACAGATTAACCTATAAAGAAAAAATAAAAATCTGTAGAAGCTTTCATCTGGAAAGTATAGGAAAGTCAAACGATATCATTCTGAACAGGAAGAAGATAATGACTTTGCTACAATGTATACCACCCCTAAGAACAATAACCTCTGTGGATATCAGGATTGTGGAATTTGCCAAGCGAGGCAAACAGGATAGTGTCTACCTACATATCCCTTCTCCGGTGGTAAGAACAATGATGGAACAAGCCACCGAAAAAAAAAATAAAAGAAAATTTTGATATTGGGATACGAGTTAACAATATATAAAGATTTAAATCAGAAAGGGAAAAAACAACGCGAACAGGATCCCCACCTAGACGAAGGGATGAACAAAGGAAACACAAACATGTAAACCTGGATAGAAAAGCAGCAGTTACATCGCCAAAAAGAAATAGAACTCGAGCTACTGATGAGAACAAAAAATCTACAGAACGAAGCAGTAGTCGCAATAAAAGTAGAAATCAAAAAGATCAGGAGGGGAAAACGCAGAGATATAGGAGGGACTCGACATCGCCACAAAATGAATCAGTCAAATCATATAAAGACCCTACGGGGGCGGGCCGGTTCCCTAAAGGACCCCAACCAAAAATAAAGATCACATTCAATCCAGAAGATAACGGAAAAGAAGAGCTATCATCGGCAAATCTGGAAAAAGAATGGAAGAAACTGAAAGAAGGTCAAAAATGGAGATGGATTTCCAAAGTTCTCAATCAAAGTGATTCCAGTTAGCAAACGAAGATCAGGATTTTGGAACCTCCACCAAACAAGGAAATCAGGGAGGAGACTGTATCGTTGAAATTCGCTTCCTGGAACACTAGAGGTTTCGCACATCTCCTAAAACAAAGTGATGTACATCTAGGAGACTTTGATATTCTCTGTCTCCAAGAGACATGGTTAAGAGAGCAGCCCACAATGGATGGTTACGAAGTATATCTTTCTCCAGCGGCAAAAGGACTTTCAGGTAGACCGTCATCTGACCTCCTGACAATGTTACGCTCAAACAAAGATCTACAAGTGACAAGAGTATTAGAATCGTCGCTATACTTCCAAGTGCTTCTATTAACATGGGAAGGAAGAAATCAAAGATTGCCAGCTCAGAAGCCAGAGAACATCATAATAATTAATACTTACTGGAACCCACTGGCATTAAGTGACGAACAGTTCTTAACACAGTTAAATAATATCTTCGAGAAAATTGACTTGGAACTTCAACTGAGTTACTGGATCATATGCGGAGATTTGAATCTGGAATATCCTAAACTACAGAAATGTAATCAGAATTACTCAAAAACTCCAGCAAAGAAAAGGGGAATAAAATGGGACACACTAATGAAAACAAGATCCTTAAAAAATCTCCATTTTTTGATTGAGGAACACGTGCCCCGGATACCAACGTGGGAAAATGGCTCTTCAGCATATATCTTGGATCACATCTTTGTTAGCCCGGAATTCTTATCATATGTCACCAATTTTAAGCGTACCAAGAACAGTGACCACAACTTACTTGAATTTGAATGGAAAACCCAACAGGAACCAAGAGACCTAATGAAAACAGAGATCGAAGAATCCCGAGACAGATTAAAGATTAAAGGTAAAACCGGAAGACATAACTAATCTTACCAAAAAATATGTAGAAAGAAATAACAAAAAAGAAAAAAAAGTTGATTACGAACAATGTTTAAACATCTATAAACAAAGAGTGAACACGGTAACAAAGAGAAGAGATGAACATATGCATAGTTATGACAAACTTTTGATAATCGAAAGGAAAAAGTTAAGAAAACTGCAGAGACGGGCAAAGAAAACTAAAGATATAAAAGACGTATAGGCGGCCCAAAAAGCAAAAAAATATTATAAACACTGGCTAAGATCACGCAGAGCAGCAATGCTCCAAGCAGAGGCGGAGCTGATGCTAAAATCATTGAATGGGCGTAACTCTAGAGATTTCCGGACACTAATTAAGCAAACAACGAATACTCCGAGAAACGCAATTGATAATAACGTAGGAGAAGGCAAGTGGATTGAGCATTTCACCAATCTCTATAAAAACACTAATAAGAAAACAAAGACCGCAATCAACAAAGTGGAAGTAAAATGGGCACTCCCAAATGACATACCTTCAACTATAACGAGAATCAAACAACTAAATACCTCTAGAGCTCCGGGGCCGGATGGCCTGACTAACGCCCATCTAAAGGAATCACCACAAAATTGGGCACTATTTATTAGCAATGTATTTGACATCATCGAAGAAACTAAATCGATTCCGAAATCCTGGAAAAAGGCTATAATAGTTCCTATTTATAAGAACGGCCCAAGACAAAATCCAAAAAATTACAGACCAATAGCGTTATTAGACGTCATTGGGAAAATATATGGTTCAACCTTGTTGGAGATGTTCGAGAAATGGGCTAATGAAAATGAACTGATGGACCCTTTTCAATCGGGCTTCATGAGGAACGCAGGGACTTTGGCCAACATATTCTTAATTAACATCTTAAAAAGCAGAACGAAAGAAGGAAAACCGGGCGTATACATGGCCTTTATTGACCTGGTTCAAGCGTTTGACCAGGTCAATAGAGAGCGCCTCTGGAGAAAATTAGAAACAAAGAAATGCCTGGGTAACATACTAGAGCAAATTAAAGCACTCTACATAGAGACATCTTTATCAATCCGCCTGAACCAACAAGGAGAGTTATCAAACCCCATAGAAACAGCAAGAGGGGCGAAGCAGGGCTGCCCGTTGGCGCCGACGTTATTTAACGCCTACCTGTGGGATTTCAGAGATTCGGAAGCTGAAATTAGATCTTACCACCCAAAAATAGGTGGGACCACCCTGTCTCGACTACTATATGCGGATGACCTAATATTAATAGATCAAACGCCGATAGGATTACAAAGGCAACTTTAAAATCTAAGCAGATATGTCGAAAAAAACAGCTTAGAGATCAATAAGAGTAAAACAAAAATCATGGTGCTACAAAAAAGTAACACCCCAAAAAACCCATTTACATGGCAGTTGGAAGGTGCAAAGATACAGACGGTAATGGAGTTTAAATATCTGGGAGTGTTACTGAGCAACAACCAAACGGAAATAAGTATGCTACATCATCTCTGGGAAAGAATGAAGAACTTTACATCCCAAGCTAAGATCATTGAAAGGAAATTTTGCCAGTATTCACTCAAATCAATAATACAATTCTATCGCACAAAAGTGATTCCATCAGTTACATATGGAGTGGAGGCCTTCTTTAACATCCCGGAAGAAATCTGGATAAAGTTGGAAAGCTACTTCTCTAGACAGCTTTTAAATCTCCCAACATCCACGCCCATGCCTTTAATAAGAAGGGAATTATGTACCCTATCATTGCAAGGCATTGTATTAAGAAATAAACTGATGATGTACAGGAAAGTGATCATGCCGGAGAGATCGAATATTTTTGATATCATCCACAGAGAAATCTCAGGACCAAATTCCGAAACTTTAAAGAATTGGCAACAGAAAAATACCCTATTACTGGAAGAAATAGGATCTTCAGAAGAAGAGCTAATTCATAATCCAACAAAAGTTGCAACAAGAATAGAAACTTGGGATTGGATAAAGACTCTTGACACAGCGGGGTCATACAAACTAGCGGCACACGCAACACCGATGTGCAGAAAGCTAAATGAAATAAGATCATACCTGAACCTCTTCCCAAGTAGAAAACATCGACAAACATTTTTGAGAGCACGCCTTAATATTCTACAGACAAACGAGATAAGGGCAATCAGAGGAACATCAGCTACTGATAAATGCCGTTTTTGTCAGGAAACGGGGTGCAAGGAAACCTTAAGGCACCTGCTCTTAAACTGCAAGGGCTTAACTGAATTGAGAACTACGCACATGTTACATCTGTTTGAGGATTTACTCTTCTATGATGAACAATACTGGTGGAAACGCCTAATAGAAGGTGAAGGAGTAAAGGAAACAATTGCAGTAAAACAATTTTTGCAAAAAATCGACTTCAGAAAAACATGAATAAGGAAACCACGAGGAAGGAATTAGGAAGCAATAGCGGGATGTGGATTTTTGGATTTGAGTGAACTAATTTTGTAAAAGAAAATGTGAAAACATTTTTTAAGTCAAAATAAAATTAAAATAAAAAATAAAATAAAAACAATTTCGCAGACAAGCAGTCTCTATGCCGTGTTGCTTTTGGAGGAATGTCAGATTTAAAGTTACCATTTAACATTATTATATTGTGTGAGTCCATAAGGTCAAGCCATCTTTTAGTTTTTAATGTGAGTCTATCAATCTAGTGCTCAAAACACAACATGTTTAAATCACCAACAATCAGTGTTGTATAGCTCTGCTGTTCATTTGCAATCATGTAAAGTAATTCTATGACATAGTTAAAGAATTTGTCGTCATTTTATACAGTGGGTTCCAATATATATTTAAGATGGCTATTCGGGAAGCCGAAACGTTGTCTAATTCTGGTGTAATCAATTTGGCGAGTTGCAAAAATTTCCTCTGTTTCTTTTTTCGCAGCTATCAGAAGTCCCGCCATGGGGCGTCCTCTCGCCTGCTTAGTTGCCGGGACCCAAGATAATACATAATTAGGCCAAATCGGGTATGTTGTGATCCAGGTTTCCTGGAGTGTTACAATATCATATTTGGTTAAATGATGCAAATCTTTAATGTCTGCAAGGTGAGCGTGTTTTCTAGTATTCCACACTGCAAGCATAAGCGTGGAGCCATGGGTAACCTGGCTCTAGTGTGGGTTTATAGCATCTGACTCTCTTAAGGTTTTTCTGAGCCAGGCCACGACGTCTGTGGGGTATTTTTAACTGGCCTGAGTTCTATGTTATGTGATTGGGCTTCTCTATGGATTGTGCTTACCTCGCTCCTTTTGTCGTAACGTTGATTTGTTCTGGTGTCTTTGAAACTCACAGTTCTGTGTGTAGAGGTTTCATCTTGAGAAGTAGCATTGGGCAGCAGGGTTTGTTTCGAAAGTAAATGTGGTTCTGGTACAGACAATATAATGCCCTTTTTGTTGAGCTCGATTCTCTCATTCCAGACGCTCTCTTTAACTATCTGGGATGGAATTTTCAAGAGTACGGTGTCGAATCTATTAGAATCAGAGTATTGAATACATTCGATATCTCTGGAGTCAACTTTCTTTAATCTATAGATTTGTTTAAAAATCTTAAGTATTGTGGACCTGGACGGATATGTATTGTTTCTCTTTCTATTCTTCATCTGCAATGTGAAATAAGCTTGTTTACATAGAGTTCTTGCTAGGTGAGGGAAATTGTGATGACTGCGTCTTCGTTATTGCTTTACTCTTACGCGCAGCTGTGGTGGCTCTGACAAGTGTTTCAGAACATTTAGATGCTTCAACTGGGCGAAGCTTGGGGCGTAGGGCTATCGCATCGCATGATGTTTGACCAGAATGTCTGGTTTCATTATAATGGGATCACTTGGTTCCCATTTTCCACGGTTAAGCAGAGTTGATCTTTTTTGTTCTAGTGTACAGAACTCATCTTTTTCTTTTTGAGATTATGCTCCACAGTGTTCTTGCGCGGGCATCATCCATGCATATCTCCCTGGACGGCAGTACCTCACTGCAATAAGGTTATGTGGAGATGGAATAAGTCGAGAACTCCAGACAATTTTCATTTTTGCATAGTTGGAGTGGTTAGCGCATTATGAATGTTTTGGTATGAGTTTTGGGTATTTTGTCAGGTAACTTGTTTTTTAACTTTTCAGTCTTTTTGATAATTTTGATGTATTAGTTTGTCTTTCTTTACCCCTTTTCCTCCTACCTGTGGCTTCAAATGCCTCAAAGTCCTGGTCCTGGGCAAGGTGCGCTGATTCTGGCGCCTGCTTAGATGCCTCAGAGGTATCGACCACGAGAAGTCTGGGTCATGACTCTCAACATTTACCTTATCAACAAGTACATTGAGGTGCAATACATTGTTAGTTGAACCCTCTCCAAGGTCATCCTGCAGGGTTAAATCACGAGTGGCGAGCTTAGCGGCTTCAATACACGTGTTTGGCTTGGGTATTAGTTGGGTAGAATTTTTTTGCAGTTGCCTTTAACTCGTTACATTTTTCTTCTATCTTTCAAGACTTGGTGGTTAAGTTGGAAAGCAAGTCTAATTTATCTTCGATTTTCGCAAGGCCATGTTGTTGTTTGTCGACTTTAGTTAAAATTGCTTCATATGTGGCAGAGCAAACTTTGGAGTCTTTTGTAGATCGTTCAACTGTGGTACCAGCTCGTTGTCTGCAAAGAGTATTGGATACTTGTAAGCAGGCAATTGCACACATGGACGCATAGTTTGGGATTTTACTGCCTGGGAGTAAAGGAGAGGTATCTCCAGGTAATCCACTTTATGGACTTGTACAGACTGACGAGAAGAAAGTTCATCGCACTTAGGCTTATCAGGTACCATTTCATTAGGTGCTGTCGCTCTGCCCAGCTCTCCAGTTTGAGGGAGGTCGGCATCCAATATGGAGGTGGAGCCAGCATTTGAGTTTAAGTTATTAACATATGTGGTTTGTTGTTTTGCTATCATTGCTGCTGGATTTATGCTGTTTGCCGAGGTTAGCGGGGCATAGTTTGAGCGAATATCGGGGTCAACAGATTTAGAACGGATCAGCTTGTGTGAGCATATAAGCAGTCCGTGGCTTTTATTATGTTTGGGCAGCATGGTAATCATCATTTTGTCTTTAGCAATTACAGCGTTGGCCATAGGAGTAATAGATGGCATGTCTGAATTTAAGGTGTACAATGCCAGTAACCAGCAAACAGCAAGTATCTGCAGACTTACCAGTATCTATCAATAATTACGTTCACCATGGTTAAAAGGTGGAGCACGTGGAGAATGAGTGGGCTGGCCGGCTGCTTACCTGTTCTGCTGAGCCGAACAGCACTCCACGAAAGCACTCTCACTAGTGCCTTTTCTTGTAGGCACGTTATGCAGTGGGCGTGGCTAGGACCAAACGGTGAGAAACAGGAATATTAATGATTAAATGCCCAGGCGTTTTGGCAGAAGTAAAGTCCACTTGTTACTGTTCACATACCAAGTCCGTCTTGCCAGAAAGCTTAATGCGCATTCCACACGCAAATCTCTTAGTCACCGAGGATGTCAGCTGAGCAGAACAGGATAATTAGCAGGAGCAGGCTGTCAGGTAGTCGGCGAAAGCACTCGCACAAACTAATTATAAAGTGCATAGTTCACTTCGCGGACTAGGCTGCACGTTTGTGAGCACCTAACCATCAGGTACACGTCATTGGTATGTAAATATGCAGCCCCGTACATAATTATAGTCAAAATCTCGTTTTTTACATTAAATATTTGCAAAATAAATGTGTGGGATTTATATTTATAGATTACATTTATATTAATTTATTTTAAGAAAGCGATGGGGAATCAGTTGTGTTTCTAAACTATTTTATTCTTACTATTACCTGATTTATAGTTTTGCTCAGAGATGTATTGGATTTTCAGCTTCCCCACACATTGAAATCTTCAAGGTCTAAATGGTACACTGTGTTAAATTGGGCAGGGGTCAGTGGAACTGAAGAGCAGAGAAAGAAAAAACAGCCTACCTTGTTAGAGTGCTCTCGGAAAGGCAGGAGGGAATGCGCTTGTATCAGTCATTGTATGTGCAGTCCAGTTGAAACTCAGTATGTCAGGCCAGTGTCTTAACAAGATCAGTAGTAGCACAATCATCAAGATATCAGTTGTGTGCCTCGAAGTCTGAAATAAGCGATACATAGCTGGTTATGTGTTAGGGCTGTGACTCGTGGAGCCCAGTGTGTTAACTTTGTGTGAAATACTGTATCAGGATTATGTTACATCACATTCAAGAGGAATGAAACACTTGTGTATGAGCGCGATAGAAATAAAATATCAATCAATCAAAAGGGTGGGGTTTTATTAGAGACCGGGGCCCTGACAAGTCCCTGGGAAGCTTTTCAGCTAGCACATTTTGAGGGTATGTCTGTGTGTGTGTGTGTGTGTATAAATATATATATATATGTGTATATTCAGTAAAAAAAACTTTGTTAAAGGGACGTTATGGTTAAGTTGCGTTACTAAAAACCTATGAGATTCAGTGAAAAAACATTGTTAAAGGGACGTTATGGTTCAAAGTAAAACCGAAAACCCCCCGGAATTCGGCAGTTATGGTAAGATAAGCAACCATAACTCGCGCCACCGTGCACTGCTAACACTAACACCCAGGACATCAAAGATGACATCACAAATGTTATTGATGGCTGTACACAGAATGTTGCAAACTAAGAATTTATGGTCGTTTACAGTGAAGGTCAGCTGCTTCCATTTTTTGCTTGCGTGCCGGAGAGGCCCACGACTCGCACTATAAGGTTCTATTGTTTTTTGACCTTGACAGACAGGGATCGTGCTAAAAGACTTCTTTTGAAGGAGTGTTGCAAAAACGTAAGACACGATAAGGATGAAATTTCTGAAACAAAACCACTTTTATATATTATATCACTATGAGAAAGATCGTTGGCACAGACGGAGTCGTATTTTGGGACTGCACTACGCTTAGACAATGGAAAATGCCAATATAATGTAAGTAACCCTTTAGATTATTTTATACCGGAATATAATAACAATAACGTGGCGTTAAAGTCTGGTTAAGTTGTACTTGTTCGTTCAATGTGGCATAGTGTTTTCTACCGTGCACTATCACCGCCAAATTGGTCCCCTGTCGCTTAGAGGGCTCTGAAAAAGGCAGAGTACAGAGGGTGGGTTAATGGGAATAAGTTAACATACTCTGTTGCACTATCCTCGCTAGCAAATAGTTTCACACCCTAATAAATAAAATGAATATTTTTAATGAAGATCGGCTGGTGAGACTAATTTATGTTTTTTTAAACCGGTGCGTCCTTCCTTACTGTCAATGCCACGATTTTCAGACCCCGGCTGACGGATTTTTTAACTGCCAGGTTGTTAGGGTTGGCTCCTGTGCTTGCATGTATGCTGTGCCAGGATTGATGTCATCATCAGAATGTAGGCTGTGAGTGTGAAGTGTGAGGTTAGAATGTTTGGAGTTGAATTGGTTCTAACCCAGGCAGTTACAATATGTGAAATGGGTGAAATGTAGAGATGCACACCAGTAAAGTTAACGAAATTATGATTTGAGTTCTAATTTCAATATGATTGGTCAATTTTTAAAACGACTATAGGTGCTCCCAGAGAGTAAAGTGCTACCTTTACTGAGAAATACTGAAAACTGGGAAGATTCACTGCAAAAGCACGGTGAATGAACTGAGGCACAGCAATAAGCAACCACTGTTGCAATGATTTAGTTAAATGTAAGAAAACATAAATGAGTGTATTTTAGCCAAGGTAATTTAAATAATTCACAATTGTATAGAATAAACTTTCAATACCACAGTTTATATAAAGAACATATATGAGTATTTTTCAGCATACACAAGTTCTATTATTACAACAAATTCTGTCAAAAGTGAAAGATACAAACTAGTCCTTCACATGACAAATGTGCATTGCTATTCCGCAATAACAATTACATAACAAAATTCAAGAAATCAAGTCCCAATATACGAGTTGACATAAGTTGTGTGATGTTAGTGTAACAAGTGTCCTCTCTTCTTAACTACGCGTTTCGGGCGGTAAACGCCCTTCTTCAGGTTATATATATTGGGTGAAGGTTCTTTCAATCCCTCCTGCAATTAATTATAGAAATAGTTCAGTAGGAGTTGTAATTTTGAAGTACTTGAATATCAATACTAAATGACTTAACGGTATAACGTGGCACTAACCTTGGTGGTGGACCTGGAGTATAGACCAAGTATTTACATTCTGGTAGACTACGAAGTCACTGAAAAACATATGTATATCTGTGTTATTCAGAAGTGAAATAAAGCGTGGCTCAGGGGGAGCGAGCGCCATATATTAGCGCTGGGCCCCCCTGTCGCCACACGTGGTTCAATCAAACAATACAAATGTACCAAAAGAAAACAGCTTAAATGTTACCTAAAAGATATGTGACCAAAATCAATCTGTTTAGGTCAGTAGGGGAGACTTAGTAGGTTCTCAGTGTGCCGGGTTGAATTCTGATACCATACCTGTAACAGGGGGTGTAATTTGATGAAACTATTACAACAGAGAGAGATCTTTTGGATCGAGAAACTTGATACTATGTATCCCCGGGGAATGAATATTGATTGGGATTTGAATTGCTTTCTGTGAGATTTAAAGTGGGAATTGATGTGACAATGCAATATTGTTGAAATTAGGTGTAAAGGGGTTGATACCCTCTTTTTGTAATGTTATTATACATGTAAATTACATTATTGTGCCTTTTGTAACAATGTACTTACATCTAGTAAGTGGTATACACTGTAGATTCTAAATGCTACTACTTGTTTGTAGATGAGGTTTTTTGAAACCAGTTACCCGTGTTTTAACATGCTGTGTTGGGATGTATTTCTCTGTTGAATTGACTTTAAACTACCATATCAACACATAAGTTGCACTTTAAATTGCTTACAAAATGTAATATTCTCCCTTAATTTTGGTATTTTGTTGTTGTGATGATTGGTGGCTCGGAGGAGTTCACATGAAACTTAGTGAAGCTTTTATGTTGTTTTGGATTGTGGCTCTGCGGAGCAGTCCAGAGGCATCTAGCAGGGGACTAGTGCCCGAAGCTGTGTGAAGCTTCTATGTTGTTGTTGATGGTGTGTAGCTCTGCAGAGTTTACTTGAAGCTGTGTGAAGCTTTGATGTTTTTGGTGACCTTGGAGTTGTTAAGGTCCAGGGATTTCTTGGAATTCTGAAGATGCAAGTGACATTGCACTTAGTGTTTTCTTTTAACTTTAGGTGACTTTTGGAATTGTTCTTGAGTTCGCTCTTGATTAATTTCAGAAGCCTGGCAACGTTTCATCTGCAGCTGTGTTCACTTTGGGTTGTTTATTTGGTTTTGAAGGGCTCATTTTTCTGGTCAACATTTGTAGCGTTATGCTGGTGGTGGTTGTTTAGTGACAGCTGGTTGCGTTTCTTTATTGGTATGATGAGGTGAGTGACTGGTGATTAGGTGTGTCTGTGTTGGTTGAATTTTGGATTGGATTTGACAGCGACATGAGTTGTGACTGTGGTTTCTTGGTGACCCGGGTAGATTGTTGGGTTGTTAGTAAGTATCTTGCGCAGTTATGACAATACCTGTTTTTTCCCGGTTTGGGAGTTAGTACTCAGAAGTGGCAGTTCGAGGTTCCTTTGTGGCAGGGGGGTACGGAAGGTGATTTCTGATGTTTTGATTGGTTAGGAATGTTAGTTGTAGCGGTTGGGACTGTCGTAGGATGTAAGTTACGCCTGTTTGCTAAATCTCTGGGGTTAGCGGAACTCTGCTGAGAGTGAGGTGTGTCTTGCTGTTGTGAAAGAGTGTGTTTGTCTTTATGCAACAGGAGGAGGTGTTGGGGTTGGCTTCCTTCTGGTGAGTTTGATATGTGTTTGTTTGTTGTAGGAAAGGAGGTGTTAGGGTTGGCTCCTGTGCTTGCATGTATGCTGTGCCAGGATTGTTGTCATCAGAATGTAGGCTGTGAGTGTGGAGTGTGAGGTTAGAATGTTTGGAGTTGAATTGGTTCTAACCCAGGCAGTTACAATATGTGAAATGGGTGAAATGTAGAGATGCACACCAGTAAAGTTAACGAAATTATGATTTGAGTTCTAATTTCAATATGATTGGTCAATTTTTAAAACGACTATAGGTGCTCCCAGAGAGTAAAGTGCTACCTTTACTGAGAAATACTGAAAACTGACAAACTTGTTGCGCGCTGTGTTGTGAGATGATCTGTGTTGTTTTCTGGGTTCTGTGAAAAGTCGCGTAGGACTGGAGACGACTGGGCGTGTTTGGCTACGCACCCTGTACCGTCACGGAGAGGGACGGGGGATATGAATGCTTTGATAATGTCAGGCTTAGGGGCGGGAGATATGATTTAGTGTCGCAAAAGCAGGTCAGCCAGGTCGATGGGGCAAGTGATAGGATTATCACATAATGTCGGCGCACAGCAGCCTGATTTATCGTTTGTTTAGTGGACAAAAAGTCGGGTAAGGCCCATAGGAAATTGTAATGTCAACGGACATAAGGAGGGTTCTTAGAACACTTTCAACCTGACAACGAACAATACGAACAGCGTTCTCAGAACACCCCCATTTTGTTCAATTGCAAACATTACCTCCACGTCCACTCTTCCTCGTCCCAGTACTTACTTCATGAGGCCCCTGCCTCCGACACAGGACCTTCTTCTATTTCTTTAAATTCCTATAACTCCTCCCCCACATCCACATCACTCAGTTGCACATTACCAAGCCGGAGCATGGGACCTTCCCCGCAGGGAGGGTGAGGAGGGTCGTCAGTACTGTGATGAGGAAGAGTAGGACTAGGAGTAATGAAGATTACCGGTAAGTAATCAAAGCATTTCAGGACGCCGCAAGTGTTAGAACACATTCAACTTGCCAGAGTACAATACGGACAGCATTCTCAGGACACCCCCATTTTGTTTATGTACGAACATTTAAGGACACCGCGAGTGTTCTTAGCTCAATTTTAGCTTACTTGCGAACAAAACGGACACATACTTCGTCCTCAGAACACCCCACCATTTAGTTTATATAGAACATTTCAGAACAGCCGTGTTGTCCGCAGACAAATCGAACACAACAAAAGTGTCTAGCATATAAAAAAAACAGAACATTGAACCCACCCTCCCTAAACACACTTACACACCAACACACTCCACTAAATACAATTTTTAATCCAAGTTTCACCGCGCTGTCCGCGGTTGTCCAAGAATGCAAGATGGCGGGCGCCACAGAAAATCTGACGCGCTTCACGCACCACGCCGTCCAATCAGCGAACACGTCGCATGTCCGCGGACATCACGCAAGCCGCTCGGCCAATCCGGGCACTGTCCGCGGAGCGAACCGGGAAGTCCGTCCGAAGAGCGAACGGAGATATCACAAATTTTTTTGCCTTACATTTTGGCCATTTTAAAAAAAAACTACTGGACAGATTTACACCAAATTTGCAAAAGCACGCTTTTGGGACCAAGCCCCCGCTCCTGCCACACATTTGGTGTAAATCCGTCCAGCGGTTTGGGCTGTAGGCGTGCGCAAAGTTTTTTCCCATTATGTCTATGGGAAAAAACAAAAGTTTTGGGCCCCCCCCTATAACTTTGCCCCCCCCCCCCTGGACCAAACCTCTCCAAACTTTGCAAAAAAATCCGGAGTGGGCCATATACTTTTTTTGCAAAGTTTGGTGAGGATTCGTCCAGAGGGAGCGAAGTTATAAGCCACCCAAAAAATGCTCTTCCTATGGAAACACCAACTTAACCATAACTACATGGACGCTACCGCGTCAATGTAATACATATATATATATATATATATATATATATATATATATATATATATATATATATATATATATATATGAAAAAACAAATTAGCCAATATAGTGCACTGGCTAACTCGTAGCTGGTGCTAGGGAAGGGAACTTTGGCTAAGCTCCTAAATGTATAAAAAACACATGTAAATGGTGGGTTGTAGCACTACAAAAAAAAACCACAAATAATGCCACAGGATTTCCCAGCACTCAAGACCGAAAACACCCTCTTACAAAAATACTTCGTTTTATTCATTATAAAAACAAACAACCAACTGTGCAAATATGTAACAAAGGGCAGGTATAAATCAAAAACCTCCCCATGGCATACAGATTAAGCAACACTCACCCCCCAGGGTGGAAAATCGCCAGGCGTTCCACCTGGATATACCAAGCTTCCTCAGGCTGATCAAACTCCACATTCGTGAAAACACAAAAAATTTAAAAACATAAGGAAAGCAACTCGAGTGAGCAGCTCCTCCCCCTACTCATCTCTGATCACGTGATTGCGTAATACTGCATGGATAGTCACATAAAGCGGGCTGCCATGGTGGAATGACTATGTTGTCATTGTGTTCACTGTGAACACAAAACGCTGGCCATAAATTAAATGCCAGCAAAATGTTTGAGTGTTGGGGGGGGAAAGAGCTATTCGCTCCACACTGCATTTCCTTAATTAAAATCCTAAATTTCTTTACACATTTCCTTGTGTCTAATTGCGCCAGTGCGCTTTTTCATACCATGGGTAGACCTCATCAACCTTGACGAAAGTCTCCCCATTACGACCCTGGGTTTGTAGTGATGCAAGCTAAAACACGGCACGGCAACAAGCTTCATTAAGAACCAGACCTCTCCTTTGTATATGCAGGACACAGTGGCCTTTGGTGGAGAAAAACGATAGTTGTTTCAATCCAGATTTTCGCATAGTGTTAAGCCATACTAGGAATAATTTCCACTATGGTAGCATTTTACCTATACAGTGCATTTCTGTTTCGATGGTCAATCCTATTTCTGTATAATACATATATTCACCACAACAGGCATGATTTCAAAACGTGACTCGTGCATATTCATATAGAAAAGTTATGATTAATGATCTCATATACCTGGCGGCAAGACCACCACAGAAACTTGGCAAAATGCAAATACTAAAGGTTTTTGCATATCAACATGATGTTAGATAATAAAGTGCAAGTGCAATCAACCCTGAGTTGTAATTAAGTGCTATACAGCTGTAGTTAGTCTAACCCATTGGACTAAACCATTCCTTCATGTTGAAGAGACAGCACCAAAAAGATTTGACAAAAACATCACCTGGGTTCCCATTATTCCATACCCCTAGACATAGATCAAATCTATTGGAGAAATACAAACATCTCTGGGTCAATATTGAGTCCATTAGGTCTTAAAGTGTCAAATTTACAAATTAGAGATGCCTCTAATTGCCTAAGTTTCAGTTCTCGGTTTCCCAATCTCTTATGTTTGGGAACATGGGCAAGACCAACAAATGACATTTCCATCACATTGCCACCATGTTTCTCTATAAAGTGTCCTGTCAAAGGGTTGGTTACATCTCCATTCTTAATGGCTCTATAGTGTTGGAGGATCCTGATCTTGAGCATTCCTATGGTCGATCCGATGTAGTGAAGACCACAGGTACAAGTAATGGCATATACTGCAAATTTCGTCAAGCAATTCATTTTGTTTTTGTATCTCCATAGCAAAACAATAGAACTCACAAATGGAGTTTTGGATACAAAACTGCACATTTTGCAATTTGCACATTTACGGAAACTTCCCAGACCCTATGTCATAAAGTGACCTGACTTGGTGGTTTCTGTGACTACCATACTCGGTGATAGTATATTCTTAAGAGTAGGCGCTTTACGGTATGTCACATCAGGAGCACATTCCAATGTTTTTTTCATAATAACTTTAACATTATTGGCTTGATGATTGTACCCTGTTATGAATCTTATCTTTTCCTTTTTCTTATTGACTTGTGCCCCAAACAATTCCGATCTTTTTTTGACTTCTGCTTTGTTAAAGCAGTCTGGGACTACATTTTTGTTGTAGCTTCGTTTGACAGATCTTCTATCAATCTGCTTGGCTTCTGCCTGATTATCTAGTTCTTTACTACAGGCTCAAAAAAACGAAGTATTTGTGTAAGAAGGTGTTTTTGGTCTTGAGTGCTGGGAAATCCTATGGCATGTTTTGTGGGGTTTATTTTGTAGTGCTACAACCCACCATTTACATGTGTTTTATATATATATATATATATATGTATATATATATATATATATATATGTATATATTACACAGCCCGTGGTAGTGGGCGTGTAGTTATGTTTAAGTTGCTAAACCCATAGGAAGACCACTTTTAGGGTAGCTTATAACTTTGCTCCCCCTGGACCAATCCTTACCAAACTTTGCAAAAAAAAAGTATATGGCCCGCTCTGAATTTCTTGGGGAAGTTGGGAGAGGTTTTGTTGAGGGGGGGCAAAGTCATAGGGGAGGTCCCAATAAATTTTTTTTTTCCATAGACCGAATGGACAAAAACTTTGCACACGTCTACAGGCAGAAAGGTTGGATGGATTTTAACCAAATGTGCGGCAGGAGCGGGGCTTGGTTCCGAATTTGTGCTTTTGTGGGTTTGGTGGAAATCCGACCAGTACGTTTGTTGCAAAAAACTGAAAGGTACATCTCAAAAAATTAGTGCTATCTGGCTCCGCTCTGCTGACCCATTTCCCTGCTCGCTCCGTGGACAAAAGTCTCATTGGCTTGCAGTACGCCGTGATGTTGGTGAACATTGGAGGCAGCTGGTGGTTGGCAGGAGGGAAGCATGCTGTGCGTCAACATTTTTGGGAAATGCCGCCATGGTGTAGCGGAGGACAGTGTGGTGCCGAAGGGGCCTGGAAAACATACTTTACACCATGTGGTGGTGGGAAGAAGGGATGGAAAGGGTGGGGGAGTGAGAAATAGGTCATCTGAGATTTGTTATTAGGTGGAAGACGACGGTGGTGTGCCTTCAGTATCCATGCGTACTGCACCAATTTGCGGGTTCCTCCACAGGTGACTACCCTGTGTGGGGAATTCAGTCAGCCTTTGTTACGACATGATAGCTCGTGCTGCGCCCTCTTAC
Source organism: Ambystoma mexicanum (assembly GCF_040938575.1). Lineage (NCBI taxonomy): Eukaryota > Metazoa > Chordata > Amphibia > Caudata > Ambystomatidae > Ambystoma > Ambystoma mexicanum. The sequence goes on from NC_090924.1 coordinate 1,026,832,441, forward strand.
CATGGTGACTGGTGGCAGCTCAATTGTGAAAGGGGAGTGCATTGCACATGACATAAACATTGTAACATAGCGTTTGCTATGTTGTGTTGCGTGTGTTAAGCCCATAGCCCCTTGCATGCATGGCTGGAGGCCATGCACCAACAACTATGGGACCTGCAAGTAGGTTTGACATTGTTGCCTTGTGTGTGTGGTTTTTCAGCATTGCATACATTGTTGGTTCGACGGGAGCACCAGAAGTGAGCTGACATGCATATATTTTTGGTTCCATGGGTGTGGTCAGTGTTAGAACATCCTACAGTTTTCGGTTTATGGCTGGAGATGGTGCAGTGACAAGTCCTGCAGAGTGCCCACTGGGGTGCAGTGTTGGAATACTGTCAGTATAGAAGAGGGTAGGGTTCAAGTGCATATTCTATGTTATTGGATACTGCAGTGTGTCAACTGGGTGCAATGTTCTAATAGTGTGTGCATAGAAGTGGATAGGGTTGAACTGCATATTTTATGGGCTTGGGTAATGCCTATTGTGCGGAGTGCTGACTACTGTACTGCACTATGAAGTATTAGTTTTGTGCACTGAATACAGTGTTGGGTGCAGGGCCACTCTTGTGAACAATTCTTTGGTTTGGTTGGTAGTAACAACATAGTATGTGAATGAAAGTGGGTAGGGGTGCCGGAGGCTGTATTATGTTTGTAGATTCTGCTAACTGTTGCATGTTTCCATGTATAGCTGTATCACCGTGCGGATGTTGGGAAGAAGTGCTTGTGGCTGTGGAACATTTGTGGATTGTGGTACTTGATCATATGTTGGCATGCATGGTTGAATTACGTTGTGGTGGGTGTATCCAAGGCGTAGACTATTGGGTGCATAGCCAAAGGCCGTAGGCCATAGGCAATGCACCCAAGAGCCAAGGCCTTGACCACACCCACTGCAGCAATGCAGTTTGGACTCTGCATCAGTCAGAGGGTGGTGACCTGTAAAGAATGTTTGGACTTGATAGAGCACCAGAAGTGAGCTGATCTGCGTACATTGTTGGTTCCATGTGTGTGGTCATTGTTAGAACATCCTACAGTTTTCGGTGTATGGCTGGAGATGGTGCAGTGACAAGAACTGCAGTGTGGCCAATGGGTGCGGTGTTGGAGTACTGTCAGTTTAGAAGAGGGTAGGGTTGAAGTGGATCTTCTATGTGCTTGGACACTCTGGTTTGTGCAGATTGATGGGAGTAGGGCCAATGTTGTGAAGATTTTGTGATTTGGTTGGCAGTGACACACTACTTAGTGACTGGAAGTGGGTAGGGGTGCCGGAGGCTGTGGTATGTTTTGTCGATTCTGCTACCTGTTACATGTTTCCATGCATCGCTGTGTTATGGTGTTGGGTAGAAGGGCCGCTGGCAATAAAACGTATGTGGAGTGTGGTATCTGGCTACATGTTCGCATCCATAGCTCCATTATGTTGTGCAGGGTGTGGGCAAGGCCTATACTCTTGTGTGCATGGCCTAAGTCATGATGGGTACCGCTCTGGATGATTTTTGATGGTAAAATCATGGATTCTTTTGCAGAACATTCTACTGGAGATGCTTTGGAAGAACACGCGACGGGCACTCAAAGTGTTTAACAGTAAATATGGAGTGCTGTACAGAAATGATAGTGTTGGACGCAGAGGTCTTGGATGTCAATGGTGCATGCATGTGTGAATATTTAACAGTAACCAATGAGGGACTGCTGGAAAAAGAACAGTGGAAAGGGAAGAAGTACTCTCCCTGCTTTACTGGGGAGGGGCTCTTGCTATAGCTGGGAAAGCGTACGTGCCACATCCTGCCATTCTGAGCATGGTGGGCATGGAAATGGAACTGTGGGGATTATCCAATCAGGTGTTCAGGGTGTGGTTGACAGGAAGGGGTGGTTCTATTTTTTCCCAATACTCTGTGTAGTGAGGTTGGTAGAGATGGAGAGATGCACAGTGCTGATTGTGGGTGATACCTTTGTGCAACATCTGCACAGGTGTGCCGTGCAAAGAGGCGTTGCTGCTAATTTCGTGTTGGAAGGAGTGGATGCTTTGTGGGGCGGTCTCTGAGTGCAGGTTCCGCGGGATGGTTCGCCTTTTGCAGATATGTGGCCTCTGTGGCTACCGTGAATGTTGTCATGGTGCATTATGGAAGTCTATATTTGGGTTCAATGTCATGCAGACTTTTCCTCTGTCACCTGAACAAGTTGCTGAATGCAGTGTTTCAGATTTTTCCCACTGCCAAGGTTGTTTTCTCATGCATAACACGAAAAGGAGTATGGGACCATGACAGTGTAATTTGTCCCAGCCAGAGCTCAGAAGGTGTCTTATAAACAGAAGCATGTGTGAATGTATGCACACTGCTGGGATGTTCTCCAGCCACTATGAGATCATGAGGTCGCAAAATATGCAATGGTTCCATAGAAATGACATTTATTTGACTGCCATTGGCAATGCCACTTTCTTTTACACTGTGCAAGAAGTGTTTACTAGAATTTGGTAAAAATGTAACAAGGAGAAGCACTCAAAGTTATTAAAAGAGAAAAAAAGGTTGTTTTCAAGCATGTAAAAAAAACTGAAACAAAAAAAAAGACAATCATTTCAGAGCCACCACTACAGACACAATTCCCTACCCTGTTTCAAATTTCTTTCCCCTGCCCCTTCCCAGCATGATAACTCAGCGGATTTCGCGGTACTTGATTACACATGCCACATCCGTGCCTTTTCAGGATGGGAGGCATGGAAATGGGACTATGGTGACTAAATCATTGCTCAATAAGGTTTCTGGTTGTGGTGTGTATGCAAAAACTGTGGCAGAAGGTCTATTTGTACAGAGAACTGCAGAAGGCTATGGTTGAAGTGTGCAAGGTAAGGGGAAGGCATCCTGTTTGCATGTATGCACTGTATGTACTTGTTGTACGTTGCTACGAAACATTGAATGCTGCTTTTGTGCGATATTTTTACAAATTTTGTAGGAGATGGGTAGGTGTGGGACAAAATTCGTAGCATTGTTGGCAGGAAAGAAGATAGATACTGTTTTATTATTAGAATGGCTAATATGGGTAAGTGAAAATGTTGAAAGCCTATTGTATTGCAGTGGCACTACATGGTAGGTGATGGGAGGAAGAACAGTATGTCTTGTAAGTTGCGGACGTTCGGTGGCAGGCAGCCTGCTCAGAGGCACTTGTAACAGAGTTGTAAAAATAGTGTGCAGAAAATATTTCTACCTGTACTTTGCGGTGATGGGTGGCCATGTGGATGAATGTGCATGCAGAAATCTTAGATAGTTTTACAGAACATTCTACTGGAGGTTGCTTTCGAATCACACGCCACTTGCACTATGAATGTGTAACGGTACATATTAAGTGTTGTACAACACTGACAGTATTACATGCTGATGTCTTCAATGTGATTGGTGGATGCCTGTGTGACTATTTAACAGTACCCAATGAGTTGGACAGAAAATAGTGGAAAGGGAAGGACTGGTCCTGCTTTACTGGGGCGTGGCCCTAGCAGTTGTTGGGGAAGCGCACGTGTCACATCCTGCCCTTCTCAGCATGCTGGGAATGGGACTTTGGGGATTATCCAATCAGGTGCTGCGGGTGTGCTTCACAGGAGGGGCGGTACATTTTTTTTTATTACTCTGCGTAGTGAGGCCAGCAGGCATGGAGAGACGTTCAGTGTTCTTTGTCGGTGGTGCCTTTGTGCAACATCTGCACAAGTATGTTGTACAGAGAGGCTTTCATTGCAATTTTGATTTGGAAGGAGTAGAGGCTTTGTCGGCATGTGCAGTTTCGACAATCTGCTTGCACGTTGCAGAGAAGTGGCCACTTTCGCTACTGTTGATGTAGTGGTCATGCATTATGGAGCATACCATTTTGGTTTCATGACTTGTGCACGTGTTTTTCCACTGCAAATGTGGTTTCCTCATGCATCCCACCAAGAAAAGTATGGGACTATTCGAATGCATTTTACCGCCAGCCAGAGCTCGGAAGGTGTCTTATCAACAGAAGCATGTGTGATTTCATGAGTTCTTTGTCCATCAATAGCGCTGTTACTTTGTTTTACAATCTATAGGCTGCATTGAAGATGCTATTGTAAGAATGTGAGGAGAAGAAATAAAAACCTGTATGAACACCAAACAAAAAAGGAGCTTTTTTGCACGCACCAAAAAAAAGTACAAAAAAGGCTCTTCTCAGAGCCACCACTACAAACGAAATCCCCTACCCTGATTGAAATGTATTCACCCACTCCTGCACACACACAGCAGGAAAAGTCAGCGGGCATTGCGGCAGGTCTAACATTACACGTGCCACATTTGGGGCTTTTGAGGATGGCGGTCATGGAAATGGGACTGTGGAGGCTAACGGATTGCGCAGTAAGGTTTTTGGGTGTGGTGTGTATGCACAGACTGTGGTAGAAGGTGTATCTGTTGAGAGGGAGGCGGAAGCGTACGGTGTGGCTCTGTTGCAGGAGTCAGACTGTATGCATTTTGGGGGAGTCCTACATACATTGGTTGCCAGTGAATGCAGAACACTGTGCAGTGGCTATTAATTTTGGATTCTATCATGTGGATGCACACTGGTATTGAGTACTTGCAATAAAGTAGCTGATTGTGGGTCCACTTTGTGGCATTTTGGTGATGCACAATCATCCACACAATAAATGTTTTCATTGTGGAGGGACAAGTTTAGGACATGTTACTGGAATTTCTCTGCAGTTTGCGACACTTGGGCAGGTCATGCGTATGTCTCCAAACTACTGCATAATTTTTTGTATCATTATGCTGGTACGACTGTGGCTGCGATCTTCTTAATTTGGTCCGGAAATGGAGAAAGCGAGGCACATTGCCAAGAAGGCTATTTGTGCCTTTTTCCGACATGTGACAATGTCCTACTTCCACAATGGAAATATTACGTTTCATAGCACGAAAAGTTTTTCCCACCAATTGCGTTCATCTCCCTGATCCTGGCATTCAGGTTTTTCTGCTACGTATGCAAAATGCATTGCTGCCCTTTTTAGAAGAACAGCACGCATTTCTCTAGTAGGTCTTGTGCACTTCAACCCTTTGCAACTCAAACACAAGAAGAACCCTCTTTTTACAGGCTGCTGTTTGAACCCGACTGACTGCAATGTTTTCTGCAGAGCCACACCTCCCATTGTTTGCCGCACAGTGTGTGGAGCGTATAGACAGCACAGCGGCCTGCATCCTTTCATTGGCAAATCCATGTTTTACCTCTGAAAGGAGCTTTTTCTTTAATGTTTTCATTTTTCCGTTGTTTTGCATGTTTCTTGGTCTTCTAACATACGACACAGAAGTAAAGGAAGGAAAGGGAGGGTACGGGAGGACCACCACCCACAAGGATAAAATGGGGCCAGTGCAGACAGAGGAAGATGTTGGGTGGCTGTCACTTAAGTAGGCGGCAGCCATTGTCATGTTCCCTTACCAAACATTTCCAAGCACTTCGAAGTTACTGCGTCCTGCAGAGTATCGCGTTGCCGTACATGCACAATACAATGCCCTTTGATAGGTAATGGTGTGCAGCGCTGCATATGGTCTGCAACAGTGCTTTAGGGCTCCGCTGCCCTACAGGAGTGTCCCTGGTGTTGGTAGGAGCAGATTTGGAGAATGGTGTACAGGAAAGTAACCTACTGCGCTGTTGGATGGGCAGTACACTGCACACTGCTGCCTTGTATTTCGCTTTGAGGTGCCGTTGCATGCAATATGGTCACTTTATGGTACGACATTAGCCGAAGCACCAGCATTGACGGATATGAGTAACATGTGAAATAGAAGAATGCTTTCAACAAGGACAAACGCAGCTTCATTACATTGAGCAAGAACATAATTATTCAGGCAGCGCCACACGGACACAGTTCCTTTCAAAGAAACACTCGTACTGTTTAAGATCCGAAGGTTCTGCTGTTTACTTAGCTGTCGGTACATTTAGTTGTGTGGAAGTAACCAAGCAGGAACAGAAATGCACTTTTTTTCAGACTGACTACAGACTGTCACACTTGTAGTGACATCTGCTCTCTAACACTAGAAACCGCAGACGAGAAATTGACACTTTTCTCTGTGTTTCACGGGTCATAGAAGGGCTAGCAGCACATTAATCAAAATAATGGGCCATTTAACACGCCCATCGTACACTGCAAGATGCTCCTTGCTTGCACTGGGTCTCAGGCAGCCAGGCCTGCTGCAGCCATAATTCGGCAGGTTTGGACAGCAAAATACGTAGGTGGTACGACTGCTTTAAATGTGGCAGCCTACAGCATGATTCGGTAGGGTTGGCGACAGGGGCGGCGTTACCAGTACACAGAGGATGAAATATGTCTTTGCACAGCTGTCAAATGGACATACGAGTGCCCTCACAACTAATTAACAGTTCATTATCAGATTCGGACATGCAGCAAGTACTCGAGTCCTAAGGACACCTGCATTGTGATTGAACATACGCCGGGCACGTGCAGTCTCCCTAGGATACCTCCATTTTGCTTACCTGCTCCCATATCCCCCACTATTCTGTGCCACAGACTCACCATGCAATTTCAACACAAAAGGAAAGGCTACTTACACACTCACCAACACTTTACATGTACATGTTTAATGTGCACGATACATACACCCTACTAGCAAAGGGAAGGGGTAGCACAAATGGATACGTACACAGGGGAATTTGGGATGTTCACAAGTTTGTCATGAGGGGAGCCACGGATTGAGGTCTCACCATAATGTCACAGGGATGTTGTTAGGGATGGTGCGCTGGGAAATGGGGAAAGGGTAGACGTGAAGGTAGGGCAGTGGTATTTAATTTCTCCAATAATACGTCCTTGTACACCATCTTTTAAGGTGGCTAAATTGTTTAGCAATTCTTCTACTTTGACGTCCAGGCTGCATAGGTTGCCTTTTAAAGCGTTTCCTTCATTTCCTGTGGCCTTATGCTGTTCTGCAGGAGGTGTCGCATCTGATGCATTTCTTTCATTTCCAGTTTGTCCTGTTAAAGATAAAAATATCTGTTGGGTGTACATGAAGCAATACATATTAACTTACTAACTTACTTTTCAGACAGTGCTACGTACCAATGGCGTTACCATCGTTGCTCATTTCGTGAACAGGGAAATTATCTTCCAGCCATTTTTGGGTGTTTTGCATTGCTGCGTATAAAAACAACCATGTTTTTCCACATTTGCACACTGCACAAGCTGTGCAATTATATGAGAAGCTTTAGTGTACTTACCGCGTTGTAATGACGTTCTGCTCTCAATACTTTGCAGGCCTTACTATGCTGTCTCCTTCTTTGTTTCTATGTAAAGCAGGAGTGCAGTAATATTGTTGGACGCAGCCCTCACTTCGCCTATTAGTGCATTCTATCATGGTGTATACTCTATGCTTTTGCTCTGTTTGTTTCACAAGTACAGAGTTTGCAGACCTACTCCATTTCTCCTTGCAATGCACATACATGGTGCTCTTTTTACATGTGCCTTCTCTTTGCTGGATGCAACCATTATGTATGAGCACCCCTGCCTTTCTCAGCACATTGAATGCCACCCGATGTCCGCCAACTGACAGACAGTTTGGAACCACTGTGGCTATTACTATGGAGCCACTGGTTTCACTATGCTCTATAGTACATCTATAAAAATTAAGATTATCCTGGTAAAACCCTATGAAATTAACTGACAACGTTGTTAACAGGATGTTATGTTTCAGTTACATTTGTGATGTCAATTTTCATGTCATAGGTGTTATTTTTAGCAGTGCACAGTGTTGGCGCGAGTTATGGTTGCTTAGCTTACCATAACTGGCGAATTTCTGGGGGTTTTCGGATTTACTTGTAACCGTAATATGGATAGGTTGTTGGTAGTGCAAAGGAACTATAATGTCCCTTTCAAATAGTTGTTGCACTGAATTACATAGGTTTTTGTTAGCGCAACTGAACCATAACGTCATAACAGCCCATTAATGTTTTTGTCAGTGTATATATATATACATATATATATATATATATATATATATATATCAATCAGCACTGCAGTCTAAGACAAAGACACTTTCCTAGATGAAAAGGTCTGTATTTGGGCTAATTGGAGGGAGTCTGGCAACGATTCATTGCCTTAGAGAGGCAGATGGGGCTGCTGCAGTGTCAGTTGAATGCCTGTGAACGGCTTTGTAAAAAAAGGATGGAACGTGTCCAGTCTGAAAGTTAAGATCCCTGCATCTATATGGGTGGAAAAAGTGAAAGTATGTTAGTTTGGATAGTGACACATTAAACTCATGTGTTTATGTAGCAGTGATTAGTTTCTAAAATATAGTAGCCCCATCCAGGACATTTCATGCACACAATCAAGTCAACAATTTTGCTGGATGCACATGTAAAACATCACATGATTATGTAGTCCTGCCCTGTGTGGGGTTTTGTTTGTGTCCAGACTGTTGATATGTGGGCAGGTTAGGCATCTTTTGTTTCTGCAAGGTGCAGTTTCATAATCTGTGCTACTTGTGTGTAGTTTGCTTCTCACATCATTTCCCTCAAATTGGCTGTTTGTCTGAAAGCAAGGAGGGGCATCTCAGGAAAAACTGCCTCACAGACGTTCATCTTGTTGCAGGATGGGTAAGAGTACCTTAGCAACCTTGCAGATGGCTTCAAACTTTAAATTGTATGTGACTCCCGGTGGCACCCACGTTTGTATCTTTTACTCTGTATTCTAAGAGGTTGCTCTAGGGATCTGTGTTGACCTGTGAATCTGTCTGCAATTCTGTAGTTGTATACACAGTTTAAGTCTGATCTCAGTCTGTATGTTTTTTTTTCCCGGGCCCCTGTGTCTGAGCATATTCGATTGTATTTTAATCCATGGCTATCGTAGCATGCTTTGTGTGCACTGGTGGAAGCTGTCACTCTTCAAGTAGCGGACACGGTTCATTGGTTTGATATAGTGTGGTCTGTATCTGGCCATCTTTTATTGTAATGGGTTGTTCAGGAAATGTACTTTTTCAGGAGAGCTTGAGGTTGATGGTTGTGTGAAATTCATTAAATCTCTGTGGAAGTTTAGGGAGGTCCTGTACCCCAGCAGTCCAAATCAGGAGGATGTTATCAATGTTAGTGGAGGTATCTCAATGGTCTGCAGTCACAGGTGCCAAGGGAATGCATATCTAATTGTGCCGTGAATAAATGTGCATACTGCGGCACCATTTGAGTGTATACATATATGCAAACAAAACAAGAGGGGTCGCAGGGGCGCTACTCTGGGTCCCAGCTGCAGTAAGCTCATACAGTCCGAAAAAGTTCTCCTCCTAGCGTGCTTTCATGCCTCAGCAATCTTCAGGGAGGATGATTGGATGCGGGTGTGCAGGGTTAAATCCCTCTAGTATGTACCAGGCAGTGGCAGCAGGGAATTCTGGTAGCTGTAGTGTAGAGCCATCCAGGATCCAACTCTCCCCCATTTTCAATGTTAGCCCTCAGTGTGGAGTAACGACAAAGGCCACACATGTGCAAAGGAGATCCATGCACCCGAAACCCCACTCATAGACTGTGCCCCAAAAAGCCTCCACTCCTTCCAACTGAAAGTACATGTGAAGATCTTGCACAAAGATATCACCCACGATTAGCACTCCGTGTCTCGCCATCTCTGCCAATGTCAATGCATCGCGTTTTGGTTGAAAATGTTACTGCCTCTTCCTGTGAACCACACCCTCCACACCCATTGGATAATCCCCACAGTTCCATTTGCCACCATGCTCAGAAGGGCAGATTGTACCATGTGCCTCTTCCCAGTTACAGCAAGGACCGCAACCCAGAAAAGCAGACAGTCCTTCTTCCGTTTCCACTATTACTTTTGCAACACTCCCTCATTAGATGGTGTGAAATAGGCACACAAGCATATAGCTATGACATGCAAGACCACTGTATTGAACACTATCATTTCTGTTCAGCACTTCAGACGTACCGTTACACACTCACAGTACACGTGCACTTAGTGATGCTGATGAGTTCTTCTCATGGTGAATGTGTTCAAACACTTCTTCAAGCAAGTGTCCTGTACAGGGCAACTCGTAGCAAACGGGAATATGAAGACATTGGTCCCTAATGTACAACGTGTTCACTGACCTACACCATGTGCTAGTGAACGCATATTACCTCCCTTTGCTTTTTCCACCAGTGTAAAATGCTCTCCACAACCACTCTTCAAAGGTCACCATCCTCGGAGAGATGAGTTAACCCTGTATGGCGGCTTTATGTGGTGCTGGGTGTGCCCAAGGCTTACTCTCTTGGGTGCATGGCCAACGGCCTAAGGCCGTTGGCCCTGTATCCAAAAGTGTACGACTTGCCCAAACCCCACACAACATATTGGCACCAGGAATGGGAACATTTGCCGTGTTCCGCAATACACAAATGTACCATGCGATGGGTGGTATAAAGGGCCACCGATACCAAAGGCAAATGGCAACATGTGGCTACCTACTGTGCAATACGTGCAATAATGTACACCATATGGTCCTGTATACATATCATTTTACTTGTGCTCTTCTACCATGTTTACAATTTCCTGCCCCACCATTCTTTAAACATCACCTCCCTCGGAGACATTCATACTTTAAACTGCATGCCTGTATTATGGTGCTGTGGCTACGGTGCAGGCCTAGGCTCTTCAGTGCCTGGCCTACGGCCTTTCGCATGCACCCACCAATGTAGCTCTTGCACACACCCAGCAGAACATGCAGGTGAACGAGTGGCCAGGTACATACCTTGCAACCCTACCACTTCTAAGCACCCAGTACTTCACCACTGCACCCAGTGGACACACTACATGACGGGTCACTCCATGAGGTCCAGGCATGAGGTAGGAAACTCTACGATATGCTACCAATCCCCACACCCATGAAACCAACATTGTGTACATTGCTGTTCCATCAGTGAGCATGGAAACAGGTCGCCACACCAGCAACAGTGCTGTAAACGCAGACTGCCTGCAGTCCCCACACAATTTAGTCACATGTGGAGGCAGCTGCGAATTGGTGCAATATGCACGGACACTGCAGACACACGACCGTCTCCTTCCACCTACTGACATATATCACATGAACCACTTCCCATTTCCCCCCACCCTCTCCTTCCTACTACCACATGGCGTAAAATATGCTCGTAGATCCCTTACGGTGCTGCACTGTCCTCGGATACACCATGGTGGAATTTCCCAAAACCTTTGATGCACAGCACGCTTCCCGCCAGCCAAAAACCCGGCCGCATCCAATGTTCGCCAACAGCACAGCATACCGCAGGCCGATGAGGCTTTGGTCCCCGGAGCGAACAGGGAAATGGGTCCGCAAAGCGGACCCAGATATCACACATTTTTTGGGACGTACATTTCAGTTCTTTTCAACAAAAGTACTTGTCCGATTTCCACCAAACACACACAAGCACACTTTCTGACCCAAGACCCCGCTCCTATTTGGGACCACCCCTATAACTCCCCCCCCCCCAGCACGAAACCTCACCCAACTTGGTTAAAAAATTTAGAGCCAGCCATATACATTTTTTGCAAAGTTTGTTGACGATTCCTCCAGGGGGAGTGAAGTTATAAGCTGCCGAAAAAGTTCTCTTCCTATGGGTTTAGCAACTTAACCAGAACTACACGGCCGCTAGTCTTCTGGGTCGGGACATATCAAAACAAAATTCTATACTTCGGGTCGGATGACACAGAAGTTATTTATTAACAAAAATGCATACAACATTGGTAGGACTACACAGGGACTGTGCCCTGTATGTCCTGTATGACGCTTTTCACGCTCACTGAGTGCTTGTTCACGTGCAGTGCAAGCTAGGCTAAGAAATACAAAAGAAGTCCTTTCTCAATGTATACAGTTGATGATAGCATACTGAGACCAACGTGCAAAGCAAGCGGACATCTTGGAATTGAGATGTACGTGCATAATGCATGGTAAGTGTCAATATATATGCCGAATACAATATACATGGAAGCAAAGACACAGTTTGCGACAGAAAGAAAATACACATTACCCTCCAAGACAATTTCCTAGAGAAAAAGGTTTTCATTTCGGACAATTTGCATACCCACAATGCCTTGCTAATGTAACTTGAAACTGGAAGTAAACTTCCAGCTATGTCTACTAGGTGGTGGTGTGGAATGTGTGATTTGGCTCAGATTAACTATTTTACATATATTCCTAAATGGGGGGTTGATGGAAAGGTTATGTTTATCGCCTTCAGTACCATGGACTGAAGCCAAAAAAATATTTTGGGCTGCAATAGTCTGAGCCCCTGCTGGGTTAATTTGATTTGTCTTTGGCTTATGAATTTTTCACAAGGCGCTCAAATCTATAATATTTTGCTTAGTCTTCTTTATGTATACTGTGTACTGTCCTCTAACAGGGACTCTAACATCTAAAGACATTAAGCAATGAAGTGTTGTATGTTATAAATTGCACAAATATAAATGTAATGGACCTGGGCTTCTGCTGCACCACCAAAACAACCACTCTTTCAGCAGCTCTCGCAACACATCTGTCTCCTTTTCTACATTCTCTCCCAAATATGGGGACCTAAAGAGATCCCAGGGCACGACCTCCTAGTTTCTTCTCAGCGATCAATCACCGACCCACAAAATTAAAAGTAAAGTGAAACCCAAACCTACACAAAAATACAAACAACAAATAAAAAAGGACGTGTAGGCAAACTTATGAGTGATGACAAAAGTCAATGAAAGGATGAAAACAAGAGGAGGCCCACAAACATTTTAAGCACACATGCAAAGTGAAAAAATGCCAAATAAACTTTGATAAAGCCCGTGGGTCTGTCTTTATATATGCAGAGGGCCTGAAGAGATTTACCGATTAAGAGAATTCCAAATACGCCTACTTCATAATCTTTCATATTGATGAGCTCCCTGTTTGCTCTTAAAACTGATTTCTATTTTCATTTCTCTGAACAGCACTTAACATGCTTCAGAAATAAGCTGGGCCAATTTGCATATCCATGTGTACCTGTTGTTTTGATTAGTCTGTTGGTTAGGGTTGTTCAACATTTGCCATTTTACTTAATGAGAAATAAACACTAAATGCCTCACTATCCCTACTCTAACAAGGGTTTCCCTGCATAGCAAAACTACAGGGAAACACTCTTAACATAGGATGCCTGGCCCTCACACTTAAACATCAAAGAAAATATATGTCATTTCAATCATCAACATTTGTTTGTACAGTTCCTTGATAACTTTTTTGGAACCTAGGTGAACTGCCTTGCCTAGGATTCAAAAAAATTCAGCACCAAAGTTCAGCACAATGAAACAAGAAAACTTGTGTAGGTAGAACAGTCTCAGTTCAGTTTGTGATGTTTCAATGTCAACATAACGGTTTGTTTACAAAAGTTCCAACAACCACATAGCTTCTCCTCTTGTTGATAAGACTTTCCACTTCTCTACAAAAGCATCAATGTTATTCTTGGCCACAATGCTTTTCCATAGCTCCCAGTTTTCCAAAAGGTATTATCACAATTTAAAGGAAACACAGCTTCTGCAAATGTTAGTGAAACACAGTTCTTGGTCAACAGTTATGTCTCTATTTAGAAGGTTAACATTTTTAATAGATATCTTTGTCAGGATGACGTCTCAGTACAGCTACTTTTGCTTCAACAACTTCACTTCTACCACATTTTACAACAAGGTCATTCTCCCTTGTCTCATGGTACTTAACTCAACTTGTGCAACTTGTCTTGCATCTGCTGACAACCAGTTAATTACTACCACTTCAGCACTTTGTGGTACAACCACAGCTTCTGTACTTTGTGACTCAGAATAGGTTTTGTTTCTGACAAGATTTACTTCAAGGCACCTCATCACCTTCAAAATAGCCAAGACACTTTTCCTCTGAATACCTTTCTTCAAAAAGGGGCAGCATCTTTGCCTTTCTTGTCTTCCTTTTTTAAAATGTATTTGTGCTTTAGTTAAATTTAAACTTTAAGCACATAAACCAAATATCACTTAATTCATAAGACATCACAAATTCATACAATACAATAAAACACCTTCAAATGCAATTTCAAGATTTAAAATCCAAATTCCATTTACAATTATCTTAAAATGGGGATAACTAGAATAATGATTTAAAATGTATAAACTCCTATTACTCTCTTATGGCATCCCAGAAACTTAATAGCATCTCATCATCCCAGATGAATCGGCTGAAGTGCGTCTTATGCTTGTAGCCCAAAATTGCTCCCCTCCAAGGTTATCCAATTAACTGACATACCTCCCATATCCCTTTCTATACTAAGGCGTTAAAGCCGGAAAGGAGGTCAGTATATGTCGGGCAGTCTCTGGCACCAAATTGCAGCCCCTACACAATTCGTCCTGTACTATTGCATTTTGTCACTGACTAACATATTCTTTAGTCTGTAGTATATTAAAACGGAGCTGCATAGTGAAGTGTCACAGCTCTGGGCTGGAATATTTAGTTAGGTAGCCATGTAGCACCACACCTTTAAAACTTGGAACGAGTATTTCCTATATATTTTCAAAACATGCAATGTATCTTTGCTAACCGCCAAATTTATTTGCTGTGCCTTACTTTTGATGATTATTTCATACGGCGAGTGTGAAACACCTCTAAACCTAGTCCCAATTCTGACAGATATTTATTATTGAAGATTAAGAGTTCTCCAATAAAGTAATTTTGACTGACTCCTTGCCTCTGTTGTCCCAATAACTTCAATAAGTCATTTGAGGAATAATCGGCTGGGCGCAGTTTGGCAAACAATAACACTTGCTTAACTGCCCATTTTGAGTACAATGATTGGAGACCATATACTAATCTAAAGGCTTCTACCGGAATGCCTTTTGGGAGGTTAATAATTGATTGCAGATGTTTGTCTTCCAGTTTTCCAAGCCAAGTGACCTGGGACAATGGTAGTGCTTCTAAGGCATAAAGTATTGAAGAATAATGTTCGTCTCTAATCTACTGCCTTTCTTAAATATCAGGACCATGATGGCTTTCCGCCAGCTATCAGGCAATCTGCCAGTTTGGACTATGTACTTGAAAAAAAAAACACAAAACCCCTGCCCACAGAATGCCATCACTCTTAAGTACCAAGTTTGGAATTCCATCTGGGCCGGGAGCCCTGGAGGCTTTATCTTTGCCAATAAGGCACACCAAATTCTCCTTGTTAATGTCCTCACCCAATGGGCCTGCCATAATTTCCTCATTATACGTAAACTCGAGACTGGGTACTCTGTCCATGTCCCCAAGATAGTTTCCCAAGAGAAATAGAGGATTTGAAAATATATTATCCATGCCTCCGTGGATATGGGGTTAGTTTCAACTGGTGATAGGAACATACCGTAGTTATTAAAACAATGCCAACATCTACCGGTATTTTGCGACTTTAGCTACTGAAATAGCTTCAGGCAGTTAGAACCTCTAGTTGAAGTTTCAATTTTTAGTGGCAAGATTTTTTAGCATGTTTATTCTCTGTCGAGGATCTGTACTGACTTTATCACTCATCCACTTTCGTTCTCAGCGATATTGTTTCCTTCTTTCCGAGATAGCGTGGTCGAAATAGTATGGCTTATCTACCCTGGCTTTCATTTTACTATCACATTTAGCAATTCTAGCAGATTGCATCCCCGCTGTAACGGTATTTCCCAAATCAAATTCAACTGCCCTCAGCCTCACCTCCACATTCAACAGAATTTGTTTTATAAACACATTTATGTTTTTGATGTTACTGGGTACCCACCATAGCCTGTTTCCCGCATGGCTTACTATAACCATAGGACATTTGCCCACCGAGTGAACATTTGTTTCTACCCTCATAATCCATCTTATAATACCATGGTTACTCAACTTGTTGTGGGTGAGGCTAATCTCTGGGTCAATTATCACATAATTGATGAAAGATCTAACTATTCCATTTGACCAGGTATATTGCGCATCATAATGGATATCCTGAGTCATTACCATACATTATAAGTCAAAAAAGTCCATGATTCCTGCCCAGAAGGTGAGGCACCCAATTAAAGAATTTTGGAGTAAATGAAGATCTCTTATTGAAATCACCCGCAATTAAGATCTGACCCTAAGGTGCTTGCTCAACCCATTTAGCGACAGCCTCTAGCATAATCATCAGAATTCTACAGGTTTGAGCGCCACCAGGAGGGTCATAAACATTTATGATCAGGATTTCTTTGTCCTGCCACGGTAGGTGCTTCCAAATACCCATGAAAATGTTTGCAGTTTGTCGCATTAGTCAGCAAGGTCAATTTTAGATTTGATTTGACCTCTGTGGCTAGGCCCCCAGAAGCCCTAGCCTTTCTTGAAGGCACAACATGATTATATAATATTTGAAAACCATCCATAAGAAAAGGTTTATTACACCGAGTTTCCTGGAGGATAAATATGTTCACCCCGCCCAACAGTTTTTGCCCCTCAGAGTGTTCCAAAAATGATCGAAACCCCCATGTATTCCAAGATAACCAGCTTAAGGAAGACAATAGTTCTGTTGGTCAGTTTGCCCCAGTAAGAGAACATGATGGAATCTCGTATTCCGTTGTATAAGCACCTGGGAGCTTTGGGATTGCAGGGCTCTCAGCACATCACGCTCTGACGAATGCTTATTTACGTTGCTGGCCCCAACTATTAGTTGCTTTTCAACACTCTGATTTGGGCCTTGCATTTTCCGACAGGCAATCAAAGTAAATCCTGCATGCATAAATTGCTCTGCATGTTTTCAGGACGGCCACCGTTAAGGGAGACACAAACTCCACCAAGACCCAGTTCTTTGAGCAATTCCATAACGGTAGCTCAATCTTTAGAATGTCACTGGATTGAATAACCTCCAGATAGTGCATTTGTTTAAAAATAGACAAAAGGGGTTGGTAAAATGGCAGCCTAAGGGCCTCTGGCAAATTAAGGTCGGAGGAGGAGGAAAAGCATCCTTCCATTTCCTGATATCAACGGCGGAACAAGCTTCAGAGTTGCCCGCTGCATGTTGTTGGGTCTGCAGACTCTGGGGGTGTTGGCGTTAGTTTGCGGTGAAATGGTCCGGGAGACGGTCATGTGGCGGGCCATTAATGGTGGCCGCACGCTCAAGGAAGAAGTGAGCCGGGTCAGCCTGTGGTCCCGACTGCTGCCTGTGACTGAGCTGTTGGTGAACAAGCCCCTGAGGGTCTGGTGCAGGGAAAGAGATGTTGGCTGTAGGAGGCCTGGCAGGGGCTGCGGCAGGTGCCCTGCATCGGGGTGAGCTGGGCTGCGTAGTTGGCAGCCTCGCCAGAGTGGCGTAGAGTCTGGTGATGCTGAGGAGTGCCCAGCGGTGGTGTGCGTACAGAGACCGGCGTACCAATCTGGATGGTGAGGAGAGTGGTGGGGGGAGTGTGGTGGGAGGGTTGCTGGACGTGTGGTGTGGGCTACGGTGTGGAGTGGGCTACGGTGAGGGGGACCCCTCCCTGAGCAACAGTACTGTGGGATGTGGAGCAGCATGGAGGGGACGGCGAGGAAAAGCGGAAGAGCCTCCTGAGAATACGAGGCGAGCTAGAGGGGAATGCGTGCCCCACGCAGTGGCCTCCTGTTGGGAGAAATGCTCGACAGGCAACATGCGGAGAGGACATCACAGTAGCCCACATGGTTGAGCTGCTCCCTGGAGCTATTGCAGCACCCTGCACTGGCTGAACAAGGGACCCTTCATGTGACTAGCCCAAAGCAACACGGGTGACAACATTCCGCACTGTCCCAGCATGGGATCCTCCATGAGATAAATCTAAAGCAACTGCTGCCAGCTGCGACTAACCTGAAGCACAAGCAGCAGCCAGGGGGGGGGGGCAGAGGAGTATGAGGAGCTCCTGAGCTACAGGAGGTGCTGTCTGAAGGTTGTGGGGGTCCCAGAGTTGCTGTATCCCGGCTGCTCACAAGTTCTCACTTGTGGGGCACCCCCCCCCAAATTGCAGAATCACGTTAACATTCAAGCACAGTGCTAAGGAGTGCTTTGAGCAGCATAAAGCCACTGCGGCCCAGCCTATGGGCAGAATTGGCTGGGGAGACCACACCTGCAATTAGAATACCAGGAGTAGTCTCTTGAAGCGAGAACATGTGGAGGGAGCCTATACATCGGCAGAGTAGGGACCTAGAGTGAGCAGGCCTCCAGGAGCCTTGGGCCCCGGCCCTCATGTCACTGGCAATGGCGAAAACCCTGAAGAGTCGGAAGCAGGGGGACATCTTGTCTATGCTGCAGGCTGGGGACAAGGGCAAGCGAGTGGAGACGGTGACAGTTCAGGTCCACAACACAGACCCCTTGCTTGCTATGTTTATGCAGATGTCCACCAAGGCTGACCTACCGGACCTGCTGGCTGAAATCCGGAAGGAAATACATAAAAGCACGGAGGAACTCTCACACAAAATCCTGGCCCTCGATACGAGAGTAACTGAAGAGCAACATAGGGTGTCGGAAGTGGAGGACACACTTTGTGAACAGTCCTATGCGGTGGAGGAGTGCTCTAAAAGCCTGCAATCTCTGGAGGTGCACTGCGAGATGATGGAAGAAAAGCTGGAAGATGTGGAAAATCATTCCTGTAGGAACAATTTTCGCATCCGGGGCATCTCGGCCAGAGTGAGGGATGAGGAACTGCCAACATTCGTAGCAGATTTATTTCCCTTCATTCTTAAAGCACTGCCCGAGCAGAACATAGAATTTGACAGGACACATCGCACTAGATCTTGTACTACGCCGTTCCAGGACAGACCTGCGGACGTCCTGAATCTGGTCCATTTCTACCAACTAAAGGAAAGCATAATGACAGGAAATAGCAACTATCTCCTTTTGCAACACGTTAATTTCTTTGTACCAGGACCTGGCAGCCGCCACCCTGATGAAACACAAGCCCCCCTGACTGAATGGCTGTGCACTAAGGAGATACAGTACCGGTGGGGTATTCCCAATCCACACACCTATGAGTGAATGGAGGAGCATCGGCCAGTCTAAACATTACTAGGGGTACATGGCAGGGTTGCGCGCTCTGCCCCCTAATATTTGCCTTGTTCATGGAGCCATTTGCCAGTCGCATCCGAGCAGCGGGTCCATCAATGGTGTGAGGGTGGGGGACACGGACTTGAGGGTGTCCCTATACGCGTACGATGTCCGGCTTACACCGAGTGATGCTGCCGCCTCCCCAGCAATGGTTTTGGGGGAAGTGGATGAGTTTGGTCGAGCTTCCAGGTTCAGGGTGAACTACAGCAAATCATATGGCCTGGACCGGGCCTTTGGCCCAGGGATAGGAAAGCTATGGGCGCTCTCGCTCCCATTCAATGGACTTGTCACTCTATCCCGTACCTGGGGGGTCTGCATCCCAAGCAGGCTCTCAGAGGTGTACCAAGCTAACTTTCCTCCACTGTTCGGGGAACTAACCGAGGACTTAGGGAGGTGGGAAAAACAGGAGTTTTCTTGGTTTAGCTGCATAGCTGGGTCAAAATGTATTTTGTACCAGGCTTGCTTTACATGAGCTCTGCGTTGGCGGTCAGGGTCCCGAACTCAGACCTCCGAACCCTACAGGGGAAGATATTAGGTTTCATTTGGGGAATAAAAGGGCTCGGATATCCAAGAGGGTACTACTGAAACTGGAAAGGGTGGGGGGGGACTGGGGTTTCCAGACATGCTCTGTTAGAGTTTAGCGGCTCAGATCTCACATGCCTTCATGTGGAATAGACAGGTCTTGCCGCCAAAATGGAAAATCATTGAGCAGGCCCAGTGACTGGTTGAATTGGAGAGGCTACCTTATGTGGAGGGGGTTTCCCTGTGTCAGGAGGGGGTCTTCTCCCTGTTGGCAATGACCAAGTGTTAGGCAGAAACCTGTGCAGTTTCCTTGGGGACCACTGCAAAAGATTTAGGACTACAGGTGTTAGCAGTAAACCCACTTGGTAGCAGTCTGTACCACCCAGATTTACCTGGTAGCTGTGGCTGAACAGTCAGACTTCTCTCAAAAAGAGTTAGGCAGTATGCAAAGTATACACAATAGGCACTCAGACACACCAATACCAGCAAACACTGACCAGAGCTTTGGTATCAAAGTATATAATTATTTATTTAAAAACACACTGTTTGAAACCCTCCAGCACTCTTATTGTAAAATATTCTAAAAACAGTTACTATTGTAATATATACACCCCTTTTTCCTTATCAGATAAGTCTTAGTAAAACACCACTTATTTTCATACAGAGGTGAGCGCTTAACTAGATGGCACTCCAATAAGTTTGTGAAAAAGGGAGGGAAAAAGACAGAATATGGAAAGGTACACCACTCTAAGACTCAGGAACACTGTTAGCAAGGCAGAAGAGCAAAAGTCACTGGTGAGCCAAAGTCCAAAGGCTGGGCCCACTCTTAGAGAGAGCAGAGCCCAAGATCACACAGTTACACTAGGCTTAGAAAGTCTTGCAGAGAGTTCAAAAAGAGTTTAGAGAGGCTTAGAAAAGTTTAGCCAGGGTGTCCCAGGCTAACCCAGGTTCGAAAGCTGGGGGCTAAATCTACCCCGTACAGTCGGTAGCAAGGGAAGCCAGGCGGGACACGGTACCTTAAGTGGAAAGGATCCTCCAGCGGTGGCAGTTGTTCTTGGCAGTGGGTGCAAGTCGCGTTGTCGTCCAGGGGAACAGAAGGTCTCGACTTGGAGGAAAGAGGAAGGTCGTTGCACTGCCAGGGAAGAAACCAGACGCAGAGTTTTCCGGTTAAAGGTGGTACCTTTGTTTCGCGGTCATGGTAAAAAGTGGTATCCCAGTTGCCGGGGTGCTTGGCACAGGCAAGGCGGCCACAAGGTATGTCGGGAAGGCTAAAAGACGGTGAAACTGGTTATCCCCACCAGTCAAAGGAAGAAGACTCTCCACGCGGAGATCTCCTCTGTCATTGGGAAAAGTGGTGAGAGGGTCCAGCAGGGCTCCACCGGTGGTGTCGTCATGGCGGGTCGGCTCAGCTTCTCCCTCGTCAGATTCTTAGGTCCTGTGGCGACTTCTGAAGTTCCAGTCCCCAAAGTCCTGCTTTTATGCAGAAAACCCCCATTCACTCAGCCTAGCTGTCACTCAAACATGCTGAGTGGTGAGCCGGCCGGCTCACCACTTGGGCCAATCAGAACGGAGAGCGACTTGAGTTGCCTAGGCAACTCAGTCCAGGGTGCCTAAATCCCCCTCCACCTCTCCTAAGTACCCCAGACAGAGTGGCACCACTTTGGAGGGCTTCTGTGGAGAAGCCCGCCAAAAAGTGGAACAAAGGGCTCGACTTGGGTTGGAGTCACAGAAGAGAACACAAACGCCATTTTAGAATCAAGTTTTGGCAAAAAATACCAACCGGAGAATTAATATTAATTAAATAAACCGGCGGTATGTTCGAGGCTACCGTAAATAATTAAATAAAGATAGTAGCCTAAAACAATGGGAAATCCCATAGGAAAATATTTGCGGTTAAATATAAAAAGTAGTATCCACTGCCACCAGCCAAAACTCGATCAGGGGGGACGGAGACGTGCCCCCTCGACTAACAGACCCCGGGGCAATTGAATTGCCCCAGCCAGTACCACAATATGATGGTTTGTACTGGTTCTGTTCAGAATTTAAGACTAGTAAAGTCAATGGTGACTTTACATGCCCTGGGAGACAGTAGTCAGTCCCAGGGTATGGAGTCTATACTGCGGGGTCACTATGACACCCCTGTGTTACTGCACTGAGGGTGCTGTGTAACACACATCACAAAAACACATGAAACCCTATGGGGTAAAAGACCCCATAGCCCATTAAACACATCTACATTCAAAGAAACACACTCAAATCATGCCCAAGAGTGAGGGTAAAAGAGTCTCACTCTTGGCAGGAGAAAAAAATAAACCCCAAAAATCCAGCAAAGCTGCTGGGGGACTCACTAGGTTAGGAAATTCAGCCTAAACAGAGAATTCTCCCTAACACCAAGTGTACTCTCTATTACATTGGAAGGGTGCTGCATAGATGGGGTATATGGAGAGGTCTGGTACCCCTTCCACCAGTATGGAATAACCCAGGTTTTCGCCTGGGATGCAGAGTAAGGGTGAGTTTCTCAAATGGAAAGAGGGTGGATTGAAAAGCATATGGCAGCTATACAGCGACAAGAAACCATTGTCATTCAAAGAATGTAAACTCACCTTCAACATACAAGAATCAGAACGCTTCAGATACACCCAACTGAGGTACTGGGCTTCACATTTGTGCACAAGGGAAGGGGCAACGAGAACTCGCTTTGCTTTAGAGCTGACACTACAGGATGGCACAGCTGGGGGGGGGAAATATCTAAGCTGTATAAGCTTCTGGACACAGGTGAACCTGTGGTGCGCCTACCATATGTCTAAATGAGAAAAGGATCTGGGGGCCCCCGATAGAAAATGAGGAGTGGCTACGAATATGGAGACAGATGCTTAAGTCCTCCAGGTGTGGTGCAGACATGGAATGCTCCTACAAATTTTGCTACAGGTGGTACTTAACCCCAGAGAGGATACACCACATGGACGGAAATTACGGCGGGGTTGTGGGGCGGTGGGCAATCTATATCATATGGTATGGGTATGCCCCAAGGTGGGTGTATACTGGAAGGAAGTGTTGGCAAAGATAAAGAATATCATAGGGTTGGCCCCGCCTGCGGACCCACAAGTGGTGATCTTGGGGGACACAGAAGGGGGGGGGTGTTCCCCCTAACCAGCTCATTGGCCAACGTGATCGGACATCTCCTGTTGGCAGCAAAATTGGTCATAGCTCGGATCTGGAAGACAATGGAGGGGCTGATGGTGCAGATGTGGTGGGTTAGGATCTGGGACATATTAGTGGCAGACAAAATCATGGCTCTGTGCGAGGGGCTATATGCAAGGTATGTCTCGATATTGTCCCCATTCTTTAACTTTGCCGGAAAATACCCCGCTATGTTGGTGAGACCCCCTACATTGCAACAAATCTCGCTGCTGTGAGCCGAACTGTGAGGTATCCTATCCCTGCTAGTGCTGTGGGCCGGGTTATCGAGCCCTGTGTAATCCAAGGGGCCTCCAAAAATGTTATACTGCCTTCTATTGAAAGCTTTACGTGTCTCTGTACTCATGATATGTTGTTTAAATAAAAGTTATTTGAAAAATGTGAAAAAAAAATAAAAATAGATAAAAGGGTCGACCTGTTTCAAAAAAGGACGTTCAGTTGTTAGCTCATTCTCTTGAAGTATGATCCAGGTTCTGTCATGGTCATGAAGTCAGGGGCACAGGCATGCAGGGGTCGCATCCACAGACCTGGGTGGAAAATGTCCTGGCGCCTTTGGCGCAAGGCTCATGAACAAAAGTAAACAAGAACATCCATTTACCTCCAAAGAGCTCTTATTATGGACATAGCAATCCATCCATTAAGCAGGATGCATACACCTTGAACATTCCATCCATTAAGCATCCCCAAGTGTATCCTTGGGTATGGCTGCTAATGGATTGCCTTTGCATGTGCTCACTCTCTAGGAGTGGCAGGGTGTGGCTGGTAAACCGGCCCTAATGGGTGTGTCCGTGATCTCAGCATTATAAGTTGCCCCTATCCTCAAGACAAACGCTTCGCATTATTCTGCACTTGCAAACAGCGTAACGCTCACCGTCGCCTGAGGTCAGACTTACCTTTGAAGATCCTGCTTCCTGGACATCCTGCTTCCTGCCAGCATACTTACCAACTGGGGGAAGCTGTTCTTACCTGTACATCTCTTCAGCGAACCAAGTATTCATTTTAACACTTTCCGGAACACCGAAATCTTCATCTTGGCACCGCAGCACGACACGCTCTATCGTTGACCGCAGCGCCTGCAAGGAAAAACAGAAGACAAGGTTAGACATCGAAAAAACTGTTTAAGGTTGCGCTTCACCATACTTCGTGCTTTTCCTTAAACCATCACTTACCTGCTGTCGAACATTGCGGTAGCATTTATCTTCCAATCCGGCCGTGTCTCGCGTCTCACAGTTGCATTGAGGCAGCATTTCCATCTAAGAGAAGAAAACAGAAGAGAGACATTATTGCGGGCATAAATAGGAGCAACATATGAAGACATTAAACAGAACAAACAGCATCACAACAGCTCAAGAAAGACTTACCAATCATAAGGAGAAGCATAGTCGCAGCTGGACTGGACTAATCCTCATCAGGGATCAGTGAAGGAACTAGATCCCATTCGACGCGCCCCTGACAGATGTAGCAGGATGGAGAGTTTATCTTCCATAATTCACAAGTGAGCTTTATGGGCCGGGATATGCTCACAGAAACCGTACTTTGGGGTAATGGGTCCGAGAGGTACAACAATCACAGATTGGCACACTCGCACACTCTTATCTCCACGCAGGAGCAGTATCACCACATACCACCGCTCACAGCTTTTCTACTGAGGGAGAGGCCTGAAGGGGGTGATTCAAGTTCAGGGAGGGCTGCAACCGTGCCCCAACACTTCAGCAGAGACCATGTATGCGTAACAGAACGCAAAGCCTCTAATACTCTCTGCCTGGGCATTATGGAAACTTCAGAAACAGATCAGTTAGCCCTCTTACTAGGGGAATTACAGGCTGAAGTACATGCATCAAGACAGGAAACCAATGCATTATGGAGGTATCTTATTGTAACTCGAGAAAGAACTGACAAATTGGCAAGACAAATGCTACAAGCACAAGCAGGAGAGGTTCCACTGCTTGGAGTGACCCATTCTTCTCATTCTTCCACTCCACAACATTCAACACCGGTTCAGGTGGTTCTTCCAGGAGCAGTGCCTCTAGCCCCTCCCGAATGCTTCATCAGCGACCCCAACAAGTTCACTGTATTTATGAACCAATGTCACGTTCATTTCTTGTGCAGACTAGGAGCCTTTCCTAATGACCAAGCCAAAGTGGTGTTTGTACTATCGTATTTAGGAGGTAGTGCGGTGGACTGGTCTATACCTTTGGTAAATCAAGATGACACTTTACTCCGTAACGTTGGGAATTTCCAACATGAGATGGAGAAATTGTTTGCCCGTCATACTCGAGGACAAGCTCTGGACAACGAGTTGTTGTCACTCAGACAAGGGAGTCAAGATCTATTAACCTATATTGCAACCTTCAATCGTCTCATAGCCCAGACCAACTTGCCAGAAGAGAAGAGTACTACACTCTTTTACCCAGGGTTACATGGAGAATTTAAGGATGTTTTGGCGCAAGTGGTGAATCCCCCTGAGAGGTGTGCGGACTAAATAGACCGACCGGACGGTACAACTCGATCATAAGTTGCAGAATCGGAAAATGGATCGCGCCAGATCAGAGGAACGGTCAGTTTACGTGCGACCTTGTGAGAATCAGACTAAACCACATGAACAGTCTAAGCCAATGCAAATTGGTGGATTACGAAGTCCCCTTACCAAAGCAGAAAGAGAAAAAAGAAGACAACAGCTTTGCTTATATTGAGGACAGGCAGGTCACTTCCTCTGTGACTTTCCAGTAAAATCACCCAAGAAAACGGTTGGGGCAACAGACAAAACTGTTGAAGAAGAAGAACAGAACTCAGGGAAACGCCAATGCCCGGCAAGTGTAGGGGTCCGCTTGTCGAGCATGAAAAAGGAATCCGTACAGACCTCACGTCTAGTCCTTCCAGTGCTTTTGGTGAATCACAAGCAAACATCAAAAATACAAGCCTTGGAGGCATATATTGACTGTGTTGACTGTGGAGCTTTGGGTATCTACATTGACCACGATTTGGCTCTTCGAATAGACCTTCCTCTCCAACAGAAGCAGAAATCGGAAAACGTCACTGCTTTGGATGGTTCTCAGCTATCATCCGGCCCAGTGACACAATACACTGAGAAAGTCAAGCTTCTGTGTCAGGACGGGCATCAAGAGGACAATACTTTCGATCTCATCGGTGCTCCTCAGTTGCAGATGATATTGGGAATGCCCTGGCTGGAGACCCACAATCCTAGGATCGACTGGCGAAAACGAGTTCTGACATTTCCTCATGATTATGCTGACACATGTTACAAACAATATGACACCAATCTGAAACCGAAGCAAGGAATCGTGTTGGGCCTCATCAGCTCTTTACCGCTTGAATACCAAGATTACCAGGATGTCTTCAAAAAAGAGCAAGCCAACGTTCTGCCCCCGCACAGACCCTACGATTGTCAAAAAGATCTTGTACCCAGAGTCCATATCCCTTGCAGCCGAATTTACACTCTGACAGAGCAGGAAAATTAGCATCTTAGAACCCACCTGGATCAGTACCTGGCGAATGGTTTCATTCGCACGTCCAAGTCACCTGCCTCCTCGCCCTTAATCTTCGTGCCTAAAATGGAGGGGGACTTAAGAACTTGCATCGACTAAAGATCCATCAATCAGATCACAGTAAAAAACTGATATCCTTTACCACTTATACCAGAACTCCTGGACCAAGTGAAACATGCTCAAATCTACACAAAACTGGATTTAAGAGGAGCATACCATCTTGTAAGAGTAAAAGAGGGAGACAAATGAAAAACGGCCGTCTGCACGAAGTACAGTCTCTTTGAATACCAGGTCATGCCCTTTGGGCCATGCCCTTTGGGCCATGCGTTCCAATTCTTTATGAATGATGTAATCCGTGAACTACTGGACGTTTGCGCACTTGTTTACATTGCAGACATTCTTATCTACTCCAATTCCATGGAATAACATGTAGGCCATGTCCGAGCAGTCTTGGAGAAGCTTCGACAACACCAATTGTATGCCAAGTTGGAAAAAGTTTTTTTCCATGTAACCGAGGTCGAGTTTCTCGGTTTCATGCTCTCACACCACAAGGCGTACATATGGATACTCGAAAGGTGGATGCAATCCTCCAATGGCCCTCACCAACATCCACGAAAGGAGTGCAAAGCGTGCTCGGGTTCGCCAACTGTTACCGTCGGTTTATACCTGGGTTTTCACAAATTGTACATCCAGTTACCTCCTTGTTAAAGAAAAATCAACAGTTCTATTGGTCGACAGAAGCTGAACAAGCCGTCCAGAAGTTGAAACTAGCATTCACTCCAGCACCAGTCCTTCGACACCCACGACCAGACCTACCTTGCATAGTTGAGACAGGTGGTTCAAAAATAGCCATGGGAGCGGTATTGTCACAAAGAGACCCTGAAAAAGGACAACTACACCCTGTCGCATTCTGGTCCCGCAAATTTTCAGCCCCGAGTTGAACTACGCAATCACAGATGGGAGGGAGTTACTGGCGATTAAAGCAGCATTCAAGGCCTGGAGACATTGCCTTCGTGGGGCGAGATATAGGTCACTGTCACCACGGACCACCGTAACTTGCAATACTTGAAAACCGCCAAAGCACAATCCTTGCGTCAACTTCATTGGGCTCTCTTTTTCACGGAATATGATTTTATTATCACTTATAGACCTGGAGTACGCAATGGGAAAGCAGACGCTCAATCCCGCATGAGTGAAGAAAGAGGCTTTTACAGCATCCGACCCTGTGGAAAGGATTGAAACCAGAATAGCTCCTGCTACGTGTGTGGATGACCAAAGAACCAGTTTGCAATCTCTGATGGATCAATCAACACAACAGGAATGGCTGTTAAAAGGTGGCCAGTATACCATCGAAGACAATCTACTGTATTTCCAAGGACGATTATATGTCCAAGACCAAGAACTGCAAAAGCAAATCATCACAAATTACCACGATTCATTAGTGGAAGGACACCCAGGAATAGCCAAAACTCAGGCTAAGTTAAAACAAAACTACTGGTGGCCAACCTGGCGAAAAGACATCGCCCAATTTAATGAAACCTGCAATGTCTGTGCACAACACAAGTCTCAGAAACAGAACCCTGCTGGCTTACTATATCCCCCAACCTTACCGGCAGCACCTTGGCATACCCTGTCGATGGACTTCATCACGGACCTTCCACCCTGCAATGGATACAACACCATATTAGTCGTTGTGGATTTATTCTCCAAAATGGCCCATTTCATCCCTCTGAAGCAACTCCCAACTGCGTCAACTCTCGCTTCTGTGTTCCTAGAGCAAATTGTTCAATTGCATGGATTTCCATCAATATTAGTATCTGATCGCCAAACTCAATTTGTTTCTACCTTTTGAAGAAAGTGTTGTACGATTGCCAAAATCGATCTCCAGTTGTCCACAAGCCATCACCCTCAAACTGATGGGCAAACTGAACGAACCAACCAAATTTTAGAGCAATATCCGAGGTGTATGTTGCAACAGTCCGAGGATTCTTTGAAAAATATACACTGGATAGCTGAGTATGTATACAACAACCCAGTTCACACAAGCACAGGGCAGACTCCATTCTTCACTGTGCATGGAAGACATCCGAGGACATCAGTATTTGATCCACCCAATACCCTGGAAATGCCAGCCATAAAAAATTGAAGTCGGGGGTACAGGCATGCAGGGGTTGCATGCACAGGAGACCTGGGTGGACACTGTCCTGGCACCTTTGGCACCAGGCTCATGAACAAAAGTAAACCAGAACATCCATTTAACACCAAAAAGCTTTTATTATGGACATAGCACTTCAGATGCATTAACCTTGAACATTCCATCCATTAAGCAGGATGCATTAACCTTCAACATTCCATCCATTAAGCAGCCCCAAGTATATTCTTGGCTGCTAATGGATTGCCTTCACACGTGCTCACTCTCTAGGAGTGGCAGGGTGTGGCTGGTAAGCCGGCCCTAATGGGCGTGCCCACGATCTCAGCTATATAAGCTGCCCTGATCCTCAAGACAGACGCTTTGCGTTATTCTGTATTTGCAAGCAGCGTAACGCTCACCGTCGCCCGAGGTCAGACTTACCTTTGAAGATCCTGCTTCCTGGACATCCTGCTTCCTTCCAGCATAATTACCAACTGGGGGAAGCTGTTCTTACCGGTACATCTCTTCGGCGAACCAAGTATTCATCTTTACACTTTCCGGAACACCGAAATCTTCATCTTGGCACTGCAGCACAACACGCTGAATCGTCGACAGCAGTGCCTGCAAGGAAAAACAGAAGTCAAGGTTAGACATCGAAAAAACAGTCAGTCTAAGGTTGCGCTTTGCCATACTTCGCGCTTTTCCTTAAACCATTGCTTACCTGCTGTCGAACATTGCGGTAGCATCCATCTTCCAACTGGGCGCGTCTCACAGCTACATTGAGGCCGCATTTCCATCTAAGGGAAAAAAAACAGAAGAGGGACATTATTGTGGGCATAAATAGGAGTAACATATAAAGACATTAAACAGAACGAACAGCATCAAAAGAGCTCAAGAAAGACTTACCAATCATAAGGAGAACTATAATCGCAGCTGGACTGGACTAATCCTTATCAAGGATCAGTGAAGGAACTAGATCCCATTCAATGCGCCCCTGCCAGATGTAGCAGGACGGAGAGCTTATCTTCCATAATTCACAGGTGAGCTTTATGGGCCGGCGTATGCTCACAGAAGCCGTACTTTGGGGTAAAGGGTTCGAGAGGTACAACATTCACAGATTGATGCCCTCACACACTCTGTTGCCAATCTCGATCACACCATTGACATTAATCTTTCCAATACACCTGAAATGGCGGTTTTTGCATCACACTCTGACTCAGCTAGCTCAGACGAGTCTGAGTGATTGTGAAAGTATTAATTGCAGCGACACCCCTCGTAGCGAATTGATTGACCTGAAGGACTTTCACGCTTTAATGGCGACCAAGTTGGATGTACAATCGGACCCCCAGGCCCTCATACTCGAGGAACAGCAACAGAATAAAACACTTATGTTGAAACTAATTGAGCTGTTTACTGCCACAACAAACTAAAATCAATAACCTCAGAGAAAACTAAGAAAATAAGCTTGGCGGGTTAGGACTTCGAGGAGGTGCAAATCGCCCCCTCGATGGAATTAAAAAATGCACTGGAGTGTATTCAATGAGTTTTATGCTTGATACTCTGGCACAGTAGGTTTTAACTATATATCAAATTTTAAGTCAAGGTGGGGGGATTAGTAGAGGCGATTGTTTGTCGTGTCTTGTGTTTTTATTTATACTTATGCTGATATAATGTCAATATGTTGCTTGATAATCAGATTATTATTGGTTATATCTTCGTTATTTAGTTCTATTTTACCTGTGTTTATTCATACTAAATTGTTTTGTTTGATTTGTATTCTGATTGTTATCCTTAAGTATGATATCATTGACATGTTGTAGTTATGGAAAATTAAATAAAGTTTTTTTAAAAAAACTTAAAAACAAACAACAACCACAGCCCCTAAAAGTACCACTGGTTCAAACGAAGTTGGAATATAAAACAACAAAGTCAAAACTGACTGAAAATCTGGCCACAAAGAGTACCTATGCTGGTAAGGGGACATTAATCCAAAAATGTGCCCCGGATGGCATCATACGTCAGGCATATCTGAAGGGCCCATTGAAAATCGGGGGAATAAGACCTCTGGAAAACAGCATAGTTTTAAAAGTGAACTCTAAAGAAGAGCCGACAAATAGGACTAAGGATGCACATGTTGCAGAACGGGTCTTTAATGAAGACTGGCCCACCAAGTCAGAGTGGGCACAGAAGCAAGAAAATTAGACAATCCCAGAGGAATTGGGTACTAAGATCATACTTCCCATCATACATCCTAATGCCTTAAAAGATACGGGAACCTGTTACACTCACCTGATCTCTGTGAAGGTGTTGGGGCATGGTTGCAGCCCTCCCTGAAGTTGAATCACCCCCTTCAGGCCTCTCCCTCAGTAGAAAAGCTGTGAGCGGTGGTATGTGGCGATACTGCTCTGGCAACAGAGATTCCCCACCCGTTGATGCCCACTTCAAATTCACCACGAGTTTCAACAATGAGTTGTTGTTATCAATTGCATGCGAGAGGGAATGTTCATAATCCCCTTCCAGTGATATTTATGAATGGCGGGATGATGAAGAGGGTTTAGCTCTAAAGAAAGCAGTAATATCAGCTTGTGAAGGTAGGGCATGTTTGGTATTTTTTACCAAATAGTATTTGGTTTGTCCTCTTGTGCAATGCTGCTTATTATGTGTGACGGCACTGCGTAGAGTTGCTATACGGGTCATGTCTTTTCAACTTCGAAGGAAGTGTGTAGCCCCTACCTTGTGATATAACTTGGGATGATCCAAAGGTGGTCTAAAGGCATGGGGCTGCCTCACTCCCTTCAATCCACCGTCCCAGTCACAAAGCACTCAATGACCACTCGTGTCATTTTGCCAAAAAGAGAGACAGATTTACAATGTAGTTCCGCAGGAGCATCAGATATTAGGTTCACAGTGCAGAAGTGAATTGATTGTTTAAGAGATGTGGCTTTGGATCAACCCCATATGCCATTAGTGTCAATTTCCTTAGGTTTGTCTCTCACGTACCTGGGGGCGCTCTGTACCAGCTCATACAGAACGCTGAAGGGAGGTCATGCTAGTTCATGAATCAACTGAGCCACCTGAGGCAATTCAGTAATTTAGTATGCATATGTTACCTTCCCAGGCTTTGCAGACTGCAGTAGACTGCACACTCTTTCGCCACACTCCGTGGCCACTACGCGGTGGGGGGAGTCTTTAAAGGAGCATTCAGGTTCAACATGGTTGTAGCTCCACATCCTCAAACACCATGCCGTATGAAAAGTAAAGAGAGGACTGCAGTAGACTGCACACTCTCTCACCACTCTGCTGCCTCTTCACGGTGGGGGAAAGTCTTTAAAGCAGCATTCAGGTTCACCATGGATGTAGCTCCGCCTCCTCAAACGCCACGCCGTATGAAAAGTAAAAAAGTAAAGAGGACTGCAGTAGACTGCACACTCTCTTGCCACACTCCACCTCTCTTGTCTTTCTGCCACAACAACAACAACCTAGGTTTGCCTCTAGGACCCCCTTCTGCCTTTCTCTGACAGTCTTTGGCAATATAGGTTGTGCTAACATCAAATAATATTTATGAGCAGCAAGTTTTCCTTCCCCAACTTTTTCTTAGTCTCTGTCAACTGTTAGCCAAAATGATTGCCCAGAAGACTTGGTGCAACACCCTTGGCTTCAGGTAATGCTTGCACACTTGTATTTAAGCAAGGTTAAACGTCTATTGGCCTCACGTATTGGTTAGATGGTTTTCTGGCTTTAGGAAAGGCTGCTTTCAGTCTCAATGTGGGAATACTTGGGCAAAGCTTCCACTCTCTCCACTGTAAATACAACTTTTAAACACATGCTTTCTTTCAGGAACAATTGTTGTTTGCGTGAATAAAGATGTAAAGTTCACTCTTCCTTTTGAAAAGCAAAATAAATAAGGCAACACACAACCCCTTCTTCATAGGCTTTATAAAGTTAAAAGTGTTAACAATGGCTTTCTGCAATGTTTGCTCATCATGCGAGTGAAATAGAAATTAGCAAACACATGCGAGTGCTACTTTTCCATTGTCCCATTATTCCAGTTTTAACAAACAACTTTAGCTTGCTACAAATTATATGCGAGTGAACGTTAAGCTGGATACTGTTGCCAGCAGTGCTTGCACAAGGAATCCAAATGCCAGGTTTGACTCAACAGCTTCTGTGATCCTTGGTCTGAGGGTTTGCACACTTCCACGACTTCCAGGCACAACTTCTACTACTTCTGGCTTTACAGGGACCCATACCTTCCTCCCTGAAGGAGTCCCTGGTCCGTCCACTCGATAAAGTAGCCCCGCTCGCTCCTGAGACCTGCAGCTTTCCAACTGCTCCTCGCCTTGGTCTCCGACATACTTCTGGCATGGCAATCTTCGCAATTAGGCTCACATGGGGAAAGGCAGCTTTCCTGCACGCCTTCCGCTGTACAGCCTCTGCACTTCAGAGTTTGGGGGAACAGGACCCTCGAGGAACAAGCAGGTGAAATCTGCTGCACCAGAGTTCTGGCATTCCTTTGGTTCTCACATTTAAGCCTGGATTGCCAGCACTGTGTCTTCCGCTTTCTGCTTCTGCTACTGCACAACCTCCAGCCGCATTTCCAGCTCCCTCTCTCCGTTCCCAATTGCCTGCACCTGAGGGGACATTTTATACCTGTCAGGTTCCTTCAGGTGTGGGCTGTGCAAGGAACTCATGGTGGCAACAGTAAAGACAGACACAAGTGACAACAGTTTAAAGTTTTTTATTTAACTGTGAATGCAGGTGGAAAAATAACCTAAATAACCTATATCTAAGATGGGAGCAAGTTTCGACCATCAAATGAAAAATAAGGCAGTCCTTGTGGTGTCTTGTCAAAGTAAAAAGGCCTATACTAAAAAAACCTATTGCCAGAATTCTTACAACTAATTACTGAAAGAATGTTGGATAGGATTTTCAATAAAAAAAGAAGTGTACACAAATAATAAGTCAGGATGTGATTGCCAGGGGTCTCCCTTCCCCACGTTTTGAGCACAGGACAAGGTGGATCTCCTGAGCACAACACACACTCAAGCTTTCTCAGGTTCTTCGATGGTTAAGTCTTGTTTCAATAAAAGTCTCTTGCCTTCGAGGGGCTGATGTATGTATGTAACAAAACAAAGAAACAATAAGTCCCCTTTCAAAATGAACATTAGGGTGATGACTTTTCACCCCCTGGATCTCACTCTGCTGGTCTCCGATCCTAATGCCAAGGGAGACAATCCACTTCCTCATGTCTTACAATCCTTCTTGCACTCACAAATCTTAATGCCTTTTCAAATAATTCACTGTGGACATCCCTCTGGCGGGTTAATTCCTGTCAATACACTGTCCATAGGACTTCAGACTTTGTCCCTTCTGGCTAGCATCCCTCCTCGGGTTCACTCTTGCCAACCTTTGCAATGCACTGTTCAGATACCAATTTTACCATGCATGATTCATTTTCCTTAGCTTCACAATCATCTGTCGGTCAAAGACTTTCGACTGTACGGAAGATTTTACAAGACCCTTATATGACCCCATTTTGCCTTTTCCTAAGGTCTTCTGGTTATGGTAGTTTCTACCGTTGGGTAATCGACCAGAGTTTCCTACTCGAGCACCCACATGGCGCTGGACTCCTCCGTTGCTGTTTTTCCCCTTTTCTGTCAATAGCTCTTTAAGCCTTTCACAGTTCCAATTAGTTGTTTGCTACGTTTTGTTCAACAGTTTGTAATGAACCGGCTGGCTTTCCTTCTCTTTGGAGTCAAGGTTGGTACCACAGAGACAAGCATCTCCCCCACCACTGACACCTGCTGCAACACACGCTGGCTATTTGCGGTCTTCTGTTTCCATCTGCAGAGGTTTCACATGTCTTGATTGGAAAGGGCAAGTTCGCTTCTCTCCTTGTCACCCCCTCAGTATGTGCCGTCTTTCACCTCCTCTTGAACTGCTGTGCTGAGTTGGCTCTCATGTTGTGTGGTTGCCTTGCTCGACCTGTACTCTTGTGCTCCAGCTTTTATACATGTGGGGAAGGGAAAGGGCCATCAGGTGTGTGCATTTCTGGTCAATTGCCTGACCCTTGTAGTGGGACATGTCAGGGAAACGGCACTGGTGTTAGTCTGTTGTCTTTCATGTTGTACGAAAGTGTTTGTGTCAGAAAAAGGGGGGGCAGCATTTTGGAATATCCTACGTGGTAGGATGGGGAAAAGGTGTTGAAAAAAGGGGGATAACGGGTCCCACCCGTCGGTGTCCCACTTCCCAAGGACCCCCCATCCAGGTGATTCTCCCTCACTGGTCCACCCACATGAACTGGATCCAATAGGGATGGCCGTGTCCTGGCCACCTGGATGACAGATCTCGGGGACTGGCTAGGGAGACACCTTCAGATTTCTCACATACCCTTCCTCCGTGCGATGTTTCCACATTTGGTTCACTGGGGAACCAGGAAAGAAAATCTACATTTCCCTGGTCTTTTCCTTTTCAGTGTTCCACAGTGAGCCAATAGCGTTGAATGTCTAGAAGCCATTGCATGACCCGAGGGTTGGAGTCTTTGCATTGCCTAATCCAAACTAGGGGTGATTGGTCTGTAACAAGTGTGAACGTTTGTCCCAGTAAAGTAGAACCTAAGATGGATAATGGCCCACTTGATGTCCAGGGCCTCCAGTTCCAACACAGAGTAATGTTTTCCACATGGGAACAGATTGCGGCTGGTGAAAAATATGTGATGTTCCAATCCAACGCAAACCTCGGACAGGACAGCTCCTAGCCTTGTAAGGGAGGCATCTGTCTGTAAGACAAACTCCTTATAGAAGTCGACTACCTTTAGGATTGGGTTCTGACTCAACGTTTGTTTCAAGGTGTTATAACAGATCTCATCTTCGTCATTCCAGTGAAATTCCTGGGGTTCGACATTAAGATTATCTGTCACCTGAGCTGTTTTGTCCGAAAAATTGGGGATAAACTTTTGGAAGTATGCTATGAACCTTAGCAAAGCTCTAAGGTCTCTTTTGGTCTTGGGAATTGGTTTATCTAAGACTGCCTTTACCTTCTCATATTGGGTTTGTACATTCCCGTTCCCTACGAAGAAAAGATATTTCACGGCTGATTGGGCCAATCTGCACTTAGCTGGATTAGCAGTTAGTTTCTGAGGACTTTCATGATGGTATAATGATGGAAGAGATGGTCCTCCCAGGTCTTACAACAAATGACGATATTGTCAATATAAGCTCCAGAGAAATCATAATAGGGTTGTAGGATTTTATCCATGTGGTGTTGGAAAGTGGCTGGTGCACTGTGTAGACCAAAAGGGAGGACTTTAAATTGGAATAATCCTAGCTGCGTGGAAAATGCGGTCTTTTCCTTATCTCTTCAAATACGAGAACTTGCCAGTACCCCTTGATTAAATCTAGGGTAGATAGAAAGGTGACTGCCCCGAGTTTATCGATTAGGTCATCAATGTGTGGCATGGGATAGGCATCGATGTCCGATATGGCATTAACTTGACGGAAGTCTATACAGAATCTCCAGGAACGGTCAGAATTAATGGCATTAGTGATACAAGTTGGAGGTAACTGGCTATGAAACACTACCCTGCCTCCTCAGTCCCAAACTTCTTGTCCACTCATGACTACTCTGATAGCTTAGTGGTGCAGGCTGCAACTGTACGCCTGAAATCATCCACCATCCTCTCACATCCCCTGACAGGGAGAGTAAGAAGCTGACCACCTGGGGAAAGAAGATGTTTGCCTCATGTAGCCCAGCCCTCAATCAATGACTCTTGTGCCCTGGCGAAGTTCTTGTTTGGTTTCTGGTCAGCAGTGGCAAATGCAGCATCTGACATCCCTGAAGGGGAGATGAGTGAGGGTTTTCTGTCCGTGGTCTGGGACATATGAGAGGGTTCCTGCAAGGTTCTGCAGTCAGGCTCTACAAAGTTGAATGTGTCAGACGATCCATGGTTGTAAGTTTGGTGGTTAGGGGTCACTCCTGGATGAGAACATCAGGCTTTGTGCAGGTAAAGCTCTTAGATATGCTGTTTGATTCACAGAACCTGTTCAGTACTAAAGCAGAGGACCCCCTTCAGAACTTCCAGTCCTCCAAAGTGACAATGATATTTTTGGGCCTACCAGTCCAACAAACCTCCTCTCCATCTGCAAGGGTTTTGGGTTTTTGCCCCTCTGCCTCCAATGTCCCACGTGGTTGGGGTATGGTGGCCCTTGCGAGGCTGCCGGGCAGACACTGCCTAAGAGGAAGCTAAAGGTGCTGCTAGGGGTGGATTGGCTGTAGCCATGTCCTCTCACCCACAAAGAGTGCAACACCTCTGTGGGATCTTCTGCCGTGAGCCCGCTGTGGGAGGGAGACTCTCGTTTGCGCTTGCAATGGTCTCGAACCACATCCAATGCGTAATTACCTGTTATTCAACCGTGTTTTGTTTCGTGCCCACCGGCCCACTGCCCTCACACCACCACCACCTTGCCTCGGGATCCCCTCCTCTCAGAGAAGGTATGTCCGCTTCTTTCAAAGAGCACTATAGAACTGGTACTGTGCTTGAATGAGGACAGGGCTCGTACTCCACCTATTGTCTGTTTACAAAGAAGGACTGGGGTTTGCGTCTGATACTGGATTCAAGATGTGAACAATGGCCGAGATCCTTCAAGCCCCTGAACTTCAGGGCTGGTTCATGTCACTGGACCTTCAGGATGCCTACTTTTATGTGTCAATGCCCATTCAGGAGGTAACTGAGGTTTGTAGTGGGCCAGCATCACTACCCGTTAAAGTTCCTTTTGTTTGCTCTTTCTACAGCTCTTAGGGTTTTCATCAAGCTGCCAGCAGTGGTGGCAGCTTGACTTAGATGGGAGGGCATTCATTCATTTCCTTACCTGGATGACTGGCTCATCTGAACCAGCTCCCCCAGCCTAGTGTCGGAGCAACCGCTCTGTACATGCAGTCTGTTGCACAGCTCAGGCTTTTCCCTGAACTTCAGAAAGTATCCGGTTTTGCTGTCCCAGTCCCTCAGATTTATTGGGGTGATCTTGGACACTCAACTGGACAGGACATTCCCACCTAAGGATCGAGAGGCAAACTTCTCCTGGATGCCACATGTCCTCTAATCCCAGGCACAACGTCCTGCCTCTGCCTTTCTGTGCTTAATTGGCCTCATGTCCTCCTGCATCCTGGTGGTTCTGGAGGCTCGGCTGCACATGATATTGGTTCTGCGGCTCCTACTTTGGCATTGGTCACCGTTTCAGGGCCACATGTCAAAGCTTCTGCAGGTATCGAGCCACCCACTAATGAGAGCTCCGCCAGGAAGTTCTGGAGTAGATGTTCTCCTGCCAGGAGACTCCTCAAGTGGATCTCTTTGCTTCCAGTGTGAACAGGAAGTACAAGCTGTTCTGCTCCATGGCCTTTCCTCTTCGGGGAACTTCTGTGGACACACTGATGGTCCAGTGAATGTTTTACCTCCTTTATGCATTCCTGCCATTCTCTCTCATTCTGCTGGTTCTCAAGAGCCAGAGCCTGTTTGGGTCCTCGTTGATTCTGATCGCTGTGGGCCCAATGATTGCTGTACCTGGAGTTGCATGACATGTCCATCTGCCCTCCCTGTGCCTACCATGGAGAGCGAATCTGATCTCCCAGTCTGAGGGGTGGGTCCTCCATCTGAACCTTAGCAGCCAAAACCTTCATGCTAGGCTTCTGAGAGGCTATGATACAAGGAGTTGGATTTGTCGAACAGCATCCTTGATGCACTCCTATCCGTTCAGAGTCCTATGAAAAAGTCTATTTAAGGCTGCATGTGGTGCAAATATTTGGCTTGGAGCCGACAGTGCTCTGGACCCTTTAACCTGTCCTATTTCTCCTGTTTGGGAATTTGTAGCTGTCTTTGGTCCAGTCCGCCAATGGATTAGTACTGTGAAGGGGTACCTCATCAGTATTTTGGTTTTTAAGAGGTCCCTGGAACAGGGCTCCCTCCTTACAATCACCACAGTTATGCAGTTCTTGCTGGGTTTGTGCAACCAGTTCCCTCCTCGCAACTTTGTGGTTCCAGCGTAAGATTTACTTTATTTAATAAATGTATACTGCGGACCTCAGGACCCGGGGCCTTATGGGCACTACTGACACAAACAAATCTGAAACATACAACATAATGCACAGCTAAATGGGGGAAGGAAATCAATATTTCCAGAATGAAGATACTTCTATTACTTGAATAGATATGTTTTCAGTTTCTTCTTGACGTTTTCAATTAAGCTGATCTTTCTGAACTCTTCTGGGACAGAGATCCAGACCATAGGAGCTTCTGCATAAAAGGCAACCTGCTTAACTTTGATGTATAACCATCTGGGCTCCTTTAAATGTAATGTATTATTTGATCTATGCATTCTTATGTCGGACATTACAAACAGAGCTCCGGACAGATATCAAGGCCAAGTCTGCATGATGCTTTTGTGCACCATAACTAATAGGCAGCATTTAATCCTTTCTCCAATGGGCAACCAATGCAAGTCTCTTCTTGCCATAGTTTCATGATCAAACTTCCTAAGCCCCCAATTGCTCTGACTGCACTGTTCTGTATGACCTGGAGTCTGACATATTCTAATTTATTAATGCCTATGGGAAGGTACAATAGTCTATCTTAGACCAATAATTTCTCTTGCTATTATTTCACAGTTAGCTTTTGAAATGAAAGGGCGAATTTATGTGAGTGGTTTTACATAGTATGCTGCTGATAACACCAGATAGCTCACTTGCCCCTTCATACTGAGATGTTTGCTGAGGACAGTTCCTAAGGTTTTAACCTTGGTTTTGGTTTCAAGAGCATAACCTGCAACACTGAACTTTTTATAATTATTCACTAGCTTTATTTTATTTGGTGTTCCAACAACCATGAGTTCTGTCGTTTCCTTTCTTAGTGCAAGACCATTCTCCATCATCCATGCCTGAATGATATCAGACACCTCATTCAATCTGGAGGGGTCTTGCTCATAATTCCCTGAAAATGGAATGCCACATTGCGTGTCATCTTCATAATTGGTGAATTCAATGCAATTTCACTCTAACAACTCAAAAAGAGGAACAGTAAAGATGTTATAAAGGGATGGCGATAAGCAGGCACCCTGTGGTACTCGAAAATGCATGGCACTTGGTGTAGCTTCCGATAAGTCGCTGCACACCCTTGGTATTCTGTTTCCCAGGAAATATTGTATCCATGCTGAGGCAGCATCTGAGAAAGCTGCTACCTCCTTCTACCTGGCGACTAATAAACCGTGATCCACCAGGTTGAAGGTGGCCGACAAGTCCAATAGCATCAGGACAGCTGTCCCACACTTGTCCATGGCACGCAATAGTTTAGATTTAAGGTCCAGCAAGGCTGTCTCCGTACCATGACCTTGTCTGAAACCAGATTGTCTCTCATGTAAAACCTTATGATTATTAAGAAATTCTAAAATCTGAGTGTAACCGATGCAGTCTTAAATCTTAAGTAAAAATGGAGTATTAGTAATAGGCCTATCATTATGTGCTTCTTAGGGACACAGGCCAGTTTTTTTTAACAAAGGGGTGATCTATGCCGATTTTAAATGATCCGGGACATGGTTTTACAAGAATGAGGTATTAACAAATTTGGTAAGAGCTTCAGTCATGATAAACGAACATGCTTTAAAAGTCTTGGCTGGACAAGAGTCCCCCTTACAGTTGGTTGGTGTCAATTTACCAATAATTTCAGCCAGTTCTGTCTGTGTTACTTGACGAAAATTAAAGACAGCTTCTACTATTTGACCAGAGGTTTTCCTAATATGTGGTTTAACAGAAGCTTTTACCTCAATGTTTTGTTTTGTTCTTGTCCAGTTTGTTTAGCATAACGTTTTGGATAGATGAGCACCATTCTGATTATATTTGATTTTTGTTTTGGTGTTTCTTATAGGAGCGAAGTTGAGCACCTCCATTCTTGTCCTATTAGATTGCTCACCCTTGGTGATTATCCTGAATACTCTCACTGCCGCAAGACACGGGAGTGAGCCCCAGGTGTGATCTGTTAAACCTCC
This sequence comes from Ambystoma mexicanum, assembly GCF_040938575.1. NCBI lineage: Eukaryota > Metazoa > Chordata > Amphibia > Caudata > Ambystomatidae > Ambystoma > Ambystoma mexicanum. The sequence continues at coordinate 1,026,872,856 of NC_090924.1, forward strand.
CTATTTGGTTTTCTCAAAGCAAAAGGTGACGTTGAGATTTACACCCTCCTTTCTTATGAAGGTAGTCTCAGATTTCCATCTCTTTCCATCTCTTTCCTCCACCCACCCTTCCAAGGCAGAGGAACGTTTTCATCGGCTGGATTCAGTGTGGGCTCTCAACTACTATGGGCCTCATCACGAGTCTGGCGGTAACCCTGCCGGTGCTACCGGGGTGTTGCCGCCAGACTTGTGATAGTTTACCTGCACCTAGCTTGCCAGTGCCACCGGGACATTACAAGTCCCATCGGACCGGCAAGCTAGGTGCCGGTAAATGTTGTTCCCCATTCCTGTGGAGTCCCATGAGTCCCATAGGGCTCCACGGGAATGGGTTCAGGGAAGCGTTGGCACTGTCGGGTTCAGCGGCCCCGGCAGGCAAACTTGTAATTTGCCGGTCCAGAAACAACGGCGCCGGTGAGCTTATAGGCACCCTTGTTTCCAGACTGGCAATGTCATAATGAGGCCCCATGTCTCTCAGATGAGGGACATCAGGAAAGATAACCAGCTTTTTATTGATTATGCTGGTGCATGTGCTGGCAGGCCTGTGACCAAATGGACCATTTTCAAGGTGGACCATTCTATGTATCTCAGAATGCTAAGATATGTCGGATAAGGATGTCCTGAGGGTGTCAGAACTCATTCCACTAGTGGAGTGACTGCTACCTCTGTCCTTGACATCTAACATGCAGCAATGTGGCCTTCTGTGCACATGCTTGCTGAGCATTACTGCTTGGATTCCTTTTCAGGTCAGGACGCCTGTTTCGGAATGACAGTCCAGTATTCTAGTCAAGGTGGTGTCTTTTGCTCTCCTCCCTCATCCAGATCAATGTACTGCTATAGGAGCCTATCAGAGATTAGGAATCCGTGGGAGGAAGGAATCCATTAGAAGAACAAATTACTTACCTATTAGTAATGTTCTTTCTGATGGATGTTCCTCCCACAGATTCCTATTCGCCCTTCCTAACTGCCCCTCTTTGGTAGATAGCTCGTACACTATTGGTTCTGTAGTCCCTCAGCATCAGAATGCTAGGGGAAAAGGATGGAACTGTGGTTACGGGTGTAATGAGGTGTTAGGGAGAATTCTCAGAAATGTGCTAATTCCTCTCTACCTTAGAGACCCCCAGCACTTTTGCTGGACTCTAGGACATTTTAATTCCTAACCTGGAGAGAGTGAGACCTTTTTCCCACTCTCTCATTTATTTTTATGTGATTTAACACTGTGTTTCTTTTTGGTTTTGGAGTCTGACAAACTCCATAGTCGTCATCTTTGCATTGTGACACACAGCACCTTCAGTGCAGTGGCACAGGGAAGTCTCTTACATTTCCCAAAGATTTAAATACCTTCTCTTGGTGAAACTACTGTTTCCAAGAGAAGTGAAGTGAAATTGACTTTACTTAAATTTTATAACTTTCTAGACCCAGCACACACAATCTTACCATAGGGTGCTGGAGGGGTTACTTAGTATCCCCTTTGTCTAGTTTCTCATGTAACAATTTTATGTTAGCCTTTCTACAATTAATGGCTGATGGCAGTGGTTTACTTTTTACCACCATTGGGTGTTTTTACCGTGGGCTACGTTCGCAGCTGCAGTAAGACACCCATGGGTGCCTATTTTGTTGAAAGGGCCCCGGTCTTCTTTTGTTGCCATTTCTTGATGGAAAGGTCCTTCTTGAGATTTACTCTGCGCGCCAAACCAGGTTTGGTCCCTTTGTTTGTTTTGTCTTTGGCGGGATTCACGAGTGAAGCCCGCCTCTGACTCGAGTACGTCTGGCAGGGACAGGAAGTGAGGGAGGTGCCTGAAACTCCCTGTACTTAATCCCCTTGGTTACAGGAATGCACCCACAGGTGATTGGCCAGCTGGCTGTCTGGCAAGGACAGCCACCCTACTGTGTGGTTGACAGCTAAACTGGAATGAATGAGAGAAACCTGCATAAAAGGCAAAGCTTTTTGGCTTGGAAGGCAGAGTCGACCACTGGACAAGGAATCCAAAGAACTTGGAAGAGACGCCTGCTGCAACGCCTGGACCGTTGGTTTGCCCGGTGAAGCCCTGCTGCTTTGCTGAAGCTCTGAATTCGCCTTGACTAGAGAAGTCCCGCAAGGATGACTTCTCCTCTTGAGTTGGTGGGACCAATCAACTCCAAAGTGACCTCGTTTGGACATCCTCTCGGAGCTGGCTGTACTTCCTCTGCTGCTGCTGCTGGAACCGAAGTGCCAGGGAGAGGAACACCAAACGGAGTGCATCACTTTTAAGTCGGACCCAAGCTTGTGGAAGATCTGCCGGAATGCCAGTAAGCAGGACTGACCAAGCCTGAGCCACCTCAACAGAGTGCTGGACCCCAGATGTGAGGAAAGTCCAGAGTGGTATCTGATAGTCTGCGGTGTTGCTGTTTGCTGGGACTTGAGGAGCTGAAACCTTGAAGTGCCGCCAAATAGAAGTTTGTCCTTTTCTGCCACTGACCGTCCCATTGCAGTGTAGGAGTCCTCAGATGTCCTCCCTCTTGTCCCCACTACTGAGGCCCAGGAACAACCGGATCTACAGAGCTGCACAGGAACAGAAGCTAGCTTGAACCATTTCTACTACTCAAAGGTACTGTAAAGTTTGAGAGGACTTACCTTCTTATTGTTGTAGCCTTACTTGATCTCAGTTGAGTCTTGTCCTGGTTGCTTCTGTAGAGTTGCTTGCATCTTCTACCTCTCACAAGCCTCCCAGCTTGTGGCCCTACTTTGATTCTACTTTTTCTACAAAGACTTCTAAAACATTGTGCAAGACTTTTACTTGCAAGAAGTGCTTCAGCTCACCTAGACTTTTGCCCAATTGACATTGGCTGGCCTGGCTCCCTGAATGACTCTTCTCTCCTCTGCTTGTGTCTTACCTTACCTCCAGTAAATGGTTAATTTACTTTGCATTGGATGGTTCAAAAGTACTTACCTGCTTCAGAATATTTGTGTGATCTCTTTTTTGTATTCTGAAATCTCTTTACCTTAACACTCTTCTCAGTATTGCTCTAAATGTACCAGTGATATATTAATGTCCACAGTGTCCTAGCTATTTAAGTCACCTAGGGTGTAGGAAGTGTCTGTGTGCCATCCCAAATGGATATTTTCTGATTTAGAGAAACTAAGAGTGTGTATTCTGCAGTGTTATTTGTGTGTTACCAATTGCCCCTTCTGAAGAAGGCTTATTCAAACTGACTGTTAAATACATTAATAATTGTTTAATCAAGAAACCTTGAGTACAAGTGTTTATTTGGATACTTGTCACTGTGAATCTCTGTGTAACTCCCCTACTGCTCACATTGACCCCTCTTGAGATAAGCCTGGCTGCTCAGCCACACTACCTACCTCTGTAGTACAGACTTATACCAAAGGTTGGGTTCCTATTGCCAGGAGGTCAAGGTTGTTGTAGTGCACCTAACGGGTACTGCTCCAAATCTTGCCTAACAGTGGGTAGCGCCACAGTATATACTGGCCCCAACATTGTGTCCGTAATGGGGCTTGTAGAGGTGTCAGCCAGAACTGACGCTGAGCCGTGGTGGGCTCCCTAGTCACAGAAAGGTTTCTGAAAACAGATGCACTGTGGATAGGATTACAGATGAGGTATCTGTGGAAGGAACATCCCAGGTAGCAGAGACCAAGCAGCTCCTGCTGTCAAGGAACTTTTTTGTGGAGACTAAGGGCCTCATTACGACCCTGGCGCTGACGGAATGAAGGGGGCTGGTACGGAACCGGCCCCCTTCATTCTGTCAGGGACGATTACGAGGTTCCCTTTGCGGGACCCAGATCAGACATCTGGTAAAACCAGGGAGGTAACAACGGGACACTTGTAATGTGCCCATTGTTACCTCCATCCCCATCGAGCCCTATGGGGGCTCAAATGGGAATGGGGAATGGTTCCTGCAAGGAGGAATTTCCGGGTCCTCCTATGTCGGAATGACCCAGCTATTCCTCATTGCAGGAACCCGGTAATGGAGCCCGGTTTGGAGGCAGCTCCATGGCTACCTCCAAACTCATAATGAGGCCCTAAGTGTTGGGTTAGTTTCTCAATCATTGTGAACTATAACCAGCAACATTGAGGTGACAAAAGCAATAATTGTAAGTTAGATGGAGAGAAAACTTTATTTTATGTCAATACAATCTGGTACCTACTCATTGTGGTCAGCCTCTTTGTGGAAATCACTTGCTCTCATGTCGGTCCCTAAAACCCCTATTCATGCACTATCATTGCTTTCTTATGGTTCAACGGAAGTACTGCCTATTTTAAAGGAACTGTTTTGTGTGTTTTGAGTGACCTGTATCTCATTTTTGGGGCAGTTAGAGCTTGCTAGCTAAATATAGTCAAATCACTGATTTGATAACGGATTAAGGCAGTTTTTAAATAACACATCCATCCACTGAAAGCTGAGATAAGCCAGTCTATATGTGTGTATGCTGAATGTTCAGATCGCTCTCAGATCTGACAATAAACATACAGGATTTATTTTAGGCCTTGTCACTATCATTTTGTAGAGTCTTGCAGTGCCCGAGATTCAATGGATGTGTGTTATGATGTTATTAATCTGGGGAGTGTGCTATGAAATGCCAAGGTGTAAAGCAGCATGGAGCGCTAGCAGCCTCAAGGTTCTTATGAGGTCATAGACTGTTTTTTAGGTCTGTTCTGTGAATAACGTTCTAAGTTTGTCAGTTGAAGGAGTCCTTTGAATAGCATAGGGGCCTCCGTGTTGTTGGGGGTCTTCTTTCCCATTTAACTTAATAAATAACTTAAGCCAAAATCGTACCTGCATCTGTGTATTTGGCTTTCCAACAATGGCGACGAGGATGGGATGTTAGCAAGAAGACAGAAGACTCCCAGCAGTGACGAGACCTGGCCCAGTGGAAGCCGCTCCGTCTCTCCCGGCGTTGCAGCGGTCGTCGACAGCCAGAAGCCTGTTTCCGTGCCCCTGTGCCCCCCGTAAACTCACCAAGTCGCTCCGCTGCCCCTTTTGGCATTGTAGCGGCCGCCTGATCCCAGAAGAGACTGCATGCCAAGTAAGTGTTGCGCAGCTCCCTCGCATGCTCCGTGTCGAGCTCGGCTCGTTCGTATCGATTAAGTTTCCCCAGCCATCAGATATGCGGCGCAGCCCCTCGTGAAGCAAATCGAGGACTTTCGGGTTGCCAAACCCCTAATGCCCGATCCTCGTTGTGCCTGCTTGGCTTAGCACTCGGCGTGGCTTTGGGTATTTACGCGACGTGCTGGAGGAGGAGGAGCAGACGGCGCACAAGGCAGTGGAGAAACTTAACGTATTTTTGGTAATAGGAGCGCAAGTCGATGCGTTTGCAGGGCATACATGCTGCAAGCATATGAGAGCAAGTGAAAGTTTAGACTGCCAGCCACAGACGGAGCGCAAGGGGAAGGGGGGGCACACCAAGGGGGGGCACATCTAAAAGGGGCAAAGGAGTCAACGGGCTCAGAGGAAGTTTGCTTATGGACATTCACCTTGCGAAATGAAAGGACTCGTGTAGTTTGGTGAAGAGGAGCAGGTCAACCCACCAGATTATATCCGTGCAGCGTCGCTGTGTGAAATATTCTAACCCAGGAAGAGCATTCGGCCAAAAGACATTGGGCAGACACTCATTTTTGCGTGCAACTCTGCAGAAGTTACACGCAGGAACATTGTTTTAGGCAGCATAGCTATCTACATATATATATATATATATATATATATATCTCATTGTATCTAGACGGTGCAGGGATAGTAGGTGTGAAATCAAAGACAGAAATACAGAGGCATGGCAGGACTTCCAGGAATTGCATGTCCTCCTATATTTATGCCGGTTCCGGGCCTAGCGAAAATAAAATGGGCACAATGGCGCAAAGGATTTCTACACTATATGAAGACAGCCGGGGGGAATTCATACTCAAGTGAGAGGAAGCTGGCCCTGTTATTGCATTTTTTAGGTTATGAGGGTCAAAGAATATACGATGCACTTCCCCAACCAGCGAGTGGAGGCGACGGTGATGTTGTTAATGAATTTGATCTGGCCATGGCTAAGCTGGACAAACATTTTAATCCCAAAACCAGCACGATACTAGAGAGATACAATTTTCGCATGAGGACCCAAGCTCATGGAGAATCTGTAGAAGATGACGGCGCTACGGCATCTGGCATTAACTTGCAAATTTCAGGAAACATTCGATGAACACATTTGTGACCAGTTCATGACACACTGCAGGTCAAATAAAATACGTGAGGAACTATGGTTGAGGGATGACCCCAATTTTATCCTGGAGGATATAATCAAGACAAAATTGATTTGCTGGGTTATGTTTGGTCAAAATTCAAGTTCAAGGGTAGGAGGTGTGACGGTAAAATGTATATAACTAAGAAGGGTCAATCTTTACTTGGATGGAGGGAACAGAAAAACCTAGCCATTCGGCTAGATCCAAATCAAATTCAGAAAGTACTTCAGGTGTCATCACCTTACTCTAGTCATAGCAGGTATGTTGTGGAGCATAGTAGGGTGTTTGACAAGAGCTTGGGGAAAGTGAAAGGTTTTCAACACCAGATTGTTCTGAAAAGAGATAGCGTGCCCGTTGTTGCAAAACTTAGGCCCGTGCCTTTTGTCGTTGAGGGAGGGTGTTAAAAATGAGTTGAAGAAGTTGCTACAAATGGGAGTTATTGAGAGGGCAGGAGGAGTTGAGTGGGTGTCACCGGTTGTGGTCGTTAAAAAGAGTTCTGGTGATTTGAGACTGTGCATAGTATGCGCGAACTCAATAAGTGTGTGATGGTGGATAGGCATCCCTTGCCAAATATGGGTGATATGTTAACCATGGTGGGACGGGGAAAAGTGTTTTCAAAACATGACATGGCATCCGCCTATCACCAGGTTGAGCTGATGGAAGAATCCAGAAAAGTTACAGCTTTTATAATCCATGATGGTGTGTGCCAATTTAAAAGTATGCCATACGGATTAGGGTCAGCATCATCGGTGTTTCAAAAGATCATGGATCACTTATTGAGATGTGTGAAGGGAGTTTTCTGTTTTCAAGACGATGTGTTAATATGTGGTGAAACTCTTGATGAGCATGACAAAAGATTGAACAGAGTGTTGAAAATTTTTGAAGAGAGAGGTATTACTTTGAGGGAAGAAAAATGTAAGTTTGCTGTGTCCAAGGTAGATTACTTGGGACACGAGGTGTCACATGAGGGAGTGAAGCCCAAGGAGAGCATTGTTAACTCCATAAAGGAAATTGAGAGGCCTACGACCAAGAGTGAATTATGCTAATTTTTGGGTATGACAGAATTTTATCAAAAATTTGTTGAGAATTATGCATCCAAAGAGCTAGAAATGAGGAAAATCTTGAGGAAGGGTGCCGATTTTTTATGGAATAAGGAGTGTGAGTTAGAATTCACAAGGATCAAAGAAGAAATAGATATGGCCAAGCCTTTAGGGTGTTTTGATACAAGGAAGTTATCCATTATTACTGTGGATGCGAGTGAGGGTGGTATAGGAGCTGTTTTGTCACAGAAGCAGGAAGATGATTCGGAAATTGTGATTGCACACGCGTCACGTGGTTTGAGAGGAGCAGAGGTACGATATTCAGTTCTTGAGAAAGAGGCTCTGGCGTGCTATTGGGCAGTTGAGCGATTTAGAAATTTTGTGTGGGGTGTGGAGTTTGTGATCAGGACGGATCATAAGCCTTTGAAAGCCATCTTTGAAACAAAAGGTTTAGATAAAACTTCGCGCAGGGTGGCTGGATGGGTCACAAGGATGCAAGCCCACAAATTCGCTATGGAGGTAGTACCTGGGAAAGAGAACATCCTTGCTGATAGTTTATCGAGGATGAAAGTTTGTTCTCAGGAAGGAGTGGCAGAGGATGATATGGAAATGGTGTTTGTGAACACGGAAGGAATTGTGTGCAAGCAGAAGTGGCTGGATGAAACAAGGAGAGATGAGACAATGAAGAAGGTGATCTCATATGTAGTTTCTTCAGTTTGGCCAAATAAATCAGTGATGGAAGAGGGAGAAAAACCTTATTGGGAGGTGAAGAAAGAACTGTCGGTTTCTGATGACATATTGTTCAGATGGGAGAGAGCGGTGGCCCCAGTGGGCATTCGCAACAAGATCATAGATCTGGTGCATAGTGGCCATATCAGTGTTACCAAAACCAAGGGAGTACTTAGGTCAGAATATTGGTGGCCGGGATTCGATAAGGAGGTCGAGAAGCGTTTGAATGAATGCTATTTTTGCATCAGGAGCGGGAAGGGTGTCGAGGCTAAAAAGCAGCCATTGATTGATGTAGGTGTTCCATTAAAAATTTGGAGTGATGTAGTTATGGACATACTAGGACCCATTGATCTTGGATATGGTCGGGGGAAATTCATAGTGTTAGTTGTTGATTTGTTCTCCAGGTGGGCAGACTTCAGAATTGTGAGAGAGATCTCGGGAGAAAGCATGGTCAAGGTGTTGCAGGAAATCTTTGCAGGTGGTCCCCCAGAAAGTGTACTCACCGACAATGGTACACAATTTACTGGTGGGTGTTTTCCGAAATATTTAAAAAAGTGTGGTGTGAGCCATAAGAAAGCAGCTCTTTACCATCCTGAAACCAACAGAGTTGTTGAAAGGTTGAACAGGTGTGTAATGGAAAGCGTTCGCATGGGGGAAGAGTGTGGTTTTGATAAATTGGTGTGCATCCAAAATAGGATGTGGGCATTGCGCATGTCACCTCACGCAACTACTGGTCTGTGCCCATTTGAACTCATGAGGGGTCGAAAACCTTACTCCATGACGTGTCCTCCATGGCTAGGGAGGAGCCGGGAATCCGATCTGGTGATTGATGAGGTGAGGAAGATTCTCAAAAAGAAGAAGAGTGAATGGGTTATGCGAGAAAATAAAAGGAGAGGCAGAAAGGAATTGCGTGTGGAGTGTGGTGACTGGGTAAGGATCAAAAAGGGACTGGTTAAAAAAAAAAAAGGGTGATTTGCTGTACTCAGATCCGGTCAAGGTGGTCGCTGTTCTGAAGGGTGCGGTGCGCGTGACTGGTGGACAAGTTTGGAACAAGAACCGAATTGCTACAGTGAAAAGAGGTTATGTATAAAGAATTATAGTCAGAGAAAAGGAGTTTATGAAAAAGAGGAAGATGTGTTATGATGATATTAATCTGGGGAGTGTGCTATGAAATGCCAAGGTGTAAAGCAGCATGGAGCGCTAGCAGCCTCAAGGTTCTTATGAGGTCATAGACTGTGTTTTAGGTCTGTTCTGTGAATAACGTTCTAAGTTTGTCAGTTGAAGGAGTCCTTTGAATAGCATAGGGGCCTCTGTGTTGTTGGGGGTCTTCTTTCCCATTTAACTTAATAAATAACTTAAGCCAAAATCGTACCTGCATCTGTGTATTTGGCTTTCCAACAATATGCTACTCGTTTACTATCATTCTCGGATGTTCTTATAAATCAAAAGCATTTCCCAGGTCAAAGAAACCTTAAAAATGTATAGTCTTACAGTGGCAACATTTAGTAAGTGGCACAAACAATCTGCCAAACCTTGCATGTTATGATATGTATTCTAACTTGTAATAAAGCCACATAAAAGCCACTTCCACCATAGTCATCACCATTGCCTCACTTTTCCCAGTTATCGAAATACTTGACACGGTGGCCATACATTGTGGTCCTAATATTATCATTCCAAATGTTATGTAGTAAAATGGTAGACACTGATTTAGGATTTAGGGACACTCTGGGGACAGCATCAGGGATGCCCACACATGGTGTGAAGTGATACCCGTAGAAAGTATATGGGGGAGTACCCAGAACCCATCCTTGTGTCCCAGGTCATTAGGTCTCCTAATCAAAGGGGTGCAGGCTCTGCCGCCTATGCTTCGCATTTAGGGGTTTGATTAATCCATTGAAGTCCTCACGGATTTCCCAGCGTTAGCCTCCTCTCATGAGGTCAGGGGACGGCAGCACCTACCTAATCGTGACCCTGGCGGTGGTTTTATGAGGGAGGATCACATCAGAGGAGACAACTACCGGGGAGATGTGTTGACTCCATTGGTCAAGACGCAGTATTCCCTCTTTCCCATGAGGAAGACCATCTGATACCCAACTTCCTAATGGCTTATTGTCATTCTAGTTCAGCCTCCACCTTTAACCCAAACACACACAACTCACACATATCACCTTCTGTTTCTTATAAGCCTGTATATGAGGTCCTAGAGAAAAACATTTAAAAGTAAAAAGTCCAATGACATCCATGGACTCCAACTCCCATAATAACTCAGGTACTGAGACGAGGAGGAGGGAGTTTGTGTGAAGTAACAGACGCTCAAATGACAACATGCATGCTAGTTGATTTTCTAAGCCTTCAGCTCATGGGATGTTTAAAGATGGAAACTGCACTGTCCAGTCGAGCAGGATAGGAGAAGATGTTGAACTCCAGGCAAAGGCTCGTGAACGTGAGGCACACAGAGAAGGCTACCGGGACATAAGGGAAGATGCTGCATACGAGCTGGAGATGCTGGTTGTTGGGCCACCCGAGGAAGCGGTATTTGCCGGTCCAAGCCGAGAGGGAAAGCCAGCGTGTGATTGCAGACCCACATAGAACGCTCAAGAGACCTCTGCTAACTCCAGTACGGAAAGTGGATGAAGCAGCCATTCCGCAGAGGCGCGAGCAGAGTCTGAGACGCTGGAAGAAACCGGTGAGTCTGCCCAAAGCGGCAGGGGACCCCTGGGCATTCCAACAAGTGCGCCAGCAAGTGTTTAAAAGATACGTGATTGCCTATGTACTGAAAATGGCAGAATGTTGTTCACAAATTCAACACCCCATAAGAAGAATGTTTGAATGCAGTCAAGGCAAAGTACAAAATCAAACCCCAATCCAGCACAGATTCATGAGATGCCATAGTGAGGTAGAATTTTGAGCAAGTGTTACCATAGGAACATATACCAAGCACCTCACAGTATATGCCATTGTGGTACAACCATGGAACTGTGAAAAGATTAAGAATTCCTGGCAGGCAAGTACACCAGGCAGTTCAAATTATGTAAAGATTCCTGGCAGGGGCGTATACCAGGCAATCTACAGAATGAAAAGAAAGCCTACAGAAAGACTATTATAGAACATATTGCTTAAACAAGAACGTTATGGGCCCCATTCCGAGATTTGAGGTAGTCATGGCGCTATTTGCGCCATGACTGCCTCCAATAACGGGTACGGCACCAGTCTCATTCAATGGGGATTTACCAGTGTAGTTCGACCTTAGCGGGACTGGTAAGTCCCCATTGAAAAAGCCATTCCCCATTCCCATTGAGCCCCTATAGGGCTCAATGGGAATGGGGAATGCGCTTGCGGTACCGTTATTGGCTCTGATTTCCCTTAACGGGTCCCGCCCATAACGCCTGGTCAGACCAGACTTTAAAGGAAGGACCCGCTAAGGGAACTCGTAGTAGGGCGGTAAGGGATTACCGGCACCGGTCTCTTTACCCGTGCCCGGTATCCCTTACCGCCCCACTCGGAATGAGGCCCTTTCAGTATTATCTTATCTCAATCAAACTTATAAAGCACAGTGTAAGCCCAGGGGCATCATGGCGCTAAAGCTACAGAGGTAAGGACAGCCAGGGCACAAGGGAACAAAAAAAAAGGTCTTCAGCCCCCCACGGAATGGCAAATGAGCCTCAATGTTACATAGAGAGAAAGGGAGAAGGTTCCAGGCCTTAGCTGCCACCACCGAAAGGGTGCGACCGCCCACCGCGCAATGGTCTTCAAGGCTTGCAAACGAAGTGGCCTGGCAGGTTTGTAAGGGCAGAACTTAGCCCAAAGGATTTCAGCTCCAGCTTTATAGAAAGCTTTGAGAACAAAGCACAAAGATTTGAATTTGATAGACTGCTCGACAGGGAGCCAATGAAGTTGGCGCAGAAACAGGGTAACACGAGCACCAAAAGGGGGGTAAAGAACTGCCCTGGCAGCTGTATTCTGCAGTAGCTGACGACGCTGAAGCAAATGTCTCAGCAAGGCAAGATATAAGGCATTGCAATAATCATTGCATGGCTAATAACGAGGGAAGATGACATTGGAGCATGGAATTTCGGGGGGATGCATGGGAGAACTTTCTGAAGGGCTCAAAGTTTAAAGTGCGCTTTCTGGCAAACAGAGACCAGATCGGCCATGAAAGAGAGGCAGAGATTTTGACATCCAGGTCCTTCACTGAGGAGACCGGACGGGGAAGGGACCAAGACTCTCAGGCCAGAACTCGTGGGTCCAAAAAAGTGAAAGCGACACAGTGCCCACCATCAGCACCTCTGTTTTCTCTCCATTAAGTTAAGCCAGTTCTCGGCCATCCAGTCACCAGTTTCCGGTAAGCAGTTCCTCAATTGCCCCGCCTCTCAGGTTGGGTTAAATCCAGCCGCACAATGACTTGAGTATCATCCGCATAAGAATAACACAGAAAGCCAAAGATGTGGATTATGCTCAAGTGAGGATGAATGTAATGGTTGAATAGAGTAGGAGACAGTGAAGAGCCCTGGGGGAGTCCACACAGCAAAGGAGTCGGATGAGAGCAGAAAGGGGGAAGAGACCCAGATTGAGAACGCCCCCCACAGGGTAGGGTGGTCCATGGTGTGAAACGCTGCTTATAGATCAAGCAAAATCGGGGCCATCACCCCTCCCTGATCAACCAGGCGAGTCAGGTCATCAACAACAGAGACCAAAATCGACTCCGTACCCTGGCCAGGGCGAAAGCCTCCAGAAAAGTGCTAAAAGGGGGGGACACCAGGGATTCGAGTAATTTCATGAGACAGGGAAGCAAGGAGATGGGATGAAAATTAGACAGACTCCAGACCTGGCTTTCTCAGCAGTGGGATGACGAGGGCATGCTTAAGATTGTCAGGAATGACCCCCGAAGAGAAGGAGTCATTAACTGCCTCAGTGAGCCATGGGACAATATAGTCAGAGATGTTCTTTAATACAGAAAGCAGAATGGGATCACTGGGCAAAGCTGACTTTAGACTGTTAAATGCGGCCAGAACCTCCTTGTCTGAAAACCCTGGGAAGAAGGACCACTGGGCAGCCAGGGTATCCGCAGAGATGGATGGACAGGAGTAGGGCTCGCACTGCGCCTCCTGAGGGCGAGATATATAAATAGCTTTACGAAGAGTCACTATTTTCTTGTCAAAGAACAGACAGAGAGTCAGAGTTCCTGAGATGAAGGAATAGCAGACTGTGGTTTAGCCTTCACCGATAAAGATTGGACACCTGAAAATAGGGCTCTCGGTTGGTTGATGGCCTGTTCAATCTTGGCGCTAAAATATATTTGGTTAGCAGCCATGATGGCTTTTTGAAAATCAAGGGTGGCCAGACGGTATAAAACACAATCACAGAATGAATAGGCTAACCTCCATTTCCTTTCCACCTGCCTACGGCCGAGTTTGAGATTTTTTAATTCTGCAGTGAGCCAAGGTTCAGACCGAAGAGTCTTCAAAGGGCAGCGCTTGAGCGAGGCAAGAATATCTGCCACAGCTGTTAGTCTGAGAAATTGTTGCAAGTGTGCACTGGGGGGCATTGCTACAATCCTCCAGGAACCAGAGAGGTTAGATTAAAGGGAGAGATAGTATGCCAACCTCGCTTTGAGATAAACTGTTGAGGGCGAGGGGAAAGAGAAACAGTCGTCATCAGGGAAAAATGAACCATCAAGTGATCCGACCAGATGATAGGAAATGCTGGTGAGACAGATAAAACTGCAGGCGGGACAAAGATGGGATCAAGAGTAATCCCCTGCTGATGCATTGGTTAGGTGACCAGCTTGGAAAGGCCCAAGTCAGACATAGAGACCAACAGCTGGCTTTGTTAATAGGAAGATTAAACTCTCCAACCATAGCCAAATTAGAATATTTCTGGCATAACGTAACAACCAGGCCAGGAAACTTGTCACAGAACTTAGGGTCATAGCCCGGAGGACGATAAATCAAAAGCACACATAGAGTATTGGTTACAGACAATGGAATGCAAATCAGGATCCCATCCATATTGATACCATGATCAAACTGAATAGAGCAAACTTTAAAGTCTGATTTTAAAAACAAGAGCAACCCCACCACTGATGTGGGGAGGGCTGCGATCACAGCGCAACAGTTCATAGCACTTACTCTTGCACTTGCCACCAGTTGGCTGCACTTCTGATCCTATTTATTCTATTTATTATCCTCATTAATTCACTGTTCATCCCATGTTCTGCACTGCTCCCCTTGCACTTTTCCCCTCCCCCCACCACACTTGCGTGATCTCGATGTCACCTGGCCTAGTAGGATTGCTGTCTCTGTCTTCCCTCTGTTTCCCTCCCTTGCCTCATTGTGCCTTGAAACACCTGTGCATAGGCGCGTTATAAATGCCATATCATATCATAGTTAGAGGGGAGAATTTGGATAATGACGGCTTCAGAGTGAGGGCCCAAACAGGTTTCAGAGATAAAAACAAAATCAGGATGGTGATCTTCCACCAAGTCTTTGCAGCTCTGTGCCGCCAATGAGCGTGCATTTACTAAGAAGCTATTTAAAGTGGGCGTGCCAAAGTTAGTCAAAGAGGCCTCACGGAACAGACCATCTATTGAAATTCGTAGGAAAAATGGTGGCTGCTGGGGCCAGAGCAAGAAGCTCAGAACATGAAAAGCTGAGTGCATGGGAGGGGGGGTTAGCATAAGACTGCATCCGTGGCCCAGCCTGGACAGGGACTGGCACAAATGGACTTACCTTAAGCCCACCTGTTGCGCCCGTCCGCTGCACGGGCGCTCTCTCCAGCACATTTATGCCAGAGAGAAAGATAGAATGAGACGCAAGAACGCCGAGTGTAGATGAAGAAAGAGGACTGACCGCGGGGGATAATCAGAATCCTATAGCAGTCACAGCAACAGTGTAGAAACTCTGAGGTAAATGTCCACAGCACCAGTTAATCAGTAAAACACAGGGTAATAAAAGCAATAAGTGATGCAGGAATAAAAACGCAGAGCGGCTTTAAATGGAAGTCCTCATCTAAAGGACAACCTCACCTCTCGCTAATACAAATCCAGTGAAGAACCAAATGAACTATTAGCCAAAGTAACCATTTTGCCATCTTATTTAAGAATCCAGGGGATGTGGGAACCACCCTCTGGATCCAAGGATCTCTACCTTGGAAAACAATTTTTTTGTTTAAGTTATTATTATACAACACTTTTGCTAAAATCAAGATAAATTAATTTCCTTGCATCCCTTTGTTGTTTTGTTTTAGTGTAAGGATCAGAATAGGACATTTTGTATACAAGGGCGGCTTTTCAGTTACTGACTTCCTGACACAGACTGATCCTTAGTTTTGATTTCTATGTGGGGGAATTCTTCTTTAGAATAGGACTAGATAGGAAGTTTCCCCACCCAATATTATTTCAATAAATGTCTTTATTTGAGAATATGACTGCCTTGGGCTTGGCTCTCATTTTTGACCCCTCACAGGGGGTAGGGCAGCAAAGGGAGAATGGGCCACTGCTTATCACATGGGTGCAATCCCTGCTGTGCCACTCGCCCCCAAGTCTCTTGGAAAAAATAAACCCAAGTGTAATATCCAAACCTGGTACCATAAAGATCTCCACAAGTATAAAGGATAATTGCAGTGGGGTAGTAGCAGACAACAAAGACTGCACGTACACTGCACAATGCTCTTCATCCCTTCTGCTAAATCCTACTCCACAGCTGCAGATAGTCTGTGGCCCAGCTGCACACAACCATGAATTTCTGCTTCCCACAGCGGAGCCACCTACCGGAATCATTACTTCCACTTGACGTCAAAATGACAGAAATTAACTTGTAAGCCTTTGGTCAGCAACACACAGTACCCTGTTAGTTATAACGACTAACTGGCCATAATAAAGCAGCTACAGTGGGAACCATTTAGGGGAATCAGAGACACCAGTCAGCGGCAGATGGAAACCATGGAATAACTAATCGCTGACAGGGATTCGGGGAAGAAGCGGTGATAAATAATGACTGGATTGGACATCGGTGTAATCAGCCAGGCTATAAAAAGGTGACAGGCTCTGCAATGAGTGTTGCAGACTAGGCTATTAGCCGGGAGCAAGGAGTGAGGGCAAGCCAGGGATTGAGGCGGACACTGGTAGAGCTCAGAAGAGGAAATGTGAGCCTGCTGGGGGCTGTATACCAGACACTGGCAGAGACCATACTCAGGAAGAGCCTGCTTAAGTAGAGAAAAGCGCTGTTTAAGGGTTGTCTCAGACCCTGGCAAAGACCAGAAACTGAGAAGGAGAGAAAGACACAAAGCCGCTGAACAGGTTATATCTCAAAGCCTGGCGGTGGCCCGACAGAGAGGGGGAGAAAAAGACACAAGCCTGCTGGGGCTATATCTCACACTCTGTTTGAGACCAGATCCAGAGGAATGGAGAAACCAAAGAGTCCTCTGATAGCTCCATTCCTGATGCTGTGAGAAGATCAAACACAGCAAAAAAGAACAGAGGAAACCTTAGCCCAGAAAGGTGTCCTACGGCAGTTAGGTTAAAATAATAGTTTGATTTTAAAAAAACTTAGTGAGGTGGAAGAATTACTTGCTGCTAAAAAGTTAGCATCTGCCCGGGAGAGTAACCCTTTTGAGAGCAATCCATGACTACAGGTTGATAACAGCTATGCAAATCCTGCCACCCAGAGCAAAGAAGATAATAAGTACTTGCTGGTAAGAGGGTGTAAAAAGGTTAATCTACCCAGGAGACTGACCTGTGGCTAGAGGTTGATATGTATTCCACAACCATACCCTAAAGCAAGGGGAGATTACTTGTTGGTCGGGGAGTTCAAAAAGCAAAGAACGCACTGAAACTGTTTCCAGAAGTCAACTCGCTGGTGTATCCCCGAAACTGTAATTTGGGACCTAGAAGTGCACTGGGTGCATTATCCCGAAAACTATGTGCTAGTTATGAAATGGGTAAGCCCAGCATTCCATTAGATCGGACCTTGATTCACATTAAGTTAATCCATCTTGTTATCTTTAGTTTAGTATCCGTATTGTTTCTAGAGTGATTACCCGAGACTGGATAGGAGTTAACATCACTCATCCAGCTGTAGTAAATAATTGTCGAATTTCTGTGAGCTAACCCCAAAGTGTGTAATGGACATTTCACCTGAGCCATGTCTCTGTTCATTAGGCATGCTCTGCTCTTATGTATGTAGACAATTAATATTTTCCTTTGTACCCTTTTCTGAAGTATTGCTGTGTGTTTTCTAAACATAGGGCTAATTGTCATTTTGTATTTGCCTTTGTTGTATGCCAGAGGAATTGGGGTTTTGCAATAACAATGTCCTAAATTAGCAGAGTATCTCATGCTCATCAAAACTCCCCAATGCACAAACGGAAGACTCAGCCATGCGGCAAAGTTTGTCTTTATTTTTCCATCAGACAGGGATCATACAGGAAAATACAACTCTCCACCAATCTAAGCTCCTGAACCTGCATCACATGTTTTTATGTCTGAATGGCGTCACAAAAATCAGATCCTCCCCAAAAACCTATGATGTATCCCTGTTGGTCAGTTCAGGTTGACCACTTACCATACCAGATGGCTCTGCCTGAGACTATCCATAAAAGCTGCAAACTACGTTGTTTCAGGGTCTCAGGTAGACCATTAGCCCATTCAACATTTTATACCACCTCACAAATGGAGCTTCTGGATTGGCTAGGCCGGGACCCTTTCTGGTCTCAGAGGTCAGTGTACCTTTTCATGATGATGGGAAGGGCTATGGAGTCCTGTGTGTTCCATATTGTTGCTACTGGGCTGATCACCTAGCCTGAGAGAGTGCCTGCAGGTTCCAGATTTGGTGGGCAACACTTGTATCATTTCATTCTGCCTTCCTGGGAACATCTTCTCTTCCCATCACGAGTAAATGGGCATTGTCTTGCTCTGCTGGGTCACGTATGTAGGGACCGCAAAACAGAGCCCTTCTGTCTGCAATTATGAGGATTTTATTCTGAATTCTTGCAGGTGGCTTGCTGCCTCAGGGACCAGGAATTTATCATCCGCTCCTGTCCTTGGCTGTGAACACCATCTCTGCGCTTTGTGCTGCAGGGACTGTGTTTGCCCTTCCATGTATCTGAGGGCTGTGTTTCCAGCCTCATTCACTTCTGTCACCCTATAGGTTCCCTATGAGTGTTTATGGTTTCTTATGGTTAATTGCAATAAAGCGTATGGAAGCATGATCCACTTATATTCTGCGTCTTGCGGTTTCGCCTTGGTGAAAGAGAAGAAAGGTTCTTAGCATTATGTAAATGTATCCGTCCTCTACCTTGCTGGAGTCACAAGCATGTCTTTCATGTCTACAAGCAATAAACAAGTGTATTTCTGTGTAACTTCATGCATGAGTGCAGATTTGCTTCATGACTAATGCTGCTATGCCGTAATGTTTCTAATAACTTCATCATTGCTTGGTTTTTCCATCAGTCGACCTGGTCCATTGATGAGGTGAGGCCCCCTCGAACCATGAACTGGATACCGTTTAAATGGCTGTCTGTGTTATGCTCACCTGGTTCCCACGGGGGCGTCGACCGGAACTGGGCCGCTGTTATTTCCACTAGCGTGACGTGTAGCACCGAGATGACTGACTGGACTGGCCCGCTCAGCCTAATTTGTCTGGCTCGCAAGAATATTCTTCTGCAAAGGAGAAGAGGAATTAACCACCGGTGGAATTGAGTGTCAACCCACCTTCCCCACTCCCGTTGTCTTCCCACAGATCACTCTTGATGTCCCCTCCTTAGTCTCACCTGATGGTTTGGATGGATGAGCTCTCCATCCTGCGTCGACCGCAGGGGCGCGTTGATGACCAGTTACTTCACTGGCATAGAGGAATTGGTGAGTTCCAGTATTGACTCTAAAGTCCAATTGTTCATAAGAGTTCAAATGTCTGCTCTTCACTCTGTCCGATTCCTTGAAGGTTGCGGATTAATCCACTCGAAGATTTCCTAATGGCACTCAGTAAGATTCAGGTAAGTCTATTGTGGTTTTCCCCTTAGGGGCCGGGGTACGGCGATGAAGCAGAGTTGACTGTGCCGACCCGAGATGAGGTGAGACCCCCGTGGTAAATCAGGTAAGTTTTGTGGGGGGTAACTGGTATTGTCTTTGCTTTCTCCCCTTGCTCACCTTGGTGTCTTTGTCTCCTTAGGTGTCGGAGTGCGGCCGCGAGATGGAGAGAGCGTGATGGAATGCTGAAGTACCGCCAAGCAGGTGAGTTCAGCGCGGCGCCGTAGGAATGTGAAGCGATGCTTCAAAGACTTCTGTCTTTCAGTTCCGTGGCGGAATGGATCAGGATTCAGGTAAGGATTAAAGTTAAAACTCCTGTTCTAACCTTTATCCTTCTTTTCTTCTTGTTTCAGGAGTCCCAGGACTGAAGTGGGCATGGCTGAAGACTGGAGCTGCTGAAAACACGGTGAGCGTTACGCTGCAGCAAGCAGAATAACGCGAAGCACGTGTGGCTGTCCGGGCGTGGTTTAAAAAGCCTTGGAAGAAGATCCAGGTAAGTATTCTTCCACAGCCCCACCCAAGTAACAAAATAGTCCCTTCAGTAAAATAGGATCTCCTAAGCCTTATTTGGCTTGAGTCTTCATGCAGCATGGTCTGCATCAGGTGAGTATGCAGCATGGTCTGCTTGAGGTAAGTTATCAATAATGAGCCTGGCGCCCATGGCGCCAGGACTGTCTTTATCTTTAAGAGCCTGGCGCCATAGGCGCCAGGACTGTACCCAAACAGCCCCTAACTGGGGCTTTTGGGCATGCTCCAAGTGGCATGATGCTTGCTTCCGGGGCTGCTGGGCCTGGTCTGGTCTTACGGGGGCAGGCATCATGACAGTTTGAGAGAATATCTAGTGTCATTTTTGTGAAACATTTTTGCCTTTGATGACTGACCAAACAACAAGTTACACCTTTCATTTGTCATTCTGTGGTTTGACAGTCGCATAGGGGACATGAGGGCCATTTCTGGGACCTTCCCTTCAATCCCCCTCTGATCGACCTGTCAACCACTCCTCCAACCTTGTTAACCTTCAACTGTGGGAGCCATCTCTTTGTCACTCCCCCTAGGTGTCCATAGAATCTTGCATGATCATCCAAACTCCATTTCACGTAACTGCAGTCTCCTCCAGGGTTGCACCATACCCATTTTCCCCAATAATTGTTAATGTCGTAGGGCTACTTGGACAATACTCCAGCCGGAAACAGAGGACAGTCAGTTATCTGGGCCCTCAGTGTAGCTCAAGCTTTAATTATCTTGTCGTCTTCTCAGTTTGTCTACCAGTACTTTCATCCCTACAGTCTTTTCAGTTATCTGTCGGCATTGTGTGATTCATATCCAAATGACACAGAGTCAGCAATACTAATACTGAAGCTAACACCTTCAGCCCGTTGGCCAGCCACGTTGGTATCCATGAGAAGATGTATGTCAGCCAACTTTCATGCTTTCCTGCAGAATTTGTCTCTGCCTCCACTTTAGCATGTATCTCTGATAACCTGGTAACCGCCTCAGTGAGTATCCCACTGTCTGTCATTTAGTACAACAAATGTACAGCATGAGGACCCGATCTTGGCGCAAACTCCTCCCTCCATTGCTCTTAGTAAATCTAAAACATATCTATTCTGTAACACCATTAACCTCACTGCTCAGAGCTCTTCTTTGATTGCATTGAACCCATTGATGGTCTTATTTATTTATTTATTTATTTATTTATATAGCGCGCAAGCAGCCCAGGGGCATTGAGGCGCTGTTACTTGCAATAACTTAGTTACAGGGTAAAGGCAAGATAGCGATTGTTGACACATTATGAATACTACAAAACATCATACTGTTGTTACAGATATTGCATTTGGTCATATATTACAACTTATATGATAAGTATTCATGCTGATGTGACGGGCCTTATGTGAAGAGGGTAGTTTTCAGAGTTTTGCGGAAGGTGGTGAGGGAGGCCTCACCTCGGATAGTGGGAGGTAAGGCATTCAAGTGAGTGGGTGTGAGATAAGGGAAGCTGGATCCACCCGCTCTGACTCTTTTTACTAGTGGCACAGAGAGCATGTTTGTGTACGGTGATCTGGTTGGCCTGGTAGTGGAGACGGGATGGATCCTTTGTGAGAGGTAGGCAGGAGCAGTGAGGCGAATGCACTTGTGTGTCAGTGTCAGGGCTTTGAATACGATCCTTTCCTTTATTGGGAGCCAGTGGGCTTGTTTTCTGGCCTCCGAAATGTGTTCTCTTTTAGCAATGCTTTGGGCTGCCCGGAGAGCATTGTTTTGTATGACTTGTAGTCTCTCTAAGTTTTTATTGGAGGTTCCTAGAAAGAATTTATTGTCTGCATTATCTCCCACCTCGTGATTTGGAGTCATTTTGCATTTGTGCTGGCCTGTATGGCTGGAATGATGGATGCAAAGAATATTTCTGTTCATCCAGTGACTCTTCCATTTTTGATGACGCATAGTTTCCCCTCTTCAGTATGGTCAGCTCTGCAGACATCTTTTTTTTCTCTTGCTAGAGTCCAACTTGGGGGAATTTATCTACCTTGTATTCTTCTGGGGTACTATCAGTGCTAGTGTGTTGAGGTGCAGCAGTGAGCATGTCTCTCCCCAATTGGGCGGTAGCTTCATGTATGCTTTTGATCCGCAGGCCCAATAGTAATCCATCAATACAGCTGTTCTCAGTGGTCGAACTGTATGAAAAGAAGTAGTGGAACTATGTTTCCTACTGGCCTGCCTGGCTCCTCACAAACCCCATTGCCAAGCACAATTAAAAAAAAAAACACATGCGCTTGCTATTTAAGGGTACGTTCAGTGCAGTGCACTGAAGTTCAAGTTACAACTTCTTCCTACCCCTTTATTTTAAAACAAAACCATTCCGGAATGGTTTCTTTTTAAAATTGAAGTATAGGAACAGTAAAACTTAAGGCCTGAGTCAGAGTGTTTTCCTATGGGGTTGCACCATTATAAAACATTCTGTGAATTAGGCCCTTGATTTGAAAAAGTATAGGAGTGCTGCTCCCAACCGCTTCCGCCCACTGTGACCACTGGCTGTGCCAACCTTCATACCTGGAACCTTTACTGTTTGCTTACATTCCTTGTTTTTGCCAACCTTTACTGGGCCATTGTTCTGGAAACATAATGCTGCTCCTTTGATTGGTATTATGGGCATTAGTCCAGCTTCATTTTCTACCCACGTCAGTAACTTTGCACTTGCTTCCCATTCTTTTTGACATTCTTCTTGCACTATTTGAACTGAAACTGTTAGGAGTGCATGTTCCTTGCTCCCCACCACTCCTTCTTTCCATCCGTCAGCTGTGTATACTTGTCCATACACCAGCATCTGTGGTCTTTTCCAGCATCCTGGTTCTCCTCCTATCTCCACTGGTCCTCTTTTGGGACATAGTAACTCCTTTAGTGTCACTGCCCTTGTTTCTCCCTTTTGTGGACCTTGGGTTATATATTCTATGGCCTGATCTTTTTTCCAGTAATCATCTATCATATCTAGGGTCTTTATATAGTTATCTTCATATGGAAGTCTTTTTGGACATCCATGTTAAGGTAGCTCTTTTCACTTGAAATCTTCCCCTTGTGGTGCACAATGATAAATACATAAGGCATTGTGCCCTCGCTGCTGGGATTTGTTACCACAAAGGTTCTAGAGGTACTCATGGCATTGGGGATGAGAGAGCAGACATAACAGCTTTCTCCAGTGGTTTGTTTACCTACTTTGGTCATGTGCTTATACCATATGTTATTAGATACCTGGGCCGAATCAGTTAGACATGAATCAACCCCACCTAAATCTAGGTCTGCACTGCGCCTAAATCTTTTGACTGGTTTGGCAGTGCTTATCGCCTGACCTGACATGATGACCATACCTGCCTGGGTTAGGGTCACGTTAGTAGGGGTCACAGCTTTTGCATCTACAAAAATAGGCTTCGTACATGAATGAGGGTAAAGAGGTAAAGGCAACAGAAGGCACAAAACATCAAAATGACACTTTTAAAAATGGTACCCATCAATTACTCCTCTTCAGATTTTCGTGTAGCTCCAAAGGTGATGAAGATTGTGCCTGAAATTTGTGTAAAAATGCATAATTACATTGTTAACAGATGTTAGCGCAAGCTCCAAGTGTAGTATTGTGCGAGTGTGATGAAGAACATTCGTTCCCACACAATACGGATTCTAGGGTCACAAAGCACTTCTAAGACAGATGGATTTGCAGTATGAAGTCGTGGGTATGTTTGGGATAAATAAATCAAAAAAGCATGAAAAAATAAACTAGGTGGCGGTCTTCTTTCTTGTTCAGACCGTATGATGATTCGGGCGAAGTGATCCTGAAAAGCTGGGGACCTAGAATCCCAGAGGACATCTCCCGGCTTGCCTGCAGTTGGTGAGAAATAAATGACGCACTAGCCATCAAAGAAGCCGTATATTCATACATTTCTTTTCCAAGTACATCAGATACTGGATCATCATCCGTTAACGCCTTAGTGGGAGGAGCCGTGGGTAGTTGCAGGCGCCATCTGGTTACCACCTCATGTGGCGTTAAATGGTGGTCGGACCCAGGCTGGTTGCGCAATGCGACTAATGCTAAAGGCAGACAATGTAACCAACTTTTATTTAGAGTTGATTTTATTTGGGCAATTTTTTTCTTTAAGCAGGCCATTGAGGCGTTCACACATCCCATTCGCTGGTGGGTGATAAGCACAGGAAAACTTGTGCTGGATCCCCAGTAAAGTCGTTATGTGCTGAAATACTTCATTAACCAAGTGAGGGCCATTGTCGGACCGCAGGATCTCACACACGCCCCAGTGTGGGAAAACTCCCCTAACCAGGAATTTTGCTGCTGAACAGGCATCAGTGTGTGAACAGGGACCGGCCTCGATCCATCAGGAAAATGGACACACAACCACTATCGTATAACGGTAGCCTTGACTAACTTGGAGCATGTCTATATAATCTATGTGGAGATGTAATGGACTCATTGGGCGAGGCATGGCTCCTCTCACTACCCTTAATGTATGCCCTGCAGTGAAACTCTTACAAGTAACACAATTCTCTACAAACAGGATTACATGTTCCACTAAATTTGGACAAAACCATTCATCCCCAATGTGAGCAGCAAGTCCATTCTTCCCCATGTTGGGTAGGTTGAGTTGTGTGAGTGCAGTCTGTGATAATGATCATGGCATCACAGCTTACCCATACTTTCCTGTCGCCATAGGGAATCTGATGGGGATATGGGGCTTTCCCTTCTCACTCATAATTCCTTTTCTTCCCTTAGTGCACTTCTCTGTAACCCATTATTTGTGTTGCTGGTAGCGTGCTGTACCCAACACCATTGTGCGCACACATACACGCTTGTGGGATGGGGTATCGAAATCTGAAATGTCATCAAAATAAGCTGCGTGCTCACTTCTGCATCTGCTGCCTCGTTGCCCGTGGAGACAGGGGTTCTCCCCTCTCGCATGGGCTTTGCACTTCAGTTGAAGCACCTTTGAGCCTGCCCAATAGGGGCGCATGCTGTACCTGTGTGCTGTCAGCACATCGGAAGCCCCTCCTTGTCTACCGTGACAGTCCAGAGTGTACTGTAGACGTCACGTAGGCGGAATCCGAATACACTGTCACTTCCTGGTTCTTGCTCTGCTCTAATGCTAATATAAAAGCCACTAATTATGCTGCCTGCGCAAAAAATGCTTGCTACTATTTCAGCTATCTCATCTGTTTTTCTTTTCACTCCCGCCGATCCCGTATGTCTCCTGTGGTCTGGTCTGTCGTTGAAGAATCATCAATATAAATTCCTTCTCCTCCCTCAAGTGGATTCTCCCACACCCTCGGAAGGTAGTCATACTGCTCCATGTTTGTGGTGCAATCGTGCAAATAGTCTTCCACTTCTATTGGTTCAGTGACGAAAGTTGCGGGGTTCACAGTCCCTCATCTTACTACCTTTAATGGTTGGATTCAATAGTATTACTTTGTATCCTGAAGCACTCTGCATAGTCAGTGTACTCTTGCGTCATTAGAGTATTGCAAAGAGAGAATGTTCCACGAAAAAGGTTGGTGCTGCTCCCCATTGTGATACTCGCTGACTTCTCTACTTCAAAAGTAGCAGCAGCCAGTGCTTGCTCACAAGGGTAATGTCTCCTCATCACTGGATCTAACTTTCTGCTATAGTATGCCAATGGCTTGTGTCCTAAAGTAGTCTTCTGTATGAGCACTGTGGTCATCACTACACCATTGGAGTGTAAGAACAAATAAAATGTGTCCTGATAATCTGGGATCGCTAGCACGGGTGCTGTGCATATTGCTGTCTTCAGCTCCTCGAATGCATCTGTCATTTATTCTGTCCATTGTAGTTTGCCCTCGGCTCTTTGCGCTTCTTTGAGTGCCCTTAACAAAGGTCTTATGTAAGTGCTGTAGTCAAATACCCAAGCTCTGCCATTGTTACAGAGGCCTAAAATCTGCTGCATCTGCCTCACCGTCATACAGGCCCGGCTCTAGGAATTTTCATCTGGGTGGGCCAGGGTTGTGATCAGGGGGGCCCACATTCCATTGGGTGTGGATCTAGGAGAACCCTCAACAAAGTGCTGCCGTTGATACAAATTTCCCAGATCTGTGATCCAGCAAAAAATATCTTCCCAGATAAACTGTACATAGCAAAAGAGAAGCAAAGAAAATAGTGTTGCAACCTCAATCTACCTATGTTCCCTTCCCATCTGCTCTTCCCTTTATGTTATATCTTATCCTCCTTCACCTTTCTGCATCCAGTCACCTTCCTTCAGCTGCCCTAACCACCTTCTCATTTACCTCCCCTCCACCCATTTACACCAGCACCCAGTATGCCATTCGTGGACTGGCTTAGGAGAATTGAGGGTGATGCCGCCTCCTCCTCCTGCTTCTCCTCCTCCTCTTCCTCTGAGAGGGCTGAGCAGTGAGGTCCCCAGTCTTTGTACCATCTCAGATGTCCGCCCAACAATATCTCCCTGAGCACTGTGGCTACTCCCAGCAGGCCCCGGAAGAGATGCTTGTGCTCCCTCCCTCTTGTGAAAGATAGACCCCCCACCCAGAATACTGAAGCAAGGAATGGGAGATTTTGTTCTATCAATACAGGTAGTCTTGTTGATATTAACAATATTTCGAGCACAACAACATATCCTCCAATAAGATACACATGTTTACAATCCTCTCTTCACCCACCCATTCCACAACCCTCCTCCTTTCCAGTTGAACCCCTACAGTAGTCCCACTCTGAATGTCCCCCATCAATGGTTCATGTCCAAAATTACATTTTAAACACAAATATTATTTTTGTTGCATTTTTGCAGCACATTTAATTGAGTTGAGAGTGCAATGGAGTGCTAGGGCTGTAAGGGTTTCATCAGGAGGCAGACAGTGCTGGTTGTGGGGTTTGTGGCCTCCTGGTATCGCTCCTGGTGGGGTGTGCCCCTGTACATCATTGTTTGGTACATACTGTTTACATACTGGTTATATAATATGTGATTGTCAATGATGACTCTGTTTGATATGTTTACTTTGATTTCCTATTGAATGACACAATTGTGTTCAATAAATGTGGCCCAGCGATTTTCAAATTTAGATGTGTGTGTGTGTCCTAATCCCTGTGCTGCCCATATATTAAACCATGAGTGAGGCTTTTTGGAATAGCTTATAATGTGAATTGAATCACTTCTAGGGGCACCTCATTTTCACAGATAAGGCATAGTGAAATAAAAAAATATGCCCAGGATCACACACTTTGGTCAAGTGTTAAAGACATAGAGGCCGATTCATGGAATAATTAGCGCGGCGCAAGTGGGCAAAAACGTGCGAATCGCAGTGGAATAGCGAAAATCGCAGTGCAAGTGCGAAAATCGCACGAAAAGCAGCGCACGTCGATTCATGGAAGTCCGTGCACGAGAAAACCAGCGGATGTGCGATAAAAAGTGCGCCGCGCACGTTGGCGCACAGGCCATCTAACAGCGTGCGCCAGGTCACAGCGAAAATCGCACAGGCTACAGCGAAATTCGCACATAGCGCGGCGCACGCAACAAAAGTAGGCGGAACACGGGCGTAACACTCGGAATGGGGAACAACTTGCAAAAACGTGGGCGTCACGGGGGAAGTACAGGGCACAAGTGCGCGGAACGCCCACACGTTCGCCTACAACACGTATTCATGGAATAGAATAGGGCAAAAAAGCGCACGCTCAAACCAGCGCACAGGCACAAACACGACCGCCACAAGAAAGCAGGCGGTAGCGTCTCTGCGGCTGTAAGAAATGTGCGCCAAAAGGAGCGCCAACAAATAGCACCCATATACTGCCATGATGAATGTCCTATACTGTGGCCCTCCAGGACAAATGACGTGCAAAGGGGTACCCACAAACACGGACACGCTGACAAAAAATATGTGTGCGTGTATACCGGGGTGCGCGGGAAGTCTCACACGCGATTTGGCCGGGTATGTGGATTTCAAGGGTGCGCGGGAAGTTCCACACGCGATTCCATCAGGGTAGGTGTATTTCAGGGGTGCGCGGGAAGTTCCACACGCGATTCCATCAGGGTACGTGTATTTCTGGGGTGCGCCGGAAGTCCCACACGCGATTACAGCAGGGTACGTGTATTTCAGGGGTGCGCGGGAAGTTCCACACGCGAATAGCCTGGGCGCGTGTATTTCAGGGGTGCGCGGGAAGTTCCACACGCGAATAGCCTGGGCGCGTGTATTTCAGGGGTGCGCGGGAAGTTCCACACGCGAATAGCCTGGGCGCGTGTATTTCAGGGGTGCGCGGGAAGTTCCACACGCGAATAGCCTGGGCGCGTGTATTTCAGGGGTGAGCGGGAAGTCCCACACGCGATTACAGCAGGGTACGTGTATTTCAGGGGTGCGCGGGAAGTTCCACACGCGAATAGCCTGGGCGTGTGTATTTCAGGGGTGCGCGGGAAGTTCCACACGCGAATAGCCTGGGCGCGTGTATTTCAGGGGTGCGCGGGAAGTTCCACACGCGAATAGCCTGGGCGCGTGTATTTCAGAGGTGCGCAGGAAGTCCCACACGCGATTACAGCAGGGTACGTATATTTCAGGGGTGCGCGGGAAGTTCCACACGCGAATAGCCTGGGCGCGTGTATTTCAGGGGTGCGCGGGAAGTCCCACACGCGATTACAGCAGGGTACGTGTATTTCAGGGGTGCGCGGGAAGTTCCACACGCGAATAGCCTGGGCGCGTGTATTTCAGGGGTGCCCGGGAAGTTCCACACGCTAATAGCCTGGGCGCGTGTATTTCAGGGGTGCGCGGGAAGTTTAACACGCGATTTCAGCAGGGTACGTGTATTTCAGGGGTGCGCGGGAATTTCCACACGCGAATACCCTGGGCGCGTGTATTTCAGGGGTGCGCGGGAATTATCACACGCGATTTGGCTTGGTACGTGTATTACAGGGGTGCGTGGGAAGTTACACACGCAATTAGGCTGGGTGGGTCCTCACAGGTGTTCCCTGTACACCCTCGACGGCCCCTGCAGGCAGCCCACAAAACAGGGGACTACCCTGCACACCTGCTCATGTCTCCCACCACCCCCACCCCCCACCATCCAGGGGCACCCTCCACCAGGCCCCCACTCATGTCTCCCACCACCCCCACCCCCAGCAGTGCAGGGGCAGCCTCCACCAGGCCCCCACTCATGTCCCCTATCACCCCCACCCCCAGCAGTGCAGGGGCAGCCTCCACCAGGCCCCCACTCATGTCCCCTATCACCCCCACCCCCCCGCCACCAGGGACACCCTCCACCAGGCCCCCACTCATGTCTCCCACCACCCCCACCCCCCCAGTCACCAGGGGCACCCTCCACCAGGCCCCCACTCATGTCTCCCACCACCCCCACCCCACACCATCCAGGGGCACCCTCCACCAGGCCCCCACTCATGTCTCCCACCACCCCCACCCCCCCAGTCACCAGGGGCAGCCTCCACCAGGCCCCCACTCATGTCTCCCACCACCCCCACCCCCCACCAACCAGGGGCACCCTCCACCAGGCCCCCACTCATGTCTCCCACCACCCCCACCCCCCAGCAGTGCAGGGGCAGCCTCCACCAGGCCCCCACTCATGTCTCCCACCACCCCCACCCCCCCAGTCACCAGGGGCACCCTCCACCAGGCCCCCACTCATGTCTCCCACCACCCCCACCCCCCACCATCCAGGGGCAGCCTCCACCAGGCCCCCACTCATGTCTCCCACCACCCCCACCCCCCACCATCCAGGGGCACCCTCCACCAGGCCCCCACTCATGTCTCCCACAACCCCCACCCCCCAGCAGTGCAGGGGCAGCCTCCACCAGGCCCCCACTCATGTCCCCTATCACCCCCACCCGCCCGCCACCAGGGGCACCCTCCACCAGGCCCCCACTCATGTCTCCCACCACCCCCACCCCCCCCCAGTCACCAGGGGCACCCTCCACCAGGCCCCCACTCATGTCTCCCACCACCCCCACCCCCCACCATCCAGGGACACCCTCCACCAGGCCCCCACTCATGTCGACCACCACCCCCACCCCCCCAGTCACCAGGGGCACCCTCCACCAGGCCCCCACTCATGTCTCCCACCACCCCCACCCCCCACCATCCAGGGGCAGCCTCCACCAGGCCCCCACTCATGTCTCTCACCACCCCCACCCCCCTGCCACCATGGGCACCCTCCACCAGGCCCCCACTCATGTCTCCCACCACCCCCACCCCCCAGCAGTGCAGGGGCAGCCCCCACCAGGCCCCCACCCATGTCTCCCACCACCCCCACCCCCCAGCAGAGCAGGGGCAGCCCCCACCAGGCCCCCACTCATGTCCCCTATCACCCCCATCCCCCCGCCACCAGGGGCACCCTCCACCAGGCCCCCACTCATGTCTCCCACCACCCCCACCCCCCCAGTCACCAGGGGCAGCCTCCACCAGGCCCCCACTCATGTCTCCCACCACCCCCACCCCCCACCATCCAGGGGCAGCCTCCACCAGGCCCCCACTCATGTCTCCCACCACCCCCACCCCCCTGCCACCATGGGCACCCTCCACCAGGCCCCCACTAATGTCTCCCACCACCCCCACCCCCCTGCCACCATGGGCACCCTCCACCAGGCCCCCACTCATGTCTCCCACCACCCCCACCCCCCAGCAGTGCAGGGGCAGCCTCCACCAGGCCCCCACCCATGTCGACCACCACCCCCACCCCCCAGCAGTGCAGGGACAGCCCCCACAGGCCCCCACTCATGTCCCCTATCACCCCCACCCCCCGCCACCAGGGGCACCCTCCACCAGGCCCCCACTCATGTCTCCCACCACCCCCACCCCCCCAGTCACCCCGGGCAGCCTCCACCAGGCCCCCACTCATGTCTCCCACCACCCCCACCCCCCACCATCCAGGGGCAGCCTCCACCAGGCCCCCACTCATGTCTCCCAACACCCCCACCCCCCTGCCACCATGGGCACCCTCCACCAGGCCCCCACTCATGTCTCCCACCACCCCCACCCACCAGCAGTGCAGGGGCAGCCTCCACCAGGCCCCCACTCATGTCTCCCACCACCCCCACCCCCCAGCAGTGCAGGGGCAGCCCCCACCAGGCCCCCACTCATGTCCCCTATCACCCCCAACCCCCCCGCCACCAGGGGCACCCTCCACCAGGCCCCCACCCATGTCTCCCACCACCCCCACCCCCCAGCAGTGCAGGGGCATCCTCCACCAGGCACCCACACATGTCCCCCTGCCCCCAGGTCCTGACGATACTCAATCATGGCAGTAATGGGCAGCATACCCAGCACAAACACCCAGGCAAGGATTGCATCCACCCACATAGTGAATGCAATTACATGATACAACCCCAATGGCAAGTATGTAAATGAACACATGTCCGTCACACACACATACACAACGGGTGCAAGTGAATGTCAAAACCCATATCATGACATGTATGAAACCAATGAGAAAATACCACAAGTGAAAGTTAAAAAAACATGTATTAAAGATGAAAAATAAGTAAACAAATCAAACATACAACAATGGGGATAACAAAATAAATGGTCCATGTCCGAGAACAAATGTAAAAATAAAAAAAACAAAGTAATCCAAAAACAAATGTTGTCCAAAGCAATGTCATGTGGAAGGAAAATAATGAAAAACCATTTCCTCATGGTGAACACAATAATCAATAAAAAAAATGTTTCTTCAAAAAGCAAACTATATATACAAATATTCCAGGGTCCATGAGCCCAACACCATAAATGAAACCTACTACTACCTAATGAAAAAAATATCTACAAAAAAGTGGCCATTGTCCGAGCGGTCCAAAAAAATAAAAATGAATAAAGGAAACCTAGCACTAACTAACTAAATAACTATATACAAAGGCAGCGGGCAAGTCCTGCGGCTCACTCGGTGATGTTGCTGGCCAGGGCATCATCGAACTCCATGTCGATGTCCTGGAGGCGGGACTCTGTCCTGGCCCCGAGGTCTCGCAGGGATAACCCCATGTTCAGCTCAAACTCCCTGCGGGCTTCCTCGAGGCACTCAGCCCGCCTCAACGCCCGACGCATGGAGAACTCCGCCCTGACCATGGTGAGCCGCTCCTCTTCCGCCCGCTGCCGCTCCGCACCTATCCGCTGGACCAACTGCTCCCACACGGAAGACACCACCATCCCAGGGTTGCCCTGCCCTCCGGCCGATGCCTGCCCCTCTGATCTTGATGGCCCCGAGCCATGATGCCTACCATGTCGAGCCTGCTGCTGCCTCCAACGCCACTGCCTCTGCCAGCACGACGGCATCCAGGCTGATGGAAACCACCGACGCCGTCGTGCACGTGCCCTGCCCGATGATGCTGTCACATCTTCCATCTGCTGGGGTCCAGTTGCTGTGTTGTCCACCCCTGCTGGACCTCCGACTCCCAACTGTGGCAGGGATGGGATCCCCACCGAGCTGGCTGCATTGGTCGGGGCAGGTCCACAGGGGGCCCTGGTGGCATCTGGGCCGGGAGACGGCAAGGAGAACGACTGGTGTATAGCCTGCACAGAGGAGGAGAGGGCCGCCAGATTGGTCAACACATGCAGCAAACCCCCGAACATGGCCGATCCCAATTGGGCCACGTCGGCACGGTGCACTTCGTGATGACGTGCGTGCTCCTCCCGGGAAGCATGCACGGCATCACGAATCACAGCCGTGCGCATCGCGACCCCAATCAGGACCTTCTCCACACGGCCAGGGGTTCCCACGTCCGCAGGTGGAGGGGAGTCAGGTGACATGGACATCCCCTCTACCTGCGGACGGGCCTGGGACGGGGCATCCCTGCTGGTGCATGGTGGTGCACTCACAGGGTCAGGGACAGCGACATGCACAGGCCCCTCCACGGTGACCTGTGCTGCCTCCTGCCCCTGGCCCTGGACTGCACCACTTGCACCAGCAGGGATGCCCCCACCAGGCCCCATGTGTGCCCCAGTGGCGGCCTCCTCCTCCTCTGTGCAAACCACCAACCTGGATGGCTCCTCACCGTCTCCCACCGTAGCAGGCCCCTGTGGGGGCTCACCCACCCCTTCCGCTGCGGCCGTGGGGGCATCCCCGCCGCCTTGCTCCACAGCGCCGTCTCCGCCCTCTTCTTCACTAGCCGCTGCGTAGAGGGAGACAAAGAACACAAGCATCAGGGTACTGTACAATGGTCCCCTAGACAGGAAGCAATAGCAGATGAGCACCACTGTCAAAGTACACTTCCATCATGTCCCTCCACAACACATGGGTCAGTCCAGGCAAAACACACACAGTAACAGTCATGGTGCATGCCATGGACATTTCCATGCATGTCCAATGGACTCTTGAAACATTCAATGATATGTAACTCACATGCATCATGGCTCATGCCTATCACATGCACACACTTCACCTCAGTCACATCCATCTGGCCCCAAACACACCAAACACAGCGGATACAAGGGTAATTTGGCTGCTTCACTGAATCTGTGCATTGTCACACACATGTGTCATGCATCCATGGCATGCACAAGTCACAGACACGCAGGTCAGGCACACAGACATGGCTACCATATATGTACCTGCATCAGCACCCATCCCTCACCCCCACCCATGTCCAGGTACAGAGACTGGCATGCTCTCATGTTCAAAATCTGCATAGGGCTCCCCATGCGGCATTTGAACACATGCAACAACCATGTGGGTCACACATCACTGGTCGCACATGCATTACTATGATGTCCCTGCACACATACATGCATACATGGCCTATGGTACACATACAGGCAAGTATCATAGAACCAGCACACCGCAACATGCCCTGTCTCACACACTAATGCTTGGACACTTACCGCTCAACTCCAGACGGGCCTCCCTCTCAAGGATCTGGGCGTGGAGCGCTGGGCGTACGTGTTCCAGGACCCTCATCTGGATGGAACTCATGCGGCCCCGGCCCCCCTCCACGAGGCGCCGGGCCTTCACAAGGGTCCTGGACCACAAGTCCTCCCAACGCTTCTTGATCTTTAGGACGTTGCGGGTTGCCACCTCCTCCGCGTTGATGGCAACCACACAGTCGGCCCAGATCCTCTCCCGTCCTTCCTTGCTGGCGCGGGACGATCCAAAGAGGGCATCATACTGCCCCAGGACATGCTCCACCAGGACACCAACTTCGGTGGCAGTGAAGCTGGTGCCCCTCTGCCCCTCTGGCCTGGGGTTGCCACTGGTGGCAGACGTGGAAGTGCCCGACATGGCAACCCCAGAGGCAGGTGTGGGTGGGCAACTGGGTCCTGGGGCTGGGCTGTGGAGCGATGTAATCCCAGTCGGGAGTCTTCAGTTCCAGCAGGGGTGGACACAGCAACTGGACCCCTGCAGATGGCTGATGTGCAGGCACCAAATGGCAGGGCACGGTGGCAGCAGGCAGGCAGGCAGGCAGCAGCAGATGGCACGTGGGAGGCAGCTCGGGGCACTGGGGGGCAGTAACTCTGCCTTCTGGGCAGGAGCGTGGTCTTCCGTGTGTTTTCGCGTGGCCAGCTTGATACGGAGTGATTTGGCACGTGAAAATCCTGCACGTCAGCGTGAAATCCGAGGAAAGGCCCTTAGCGTGTAAGCGCGTCAGCACGCATACGCGATTCTATTGGACCAGAGTCCCTCAGCGCGTAAGCGCGTCTGTGACGTGACCCGCACGGGTGTTCCCCACTCAGCACGTGATGACGGAGCACACGTGGAAATACTGCACGTCAGCGTGTAATTGGACAAAAGTGCGCGTACACGCGATTGGCCTATGTACGTGTATTTCATGGGTGCGCGGGCACTTACACACGCAAGTACGTCAGCGCACCTGTATCCAGTGGTGCGTGGGAATTTCCACACGCTATTGGACTGGGAACTGGATTCCAGGGGTGCGCGGGTCACACGCTCACCTAGAACACGCGCAAAGCATAAATTTGCGCACTTTAACAATAACAAGCTCAGACGCCAGGATGAACATACTGTTCCTAGCAGCAGTGGCAGTGGGCTACCAAAGGAGGAGGAGGAGGATAGTCAGGGCCAGAATATTCACACCCAGAACCAGCCTTTTCGGGATGCCTGATGACCAGGTGTATGGGAGGTACAGGTTTCCACCACACATAATACTGGACCTGGTGAGTGAGTGGGAGGATGACCTCACATCACCCACCCTGTGCTCCCAAGCACTCAGCCCCTTGGAGAAGGTCCTCAATGTACTGCACTTCTTAGCCACTGGATAATTTCAGCGGACAAGTGCCATAGTGGGTGGGGTGTCACAGGCCACCCAGTCACGCTGCCTACACCAGGTCTTGAACATCATCACTGCACGCCCATCAGTCCGCAGGCACATATACCTGCCCAGAACACCTGCAGAAAGGCATGCTGCCGCCCTGGATTTTTACGGTGTGGCACGATTCCCCAAAGTGCTAGGTGCCATCGACTGCACCCATGTGGCTCTACGTCCCCCCAGGGCATCTGAGCACATCTATAGGAACCGCAAGCACTGGCATTCCATCAACGTGCAGGTAGCATGTAATGCCAAGGGAATCATCACCTCAGTATATGCCAACTATCCCGGGTCCACCCACGACAGCTTCATTTACCGAATGTCCACCCTAAGCCGGGACCTAGAAGCTGGGCGGCATGGCGATACATGGCTGCTTGGTGAGTATGTATGCCACTGCACATGCATGCATGTTGGATACTGAGCAAGGTCACAACCCCACCAATGATACCAATCACCACCTCCACAGGGGACAGTGCCTACCCTCTCAGCCCCCACATGATGACGCCAATTCGGAACCCCACCACGCCACCCGAGGTAAGATATAACACAGCCCACATTACGACCCGGGGCATAGTGGAGTGCAAATTCGGAGTGCTAAAGTCACGCTTTCGCTCCCTTGACCGTTCTGGCGGCCAGCTGTTAAACGCTCCCCCAGTAGTGTGCAGGATCATAGTGGCAGCATGTGTCCTGCACAACGTTGCAACACGCCGGGGCCTGGCCGTGGACATGGTGGTGGCCCCACATCCCCAACCACATGCACAGCCGCTGCGCATGGGAGGGGAAATGGCACGGGGGAGGCAGCCCGTACACAGCTAGTGGCTAATTACTTCACATAGAAATCACACCCCTGTGGAGTGCACACTGCCCTGGCACATTCCATCTGACAATCAATGATGACTCAACCTGACACTGATCCTGAATGTCTGGAGAATGAACCGTGAATACCATATCAGCCTGAGATTTTTCACCTGGAAGTGTCACAATGTGTGCATCCCTACCCACACAGACACCACCAATGCAGTTTTGTGGAGTTACGCATTCAAGCAGCTAAAAAGAATACCCACTTGCAAAATGCAACAAGAGGACAGTGCCATGTCAGCCAACCCAACCCCAGCACCACCACACGACACACCGTGCCATGTCATGCTATTTGCAGGTAAACAAAGTAATCCCCACAACATGACACTAGTGTCACTATGTACAGTGTCCCTATTAGAAACCTGCAACACCTGAAATGCTCACAGCAATGCCGGACCAACAACATACTTGAGCACGTACTACCATTAACATGACATCACAAATGTTACATATTAGTAGTCTCACCACCTGGAAATGCCTGCACTCCCACCACTACCAACTGTGCAGTGTTGGCGCCATGTAGAGTTGTAGGTGCGCTGCTGCCAACATGGACCCCATCTCCAGACTAGAGGTCCTTGTGTAGACATGAGGAAGGGACCTGCAAATTGGGAGGTAGACACAGAAGATGAGTTACACATCAATGCAACATGCAGTGTACAACACAACAGCAATATGCACTAGGAATGTATACACAGTATTGACTACAGACTGCCCACACAGCTCATGGGAGTCCAACGTCACTGTGTAATTCACTGTCACTTGGGCACACCCTTTGCAAGCCCATGGAAATGGGAAGCAGGAGGGGTGTGTGTGACTCAAACCCAAGCATCTGAACCAAATACATTACAAGCCTGCATGTGCCCAGCCACAATGCAGCGTATGCCCACAGGAACCACGGAAGCCAACAAATCGTCCCAAAAAAATAGGGAATAAAATAAATAAAAATTAAAATAAAAATAAGAAACAATCAAAAATGGCCATTGATGGGCCCGGGGGGTTGGGGAGGCCACCCAGGAGGTCCGAGGACAGGATGCATACCAGAACCCACCTGCGTGGATCCTGGGAAAATAAAACACCTCCATGGGCTCATGGCCCACACGGCTACCCTATTGTGGGAGTATCACTGCTGTCGCTATTATCACCCTGTGCAGCTGCATCCGGAGGTGGTTGCACTATGGGAGGAAGCCCACGCAAGGCCCTAGTCTGCTCCTCCATGGCTGCAAGCATGCGGGTGTGGTAGGTCTGGTTCTGGAGGATGAGTGTGCGGAGGTCCCCATGCAACAACTCACGGGATGCCCGGACCTCCGCCCTCGTTGCCTGCATCTCAGCTGAGAGCGTACGGATGAGACGCTCCAGCTGCTGTTCTGTCCTTTGGTGTGTTGAAGCCTCAAGCTCAACAAGAGTCATCCTGAGGTGAAGGAGCTCCTGCCTCAGGGCTTCCCTGTGGCCCTGGGACTCAATGGAGATGGCCTCCTGCAGAGTCGCCAGTGCCGCCCGCCTGTCCCTGTTGGACCCCAACATGTCCTCCCTGTGTGACTGGCAGATGGAGTCGGTTGCCTGCTCTA
Organism: Ambystoma mexicanum; assembly: GCF_040938575.1. Taxonomy (NCBI): domain Eukaryota; kingdom Metazoa; phylum Chordata; class Amphibia; order Caudata; family Ambystomatidae; genus Ambystoma; species Ambystoma mexicanum. Next base: position 1,026,910,092 of record NC_090924.1, read on the forward strand.
GTCGCTCCATCAGCTTTTCTGGGGGGACAATGGAAGTGGCCACCCTATCCATGGCCTGAGCCATCATCTCGGATGATGCAGCCTATTGGGTTGCCATACCGTAAATGGATTGCTCCCATGCGGTATTGCCAGGTGGCGTACGGCCACCACGTCGGCGGGCACCACACCTGTCTGGGGCAAGGCGAACTGCGCCTTGCTGTGCTGGCACTGCCTGAGGCTGCAGGACTGCATTCCCCCTCTGATCTGCTGGCCCAGGAACAGGATCAGATGTCGCGGAGTGTGACCCTGCATCCGTAACCACCAAAGGCGTAGCTGCCAACACTGACATCCCCATGGAGGGTTCTGACCCTGGTGCAGGTGGGTGAGACAGAACAGAATCCCTCCCTGGAACACTCACCTGCGACGGCACATAGGTCTCATCCGAATCAACACCTGAGTACAGCTCGGGGGAGGTGCAGCCAGAGACACCCCTTGAGAGCACGACCTGCAGCACTTGTGGGTTCTCCCCCACCACCACACCACGTCCCTCACTGGTGGTTGGTCGGCCCTCGGACCCCTCCTGGGTCTGCACCATCTCCACAACCCCAGCAGTATCAGGTGCGTCTTCCCCTGCAAAGACATGAAAACAAAGAAATGGAAACAGGCATTAGCACCATGGCACACAATGAGGGCTGAGAAGCAAGAGAACCAGTACTTGATTGACACATGTCCCACATGACTAAAACCCTCCCATGCATGCACCCTCACTGCGTATGAAGTGCAGGCAAATGGCACACACTGATGACACCAAGATGGAAGATGAACACATTTTCTGCATGCTGCCTGGCAGTGGCATCACACATTGGCCTGTGATTGCCAGGTGAAACACACATGCCATCACACAGATGGCATGTACCATTGCTATTGAGTGAAGATGGAGAGGAGGGCAGCACCTATTCATTCAGTCCAGTTCCCGCATGTAATTGCTTTTCTAATTCTAACATGTCAGATTTTTCACCTGGAGCTGCCAGTCTGAAATGGTCCAATTGCACAGGGACATGTGTGTACAAATGATATCCAGGTAACAAAGTCACTCCACTTTACCATAGCCATGTCAGACATGTGACTAGTGGACAGCGACATGGCTAGTAAAAGTGGGGGAATGCAAACAATCTGACTGAATGAACAGTGAAAAATAAGCAACTATGTTGTGGCAAGGTGACACTTCAAGGGCAACTGGCGTGCAGTTGGGCTAGATGTCTACTGTTGGCAGAAGGGATACTGCTATGGCCAAATGCAGCTGCGCAGGAAGTATTGCATGAAGCACATGGCTGACCCATACGACTCAGGCGCACACACTCTCACCTGGCACACAAACAGAAGCCCTCACACACACACCATGCACATGGATGACACACACATGCATGTGCACTCACCGGACAATGCCTCGTAATGAGCCAGATCTCCCACGCCTTGGATCTGTTCCTCCGTGACGTAGGTCCCAGCGACTGACTCATGTGGAGTGAGTTCCATGTCTACTACTGGAGACCCACCTCCAGTCACTAGAGTTGCGGCATGACTTGAGGCCAGCTTACTCTTTTCCCTGTGCTTTAGGTCATTCCAGCGCTTATAGCAATCATTGGCTGTGCGCCTCACGATTCCAAGGGCACTTACGATGTCCGCAACGGTCTGCCAGTGTGCCTGGCGTTGTGCAGGTGTGGTCTTGGATCCTGCAACAATGACCATCTCGTTGTCATGTCCGGACACATACTCGACAAGTGCATTCAGTTCGTCATCCGTGAAGCTGGGCTTCCTGGACGGGCCGGACTGTGTAGCCGTGTCTGGGGCATCAGCCTGTGCCGGACGAGCACTCTTCCTCTTCCGCTTGGAAGGTGGTGGTGATCCTGAGTGTCCTGCGCCGCTCTGGACACTAGGGGCAGGAGCCCTGGTGGACTCTGTATCAGGAGTGTGGGATTGCACACTCAGCACGGGAGTTGGTGCAGGCATTGGCTCTAGTGTGATGGTGTCAGGGGGAATGTCAGCAGCATGGACTAGGACCGACACTGTCCTGGCTCGGTGTGTGAGGGCTGGGGTGGATGGAGCCGCAGCTGCCCCTGCAGCCTCTCCGCCCTGCCTCCTTGGTGCAGCAGATGACCTTGCTGCCCCAGATCCACGTGGCATGATGGCATCAACGTGCACCAGCGCACGTGTCGTAGCCCTGCTGACCTGGAAGTCAGCCATGGAGTCAGCCAGGTCTGGTGCCACAATGGGCTGGTCCAACAAGGGCTGAGCATGGATGGTGTCAGCCACATCAGCCTCAACGGGAGGGGGGGAGGGGGGATTATGGGTGCCCGTGACTGGTCCTCCACACATTGGGGGACAGGCTCACCCTGCAAGTTACGACCACGTCCCCTACCGGATCCACCACGGCCACCACTTGTGGCTCTTCCACCTTTGCCACCCTTACGGAATCCTCGCCTCCCAGCCATGGCACTGATGTTAATGTGCGTATGGGAGTGGATGTAGACTATTGTCCTGGGCAATTGGGGGTCAAAGGGGTTGGGTACCAGATGGTAATTGTACCCTAGTGCTCTAGCAAGGCTGAATGTAACCCCTGGGGAAAGATGACGGGTCACGCAACGCACAGGAGGCCCAAAAAAGGGAGATGACGTGCACGCAACCCCTCCTAGACCACGTGTGCAGAAAGAAAAACCTGCACTACGCTGTGGCACCCAGTAACACAAGAATGAACGTATGCGTGTCACACGCAGCCTAGAATGACCTCTGAAGGGGTAGGCTACACACGGGGCAAGCACAGATGTTAGATACGTGCGTGACTCACCGTCTGCCAGGTAAAAGAGCGTGAAAAATGAGCGCGTTTGGTTGGCAACACCCCCGCCAAAAGAAGATATGTACGCTGTCTGAGGAGACAGGACAACAGTAGAAGGGAACACTATTTGAGGGAACAGGCCCAGGTAAACCAGTACAAGAGAAAAAATAGAAAAAGCTGTCAGAGGTAACAGGGAGTACGAACTTGAAACGCCGTGAAGTAAATCGCGTGTGAAACGACAAGAAGTACAGAATTCACCCACTCGCTCTCCACGAAAAGCAGTACAAGGAATTGGTGTTCTACACGAACCTTATATGCAGGCCCACACGTACAGCGTCACTTACGCGGCGTGTACGTGCTAGGCCCATTCCCACCAATTACACGCTTTGTCACTTCTGCGTGTAGGTCCATTTGCACCAATTACACGCTTTGACACTTCTGCGTGTAGGTCCATTTGCACCAATTACACGCTTTGACACTTCTGCGTGTAGGGCTATTTCCACCAATAACACGCTTTGACACTCGGACGTGTCACGCAACTTTTTCCTACGCGTGCACGTGACTTCATAGACGCGCATACGCGTTTACGCGCTAAGGGCCTTTCATCGATTTACACGCAGACGTGTGGGAAAATCACTCACTACGTATCAAGCTGTCCACGCGTTCACACACGAAAGACCACGCTCCTTCCCAGGAGGCCAAATTACTGCCCCCCAGAGCCCTGAGCACGCTCCCACCTGCCATCTGCTGCTGCCTGACTGCCTGCTGCCCACGTGCCCTGCCATTTGCTGCCTGCACATCAGCCAGGGGTGCTGTTGCTGTGACCACCCCTGCTGGAACCAAAGGCTCCCGACTGCTTTTCCGTCGCCCCACAGCCCAGCCCCAGGACCCAGTTGCCCACCCACTCCTGCCTCTGGGGTTGCCATGTCGGGCACTACAACATCTGGCACCAGTGGCAACCCCCGGCCAAGGAGGCAGAGGGGCACCAGCTTCAGTGCCAGGGAAGTTGGTGTCCTGGTGGAGGATGCCCCTGGTGGCTGGGGGGTGGGGGTGGTGGGAGACATGGGTTGGACATGGGTGGGGGCCTGCTGGCAGGTGCCCCACAGCGCTGGGGGGTGGGGGTGGTAGGAGACATGGGTGGGGGCCTGGTGGAGGCTGCCCCTGCACTGCTGGGGGGTGGGGGTGGTGGGAGACATGGGTGGGGGCCTGGTGGACGGTGCCCCTGGTGGCGGGGGGGTGGGGGTGATAGGGGACTTGAGTGGGGGCCTGGTGGAGGCTGCCCCTGCACTGCTGGGGGGTGGGGGTGGTGGGAGACATGAGTGGGGGCCTGGTGGAGGGTGCCCCTGCACTGCTGGGGGGTGGGGGTGGTGGGAGACATGGATGGGGGCCTGGTGGAGGGTGCCCCTGGTGGCGGGGGGGTGGGGGTGATAGGGGACATGAGTGGGGGCCTGGTGGAGGCTGCCCCTGCACTGCTGGGGGGTGGGGGTGGTGGGAGACATGGATGGGGGCCTGGTGGAGGGTGCCCCTGGTGGCGGGAGGGTGGGGGTGATAGGGGACATGAGTGGGGGCCTGGTGGAGGGTGCCCCTGCACTGCTGGGGGGTGGGGGTGGTGGGAGACATGAGTGGGGGCCTGGTGGAGGGTACCCCTGCACTGCTGGGGGGTGGGGGTGGTGGGAGACATGAGTGGGGGCCTGGTGGAGGATGCCCCTGGTGGCTGGGGGGTGGGGGTGGTGGGAGACATGGGTGGGGGCCTGGTGGAGGCTGCCCCTGCACTACTGGGGGGTGGGGGTGGTGGGAGACATGAGTGGGGGCCTGGTGGAGGGTGTCCCTGGTGGCGGGGGTGGTGGGGGTGATAGGGGACATGAGTGGGGGCCTGGTGGAGGGTGCCCCTGCACTGCTGGGGGGTGGGGGTGGTGGGAGACATGAGTGGGGGCCTGGTGGAGGGTGCCCCTGCACTGCTGGGGGGTGGGGGTGGTGGGAGACATGAGTGGGGGCCTGGTGGAGGGTGCCCCTGGTGGCTGGGGGGGTGGGGGTGGTGGGAGACATGGGTGGGGGCCTGGTGGAGGCTGCCCCTGCACTGCTGGGGGTGGGGGTGGTGGGAGACATGAGTGGGGGCCTGGTGGAGGGTGCCCCTGGTGGCTGGGGGGTGGGGGTGGTGGGAGACATGAGTGGGGGCCTGGTGGAGGCTGCCCCTGCACTGCTGGGGGGTGGGGGTGGTGGGAGACATGAGTGGGGGCCTGGTGGAGGGTGCCCCTGGTGGCGGGGCATTGGGGGTGATAGGGGACATGAGTGGGGGCCTAGTGGAGGGTGCCCCTGCACTGCTGGGGGGTGGGGGTGGTGGGAGACATGGATGGGGGCCTGGTGGAGGGTGCCCCTGGTGGCGGGGGGGTGGGGGTGATAGGGGACATGAGTGGGGGCCTGGTGGAGGCTGCCCCTGCACTGCTGGGGGGTGGGGGTGGTGGGAGACATGGATGGGGGCCTGGTGGAGGCTGCCCCTGCACTGCTGGGGGGTGGGGGTGGTGGGAGACATGAGTGGGGGCCTGGTGGAGAGTGCCCCTGGTGGCTGGGGGGTGGGGGTGGTGGGAGACATGGGTGGGGGGCTGGTGGAGGGTGCCCCTGGATGCTGGGGGGTGGGGGTGGTGGGAGACATGAGCGGGGGCCTGGTGGAGGGTGCCCCTGGTGGCGGGGGGGTGATAGGGGACATGAGTGGGGGCCTGGTGGAGGGTGCCCCTGCACTGCTGGGGGTTGGGGGTGGTGGGAGTCGTGAAAGGGGGCTTGGTGGAGGGTGCCCCTGGTGGCGGGGGGGTGGGGGTGATAGGGGACATGAGTGGGGGCGTGGTGGAGGCTGCCCCTGCACTGCTGGGGGGTGGGGGTGGTGGGAGACATGAGTGGGGGCCTGGTGGAGTGTGCCCCTGGTGGCTGGGGGGTGGGGGTGGTGGGAGACATGGGTGGGGGCCTGGTGGAGGGTGCCCCAGGATGCTGGGGGGTGGTGGTGGTGGGACACATGAGTGGGGGCCTGGTGGAGGGTGCCCCTGGTGGCTGGGGGGTGGGGGTGATAGGGGACATGAGTGGGGGCCTGGTGGAGGGTGCCCCTGCACTGCTGGGGGTGGTGGGAGACATGGATGGGGGCCTGGTGGAGGGTGCCCCTGGTGGCTGGGGGGTGGGGGTGGTGGGAGACATGAATGGGGGCCTTGTGAAGGGTGCCCCTGGTGGCGGGGGGGGTGATGGGGGACATGAGTGGGGGCCTGGTGGAGGGTGCCCCTGCACTGCTGGGGGTTGGGGGTGGTGGGAGTCGTGAAAGGGGGCTTGGTGGAGGGTGCCCCTGGTGGCGGGGGGGTGGGGGTGATAGGGGACATGAGTGGGGGCGTGGTGGAGGCTGCCCCTGCACTGCTGGGGGGTGGGGGTGGTGGGAGACATGAGTGGGGGCCTGGTGGAGTGTGCCCCTGGTGGCTGGGGGGTGGGGGTGGTGGGAGACATGGGTGGGGGCCTGGTGGAGGGTGCCCCAGGATGCTGGGGGGTGGTGGTGGTGGGACACATGAGTGGGGGCCTGGTGGAGGGTGCCCCTGGTGGCTGGGGGGTGGGGGTGATAGGGGACATGAGTGGGGGCCTGGTGGAGGGTGCCCCTGCACTGCTGGGGGGTGGGGGTGGTGGGAGACATGGATGGGGGCCTGGTGGAGGGTGCCCCTGGTGGCTGGGGGGTGGTGGTGGTGGGAGACATGAATGGGGGCCTTGTGAAGGGTGCCCCTGGTGGCGGGGGGGTGGGGGTGATAGGGGACATGAGTGGGGGCCTGGTGGAGGGTGCCCCTGCACTGCTGGGGGGTGGGGGTGGTGGGAGACATGGATGGGGGCCTGGTGGAGGGTGCCCCTGGTGGCGGGGGGGTGCGGGTGGTGGGAGACATGGATGGGGGCCTTGTGAAGGGTGCCCCTGGTGGCGGGGGGGGGGGGTTGATAGGGGACATGAGTGGGATCCTGGTGGAGGCTGCCCCTGCACTGCTGGGGGGTGGGGGTGGTGGGAGACATGAGTGGGGGCCTGGTGGAGGGTGCCCCTGGTGGCTGGGGGGTGGGGGTGGTGGGAGACATGGGTGGGGGCCTGGTGGAGGGTGCCCCTGGATGCTGGCGGGTGGCGGTGGTGGGAGACATGAGTGGGGGCCTGGTGGAGGGTGCCCCTGGTGGCTGGGGGGTGGGGGTGGTGGGAGACATGGGTGGGAGCCTGGTGGAGGGTGCCCCTGGATGCTGGGGGGTGGGGGTGATGGGAGACATGGGTGGGGGCCTGGTGGAGGGTGCCCCTGGATGCTGGGGGGTGGGGGTGGTGGGAGACATGAGTGGTGGCCTGGTGGAGGGTGCCCCTGGTGGCTGGGGGTTAGGGGTGGTGGGAGACATGGGTGGGGGCCTGGTGGAGGGTGCCCCTGGATGCTGGGGGGTGGGGGTGGTGGGAGTCGTGAAAGGGGGCTTGGTGGAGGGTGCCCCTGGTGGCGGGGGGGTGGGGGTGATAGGGGACATGAGTGGGGGCGTGGTGGAGGCTGCCCCTGCACTGCTGGGGGGTGGGGGTGGTGGGAGACATGAGTGGGGGCCTGGTGGAGGCTGCCCCTGCACTGCTGGGGGGTGGGGGTGTTGGGAGACATGGGTGCGGGCCTGGTGGAGGCTGCCCCTGCACTGCTGGGGGGTGGGGGTGCAGGGGGACATGAGCAGGTGTGCAGGGTAGTCCCCTGTTTTGTGGGCTGCCTGCAGGGGCCGTGGAGGGTGTACAGGGAACACCTGTGAGGACCCACCCAGCCTAATTGCATGTGATAATTCCCGCACACCCCTGTAATGCACGTACCTGGCCAAATCGCATGTGAGAATTCCCGCGCACCCCTGTAATACACGTACCCAGCCGAATCGCGTGTAGAACTTCCCGTGTACCCCTGTAATACACATACCAAGCCAAATCGCGTGTGATAATTCCTGCGTACCCCTGTGATACACGTGCCCTGGCTAATCGCGTGTAAAACTTCACGCGTACCCCTGTAATACACGTACCAAGCCAAATCGCGTGTGATAATTCCCGCGCACCCCTGTAATACACGTACCTGGCCAAATCGCATGTGAGAATTCCCACGCACCCCTGTAATACACGTACCCAGCCGAATCGCGTGTAGAAATTCCTGTGTACCCCTGTAATACACGTACCCAGCCAAATCGCGTGTGATAATTCCTGCGTACCCCTGTGATACACGTGCCCTGGCTAATCACGTGTAAAACTTCACGCGTACCCCTGTAATACACGTACCCTGGCTAATCGCGTGTATAACTTCACGCGTACCCCTGATATGCAAGTTACCCGCTTTGCGTTCCTTGTTTGGCAGCCCTGTAGACTGGTCCAGGGTTAGCGCAGCCCTTTGCGATGATTTAGCGATTTTGATGGCTTTTCCTTGCGCGAGGGCGTTCTTGGGGGCGTTACTGGCGCTGCTGCAGGGTCGCTGCGATACTCTGCGCCACAGCTGGTTTGGGAGCCTAAAATCCATGAATACACTGTGCGCGGAAATCGGTTTTAGCGCACGTGCCTGGCGCAGACAATCGCACGCGGACACTCTGCGCCAGCCGCTTGCGACACTTTTCTGCGAAATTCTATGAATTACCCTGATAATTGGAGCCTAGTTGGAAATGTAGCTACTTGACCACGCATCTTCCGAAGTCAAGTTGGTACAAATATGTGTTGAAGTTTGGCTTTGAATTTCTAAAATAATACTAGATTTTATACAGATTACTTAAAAAATGCACACGTCACATGATACACCAGCCTGACAATGTATTCATCACTGTAGGAACATGTTAATGAAAAGATTAGGGGAGGTGGGGTATTATATTTTGTTTTGAATCCTAAATTGCACAGATCAGAATTCTCTTGTTTACACTTTTTTGCAAAAGGGGCCACTCATTAATTTTAATTGTTTCCACCAAGTGCTGGACGAATTAAGAGTAAAACACAGGCGAAAATCGCCTTTGCTCCTTACTTTGCCACTAAGTGTCTGGAAAAGTGCAAATCACTTCCTCAATTAACGATTGTGGCAGCCATCCACAATGGATTCCTTTGGACTCTGCCCGCTTTTATTCCATGTGTAAAAGTCAGACAGGTCCCATAGGAATCAGTTGGTTTTCTGCCAACGTAAAAATACATGCTGGTGGAATACCAATCCGATTTTCTAGGGGGACCTTGTTAAGTCTGATCTGCTCTCCAACATCACCTGTCAAATCATGAAAAATGCTGCAGCTCATAAAAAGTAGAGTTACATGCATTTAGTGCCACTTCTTCCACTCCGCTTGACCTGGAAAATGATCCCCTATGACTGTAACTTTATTTTCCCCATCCTGAATAGAAGCCTACAAGCTCCAGCAGAGCAATTGAGAACTTACAAAAAAATCTTATACACACACAAAGTGAAATGAAATGCATGACAAGGTTATTGTTTCGCAGAGCCTATTCTGTATCCCCTTACTTACTAATCACCCAACAATCACACTTAAATAGCTTCTTAAAAACCTATATATATTATTTTAAGTGCCACAGCAATGGTCACAGCCTTTTTACCTTTTCCCATCTCTAATCACTACCTGTTGTAAATAATCTGTCTCTGAGACACGTCAAAAAGATAAGATCTCACTGGGTGGGCCTTATAAGCCCTGGCTGTCTGTATTTGAGGGGAGAGACCAGAACAGGGGGACAAGAGGAGGGGGGGGCATTGGCATGTGTCCCTTGTCCATATGTTAAATCCAACTTTGATTGCACTCTTTAGAAAATAGGTAAATACTGCTTTTAGTTATAAAAGATGTACACCTTTTATACTTTGCCCACAACATTATAGAAAACTCTTCCTTTTTGTTATTTTACGGGTGTTCATGTTTCATTTACGGCACTGCCTAAACACCCAGCACCCAGGATTTATGTCATACTTTCCAAACAAACCCCACAACCCACATTCTGTTTGCATGCAAACTCTGTAAAGTTACTCAAACAGAATGTGGTTATCAAGTCAGTACTTATCAGTTTGAATCATGAAATGTTCAGTCAGGGTAGACTTGGCTTCCAAACAAAGCTACATTCTATTTAGGTCAGTACCCCACTGGTAAGTATGCATGAGAAGATCTGAAACTGGTCAATACTTACCAACCTACCCTTATCATTTTCAGGTAGGGCCTTGTTGCACCAGCTCAGTGAGGTGCAGCTTGATTCCCTAGGCGTAGCAAGCAAGACACCCACATCCGGGCATATACACATTCACTTAGGGAGACAAACGGAAGCCAACATGCATTGGCAAAGCCCACAGCTTGGGCTTTTGATTAGGCATGGATAGGCATTTGCCAAGCACTGCCATAAGATGGCAAATGTTTGCTAATACCTATACACAAGCCAAAACCACTGGGATTGCTTGTTTAAGACAGGACTTCAGTGCATGTCACAGAGGCATTGACAAATATATTGCTTATAAAATCAACTGGCTGAAAACAAAGAGAATTGTACTACACCAGGAGATCATTTACAGAGGCAATTAAGTAATTAAATACTCAAAAGAATGCTTAGATATAGCACTGGCAGGCCCTATAAAGCAACACATTTGGTGTTACATTGTGATATAGCTTGCTCAAAGAGTTCTAGAAAGGTTAGGTTTTGGTGGTGAGGCATTGGCATAGCCATGGCTAGTCATTAGGTGGGTAAATGACGAGACACATCCATAGGATGTGTGCTTCTCCTCACATTTTATTGCCATCCTATCTGTGTTCCACATAATGTGTTCTGGTTGTATCTAATAGGTAAAAGGTCTCTGAATATATTAGAACCCCCGTCATTGCTCTGGCCAGCCTCATACCATTGTTTGCATATCAGCCTGTCACCAATGTAAGAAGCCATTCCAAACTGCTAGACCACAGGGCCTAGAAATGTGTGTGGTTGCTTGTGTTTCAGTGGAGAGGGAACATGGCCTGGCAATTCAGGTTGAAATGCACCTTTTGGTGGCAGCACCAAAAGCCATTTTCTAATGGCGTGTCTCCTTCTCTAATTGCACAGACATGCTACAGAATTATGGCATGGAATGTTGCGAAGAGCAACGGTAGTGGAAATGTTTAATTCAAAGCCTTGCATCTATCACTTTTTGATTTTGCTACACTCTCCCCTATAGAATTACATTTTTGTTACTACCAACCTTATCTTTTCACTTATACTCAAGTAGTTAATGCAGCAGAATATATATTTTGAATGGAATTTGTCGGGGCCCCCAGTCAGTTGATGCACCTTCTACAGAAATCTGTTCAAGCAACTTAACCTGTCATTTATTGTTTGATATAATTAACCATTGTATTAAGCATGATGTGAAATAACACTATATCCCCACAAAAAATAAACAGACTTTAAATTACAGAAACCAACATTGTGATTTTAGGTTTGAGAAAATAGTTGTAGCAGCCTGCTTGAATTATTGTGCTACCTCACTTAGAGGTGTGACTGGCCCTCCATCTCCCTGGTCAGTTGTACTTGTATGGCTGTGGGTCATAAATCATTGTCTAGGGCAAGAAAACAAATCCTTACTGGGCCTCCTGAAATTCAGCCTCTCAGAATGATTTCTCTGAGGTTACTGCTGAATGTTTAGAGTGACATCCATCCCCCACCCCCTCCCTCATTTACCAGTGGTGTATAACACCACTGACTTGGCCTCCTTTCTAGGTGGGGCCAGAGGCTGGCTCTGGGGGGGCCTGGCCTCCCTCGCCCCCCTGCTGGAGCCTGGCCTGCCATCATAGGTTTCACCGTCCTACAAATTGCCTCCGCTCTTTCTGGTTTCACTCTCCAACCCTCCTACAAAATTAGCTGTCGAATTTACAACACCTCCTTTTGACAGTACTGTAATTTTGCCTTATCTACCTTGTACCCCTTCTCTTGTACACTGAGATATTTCTGCACTGCATCTCTGACTTGCTGTAGATCACAATATCATCAGTGTACTGTATAATGGTACTTTCTAACTGTATCTTGCCTAAGTACATCTGGAGGACCCTATTGAATATGGAAGGTGACTCACAGTACCCTTGTGGGAGACAAGTGCATTTCCACTTTGTTTCTATACAGAAATGAGGTCAATCATGTGATTCTGTGGGAAGTGGTATAGAGAAGAAAGCATTCTTCCAATCTATTGCCATGAAGTGGGTAGGTTCTGTGGGAATGCTACATAGAATTGTCGCCGGATTTGAAACTAAAGGAAGCCCTGCCTCTACCGTCTGGTTCAAAGGATGCACACCCTGTTTAAAACGCCATGACCTTCCTGTTGTCTTTTTCACAGGCTACACTGCGGTATTGCATTGCGATTCAACTGGTACTAGGATGCCCTGTTTCTTTAGTGCTGTCTCATAAATGCCTGCATCCGCCTCTCTTGACAAGGGATACTGTTTGGCCCTTCGTCAAATAACTCCTGGTTTAAGCTTTATCTTTACTGCTCCTATCTCTTTCAGTAGCCCACGTCATAGGCACTTGTGGTCCATAAGACACTGGGTACCCTTCCCAAGTCTTCCTCGAGAAATGGTAGTGGTACTTTCTGCAACATCGCCATTCTCTGTGGTACTTCCCTATAGTGTATTCTCACCCAATACATGATACTGATGTCAAACACCACTTTGTAATCTGATCGATTGTCCTGGAACAGTTCTTGGTCAGTCACGTCAGTCGACCTTTTCCCCTCCCCTACTGCAATCACTGTCCTCCAGGATCGTTCTGTATCATCTGTCCCATGTAGTGTTATCCTATCTTCCCCCACTATTACCACCTCAAGTTCTATTGGGACCTCTTTTCCCTCTGGCTCATCTAATGGAACTTCAGGCCTGAATATATACTCATTGTGTAATCACCATAACTTTACCTGAATCCCTGGAAGCCATGCTATCAATACCTCCACTTCATATTGGAATAGTTCAATGTCTGCTGGTACCACCCCCCCTGTACCGTGTGCCCACTATATGCCTGAATAATCTCCCCCACATTCATGTAATGAATGCCTGGTGTTGAGCACACTATCCCCTGGTCTGTAAATGAGATGGTCATGTTGAGTTTACCGATGTCTCTTTGTCTCTTCCCATTATGTTAACTGGTGTCTGTCGGAATACGATAGTGGAAAAGCTAAGTCATGCTCCCCTATAGAGAGTGAAAGTTTGTCTTTAAAAGGAACCAAATCCGTTGCCCCAAAGAATCCCTCTGCATTCATGGCATTGTCTGGCATTGGGTACCTCCCTTCCCTGATACAGGATCTAGTTGCCCCCGTGTTCACGAGAAAGGAAAGTCTTGTGGCCTATCTTCACCCCCATGCGTGGTTCCTCTTCCGGGTTGGGTGTAATCGATAGGATTGAACAATTCGGATCCATCTGTGGGCTGTCCTTATGTGGGTATAATGACATCCCACTCCTTGTGGATGGGATTTCCCCATCCCTGTGAATGGGATTTTCCCCACAAGTGTCACACCCCCCCCTGGCTTCCGAATGGGAGTCAATCCAACAGAGTCTGCGGGTGTCAGTGTCCCAGCATCCTGCTGTGCTGCTGGTGGCGGCTGCATGTTTCTCTGCATCTGCTGTGCAGGGGGTGCTTGTGGGTGTGGCTGTATGGCTCTGCGGGTCCCTGCATTTGTGGTGCCTGTGTCATAGGCTGATATGCTTGCATATATGCATCTTGGGTCTGTGCTTGTCACTGTGTTTGGTCTTCGACCTTATGGTCTGTTCTGCCTAGTATGTGGGTTGGTACAGCATTCCCCCATTGTTGCATCCAACCCCTGCTTCTGCACATTTGAGAGATGTGCCCTATCTGTCCACAGACCCAACACTGTGATGGTCCCCCAATTGATCTTTGATAGCCCCTTGGCAACCCCTCTGGCCCTTGCTGCATCTGATGTCAATACCCTCTTCCCCTGGGTGCTCCTCCTCTCCGTCTAAACCCTTGGTGCATATCTCCCTGCAAAGCCTACCCCTGTAGGTGGCAGTCTATACTGCACCTGCGGTGCCCCTGCTCTTTCCACGCTGGTTAACATCGCCCCTTCCATTGTATACTTTGATAATTTCTTCTGCACTAGGTTTGCTGCCTTCAGTTTTCTGGCTTCTTTCTTGCTTTCTCTTGCATCAGCCTACAATAGTCTACTGTAGTGAGCTGAATCTCTGACCATGGTTTGGCCTCCATCCCCACACATTTTTTGAGCTTCCTTTGCACCGGTTCAGATAAACCCTGACACAATATATGATAGAATAATCCTACTGTTTTGTCCCAGGGTTCGCACATCTCCAGCCTCAATTTCTCTTGAATAGCATGAATATATTGAATCGGATCCTCGTCCTACCCATTTTTCTTGCCATCATCGGGCTAATGTCTGAGGTATCTGTATACAGCACGCACAGAGTGTGCCACATGGCCGCTCGACAATTATCAAACAGTGAACCATTGTGCGCCGTGTTCTGTACTGTTGCTGCGGTTTAACCTGCTCTTTTCCATATATTGTATGCAACCTCCCAGAGAATTGCTGAAAGCAAGCACTTCATGTCACCCACTGCTAATATCGTCCATGCTGTCAGCCCCTCTAGTTAATATATCCACTTCTCAGCCCCTGCAATCAATGATTTAACTTACACCTTAAATTGTCTTTGTCCATTTGCTGCCATGATATATATATATATTGAGGTCGTCCTCCTCCCTTCTCTAAAAGTGGGCACTGAGTCAGTCCTATTCTTTCACTTTGTCTTCCCACGTCTTTGGTGGTGGTGAACACCCTGGTCATTTCTTCCGTCCTTCGCTGTGGCAGATTTCTAAGCCTCTGAATGTACCGGGTGATATTGTCTGCACAGCACGATAAGTCTCTAGGAGGCTGCAGTCATGCCCCTTTGTCCTCCCTTAGTTCGTCCATGGCCTTGTCATCTCCCTATACTCTCTCTGTCTGGGCTTATCCTTCAGGAGCGGCAAGAGGTTCTCTCCTCTTTGTCGTCATTGGATCCTGTGTCCCCATTGGTACTGTCAATTTTCTCCTGAAACCTAAGCCTCCTCAATACCAAGCTTACCTGCTGCTTTCCCCCCTATTGACCCATACTTCTGTGCCACCCCCCCGCTTATTTCGAGATCGATCTCATCTCCGTCTAGCCATGGAGTAGCCCTGCTGCTTTTCTTGCTCCTGTCCTGTTCTCCTCTCCCTTTCATCTCCCTTTCCTCGTCACTAAAATGTGCTTAATCCATCTTTACGTGCGCTTTCCTGAGAGCCGGTCCCTCCTCCTCCTCTTTACGTCGTTACTCCATAAGGAGTCGTTCAACTTCTACATTTCTTTTGTCCTTCTTTATTTGCCCTTTCTTCTTCTGCCTTTCTTGCTATGTCCTCAAGCAGGCTGTCTTCTAGCTTCCCGATCCTCTCGCTTTCGTGCTTCTACCTTCTTTTTCTCTCAGTGCACTCTTTCCTTCTCTTCCTTTTCTTCCCTTTCCCGTCATTCTACTTCTTCCATTATCACTGCCGATTCTCTTGCCTCCTCTTTGTCTTTGTTACCTGCAGCTTCCCTGCTCACACACACTGTCTCCCCTACGACCGTCCCATCCAGTTTAAATATCTGCCCACCTTCCCATTAATTCGGGGCTATGGGCGCCTGTCCTTCAAAGCTTCCTCTCTTGCTTCCAAGGAGAGAGTGTTGACTCTGAGCTATCCTCCTGATTATGGTGAAGGTCTAGACATTGGTTTGTTTAGATGGGGGGGATGCAAAACCTATGCAGGCACCTCCAATGACGACAATAAAGTGTTAGTCCCGAGAGGTGTTTATGTATCCAAATTCCAGACTGTGGAATCCTGGCTTGGATCCTGGCTTTGCCAGCAGATGATACAGTAATCCTGGACAAATCATATATCACTGATAGTACTGTTCTGCCTTCTATGAAAAGGTTTTCCTCCTCACATACTGGTGGCATTGTTTACCCAATTACCTGATCTTTTGTATCATGTAGGCCATGTGAGTGGAAGGAGTTCTAGACAGAAGAGAGCAGACCAGATATTGAATGATTCTGGCAAGCATTTTTAGGGTCTGCTTTTGTATGTCAGGCGTTACCCTGGTGGCCCCCAGAACGCAAATGGTCCTTTGTCCATAGTTGATGACAGAATTGACCTCATAGGGTTTCACCAAAGGAGGTCATAATGGTGATATTGCAAATGAAGGGATGAAATCAAATTCTGTGTCAGAGTAGAGGGCAATTGACTTAGACGGAGCGGGTTATGATGATGAATGATGGTCTAGGCCTGAGTTTTAACAACAGTGTTGATGTCTTGTCTGTTCTGTCAGATGGGTGGTTACAGCTGACACAATTGAGTTCACCTCAGGACTGCTCATGTTTGTGTTTTTGTGCTCAGGGGAGATCTTGGTTTCCTGAGTCCATAAAAGTTAGTGAGAGTTGTATTGATCCCATAGGATGCAGTCATTAAAGCATGTTGCATCTGCAATATTTTACTTGTTGTGGTCCAATGAAAAGCCAAGTTTAAGGTGGCTTTGAGGGTTAAGTGGTCTTCCAAGGTGCAGAGTTGCTTGAGTATGGCGTTCTATATGTTGGTTGCAGGAATGAGACACATAACCCTCCTTGGCATTCCAGATGGTAGTGTGGGACTTTTAGTCCAAGTACATTGCTGAATCGGATCGTTCTGACAAGTGCTTATCTGATGAACTTCTCTGTGATAGCATCTGAGCCCCAGCAGGGGAAGGTGCAGGTATTAATAAACATATGGTTTTCCCCTGGATAAGGTGTATGACTGGGATCCAGTAGAATGTCTGCAGAGCTGGGGTGATGTGTTCTTAACCTTTACGACTGGGTGTGGCTTCTGTGTTTTGTTGTATTTTTTGATGTTTTAACAGTTATCCCCTGAGAACTCGGTAAAGGCTGTTGGCATAATCCAGCCTTTAGATTACTAGGGCAATGACTACCATGGTTTTCTGCAGGAAAGTCCAAAATGGAACTTAGTTGAAAGATAGGATCTCACTATAGCTTTAACGTGGAGTTCAAGGGTAAAATAGTTGTCCATGTGAAAATTAATGTTTTTGACTGTCGTGGTGGCTTGGGACAGGTTTACATTTCTTCTGTTTGTTGGGTGGGTTGTTTTGGAGTCGCAGATCATAAGTTTAATTTTAGTTGTCTTTCACCTGGGATTCGTAGGTAGCTTGGTGAGGCGGAGTGTGGGTTTTAAGCTTAAAGGACTGTGATGAGTGTCCAATTTGATGCCCGTCAATGGCTGATAGTTGTTGGTGTGGCCTTGGTGCTTTGGGGTAGCAATGGAGGCCAGTAGAGAATTCTGGTACATTGCATGCAAGTGTAAAACATTTGTTAACGTTATTCTCCGGCATTGTCTTAAAAGCTTTAACTGTTTGACATTGTTATTTCTGTGAGAAAGTAACATATGTTTCTATTTCATAGGAATTTTGAATCAAACAGCTAATTGCTCTAAAGAAAAAGAAGATGCTACGGTGTTGGAAATCCAGGCTGATATATTATTTATTCTATCTACTCTTTGTGAAAATGATCTTCATAAAAAGGTTTGTACTTCGAAGCACTATGACTGAAACCATAGCACTGATGAAGCTGTCATTCTGTTGCTCAATATATCTGTCTGTTAATAATATTCATCACGTTAAAAAGATATAGTGATGGCATAGAGGAGTTTAACCTGTCATTGGGTCTCCTCCATGCTATATTGTACATTTGCACAACATACAAAAAGTATTAAACCTGGCGAATACAGGTTAACACATTGTTTTCCACTACTCTATGCAAAAAGTGTAAATGTATTCCTCAATTAATGCAGGTGGCATTTACAACGGATTCCTATGTGATCTGTCTAATTTTAGAAGGTGCATAAAACAGGCGGTTTCCACAAGAATCCATTGGTTAAATGCTAACATGAAAATGATACGCTGGCGTTAAATCAAGTAGTGTTTGCATGTGGAGTGTTGGGGACAGGAGGACACAGAAATCATACACTATGTCCCAGCTCTGCCTTACAAAATTAACAAAATCAGCCAGATCACTAAAATAGGCGTTAAAACATGCATTACAGTTAAACACCCATTTTTAGAATCTATTTTTGTGATCTGGGGTGATTCGAAAATTATCCCCTTACACATAATTTTGTGTAATCATGAACGTTATTGATTCATGATCAAATTTTGCCCAATTTTAATACGTTATTCTTAAATTAATAGAGGTTATCTATGAAGGAGTTTATTGCAATCATATGAAATAGGTAATATTTTAATATCTAACGGGTTTCACCATTTTAATGTTGTTGGGTGGGACTCCCATGTATGCCAGAACTATTGTGGGTTCTGCGGACTTCGAGGGCCCAACACCTTCCCAGAACATACAGAGGACTCGGTCAACGGCAAGTACAACCTGCGGTTTATTGAAAATATAACCAACAGGGATCAAAACAAGAACACAGGAAGATGCTGGTACATCTCGCAGTTCCACAGCGCGCAGACCGGTTTTGTGTGACTCTGGCATCACCACTTGGGCTCCTTCTCAAAAATCCTATCAGCCCGAGGCATTGGGTATTGAGCCTTATATAACCTATACGGTCCTCCATAGATGTTATTCTACAGGTCCTTACTTGTCAGGTGGCTGGCCTGTCCCATCCCAAAATAACTATCAATTACATTGTTGCAGAGTAGTGGGTTTACCGTTGGTTCTTGCCCCTTGCCATCCACCCCTGGGAATCTACGCTGTGATTGGGAGAAGCTGATGCCCCCAGGCCTGGGACTCGATCAAGTTCTCGGCTCGCTGTGCACCTCTTCAGGGTGATTTGAACGATTATGTGTCTGTATTGTAACTTGTGTCTACCACTTTTGCCTATGAGAATATGATCCTTATGTTGCAACACTTATTGCAGTTTGCGTCTGGCTTGCTGGGATCGGCTCTTCTTTCCCACCATGGAAGACTGTCTATTGTCTCATTTGGCTGTACCACATGTTTATAGACCAAAAAATTAAGCTCTGCGGCTCACAATCATGAGGAGTTATTCTGATTATCTGCAGCTGGCCCCCCTGTCATCTGGAGATTGGAATGTGTCCTGTTATCTCTGACCTTGGATGCAGGCCTGTCCCACACATCTTGCTTTCTGTGCAGCCTGAGTCAGCTCAGCTCATCTCATGTTCAGTGGCTTGAGGCCTGCTGTGATTTTCCTAAACCTCATAATGCGGTTTCTTCATTGTCCATGTTATGCTACATTCTCTATACGTTAGTCACACTTGGTCCTATCAGGTTCCATATATATTCCAGTAATTCCATAGGGTTATTTGCGTTAAGCATCTGCAAGTTTGCTCACGATCTCTTGTGCTTTGCGGTTTCTGCATTTGGCTAGTGCAAAAATAATAAAAGCAATGACTGTATGTATATGTATCTGTCCTCTAGCTATAGAACTGTGCGCTCATGTCCTTCATGTATACGAGTGTGTGGTTGTGTGATGCAGTGCAGGACTGCAAATGGGCTTCATGTCTAACGCTGCTACGTCGTGGTGTCACTAACACGTCAGCATCATGGCTTCTTGGTGCTTTAGTCGAGACAGTCCATAAGGGTATTTCCGTCCACGATATCGGTTTCTTCTCCTATGCATGTGAAGCTATGTACAGGGTTCAGTCTGTATGGCTGGCTGAGAGGATACCTTTCAGTGTACTTGTCAATCATTGCACTTGGGATTTGTCCGAAATAGGATGGGTGGCTGTAAGCATTTTTGGCCTTTCTCCTCATCATGAACTTCGGGGAGCGGATGGGTGGTATCGGGACCCCTACCCTCTCTTTCCCCCCACTGGTCGACCTGTTGACCACATCCCAAAGATATAAAGCCTTTTGCTCTTGGCTGCTATATCTTTGTTATTCCTCCAAGGTGTCCATAGTGCTTCACGTAGTCGTCAAAAGTCCATTCCATATAACTGCACACTCCTTCCAGGTTGCACCTCACCCACTTTCCTTTGTAGTACTTCGCATTGAACGGGTTGTCCAATTTCATTGCTTCAAGTGAGAACATTTACCTGTTCGCTATTCTATCTCTCAGCTTGTCTCTTTCCTCCACTATTTTGTCTTTTGCACCTCCTATATTCACATCCATCACAACAATCATTCCAATAGTTTCCTCTGCTGTCTTTCAACATTGGTTGATGCAAATCTTCAGGAGTGACACTATGCGTAGTGTCTCTCCTGCCAATATTAGTGTTCCCATTATCACCTTCAGCCCATCTCATAACTATGACGGCATCCATGAACAGATGTATGCTCTCCAGCTCTGGTCCTTTCAAGTCCCCTTGGCTACTTCCGCCATCTTGGCATGCATCTGAGATAGTTGTTACTGCTTCTGTCAGTCTGCCATCATCTTCGTTGTTGGCAGGTGCGAATGTGCAACAGGAACTCTCAATTTTTGCGCAAACTTCTCCTTCCATCGCTGTGGGTAGATCTAGAACATATCTATTCTGAAGCTCCACCAACCTCACTGCTTGGAGCGCTTCTTTTAATGCGTTGAACCCATTCACTGTGGAGTTTATCGTCATCATCAGATCCCATTGGGTAATCTGCAGCCATTTCTCATTTGTGTACGTCTGCACAGATGGAATGAATGATGCAAAGAGCATCTGTGTTCTGCTAAATAGTCTGTGCTCTGCTGGTATTTCATCCAGAGTTTCTTCTGATGTCAGTGAGAAATAGCTGCTTCTCTTCACCCTGCTTATTTTCCCCTGCTTTTCCCCTTTGTCTATTGATCCTTCTTCGATGGACCTCTTCTTTCTCCTGTTAGTGTTCATCTTTGGAAAGTCACCCAGCTTTACATCCTTCTGTGGCACGACCAATGATGGCATATTGATGTGTACCAGTGAGCAAACTCCTCCCCAGTTGGGTGGCAGTTTCTCGTATGCCTTGGATCTGCGTGCCCAGTAGTGATCTATCAGTACTGATGTGCCTTTTTCATTGCTGCATGCTTTTCTATGCTCATGCCTCCTATATTTTACCCAACTTCCACCTCACCATCGTTTTGGTAGCACAGTGCTGGCGTTTTCAAGGGTATTATAGGCATTGGTCTACTTGGCCTTACACAAGTATCTGCTGCCTTTCCCAGCACCCAGGTTTTCCTCCGATCTCCTTCACCCTTGTCCACGGACAAGGCAATGGTGTCAACATTATAGTCTGTGTGTCCCCTGCCTGTGGTACATCAGTTATATATTGTATTGCTTCATCTAACTGCCAATAATTGTTCATCATATCAAGAGTCTTTATGTAATTGTCCTCATACGGGAAGGTTGCTTGAGACATCCATCTCAGTGTTGCTGTCTTCCCTTGAAATCTTCCTCGAGTTCTTACCATTGCCAGGTACATCAGGCATTTTGCTCTTCCTCCTGGTATTTCAGTTGTTATAAATGTTCTGGAGGCACTCATTTCATAGAGGATTAATGATCAGACATAAGAGCTCTCTCTGGTAGTTTCCTTACCTAATTTAATCATGTGCTTGTACCACATGTTGTTAGACACTTGAGCAGTGTTGGTGAGATATAGATTTACCCCTTTCATGTGTGTGTCAACACTACGCTTGCCTCTCCTTACCGTGCTTGCAGTGCTCTCCTGTCTACCTGATGTGTTTGTTCCACCTGCTGGGGTTGGGGTAATGTTAGTAGAGGATACAGTGGTAGCGCTAGCAACCAGTGATATTCTACAACATATAAATGCAAACGATCCACTTGGAATAAGAAGACACAACAATATAATCACATATTTTTATTATTTCACCCATTTTTACCTGTACTGCTTGATCCTTGTGCAGCTTGATGATATAGTTGCCCGCCTGAAAAGAGCGAAAAGGTGCGTTATTGGGTTACTGTTCAGTTAATTCTTTAAACCCTGTGGACCATGTAGACGTTAACCACAAATATAAACACCTTCTCCGACACGTCCCTTACTCCTGGGTCTCTCAATGTGATGAGAACAGAAGGGTTGCCTTGTCTGAGTTGTGGGTAAGATTGGGCCAAATATTCTACAAAGGCAAGATAATGCACTATGGGTGATGGTGCTCAGAATCTGCTGGGCCTTCTCAAATTGTGGACAAATTGGTCTGAGAAAGTATCAGGGTTATTGTCTGCGGGTAACATGGACAATCATCAATTATTACAGTGTGTAGGGAATAAAATACCAGACAGTGTATCCTCACTCTAAATGTATGAGAAGTTTGTTCCCTAGCTCTGCTGCCCTTGAGTGAGTAACCATTGGGTGTCGTCCACTCGGCAGTGTAAATTCAAAATCGTCATTTTGCTCCTCTTGCTGCTGGCTGTTGGCCCTGTTGAACTTGTTTCCAGGCAAGGCCGCTGCTTGGTAGGGCTTGACGTCTGTGAAGTGATTCCACACAATCTTCCTCTCCTATCTGACAGCTTTGTCTGCTATTGCTGTGGCAATGTGGGGGCTTGTGAATCTGGGAGCATCCCACCTTCTCACAAAATTCCTGAAAAGCACGGTATCAGCAATTTTAACATTGTTTTTGTCCCATAGTCCTTCAGCTCATCATCACTGTTGCTTTCTCCGCTGCCTTCTGGGCCTCCCCGGTGTTGTTGTATTTGGTGAGAGATAAGAGGCACTAGCAATCAAGGAAGTAATGTAGTCATACATTTCCCGACCTAACACATCTGCACTACTCTCTGCATCCTTCAATGCCCTTGTGGCTGGAGCCAGTGGGAGTTGAAAGCGTCATACTGTCACCACCAAATGGGGCGTTAAATGATGGTCGGACCCAGGCTTATTGCGCAATGCACACAGTGCGGGGGTAGGCAGTGAAGCCAGTTCTTCTTTGTGCTCTGCTTTGTTTATGCTGTTGATTTTTTCAAAAGACCGTTCAGGCATTCACACACTCCATTTGCTTGCGGGTGATGAGCACAAGAGAATTTGTGTTGAATGCCCAGTAACGTGGTTATGTGCTTGATCATCTAATTGGCGAAGTGAAGGCTGTTGTCGGACCACAGGACCTCACACACGCCCCATCTTGGGAATACTTCCCAAACCAGGAATTTTGCTGCTATGAGATTTTCAGGATGTGAACAGGGTCCTGCTTCAATCCATCTAGAGAATGGGCATACAACCACTATCATGTAACAGTATCCTTGACACACTTGATTCATGTCAACATAATTGAAATGTAGATGCTGAAATGGGCCTGCTGGTCGAGGTATGGCTCCTCTTATAACTCTCAATGTACGTGCTGCTGTGAATTGTTTACATGTCAAACAAGTGCTTACAGATTCAGCCATGTGTTCTGCCAAATTAGGACAGAACTATGTTTCTCCAATCTGGGCAGCAATTACCTCTTTTCCCGTGTGTGTTGGATAGTGTAACTCTGTCATTGCAGTGTTCAATAATGCTTGTGGCATCACCACTTTCCCTGTGTTATTCTGTCGCCATAGAGTGTCTGTTGGAGATTCTGTACATCCCCTCCTTGTCCACAGTTCTTTACCTTCCCTGGGTGCAGCTCCCTGCAACTCCATAATCTACGTTTCTGGTAATGCATTGTACCCGTCCTTCAGTACCATGTTCCTTGCATAGTCTCGGGCATGTGATGCTGCCTCCATTTCTAGTGACACTCGAAAATATGCTGCACATTTTGCTTCTGAGTCTGCTACTTTGTTTCCTCTTGAGATAGGATCTTCCCCTTGTGTGTGTGCCTGGCATTTTACTATTGCTATCTGTGCGGGGTACTGTATAACTTCAGTCAGTCTTCCCAATAAAAGTGCATGCTGTACAGGTGTCCCATCGGCTCTTCTGAAGCCTCTTCTCAACTATCGTGCAGTCCTAAGTGTCCTGTTGACATCATGTAGGTGGAGTCAGAGTACACTTGCACTTCCTTTCCCTTGCTATGATCCAATGCTAGCATTACAGCCACTAACTCTGAGGCTTGAGCTGAATAGTGGGATGGCAATTGCGCACTGGCCACTACCTCACTTGTTCCATCTTCTCTCAGCCTCACTACTGCAGTTCCTGTATGTCGGACCCCATCTGTCTGGTCAATTGTCGACGACGCATCAATGTACCGCATGTCTCCCCCCTCAAGTTCATCCTCATGTACTTTGTAAGTGTCCCTGAATTATTGTATGTTTTCTGCGCAGTCGTGTGCATAGTCACCTTCTTGTAAAATGTCTGCTAGAAAAATTGCTGGGCAGACAAATCTGCACCTTACCACCTTGATGGATGGGTTTGATAGTAACTTTTTGTACCCTGATGCTCTCTGTGTTGTTAGTGTGCTCTTTGGCTTCTACAGTATCGCAAAAAGGATGTGCTCCTCGTAAAGAGTGTTGTTGCCACCCATGGTAATTGATGCGGATTTCTCCACCGAGAATGCGGCAGCAGCCAAAGCTTGTTCACACTGGTGGTGTCCTCTCATTGCTGGGTTAAGTTTCCCTCTGTAATATGCCATGGGCTTGTGCCCCAAGCTCGTCTTCTGTCAGTACTGCTTTCATCACTACACCATTAGTGTGAGAGAACAGAAAAAAAATATTTATAGTCTGGGATCCCTAACACGTGAGCTCTGCATATTGCTTCTTTCAGCTCAGTCAATGCTTCAGTCATTTCATCATCCATTGCAGTGTCTTGCGCCCCTTTGTGCTCCCTTCAGAGCGCCCAGTAAAGACCCTGTGTATGTACTGTAATGGAAAACCCATGCTCTGCAATAATTGCACAATCCCAAGAACTACTGCATCTCTCTCCCTGTCGTGGGTTGCGCTGTCTTGCGTATTGTCTCTTCCCTTTCTGGTGTGATCCGCCAGCCATTTTGGGAAATAGTCTGTCCAATGTATAGAACTTCCTTTTGACAGTACTGTAGTTGGGTTTTTTCCACCATGTATCCTTTGTCAGCTAACACTGACAGCATGTGCACTGAGTCATTTCTGCACTGGTCTTCTGTTGTGCTGCAAATCAAAATGTCATCTATGTACTACTGTAGGACCGTGCTTTCCATTTGTATGTTTCCTAGTTCCATCTGGAGGACCCTATTGAATATGGATGGTGACTCGCAGGATCCCATGAGGAAGTCTTGTATGTTTCCACTTCCGGTTGCTACACATAAAGGAAGTCAAGTCTTGTGAGGCTGGGTGTAATGTTACTGAGAAAAATGCATTTTTCAAGTCTATTGTAACAGGCAGCTTCTGCTGGAATGCTGCACGAAATTGTTGCTGGATTGGGAACCAAAGGATACTCTGCTTCCGCAATGTGATCAAGAGGCCGTAAACGCCACAACCCCCCTTTTTGATTTTTTGACTGGTACACACCCCATGTTGCACAGTGATTCTAAGATGCCTCCCTCCACTAGTGCGGCAATTGTTTCATAAATGCCCTCAACTGCTTCTTTTGAAAGTGGATACTGTTTTACTCTGGGTAAGATTGCTCCTGGTTTCAGTTTTATCTTCACTCCCCCTATTCGTTTCAGAAGACCCACATCATAGGGACTTGACGTCAAAAGGATGCTGGGCACCTTGGCCAGATCCTACTCGCAGAAGGATGGTGGTGCTTCCAGCACCATTGCCATCCCCTGTGGTACCTCTCTGTAATGTATTTTCAACCATTAAGTCACACTCATCTTGAACACCATCTCGGCCTCTGACCTTTCGTCCCTGAATAGCTCTTCGTCTGTCACTATTGTCAGCCTGCACTCTTCTGCCACTGCAATCGCTGCTCGCCATGGTCCTCCTGTGTCATCCATTCGGTGAACTGCTATCCACTTGTCTCTCACCACCACTGCCTCTATTTCTAATGAACTATTGTCCCTTCTGCCTCATCCAATGGTATCTCTGGTCTGAACAGATACTTGTTTGGGACCCACCACATCTTCCCTGCAATCCCTGGGAGCCATGCAATGGCAATATCAGTCCCGTATTGGAACAGCTCCTCGTCAACTGGCACCCCCATCTGTACCTTCCATCCAGAATAACCTTAAATGATCTCTCTTACGTTGAGCTTGTGAATTTCTGGTGTGGAGCACATTATCCCCTTGTTTGTGAATGAAATTGTCACATTTCGTCTGCTCATACTGTCTCGTCCCAATATATTTACAGGTGTCTGTCGAGAGTAAAGTAATGGCAGAGATAAGTCATGTTTCCCTATCGAAAGAGAAATATAGTCTGTGAATGGGACCACTTCCTGAGCCCCTTGAGAATCCTTGAGGCTTCATGGTATCGCCTGACAATCTAAATGCTCCTTCTCGAATGCAGGACCTAGTCGCCCCTGTGTCTACATAAAGAAAAATGTTTTGTCACCTATTGCCACACCTATGCAAGTTTCCTCCGCAGGTTTGAGTGTGATCGACAGGATGGAACACCTCAAGTCCGTCTGTGGCCTGTCCAATTGAGGGAATAAGGATATCCCATTCCCTGTAAAGGGGTTGTTCCGCACCATGGCGACCCCTCCCAGTTTTCTGATCAGGCCCATTTCCATGCAGTCCATTTGTGACACTGTACCGTCACTTTGCTGAATGCTGTCTTGTATCTGTGGCAACTGCTGTGGTGCTTGCAACTACTGTGGTACAGGTGCTTGTATCGGCTGTATGGGTGCTTGTATCGGCTGTATGGGTGCTTGTATCTGCTGT
This sequence comes from Ambystoma mexicanum, assembly GCF_040938575.1. Lineage (NCBI taxonomy): Eukaryota > Metazoa > Chordata > Amphibia > Caudata > Ambystomatidae > Ambystoma > Ambystoma mexicanum. The sequence continues at coordinate 1,026,936,498 of NC_090924.1, forward strand.
GCCTGCTGGTGTGTGCTCTGTATCTGTCCTTGATGTTGTTGGTGTTGGTCTTGCATGTAATAGTCATCCTGGTCCACCTGATATGTCTGCTGGTACTGTGCTCCCCAATTCTGTTGCATCCCCCTACTTCTACAAGCTCTCGAAATATGTCCTATCTGCCAGCATGTCCAACACTGTGGTGGCTCTCTCCCTTGCTCTTGGAAATCCCCCGCATTATCCTCTTGGCCCTGCTGCCCAGATCCCTGGAAACCCCCCCGGAAAACCCCTTTGGTTGTGATGTAGCTGTTGTCCAAGCCTGCGTCCTCTCGATGGCCCCCCTCTTCCTCGGAACCCTTGCTGCATGTTCCCCCCACCCCACGAATCCTCCCCCCATGGGGACGGCTGTGTGTGCTGCTGCTACTGTCCCTTGTGTGCTTGTGCTCGTTAGTAATGCCCCTTCCACTGCGTACTTAGATTGTTTTTTCTGTACCAATTTCACTTCCTCTAACTTCCTTTCGGGTGCCTTTTTCTTTAGCTTTTCTTGCAATAGCCTACAATGATGTACTATCTGTAAAGACTGGAGGGGAAGTATCTGCACTCCTGCCCTCTATATGGCAGAGTAGAAGGACAGAGCACCCCAGCCAAGATTCTCTATGCGGCTTGAGCTCTCAGGAGGTGATGCAGGCTGGTTCTTAACACCCCATAAAGGAATGTCCACACACTGTTATGTTATCAGTTCTTTATATAAATAAGGTTCAAGTATATATACACAACTAATTGTCAACACATACCACAAGTATATATACACAACTAATTGTCAACACAACACACAACAAATTTCCAGTGCTACTTTCCAGTGCTACTTTGACGACGCTGAACTCATTTTCAGGCTGCCCTCTGCCACCTCCTCTCCCTCTCTCTCATCTCTGATTGTGTCCCCAATGATCTTTGTCCGAATGCCAGCAATACAGAGATCCTCCTCATCGGCACACCTTCACCATCCTTTCCCCTCACTCTCTGGCTGGCCTCCCTTGGCCCTCCTCCTACCCCCACCTGCGAGGCTAAGAACCTTGGAGTCATCTTTGACTCCACCCTTTCCTTCTCCGCCCACATCTCGGAGGTCTCTAAAAAGTCAAATTTCCTACTGCACCTCCTCAGAGATACTCTGCCTTTCCTCTTCTTCCCCCAGAAGCTCATGGTATCCAAAGTTTTGGTTCTTTCTAGATTGGACTATTGTAACAGCCTCTTTCTAAATCGACCTGCCTCTACTCTCCTCCCTCTGCAACTAATCCAGAACAGGACTGCAAGACTTGTCCTTGTCTTTAAGCCCGTGATCGTATCTCTCCAGCTCTGAAATCTCTCCATTGGCTGCCAGTGGATGCAAGGATTAAATTCAAAACCCTCTGCATTGTCCACAAGGCTTTCTGGGGCCTGGTCCAAAATACCTTCAGCTATCCCTCTGCAAATACCTCCCCTCTCGAGCTCTTTGCTCCTCTACCTCCAACTCCCTCAGGTTCAGTCATTTTTCAAAGAAACGAGCTGGGGGTAGATCTCTGTCTTCGGCTGGGCCCCCCCCCTCTGGAACAGCCTCCCTGCCACTCTAAAACTTGAGGAGAACCATCTCCGGTTCCGGAAACACCACAAGACCATCCTCTTTTCTTCTGCCTTTGCTCACCCTCTGCCCTGCTGATCTGCTCTCTTGGCACTGTGTACCTGGCCACCCTCTGTCCTCCACCAGGCCCAGGTACCTGCTCAACTCCCCACCCTCCTGCACTACCTCCGGACCACCCCTTGCACTGGGGTCTGTATCTGTACCCATACAGCCCCCTCTTTTTCTTCCTGCACTTATCAGACCTACCCTGCCTGCTGCCTTAAACCTAGCACTTGCACATTTCTGGCTGCACTACCACTGTTTGTTGCCTTTATTATTTATTTATGGTTATTTATCTGTTTCTCCTCTGCTTCACACTTTCCACTTCTCCCCCTGCCATGCACTTTTCCCCTCCTCCTCTCCCATGCACTTGCAAGTTCTCAATGTCACTGGACCTAGTAAGATCGCTGTTCTGTTCTCCCCTGTTCCCCTCCCTTGCCCTGTCATGCTCTGAAATACTTGTGTACGAGTACGATAGAAATAAAATATCAATATCAATAATAACCCACTTTGTGCTTTGGATAATCCAATATGGTTAATATGTACAATGTCTATGCGGTACCACAGTAACTCTTGACTCCTTTAAAATGCACCAACTGCTGACCATCTCAATGACCTACAAGTCCAATAGCAATGTGAATCAACATCAGACATAGGAAGGAAGACAAGTTAGGTTAAACTATGTCAGAATAGTTTGTCCCACTACCATGAAACCGTTCTGTGTGAGGATCCCCCCCAACCCACCTGGGCATCCTGTAAATAAAGTATGTCAACAAGCCCAGTCCATATATGTTTAAAATAGTCTTGTTTCCTGCTAAAATTTTCTACTACCCCAATGTACCTGAGTTTAGCAGAGTTTCTTCGACGGTTCGTCGACGGATTCCTCGTGGGTGAACTCCCTTTAAAGCAGGAGCCACAGGGTGTCGAGAGTCCTCAAAGGAATGTAAACCTCGGCGTTGAGAGTCCTCAAAGAAGAGAGTTTGATGCCGCAAAGATGACTTGATGAAGAACGTCAACGATATGGACTCTACCATGGCTGCCATTCGGATCTTCGTCTGCGTCTTTGTGGATTTAGGGTGGAGGGAAACCCACTGGTGGATTCTCCTCGGTTCGTCAGCGACCTCGACTTTCTCTGGTGGGGCAAAGCAGTTGACGGTGAGGGCAAGGGAGCCCTTCATTTGAAATGTCTTAAGCAAAGGCTCCTGTGGCTCCTGTCATTGAGCAGCATGGAGTCAGGCTGTCCCCACTTCTGGGCAACACGACTCAACTGGCTTCCTGCGGTTGCGGAAATCCTCTTATCGCCGGTCCACGGCAATGGACTTTGATGGCCTCGATGTCCGGGTGCTTTACTTCAGATTTCTCAGCGGACCCCGTCGCCGGTCGACAGGCTTTCGGGACTGGCTTCCAGGGTACCTCAATGAAAGTCAGCTCCTGCACGATGTTCCCTCGTAACTCGGGGAGAGGTCTCCTTGCCAGGTCCTCTCTCGGATCAGTCCTGGACAGACTTGACAGCTTTCGAATCAGGTCGAAGGAAAGCAGCAGCAATTCTTCTTCTTCTTCCAGCTGGGCTTCAAGGATAAGCAGCTTCAAGTTTCAACCTCAGCTTCTGAACAATCCTGGTTGTGAGAGGTCCCCAGGTATACAGATCTGTCTCTCATTCACCCTGCTGAGCCAAGCTCAGGCAGCCAATCATTCAGAAAGGCATTAATGCAGGCAGGCAGCCAATCAGGCTCACAGTGCATTCAGGCCATTTACTTCCATCCAGATACCCATAACAAGGAATGTGGATTGGGGCAAGCACACAGCCTTTAAGCACACCACACTGCATTCTTCTCAGTTTCAGGCAAGGCGGTCTCATTCTTTGTGTCACACACACATATACCAGACACCCATAACATAGAATGCATATTGATCACACACTCCATTCACCCAGGGCCCACCCCAAGGGTGTACCCACAACATGCAGTCACTGGGCAGGCTCCAGACAGTATGGCCTGGACTTCAATACCATATATGGTTCTTCCACCCAACAGTCAGTCAGGGGAAGGTACAGAGTCAGGGCATCCCAGGACTTTGGGAAAACAAGGTAACAGATTATAGAAACCAAGAGGCCACAGGGGCCATCTTGTCTCCTATCAGGAATCCACTGATTCCTATGCCAGGGCCTGGGTATCCCAAAATGGATGTTACTCAGAGCACCTGTCAAATTCAGCATGGAGCCCTGTACCTCCAATGCATTTCCAGCATCACACTATCATAAGCTGCATTTCGAAGGTATTGCGTCCTCCGAAGTATTCCTTATCTTTGATAATTCGTCTCCGGCTTGCTGGCCTCAGAAATGTTTTCTCTGTAGAGGGCGCTGCACGTTGACGTCCGCCGAGTCGATGTCCCTCCACAGCCACCGTATCGGCGCCGACGTCAACATGCCCATAAATAGCCACGCGCGGCATCCGTTGCTCAGTTCCGTTTTTCTGTGCTTCGTGGGCCTCAGAATATCATTGCGTTGTTCAGTCAGATAAAACCTCTTATATTTACTCGAAATACCAACTCGTTCTCGATGGCTTCTTCATCGGAATCGATGACTCTGCGGTCCGGCTTCAAAAAATGTCGAGACTGCGGTAAGAAAATGTCGATAACAGATCCACACAGGATCTGCTTGTGGTGCTTGGGAGTCGAGCACCATTGTTCGGAGTGTGAGGACTGCATGTCCATGACAGCGAAAGCCTTGAAGGAGCGCAAGGGGAAGCTCGAGAGAGGTAAGTCAGTCAAAACCTCCTCGAAAGTTTCTTCAGCCGAGTCGAAGCATTCGTCTCCTCGCCGTCGAAAGCATTTCCATTCTAGGTCTCGAAGTAGCTCCCACCATTCGTTGAGATCTAGACACTCAAAGAAGAGACGTCGAAGATCCCCTTCCTCGTCATCTTCTGTTTCCCCAGAAAGTGTCTCCTGCCCCACAAAACACAGCTCTCAGGCTGAGTGGGAGTAATTCAGGAAGAAAATGCTAAGCGGCCTCGACCCCCTCGAAGACAGCTGAGGGTCATACCCCGGATGAAAAACCCGAAAAATCAAAACGCTGCGAGTCGCTGCACCTCGCGAAAGAATCCACCCGAGAGCGTCACGGGCCATCGGGTAAGAAGGCACCATCTTCGACGCCGTCGTCGAAGATCCCTTCGACGCATGGACCGGCGCCATTGACGCCGTTGTCGAAGATCCCTGCGAAGCATGGATAGGCGCCATCGACGCCGTTGTCGAAGGGTTCTTCGACGCATCGGTCGATCGAATCAATGCCATGGTCGATGCCGACATCGACGCCGATGAAAGAGAAAACAACGGTTACTTCACAGCCAACGGTGATACCAAGAGCCTCCGGCACTACGCCAAGACCGTCGTCGACATCCTCGAGTAGGATCCCGATCCTCTCGAGTTCTTCGAGGCCTCTTCCAGTTTTCTCAACGCCTTCAAAGCCTGTCACATCGACATCGACACTTTCTCGCCCAATAATGACGAGTTTGGCTCCTTCTGCCTTAAAAATGGGTTTTACACCATTTCCGAGGTCAGAGTACCCCGGATTATCTTCAATCTATGAAGAAGGGGAGGATTCTTACCAGGAAACCCTCGGGTTGCAGAGTACCACACTACCTGTTTCAGAGGATTTTACCTCTGAGGAAAGAAGTTTGAAAGACCTACAGGAATCATTACATGAAGCAAGTGGGCTGGACACTTCTCCAGAAGTGGAATTTGTCAAACCAGACCCAGGGCAACATGCCGAAACACCCTATAGAACCCTGATGGCAAGGATTATTGAATTTATGGGTTGGTCTGCGCCTTCACCTGTGTTTCAACAGTCTGACCTGATAGATATACTAGACAAGGGTCCACAGGAGGATCCTGTGGTCCCCTTCATGCAGCCTTGCAAAGGAAGATTTCATCTAATTGGGAAACTCCTGAGGTTATCCCTGCAGTCAATAAAAGATTGTCAGCCAAGTATAGGGTAGCTGTGGCTGACCCTGAATACTTATCAAAACACCTGACTCCAGAGAGCCTGGTGGTTCAAGCGGCAACTTCATCAAGCAGCAGATCCGCTTACCCTACTGTCCCAGAGGATAGAGATGACAAAAGGTACGATGCTATGGCAAAAAAAGTATTTTCTACTTGTAGTATGGCGTTGAAGTCCATCAACGCCACCTGCACGCTCGCCAGGTTCAGTTACACACTGTGGGAGTTTGCTTCATCAGCGGCTGACTGCATACCGGAAGGAGAGGAAAGGGAAGCCTTCCTTAACATCATCAAAGATGGCAAAGATGCCATGTGCCATGTGCGAGTCACTTCAAACTGGCATCGATACCGCTTACAGTATCAGCAGGGCCATGGCGGCAAGTACGACAATCCGCAGGCATACGTGGTTGCGAAAGTCTGACTTTGCTCCAGATGCACAGGCCAGACTTTTGAATATGCCCTTTGACGGCTCTTCTTTATTCGGTAAAAAGGCTGATGACAGTCTGGAAAAGTTGCAGACATCTAAAGCAGCGGCAAAATCTTTAGGAGCTGCAATCCGCCAAACTCCTTTTCACCCCTCAGGAACCTCTGGGAGAGGAAAGTCCTTTCGCTGCTATTCCGCATTCGGGAAAGGCAGAGGACAGCTGGCTCAAAGAGCCCAATGGAGATCCACCCGAGGTGGACGGGTCAAAAGTACTAAAGGTGCAGCAGGTGCCTCTTTACCCTCGGCATCTGCATCAGCCGCCCCCAAACCACTCTGAGGTCTTTCCACACAAAACACCTGTAGGGGGCAGGTTAACTCACCATCTGTCGGAATGGCAGGCTATTACGTCAGATGCTTGGGCATTGGAGACAGTTGCCCAGGGTTACTGCCTACCCTTTCTACACATCCCTCAGAGTCATCAACCGGGGCACAGCTCTCTAAAAGTTCCAGATCCGCTCCTCTTGCAGGAAATTGTAGACCTGCTAGAGAAAGGTGCCATAGAACCGGTACCTGTAGCGGACAGGAACAAGAGCTGGTACTCCCCCTACTTTCTCATACCAAAGAAGGACGGAGGACTGAGACCCATCCTGGACTTACGAGAATTGAACAAGTTCCTCAGGAAGGACTAGTTCAACATGGTAACTCTCTCTCAGATCCTCCAGGTCCTCCAGCTCCAGGACTGGCTGGTATATCTGGACCTTCAGGATGCTTATTTCCATATGTCAATCCATCTCAAACACAGGAAATACCTGAGGTTCGCAATTGGCGACTCTCATTATCAATTTCGAGTTCTGCCATTTGGGCTGACCTCCGCCCCGAGGGTCTTCATCAAGCTAATGTCGGTAGTGGCTGCGAGTCTAAGGAGGGAAGGGATACACGTCTACCCCTACCTGGACGAATGGCTGATCAGAGCTGTATCTTCGGAACAAGCTCAGATCCAGCTAGATTATGTCTGCCACTTCCTTCACAAACTGGGCTCCTCCCTCAATTTATAGAAGTCACAGATGATACCATCACAGAGACTCCAGTTCATTGGAGCGGTCCTGGACACTTCCCTGGGAAAAGCCTTGCCACCAGAGGTGAGGGCTCAAGATATTCTGCAGATGGTCAACAAGTTTCAAAATGCCCAACGTCTCCCAGCCTTCGACTTTTTGAGGTTGCTGGGCCTCATTGCATCCTGCATTTTCCTTGTGCCAGAGGCTCACCTGAGAATGAGATCTCTTCAGTGGGCACTGAGAACTCAGTGGTCGCAATTCTCAGGGAGAATGACAGATCTCCTCCGGATTCCAGACAAGGTAGCCCACAACCTTCATTGGTGGGCCTATCCAGAGAACATCTTGAAAGGAGAACTGTTTTGGCAACCATGGCCGGAGATAACAGTAGTCACAGACGACTCACTCACGGGGTGGGGAGCCCATGCCAACGACTTGACCGTCAGCGGTTGTTGGTCTCCATCGGAGTCCAGACTACACATCAACCTATTAGAGCTGAGAGCGATCAGACTAGCGCTGAAATCTTTCCTGCCATCAGTACAGGGGAGAAATGTCCTGATAATGACAGACAACACGGTGGCCATGCACTACCTCAACAAGAGAGGAGGCGTAGGGTCACTGCCACTGTGCAGAGAGGTAATGCAGCGCTGGTTTTGGCCAATTCAGGAAGGAATCTCTCTATCGGCAGTCCACCTAGCCGGAGAGAAGAACTTGACAGCGGACGCTCTGAGCAGACAGAGCACAGTCTCCCACGAGTGGGAGCTAGCTCAGGAAGTCCTTCAAGAGATCTTCACCCTTTGGGGAACCCCTCAAGTGGATCTGTTTGCCACCAGCACCAACAGGAAGTGCGATCTGTTCTGTTCAAGGGAATTTCCCCCGAGAGGATCTCTAGGGGACGTGTTCGTAGTGGACTGAGAGTTCCCACTCCTTTACGCGTTTCCACCAGTCCCTGTTATTCCTCAAATGATCAGGAGGTTGAGAAGATTCCGGAAAACCATGATCCTAATTGCCCCGGACTGGGCCAGGAGAACGTGGTACCCGGACCTTCTAGATATGTCCATTTGTCCTCCAATCGGTCTTCCACTCGAAGAGAATCTTCTCTCACAGAAGGGAGGTCAAGTTCTCCATCCAGACATCAGAACCCTCAACCTTCACGCTTGGCTTCTGAAAGGCTGAGGTACAAGGATTGGGACCTCCCTGATGACGTCATGGAGGTTTTGGTTTCGGCCAGAAGGCCAGCAACAAAGTCTTTATAACGCTGCCGTTGGAACAAATTTTGCAGCTGGTGTAGAGAAGGGAATATCGACCCTTTTTCATGTGGTACACCAACAGTGTTATCGTTTCTACTCTACTTGGCAAACTCAGGCCTTCAAGTTGGCACTGTAAAAGGCTATCTCGCAGCGCTTTCAATCTTCAAGCGCACTGCGGAGGAACCATCGTATTTCAAACTACCTCTAGTAATACAATTTCTCAAGGGATTAACTAATGTTTATCCTCCAAGACCATTCCAAGTTCCCTTCTGGGACTTAAATTTAGTCTTAAATTTCCTAATGGGTACTCCATTCGAACCACTCCACTCTTGTTCGCTGAGATTTCTCACTCTTAAAACTGTCCTATTGGTAGCACTAACATCTGCTAGGAGGGTGAGCGAATTAAAAGCTCTCTCTTGTAAACCCCCCATACAATTTTCCATAAGGACAACGTTGTCCTACAGGTGAAGCCTAATTTCCTCCCAAAGGTCGTTACTGAATTTCATATCACTCAGAAAATTACCTTACCTTCGTTCTACCCTCCTCCCCATCCGGGGAAAGAGGAAGAAAGGCTACATAGGCTGGGCCTAAGGCGACATCTGAGCTTTTACATCAGCAGACTGGCTAGGATTAGGCAAGCAGACCAACTGTTTGTAGGATACTCAGGTCACAAGTTGGGACTACCCATAACAAAACAGACCATTTCCAGGTGGATTATTTTGGCCATTCTGGAATGTTGCAAACTGCCAGGCAAAGAGCCACCCCAAAATCTTAGGGCTCATTCAACCAGGGGTATCGCAGCCTCTTCGGCCCTCCAAAGAGGGTTACCGGTCCGAGACATATGTGCGGCTGCCACATGGTCGTCCGCACATACATTCACAAAATTTTACAAACTGGATTCCTCCACTAGTCAAGAGACCAGATTTTGCAAAGCCGTATTACATTCGGTTCATTCCTAAAAGGGATACATGACATTATTACTCCCACCTTCAATTACATGCCACTGCCATGGGAGTCTATCAAAGATAAGGAATACTTCGGAGGACACAATCCCTTCGAAGAACAAGTTACTTCTTACCTTGTAACGTTCTTTCGATGGGATGTTCCTCCGAAGTATTCCTTATCGCCCCTCCCATCCATCCCCGCAGTAATACTTCCCTTGTGGTTGCAGTTTACGCTCCTTCAAGGTCAATAACCAATTCAGGCATGACTTATCTTATGCTACAAAACGAAACTGAGCAACGGATGCCGCATGTGGCTATTTATGGGCATGGTGACGTCGGCGCCGATACGGTGGCTGTCCAGGGACATCGACTCGGCGGACGTCGACGCGAAGCGTCCCCTAGAGAGAAAACATTTCCGAGGCCAGCAAGCTGGAGACGAATTATCAAAGATAAGGAATACGGTGGAGGAACATCCCATCGAAAGAACTTTACAAGGTAAGAAGTAACTTGTTCTTCTAGCCAATATTTTGATTCCATGCCTACCAACTTCCTTAACTGTTTCTGAACGGGTTCTGGTAACCCCTGGCATAATATGTGCTAAAATACTGCTACTGTTTTGTCCCACGTTTCTCGAGTTTCAAGACGCCAAAGCTCTTGGATCACCTGAAAGTAGTGTAAATGATCTTCGTCCATCTCCGTTTTGCGAGACATAATTGCACCAATGTCTGATGTGTCTGGGTATTGTGTCCTTAAGGATTGCCTTACGTCAGCCCTGCAATTTGCAAATGGCGACCCATCATGCTGCGTACGTCATTGGCAGCCTCCCCAAGGATCGTTACTAAAAGTCCTTTCGCATCCCCCACTGCTAGCCTCTGGCCCGCCGTCATCCTTTCCATCTCATATATCCACTTACCAGCTCCTGCTGATACCTATGGTAAACCTACACCTCACGTTTTCCTTGTCTATGTGCTTCCATGGTATATACTGAGGTCGCCCGCTCCCTTTTTCAGTAAGGGCATCTGTGTAAACCCTACCTCCCCATGCACGCCTCTAGTCAGCCTGACCTGTCTGTCCGCATCTCTAATGTCAGCGTATACGTCTATTGGTTCTGGTATGGGTATTCATACACTGTCATCATGTTCCCCCTCTAACCTTTCTCTTGAGCATACTATAGCTGTTACCCCATATGTGGAAAAACAGAGGGAGGGTGAGGCGCGCCCTCTGTTTCCCAGTTTTGAATACCTGCTGCATTTCAGTTGCTATTCTCCTCCAAGTGCTTTCATGTCTCTAACAATCTTCAGTGAGGCTATCTTGTCAGGTGTTACAGATTAGTCTAAATTGGTCTCAAGGAATTCTAGTAGCTGTAGTCTGTTTTGGTAACCACGAACCAACTCCCTTCCAGTAGCACAATTTTTTCCCATGGTGGGGGGAGTGGGGAAAACCTTTGATGTGGCTCTCCTGGGTAGGGCATGGTGACCTGGTGCTGCTGCCTCTGACCGCTGCCTCTAAAGCCCGGGACTCTTGAACCGATATGTAGAAAAACAGAGGTAGGGTGAGGCGTGCACTCTTGTTCCCAGTTTTGAATACCTGCTGCATTTCAGTTGCTGTTTTCCTCCAAGCGCTTTCATGTCTCTAACAATCTTCAGGGAGGCTGTCTTTTCAGGTGTTACAGATTAGTCTGCAGCAGGTATATATGAGTGGGAACTGGAGTGCGCGCCTCACCTTTCTTTTTCTACATGCTGTTTCCCCCTTAGTTCGTCCTGGTCGGTCTCTAAGCCTCTCTACATATGGTGCTACATCATTGATGTTACCTGAGTCGTCCATCAACCGTGGTGTCCACTCGTCCGTGCTGCCCCCTGTCTCACCCATACCAGTCCCTCTCTCCCACATCACCTGCTTGTCTGCAACCATCCCCGTGGATTAGGGCCTACGTAGCTCCACCTCTTGTCCCCACTGTTCCGCCCTTAATTGTCAGATCCCGAGCCCATATTACTGCAAAAGTCATCTGTGAGCCTCCGCCTTCTAGTTGTGTCCGTGTTGGGTTTCCAGTTAATGTCGATATCCTGCAAGTCGTATCTGCTTCCCCCCTCCCCAGGCTCATAGACCTGTTCTGTCCTGTTCTGTGGTACTCCTAATCTGTGTGGTAGTGCTGTCTGGTTCTGTTCATCCGCCCCCTCCAGTTTGGTCATTTCCCCGACCCACTGTCCATTGTGTCTTTACAATCCGTTTTGCTTGCTCATCATCCTCCTTGCGTGCATGTTCCCTTGCCAAGCTGTCCACCTGCACCCTTCTTTGTTCCCTCTCAATCAACTTGCGTTTTTCCTGCTCTGCTACCTCCCTTCATCTCTCGATCTCTTCTACTTCTCTTATCCTCCTCTCCCGCTGTTCCGATTCCTCTCGCTTTCTCTCTGCAATCCCTTTCTATCCTCTTTTCTCTTGCTCTCTGCTCCTTCTTTTCCTTTCTTTTCATCTCCCTGTCCTCTTTCCAACCTCTCTTCTCTTTCCTTCTCCTTTCTGTCCATTTCCTCCATTATGTCAGTCCAATCAGAAGCCTCACTGCTCACCTTCAGACCTTCCATTGCCTTAGTTGTCTCCTATGTTTCCCCATCCGTCTTCTCTTCCAGCTTCAGGAGAATCTATCCCTGTATCCACTCGTTCATTGCTATGCTCTCTAGCCCCTCCTATGGAGCCTTCTACGCCTCGTTGCTCACGCCTCTCTGTGGTTGGTTGCCCTGTGCATCTTTGCCCCTCATCCCTTGTGTGGGGTTGTGGTTTATATGTCAGATTTGAATACCCCTCTGCTGCTCTTAATTCTTGTAATGGGTACATCCCCTGATCTTAGTCTGTGTCAACGAAGACCGCGCATAGAGGGACGTGTGGGGGCAAAGGGTGGGGCTGTGGGCCCCTGCACATACTGCTGTCTCAGCATCCACTGACACCTCGCGGTGTCCCCCTTGCCATCTTGAAACATCCGCCAGAGCTCACATATAGCCATGCGGTTTGCTAGCTTCTACCCATTATAGGTACCCTATATGTGTATCAGTAGTGATTGCAGCACATCTTTGGAGAAACTTCCGCAAGGTGGCCATGGTTTAATTAACTTCCCCTCAGTGCTTTTAGACTATTCTATGCTATACTTGCATATTCTTATAGGATGGGAGTGTTTTACACAGGTGCTGTAGTGGAGTGTCACCCCACACTTTCCTTGATGCATTGCTCTTGCGTTTACCTGACCACAAATTGCGGCTTTCGACAGTCCGCTGTTAAGGGAGGAACACAATACAATCACAATGTTATCAATTTGCTATGAGCCTCTCTGGCTCCACAACCTGTCAGGCGTGCTTCGCGCACCACCCCTCTACAAATTTGCTGCCTCCTCAGGCACCCCACGATCCAGCCAATGCACCTTCTGCGCACCTTCACTTGTTCACTTTGTCTGCCAATATCAAGTTTTCCAATGCTGGCTCCTCACTGTCTCGTGCTCGCTGTGTTCTATGTACCAACCTCGGAGAGCGTTATGCTTTTACATATCAAGAATGCCTAAGATATGTATTGATGACCAACCTTTCATTGGGTATAAAGTACACAAGCTGGGACAGGCTATTTCTAAACAGACCTTATACAGATGTATAATTCTGGCCAACTCAGAATGTTACAGGCTGGCCGAGAAACACCATCCTGAGGGCTTCAGGGCCCATTCCACCAGGGGCATGGCTACCTCTACAGCCCTGCAAATGGGTGTACCAATTAAGAACATTTGTGAAGTGGCAACGTGGTCTTCCATCCACACGTTCACTAAGCATTATTGCCTGGAGTCTTCCTTGGGTCAGGATAGTACTTTTGGCAAGGCAGTCTTGCACTCCGTCCATGAAAATATATGAATCCAAATTCTACTCCCTCCTCCAAACCAAATACTGCTGTCTGTCAAAGATGAGGAATACGTGGGAGGACACAATCCATTCGAAGAACAAGTTACTTACCCCTGGTAATGTTCTTTCGACTGGATGTTCCTCCCATTTATTCCTCATCGCCCTCCCATCCTATCTCTCAGTAGAATTTCCTGTGCTGTTACAGCTTCCGTTCCATCCAGGCTGAGTACGGTCACTCCCATGTTTTGTGGGTATCTCTGCTGTTAAGGGGGAAAAACAGAACTGAGGCCAACGGGCGCTGCGCGTGCTATATATGCCTTTGATTAAACCACCCTCGATGGAGGCCTTCGAGGGTCATCAACTGGACGCCATCGACGCACAGCGCCCGTTGCCGAAATCTTTTTTTTCTGAGAAGCAGCTGAAGCTGGACAACAAGCGTCATAGATGAGGAATACGTGGGAGGAATATCCAGTCGAAAGGACATTACCAGGGATAAGTAACTAGTTCTCCTACACTCCCCCACATCCCATCCCACACAAAGCCACTCCCGTCCCCCAGGCCCCTCTTTCCTCCTTTCTTTCTTTCTCACCTGTCACTCCGAAAGAAATTACCAGATGTGTGCGCTCCATGAAGGTCTCTTCTAAACAGGTCTCACCTTGCTCATCCAGTACCATCAAGGATAACCTTGTCTCTCTTGCCCCTGCTCTCGCTGTGTTCTTCAATCACTCTTTTACCGCAGAATATTTCCCCACTCCCCTAAAGCACTCCTTTGTACGCCCACTCCTGAAAAAGCCTTCCTCTGACCATAACTGCCATGCCAGCTATCGTCCTATTTCCATCACCCCCTTCCTTGGGAAGCTTCTTGAGAAGCTGACCTTGCCCCAGCTTAACTCTCACACTGAACTTGTTGGTGGCCTCCATGACCATCAATCTGGATTCCGAGCATCCAGAGGCAGGGGAACTGCTCTTCCGAGCACCTGTGAAGAACTGCTTGCTTCTCTTGACTCTCCTCAGCGCTCCTCATCCTTCGTGATCTCTCCTCTGCATTTGACACAGTTAACCATTCCATCCTCATACAAAGGCTCCACTATACTCTCGGTATCTCAGAGCGGGCACTGGTCTGGCTGTCCTCTTTCCTCACTAACCGCTCTTCCCAAGTCATCTTGAGCCCATTCTCCTCTCCTACTTCCCTCTTCACCTGTGGCATCCCCCAGGGTTCTATTTTCTTCACCTGGATCTTTAACATCTACCTTGCACTTCTTGCACACCTCATCTCCTCCTTCTCCTCCAACTTCCTGTGTTACGCAGACGACACACAGCTCTTCTTCAGACTCCCTGCTGACCCTCTTGCACCCTCCATCATCCCTAACCGCCTTTCTGCCATCCAGTACTGGTGCGCCTCCAATGATCTTAAATATAAAGAACTGTATACATGTCATGAAATGTAAGTGGTGATTACTGTCAAACCTAAATATTTCATAGTTTAAAAGGAAAAAAAGAAATGTACACCCCAACAAATCTTCACTGGGCCAACCCTCAAATACTTGCTGGCTGTGTCTCCTTTTAAAGCCGTATTGACACTTTTTTTCTTGAACTTTTTATTTCCACCATAGACATTTATGGGCCATTACAGTAAACCTGTTCTTATTGGGACCTGTACCAAATGTCTTATTGATTCCTGCTTCCCACAGATTCTACGTCTTAGTTTTATCTTCTCCAGTGCAAGCTGTCTTCAGAAACTTTTTCAGCCAGCACGGGACGCAGTGCAGTACCGCTTCGGCTTCACTTGGTGCCTATGAGCCTCATTACGGGTCTGGCCATAACCCTCCCGATGCTACGCCTACCACCAGACCTTTAATAATTAACTGCCGCCTGACTTCCTGGTGCCACCGGGATATTACAGGTCTGGCGGCCAGGAAGTCAGGCGGCGGTACATTTGTTAATCCCCATTCCCATGGAGTCCTATGAGTTTGGGGACACGGGAGCCACCGGCACAGTTAGAAACGGTGCCGGTGCTCCCGTGATAAGAATGCCTACCGTGGCCTGTGTGTCTGGCAGGGTCAGACCTGTCGGGCACAGCGGTCCCGGCAGGCAGACTTGTAGTTTGCCAGTCTGGAAACAAGGGTGCCGGTAAGCTTGCCGGCACCCTTGTTTCAGGACCAGCAACATTGTAATGAGGTCCTATGACTCCAGATGATGTCATGTGCAATACATCTGTAGCCAGCAGTTCCTTTTTCCGCACTCACTACTCTGCTCAGGAACGCCACTGGGTATTTTCTTCTGCATCAGGCCTAATCATCCAAAGGCCTCACTCAGTCTTCAAACCATGAAGAGACGTTGGGAGGCAGTGTCAGAGCCTCGCTAAATTAGCCTTTACTCTCTTGGGCAGCGGCTTATCAAAGAGGACTGCTGTTCCAGTCAGTCTGAGCACTCCAAAATTCTCCTGGAGCATGCCATTAATCTTAACATTTTCCTCCACAGGGGTCAGAAGAGCACACTTCCAAGTCACCAGCTTTGCATCCTATGGCCAAGAAGGTACAGGTCACAGAGGAGCATCCTGATATATATTGTTCCATGATAAAAACCTCAAAGACCAAAAGAAGCATTACCAGAGGTTCCACTCACCCAGTGAAATTTTGAAGCAGCACTTTTCCTCTTGTTCCTATAGAAAGCTGATAAGTCACTCCCACTCCATAGACACTAACACCTCAGATGAGCCAGCATCTACACTTAAGGTACAGTTCCTAACTATCGCCTCTACATTGGAGCAGTGGAAAGACCTCACATGAGCAGGTATGGACCCGTTTACCATGGTTCCGGAGCTGGTATTGTTGCAGTAGTAGAGCCTGGGCCACCTGCTCCTCACGATTCCAGCAGAGGCACCTCTTTGGGCTACAGCCACCTCCAGGTTGGCTTGGTTTTGGCAATGTCTGTGGAAACTACTCCCCTCTAATGCTGCTTGGCTCTGCGTTGAGGCATCAATACCCCTATTCAGACTATGTTGGCTTGGACACAGGTTGCTGCTGATATCTTACTGGAGTTTGCTCTGGTTTCCAGAAGTCTGTTCATTTCAAAGATGTGTCATCTCTTTGATGAGGGGTGAGAACCTGTGCGATTTGGCTTGGGACGCTCGAACTCTGGAGAGCTTGAGGACTTCCCATTGGAATTATATGGTCAGGTTGAGGTGTTGACCGTGTTGGCCTCTTTTTTGCACATTGCCAGCATATTAGATTACTCACTGAAGCTTGATTCCATTGAAGCCACTGCCGTTAGAAAGCCCACTGTGACCTTTCAAAGGACTGTTGCCAAGGCAGTGGAGTCTCTTGATGCTGAATGTTCAAGCTGGTGCCCTGAGCATGCATCTCTCAAAACTCAACCAGTGGGAATAGGAACACCTATTCCATGAGAACATCTATCAGAACTGGGGCCACACTTTTGTAGATACTGTGATTAATCAAACAGACTCCTCACTAATTCCCTGCCTAGAGTCTCTTCCCGGGTGACTAGGGAAAGGCAAACACTTTCTCATCCTGGCCCTGGGGGTGGTGTTCTGCGGGTGGATCACCTGGGAGGAGAAAAGGCCTAGGGGCGTGAGAAGAATCTGTGGGATGAGACACAGAATTTGTCTCCCTCTAGGGAGGATATCTCTACAATGCAAAAGTATGCAATGGCTTGTTGTAATAACCTTATTGCTGTTCAACATGATGCACATATAAATAGGAGTGCAACCAATCACCAACTCTTATATCTTGGGTGAAATCAAAAACCTTAAAAAATGCGGGAGACTTGTATAGATAAAAAGAGCACTCTGACGCCCAAAGGTTCAGTGAACGAAAGTCTATGAATAATACCAGCCTAAAAGAATTGCCGGCCCCTTCTCAATTAAATTTGGTGACTAATTCTTATGAAATTCCTTTAAAGGTTATTGTGAGGAATAAACTTGTGTTCATAAGTAAAAATCAACCTCAGAAACCTAACTTCGAAGGGATTGTGTCCTCCGACGTATTTCTTATCTTTGATGTTATCCATTCGAGCTTGCTGGCCTCGGAACATTTTTTCAGTAGAGGGTGCTGCGCGTCGACGTCCCTCGAGTCAGGTGTCCCTCCACAGCCTCTGTATCAGCACAGATGCCATCATGAGTATAAATAAGACACGCACAGCATCCGTTGCTCAGTTCCGTTTTTCCGTGCTTCGTGTGCCTCGGAAACGTAACGCTCTGTTCCTTTCTTCAGAAAAACCTTCTTATTCTTCGAAGATTATTACCTTTACACAATGGCTTCTTCATCTGAAATGTAGTGACTGTGGGAAGAAAATGTCTTTAACGGATCCTCACAGGATCTGTTTGTGGTACCTGGGATCGGAGCATCACTGTTCGGAATGTGAGGACTGTATGTCCATGACGGCGAAAGCCTTGAAGGAGCGTAAGGGGAAGTTAGAAAGAGGTAAGGATTTTAAAACTTCTACTCCCTCAAAATTTTCTTCGGCTGAGTCGAGACATTACTCTCCTCGTCGACAAAAGAAACATTCCTGTTCAAGATCTTGAAGCGGTTCTCATCAGTCTTCGAGATCAAAACACTCTAAGAGGCGTCGTAGATCTCCCTCATCTTCCTCTACTTCCCCAGAAAGGCTCACCCTCCCCACGAAACACAGCTCTCTGGCTAAGTGGGAGGAATTCCGTAAAAAAATGCTTATCCTCTTCGAGAAACCTCGACCCCCTCAGAGACATCTAAAGGTGATACCATGGGTGAAAGACCCGAAAAATCCAAAACGCTGCGATTCGTTGAACCCGGCGAGAGAAAGTACTCGAGAGCGTCATGAACCCTCGAGTAAAAGCAATAATACTGTGTCATCGATGCCGTCATCGAAGATTTCTTTGACTCACAAATCTGCGTCATCGAAGCCTTTGTCGAAGGACCCTTCGATGCATAAATCGGTTTCATCGACGCCGTCTTCGATGCCACTGTCGACCCCGATGAAAGACAAACCTATAACTGCCACTACTTCACAGGCAGTAGAGGTGTCGAAAGCCCCGAGCATGACGTCGAGGGTGCCATCGACAATCTCGACGACGCTGAGTAGGTTACATGGGTAAGTCCAAGTTGCTATATATATATATATATTTACAGTAATAATGGGAGCATGCCATAGAACAATACACAGGATGGCAGAGCAACTTACATATACAGTATATACAATGAGAAGCCAATGCAGGAATTACATAGAGGCGGCCAAGACATCCTGTTCGAGAAGCCACTGTTTAGTTTGATTTTTGAAGGAATGGAGGGAAAGGACATTCCTAAGATCATTGGGTAGGGAGTTCCAAAGCTTAGCCGCAAGGACTGGGAAGCTGGAGCCTCTGGCTGTCTGAAGCTTGAAACTGGGAATGTTTAGTGTGTGCGCCTGTGCAGATCTCAAGGGTCTGGATGATGTGTGTTGAGTGAAGCGCGTGGACAAGTAGGCAGGTGCAGCATTGTTCTGTGCCTTATAGGTTAGGACAAGTGCTTTGAGGGAGATGCGAAGTGTAATGGGAAGCCAATGTAAGTTGCGCCTGGTAGATGAGATGTGGGAGCGCCTGGGTATGTTGAGAGCAGCCCTAATGGCATTTTTATGGGTGACCTGAAGTTTATCAATGTTCCTTTGACTCGTCCCTAGGTAAAGGGCGTTGCAATAGTCCAATTTGGACATGATGAGGGTTCTGGCGAGGATCAGGCAGTTGTCCGTTGTCAAGAAGGGGCGACAAGCTGTGATGAGTTTACATGTATATGAAGATGCTGAGATAGCTGAATTGGTTTGTCTGTTGAGGGAGAGAGTGGAGTCTAGGTAAATTCCAAGAGTTTTGGTGACTTTGATAATATTGCCATCAATGATGAAGGAATTGTATTTGGGGTCAAGTTTGGTGAGTTTGGACTGAGAGCCTAGGATGAGTAACTCGGTTTTCTCATCATTAAGGCAGAGCCCGTAGTGTGCCATCCAGGCCTGGATGACAGTGTAGACTGCATTGAGTGCTTTAAAATCGGTTACATAATCGCCAGTGATAGGCATGAGTATCTGGGTGTCATCCGCATAATTAGTGTAGGTGACACCCAGATGGTCAAGAATATCAAAGAGCGGTTTAGTGAACACGTTGTAGAGTGTGTGTGTGTGACACACAAGAGCCTTGTTGGACTCAGCAGGGGGCATGTGCTGGGTCCGCGGTGGCTAGGGGAGAGAAGACCCTCATGGATCTATTTACCAGAAATTAGCAGATCCAAGAAGTCACTGTGTCAGAAAAGTTAGCAGCAATCTTAAGGTGCTGGCAAAGGATTTGGTGGTCGACCAAATCGAATGCAGCAGAGAGGTCGAGGAGGAGAAGGAGTGCTTGTTTGCCCTTGTCTTTCGTCCTCGATTTGGGTTTTTAAATCAATCAGGGCTGTCTCTGTGCCGTGTCTTGGACGGAAGCCAGATTGTCTAAGCCCCAATAGGTTATTCGTGTCAAGGTAATGTTGGATTTGGAGATAAGCTGCACGATCCAGAATTTTGAGTAGGTAAGGCACCGTGGTGATGGGCCTATAGTTGGTGGGATTGCTAGGGTCGAGATTAGGTTTTTTAATTAGAGGGATGACCCAATCATCCTTGAGATTGTCGGGTACTGTCCCCGATTTGAATGAGGAATTGATAAAGGAGGTTATGAATGGGGCGAGATCATGTGCCGCTTCCTTTACCACCGGTGCAGGGCATGCGTCACCTTGGCAGTTGGAAGGCTTTAGCTTCATGATGATGTTTTCAACTTCCTTAATGGTAAGAGGTGAGAAGCTGAAAGGTTTGAAGGAGTGCTTAGGAGAGGGGGTATTGTAGGACTGGGGGTTACACGCTGAGTCCGAAAGATGGCTTTTTTTGGTGTTAATTTTGGCTTGGAGCAAGGCAATTTTGTTTAATGGTGCTTTTTGTATATTGGAGCACCATTCAACATCAGGGGTGCATGTGTCAAGAGGGCCGACTGGGGACTCTAGTTCCTTGAGGATCTTAAAGAGTTCCTTAGTGTTGGATTGTGCTTGTATGATCCTATTGTTGTACACTTCTTTTTTGGCCGCTAGGATAGCTTCTTTGTACGCGAGGGAGGCGGATGTAAGTTTAATTCTATTCACTGGTGTAGGTGAATTTTTCCAGTGTGACTCAGCTTTTCTTTTTTCCTTGCGAAGTTCACGTAAGTGTGGGGTGAACCACGAGTTAAGGTGGTTGCAAGTTTTTGTTTGCGCAGTTTGAGAGGGGCAATGGTGTTGAGAACTTTTAACATGGCGCGGTTATAAGTGTCAACTAGGGCAGTGGGGTCTGCACAAGTGGAAGAGGCCGTGTTCAGTAGCGGGAAGATAAGTGGGAGTAGTTTCTCAGCTGTAATATCCTTCTTGTTAAGTGTATAGATGGGCAGAGCCATGTTAGGTTTATCTATGGGTGGGCTAGAGTGTATGGTGAATATTATTTTATGATGATCAAACCACGCACATGGTGGCACAGGGATTACATTTAGTGCACAGTTCAAGTCTGAGACCCAGTCAAGTGTACGGCCCTTGATATGGGTGGGTTCACTAACATGTTGGGTGAGGCCGAAGTCAGTCAGTACACTGGCTACGTCGCTGGCTTTGGCATCATTCATATCCTGGTATCCCAAGTTGAGGTCACCAAGTATAATGATTTCAGATTTGGGCTTAGTACTAGATGCTAGGATGGAAGAGATATCCTCCACAAATGTGGCACTGGGGCCAGGTGCCCTGTAGATGAGATGCACTGAAGCGGTGTGATTAGGTGAAATAGGTAGTTTAATAGAGAGTAATTCAGCTGATGGCAGCTGTAGGGTGTTGGCAACTCTGAGATTAAGGGAGCTCTTGAATATGAATGCTAATCCACCCCCCTTAGTTTGATTAGTGTCCCTGTCGCACCTGATGATGGAATAGCTATCAGGGATGGCTAGGGTCAGGGCAAGACCTGAGGATGCCTGCAACCAAGTTTCTGTGATTGCCAAAATGTCAAAGTTTTCTGTCACGCGAAATCTGCAATGTCTAAAGCGTGAGCAGGGACAGAGCGTGTGTTAATGAGCTCGCCTTTCAGTTTGGTCATGGTGTTGGAGTTCTTGGCTGTAGGGCACTCTTGAGTGCATCAAGGACTTTTCAAACTTTTTCAACTCCTTTTTCAGGATTGTCGAAGCCTACGACGTCCACGCCGACAACCTTGACGTTTTCTCAGGCAGTAACAACAAATTTGGCTTCTTCTCTAGAAATGGGTTTTAAACCATATCCTAGGTCTGACTACTTTAGAGCCTTGTCCTCTATATATGAGGAAGGGGAGGACTCTGACAAGGAGAGACCCTTTGGTCTGCAAAGGACTACAATACCCATGCCAGAGGAGTTAATCTCTGAGGAGAATAGGTTAAAAGAGCTTCAAGAGTCTCTACATAAGACAAGTGGTTTAGATACTTCTCCAGAAGTAGATTTCGCTAAACCAGACCCTAGAGAGCATGCTGAGACTCCTTATAGGATTCTGATGGCTAGAATAATTGAATTCATGGGGTGGACTACACCTACACCTACACCTTCTTTTCAGCAGGATGACCTTACTGATAAATTAGATAAAGGTCCACAGGAGGATCCTGTTATTCCTTTTCATACTGCTCTGCAAAGAAAAAGATCTGCTAATTGGGAAACCCCTGAAGTTATCCCTGTAGTAAATAAAAAACTTTCTGCTAAATACAGAGTATCAGCTTCAGATCCTGAATATCTGAGCAAGCATCCAACTCCAGAGAGTTTAGTTGTACAGGCAGCGACTTCATCTAACAGTAAGTCGGCATACCCTACTATTCCACAGTACAGAGATGATAAAAGATTTGATGCCATGTCAAGAAAAGTATTTTTGGCATGTAGCATGGCACTTAAGTCTATCAACGGCACTTGCACGTTAGCAAGATTCAGCCACAGACTTTGGGAGTGTGCTTCATCTGCGGCGGACTGTCTCCCAGAAGTAGAAGAACGGGATGCATTCTTAAGCATCATCAGGGATGGAAAGGATGCAATGTGCGAGTCCCTCCAAACAGGCATTGATTCTGCTGACAATCCGCAGATTTGCGTGGTTGCGGAAGTCTGGTTTTATTCCAGATGTACAAACCAGACTTCTGAACATGCCCTTTGACAGCACTTCTCTATTTGGAAAGATGGCTGATGACAGCCTGGACAGATTACAAACATCTAAGGCAGCAGCGAAATCCCTTGGGGCTGCAATCCGGCAGACTCCAAATCGCCTCTCAGGAGCTTCCTTGAGGGGAGGTCTTTTCGCTTTTACTCCGCATTCGGAAAAGGCAGAGGACAGCCAGCTCAAAGGGTCCAGAAATGATTCACCCGTGGTGGACGGGTCAGAGGTACAAAAGCCACAGCGGCAGGTGCTACTTTGCCCTCGGCATCTGCGTCAGCCGCTTTTAAACCCCTCTGAGGTCTCACCTCACAAGACACCAGTAGAGGGCAGGTTAACTCAACATCTGGCAGAATGGCAGGCTATTACGCCAGATGCTTGGGCATTGGAGACAGTTGCCCAAGGTAACTGCCTGCCCTTCCTACACAGTCATCCACCGGGGAACAACTCTTTGAAGCTTCCAGACCCGCTCCTTATGCAGGAGATTTTAGACCTGCTATAGAAGGGTGCCATAGACCCGGTACCTGTAACGGAGAGGAACAAGGGTTGGTATTCCCCCTACTTCCTAGTACCAAAGAAGGATGGAGGACTGACACTCATCTCGGACTTGCGAGAATTGAACAAATTCTTTGAGAAGACAACTTCAAGATGGTAACCCTTTCTCAGATATTTCAGGCCCTCAAGCTTCAGGACTGGTTGCTATCTCTAGACCTTCCGGATGCTTATTTCCATGTGCCAATCCATCTCAAACACAGGAAATATCCGAGGTTCACAATTGGCAACTCTCACTATCAATTTCGAGTTCTGCCATTTGGGCTGACCTCCGCCCCAAGGGTCTTTACCAAGCTAATGCCAGTGGTGGCTGCAAGTCTAAGGAGGGAAGGGATCCACGTCTATCCCTACCTGGACGACTGGTTGATCAGAGCATTATCTCCAGAACAAGCTCAGATCCATCTAGATTATGTCTGCCACACATCAACCTGTTGGAGCTGAGAGCAATCAGACTAGCGCTGAAAGCTATTCTGCCAACGGTACAGGGAAAGAATGTCCTGATAATGATGGACAACACAGTGGCCATGCACTACCTCAACAAAAGAGTAGGCGTAGGGTCACTGCCACTGTGCAGAGAGGCAATGCAGCTCTGGTTTTGGGCAATTCAGAAGGAATCTCTCTCTTGGCAGTTCACCTAGCCAGAGAGAAGAACTTGACGGCGGACACTCTGAGCAGGCAGAGCACAGTCTCCCACGAGTGGGAGCTAGCTCAGGAATTCCTTCAAGATATCTTCACCCTTTGGGGAACCCCTCAAGTGGATCTGTTTGCCACCAACATCAACAGAAAGTGCGATCAGTTTTGTTCAAGGGAATTTCCCCCCAAGAGGAGCTCTAGGGGACGCGTTCGTAGTGGACTGGGAGTTTCCACTTCTGTACGCGTTTCCTCCAGTCCCCGTCATTCCTCAAATGATCAGGAGGTTGAGAAGATTCCGGAAAGCCATGATCCGAATTGCCCCAGATTGGGCCAGGAGAACGTGGTACCCGGACCTTCTAGACATGTCCATCTGTCCTCCGGTTCGTCTTCCGCAAAGAGAGGATCTTCTCACGCAGAAGTGGGGGAGGAGGGTCAGGTTCTCCATCCAGACATCAGAACCTTCAACCTTCACGCTTGGTTTCTGAAAGGTTGAGATACAAGGATTGGGATCTCCCGGATGAAGTCATGGAGGTGTTGCTTTCAGCTAGAAGGCCAGCAACAAAGACTTTATACCGCTGACGTTGGAACACATTTTGCAGCGGGTGTAGAGAAAATAATATTGAACCCTTTTCATGTAATAGACAGATGGTGTTATCCTTCTTGCTTTACTTAGCAAATTCAGGTCTCCAAATTGGTACGATCAAGGGCTACCTCGCAGCGCTGTCAATCTTTAAGCGTACTGCTGAGGAGCCTTCATATTTCAAACTACCTGTAGTAATCCAATTTCTGAAAGGATTAACAAATGTCTATCCACCAAATCCTTTTCAAGTTCCTTTGTGGGACCTAGATCTAGTCTTAAAGTTTCTGATGGGTACTCCTTTTGAACCACTTAATTCTTGTTCTCTAAAGTTTCTCACTCTTAAAACAGTCTTTCTAGTGGCCTTAACTTCTGCTAGAAGAGTGAGCGAATTACAAGCTCTATCTTGCAAACCTCCTCATACAATCTTGAATAAAGACAAGGTTGTCTTACAAGTGAAGCCCACATTTCTCCCAAACGTGGTCTCTGAATTTCACATTACTCAGAAAATAACCTTACCTTCGTTCTATCCTCCTCCCCATCCAGGGAAAGAGGAAGAGCGATTACACAGGCTGGATCCAAGGCATGCCTTGAGTTTTTACATTACCAGACCTGCTAGGATAAAGCAAGCAGACCAATTGTTTGTAAGATATGCAGGGCACAAATTAAGATTTCCAATCACAAAACAGACAATTTCAAGATGTATCATTTTAACCATTTTAGAATGCTACGAATTGGCAGGAAAAGAACCCCCTCAACAACTTAGGGCTCATTCAACCAGGGGTATCGCAGCCACTTCGGCTTTCTAAAGAGGGGTCCCAATTAAAGACATATGTGCGGCTGCCACATGGTCATCCGCACAAATATTTTTGCCAATTTTTACAGCCTAGATTCCTCCTCTAGCCAGGAGATAAGATTTGGGAAAGTTGTGTTGCATTCTGTACATCTTTAAAGGAGAATATTTCATCTTTACTCCCGCCTCCTCTTTATAATACTGCTATGGGAGTCTATCAAAGATAAGGAATACGTCAGAGGACACAATCCCTTCGAAGAACAAGTTACTTACCAAACTGGTAACGTTCTTTCGATGGGATGTTCCTCCGACGTATTCCTTATCGCCCCTCCCATCCATCCCTGCAGTAAAACTTCCCCTGTAGTTGCAGCTTACGCTCCTTCAAGGTCACTAACCAATTCATGCAAAGCAAATCTGAACTTCAAAACGGAACGGAGCAACGGAAGCTGCGCGAGTTTATTTATACTCATGATGATGTTGGCTCCGATACAGAGGTAGTCAAGGGACACCAACTCTAGGGACGTCGACGCTTAGCGCCCTCTACTGAAAAAATGTTTCTGAGGCCAGCAAGCTGGAATGGATAACATCAAAGATAAGGAATACGTCGGAGGAACATCCCATCGAAAGAACGTTACCAGTTTGGTAAGTAACTTGTTCTTTGTCATTAGGGACTTCAACCCCCATAATTCCCCAAGTACTGGGGCGAGGAAGAGAGTTGAAGAGGTGCAATGTTGCAGGAGTAGTCAAATCATTAACACAAATGGCCCACAACTGAGGTAGCAAAAACAAAAAGGTGATGGCTGGAAGGTTTATAATGAATCTTAACCACTGGCATTGCTCTGGGCAACCCTCCAGACCACTGTTCTTCGCCTGCCAAGCCATTACAGAAGGGGAAAGACCATATGCAAATCAGGCTTGGCCCCACCCCAAAAGGGGCAGTCCAGCCCGAACTGCTAGGTCACATCCCTTCTGCACGAGACAACAAGCATCCCCAAACATGTTTCGCCCTTGTTGGGGCTCATCAGTGAGGAGTAGATTGGGTCTCTAGGCCCAGCAGGCACGGGGCCCACGTCTGGGCATACCCGTCCCACTCGGGGTGACAAAGCAAAAACAAAAAGGTGATGGCTGGAAGGTTTAGAATGAATCTTAACCACTGGCATTGCTCTGGGCCCGTCTCAGGTGGCTGGCGTGCATCAGAAGATCTCTGGAGCAAGTGACGCTCCAAACGCAGGTGGTGCGGGCAAGGGCGGACTGAAGGAAGCAGTTTGCCGAGAAGTGAAGAGCCACAGAAAAAATTCCTGCAAGCGGCGAGGAGAATGGAGTCGCATGTCTTACCCAGTGAGTTCACAGATCTGTATTGACGCTGGAGCGCTTCATCCCTGCTCGTGTGGCTCAGGCAGGCGTCCGGTGTAGAACTGCAAGAAGTTCAGAGCTCAAGTTAGAATACTGTACTATTGAACAGCAGCAGACACAACACTCCCGTAGGAGGGAAAGGGATTCCCGACGCCATTTCAAATCTCTAACTAGTGAAAGTCAACATATTTTAACAAAGGTGAATGACTGTAATGTTAAGTGTGAGTTGGTAGAAAGCCCAGCAAAGCAAGGGGGCGATATTGGTAAAAGTTAAGATCAACAAGCATTGCCTAAGCCAAGAGAGACCATTGGTAAATTCTAAAAACCTACAAGCATTGTCTAAATCAGGAGAGACTAAAACCTAGGCAAACACAATTCAGTCAATATTGCCAACAACAGAAGGGGGCTGAAGAAAGGTCCACAAGCTGGGAGACTTGTTGACCATACTTTGTCCAACGTATGGTGAACGCTGGTATAAACTCACATTGCCAAAGGAGAAGCTGAAAGAGACTCTATTATTGGCAGTCATTGGTTACTTGTGTAGTGGGGAAACAAGAGTAGCAAAAAGCCTGCCCATCTGGGGGAGGGATATCCAGGAGGAGAGAAGCATCATTTGTAGCAGAATATTAAAGAGCACCAGTGTGAATCTTGTTTTCCCTAAAGAGCTGTTGCAATTGCTAAAATTGAGAATTGTTGAATACTCTGAAGTTGTTGTGAACTTCTTGTCAATTATTCTAAACCACAAAAGTGCACTGTTGATGTGATGAGCTTTTCAGGCAGAGGAGTATACCTAGATGACAAACCTTTACAGAAGTAAGCCTGGCTGGGAGTAAACTAGGTAGAAGTTGAAGAAGTGCTACAAATTGGTTCTGACAGAGACACTTTGTTGTTTATGGTGCTAAAAGAAAAGCTTAGTAAAGCTCTTGAAAAGGAACTATATTTCTTTGAAACTCATTTGTTGTGGCAAATTATCCTGTCCAAGTCATTTATTGTTGCTGCTGATGAACTGAGAATTTGTTCAAGGAGGAAGACAAGCCTTATACTTTTTGTGCTGGAACTTTCTGCTGCTAAGTTGAAGTGGCATAAGACGATATTGGAACTTGTGTTGAAAACAGGATTTCCTTGTGTCCTTTTGTGTAACTGTGGCACAGAATCACCTTTATATTTGGGGAAGAGGAATCACCCAGATTGCGAAGAGAGACGGTGGTTACATTGTGAATTTCATCATTGTTGATTTGGACTGCCATGCATTTCCTTGTTTATTTGTCACGTGTATAAGCGTGAGGGACAGATATCCTTTGTTAGAGTGTTTCCTTTAGTTTATTTTAGGCAGGGAAATCCTCATCAGGGTAGGGATAGGGAGGTGTTCATCCAACCTTTGAATATATTAAAATGGCATTTGTTGAGAAAACTTAACAACATAGTCAGTCTCACATTTCTGACACCTAACAATACCTTTTCAATTCACTAAAACAGTAAATATCGGTCCTTTTCATTATGAGTGGGCAAGTATGAGACCCACTACTGCAAATGATTTCAATCCTTTTGAGTCTTCAGTTAAAAGCTTTGTTGATGTTCATGCAGGGGTCTTGGAAAAATACAAAGAATTTTGAATCTGAAGGTTGGAGTCTTGATACTGAATCTGCCTGCCCAGGGTGGAAGGATTCTTGTTTGGTTAGGCATAGACCAGAAACATTGCACCTATCATAAAGCATGTCAGGGTAGCTCACCTGGAGATTTAAAAACAAATGTATTAATTGCAAAATTCTAATCTTAGGAAGATATCAGCAGAACATCCCCACCATGTGATATTAAACTCCATTTGCGATCAAGACATAACCAGCAAATAGGTAAGACAAGGTAGAACTGGGACATGCGCTACTGGGGGAGACCCAACAAAGGCCTGTGAGCAGTGTGATAACAATCAAACCAACATCACAAACTCATGTTGAAGACTCCTGTATGAGACAGAAGCATGGCATCATCATCAAGAGACTGAGAACAGGAGAACAAATGTATAGGGAAACAAACTAATTCTAGAGTAGTCCAGAATACATTTTGATTTCTTGTAATAGTAACTGGTTATTTATAACGTGCTTAATACCCAGAGGTTTCTAAGTGCGGACCCGGGGATCGAACCTGTGTTGCACTGCGTCATCTTGCTTCCAAGGCAAGTGTGTTGCCCCTGAGCTATCTTCCCTGCCTTCACCTACATATTGCTTTGGTGCTGGAGGCCCTACAGGAATTCAGGAACATACCCAACTGTTTCTTGATCTACATAGCACCAACTTGGCCACAATGGCCCTGGTTCTCAGAGCTTCACCATCTCTGCATTGGTATGACTATGATGTTTTTATAGATATACTCTATTATCCAGGGAAGGTGAGAACATTCTGCATCACTTCCTTCAAGTTTTTCAGCTTGAATGACTGATTTCAATGGATTGCATTCTTCCGCAGATTACTCATCTGATGGATCTCCCTTCCAACGTCAACTGCTTTCGACAGGGGGAATATTGCGACTCTACGTTGACCGTCGACTCCATCTTGACTCAGCTGTGCCATTCCTTGACTCCGGACGGGACATCAGCCGTTTATGTATGCTGTGTCAAAGTTCTTTTCTCCTTCGATGGCAATCAAGCATGACCATATAAAAACAAATAGCTGTGTTTTTGTCACTGGCCACTAGGAAAGAAATCGGTCCCTTAGGTTGTCATATCATAATGCACTCCTGATACCTGGTGGAGTCGTGTGTTGAAATTGACACTTGTAGGGATTTATAAGCATATACAAAACAAATAGGCCACAAGAGTGCTTTCCATCTGCTAATCAGGTAGTCAAGCACCACCACTCTGGTCTCAAATCTATTCTCTCAAGTATAAAAATAAACCCAGGCAGTGCACTCATAATTAAGCAATATGACCCGAGCGGCGGGGATATTACCGACTCAGGTAATGCCCCGAGGCCCATAGTTATGGGCCTGAGTGAAGCGATGGCCTTAACGAAGACCCCGGGGCATTACCTGAGTTGGTAATGCCCCCACAGTGAGGGTCATATTGCTATTAGTACCCCGGCCCGCATTATGTGTGTGACGCCGCAGCATTTCGAAAAAAAATAAATAAGAAAGAAACAACCAAGAAAATGGCCGCCATGGAAAGGGAAAACTGAGTCTGTTTTCCCTTTCCATGGCGGCCATCTGGAGCGGACGCGCTGGGAACACTAGTGTCCCAGCGCGTCCCAGCGCCTCCCAGCGGGTCCGCTCATGAAAAAAGATCAAAAAGAAGGTAAGTGGGGTTGGGGGGCGGGAGAGAGGAGGGGATTAAAAAAAAAAGTTTTTTAAAAAAAAGCATACCTGCGTCCCCAGCGAGGGACGAGGGAAGCCTCCAGCCGTGTAGAGGCACGGAGCGGGGATGGCCCCGCTCTGAGTCTCCACACGGCTGGAGGCTTCCCTCGTCCCTCACCCGGAAGCAGGAACAAGAAGGTAAGTGGGGGGAGGAGGGAGAAAAGGGAATAAAACATTTAAAAAAGAAAGCCTTACCCGTGTCCCCGGCGGGGGGAGCGAAGGTAGCCTCTCAGCCGCGGGTAGGCTCGGAGCGGGGATGGCCCTGCTTCCAGCCTCCTCATTGGCTGAGGGGCTACCACGCCTGCCGCGGAGGACAAGGCGGCTGGAATCCCGGCCGAGAATCGAAGGATTCTCGGCCAGGTAAGGACCCAGCGAGAGCCAATCGGAATGCGTGTTGCATTCTGCTTGACTCTCACCGGGTACTAATATAATTTATCTCCTGGAAGACCACATTTTTGGTGGATGCAACCTTGTCATGGTGCATTTGTGAACTACTAGTCTTATGTGTCTCTGAAACTCATTCCTTCCCATCAGAACAGTGTGTTTTTCATAAGCAACTGTAAGGGATCAAGAGTAAGAGTCAGACACAGTGGCATTATGTTTTTGGTCATGGACTTTTATCAAGATGAAATAAAGAAATGCTTCGGAGAAAATCCTTCCTCGTCCTAACTCTAAACTAAGGCCTCCCTGTTTCCGGATGTTCAACCAAAAGGTGTCCTCCGTCCTGTGTCCAGAAACCCTACTCGGACCATTACACACAAAACTCAATGTAATGTGCTACTCAGGAATTTCTGTAAACTATACACGGCTTTCTGTCAAAGTTCCAAATCATATAGTACTGCGGTGCAGAAAAGAAAAGTAATAAAGTTCTGCAGGGTCCGTCCTTCCACTACGTTTCTTTGGGTCTTCCACTGTTTTGGCCTCATCACGAGTTGGGCGGTATTTGGGCTGTAATACTGGCCAACTATATTAGCGGTAGCGTCCACCGGTCCGGCAGTATTACTGTTGGACCATGCGTTTGGTGCTAACTGTAAATTCCCATTCCCCATTGGGTCCATTGGGTCCAATTTAGCGCACTTACTACACGGTAATACAGCCAGCGGTAATTGCGCAGAGAATGGGCATTTTTCTGGCTTATTTATCCCCAGCTTAGAGCTGGGGGTAAATACGCCAGATTTGTGATAGGGCCAGCCCTTAAATGCTACGATTTGTGATGAGGCTCTTCATTTGGAACTTCCTGAAAGAGTCAGTAATGTTCTACTGCTTCACATGGGGACGACTCTTCCCCTGCGTTTCTCCTTTCCTGCAATGTTTTACTTCAGTTTCAAGGGGGGCGACTCCTCCCTTGAGTCCCCTAAACAAACAGTTTGTTTGAATGTTTCAATCTCCCACTCTCGGGATCTCAGTTATCCTTAAAGGAGTATGGTTCTTCCCTTTTCTGTTGATTGTCACTGTTCCACAATGTCCAGGAGGGGTTTTGCCCCCTAAGCTGCCTCAATCCTTTTCCTACCCCTGGTGTACTCTCCTGCCAGGGTACTTGCAGCTTTATTACTGTGTCTCAATTATCTTACAAAGAGGCGTGATTCTTTCTTTTTAGTATTGATGTCCACTGTTTTACAATTTCATGAAGGTCTTGACCCCTGGGCTTTCTCAATCCTTTTCTACCCCCATTGTACTCTCGTACCAGAGTATTCACAACTTTGTTACTTCACTTGTCACCCCTGCTTTACGTTACTGCCAGTGTATCGTATGTGGGTGCAGGTCCTCGACTTGCACACTGCCTGTTTTACTTTCCTGCCAGGGCTTTTTATGTCCTCTGATGGGTGTGAGTCCCAGACTCACTGTTTGCCTGGTTCACTATCTGGCCAGGGCTTTTCCGTTATCCAGTCATGCTCTCTTGCATCCAGGAAATTATGCTTTTCAAGTATTGGGTCACTGACTCTCATTGGGCTTACTGGTCTTCACTGGTGGATCTGGCATTCCTCATGTCTCACCGTCTTCTATGCTCTCCGCTCGCTGACTGGGAGTGCGTCCCGTTAGCCACTTGGTTCCCGCTTTGCCTTCCTCTGCTTTTGGCAGCTCCAGCTGCCCATGACAATGCTGCAGCAGACTTCTCTTGGCTCGGTTCTTCTGCACGCTGTTCTCATCAGCCACCTTGCTGCCTCCTGCCATCTGCTCGCCTCCGGTGTTCCAACCAGCATTAGAACAAGTTGGATTTAGCAGCAGTCTCTGTCTCTCACGCATTCTTTTCATCTGAGTCAGTTTTAAATGTCCTGGCATTGGTTAGCATTTTCCAAAGACTAGAACGCGGTATTGGCTTACCACTTCTAGTCCTCCTCATTACTCCATACCTCTTCCTCATCTCAGTACTATACAAGGGGGAGGAAAATATTTTTGGCCATGAAAACTCGGGAATTCTCTATCTACATCACAATAAGCCATACCGGAATGTTGCTTAGGCACCTGGGTGTCATTAAGCATTACAGCTCAAGGATTATTCAGGTTCAGTATTTTTCTGTCCATGGGAAGATTGACCTCCCTTACGTGGTCCATCTGCAGATAGTCAACCCCAGCATCAGAGTCAAGTAGCTTCGGTCTTTCCCTGACTACATAAGAGAAGCTTTCCTCCAGGGAATCAGTGACGATTTTGCGACATTCGTCACACATCCCAAATGTGTCATCTGATTCTGACATAAGACTTAGATTTTCTGAAAGAGGTGTCGGAAAAGATCAATCTGGTGCTAGAAGAGTACATCCCTATAAAAGCCTCTATCTTGGTTGTGTGAGACCATGTCTAATCATGGAAGAACTGGCTTTTTAGGAGCATTGTGTTGGCCAAGAGTGCCATCCTGTGTGCTTCGAAGTCATCAGCGGGCCTAAACATTTAAGCTTAGATAACTGCTGACTCTCTGTTAGGCAGAAACCTGTGCAGTTCCCTTAGGGACCACTGCAAAAGATTTAGGACTACAGGTGGTTGGCAGTAAACCCAATTGGTAGCAGTCTGTACCACCCAGATTTACCTGGTAGCTGTGGCTGAGCAGTCAGACGTCTCTCAAGATGAGTTAGGCAGTATATAGAGTATACACAATAGGTACAGAGATACAGTAGCACAAACGAACACTGACCAGAGCTTTGGTGTAAAAGTATATAATTATTTATTTAAAGACACACTTGTAAATTACACTAGCACAAAAAGAAGTAAGCAAATTCAACACACAGTCACTCTCATATATATACAACCCTGATTACTTATTAGACAAGTCTTAGTGAGAAACACCACTTATTTTCAGGCAGAGGTGAGCGCTTAACATAAGATGGCACTCTAACAAGTTATTAAAAAGGGAGGGAAAAAAGGCAGAGTTATGAAAGCACACAAATTTCAATACTTTTCAAAAAACCACAGTGAGGCAGGTTAGGAAGTCTACTGGGGAGCAACGAAGTTCAAATGCCAGACCCACTCTTAGAGAGAGCAAGAAAGCCTCTATCTTGAGAGAGCAAGCGAAATGTGTTGCAGGCTAGCCCAGGTTAGAAAGTCGAGGATTTACTGTCACCACGAACGATCTGTCGCAAGGGAAGCCAGGTGGGACAGAGTACCTGAAAGTGGGAAGAACGCTCCAGCGGGGGCAGTTGTTCCTGGCAGCGGGTGCAAGTCAGTGTTTCGTACAGAGGAAGAGGAGGTCTCGACGTGGAGGAAAGCTGAAGGTCGTTGCTGTCATGATGCCTACCCCCGGGGATCCAGACCAGGTCCAGCAACCCCGGAAGCAGACATCAAGTTATTTTGGGCAAGCCCAAAAACCCCTGCTAGGGGCTGTTTGGGTGCGGTCCTGGCGCCTATGGCGCCAGGCTCATATGGAGAGTCAGTCCTGGCGCCATAGGCGCCAGGCTCATAGAGTAGAACTTACCTGATGCAGACCATGCTGCAAGCTTACCTGATGCAGACCATGCTGCAAGAGCTCCAAGCCAAATGAGGCTTGGAAGGGACTATTTTACCTAGGGACTATTTTTTTTACTCGAGCAGGAATACTTCCCTGGGACTACTTTGGAGGCTATATAAACCAGGCCCAAAGAGCAGCACATGCTTCATGTTATTCTGCATCCAGCAGCGTAACGCTCTCCGTGCCTGCAAGTCTGCATCCAGCCTTCTGCCACGCCCGCCTCGAGTTTGGAGCTCCTAGAAAAAGGGAGAAAGAAGGAGAAAAGGTTAGTACAATAGCAATACCTTTGATCCTTACCTGAATTCCCGATCCATTGTGCCTTCGAGCTGGAAGAAAGAAGTTATTTTATGCGCGTCGCCTCGCCTGCTGCAGCGCCACGCTGAACTCACCGGCCTTCGCAGTATCTTCACATTCCACCGCATCCTCCTGCATGTTCCCGCCGCATTCCGGCACCTAAGGAGTAGACAAGAACAACAAGGTGAGCCAAGGGAATACACAGAGGAATATTAGTAACCCCCCCATAGACTTACATGATTTTACCACCGGGGGTACTATTCCTCTTCACGGGTCGGCGCAGCTTTCACTGCATCTTCGCCAAACCCCGGCCCCTAAGGGGAAACAAAAGGACAGCAAGGTGAAACAAAGGGACTATCAGGGGGAACCCACCTCACCACATTAGACTTACCTGATTTTACCGCCGGAGGTATTATTCCCCGAGACTTCATACTTTCTCTCAGTGCCTGAATAAGGGAGAAAGCAACAGGTTACATATTGACATTATTTATCAAACTGTGTTGGAAATACAAATCCTTACCAGAATATTACGGGTTGCCATGAGGAACTCTTCACTAGGGTCAAGCTGCAATCTGCAAGGAATCGCACAAGAGTGAAAGTCAGGCATTTGAACTCTTACGAACTACATACTTTTTTCGGAGTCAGTATTGTTCTGGAACTCACCAATTCCTTCGAGCCAGTGAAGCAACTAGTTATTAATGCGTCCCTGCGCTCAATGCAGGACGGAGAGCTCATCTTTTGTAACTATCAGGTGAGACTATAAGAGGGGACATCAAAGGTGATCCGTGGGGAGAACAGCGGGGGCGTGGGGGGATTTACATTCAACTCCACGGGTGGTTAATTCCCTTTCTCCATTTACAGAAGAATATTCCTACAGGCCACGCAAACGAAGCTAGGTGGGCCAGTCCAGTCCGTCATCTCGGCCCTATGGGTCACATTGGTGGAGACCACAGCTGTCGAGTTCAGATCGACGCCTCTGTGGGAGCCAGGTGAGCGTAACAGTTGCACTGCCAGGGAAGAAACCAGCCGTGGAGTTTCCCGGTTACAAGGTACCACCCTTTTCTTCACGGTAGTGGTAAACCGTGATATTCCGGTTGCCGGGGTGCTTGGCACGGGCAAGGTGGCCACGAGATGGTCCAGGAAGGCGAAAAGACAGGCAAACTGGTTATCCCCACCAGTCAAAGGAAGAAGACTCTTCGGGCTGGAGATCTCCTTTGTCGTCGGGAAAAGTGGTGAGACGGTTCAGCAGTGCTCCACCGGTGGTGTTGTCATTGCAGGTCGGCTCGGCTTCTCCCTCCTCGGATTCTTTAGGTCCTGTGGCGACTTCTGAAGTTCCAGTCCCCAAAGCCCTGCTTTTATGCAGAAAACCCCCATTCATTCAGCCTGGCTGTCAATCAAACATGCTAAGTGGTGAGCCGGGCGGCACACCACTTGGGCCAATCACACAAGAGTGCGACTTGAGTTGCTGAGGCAACTCAGTCCAGGGTGCCTAAACCCCCTCCCACAACCCCTGTGGTACCCAGAAAGAGTGGCACCACTTTTGGAGGCTTCTGTGGAGAAGCCCGCCAAAAAGTGGAACAAAGGGCTCGACTTGGGTTGGAGTCACAGAAGAGAACACAAACGCCATTTTGGAACCAAGTTTCGGCAAAAATTACCAACCGGTGAATTTAGATTAATTTAATAAACCGGCGGTATGTTTGAGGCTATATTAAA
The DNA here is from genome assembly GCF_040938575.1 of Ambystoma mexicanum. Lineage (NCBI taxonomy): Eukaryota > Metazoa > Chordata > Amphibia > Caudata > Ambystomatidae > Ambystoma > Ambystoma mexicanum. Next base: position 1,026,972,005 of record NC_090924.1, read on the forward strand.
AAGTGGTAGCCTCGAACAATGGGAAAATCCCATAGGAATTATTTGCGTTCGAATATAAAAAGTAGTATCCACTGCCACCAGCCAAAACTCGGTCGGGGGGGACTGGACAGTGCCCCCTCAAACAACAGACCCCAGGGCAATCGAATTGCCCCGACCAGTACGTCCACAATAGGATGGTTTGTACTGGTTCTGTTCACAATTTGAGACTAATAAAGTCAATGGTGACTTTACATGCCCTGGGAGACAGTAGTCAGTCCCAGGATATGGAGTCTGTTTGGGGGTCGCTACGACACCCCTGGGTTACGCACGGAGGGTGCTGTGTAACCCACATACCAAAAACACATGAAGCCCTTTGGGGTAAAGGACACCATAGCCCATATAACACATACAAAGTCAAAGGAACCCCTCAAATCATGTCTAAGAGTGGGAGCAAAAGAGTCTCACTCTTAGCAGGAGAAAAAAATAAACCCCAAAAATCCAGCAAAGGTGCTGGGGGACTCATTAGGTTTGGGAAATTGGCCTTTACAGAGATTTCTCCCTAACACTCTCCCAAAAGTACCAAGAGCTCTATCAGGAGTTGGGCAGTGTCCTGGCGGTAAATCTGTTGGAATAATGCCCAACGCAATTACAGTTACCGCAACTTTGTCCAGCGTTATTAGCGCTGGATCACAAGTTGCAGTGTAAATCCCCAGTGTTTTGGAGTCCTTAGGACTCAGTCAAGCATTTTCGGCACAAATTGCCGTGGTTGTAATTGCACTGCCATAACGGCACTGAAAATGGGCAGAAAGTCGGAGCATTTGCCTCCAGCTCAAACTTGGAGGTGAATCCTCTGACTTTCCCCCAAATTCGGGATTGGGTGGTGCAGTAATTGCGGCAGGACTGGCATTACTGTCATATTTTTACTGCACCGCCAACTCCTGCTGAGACCCATACACTTACCTATAAGTGCACTAGCTGGGGGGTACCCTACCTGTGTTGATGACCCTACTTCGGCATCCTTTTCATATCTCCCCGTCCATGCTCCCTCACAGCACGATGGGGGCGGATTTTCTCTCAATGAAAATCAGTTTCGAACAGTATTTGACTTTCTCATTGTGCGAATATGAATTTGATGTCACTGTTCTTGAATACTGTTCACTAGTTGTTAAGTTATACTGGGCCTCATCCCGAGTCCGGTGGTAACCCTACCTGAGCTAACGGCGGGTTGCCGCCGGACTCGGAATGATTTACCGGAACCCGACTTTCTGGTGCCACCCGGGGATTACAACCCTGGCGTCCTGGAAAGTCAGGTGCCGGTAAATTGTAATTCCCCATTCCCATAGAGTCATAACTCTATGGGAATGGGGAACACGGAAGCACCGGCAACGATGTTAATGGTGCTGGTGCTTCTGTGACGGTCTTCCTACCGTGGCCACTGGGCCCAGCAGGGTCCGACCTGTTGGGCACAGCGGCTCCGGCAGGCAGGCCTGTAGTATGCCGGTCCGGAAACTGTGCCGGTAAACTTACCGGTCCCGTTGTTTCCAGACCGGCATACTTACAACGAAGCCCACTGTGTTTAAACCAATAAAACATATTCCAAATATGCTTCAAATTGTTTTTAACTAAGAGATTTGTATCCCTGTTTTTCCTTGTCCTCACAGCTCCTTGACTGAGGAAACACTCAGTAAAAATATACCTACATTCTAGCTTTACATGACTAGTTTCAGGTTTTTATCAGCCTTTGTATCATTTATGGGACTTCTGATTATGAGAACTAGCCTCCAGTGGCTAACAAAGGATAACGGATCACCTCTTGCATATAAAACGGCTCCTTCTGCACCATTGCTCTGTTGCGGAGACTATACATGCCCAATTTTCCAGGGCTAAATCAGGTTTGCTGGCATTACCAGAGAAGGTTCATTTAAGACAGGGTAATGTCAAACGCTCACAAGCATTTTACAGCTATCATGGCCTTGTCATCTCTTTCTGAAATGACATGCAGTTTAGCCATAGTCTAAAACCTTTTTTCGTTGCCTTGGACTGTTCAATGTGGATTTGTTCTTCCTCCCTTTTATTATTCTCAGCCTGCTGTCCTTGATACCCACACATTGGGAATAGGTAGTAGTAGTAGGAGACTATACATGCCCAATTTCCCAGGGCTAAATCAGGTTTGCTGGCATTACCAGAGAAGGTTCATTTAAGACAGGGTAATGTCAAACGCTCACAAGCATTTTACAGCTATCATGGCCTTGTCATCTCTTTCTGAAATGACATGCAGTTTAGCCATAGTCTAAAACCTTTTTTCGTTGCCTTGGACTGTTCAATGTGGATTTGTTCTTCCTCCCTTTTATTATTCTCAGCCTGCTGTCCTTGATACCCACACATTGGGAATAGGTAGTAGTAGTAGGATAAAGTTATTTTTTTGGTCACTTTATTGCTACCAATTCAGGGCTGCTTTCTATGCACAAAAACAAAAGGTTGATGGCTGGAAACTTTTTAATGAATCATAGCTTTTAGCATTGCCCTTGGTAACCCTCAGATGGTTATTTTTTCAGCCTGCCATATCGTTACTGAAGGGGCAAGACCCACTGCATATCAGGCTTTGTCTCGCCACAAATGGGGCAATACAACCCAAATGGCTAGGCAGAGTGTTTGGCAGAGTGTTCATCTGTCAGCGTTTATATTGCTGTGTTGGAATCAGTGGAACCGCTTGCTGGATGTAGTGTTGCAGGGAAGTACCCCTTTCTGATCATCACTAGGACTTATAAAATCAAACTCCTGGCACAGAGCGCTTCGCAGAGTATTTGGCAGAGTGTTCAGTCTGTCTGTCCACGGAAGGACCGGTAGGACACTGGATGCTTGGCTAAGAATCTGTATGTATTCAGTACAAAAAAGAAGGTGGGTGAGGCGCGCACTCCCGGTCCTGGTCAATTGAACTTGTTGAAGAAAATAAGTAGCTGGGTCAAATCCCAAAATGGACAAATATTCACAGGGTTAGATCCCTTCTGCTGCAAATCAGGTATTCAGTATTAACAGGGTTAGATCCCTTGCTGCAAATCAGGTACTCAGTAATAACAGGGTTAGATCCCTCGGCTGCAGTTCTGTGGACTGTAGTTGTTCTCCTCCTAGCGCTTTCTTATCTCAAATAATCATCAGGGAGGCTGTTGAGCAGGTGTGTCTAATTAGACTCAAAGGATTCTGGTAGCTGTAGTGAAAACGTTTTTTTCTGTTCAGGTGACCAGCAACCGACACCCCTCCAAAGCACAGGTCCTTCCCAAATTTGGGGGAGGGGAGAGAACCATCATTATGATTCTCCAAAGTGGGGCACAGTCACCCCGTGGCGCTGCCTCTGGAGCCCGGGACTCCCATAGCATTCAGTACAAAAAAGAAGGCGCGCCTCACCCACCTTCTTTTTTGTACTGAATGCTATGGGAGTCCCGGGCTCCAGAGGCAGCGCCACGGGGTGACTGTGCCCCACTTTGGAGAACCATAAAGATGGTTCTCTCCCCTCCCCCAAATTTGGGAAGGACTTGTGCTTTGGAGGGGTGTCGGTTGCTGGTCACCTGAACAGAAAAAAACGTTTTCACTACAGCTACCAGAATCCTTTGAGTCTAATTAGACACACCTGCTCAACAGCCTCCCTGATGATTATTTGAGATAAGAAAGCGCTAGGAGGAGAACAACTACAGACCACAGAACTGAAGCTGAGGGATCTAACCCTGTTATTACTGAATATCTGATTTGCAGCAAGGGATGTAACCCTGTTAATACTGAGTACCTGATTTGCAGCAGAAGGGATCTAACCCTGTGAATATTTGTCCATTTTGGGATTTGACCCAGCTACTTATTTTTTACAACAGGTTTAATTGACCAGGACCGGGAGTGCGCGCCTCACCCACCTTCTTTTTTGTAAGAATCTGTATGTACTTTAAGATTTGTTTCAATAAATTCTTATGCCTTGCCCAGCTGGTCCTTGCCCGAGATGATGGTTCTGCCTGATGCCTTTCTGGGGGTTAAAGTTGCTGCATCGTTGTCGACATCATATGGGAAAAACATGTCCGATGACTGTTTAATTGTTTCGCCGGCCTTGGTCGGGGATTCAACGAATAAACAATATGTCTTGGATGCTCCCTGTGTTATAGTGTTGTGTGCGCCGCCTCTGCCTATTAAAGACCTGCCCATGTTGGAGGCGGTTAGAAATGTCTCGGCGGGCGACATTGGTAAGACTGTCCTCCTGCCTTAGGGTATGGAATGGAATCGGCACCGTTCATTGCCACCCAGATGCCATTGCTCCGGCCCCAATGTCATCACAGGACAACGGGTTAAGAGCTTCATGTCTTTATCAATCTCCTTTACACTGTGCCTCGGAAAGCTCAGTTATTTGTGCCCTCTGCCTTTTCTACCAACCTTCCCCATCTAAGAGCCCCTCGATGATCCCCTTACCTAGTCCTAACAGGGTTCTAATGATACCAGCACCGCCCTGTATGCTCTCAATTTTGCTCTCACGTCTGGTAAAGTTGTATGAAATCATAAGTGATTATTTCAAGGTGTAGGAATCTTCCCTGACTAGGATTATCTCTTAATTCAACTTCATGGAATGTTACATTTTTGTCAAATTTTCTGAGAGAATGGATACTGTGCAGGAGACAATGGGTTCATTTTCTATTGATGTGGCTGAGGGTAATGGTTTCTTAATAAGATGGTCAAGATTCCTCTGATTTTATCGTAGAAGCGGCTCCTATGGGCGATCGTGCAAGAAGTCAGCAGTCTGTTTTGTCGTCTTCAATTGGAAAGGCTGTATAAATAATCTGACCTGCAAGAGATTTAGCAACACAGTCTTGTCCTGTAAGGTGTCTTCCAGTAATGGGAGAGAAGGCTTAAACTGCCATAGTGATGCTACCTTCGTAAAGTCAGCAAATTTAAATGCTAAATCCAAAAGTAAGGGGTCCAGAAAATGTTTATGCCATCTCAAACTTAATTTAGCTCAAATTAATGAGGCGTCGGATTTATTTCCTCTGCCTCTGGTAGAGGATTATTTTTCCTCTGTAATAGATGCAAATGCTCGGACTACCAGCCCTTCTAGTGGGGGAAAAAAGGATCAAGAAATCTATTAAATCTAATATAAAGCTAGCTGAAGGGAGAAATGTAATGACTCATTTTATGCAGCTGGTTGCTGCTGTTGCTGCCCCAGCTGCAGAGGAGCCTGTGCTGAATCTCATGGTGCTTACTGTACACTCTAATGAAGCATTAGAAGATATGTCCCACTTGTCTAGTACTGAGTAGCATCTGCCTACTTTTTTGACTATGCAATCAGCAGTTACATTGGTTGGTTGCATCCTTGCCCCAGTAGATGGATCCTGGTGAGGGTACATCCCGTGGTCCTTTGGTGAGTTCCTCTGTGTCATGTATTAATAACAGCAGACCTGAAGGTATCCTCATAGCTCATATTGGCAATCTGGAAGTAGGGGCTTTAGTTTCTTCACTGGGCCCGAGACACTTGATAGTAGGACAGGTAACAGGCTGGTCTACAGTGTACTAAGAGGAACTGGACCACAGCAGTAAACGAGCCCTCAGGCACAATAACTCTCTAACTCTTGGAAAACTTTCTCTCACCGGGCTATGGTAGCACCGGTATCTGTTTAGAGCAAGTATTCACATTGTCTTTTATTGAAATGTTTATTTCAGGATGACAAACCCTATTTGCTGAATCGGACGAACGTCCTGACTGTTTAATGAGGTACCACATCTGAGGGCTATCTAGTCGTGACACATTGACTGTGTGTACTGACTTTGTCAGATTGTTGGACGATTACACAATGGACAGGGTCATTTAAAATAGTTTATCAAAGATAGTCTTTGATGCCATATTAAGTGATACAGCAACACTGAGGCAAATGGGTATGAAATAACCCCTTTTTGGGTATACAGGGGTCTCAGATGCTCAGGGGTTACAAATTACTGTTCTGACTCTGGGACGAGAGAGGTTTTTATGGCGTCTCAAAAACAAAGTGTTCCCACTAAACCACGTGATTGTTCCTGTTTGTCAAGTGCCCTAAATACTCGGGATTTAAAAAATCATAAGGGGAAGACTAATCTGTATTGACCAGAATATGTTGAAGGTATTGTCATGGAACACTATGGGTCATCGTAAATTGTTCCTAAATCCTGCTATTGGGCATGACTAAAACAATATGATATCATATTGCTACAAGAAACTTGGTTATGGCATGTCCTGTCCTGGATGGTTTTATGATTTCTTTCTAGTCAACTAAAAAATCTGATGTTGGTTGACCATTGGGAGGGACATAGGGGTGGTTCATGACAATTGTTTGATCGGGGGTGGGACCTTCTATCGTTTCATATCAAGATATTGTGAGAGGGGCCTTAGCAACTATTATTAAACTGTCAACGGGTAATATTAACTTGGATCTACGCTTCTTAAACATATACTGGCATGAGGGTATATCTTCCTTAAAGATGTTTTTTGAAAATGTGGTACCATATGTACATGGGTGGATAAATGGGACAGTGGGTGGCCATGTTGCTCTAGCCGGGGATTTCAATTATTTTTTGTAGGTCTGATGACTTCGTTGATAACGAGTTATGGCTTTTCTCTTCCTTTCTCCATATGCTGAGTAAAGAGGTCCATGGTTACAGATGGGTTGCAGCTCTTAATTCATTGGGGCTATTTAGAATAAATGGAAACCCACCTGGCGTAGGGGGAATTCCCCTTCACTTTCGGATTACATATTTGTTGATGATTTTTTACATCATTTATTTGTTGGTTTTAATGTTCTCCATACCCATATGAGTGATCATAATTTGGCCACTGTGTATTTTAACATACAGTTGCAAAAAAAACAGATGCCTCCACTATGTCTAGGTCAAAGGGAAACCATGCGAAGAATCACATTAGTTGGAATGGTCAGACTGTGAGTAAAGGAAACAATAAATTGGAGGAAACTTTGTATGAAAACCAAATTGCCATAATGCAAATGCAGAACTTTTTGGAAGAACATAGGTTCCTGGCTGTGTATACATCAGGATTTAGGTCAGGACATGGAACTGAGACAGCACTTGTCTCAGTCTGGGACGAAATTTTGAAAGCTGCCGATGAGGGTATTATAAGCATGCTAGTCATGCTGGACCTATGGGCAGCCTTCCATACTGTTGATTTTGATATTCTTATTTCAAGGCTTTCTACGGTAGCTCAGGTGACCAAGGAATCACTGAAATGGTTTACTTATTTTTGAACTAATTGGACACAGCAAGTCAAGCTGGGATCATACATATCTGATTCTTTGCCAGTCAAGTGTGGAGTGTCCCAGGGTTCCCCCGTCTCCTCTATTGTTTAATATTTACATCCCCCCACTACTGGATATCATTTCACAATTTGACTTGCAATACCACTCATATGCAGACGACACACACGTTTAGGTCTGGCTAAAACAATCTGAGGAAGCAATGGTCAGGGTATTATCCTGTGCCAGCAAAATAAAAAGTTAAATGCTGGAAAACAAGCTCCAACTAAATCCATCAAAAACTGAGATCATTAACTGGGTAAATCCCTATAGTGTTTCCTGCCTAGCGCTTTTTGAGGTCCCAACAATGTTAAAAATCTTGGATAAATTTGGCAGGCATATTTAAACTGTAACCTGCAAGTTGACAAAATTGTTAAAGCCGTTTATTTCCATCTGAAACTGCTGAAACCCTTGCTACCACTTGTTTCAGAGAAAGATCGCTCAACAGTAGTTGGTGCATTAGTGAACTCTAGGTTAGTAATGCCCTGCTCATGGGGATCCCAAAATGCCAAATGCACCATCTTCAGGTTGCCCAAAACTCAGCCGTTTGGCTCGTTTTCTCTCTGCCTGGATGCTCGGCTATCTCCCGGTTTCGTAGGAATCTCCATTGGCTACCAGTACAGCAGAGGGTCCTGTTTAAAACACTCTGCTTGGTATTTAAATGTCTTCATGGGATCCCCCGCCCATATCTTTCCTCTAAAATTGTTGCCTACCATCCAGGTCACCCTCTTCGATCTTCAGGAAAACATCTTCTGGTGGTTCCATCATCGTGATCTGTTTTGTGGGGCGACAGGCGCTTCTGGTGTGCAAGTCCACAATCTTGGAATTTGCTGAAATATGATCTTAGAAAAATCAAATCCCTTAGTGAATTTAGAACGTCTGAAAATCTTTCTTTTTGAATAGTTGTCTGCTTTCATTATATGGCTTCCTTTTCCCATAACACATCATCTGCGCCCATAAGCAATTTTTTTGCTTGGTTACAATGTATATGCGCGCTACTAATTTCCAAATCAAATCAAATATATATATAGATACTTTTAATTTCGTGAACTTTCTGTCGTTTATTGAAACTACATTACAAAGTTTGTTTTCCTATAAGCCAGATGGATAGAATACAGAAAAACGTATCCATTCCCACATATTTTATAGGGTTGTGCTTGAAAGGAAAAAGAGCTGAGGTATGAGATACGTAAAGTGAAAAGGAAGATGATTGATACTCGGCTGAAACATAAGGACATTTTCAAACTTAAACAAGCATATCAAAATTGGATGAAGAATCATTGTGTGTCTGTGTTGCATAAGGATGATGATAATGGAGATGTTATCCACCCAGGATGACTCCTATTTTTGGATTACAATTAATTCCTTTGGCTTTATTCAGCAAGCCATACAATTAAATCTGATAGCTGAAATAACTTGATGAACCAAAGTCTTTTATGGAAAAAACTTGATAGATAGGGTATCCCTAATGGTTTGTTGCAGTGTATTATTGATTTGCACAATAATTCAAATATCTGGGTATGATTAGATGCTGAAGGGAATTGGTCTGAGAGAATCTATACACAATCTGGTCTGAGACAAGAATGCATTCTTGCACCTTGTCTTTTCAATTTGGTTCTGAATAAGACCCCTCTACAGAATGTTAGTAGCCTGGTATATTTGGGCTTTCCCATTTTAAATAAACCTTTTGGATATAACTGACTTTTTGAGGAATAAATCTGTTGCTCTGTCTTGGCACATTATTAGAATTCATTCTAAATGCAGTACATTCTTAGTTATTCTTTAATAAGATTTTATAAGGGAAAAGTAGTCCCTACAATTATTGGTTCCATGTAATATTGTCCTCTCAAAAATAACGGCATGCAAAAAAATCGGCCAAAAATTGCTGTTTTTTTGCAGGTACATTAGATTGAACATGCAGGGGACTTCTTCAAGTGGAGCAGGGGACACATTTGCAATCCCCGCTCCTCATGTCCCCATACATATGGTCACCTATATAATTTCGCCACAACCTCTATATTCGGCAACCATTTATATAGGGCTATTATTACCTGATACCCAGTTATCTCTGGGATTGAGGCTATGCATTCATGGGCATGGGAATTTTAAATTGTTGCAAAGCTCTAATATGGTGGTGGGTCCCTAGTTTCCCCAATTGTATTCCAGTTGTGGCAATGTGTTACGAGCTAGGTCTAAAATCTCTTTTAATACAGGCAAAATGGCACTATTTTATGTTGTGCTGTAAATGATTACATTGTCTGTCTCGTTCTTTATATGTTGAACTTGCTACTGTTTTGCAAGACCAAGTGAGCAACCTTTTTGCTCTTTTGAAGCGAAATGCATTGTTATTCTTGCTGAGGTTGGCTTGGGAACAGATGATCTTGGGGAGAATTCTACAAGTATTAAATATGCCCTCAATAAACACGACTGGATTCCAACTTTGGACTCTTTTCATGCCTGTTGCTCTCCCTCCCATCTCGAACTTGAACATAAAAAATCAAGGTCAATTGGCCCTGTATTTGTGTATTTTTCCCTCATTCGTTGTCCAGAAGTGACTTTATGTGATTCAGAATGGATATTTTACAGACTCGCGCTATTTGATTAAGGCGAAAGATGATATCCCCAGATCAGGCCTTTTGTTAGACACTGTGGTGATGTGACTTTGGCATAAACATTAAAGCATGTTATAATATGCAGTCCATCGCTAGTAGCATAACACACTTTAGGCCTCATCACGAGTTGGGCGGAATCGTGACGTTAATACCGCCCAACTGTAATTGCGCTAGCGCCAGATCACTGGTTGGTCGTTAATAGGAAATCCCATTCCCCATTGGGTCCATTGGACCTAATGGGGCATTTGCGGTGCAAATACTGCTCGGTAATACAGCCAACGGTAATTGTGCTGAAAACAGGGTGCTAAATGGGATTTTTACCTCCAGAGAAAAGCTGGAGGTAAAACAGCCCATTCCAATGGTTTGTGTCCTCCCATGTATTCCTCATCTTTGACATTTTGGAAAAGGGTCCACAATCTGATCCTATTTTGCCTTTCCATATGGCATTGCAGAAAAGGGTGTCTAGGAATTGGGAGACTCCGGAGTTCAATCCGGCAGTTCATAAGAATTTGACAAAAAATATTGCCCTTCCAGTAGTGACCCTGACTACCTGTCAAAACACTTCACTCCGGAGAGTCTGGTGGTGCAGGCAGCTACTGCTACTTCCAAACAAGTGGCGTACCCTACCATCCCTCCTGATAGGGATGAAAAACGCATAGATGGATGGACGAGGAAGGTATTTTCTGCGGGGAGCATGGCACTAAAATCTGCCAACTCCACTTGTGCCCTTGCAAGGTTTTCGTATACTCTATGGGATTGTATTGCATGGTGGCAGAGCACATTCCCGAAGGGGATGAAAGGGACAGCTTCTTAGCTAATGTTAGGGACAGCAAAGAGGCCATGTGTGAGTCCCTTCATTCAGGATTGGATTCTGCGGATAGCATCAGTAGCACCATGGCTACCAGCACCATTGTGTGCAGAGTTGCGTGGTTTTGAGTCTGTTTTTGCACCTGATGTCCAATCTAGACTTCGGGTCTCACCTTTTTGGCAACAAGGCTGACGAGAGTCTTGAGAAGTTGCAGACCTCAAAGGCGGCAGCTAAATCGTTAGGCGCCGCTATTAGGCAACCTCAGTCTTTTGGTCCAAGTGGGTAACCTTGGAGGGGTAGATCTTTTTGCTACTACTCCTCAGTTGGATGGGTGAGAGGAATGGCCAGTCAAAGAGGCCAGAGAAGGTTTTCTCGTGGTGGATGAGGTAGAGGTGCAAAGTCAGCTCAAGCAGCAGCTTCTTACCATCAGCCTCTGCATCAGCCGCTGCAAAACCACTCTGAGGTCTTGAGTCACAATTCACCAGTGGGGGGCAGACTGTCTCAGTCAGCATCTGGAAAAATAGCAAGACATAACTTTGGATGCTTGAGCTCTGGAAACGGTAGCCATGGTTACTGCCTTCCTTTTATAAAAAGACCTCAGAACAATCCACTGGGGAACCACTCTTTCAGGATTTCGGATCCGCTCCTTGTGCAGGAAATCTTAACCCTGCTAGAGAAAGGTGCTATAGAACCAGTGCCTACAGCGGATGCAAACAAGGGTTGGTGGTACTCATATTTTTTTGATACCCAAGAAGGACGGAGGACTGAGACCCATCTTGGACTTCAGCTAATTGAACAAGTTCCTCAGGAAGGACAAGGTCAAGATGGTCCCAATTTCCCAAATCCTTCATGCCCTCCAACTTCTGGACTGGTTGTTCTCATTGGACCTTCAGGATGCTTATTTACATGTGCCAATCCATCGGAAGCACAGAAAATACCTTGGATTCGCAGTTGACAGTTCTCATTTTTAATTTTGAGTTCTGCTATTTGGGCTGACCTCCACCCCGAGGGTTTTGACCAGACTGATGGCGGTAGTGGCATCAAGTCTCAGGAGAAGGGGGATTCACATCTACCCCTATCTGGACGGTTGGCTGACCAGATCACATTCTCCCGAAAAAATCCTGAATCATCTCAGTGTCACCTGCCACTCTCTTCACAGACTGGGGGTCTCCCCCAATTACAAAACGTTCCATATGACACCTTCCCAAAAGCTCCAGTACATCTGAGCTGTGCTAGATACATCCTTGGGGGGGAAAGAGTTTGCCACCTGAGGTGAAGGCTCAAGACATTCTTCAGATGATAACATTTCAGAATGCCCACGGTATACCGGCCTTCAATTTTCTGAGGTTGCTCGGCCTCATGGCATCCTGCATTTGTCTGGTGCCAGAGGCACGCCTGAGAATGAGATTCCTTAAATGGGCTCTAAAAGGGCAATGGTCCCAGTTCTCAGGAAAGATGTCGGACCGACTTCATATTCCAGGCAGGGTCTCACAGGATCTTCTGTGGTGGGCCTGCAAGGACAATATTCTGAAGGGAGAACGCTTTTGGCACCATGGCTGGAGATTATAGTAGTAACTGAACCCTCACTCACAGGGTGGGGAGCCCACAGCAACGATTTTACAGTCAGTGGTCATTGTTCCCCATCGGAGTCCAAACTACATATCAATCTTTTGGAGCTGAGGGCAATCAGAATAGCGCTGAAGGCCTTTCTGCCCTATGTACGGGGAAAGAATGTCCTGATAATGACAGCCAAGACAGTGGCCATATACTACTTCACAAGAGAGAAGGTTTAGGGTCACTACCACTGTGCAGAGGCAATGCAGCTCTGGTATTGGGTAATTAAGGATGGAATCTCCCTATCGGCAGTTCACCTAGCCGGAGAGGAGAGCACAGCGGCAGACGCTCTGAGCAGATGTAATGCTCACCTGATTCCCGTAGAGGCGCCGGTCTTGACTGGCCGTATACCGTATCTTCAAAGGTGATGTGTAACACACGGCTGGCTCTTTGGGCTGGACCTCTGTGCACTGTATGTCTGACTCGAAGGGTAAGATGTCTGCAGATAGAAAATATGGGATTAAGGAACTGGGTTATTGAATGTGTCTCTCTTCTTCCCTTTCTCTTCTCCTGTAGAACCCCAAAGGTTAACGCTCTCACCTTAGGTAAGTGAACGCCGTGCTCTCCATCTGCCTCGGGGCAGGGTGCTGTAACCAGTTTCTTCACTGGATAAGGGGAGCAGGCCTCTTGACTTCAGAGGACTGCTGTCCGTCGTTTACTGCACGAACGGTAAGTTTCGAGTAATTCTAATGTCTTTAAAGTCTTTAGTAATGATGTTTCTTGTTTTGCAGGGTTCCGGCGATGGCGGATGACGGGCTGAAGTGAGTTGAAGATGGAGCCCGTGTGATGAATAGAAGCGCCTGGAAGCACGTAAGTAAGCGCTTGTTGCCTGCTTCACGATGCGCTCTAACAGTCTTTTTATTTTGCAGGTACAAGTTCGGAGCGGCTGCAGGGTGCCGGAATACCCACTGGGTTAGATGTGGAAAGGAGTAATGGCACGTGAGTATTAAAGTTCCCCAATGTCTTTAAACGCACCTTGTTTTGTCTTTCAGATGCAGGATGCAGCGCCGAAGGCCTCCGGAGCGTGCAAAGAGTTGGTAAGCTTTTGTCTTTCAGATGCCGGAATGCAGTGTGAAGACCTCCGGAGCGCACTAGGAGTAGGTAAGCCTTTGTCTTTCAGATGCCGGAATGCAGCGCGAGGCGTTGGTGACAGCCGATGGACCAGGTAAGTGAAGAGCTGTCACTGAAGACCGTAATGCTAACCTGTTCTTTCTTGTCTTTATAGGTGTTGCTGAAGACTGGATTCAGGATGGTAAGCCTTTTTCCTTAGGCCCAGGATCAGATGCAGAAGACACGATGAGCGTTCTGCTGCAGAGGATGCAGAATAACGCAAAGCAAGATTCATCCATCGGGTGTGGTTTAAATAGCCTCCTGTAGTGCTTAGGTGTCTCCTTCCACAGCCACTCCTAGGTAAGAAAAGAGTTCCTGCTTTCCAGAAGAGTTCCAGTGTTCTGAATCTAGGGAGTGGCTCCTGCCCCACCCAACAGGAAAAGTAGTTCCCAACAGAAGAGGATCAGAGGCTCAACTGGCAGGCAAGTAAGCAGCATGGTCTGCTGCAGGTAAGTCCACCCAAGCATTATGAGCCCGGCGCTTCCAGCGCTGGGACTGGGCATATTTATGAGCCTGGTGCCACTGGCGCCAGGACTGGGTCCAAAAGGTCCCAATTGGGACTGGTTGGCACTCGGAACCTGGGTTATGGATCTGCTTCCAAGGGAGTTGGGAAAACCCTGACCTTTTGGAAGCAGAGATCATGACAGCAGACTGAACACAGTCTCCCACGCGTGGGACCTAGCTCAGGAAGTCCTTCAAGAGATCTTCACCCTTTGGGGAACCACTCAAGTAGATCTGTTTGCGACCAAGGTCAACTGGAAGTGCAAACTGTTTTGCTCCAGGGAATTTCCCCCAAAAGGAGCTCTAGGAGACTAGTTCGTAGTGGACTGGGAATTTCCACTCCTGTACGCGTTTCCTCCATTCCTCATGTGTTGAGAAGGTTCAGGAAACACATGATCCTAATTGCCCCGGATTGGGCCAGGAGGACATGGTACCCGGACCTTCTTACCTGGACATTCTGGACATGTCCATCTGTCCTCTGATGCGTCTTCCACAAAGAGAGGACCTTCTCTCGCGAGAGGAGGGTTGGGTCCCCCATCCCGAGGTCAAGACTCTCAACCTTCACGCTTGGTTTCTGAAAGGCTGAGATTGGGACCTCCTGGATGACGTTATGGAGGATTTGCTTTCGGCCAGAAGACCAGCAACAAAGTCTTTGTACCGTTGCTGTTGGGAATACATTCTGCAACTGGTGCAACAAAAAGAATGTAGATCCTTTTCTATATAAAACTCTGGATGTTTTATCCTTTCTTCTATCCTTAGCTAATCTGGGGCTCCAATTTGGTACCATTAAAGGCTACCTGGCAGCGCTGTCCATTTTCAAGTGCTCATCAGAGTAATGTTCCCATTTCAAAATTCCACTGGTGACTCAATTTCTAAAAGGGCTCACTAATGTGTTCCCTCCATCTCCTTTCCAGGTTCTGGTTTGGGACCTTAATCTGGTTTTGAAATTCCTAATGTGTGCATCCTTTGAACCTCTGCACACGTGTCCTTTAAGGCTATTAACCTTCAAAACCATCCTATTGGTTGCTCTGACATCAGCCCGTAGAGTTAGCGAGTTGCAGGCTCTTTCATGCAATCCACCCTTTACCTTCTTCCACAAGTATAGGGTTGTTTTAAGGGTCAAACCTTCTTTTTTGCCCAAAATCATTTCTGATTTTCATTTAGGTCAGAAAATGATTCTACCTTCTTTCTATCCGCCAGCTCATCCTGGTAAGGAGGTGGAAAGACTACATAGGTTAGACCCGCGGAGAGCGTTAAGCTTTTACATTTTAAGAATGTCTAAGTTACGAATTGATGACCAACTCTTCATTGGATACACAGGACACGAACTGGGTCAGGCTGTTACCAAACAGACCTTATCTATATGGATAATTCTGGCAATATCAGAATGTTACAGGCTGGCAGGAAAAGACCCCCCTGAAGGTTTAAGAGCTCACTCCACCACAGGCATGGCTACATCTACAGCCCTTCAAAGGGGTGTACCAGTTAGAAACATTTGTAAAGCAGCAACGTGGTCTTCCACATGTTCACTAAGCATTACTGGCTGGCATCTTCTCTTGGTCAGGATGGTACTTTTGGCAAGTCAGCTCCTTCACTTTGTCCATGAAAATGTATGAATTGTAATATACTGCTTTGGGAGTCTGTCAGATGAGGAATACGTGGGAGGACACAATCCATTCGAAGAACAAGTTACTTACACCTGCTAAAGTTCTTTTGACTGGATGTTCCACCCTCGTATTCCTCATCATCCTCCCATCCTACCCCTGAGTGAAATTCCTGTGCTACTACAGCTGCCATTCCATCAAGACGGAGTATGGTCACTCCCGTGTTTTACGGGTATCTCTGCTGCAAGAGGAGGAAAAACAGTACTGAGGCCAAACGGGTGCTGCGTGTGCTATATATGCCTTCGATGACATCATCCTGGATGGAGGCCTTCGAGGGACATCGACTCGACCCACAACGCCCTCTGCCGAAAACGTTTTCCGAAGCAGCTGAAGCTGGACAACAAGTGTCAAAGATGAAGCATACGTGGAAGGAACATCCAATTGAAAGAAAATTACCACGTGTAAGTAACCTGTTCTTAAGTGCTCAACTCGTGATAGGGCCAGCCCTTAAATGTGGCGCTGATAGCGTTATTGCCACATTTAAGGGCTACCACTCAACTCGTGAGGAGGCCCTTTATACTTTGGCAAATTGGTTAGCAATCTTGTAATACGTAGATGGCATGAGTCTATGGAAGCACTTGTTAAGTGATTATCCCACCTCTGTTGCTTTAGCTGTATTGGTGTTCTTAAAACATTTGAAGCTTTTCAAATTAAATACATTAGTGGGAGTGGTGGAATAACTGGTGATATTATATGAATTCTGAACAATTTTATATTTGAATTATATGTATACTGTATTTTGTAATGGTTGTATGATATTGTTTCTACTTCTTTGTGCGTTCTATTGTGATATTTTGTGATTTGTGCTTTGATATTTATGATATGGTAATTTGTGTTTTATTTGTAAAAGGCTGAAGGATCAGAGATGTCATTTGGGGGTCGCTAGGGGTCGCAGCTGTGACGTCTGTGGTCTCCCTTGCTACCCCTATGGTCTCCCTTGCAAACCCTAACAAAAAAAAGGAAACAATCTTATTTTTTTTTTTTTTAAAGAAAGCTTCTGGGCTGTAGCCAGGTCATTTGGCTCTTTGTTTCTGGAGTGGCAGGCTTTATTGTTCGACATCTTAAAAAAAAAACAGGGGGTTCCACAAGTGTAACGCTTATAGCAGTGACCCTAATAAGAAAGAATAGGAATAACAAATAATTTGTCTTTCTGGAATTCTGTACAATAATTGCTAGACTCATTAAAGGTTTATTTCAGTCACACTTCATGGGATGAGTCACTGATTTAGTCTGTTCTTAAAAACTTCAAATTCACAATGCAGACAAAAATGTCCGAAAAGCATGTAGAGTAGAATAAGCATCCATTTCGGACTATGTATTTTGCTTTTCGCAAGTTGGTTACATCATTTTTTTTCTGCCGTTGTCTGTTATGATAATCACAAGACATTCCATCTCGGTGTCCTTGGTAATTTGACAAAATGAGTGTTCCTAAATGCTTTTGAACAGGGTAGAGATGTTTAACCATAGCACATAAAGTGACCTTTGATGTAATTGTGCCACAATTCATGTTTTGCTGTAATGTGTCTAACTTTCCTATCTCTGTTGCATGCTGTTCAAGATGTTTGTTTGCATGTATGAGGTAATGAGTGCCCATAGTATGGACGCCGTGTGATTGCGCTGCTTTCCCGGTGCTACTCTAAATTCTGTAATACACAGTTATGAACACTCCCAATGGTATGTATTTTCCCACCCTCTGAAGCCTGAAAAGTAAATCCACGCAGGCTTGACATGTGGTCAACTGTGCACCAGGCCTGCAGATGAACTGGCTTGCTGTTAAATGTCAGCTACCAGTTTTATGGTATCCACTACAGAGTAATTTGCCTTCAGACATGTATTTGCTAATTTTACTATAGCCGATAAAGCTATAGTCGGTATAGCTATAGCCAGTAAGATAGCTAAGTGGGTTGAGCGCTTGCTGCTGTGATGTGTGTGTGATCTGCAGGTTGCAACTCTGAATCCTGGCATGGCCAACTCAGCCTTTCATCCTTCTGAGGTCGATTAATGAGTACCAACACAGGTTGGGTGATATTGTATCTATATTTGTTTTATATAAAGAGCTTAAGTATAAGTGCAATATAGTATAACATCATTATCATTTAGCCTTGGATGTCTGTTTGCATTCACAGTAATTTGGCACTATGAGCGTATACACACTAATATTAACAATACATATGATGATCTATTCTTGTATGAAATGTATATCACATTAGTGATATTGTAATCATATTTTTCCTAGCGTACTTGGGAGCAATGCTACATGATGCTACTTCTATTTTGTCAAGGGGTGACAGGTCGTGTTTCATCACTACCTGTGATGCCAGTTCAGGGTGGGGTCATCAGAGGTCAAGGATTGTTTGATGTCACTTCCGCTACCCCAGACTTTTTGGTGAAATGACGTCCCTGTGAAGGATACAACCAAATACAATAAAAACATTTAAAATAGGAAATCGCTAGGTCACATCTCTTCTGCACGAAAACCACAAACCACAAGCCACCACAGACGTGCGTCAGGCTCATTGGTCATTGACAGAGACATGTAGCTTGGGTCTCTTGGGCCTGCCCAATATGTAGTAGATAAACCAATTCAGGACAGAGCCAGAGAATCCAATCATGTCGACTTAGGGGAGAGTAAGATGTCCTGGTTGATGGTGTTGAATGCAGTTGATAGGTTATGGAGGATGAAGAGGCATGTGTCACCATTGTCCATGATTTGGATGGCTTTATCCACTACCTGGATGGTGGCTGTCTCGATGCTACGCTCATGGCAGAAGGAGGTGTAGTTGTAGCAACTACTTTTCTAGGATTTTGCCAATAAACAGGAGGTTCATAATGGGACAAGTTGTCAAAATAGGACATATGTGACTAGTCTTGAGGGTACCTGGGAATCGCCCTTCAGTGAGGCAGGTATTAATGAGGCTGAGCAGTGCATTCAGCATTGGACCAATCCATTGTTTAATGAAGAAGGCCAGGTGGACATAGTCTGAGTAGGAGGTAGGTTTGAGGGAGGCAAGCATTTTAGGAGGTCCCAGGGAGGCAGAGGAGATAATTCAGTTCAGAGGGGCAGTGTGCCTACTGGGCTGCAAGGGAGAACAACTCTGGAGTAGGTTAATTTGATGATCAGTTGTATTGTGTCTATTTCTTTCAATTAAAAAGTTGTTGATTCTCTCAAATTTTACCTGAGTTGCTGGCACGTATGGGTCGGGGTACAGTTTTCTACAATGTGTCACTACTTTAAGAGGGCTTTGCTGCTGTTAGGGACTGCCACAATGGTGGTGTAGGAAGTACCTTTGGCCTCAGTGATCATAATCCTATGGTTGGCTCTGAGAGATTTAAGGTTTGTGAGATCTCCAGGGCAACGTTTTTCTAAGACTGTGATTGAGCATTTGTTGGAAGCAAGTTTGGGGGTATACAAAGGGGTGCATGGTTTGATCTTAAGGCAGCTCGTTTTTAGGGAGGCATGAGTATCCACTAGTTTCATAGCAGAGTTGTTGAATAACTCTAAGAGGACTGAGGCGTTCCCAGTAGCGGTTAAGTCTACGAAGTTTACTTCTAGCTCATTGATTGCGAATGTTTTCAATGTGTGGTGCTGAGTGGGGGGGGTGTCTAGCCTGACCTTTGTAGGCTGTGGTTGAGTGGGTGGTCGACGGTGGAATGGCGGTGTGGTCTGATCAGTGGAGTGGGATAGGGTCTACGCAGGTGATTTGGGAGGATGATGTGAGTGAGCTAACGATGGGCCTGTTAATAACGGGCCCGTTGTTAGCTCCCTGGTCCCCTCGTGGGACAAGCAAAGGACGTCTGGTCTGACCAGACGTCCAGAGTGGGTCCCTCAAGGGAACCTCATAATAGGGTGGAATGGGTTTAACATCACCGGCACATTTACTGGCGCCATTAAACCCATTCCGCCTGGGTTGTAATGAGGCCCATAGTGTTGCTGGTGAAATGCGCACTCTCCAACATACCTCTAACCCATGGCCATTCTTGCAACGCTCACTGAAGCACCACCACCTACACCTCCAAGCATTAGCTTTTCAGCATTTATGGGTAGCTTGTGCTCTTCAGTGTGGGCACATTTCTATCTGTAGAAACAAGTGACATAATGAAGGCACATCAGCATGACCCTCATTATACAATATTTACACAACACCAAATGCAAATACAGTTACCACATGATCCACTCACAGAAGTCTGTAAATGTCGGGAATGTCATCATATTAACATATTATTCAACTCTAAGTATAACATAAACTAAACCCAATGTTGTTGGAACCTAAACTCACGCTCTCAATTAACGAGTGAAAAAGTAACATCAGTTTTTAGGTATACCTTTACAGCGCAATTCCATGCACAGTATCACAAAGACAAGTGGTAATCAATGTGACTCATTTACCAGAATGTAGGGTTTTAGTTTGGATTCATTTTGGACATTACAAATAATGGTATTACAAAAACAGCAGCATGGCTTCTTTGTGGCTCCCAAATCAAGCAAACCAATAGACAGTTCTTCTTAAGTTTCAAGAAAAGTAAACCTTAAAATGTTCCTGAGCTTTCAGCAGTTTCAAGAATCTGGTCTTCCCGTAACTCCTCGGGAGGTTTTTACTCACTCCGTCTAGGGTGTTTAGGTGTGACCTGACCTCTTTCCAGGTGTCTAATATCTGGGATTATCCTTCACCCCATTGGTTTGGTTCTGCTTCAAGCGACGCCTGCTGCTGCAGTCCAGATCTGGAGAGGTTGGAGGTCACCAGACATTGGGTAGTTAGCCAGGTTTGAGAGAGGTGCTTTTCGCTGTGATTTAGAGGGTCTATTATTACTGTACAGCTCCCACTGTGTGCTACTCTTCTTGAGCCTCTGCAATGATCTTGTTACTTGGGACTCCTCCTCATCTCCTCTTACTCCTCTGCTACTATACTGAGTCTCACACTGAACCTAGTCACCTAGTTTCTTGCCCCCACATGCATTTGCATCCTCCAGTCCAACACTGGTCCACCAGACAAAGTATACCTTAGGTACCTTTCCTTCTTGTCTCCGTATTTCCTGGCTAGTCACTTCTCCCGTCCTAATGAAATATCCACCACCTCCTACTGGTCTGTCTCCCAACTTCCTCTATTGATGCTTCTCTGCTTCTTCCGTCTCCTTATCGCTTCCAACCTCCCCCTTGTGCACTACCACTGCCTGCCAATTCACTATAACCATCTCATCTGGCTGTCTCACCACCATCTCTGGCTGTCTCACCGCCTCACCCTGTTTTTTCACTACTGTGAAATGATTAGATGCCCTGCAGCTCTGCTTCAAGGCTACATTCGGGAGGGAGCCGGGCATTCTTCCTGGCGCTGCCTACGTTTGTGTTTCAGCGAACTCTTGTTATCCTCACAGCCCTGCGGCCTTGTCCTTTTCACATACAGACAACAATGTTTCACAGTCGAGCAGTGTAAGCGGAAAATATACTGCGAAGCAATAGGAGCAGAAAGCAATGAGCAATGGTTAGAAAACAAAATGGCGATTCTTGTTACATCGAAATGACCGTTCATTGGCAAACTTGAAAACCTATATTTTGTCATGTCGTGCATGAGACGGTTGGCCCACAGCCACCAAAATGCGTTTGCGGTCTCAAAGTAGAGGTATCTGTATTTCTAGACTGACAAACCCTCCTTTGGCCGTATGTAAACGTCTCCTCTATTTATTGAAACCTCCTCTAGTGATGATGAATCTGAAGCACTTATGTCTGAGTCTCGCATGCTATCGTGGACATCATTGTCCTCATCAATATCTATTGCCAACAACAGCACATTAGGAATATTCCAAACACCACTACTAATATTGAGATCAACTTCCATCCCCAAGATCGTAGTATTCCCCAAAACCAAGATTCTATTCCCCAGCTCCCTTCTCCAGTAGGGAGTTCAGAGCTTAGAACGTGCATTTTCTTTATTGCTTCAAAGATCGTGGGGGAATAATCGACATAAACGCAACATGCTGATCCCACTATTTTGCAAATTCCCCCACGATCTACCAGGATCACATCGAGAGCCATTCTATTTTGCAGCGTCATTAACCTGATTCCTCTTTCTTCCAACGTCATGTTAACGTCATGTTAAATAATATATATCTGTTGTTGTGTTTATTGTATTTTTTAGGATTCTGGACAGTTGTCTTATGTTATAGGAGTTCACTATCTGCCCTAAGAATGGAATGAATGATTTTGCTACATCAGTTGCTACGTCAGTCCTTTTCACTCTAGTTCTGGATAATCTGGCCATGGCTGCTGTTTCTAAGAGGAATACTCCTGGGAACAGTAGCCCTAGGTAACATGTACCTCCCCAGTTTCTGGCCAACCAAGGGTATACTTTCTCTCCGCATATAAAATAAACTGGATCACCTACGTATATTGGTTCTATTTCCCATTTTAGTACCACTGTATTCATACAACCAGCATATGTTCCGACTGAAAAAGAGCCTTTCTTTTTTAGACAAAAAGGGACAGTTCTTGGGCTATAATTCACCGTGTAAGATGGGGGAATTGCATCTTTGTCCCCTTCTGTTCTTACACGAAATGTCATTACAGATGTTTTTTTCTGGTGGGGACAATCTATCTCGTCTATTTTGTCATGTTATCTTTCGTGTATTTTTCCTCGAGGGTTCTGGGGCTATTACTTGTGCTTTATGGAAAATGGAACAACCCACAGGCTTCATTATTATCTCCTCAAACTCATTCATGTTTCTGTCTAATTGACCCGTATTACTCTCATTCCATTTCCCATAGAACATTGCACCTAAAGATGCACTACATGCAGAACTTAATGGTAATGGCTGCACACACCACACTATTCCTTTCCCAGCATGCTGTGGTAAATGGGCACATACCCAGCAGTTTGTTTTCTTCAGGATTGCATGTGTCATGTTCATTATCAACAATAAGGTGTTATTTCCAAAACCTTCCCTGTGTTTTTCTTCCATTGTGGGTAGGGTATAAGTGATCACCTGAACCGGGCTTGGATATATTATTTATTGGTAAAAACATTTCTAATGGGTGTATTGTCTACCCACCATAATATTAGGGCTGTCGATATTGGTCCTACCACGCTCATAAGGCACATTATTATCATTAGTACCAGCATACAATTTATTTTACCATGCGTTTTTCTTGAGCTTATAGTCTTTATAATTGACTCATTCTCAGTGGTGGTGGTGCAGGAGGAGGCTGGAACCGGTCCCGGCATGTTTCTCGTTGTCCTTCTTTTTTATCACAGTTCGTTGTGGATATCTCTCTTCGTCGCACTTGTCCTGATGTTAATAAGTTCAATGGAATTGTCACAGTTCAGTTCTGCCTGTTTTTTTTAGCCTGGATTCGATTATTCGTTTTTAGGCGAGATCACTTGTCCCCTCTTATACTGCTCAAAGGACCTTCGATCAGTTATCTTATCGCCTTAGTACCATGTGCGCCTAGCTTGTCCGCTCTGGTTCCGGACACATATACTTTTTATGATCGCACCGAGGAGCCACGAGTCTTGAATTGTCCGACTTGCACAATTCTCACGCTTCTCTCCTCTACACCTCTGGTTTCTTCTCCGTCCATGAGCTGAACCAGAGGTTTGACATAAACACCAAAAAGAACTGCGGATCACTTTGTCTTCCGAGGCCGCAGGTTGTATCGCCTTGCTCCTGGTATCGTATGATCCGAGAACAGTGCCGGTGCACTTCCAGATTCAGGCTTGAAGTCAGCCTGTGGCGCTACTGCAGGTGCTGGTGAGTGCCGCGCCAATGATGCAGATCCGTTCTTTGGTGTGCTGGCAAGTGCTGGTGTGCGCCAAAGGGGTACATGATTTGATTCTGCTAGTATTTACAAGGCAGATTTCGTGTCGGCCAGCAGTAATGTTGATTCTGCTGGGCAACGTTTTGGCACTCTTTGCCCTTCCCTCTCTTTGGCAGTCGTCTCAGGCTTTGTTTCGAATTTCACTTCTCGTTTTGGCAGATTAGGTGGCTGCTCACTGGCAACAGTTTCTTTTGTTTCTGGGACCGCTGTCTCTTTCCGGTCATCAGTGTCAGGCAAGTCTTTCAGTGCAGTTGGAATCTTCTTGGCATGGGTGGCATGGATCCACGACTTCCTTCCATTCACCCGTATTGCCGTCTGCGTTGTCAAAAGTACTTGATGGGGCCTGCGCCACCTGGGTGCTAATGATGACTTCCTTTCAAACTTCTTAGCAGCACCCAGTCTCCTGGCTCCAGCGCGTGCCCCGGAC
This sequence comes from Ambystoma mexicanum, assembly GCF_040938575.1. Taxonomy (NCBI): domain Eukaryota; kingdom Metazoa; phylum Chordata; class Amphibia; order Caudata; family Ambystomatidae; genus Ambystoma; species Ambystoma mexicanum. The sequence goes on from NC_090924.1 coordinate 1,026,995,828, forward strand.
CGGTGTATCTCACTGGTAATGCCTTCTGCACCTGCTGATGAATCATACGCAATTTCTGAATTAAAGGCCACAATAAGTACTAAGCACAGGGTGTTCTATCTCACTTAGTCGCTTTGGCTGAGGTGCGCACCAAACATTTGCCGGCCTCCCGATTCCGATCTTGTACGGGGAGAGCCCAGTTTTAGCCTGTACAGACGTACGCGTGCATAATAGTGCTATTGGTAATGCATCCACCCAACTCAACTTGCTTCCCGCACAAATCTTGCTAATCTTTGATTTTACAATCCCCTTGTGCCTCTCCACAAGACCGGCAGAACTTGGATACTTGGATGCCTTGAACTATGGAATCTTATCAATCTGGAGACCAGCACATATCTGTAATACCACTGCACCCACAAAATGCGGTCCATTATCAGACCATAGGTCTCGGGGCAAGCCAAATCTGGAAAAGTACTTCTTCAACATTACTATGGCCGTCCTCATTGCTGTGCAGTCTTTCAAAGAATATGCCTCCACCCACTTACTGAATGCACAGATCACCACCAAGACATATTTTAAGTTTTGGCACCTCTCCATCTCTATGAAGTCAAAATCAATTACCTCAAATGGCATGGAGGGCGGGCCAAAACTGCCTGTTGGAGTCACCGTTCCCTTCCCTACATTGTGTTGCAAACACGTGATACAGTTCTGCACCAACCTCTCTGCATTCTTTTTTATGTTTACATTCTGCCAAACTGTAGAAAGGTGCTGTATTATTTTCTTCGCACAGATGTGCGTAGGGTTGTGGGCCATTGTGACCATTGCAGTCACATACAAATTTGGCAACATCCAGTTTCTAGTTCCCTTGTCCACCCAACAACCCTCCAGATCCAACTCAACAGATCCCTCTGCCCACCCCTGTATGTCATCGGCCGCAGCCTTGGCCTGCATTTCTTTGACAGTGGCAACTCCATCTTCTATCATACAGGGTACTTCCTCTGTCTGAACCGTCATCATTTTGGTATTCAAATCAGTGGCAGTTTGTTTCGCAATTCTGTCTGCAAACGCGTTTCCCTCTCCTACTTTGCATGTTACTTTTTTATGTGCCTCGCATTTCACTATTGCTAGGCGCTTTGGAAACGTGAGTGCAGACAGCAATCGTACAATCAAAGGGCCATGTTGTATTCTGGCACCATGTGATGTCAGAAACCCTCTCTCAGCCCAGAGTCGACCAAAATTATGAACCAAAACAAAAGCCTACTGACTATCAGTATATATATTCACATTCAAATTTTCAGAAATCTCGCAGGCTCTGGTCAATGCTATTATTTCTACGGCCTGTGCTGAATTATAGGGAATTCTTTTACTTTCTACAAAACTCTCTAGAGTAGTGATAGCGTATGCGGCAGTTGTCGTGCCATCTGGTAATTTAAAACTTGAGCCGTCACAAAATAACTCTCCATCCGGCTCTTTCTGTGGAATATCACTTAAATCAACTCTTCCCTTGATTTCTTCCTCAGTGACCATTAAGCAGTCGTGGGGGGGTGATTCATTCTTCCCAATTTCTTTTATGGTTAGTGGCATTAATTCTGCAGGATTCAAAGCGCTACACCTCATAATTTGGATATGGGGCGCAAACAAGATCTCATATCTTGTCAATCTAGCAGAGGTGAGGTGTTGCGTCTGTGTCCTATTTAATAGAACGTCTATGGCATGTGGCACCATCAGAATTAAAGTGTGCCCCAATACCATTCCTTCCGTTTGTTTCACTGACGCAGCAGCCGCCGCGACATATCGCAAATATCGTGGTAGTGCGGGCGCTACAGGGTCCAGCGCAGAAGAAAAATAGCCGCACAGCCTATTTCTTCCACCTTGTACCTGTGTCAAAACCGCCAATGCACATCCTTCACTTTCGCACACAAATAGTCTAAAAATGTTCTCATAGTTCGGCATACCCAAAACTGGAGCCGAGCATAATGCAGTTTTCAATCCATCAAATGCTTTCCGACTTTCCTCATCCCACTGCAAAGGCATAACCGCATCCTTTCTAGTTAAATTCACTAATGGTTTCACAATTAACGCAAAATTACCAATCCATTGTCGGCAATATGAAGCCATGCCTATTATTGCTTTGACTACTTTTTGTGTCTTTGGGATAGGCATACAAGAAATACTTTCTATGCGTTCTGGCGTCAGTCTTCTCCCTCCTTTCGAAAGTAGGTAGCCCAAATAGGCCACCTCCTTTCGATTATACTGAAATTTCTTCAAACTAGCTTTATGGCCATGTGCCGCTAGGTGTGATAATAGTAATACAGTGCTTTCTTTACAAATCTCCTGTGTCTGCAGCTAGCAGTAGATCATCTATGTATTGCAAAAGTGCACAACCCACGGGTAATTCCAGCATGTCTAGCTGCTCTTTTAATGCTCTACTGTAAATACTTGGACTTTCCGTGTAACCTTGCGGAATCCGCGTAAATGTAAATGATCGTCGTCCTAATGTGAACGCGAACAAATATCTGCTGTCCTTGTCCACTGGAATACTAAAGAATGTGTTTTTCAAATCTACTACGCTAAAATATTCTGCTGAAACAGGTATCATTGTCAATATTGTAGTGACGTCTGGCACTAGAGGAAATTGCGGATCTACTACCTTATTCAATGCACGTAGATCAATTATGAAACGGTATGGTACCTCATTACCTCCTTTTTTATAAACCGGAAGAATCAGGCTGTTGCATGTACTGCCTGTGATTTCCTCGATTACCCCTAAATTCACCAAATCTGTAACAATACTCTTCAATCCTTTCTCACCTTTAACCAAAATTTTGTATTGGGGGATTCGCGGTAGGGTAACACCTTCTTTCAAAATAATCTTTACTGGCTCTATCTGTAAACATCCTACATCGTTGTCATGCATTGCCCATATACAGGTTGGTACTTTACTCAGTTCCCCTGGTAACGCTTCGGACAAGAATTCTGACACAGGGGCATCGTGTGGCCAGATCGTTAGAAACATTCCGTCTGCCGTGCAATGTATAACAGAACCTAGTTTTTTCAACAAGTTTAATCCCAACAAATTTTCTCCACAATTTTCTGTTAGAAGGAAAGGACAATTTTCAGTAAATGGTCCTATTGTAACTGGGACTGGTTTGGACACTGGGTTTATGACTGGTGTACCTGCGAACCATACCACTGCCATTATTTCGGGTGGGCTGGCCTTATCATTTTTTATATCTTTGTCTAATAAATGTTCAGTCATCGACTGTAGTGCTTTTCTTTTCATGGGCATGGAATATTCATCAAATATCTTGTGTATCTCCATTGTGGGGATACTAGGATCCGACATCCATCTTAACGCTTCTCGTATACATACTTTTAACTTATCGCCCCTTTGTACTGACGACATTGAATGTCATCGTTGTACATATGGCTCTACAGTTTCCTTCCTATTTCTCCCGATATGCCTACTCCTGTACCCAGGTGTAGCGAACATTTCGGCATAATCATTATATAATTCTTCTCTAAGCTCAAAAAGTCTATATACATGTTCTCTCACTTCTTCATCCCTCTCCCTACAGCGTGCTAATGCATTCAAATCTAACAATCGCTGCTGTGGTAATTTCCATTTCTCCACTAAATATTCACCCATGCATTCCATAACTACCTGTCTTTCGTTGCTTCTATGGAAGTCATATATCGAAGCCACTGCTGCCGTCCCATCATTCCCGTCTATATACATCTCTGCCTGTTGCTGCAATTCCACCTTCCTTTCTTTGCTGATTGCACTGCGGGTTACCCTTGTGCACCCCCGTTGGTCAGTCCCGCCTCTTGCTCCTGCGGTCTCAACTTCAACCCCGGGAGGAACGGACGGTACCGAGTCTGTGCCTGAGGCGGGAGGTGAGGATGGGACAATGGGAACAGGGAGTGTCTGTTATGGGCCTGATTGGCTAATAGAAAGTGTTACACGCACGGTCTGTGGCTGCGGGAGGGCTTGAGCTACCGGAGGGGGAGCTTGAGCTATGGATGGGGTCTGTGCAATAGCTACTGACGTGTTTGGTCTTACTTCTGATCTTGGGCCTTGTTTTGTATGGGTCAATATGTTTTCTATCAATTCATCTGCTATGTGTAATTCCCGTTGTGGATATATTTTTTCTATATTCAACTGGTCACGCCTACCTGTCCTTCTCAGACTCTCCGTCCACTCCTCCTCTTCTTTTTCTTCAGCTACTTCACCTTTCGATTTATGCCTGCGCACATGCTTTGCTCTGCTTTTAAATCGGAGCATTGCTTCCTTTCTCCAGTCTTTAATAGTCTCAAATGCTGCAGGACGCGCTTTCTTTCTTAACACCCTTTTCAGGTTGTCTATCCTCGCTATGTCAAAACTACCATTAATCGGCCACTGATGGTCTTGTTGCTTTCTGGTTTGCCTATGCCAAGTCTCACAGAATATTATCGCACCCCCTCCATACTTCACATACATTTCATACGCCGGCGTTCCCCCAGGTGGTACAATTTGGCCATCTTCCAAAGATTGTCTACCACAGCGGAAAAACCCTGCTAGGGTGTACAATACCCCAGGCATGTTTCAACCTTCCCCCTGGTTAATCAACCTTACCTAGGGCGTTTGATTTTGCAAAGTCAACTCTCAACCAATATCAGGATACTTTGAATCGGGGAATGACTCACCTGATAAATCAAGTCGTCTGTATACTGATGCCCCAAAGGACATCGTGTCTGCGTTTCTTGGCTTCTGCCTCGTTTCGGGACCCTCGCCTCCTTGTTCTCTAGCCAGGCACGTCGATCAGGGATCAGATGTGTGCAGATCTGCAAAGGAGTCTCATCACTTTTACAGGGCGCCCCGAACACCTCTTCATCCCGGCTCGATCGTCCCATCCTCGCCGTTCTCTGCCTTACTCAATTACAACGTTACGCGATGGAACAAGTGGGGGAGGGTCCCTATTCGGGCGCCATCTTGAAAGGGGCCTCTAGGGTACCCTGACGTCTATGGAAACAAGGCGAGTCACCACGCACGATAGATATGATATGGCATTTGTAACGCGCCTATACACAAGTGTTTCAAGGCGCGACGAGGCAGGGAGGGGGGAACAAGGGGAAGACAGACAACAATCCTACTAGCCAGGTGTCATTCAGACCGCGCAAGTGCAGGGGTAGGGAGAAGGGAAAAAGTGCAAGGGGAAGGGGAGGGGGAAGTGCAGTACAAAGTGAGTAGAATAAAAAATAAATAAATAGGGCCAGCTGGTGGCAAGTGCAAGGTAAGTGCAGACAAGTTCTGGGAAGGGGGGGCTGTATGGATACAGAGACAGTCCCGCAGTGCAGGGATTGCAAGGGAGGCAGTACAAGTGGAGAGTGGCTGGGCCCAGGACCGAGGTCGGAGAGGGTGGCCCAGTTGCAGATTCAGTGCAGTTTCAGTGAAGAATTTAGCAGGGGAGAGGGAGAGAGAAAGCAGAAGCAAAGAGGAAGGTTTTGAGGTGCTTCCGGAACCGGAGATGGTTCTCAAGTTTCAGGGAGGCAGGAAGGCTGTTCCAGAGGGAGGCCCCTGCCGCGGAGATAGATCTACCCCCAGCTCGTTGCTTCGAGAAGCGGCTGACCCTGAGGGAGTTGGAGACGGATGAGCGAAGGGCTCGTGAAGGAAGATATTTAGGAAGAGAGATATGCCAGACACGAGGTTGTATTCCCAAAGCTAGGGTTTTATTGCAAAGCAAAAGTCTCAGTTGGCCAACTCTGTCTCATGCCCCGCGATGTGTATCTCTAGACCTCGAGGGACGCAAGAGAGTGAATTACGTACATCAGTTACATATATACAAAATGCATATCAAACAATCAGCTATGACATGTTTAACACCCCCCCTTTATTGGGTTTCTTTGAACTAACTCGGTGTGATGATGGACATCTCCGACCACTATGACACCTTCAAACATCTATTGTAGTAACAATTTGCAATTTGTGAGTGCAAAGGCATCTTTCAGTTGTTGAATAGAACACAGCGCTTCGCTTCTTGGAAGCGAACTACATACGGGGGGGGGGAGTTGCATTCCGGACCTTGCTACCTATCAGGTGCTATTCGCGTCCTGGGAGCCAACATGCTCTAGCGGGCTCAGCAAAGGGGGGCCGTAAGAAAAGCATAATTCAAGCCTTCAGCGGTATTATTCTAACATATTCTACCATATAACGAGACTAGCTGACAGCTGTGAAATGATTAGATGCACTGCAGCTCTGCTTCAAGGCTACATTCGGAAGGGAGCCGGGCATTCTTCCTGGCGCTGCCTACGTTTGTGTTTCAGCGAACTCTTGTTATACTCACGGCCCTGCGGCCTTGTCCTTTTCACATACAGACAACAATGTTTCACAGTCGAGCAGTGTAAGCGGAAAATATACTGCGAAGCAATAGGAACAGAAAGCAATGTGCAATGGTTAGAAAACAAAATGGCGATTCTTGTAACATCGAAATAACCGTTCATTGGCAAACTCGAAAACCTATATTTTGTCATATCGTGCATGAGACGGTTGGCCCACGGCCACCAAAATGCGTTTGCGGTCTCGAAGTAGAGGTATCCGTATTTCTAGACTGACAAGGGGGCCGCTCGAGGCCAGGCCCCCCAGGGATCAAACCGGCTGAAGGCTGCTCCTTCTGTGCTTCCTGTTCTACTCCAACAGTTCTCTCGTGCCATTGCTGAGCTCCCTCATCTATACTTACCTGGGAGGGGCATCCAAAATCCATTGTTCTCCTAAAACATTAATATTTTCCTCATATGGAGAGGAGACAGGGCTCATCTTGGCCCTTCTCTGGTGGAGAACTATCAGCACATTTCACTTCTCCCAGTCCTCATGAAGTTGATGGAGGCAATTGTCACCCCGCAATTTTCTCAATTTCTTGACCAGCGTCATCTCCACCCGTTTCAGTCTGGCTTCCGTTCCCTTATGGATATGGAGTCTGTGATGATCTCCATTGTTGATGATATTTCTCTTCTTCAGGATCGTGGAGAGGTCGGAGTCTTAATTCTCTGAAGCCTTTCATTCAATTGATCACGAGATTCTGCTGCATAGTCTGGAAGGAATTGTCATCAATAGCTATCCACTTTTATGATTTTCATCTTTTATTTCCAAAAGATTTCAGACAATTATTTCCTCCATTGAAATCCTTGCTGACGGCATTAATGTGTGACGTCCCTCAGGGGTTGTCTTTATCCACCCCCGTTTAATTTGTATGTGCGCCCATTGGCCGGCCTCATTGCTGAACATTGGGGTAACTTTTTACACCTGCGCTGACGACACACAGATTCTCTTTCATTTAAATTCCCCAATATCATATCCTCCGTCTAAGTTGAGGACCTGCCTGTCTTCCATTGGTGAATGGATGGCCTTCAATTGGTTGAAGTTAAATGGCGACAAAACTGAAGTCCTAGTGGTTGCTTTACCCACCATTGGGGCCTCATGGATTACCGATTACTGGCCTGCCTCTTTGGGGCCCTGTCCTGAGCTGGTTCAAGCTGTAAATATCATTGGAGTGAAACTCCTCCCATCTAGATCTATAGAGGCCCACATTTCTTGTGCGTGCCGGATGGGTTTTCTTAAGCTGAAAGTGTTGAGATAATTCTCCCTTTCCTTCCATCTGAGTCTCGGATTCAAGTTGTCACCTCTTTGTTTATGGGCTCCATTGGTTATTTCCCTGGGGCAGCCTACAGTTCTGCTTCAGCGACTGCAGATTTTGCAGAAAGCTGCAGTTTGACTGGCCCTTAGGCCCTCAAGGTTCTCCCACTCTGTGGCCGTGCTTTGCCAGTTGCATTGGCTTCCGATTGGCAGCCGGATAGAGTTTAAAATATTATGCTTGGTGCATTCATGGTACTGACGCAGAATAGCTTTGCTCAAAACTTATCTTATATAAGCCAGCCAGGCTGCTTCGTTCCTACTCACAAATCCTACTAAAAATTCAAAAATACCACACGGCACGATCGGGAGAAAGATCTTTTTCTCTCCTGGCCCCCCACCATGTAGACCATCTGTTGACCATTTGCAGTTTCAAAGGAAGTTAAAAACACATCTCTTCTGGGCTTTTTGCTTCTATTTTTTTATTTTTTTATTTATTGCATTTGTTGGTAGTGCCCAAGACCCTGAGGTATCACGGCGCTAGAGAGCCTTTAAGAAGCTGACCATCCCCTATCAGTGGTTGCTAGCTCCTTGACGCCTTTTGGCCTTGTCTGTGCTCTACAAATTCATACACAATACAATATAATGTAGGAAGGAGGAAGGATAGCTCAGGAAGTAAGACAATGCAGCGTAACACAGGTTTGAATCCTGATACCGCGCTTAGTAACCTCTCATTGGTATTAAGGTTCTTATAAATGAACAATTATAATTATAATGACACATTATAATAATACAATTCCGTGGTTTGTATTTTTATTTGTATTTATTGTTTTATATAGCGCCTTAATCCAAGGGGCTTTACAATGAACAACAAAATTTACATTAAACATGGAACAGTAGAAGTTAAGTTGGTTAAGATGATAGTAAGCAATACAATCAGTACTGCGGGTTACACATGGCTACATTAAAAGTAGATACAATGAACTGTTATATTTTTAGACCCCCATGGTGTTTGTATGGGACCCCAGCCTGGGCAGGACAGAATTGGTCCAGATTTTAAAAAAAATAAATGTCATTGGTTATGTTGAGCCCCCAGACTGTCCTCTACCACATTGTTGGCTCCACCCTTTACCCTTGTGGGCTCCTGAGAGAAGCCAATATCTGCCGCCGGTGCCATCTTTGATTTATCTGCTTGTTCACTTGGTCTGCTTCACAAGTCTTCCTAGTTCATGACTCTCTCTGCTTGCTAGCATGTTCTTTTGTTTGCAATACTCATGAACTATGGATTGGTAAGCCTTATCGTGGTTTGTTTTTGGTACATAGCCTGATGATTGTGAATTGAAGGTCTTCTGCATGCCCACTATTCAATCTGCCTATTATGGGGGCTATCTAAGGGAACTGAGCTTGTTGATGATGCTCAATACCAATCCCCTGTGATGTGTTTAGGGAATGTTGGGGTAGGACTGGGCAGTACTAGTCCCCTGTCATCACCCCATGCCCTGCCTTCAGAGCCTGGAAGTAAAACACATTGCAATATCAAGCATACCATCAATCCTAAAACTACATAAGATCACTATTGAAATCACACTAACTAAAATCACTAGGTAACAACAACATAGACACATCACACCAAACTATAATAAATACAAACATTACCTTGACAAGTGCAAGCAAACGGGTACATCAGAATACACACTACATTGTTATTAACACATGCAATGTTATTTCTTTTTTTTTTTTTTGGACAAAATATTTTTATTGAAATATCGTATAATCATGAATTCATCCGGCAAATTAATGTGGAAGAAAATTAGGAGCAATTACAAATGATCAACAATGTTATTTTAATTTGGTGTCATGTTTAGAAGTTAATAATATGTAGTTTATATTATTCAGCTTTTTATAGATAGTAACCTTAACTTTACAAATTATCAACAAGTCAACAATGATGGAATGGTTTACTAATTACCACAGATGTAAGACTTGTAAATATGGTGTCATTACAAACCAATATGTTAATCCTGGAACAGGAAACGCAATGAAAATCAAACATAAAATAACATGCACAACAGAATATGTGGTTATGTATTGACACGTAGTTGTGAAAAAATAGTATCGGAATCCAATATGTTGTGAAGTCCAGATCTGAAGTCATCAACATTTATGTGGTATAAGAAATAAGAACTTTGTGCAGAATATGGCAAAGCACTTTTTGGGAACGCATTTGGGAGATATTCCTAGTCTGATATTTTGCGATGGGTCATGTACCTATATTACCAAGAGGAGGCAACCGTGAGCGAATCATTAGGCAAAAAGAGGCACGATACATTGTAGAGCTGGACACAAGTGCTTAAAATGAAATTCATAAAGAACTATTTGTAGGAAATTGAAGGATCATTTTTAGAGTTGTTTTATTTACTTTCAATCAGAGATAGTAGTGAAGGTAGATATAGACGGCGACAGGTTGTGAACCTCCAGCTATTTAAAAGTGTTAGGCGTGAGAGTGAAAATATTTGTTACTCCTGGAATAATTCAAAGTTATAGGTTGATCTGTGGAGTCTTTAGAACATTGAAGGTTAATGGTGTTTTTAATTGCCTAAATTAGGTATTTTACTATGGAGAAAAAATGCTAGAGATGAATCTTGAAATGTTATCCTGTTGAGATAAAAAATATGACATTGTACTATGTACTTATTTGCACAAAGGAAAACAATGGTTAAATAAAGTAAATATTTTATAAAATGATATACATACAAAACATTTAGCTCAGTTTGTACTGGAGGAAAGATCTAGGCAATTTGCATATTGATGTATAACCGTATAAAGAACTCTGTTCCAATTGATAAAGTGTAGGCATTTACGTCTATATAAATGAAGCAGGTTTTTGAAAATGGATGTTCATGAGTTCGTACATGTAGTAATTGTGTAGGAGATATTTAGCATATTTGAACATAGAAATGGCTTCAGCAATTTGCACATCTGAAATATACAGGAGCCATATACAATATATCTTGTAAATGTGTTCACATGTTTGCTCATAGGAATGAATGTTTGGATTTGACTCAGAAGAAATGTATAGGAAAATATGTTGTGGTAGAAGGAGGCGGACCAAATGGTGGCATTCTAACAATTTGTTTATTAAAATAATAAGAAAAAGGCTAACCTGTCCCAATCACAAAGGTTTGCCCTACCTAACATAACACTAACTTTGGGGCTTATCGTTAGTATCTCAGTCCAAAGTAATGATTTGTCCTCCATCAAAAGCTATCCTATTCTAACCCTTCTGTCAGTCTAGAAAAATGGATACCTCTCATATTTGACAGCAAACGTATTTTGGCGGCCGTGGGCCAACCGTCTCATGCACGATATGACAGACATATAGGTTTCTGAGTTTGCCAATGAACGACCATTTTGATGTAACAAGGATCGCCATTTTGTTTTCTAACCATTGCTCATTGCTTTCTGTTCTTATTGCTTCGCAGCACATTTTCTGCTTACACTGCTCGACTGTAAAACATTGTCTGCACGTGAAAGGACAAGGCCACAGGGCCGCGAGGATAGCAAGAGTTCATTGAAACACAACGTAGGCAGCGCCAGGAAAGAATGCCCGGCTCCCTCCCGAATGTAGCCTTGAAGTAGAGCTGCAGGGCATTTAATCATTTCGCTGCTGCCAGCCAGTCTCGTTATATGGTAGAATATGTTAGAATAAAGCAGCTAAAGGCTTGAATTATGCTCTTCTTACAGCCCCCCTTTACTGAGCCCTGTAGAGCATGTCGGCTCCCAGGCCACGAATAGCACCTCATAGATAGCACGGTCTGGAATGTGACTCTTCCCCCGTATGTAGCTCGCTTCCAAGAACAGAAGCACTGTGTTCTGTTCAACAACTGAAAGATGCCTCCGCACTTGCAAATCGCATACTATTACTAGAATAGATATTTGAAGGTGTCATAATTGTCGAAAGTGTCTATCATCACACCGAGTTCAAAGAAACCCAATAAAGGGGGGGTGTTAAATATGTCATAGCTGATTGTTTAATATGTATTTTGTATATATGTAACTGATGTACTTAATTCACTCTCTTGCGTCCCTCCAGGTCTAGAGATACACGTCGCAGGGCGTGAGACCGAGTTGGCCAACTAAGACTATTTGCTTTGCAATAAACCCTACCTTTGGGAATACAACCTTGTGTCTGGCGTATCAATCGTGTGTGGTGACTCGCCTTGTTTCCAAAGACGTAAGGGACCGCTAGGGGCCCCTTTCACTTCCACTAATTAAATACCAAAGGAAAAAAGCAAGGGGCCCAGGAGAATGACTCCCTTCGCCTGGTCAGGCTTCTTCCAGCCTTAATAGTCTATTTTCAAATAGTTCTTGATAACCATCTGAATCAAATCCTTTAATTCTTCTAGGGGATTTTTCCACCTTTTCTGCTTGCCCTTTTTCAGTGGAGTTCCTTGGTTACTCACAATAGGGGTTTGGCCCTTATCCCTTTCATATTCTTTTAGTTTCTCTATATGGTGTTCTATCTTTGAATTGTACTTCCACCATGCTGTAGACTTAATGAACTGTCCTTCACCCTCTATAAAGTATTTACAACCACTGGGACGAGTATGATTAGTCCCTTTGTATTCTTCACTTTCTTTAAGGTATTAAGGACCACTGGGACGAGTATGATTAGTCCCCTGATGCTCTTCCTGCCGTGTTCCCCTCCTGGGTCTTCCGTTACCTCTAATCTTATGGATTGGTGTCACTGTTTCTTCCTATAGGGTCGGACTGCCTCTCGCCTCTGCTCCACGATCAGCGTGCCTTCTCTCTCCCGGCACCAGTGTGCGGCTCAGTGGATCCTTTACAGTTGTGGTCTTTGCTTTGTTTGAGTACTGTAAGGAACTCATGGTGGCAACAGTAAAGACAGACACAAGTGAACACAGTTCAAGGGTGTTTATTAAAATGTATATGCATGTTGGAAAAATGTGTAATCTAAACCTAAATCTAAGACCATCAAATAATAATAAGGCAGTCCTAGTGGCGTCTTGTCAAATAAAAGGGCCTATACTAAGTAAAACCTATTGCCAATCCTTATGCTAAATACAAACAAAGAGTGTGGGATAGGATTCACAGGAAAGAAAGAAGTATTCACAAGTAATAAGTCAGGATGCGGTATTCGGGGTCTCCCTTCCCCACATTTTGAGCATGCGACAAGGCGAGAATACGGAGCAAAGCACACGCTGGAGCTTTCCCAGCACGAGCCAACTGTTCCACTCTCAGCTATTGAGGCCTTCGGTGGTTAAGACCCTTTTCTACAGAAAATCTCTTGCTTCCGAGGACCTGATGTATTCCAAAATTCTACTTGTAGGTTGGGTGATGCCTTTTCACCCCTGGATCTCCCTCTTCCAGGCTCACATCCACAAAAGGTTCTTGACAATATCAGGACCTTTGGTAGTTAAATTTATGGCTTGCGAGAGCCTGAGGACCTCAAAATCATAAACAAAAGTTATTTTCTGCTTTGCACTTGGGGTGATGATTCTTCAGCCCTGGGTTCTCCTCTTCCGGGCTCAGGCCCCTTTCGAATATCAGCCTCCCTATGTCGGGTGCACTATGACTTTTATTCACACACTTGTATCCGTGACATTCATGTGTCATTAGGGTGATTGCTTCTTTCCCCTGGATTCCCTTCCTCTGGGCTCAGACCTTTCTCGAAGCGCAACATCCCTCTGTCTGGTTCACTGCAGCTCTCCTTCACATGCTTTCTCCTTTGGCATTTTCTAAACAGTCCACTGTGGACATCCCTCTGCCGGGTTCACTCTGGTCAACACACTGTTCATTGGGACTTCAGACTCCGCCCCCTTTTCATCGGCATCCCTCCGTCAGGGTCATTCTTCCTAACTTCGTCAATCACACAATTCCTTGAACTGTTCTTATGATGCGGGATTCACTTCCCTTAGCTTAACAATCATCTGTCGGTCAAAGACTTTTGACTGTACAGAGGATTTTACTAGACCCTGTATGACCACTTTGACTCCTTTCTCGCCTTTCCCAAGGCCTCTTCTGCTAACAGTAGTTTCAACAATAGGGTAATAGCCCAGAGTTTCCCCGAGTGAGCACCCACCTGGTGCCTGACACCTCTGTAGCTGGTTTTCCCCTCTCGTATTATAAGTTCTTTGTATTTCTTCAATTAGCCGTTTGCTACTTTGGTTTCATCACAGTTAAGTTTCTTATAGGCTCTCCCCTCGACTCACCGGCTGTGATGAACTGCTTAGCTTTTCTTGTCATTGGAGTCAAGGTCGGTACTTGGTGGCAAGCATCTCTTCCCAGCTTGGTTATCAGCGGAGGAGGGTCCCCGTGTACCTTTGACATCTGTTGCAACACACGCTGGCTATTTGCGGTTTTACGATTCCTTCCGTGGAGGATTCACAGGCTTGGATCGGAAAGGGCAAGGTTGCTTCTCTCCTGGTCACCCTCTCGGTTCATGCAGTGTTTCTTCTCCTCTTGAAATGCCGTGCTGAGTGCGCCCTCCCGTCGTGCGGTATGCCTTGCTCGTATTGTTCTTTCATGCTCCACCTTTTATCCCTGTGGGGAAGGGAAAGGGCCTTTTGGGTTTGTGTGATTCTTTTTAATTGCCTGACCATTGTGTTGGGACATGTCAGGAAAATGGCTCTGGTGTTTGTCCATTGTCTTTCGTGGTGTGCGAAAGTGTTCGTATCGGAAAAGGGAGGGGGGTGGGGCAGGGTGTTTGAGTATACTACGGGATAGGATGGGGAAAAGGTGTTATAAGAAGGGGAAATTATATTCGTCGTCCTAAGGGGGTTGGTAAATTCAGAAGGGTGAGATTGGTAGGGTTTGCGAAACAAACAGGAATTACGGGGATTATCATCATGAAATGAACGGGGGGACTGTGAACGGTAGTGTTTTTTCTGATCAGAGTGGGAGTGTGGGAAAAAATAATCAGAGGGTCGGGAAGGAGAATGACTGGGAGTATTCACGGAGGACACTGGAAAACAGGAATTCTGGAAGAGATAGTTTCTGGGTGTAACAGAGTTTGGGATCCTAGGGGACTTGTTATTTACAGAGGGGTCGTTGGATCTGGGCCAGAGAGATTCAATGGAAGGGAGGCAGATGTAGTACAGCCTACAAAAGCCTTAGGGATCTCGTCCTCTTCTTCCTCTTCCCTGGTACCATACCGTGTCTCACATGGGGTACTTCCCTGAGCACCACTCCTGGTTCCCCCTACCCAGGTGATCCTTCCCCCACTCGTCTACCCCTAGGGTTTGGATAAGAGAGGGTCAGTTCTTCCCTGGCCACCCGAATAAGGGATTTCCGGAATTTACTCAGGAGAATCCCCTCAGGTTTCTCACAGCACCAGCCAGTTCACCTCTTCTGGGTCAAGCCACTGTCTCGATTCCCATTCTTGGGCATACACAGTACAGCTCTTTGCCCTCTTCGTCCTCGTGATTGACAGCGCCCTCTCGGCCGGGAACTTCCCATGGCTCTTTGGTCTCTCGCTGTCACCAGCTTTGACCCTCCCAGGTTCCACCAACGCTTGGCTTCCACGTGTTGGGCTTCCTTCTCCATTTTACAGTGGGCCCTTGTACTCTGGGCCTTGACGGTATCAGTGTTGTTTAGGGACTAAATAGTCCACGTGTGCTGGGTCATTCCACACTCTTGAACTCTGTTTCTTACTCTGGGGTTGGCTCCCTGCCTTCCCTCTGTTTCTCTCGTCTGGCGGCCTCGAACGCCAATTTGACAGTGGTTCTCCCGGCTTCCACGGCTCTCCCCGCGTCTCGGCTTTCCTTATGCCTACACATCTTTACCCTTTGCTATAAAGGAAAACCTAAAAGGGTGCATGTCAGGATGTCGTACAAGAAACATTCTCTATCCAAAACCCTTTGCTAAACTGAGTTCTGTCCCTACCACTTCAACCGAAAAGCATAAACTCAACTAAGGTGCATTTAGGGCCTCTGCCTAAATGAAAGAATGGTGGCTCGTTTTTGACCCCCACCCTTGTGTCTCTTTATTAAAAGAGGCTTCTTGCCCAGATTCACTGTTCCCCTGAATGTCTTTTCAGTCATATTCACCCGTTTGTGGTTTCTTTCTTCCCAGGGTTATATGTCTGTCTCTTGTTTCCTTTCCCACTTTGTGACTCCTGGCTCATACTCCCGCTCTGAGTTACTTCCTTGTGTTCCTCACCAAGGAACTTCCCAGTACTCCCACCAGTTGGATATCTCCTTGTCTTTATTCTACCTTTGGGACGCCATCCTTCCACCCCACCATGGTATCTCGCTTGTTTCACACCCCGCTTTGGAGCCTGGTTTCCCTCACCTACCCTTGGGATTTAGCATCTCTTACTCTACCTTGGGGCCTGGTTTGCCTCACCCATCTTGCGGTTTCTCTTCTCTCGCTTCGCCTTGGGATTTGTATTCGTTCACCTGACCGGGGTCTGGTTTCTCTCACCCTGTCTTTGGTTTCACTTCGGGCAACCCGCCTTGGGGCCTGGTTTCTCTTGCCCCGCCTTGGGGCCTGGTTTCTCTTGCCCCGCCCTGGGGCCTGGTTTCTCTTGCCCCGCCCTGGGGCCTGGTTTCTCTTGCCCCGCCCTGGGGCCTGGTTTCTCTTGCCCCGCCCTGGGGCCTGGTTTCTCTTGCCCCGCCCTGGGGCCTGGTTTCTCTTGCCCCGCCTTGGGGCCTGGTTTCTCTTGCCCCGCCTTGGGGCCTGGTTACTCTCGCCCCGCCTTGGGGCCTGGCTTTTTTCATCCCGCCTTGTGGACTGGCTTCTCACCCCACGTTGGGGACTGGCTTCTCTCACCCCGCCTTGGGTCCCAGCCCTATCTTCACAGTACATCTAAATACAGGGTTCTGGTAGAAAGGGTTATTGACACCCTCTGATTGCACTCAGCAGTGGCGCTGACACTAGGCTATGACCTTACCGATCTCCTAAATGAAGGCCTTGCCACTGAACTTAATATGCCTCTGAACCCGGCCATGGCCGATCCTTTGGCAGCTCTGTGGCAAAACCTGTCGGCTCCACTATTTCTGGGAAGTACAGGCCAGCTAGAGGAGAACCCTCATACCTTTCCTCTCACCCTTTCCTGGAGGGGCTTGTTATGCAGGCTGCTATGGTATCTTCTAGGCCTGCATCTTCAACATCTACTCTGCCCCCAGACAGAGAAGCAAAAAAATAGATGCCTTGGCAAAGAAGGCATTCACTTCGGTAGCATGGCCCTCAAAGGTATAAATGTGGCAAGCACTCTTTCGGTCTATGGGCAGAAGTGGAACATGCTGCTCAGTATGTCACTGAAGGAGAAATGAATGAGGGCTGCCTACAGCTAGGGGAGGATGGGAAAAGTCCCTGCGAATGGGCGTGGACATCACAGACTGTGTGGGCCGATCTATGGCTTCGGCCATAACACTAAGAAGGCAGGCCTACTTGGAAACCTCTGGGTTTTCACCTAACGTCCAAGTAAAACTTCTGGACATGCCCCTCGAGGGCGATATTTTTGGCCACAAAGCCGATGATTCCTTAGAGAAATTCAAGGAATCCAAACACGCTGCCAAATCCTTAGGCCTAGCTGCACAGCTGACCAAACCTGCATTTAGCTTTGTCTCTAGGGCACGGGGTTACAGGAGATATTCTCCTTATGGCAGGAAAGGGCAGCTCCCACTGGCCAAGCAAGGGCAGAAGCGCTTCTCGCGCTTCAGAAGAAGCAGAGGAGCTTTAAGAGGCCAACGGACAGCATCAGCGTTGGAGGCAACCCAGCCTCCGAAGCCGTTTTGATTTCTCCTCTCACAGCGCACAGGTTGGAGGACAGTTGACGGAGCATTTGCTCCAGTGGCAGGGAATTACTTCTGATGCCTGTTCCCTACAGCTCATTCAATGGGGTTATTGTCTGCCATTTCTAAAGAAAACACTGGACAGACCGCCCCCACCTCCATTTCAACCAGGACAGGAGCTCCAGGAAGTACTGAGACCACTGTTGCTGAAGGATGCCGTGGAAGAAGTACCTCCCGAACAGAGAGGATTTGGGTTGGTATTCCCGGTATTTCCTGTTATCCAAGAAGGCAGGAGGATTCCGTCCAATTCTGTCCCTCAGGTCCTTGAACAAGTTCTTGAGGAAAGACGAATTCAGGATGGTGATGTTTAGAGAGCACAGGAAGTTCCTAAGGTCCACCATAGGTGATATGCGCTATCAGTTCAAGGTGCTTCCCTTTGGTCTTACCTCTGCCCGAAGGCTCTTCACCAAGCTCATGGTGGTAGTTGCATCTCATCTCAGGAGATCCAGAGTCCATGTATTTCCATATCTGGACGACTGGCTGATCCGAGGGAAGTATGTAGTGCAGGTATTGTCCTACTTAGAGGACACCTGCTTGCTGCTGCACAAGCTGGGCTTCTCCCTAAACTTAAAGAAGTCCAACATGACACCAGTTCAATGGCTCCAGTTCATCGGAGCAGACCTAGATACCCGGGTGGGGGAATGCCTTCCCTCCTGAACAGAGAGTAGTCAGCTTGACTCAGATGGTCAAATTGTTCTGGAACCATTCTACTCTACCAGCGGCTTGAGATCCCTGCATTGGTTACTGAGGGATCAGTGGTCTCAGTACCTCAGCACTCTCTCAGATCTCCTCTGAGTGTTCGCATCAGTGGTCAACGACCTGTCCTGGTGGACGGACCGCAGCAGCCTTTTGGCAGGGGTACCCATCTGGCCTCCTTGACCTTTGACCCGAGTGGTCACGGATGCGTCTTTGAAGGGTTGGGGCGCCCACTGCAAGGATTTGCAGGGGAGTGACTTCTGGTTAATGACAGGAGCCAGGCAGTACATCAACAAGCTGGAGTTGCAAGCTATCATGCTAGCCCTGAAAGCATTCCCCCTATCTTTGCATGGGAAACGTGTCCTCGTCCTGACAGACAACACAGTGGCAATGCACTATCTCACCAAACAAGGTGATGTGCACTCCTGCCCCCTCTGCATGGAGGCGATGATGCTTTGGTTCTGGTTGCTGGACAACAGGATCTCAGTCTCTGCAGTTCATCTGGTGGGCACAGGGAACAACTTGGCGGATGCTCGGAGCACGGTCTTGCACGAATGTGAAGTGTGCCAGGAAATCCAAGAGGTGGTCTTCGCTCTCTGGGGTACACCAGCAGTGGATCTGTTCGCAAAGGAGTCCACCAGGAAATGCAAACAGTTCTGCTCGAGGGATTTCCGAGCGAACGGTGACTGGGGGACGCATTTCTGGTGGATTGGACCTTCCTTCTCCTTTATGCGTTCCCTCCGATTACTGTCATTCCATAGGTTCTCCGGAGGTTGAAGAGGTTTCGAGCGACCATGGTCTTGTTCGTCCCAGACTGGGCGAGGAGAACGTGGTAATCCAACCTCTTGGATCTGTCCATCTGTCCACCTCACTGGTTGCCTCAACGTCCGGATCTCCTAACCCAGTCGGAAGATTGGATACTCCATCCGACTCCAGAATCCCTCAACCTACATGCGTGGCTCTTGAGAGGATGTGATATGACTGGGACCTCTCTGAGGTGTTGCTGGCTGCATGCAGACCATCTACAAGATCTTTGTATGCGTGCAGATGGAAAACATTTGAGGCGTGGTGCAGGGAACGTAAAATTGACTCCATCTCTTTCCGCACCACTACAGTGATGGAGTTCCTTCGATCACCGGCCTCTGCAGGCCTTCAGGTCACCACACTTATTATTACAGTCAAAGTATATTTGGCTGCCTTGTCTGTGTTTAAAAGATCCCCAAATCATGATTTGTTTTTTACGATCCTGGTAATGGCACAATTCCTGAAGGGCCTTGTAAATAGGTTTCCACCAACTCTTTGTTGTCCCGGATTGGGACTTTAATTTGTTTCTGACATTTCTAATGGCGGCTCCCTTTGAGCCTATGCACTCTTGTCCATTACGGATTCTCTCTTTGAAAACAGCCATCTTGGTGGCGATTATATCCGCTAGGTGGGTGAGTGAACTACATGCCTTATGCTGTACGCCACCCTTACTACGTTTCTTCCGGGAGAAAGTTTCACCTAGGGTAAGGCCTGGCTTCCTCCCCTAGGTTGTCTCAGAATTTGACCTGTCACAGTCCATACACTTTGTGGTCTTCTATCGTCCTCTGCATCCTTCTAAGCAGGAGGAACGGTTACATTGCCTAGACCCGAAGAGGGCATTGAGCTATTATATTGCCAGGACAGCTGATTTCAGAAGAGCTAACGAGCTCTTAGTTTCCCTTTCTTTAGCCCATAAATGCTTGCCCATAACCAAGTAGACTTTATCCCAATGGATAATTTTCTGCATTGATGAATGCTACCAGTCAGCTGGGAAGGAATTACTGGCAGGCATCAGGGCCCATTCGACAAGGGGCGTCTCAGCATCCATTGCATGCAGAGGGGAGTTCCAATCGGGAGATTTGTCACGCTGCGACGTGGTCATCTCTGTATACCTTTGCAAAGCACTACAGTCTGGATGTGGCTCGTACCTCTGATCTGCCTTTTGGCAGGGCAGTGCTGCAACATTTCTTAGTATGACTTTCTGCCCTCTTCCTTCATTTATTGCTTTGAGAGTCTATCAGGTGAGGAATCTGTGGGAGAAAAGCAATCCATTGTAGGAGAAATTACCTTACCGTAATGTTCTTTCTATGGATTCTTCTCCCGGAGATTCCTCATCTCCCCTCCAATCCATCCCCACTCAGAAAGTCGGTGGTTGGTACGCATCTCCTCTTTTACGTTCACTTGGTGATGGTCCTCTTTGTCCGTTTTGTGTCTTCCTGCCACAGTTTTATAAAACAAAGATTTCTTAACCCTACTTGTAGTGTTTGTTCAATTGTTCCTCCTTCGTAGGTCTATAGTTACTTTCTGTTTAAGGGCTCATTAGCCCGTCTGATCTCTGTTTTCCTATGCAGTGTGTGTTGTTTGGGGGGAAAAAAGGGTGAACTGAGGTTGAGGCGTAGTGACGTGGTAATTATACGATGCCTGACTTCACATTCGGGGCCGACGACCAGACACAGAGCAAGACGGATCGATGGTCGACGACTGGGTCGAGATCCACTATGCCCCCTGTCAAAAAAGTGACAGAGCAGCGTAGCTGGAGGGAATAGCTATCAGATGAAGAATCTGCAGGAGAAGAATTCATACTAAGAATATTACGGTAATGTAATTTCTCTGTTCGTCCTATTTAGGGTAATTTCCATATTATCTGAGCATAAATGCAAGGCCCAATTTCAGCATAATCGTTATATAGTTAGCAGAATCATTATTGGGGCCTATTTTTGTGTAACTTTCCTCAGTCTTCGGGTACAAAAGCAGTGGGATTGGGTTTCTTATGGATGTGCACAGCTGCACTGTAGAAGCGATTATTCGTCTCATTTGAATCCCGCAAGTTCATCGTCATTCGCAGGGGCTCCAATGCAGTGTCCAATTTGTCATTAGCCTCTAGTAAACCATGGTCATGGCTGTCAATTGCTCAATCAGGCAAACCTCTCTTATCAGGTTCGGCAACCACGCATTCCTCAATAAATTCTTCTGCTTCGTTCCTGGTATCAAAATAGTCTGTAATGCAAGATCTAATGCTCAAGCTGTTCCTGTTTGTGAGGGAAGCTTGCACTGGCCCTTTCCATCCTATACCTCTTTGTGAGGGATGCTTGGCCTGGCCATACTCATGATATGCATGGACCAATTTCTTAGGGCAACATGTATTAGCCTTGTCCATGCTGTACAATTACCCGTTTTTTAGGGAAACATGCACTGGCTCTGTCTATTCTATACTTTTAACTGTTCACAAACAGAATCTTCAATTAAACATTGCCAAGCTGTACTATATAATGAGAAACCCTGTACTTGCCCATGCTTAACGGTTTGTGAATTTGTTTTCATAGTACCCACACTGTATTTGTTTGAGAGGGAAGCATGCAGTAGCCCTATTCCTTCTTTACGTGCAATTGCCAGTGTTCGGAGTGAGGTGGGCCATACCGCCCCTTTCACCACTCCTGTATGCATATATCTCACGTGTGTTGAGGGTGGGAGACGTCCCCCCTTCCTCCCAATTAATCACCAATTAATTACTAACGAGAAAAGCATGTTATTAGGTCTTACTAACGTGCACCGACTCCATTTTAGGTAACTCGGCTTTTACTAGGCCTGAAAATGATCTCTAAAAGCCTGTCTCTCCCTCTGCCCTGCTCCTCACACCGCCAGCCCTCCCTGTCCCCCACCCCACTGCCTCCTGTCAGCTTCGTACAAATCCTGTTCTCATGTAAGTTCAGCTATTCATTGTTGCAACCTTCAGTATCGTCCCAGAACAGATTAGCTCACAGCACTGTGACACCAGAACAGGCCCCCGCCTGAGTGCCCATTTGTCTCCACTAACCTGCCAGTGTCCCTCTTTGACCCCCACCCTGCTAAGCTGTAAACTACCAGGCCCATACCCCTCGGCTCTTTGATCTAGATACACATCTGACCCACTGTAGTGGCCAGGCGAAAGCACCCCCCAAGGACCCAGGCCCCTGGCACTCATATCCTTTCTAATCCCAACACTTGTCTAATCGTATCATGAGGCATTAGGTAGATCAAACTCTCCAATTTGCTGCACCTGGGTTAGGGATTCTAGGTTTATGGGTACTTCGGTGCAGATGGTACAATGCCTGACCATAACTTGTCTATGAACTCGGGGAAGCACCCACATTCCTACCCGACTTTACGAGTATCATTTCTCTCATACTCTCAAATGTTGTTATTGCAAGATCAGTCAGAGAAAGTGTCATTTTTGCTGGACTCACCTTCACCTTGCAAAAATGAGCCAAGCTGACCCATGTGCTGCGGGAGTGACGACTAAGCACCACCCAATCCCCTGGGATTGTCCCATATGGATCCATACTGCTCCGAATACTTCATCCAATTGAGTTTCTGAATTGTACATTCGTAATATGTCATTTGGGACAATTTTTCCCTTCATAATGTGCTGCCCATGTAATGTTTGGCAGAGCGCTCTCCGGGCAGCAGAGTTTTCTGTGTGCACAACTTTTCTCAGTTAAACCTTTGTTTTACTTGCAACTCAATCTCCTGGTCTCATTGCCTAGCTTGATGTGTCAATTTTTCTGATTTTGGGATATTGTGTTGGGGATAGGACACCTTCATTTGGTGGTCACCAGACGTGATATTTCTTTACGTCCCCGTACTGCAGCTAGATGCAGGGCTTCCCATCTAGGCCGACCCCCCACCTACGGCTGACAAGAAGTCAAAGCAAACACGTACACTACGATCCTGTTTTGTGGGTCCCGGCTTTGCGAATTACCCAACTGTTTGCTGGGTAGGGCCACAAGGGGTGGCCCCCACTTGTGGATAGACCACGAACAGAGGCTCTTAGAGTACCACAGACACGTGAGTAGTGATTTCAAGGGGAATTTAAGGAGGGAAGGTATGGAGCAGATTTATTAACGGGAATATATAAGGCTTGGGTTGAGAGGGATTGAATAGACTGAAAGTTGTAAAGCAAAGCACTTTTCCCTTTTCATGGCCATTAGGTTTTTATATGGAGATATATGGTGAGAAAATAAGAGGAGATACAGGAACCTAGCTCCGAAAGAGGGTGGAAGGCGGAGCCGCTAAGCACTGTCCCGACAAGTGCTGGAATTAAGTGAGGAAATTTAATACATTAGGAGCCTCGTATATTTAGTAGGGTCGGAAATTAGTAATATTTAGTACGTATACTGTTCTATAACTTTCTTCGATGTAGGCCCAGGAAGGGCGAGGGGTGATGTGAGTGTTGAGTGTGGGGAAGGAAAATTCAAGGTTGGATTTAAAGGGGGACTAGGAGCATATGGGTTTATTTTAGAGTGTTTTATGTTATGTTCTTTGTCCAGTGTTGTCAGTGAAACTGTTGGTTTGTCCTGTCGAAATGTTTACTGTTTCTATGTAACTGCGATGAAAATGTATATCTAATGTTTTGAAAGGTTAATAATTGAAGAATAAGACTGATGTATTAGAGGTTGAGGTGTTACAGCACAGACCAGTCCGGAGAGAGGGAGAAGACACTTTTTGATAATTATGGCTTTAGACACGCCATTTACAAACATTTTCAAGCATCTCCCCTTGTACAGTAATTGAATAAAGAAATACCAATGGCCAATGCGTAACTGAAATAAAAGGGGAGGGTTCACCTCATATCTGGCCAGAAGGAGGGTCTTTTGTTAAAAGGATATTTGACCATGTAACAACCTAACTAATGGCAAAATAAAAAGGGAAACTGCTTCAAAATAGACAGTAAGTGTTAGGTTTGTGGAGGATTTTCGAGGAAACGCCACCTACAAATAAACAAGCAAATGAAATAGGGCACATGGTATTATCAAACAATGAAGATGGGGATAAGGGGAAGGAAAGGGAGAACCCAAGAAAATATACCCATTGCTTATAAGACCTACAGAAGGTTGCGCTGACCCGGTGTATGTACCAGGGGCCACCGCACCTTTGACTCCAGCCACTCCACTGCACCACCTCCTCCAAATGTCCCATCAAGCATTACTCCAGCCCCCACCGGGCCGACCACTCAAGATCTAGAGGTAGTAATAACATCGACCCAGGCAGAATTGACCCGATTGTGAACACTATGCGAAACGGCGCTACCCTTACCCGGGGTTGGGCAGTCGCCATTACCACCCGTGCCAATAAATACTGCTGCATTACCCGTAAATGAATGGAAATCTGGGGATTTCCTTTTTAGAGTAGACATTTCCCCAATCAAAGCAGTATGAGTGGAATGAGAAGGGGGGGAGTGTAGGATATGATTCAGTAGCCTCAGAAAGGAACGAAGAATGTTGGAGTGACTTTGATGCGACTGAAGAGGGGGCAGTAGGAGGGATACAGCATATCCAATGGGCTACCCAGCAAGTAACGGCAACAGAGGAAGGATGGGGGGAAGGCTCTGAAACAACAGGTTAGGAAGAATGGCATTGGCAAAAAAAAGTCTTGAAGGTAAGTAAGGGGAAAGTGAGATCAAAATTGCAAATGCCCCTCATCCACAAGGGAGTGGGACGACCTCATTATATACCTTGGGCACTGATGGATAAGAACAATCTCCTCAAGGTGCTCCCACCACTTTCTGGGGGTGCGGGACAATGGATAGATGTGTTTAATATCTGCAGTGGGAGATCAGGCAGAAAAAGTGTGGGTGAAGGCAGGGTTCCCAGATGTGACCATGGGGAATGACATGCATGACGGGGTGTCCTTTAATCATTCGTGGACGCAAGTGTGGGATGCACTGAGGAGAACTCTCTCTGACACCCCAGATTTACACTCGGTAATGCAATGTACCATGGGGACAAGGAAGATGCTACGCAGTTCATTCTTCGGGTACAGGAGCTGTGGCGGACGGTGATGGGCTCAGTCTGGGACCAGTCTACCTCCCTTTTCTATTTTATCATCAAGGGAGGCCTCCCAAAGGAGGTACAGAAGGCCCTTGATAAAATTGCTGGGATAGAAGCCAAAGGGTGGCCAGAAATACAAAGTATTATAGTACACCACTGCAGAAGGATCAAAGAAAGGGAAAAAGACATAGCTCAGAGGAGATTAGTTGATGAAGCGAAGCTGGTACAGAGTAAATTAGGGAAGCGTCAGGGAGATGAAGGGGAGGGGCCACTAGGGCTACAGGCCAGGATGGCTTCTACATGGGTGAGCATTATCAGGAAACGTGTGTGCTAAATAAAAATATATTTTTATGCCCAGGAACCAACACCCGCCCAGATTAGGGCAGCCCACAGAGAACCCTTGTGTGTCCAGTCCTATCCACTACCTTAAGTCCAGACGAGGAACCACTAATGGGGGCATAGATAGGAAATAAACAGTTTATCTTTATGGTGGACTCGGGGGCGGAGAAATCATGTTTGTGTGAAGGTGATTTTCCGTTATCTGGCAAGAATCTCGAGACACAGGGATTTTCTGTGGCTGTAGGAACGGTTCCTTACACTGACGAGTTAGATGTCAAGATAGGAGGAAGAACGGTGCAGGCACCCCTACTACATCATGAAGACTTGCCCATGAATTTACTAGGGCAAAACTTACTAAGTAAATTGAACATGACCATTGCATTCACAGACAGAGGGATTGTAGGTTTTGCCCCGGGTATATGCTCCATGCGAGCAATGCTTCTCATACAAACAATAGCAAACAAGACAGTTGTCCGAGGAGTACCAACCAATGCGGGCATGTTTGTCTACGGTATACAAGTGCTAGCTAGGTTAAGGCCAGAGATTACATGCAAGGATTGGAGAGTGACCTCTGATTTTGTCTTTCGCCTAGTAGCGACTCCTCGAGATAGTGCTTGGATACATTTTGTCTCTCGATCTATAGGGGGTTCAGGTTTCTATGAAACGTATTGTGGCAATAGGACTGGACATGCACGGTTACGAGTGGAGGACAGTGTTGAGTATTGACCCAAACATAGCACTGCGTGATTTAACCTGTGAAGAGCTGTTCGCTGACAATGACACTGAGAGCAAAATATTATTGGAAGTATGTATGCCTTGTGACATTATGGTACAAAACAGACAGTGACAAACCCCCTCATGGCCATTGTCAGCGCACCGCCGTCTTTCTGTGCTAAAGATTTGCAACTAGTGCCACCCAATTTGTAGACTAAAAACCCGCATGAAGTAGGGTTGTTGAAGGAATAGACCCCAATAAAAATAAAAGTCAAGCCAGGAGCAATGTTGCCCAGAGTAAGACAGTACCCCCTGGAAAAAGATGCAGAGGAGGGTATAAAAGCCACTATATACGCATTATTACAAAAGGGTACTATTGTACCCTTGAATTCCCCATGCAATACCACAAATTATCTAATTAAGAAACCCAAAGGGGGGGTCATGGAGGATTATTCAAAAAGAGTTCCCTCTTGTTCCGAACCCGGCATCCATTTTATGCAGCATCCCGAATAAGGCCACCCACTTTACTGTGGTGGACTTGAAAAATGCCTTCTTTTCAGTACTCCTCGATCCGGACTCCACAACACCTGACAGCATTTACTCTAGAGGGAAGATACAAGCACTGTCGATTGGCCCAGGGGTACTGTGAAAGCCCAAGCATTTTCAATAGAATATTGCACAAAGATCTCTGCAATATTGCAGTTCAAAGTACTATCATTTAATACGTTGATGACCTCCTAGTGTGCAGTGAGAGGGAGGAGATGTGCAGGAAAGATTCAGTCACCTAGTTAACATTATTGGCCCACAAGGGGTACAAGGTGGATAAGAACAAACTTCAATACTGTATGGCAGAAGTGTTGTACCTCGGCCAATTAATATCCAAAGATGGTAAGAGAATAATCCCTGACAGATCGGCGACAGTACAGGGGACAGCCAGGCTCCACACAGTAAAGGACATGCACATTTTCCTTGGTATATGTAATTATTGTAGGGCATGGATCTTAGACTATGCCGCATACACACAACCCCTACTACAGGCTTTAAAGGAGGCACATAAAGAAAATACAACCATAACTTGAACCTCTGAAATGCACATTGCTTTCACAACATTAAAAGAATTGATTTGCACAGCACCCGTCCTTGCCACACCTGATTATGAACGAGAATTTTTCTTGTTATCACATTCAAATGGAACGCTGATCACTGCAGTATTGACACAAAAAAACATCATTGGGCCATAAACCTCTAGCTTACTACAGCGGTACCATTGATTCAGTGATGCACAGCCACTTTGCATGCAAACAGGCTCTTGCTGCAACCGCCTTCGCGATTGAAAAAAGTTCCACTATCGTAATGGGATGCTGTGACATTGTTTGTTGAACATTCTCTGTTTGCCATACTTGAACGATCTAAGTCCACAATCACCACACAAAGGGCCACCGCCTATGAAATCATCATTTCAAGCCCATACATTCACGTGGTCTGTTGCAAAAACTGTGAACCCTGCCACATTTCTCACAGAGCCACGCACATTGGAAGATTTGCAAGCACGACTGTGCTACATACACGGGAGATGGAGACGATATTCTCAAAGCAAGTGAGATTCCCTTGAATGAAGGTGAAGTATATTTTGTGGATGGGTCATCATTCTTTTGTCCAGAGACTGGTGAAAAACATGTTGAAGCAGCAGTAGTAAGGTTACAGGAAGGGGAATACGAGGTGCTCATACAGAAGAGATTGCCGGAGCATTATTGAGATCAAGCAGCCGAATTGGTAGCACTAATTGAATCGCTTCATGCAACCAAAGGGTGTGCAGTGACAATATACACAGATTCAGCAAATGTAACCACTACGGTACATGCTGGACTCCCTAGATGGAGGAACGAGTGGGTTCAGGAGGGCAGATAGGTCACCCATGCAACATGCAACTCTACTAAATGAATTGATAGGGGCACTCGCAGAACCATCAGTAGTAGCGCTAGCGAAATGCGAAATCCACACTAATAATAAAGATGACATTTCACTAGGAAACGCATTGGCAGATGCCTCCGCAAAACAAGCAGCGCACTTCAGAAAAGACTTAGCGACTGAATGCGTGATGAAAGAACGTGCAGAAGAGCCCAAAGATACCTTATGAACCTGCTGTTTGCTACCAGTTTTTCTAGCATGATAACTTTGGAGGAGGTGTCCATTGTTCAAGACCCTCCTGCCTTAAGTGGAGCGAGCGCGGGAGTGTTACTGTGTTCCCCGACCTCTCCCCCGGGACTCGATTTTTCATGGCAGCAGTAACGACGACGCAGTAGCTCCCTCTAATATTGGCTTCAGGAGCCCAGACACTAACACGCAGCCAAGTGAAACTGCAATATGGAGGTAAGGTCCAGGGAGGGGGGAGGGCCTTTTGTGAGCCCAGACGCAGGTCTGCTGGTGATGTCCCTGCACAAAACCAAGACTTCTAATGCCCAGATTGGTGCACCAGTTTTCCAGGCTCCCCCGCCCTCCACTCTTCCCTTCCTTCTCTCCCCACTCCCTCTTCCTTGCGGACTGTGTTGTTCTCCAAACAAGTGATAGGGATAGTAGAGCGTGTGGGTGCCAGCTGCAGCGGGCTGATGAGGGAGGGGATGGAAACAAGCCTGCAGTGCTTGCGCCTCCCGGACTTAAATGAGAGTATAAAGGACTGTATTAATGAAACTGCCGCAATCGACATTAAGCGAGCAGAACCTAATGGGCAGGATGCAAGCTTCCTGCAATATGGAGCCCCGCCCCCCCCAGGATTTTTTAAAAAAAACACAATGGAACGAGACATAAATCTTGTGGAAAATTAACTCTTTACTTACCTGCAGGAACTTGAAGGGTCATCCCAGGATGTAGTAAATGCTGGCTGTGCCATATATGGATGGCCCAAAATCTGAGCTGAAGCTGCACCCAGTTTGCCTCCCAGCCGGTGACGGTTTCTCTGGCAATGGCTAAACTATGCCCCCCATCCAAGGAAACAGAGGTGCAAAGAGGAAAAAGAGGAGGTGCCTCCTTCCTGAAGTCACGAAGTAAATCTCTATCTAATAACAAATCCATAAAATGGCATTTCAAGGCAAAAACACTGGCCGCCCCCCAGCCTGCCCAGAGCGTACAAGATTTAGAGGGGAAACTGTCGTTGATTTGGACTTAATGAGTGATATCATTCTCAATTCCATGCCAGTGAACAATCTATTGAAGGAGTCGCAAAAATCGACTAGGGATCTCCATTCACCTAGTGCGAGAAGGGGGACCCCAAAATAACAGCAGATGATGAGGACATAATGAATTCTGCTTGTGGGCTGGAAACTCTAAATGAAACTTTGACAATTATTGAAACAGCTGTAACGACTGTAACAGTAGAATCTTGCTAAGGGGTCGGACATCCTGATACAAAAAGGGGGTCTGCCCTTAAGGGCCTCACCTCAGGCTTCGGATGAATGCCTAAAAGGCCAAGGAAATATCCTGGCCTGGAAGGAGAGCACCGGTAAAGACTCTTTGGAGCAGCAACCATCAGACATTACCAACTCACAAATTAAAATGCCCACGATTTTTCCCAACGGGGGAGAAAAAAGGTGCCATATGGGTTTTAGAAGAGGACAACCTTTTTGGGCTCAACCGTATCTGCAAGAAAACCTAAAACAGCCCTTATGAATGGTCTATTGGAGCAACCTTCCCCTGAGCCCAAAGGTGAAATTACAAAGAGGTCTTTTCCACATAGAAACCAAAACATAGTGCACAAAGACCAGTTTTCTGACTCAATGGAAGACTTAAATGAAATGGACTCAAGAGACGAGTCCCCCAGTTAGGACATTTCTACCACTTCACGATGACCAGAGCGAGGAGGGAGCATAAATAAAATCAGATACAAATCTCAGACCCGCCAGAATCTTCAGGTGAATAATACTCAACTGCACTTGGAAGATCAATGTGCACAATTGCAAGCATCCATTGGATCGATGGTCACAATAGCTCTTTCACCTTTCTTTAACTACAAGGACCAATCCACACTATTAGCATTGATGCAAACAAAATTGGTCTACATAGAGAAATACATCAAAACCTCCAGAGAAAAAAAGACTAAAAGAAAAGTAGTCTGAAGGGGCCCTTTTCAAGACCTTGATCGACTTAATAGAAGACGCACATGAAGACAAAAGGTCCTTTCTGGCGTGTTTCAGGGAAACTATGTCTCTATTAAAAAGCCAAGAGGCTGCGGAGCCTGTAAATTCCATGGACTACCAATTGAAGCCCGAAGTCCTAAATAAACAAACAAATTCTTGTCAGTCTACTATGACGGTCCCTGAAGTAAAGATAAGAGCTCCCACGTATGGCCCGAATAGAGAAGAGATCCAAAGACATCCTATAAGTGGTACACAGAAAGAGAACTTGGATATTCTACCTGTGTGATCTCAGTGGAATTCTATACTCCCCGGCAGAGGGCTGTGCCCCTTGGAACAGATCTCCCCAAAAGGAAATTCCATCGGGGGAGGTCTCCTCTGACCCTCACCCACAGCCGGATAGCTTCTCAATCTTTGAGAAAGATGTAAAGAAGACCCAGAAAGTGCTTCAAAATTCAAAGGACCAAATCCTGCAGTTAAAAAAAAATGTAAAAAAATAAAAAGAATTAAAATATGATCTCAACTAAAAAATATGACTCAACAAAAGAGTCTAGAGGTGGAGGCTCGAGAAACTTTAACAGGAATTTAAGAACAATTATTGTAGTTACCCCTGCCCAAAACCTAGAGGGGATACTAAAAAAGATCTTGGAAAAGATCGCCCGCCCCCCATCTAAAAACACAAAAGATTTGGACACTGATCTAGATGCATCGATGGACGGTGGGGCTCCGGACTCCCCCTGTGAAGAAGAACATCTGAAGATATGAAAACTCGGAAGACGAGGATGTGGCTCGGAAAGGCGAGCTCCCTATGCCTCAGAAGAGAACTGTCAAGTTCCATACTCCAGTGGATGTTGCCCACAAGCAGGAACCATCAGAAACCCTAGCAGACAGGAGGTCAAAATTATTAGAGAGGTGTCTTCTGAACTATAAACCTAACCAACAAACAGAACATTGCTCTATAAACGATAAAAGTAAAGACCAACCCTTGTCTTTTACAAGACGGTTTCCTGACGGGAACCAAAGTCTTAAACCATCTGCTAGGCCAGAAAGCTCAGGACATCCCCCTCACCCCCTGACTACAAACTAAGACCTTATACAAACTTACTTTGGAACGGGTTCTAAAGTCCAACAATAGCTTTATTTTTAACCGAGCTAACGTCATGAACCTCTTCTACAAAATCCCTCAGTTGAGGGTTATATCGCCTGACGATATCAAAATTGTGGCCTTTCCGAGTGAGAGAGAATCTGATATGATAGGGCAGTACTGTATATGATATCTCCAGCACTAATACCCCTTGTCCTTAATGCATTGGATTCCCTGAGGGCTCTGGGCCTCGATGCAAAGGAGACAGATATATGGGACAACAATAGGGCATCTGACTCTTCGAACATCTGAAATTTGTCTGGTAAGAAAGGAAAAGAAAAGGATATTGTTGGAAGAAACTAGCCTAAAATAACTAATTCCCAAACACCAAGTGGACTGAGTGGGGAAGAAGAAAAAGAATCCCTTTTGCCCTACAAGTGCCAAATATCTTGAAGATCACCATCATCGGCCTAAATACAGGAAGCAAATCGGAGTCCAGAGAAAACAAGGACACTAATCAATCTTTGATTCTCCGGCCTTCGACAGATAAATTCCTGGAGCTGGTTGGCAAGAGCTCTATCAGCACGAAACGAACCCTAGAACGAAAGCAATTGCAAAGGTGGAACCTTTAGAATTTGCTCTTGGAACGCCAGGGGTTCATCCCATTTGTTGAGAGCACTTAATCATGGATTGGAAAACATAGATATTATATGCTTCCAGGCTACGTGGCTGCGAGAACTTCCCTTGTTAGATGGTTACTCCAGCTACTTGAATATGGCTACCCAAATAAAAAGGGGAAGACCGAGCTCAGGATTATTAACTATGGTCAACAATAACACTATTGGCTTCGTTATCAAATGCATCCATCTCAGTTCTCTTATTCAAATTCTCTTAATAAAAATTGAGGACCTAACACCAGGTTATGAGGGTGTATTAGCCCTTTTCAACATGTATTGGAATCATCTGGCTAAAGACGCTGACTCGTTTGTTCAAGAAATAACTAACTGGTGTTAAGGATTTTAATCAGACGACGCACACCTTAGTCTCTGCCTAGCATGCAGCGCGCAATTGAAATACTTATGTTTTTATGTTAGATTCAATATTGAGATTGTACACCACTCATCACACCCCCTTTTCAAATACCCCGGGTCACAATGGACCATGAACCAGGCTGGTTGATAAAATGTAATATTTATTTGTTTATTTTAAAATTCAAAAGAAATCATGCACTTTTTAATATGGGGCAGCAATCACCAATGGGGTGATAATAACAGTGAGAATGTAAGCAATGCACATAGGTTAACCCTCTATTGACACATCTACTAAACACCAGGGAATAGGAGCACTTTTTGATTTTAGTTAAGAAAGCACTCAAGTTAGAATTTCCCCCTGCAATGCTCCCTCAACCCACAAATAATCAATTCTCAGTGGATGAACAGAAGCAGCAGGTAATCGGGAATGACAAAGGGAAAACGGATTTTAAACCCTGGCAATGCTAAAAATGACACTCTGAAACGGATGAATAGAATAATGAACGGGTGCAAACATCTTGAAGCAAATATTATTCCTCACTACAGCAACAATGTACAGGTACTAACAATCACAAGTAGTGGATTAACAAGAGCATCCAGTTCGAAACTTGAGTGGCAGGTTTAACACAGAATGCAGCAAATGACACGTTGAGAACTTGCAAACTTTGCAATTCCCACCTGAAATTACCAAAATGTTTTTTAATAAAAACGGGTGAAATATTGTAAATCGCAATGTTGGGGTGTAGCTATAGATCATAGTTACCATATGGAAGTAAAATTAGGTATTTAGCTGGTAAATTGTGTGAGTTATGCCAGATCTAGCAAGGTGCGTTTTGAGTAAAATGAAGCAGTGAAAAAGGAAGGTAAATGAGTTTTGGACCAGAACAGTTTTACTCTACACTAGAGCATTCAGTCTAGACCACCAAAGAGAGTCACAGTAAGCTCCAGGGTTGATTTGTGAATGCGAAATAGGATTAATAGTTTAGGATTTCACAAGACAAAATTACTACAGAGATGGCGCTAGCACTAGAAATCAATGGCAGGGTTGCAAGAAGGATTCTGACGGTATTACAAGTTATTAGGGCAAGGCTAGGATGACTTAGAGAGGGGAACTAAGGATAGGGCAAGGTATACTATGGTTTTCTATGTTTCCTATTGGTACTCAGAGTCTACTTTAGTTTAGGATTTTGGGACAGTCAGCGTTCTGGTCACCGCACGGATCTGGTCTAACAAAAGACAGCCAGACAAAATGAGCGGAACAGGATCAGCTGGGCAGGGACTGGATATCGGGTAGCACTTCTGGACTGGCAATTCTGGTTACTGGATAATATAGGTCATCAGGGTAGCAGGATGGCAGCAGCATGCAGTGAGTGGCAGCAAGCCAAGCTGGATCAGGATGCCAATGGTACCACAGTTTTCCCCTTGTTAATGCGAATTTGTGGTTTTCAGATTTTGAGGCCTTACTGGGAATGGGACCAGCAATGTTTGGGTTTTGCAATGGATCCTGAGCAGGATCAGCAATGTTTGGTCTTGCAGTTGGGATCTGGAATCTGGATAGATGAAACAGGAACGCAGCGCAGGAAATCAGGAAGAGTTTGTGTCTAGGGTCTTGTCAGGTACCCTTATTTATAGTGCAAAATGACATCATCAAGGTAGAGGCTGGGCAGGGTTAACTATGCATGCTCCTAAACTACTTGGATTGGGCAGGGGAGCTAGTCTCTGCCTCGCTCCCAGTTGGTTGGATTTCTAAGGGAATGATGTCAGATTTATGGGGTGAGTTTTACAGTGTCCAGAAACCTCCCTTAGTTACTGGAACTAAAATATAACTTTGCCACAAACATATATTTACACAATTGCAACCTCTTAGCAAATCAGATACACAGGTTACATATTTTGTGCATCACATTTCAGTCCAAACCTCCATTCTGTGAGGCCTGGTTTCGCTATTTTACCAGTTTTTCTGCTTTTCAATTGGATTCATATTACTCAAAATTCTACAACTTTATACAGAGGTGGGGATTGTCATTAGGGATGTATATACAAAAGTTTACATTTGCAATGTGGATGTTTTTCTTGTGATCCAACATATATCACCATTTCTGTCTGCAAGGTGGCAATACATTTTAAATTAAAGCCCACAAATTCACTTTTACACTGCGAAAATTCTACATTTCTAAAAAGTTGTGTGGCCGAGATACAAGTCTTTAAAGTTTCTTTATGAAATAGTCTTTAGAAACAAATGGAAATCACTGGTCATTCTTTTTTCTTTTCAGCTGACACCAAATGGCATTTCCTTCAAAGCAGAATGGGGGGTTTCTCAGCCTGATTGAAGTTTTATTGTCCCTCACACCTTTCCTGGGAGCTTCATTGTCCTGGGTCCCAGCAGAGATGAAAGTCTGTTCCACCCTATAATTATCAGGGGGTTGCCAGGATCTGCTGAGAGAGATAGCTCTCCCTTTTGGCAGAAACTCTTTTTCAGCTTTGCAACTCCAGCCACTCTGGTTTTAAAATCCTTCATTTTCTGATCTTAAATCCAGAATTAAACAAGCCTGTTGCATCAAATAACACATGTGATATAGCCTCACCAGTAACAAACTCTTTTATATTGCTAAAGACTATGAAGCTTTCATTTACCAGTGTACTGTTTCAAACACAGGCATTTGTTTTTCTTTAATTTGCAAAAACCCATTTTTACACTTGGTGCAAAGCTAACATTTTTTTCTTTAATTCAATTTTGGCAGCTTCATCAGATTCCCACACTGTCTTTGCAGCCAAAGTAATTTTTCTTGAAGACAGGAGTGTTATCTGAACACTGATATATGAAACTGACCAGACTCAGAGTTGGAGTTCTTTTGAACTACTGGTGTTTGCTACATTGTGAAGAAAATAAATGCGCGTTCCTGTGTGAGTGAAAATAAAGATCCTTGTTGATTTTCTTCATAGCTAACTTCACAGGGCCGGTCATCCATGAATTATGCCTGGTTTTGCTGAGGCTCCATGAATTATCCTGGGCATGGCAGTGCCTTTTCAATCACAGTGGTTACAGAAGGAATGGATGGAATTAGCGTCAAAGCAGCATTTTAAAGGGTGAAAAGGTTTTATTTTGAATGGGAATATTGGGTTTTCAGCAAAGCAATGCTGCCTTTTGGCTTAATTCCATTTGTATGTTTCAGAGCACACTGGCATGCTCCTGCAGTGTATCCCCTGTTTCATCCTACCTGAAGTGTGTGTGTGGCAGCATGATGCAGCCATCTTTTTGGTTGTTGCAAAAAACACATTTTTAAGGTACTGGCGCGCACAGGAACCAGCGCAGCCATTTTGCTGTTCTTGCGCAACTGCAGCTTAGTGATGTGGTAAAGCACAGCTGAGTGGGTCAATATATCCCACACACACCCCACCCCGACTTCTCCTGGGCTTTCAATTCAAGGGGGAGTCGGGCAAGTGGGATTTCTCCATGGGCCACAGCAGGATCCGGCAGGTACAAGTCCCTCTTCAATCGGAGAACGGTGCGTCCTGCTCCTCTTGTTGTCTCTGGTCGGAACGTGGAACGACACCCCCTGCTTTCCCTGGGATCATCCTTTCATGGTGTGGAGTGACACTTCTGGATCTCCTTTGGTTTCTCCTTTACAGGTTGCCGGGGAGGTCCTCCTTGGTTGTTAGATAGGTGCAACCAGTACGAATTTATGAAACAGAACACATACCGGTTACGGCAATTTCCCTCTAACTGCCCACCAATTGCATTGACAGCAGTGGGATACGCAGGCATTTAATAATAACAATTGATAATGAAGGAAATACTCCCTGTTACATGATCATATCTATAAATACAATCGGCTCCCTTCTGGTTCTTCTTTTCGTCATTCTCAGGTTTACGATGTCTCCTCAGTTTGATTCTCTCTGGGCTCCTCAATTTGTTCGCCTTTGGTTATGCGGATTCTGTAGGCAACAGGTGAGATTTTGTCTACAATTTCAAATGGTCCTCGCTAGCTAGGCAAAAATGTGTGCTCTTTGGTCTGGTTCCTTTGGAAATTGTACAAGTAGACCCTGTCTCCTACTTAGTACTCCTTTTTGGATGTTATTAGATCATAATGAGTCTTCATTCCCTCTGCAGATCTTTTTAGATTCTGCTGAGCATACGCAAAAGCATGTTGAAGGTGTTTTCTTAGGTTCTCAACATACTCATGAGTTGTGGAGGCGTTAATCATTGTCTGCTCCTGTGTTCTATAGAGCAGATGCTAATGTAGCACCATCCTTCGTCCAGTCCTCAGCTCAAATGGAGACATCTTAGTTGCAGAAGAAGGTATAGATCTGATGCCCATCAGGATAAGCGGTAATTGGATGTCCCAACTAGGCCCAGAATCTGCCACAAATGTTTTTTAAATGATCACAATGGTATTATTGTACCTCTCAACTCTACCACTAGAGGTCAGCGGTATGCAATTTGAAGTTTCCTTTTTACCCCAAGTGTATCCCACATCTTTGTCATCACTTCGCTGGTGAAGTGACTTTCTCAGTCTGACTCAATCCTTTGGGGTAGGCCAAAATGCGAGAAGATGTGATTGATCATCAGGGCAGCTGTTATTTCTGCCTTGCAATTTGGGGCCGGGAGAAATTCCACCCATTTGGTAAACAAGCATGTTACGGTTAACATGTACTTAATCCCCCTAGAGGAGCGAATCACGGGCCCAATGACATCTACTTGTAAATCTGACCAAGGCAGTGTCATCCCACTCTTCTGGAGGGGAGCTCGGTTTGTGAGTGAAGTTGACTGAAATAGTGCACACACAAGACACCCCTTCAAATATTGGTCAAGGTCCTGCCTCATGTGTGGCCAGTATGCAACCTCTCGCAAGATTTGTAAAGTAGTGTGAAAACCCCAATGACCGGCTGTGGCTGCATCATGGGCGTGATTTAGCATCAGGCTTCGGAATGAGGTAAGTACCACCACCTGGTCACAGCCGGATATGGATCTCCTTACCAACAAACCGTCTTGGATTTGGAAAATGTTTGGACATTTCATCAACACCCTGAGGTCCACTTTCCCAATGTAATCGGTATCCGTCAGGGGAAAGTTCTCAGGGTCCTCAATGTGTTGATAAAACTTACCAATAATTGAATCCCCTTTTTGTGCCATAATTAAATCAGCATCTGGGGTCTCCTTACTCCATTGGGCAGTTGAGGGTTCATTGTGAGCATTTGTCTGGGACTTAGTGATAGCAGTGACCTGGATTTCCCCTACCAGGGACTCAATCTCGAGGAGATCCCCCTGGATGGCTGCGGTTTCGGCCAGCTGATCAGCTAGGTCGTTTCCAGTTTTGTCTGGCCCCTCTATTCTGGAATGACCCTTGATCTTCTTCCAATAGATGGTCATACCACTAGAGGTGGCCAGATCATCAATGTTTTGGATGGGTTTGCCATGTTTAAGTGCTTTATTGTTAGCACATAGCATGCTTCTGGTTTTCCAGTTAACCAGGTGCTCCACAAACCCGTTCCAGAACATAATCTGAATCAGTGATTATGACCGGTTTGTGGAGTTGGTGTTGGACAGCAGTCAGGATGGCTTGATGAACTGCCATCAACTCTGCCACCTGACTACTACGGGGACCGATTTTGTACCCAGTGTAGGATTGCGGGGCATCATTCACCCAGGCATTCCCAACGCCGGCCACCAGTTCCTTTTCCCCGTTGTTGTCAACATGGTAGGAGCACCCGTCCACATACACGGTGGGCATTCCCTCATACTTGCCTTCTTCATAGACTTTGTGTTGGGGAATTCAGGTACGCCTCCATGTTGTCCTGAGTTTTCAGACTTTCATCCTCGAGACAGTTTTCTCTGGCACAATCATGCAAGTCAGCCAGACCTTGCGCGACGCTAGGGGACTCTTCTTTTTTTGGCCATATCTGACCTCCACAAGAAGGCCTTGCATCGACAGACTCCGGGAAGTAATTCTGGAATTACTCACATATCCGGCCTGATTCTGTCACTTTGGAGATATTGCAAAGGCTGGTGGGGAGTCTCCACTATGATGTGTTCCCCCTGAATGATCGGGCGGTAATTTTTCAATGCCCACACCTTTGCCAGGAGTGCCTTCTCACAATTGTTGAATTTTTCCCCCACAGAGGATAAAGTCTTGCTTGCATAGGAGATGACTTTATTGACCTTGTAATGCTTTTGATATAATACTGCGATCAAGCATGCATTCGAGAACCCTGTCTCCAAGAAGAACTTTTTTGACAGGGTAAACTAGACAAGCCGCTTGTGAGAGGCTTCTTTTGAGTTGCTTTACTGCCTCCGCTTGTTCTGGACCCCACTCCCACTTGGCCCCCCTTCAACAGCTGGATCAGGGGTCTTGTGATCTCTGCGTAATCCTCAAAAAACCTCCTACTGTAGTTAGTTAGTCCAAGGAGGCTTCTTAGCTCACGCAGAGTTGTGGGGTTGCTCAGTTTTAGGAGTGCTTCCACTTTCTTCTCCTGGGGACAGAGACCCTCAGGAGTTATCTCATGCCCCAAGAAGTTGACACGGGTCCTGCACCACTGTGCCTTTTTAAAGGATAGTTTTGCTCCGGCAACCCTCAACTGTGTCAGAATATAACGGATTTCCGCTATGTGTTACTCCACAGTTGAGCTTTTTATCAAGACATCATCCACATAGGTCAGGTTACCCTTTTCATCCAAGTCCGGCATGGCCTTATGTAGGAAGATGTTGAATTTGTTGCCGGAGTTGATGTATCCGAAGAGAGTCTGGCTCCAGTTGTATTGCTGCCACCCGAAGGTAAAGGCCAGCTTGTATTGGTCCTCCCTACTGACAGGCACAGTCCAGTACCCATTGGTCAGGTCAATGGCAGTGTATACCTTTGACCCCTGTATCTGGACCAGCCCCTGGTCAATGTAGGGGAGAGGCCATCGGGACATATGGACCCGTTTGTTTATCTTCCTAAGGTCAGCACAGGTTCTCCACTGGTCGTTTGGTTTTAAAATCCCCAGCCCCGGATTATTAAAGGTGCTGTGGACTGAACTAATTATCCCATGGGACTCAAGGTTTTAGATTATGTCTGTCGGGGACTCCATGGATGCGAGAGGCAAGCGATATTACTTCACAAACACTGGACTCATTCCAGGGTCCGTTAGAATTGTTGTTGTATGGATTTCGGTGTGAACACAGTCATACGAGTCCACCACAAAGAGATCTTGAGTTTCAACTTTTGCTTTTGCTCCGGAGTCTCACAGGCATCAGCTAGGTTGACTCGCTCTTCAACCATTTGCCTGAAGCCTGGAAAGACTTGGGTTTTGCTATCCCAGCGGCCTCCTCCAGCTGGGTGGAGAGGTCCCTGGTTAGAGCGTTGACCTTGATGGAGGGTTTCCGGTAGGCGAGGCTGTCATTGGGGACCTGGAAGATCACCTCAGCCTGCCTGAGGTCATAAGTCTCCTCTTCCTCCCCATGAGGGCAGAAGAGTACACCAGGAAATTCCCCCTTGCCGGGTGAAGATCCTGTCTGGTGGTACGTCATTGTCACTATTACTGTCCAAACCATCATTGGGGATTGGTCCTATCAGTTCATTACCTAAACCCATGGAAAAGTGTTGGTCATCAACCGCCATTCCAATAATGGTGCCTGCGCCCAGAGTGATACTCCTAAGGTCGCTGTTATCCATCAATATTGGAATGGTGTTGTGTTCTACATTGACTAATGGTGTTGGGTTTAACCCCAACCCCTGCTGTTGGAGATGGGCATTGAGGTGTACATTTGCGTCTGGATTTTGCAGTTTCTGTCCTCTTTTAATTTTTAATTCGAGTGGGAATAGTCATGTCCGTCCTGGGATGGTGACCTCCTCTCGACTTTGAACTACAACTGCATACGGCAGCAATTGGGCTTACCGAAATGCTTTCTCTGAATCCTCAAAGTCCATGGGAGTACCCCCTAGTTTGGACCAGGCTTTGTAATTGATCAGGTCCAAATTAATGGCAAACCGATTGAGAATGTCACAGCCTAAATAGAATTTATTTATTTGCATTTGTATAGTGCACTTAAAGCCCTATGGAATTGAGGCGCTGTTACATGAAATCTTGCAAGAAAGTGTGATTGAGTGAGTTACAGGTGATCAAAATTGGTCTCTTAGATGCAAGTGCATACAAATCGGTTACTCAGTTCATGACAGTTAGGTGACTTGAAAAAAACATAATCAACTGGGTAAGCAATCAATCAGAGATACAACAGCAATAACAAGTGAAGGTGTTGGGCGGTAGTTATACAAAAAGTTTGGTTTTAATGGCTTTCCGGAAGGCTTGGTGGGACTCGACCATTCTTAAGTGAGAAGGAAAAGAGTTTCAGTGTGAGGTGGACAGTGTGGGGAAGCTAGATCCCCAGCGCAGACTTTCAGTGATTTAGGAGTGATGATAGTGTTGGCATAACCCTTTCTGAGGGGTCTTGTGGAGGTGTGCTTGATGATTCTTTGGGCAAGATAGAGGGGTGCCTGATCGTGTAGGCATTTATGTGTAAGCAAGAGTGTCTTAAAGATGATTCGCTCTTTAACTGGGAGCCAGTGAGCCTGTCTTCGTATCTCGGAGATATGGTCTTTCCTCGAGGTGCCTGTGGCAGCCCTGAGGGCGTTGTTCTGCACCAGTTGGAGTTTAGCTAGGTTAGCTTTGATCCAATTATTGCCCTAGCGA
Organism: Ambystoma mexicanum; assembly: GCF_040938575.1. Taxonomy (NCBI): domain Eukaryota; kingdom Metazoa; phylum Chordata; class Amphibia; order Caudata; family Ambystomatidae; genus Ambystoma; species Ambystoma mexicanum. The sequence continues at coordinate 1,027,036,719 of NC_090924.1, forward strand.
TATTAAGGCAATTCTGATGGGATAAGAAGGGCCTGGCTGTATTGAGAACTTTGGAGTAATAGGCGGAAGGTGAGGCAACGGCGTTAACCTGTCTGTCCATGGTCAGATCTGAATCGAGGTAAACACCAAGTGTCTTAACATTATTGGATACTTTGATAGGGATGTTATCAATAGTAAATGACAAGTACTGCTTATCCAAGTTGCCCAAGGTAGTGGGGGAGCCAATTAGAATGATTTCCATTTTCTCACTATTGAGGCAGAGTAAATTATCCGCCATCCAGGACTGGATTGTGGAGTAAATGGTGGTGAGGGTGTTCATGTCCTGCTTGTAGTTGCCTGTGAGTGGAATAAACACCTGTGTCATCCGCATAGTTCGTATATGAGATGCCTAGGGTGTTCAAGATGCTGAATTGGAAGCCTAGTGAAGAGGTTGTAAAGGGTGGGTGCAATGCAAGACCCTTGAGGGACTCCACATTTGATGAGGCTGGGGGTGGCACAGTCTCAGTCTGAGAAGACTTTCATGGCCCTATCTTGGAGAAAGGAGGTGATCCAAGCACAGGCTTTAGGGGATAAATTGGCTGCATTTGCAAGATGGTGGCATAAGGTGTTAAGCTCTACCAAATCAAAGGCTGCAGATAGGTCAAGAAGCAATAGGAGCACAGGTTTGCCCAAGTCTCTATGATCGTCATTTGATTCTTTAGGTCTAGAAGGGCCGTTTCTGTGCCATGTCGTGGGCGGAAACCCAATTGCCGCAGGCCAATTAGACGGTTGTCCTCAAGAAATTTCTGAACTTGCAGATAGGCTGCTTTGTCCAAGATTTTTGTGAGGAAGGAGACGGTGGTGTTGGGCCTATAGTTCCCAGGGATTGCTCGGTCAAGGGACGTTTTTTTAAGGAGCGGGTGAACCGAAGCTTCCTTAAGGTCCTTGGGGACAAGGCCAGCTTTGAAAGAAGTGTTAATGAAGGCAGAGGGATGGGAGGTGTGCAGAGTCTTTAATGAGTTGTGCCGGGCATGCATCACCCTTACAATTGGAAGGTTTGATGGTTTTAAGCAAGGCGATGACTTTGAGTTCTGTCATTTCTTGAAAGTCAAACAGGGTGGATGGGTTGGACTTGGATACTGCCGGCGAGTTGTCGTGCAGATCGGCTATGAGGAGGCTAAGGGCTTTTTGATGGCCCTGGATTTTGGTTTGGAGGGTGTTAAGTTTGTCAAGCATAGCTGACTGAATGCTGTTACACCACTGTTCATCCTTGAGGAGAGTGGGAAGGGGGGTGGATGGTTTCTCAAGCTTGCGGAAAATGGCGAATATTTCTTTGGATCCTGATTTGGCATCATTGATCCTAGAGTTAAATGAGGCGGCTTTGGCTTGGATAATGTTGGTTTTATAGTTTTTAGAGATGGCTTTAAAGGCACTCCTGGTGGCTTCCGAAGGGTTGGCTTTCCAGGCAGAGAGTGCCAGCCTTTTTTTGGCTCGTTCATCGAGCAAGTCCTTAGAGAACCAGGTATTAGAATGTTTGGCTTTTTTTAGCTTTTTTGAGTGCGAGGGGGGCTATAGAGTCAACAGCTTGCGTGATGATGTTTTTGAAGGTGCTAGCAAGAATTTCAGGGTTTTCGGAATACGGGGCTTTTAGTGCGGGCAACAATAAAGGTGAAATGTTTTCTGCAGTGAGCTGCCGTGAGCTTCTGACGAAGGCCTCTGGGCAGGGAGTAGTAGGCTTGGAGGAACCTTTTTTGTATAGGAGGTTCAATTGAATACAGTGGTGGTCAGACCATGGGATGGGCGTGTTGGCAGTAACTTGGATAATGCAGTTATGCTGAACAATCCAATCTGGGGTGCGTCCTTTAATGTGCGTAGGTTCATGGATGATCTGGGAGAAGCCCAATGTGGTCAGGGCTTTGTTCAGGGTATTAGCATGGGAGTCCTTGGTCATTAAGCCCTAAGTTCACATCGCCTAGGAGCAGAACTTGGGACGTCCTTTTGATGTTGTCAGACAATGAGAGGATAAGGTTTTCCTGGAGGTCGGCAATCGGCCCTGGGGGACGATATATAATGTGCATAGTGATACTGCAGTTGTGTGAAGCGTTAATTTTGAGTCAGAGGTAGTCACAACTGTGACTGAGTTGACCTTCAGTATCCCTGATCGAGAGGGTTTCCCTTGCAATGAGGGCGACACCACCACCTCTCTGGAGTATACAGTCTTTTCTGAATATTGTGTAGCCTGTGGGGATGGCAAGAAATAGAGCAGGACCAGAGCTTTCGTTGAGCCAGGTCTCTGTAATTATTAATAAGTCAAGGTTATCTTTGATGATGAGGTCATTAATGTCCAGTGCATGAGCCGGTAGTGAACGTGCATTGATGAGTGCACACTACTTGAGGGTGCTAGTGGGAGGCAAGGAGGGGGAGGGCAGTTTGTGGCGGCATGCGTGTCTGGGCTGGAGTTAGTAGCACAGGTGGTTAATATCAAGGGCACTGGCCTGTATGCCTCCTGGTTCATACGCGTAGTAGGGCTAGTAGCCTCTTGAGTACCAGGTAGCAGAGTGGGCATGGCATCAGCAATATCGGGTAGTACAATGGGCATCACATCAGCAGGTAATGCAACAGGCTTGGGCATAGCACCAGCAATGGCAGGTAGTACAATGGGCATCACATCAGCAGGTATTGCAACAGGCATGGGCGTAGCATCAGCAATGGCATGTAGTACAATGGGCAACACATGGGCGTAGCATCAGCAATGGCAGGTAGTACAATGGGCAACACATCAGCAGGTAATGCAACAGGCATGGGCGTATCATCAGCAATGGCAGGTAGTACAATGGGCAACACATCAGCAGGTAATGCAACAGGCATGGACGTAGCACCAGCAATGGCAGGTAGTACAATGGGCATCACATCAGCAGGTATTGCAATAGGCATGGGCATAACATGAACCATAGCTGGTAGTACAATGGGCATCACATCAGCAGGTATTGCAACAGGCATGGGCATAACATCAACCATAGCAGGTAGTACAATGGGCATCACATCAGCAGGTATTGCAATAGGCATGGGCATAACATCAACCATAGCAGGTAGTACAATGGGCATCACATCAGCAGGTATTGCAACAGGCATGGGCCTAGCACCAGCAATGGTAGGTAGTGTAGTAGCATTAGCAATGGAAGGTAGGTTTTGGGGCACAAAAATGGCATGGTGCATAGGCATACCTGTGGGCATCTGATCCAGAGGCGTGAAAATATGCAGAGCGCAGCCTCTGGCTCTATGGGCATGCAAGTGAGTAACAGACAGGGTGGGCCAAAGTGAAGCGTCAATAGAGGATGCAATGCCACTACTGGGCGAGGGGGTAGCCCTGTATCTTCAGTGAGATAGGAGTTGCTTCTGGGGCTGTTGCAAGGATCGTGAGGCAGCCGGGGGGGGCTTAGAAGTAGTCATTAGAGGTGGGATGCGTGGTGGGTAGTCCATGTGAGCGGCAGCATGAACTGAGCTGGCAGCGCCTGGTGACACACAGAGCATGGGGAGTGAGGCTTGACTAGTTGGGTGTTGGAGCTGCACATGTAGAGGCGCTGCATGGGGGATCCTGACTCCAAACCTGCGGTTAGGTAGTAGCAAACAGGGTGAGTAAGTGAAGGGTTGGGCAGGGCGAGTGCGCAGGTGGAGTCGTAAGTTTCTCATGTGGCTAAGGGGGGCGGGTGATGAGCTTCCCCCATCTGGTGGCATCAGAGCAGGCTATTCCCTCTTTGGCCTTACCTTCAGGGGTGTAGTGTACCCCGCACACCACCGAGCAGCGGAGAGCTGCAGAGAGGGAGAAAGGTCTTTTCCTCCGGCCTTCTCCTAGCGGCTTCGCCTGCCGGTCTCCTCCTCCTCCATTTATGCCAGTAGGGGCAGTGGTCGAAGTGTACGAAAAGAAGTAGTGGAACTATGCCTGCACCACTCCCCACAGACCCCATTGCCACGCCCCCCTCCCGTGCACAATAAAAACCAAAAACATGTGCCTGCTCTTTACGGAAATGTCCTGTGCAGTGCACTGAAAGTGCAAGTTTCAACTTCTTCCTACACTTCTATTTTAAAACGAAACCGTTCCGGAACGGTTTCTCTTTAAAATAAAAGTATAGGAATGGTAAAACTTTATTAAAATAAGTATAGGAGCACCACTCCCGACCACTTCGACCACTGAGTAGGGGAGGAGCTGGCAGGGTGCAGGGGCCAATGAGAGCATTTCCAAGAGCGGATGTTTTCACAGGCAACTTCTCGCTCGCTGAGTTGTTGTCAGGTTGTCATGGCTACAGCTACGGCAGACAGAAATGTGGATTGGGTGGGCGGCGGGCTTCTGGATGAGCCTTCTCTCCTCCGGGTGGCACAAATTTCTTCATGTGGCAAGGTCCCTCGCAGCGGAGCTGCAGAGAGGGAGAAAGGCCTTTTCCTCCGGCCTTCTCCTCTCCTCCTCCTCCATTTATGCCAGGAGGGGAGGGGCTGGCAGGGTGCAGGGGCCAATGAGAGCATTTTCCAAGAGCGGATGTTTTTGCAGGCAACTTCCTGCTTGCTGAGTTGTTGTCAGGTTGTCATGGCTACAGCTACGGCAGGCAGCAATGTGGAATGGGCGGGCGGCGGGCTTCTGGACGAGCCTTCTCTCCTCCGGGCGGCGCAAATTTCTTCATGTGGCAAGGTTCCTCGCAGCGGAACCATACAGCTGCTAGGCAGGAGATGTTTGGAATTGGGAGTTTGCAGGCCCTTTTCCCACTTATCAATCAATTTAAATGTGGGAATGGCTTGTTCTTTTGGGAGTTGTCGGAAAATGGCTTTGCTGATGAAGCTCTTACCGTTGTTCACGCACACTGGGGCGAGAACAGAATCCTTCCCCTCATTTAACTGAATAGGGATCAATAACTGTTCTCTAATTTTCTGAATTTCAGCGAAACGTTTAGCTGGTTTCTCATCACTTTTGGCTATGGATTTGGGATTTTCAGATTGTGAATTGGTATAAAATTTCAAAGCATTTCCTTCCAGTGTGGAATGCCACTTGAGACTGGAGGATGATTTTCAGGAATGGATAGGGGTTTCCATCACCAGTTTGTTTTCCTACAGCAATTACTGTCATGTCAGGTATTTGGTTATTTTGAAGATGAAACTTAATTTGATTTGGTTTTCGTTCAACCCTGTGGCATATGCCATTTAGACTAACCTGGTTGACACTATGTTTTAATTTGATTGGCCTATGAGTCTGGGTCCAGAGTACCTTATTCACACAGTCTATTAGGGGAAACAACCTACGGAGGATGTCATTCCCTAATAGACAGGGGGTTCCCTCTAGAGCCACGACTATGACCGACTATGACCGGGTGCTTCATCTTGTGCCGACCTATTTTAATTTCTAGCTCAGTAGTCTCCTCGACAGGAATGTCATGGAGTTGTCCAGGAAGAGGGGTGAGAGGGATCTGGTATCTCTCACCCCTTCCTGAATTTAGCTGCTCAAAGGCGCTTTTTGACAGAAGAGTGGCTTGGGATCTAGTGTCCACCAGTGCTGGAATTATACATTGCCCTGCACTTGGACGGAGGCGTAGAATCTACCTTCTTTCTCCTTCAATGCGCAAAGGTAATGGGCATTCTGGGCAAGCTGGGTGGGCAATTTCCTTATTTCTGACTCCGACACAGGGGTAGTTTGGACATAATTCTGTGTTGGAGTTTGGGAATCTGAAAGAAAATGTTTACACTCTGCTATTTGGGGAGTTTTGGGCTCCCCTTTTCTGATTCTGGGCTGCCCCCCCCTTTTTGGAGGCAGTCAACAGAATGGGTTGGTGAGATTTGGGGTTCCTCTTGTGCTGGTTTGGGCTGCCCCCCCCTTCAAGGAGGCAGTCACCAGAATTGAGTTGGGTAGTTTGGGAATCTGAAAGAAGATTTTTGCACTCAGGGATTTGTGGATTCTCAGGCTCCTCCTTCTCTGAACCTGGGCTGCCCCACCCCCTTTTTGGAGACAGTCACCAGAATTACTTTGGGGAGCTAGGGAATCCCCTTTTAATATTATGTCGTCTTGATGCTCATTCTGGGGTTCTAGGATGGGCCATTCAGAATCAGTCCCCACTCCCACCCAGTTTTCATTTAAATCCCTTGGGACCCACTTTTCTTTGGGAGGAGTCCCCCCGTCCCGAAGGAGAAGATATTTTTCTCAGGATCCTCTAAGGATTCCTCTCCTTCAAATAGGAGGACACTAACCTCCTCCACAAAATGTTATTTTTTGGAATTTTTTATTTCTCCTCCCACCTTCTGTTCCTTGGGTTGCATATTTTCAGGGGCAGGAGATTTTGGTTCTGGTTCCTGGGTGTCAAGGGGCTTTTCATGAGTGAGGAAGGAAGCTTTCTCTAGTGCTTTATACCCCCCTTCCTCCCTTGCCTCCTCCTCTGGAACCGATGAATTGTCGGGGTTCTCTCCCGTCATTGTTCTGGGGTGCCAGATCCTTGGTTTGTGGGGTTCTGTGCCGCCATGTTTGTCTGAGGATCATGTTGAGCCCTCAACATGTGACCCAGATCCTAGGTTAGGTTCTGGACCTGGCGCTCCAGTTGTGATACCCGTTCCGGCTGTTATGGGGATCTCTGGTCAACCCTAGGTGGATCACGGGAAGGGCAACTATCCCTTCTCCCATAGTACCCAGGATATGGTGAATTTTGGTAGCCTTGGCCTGCCCTTTCCTGGATTTAGTGGTCTGGGTTCCTGAAAGCGGGGAATGAAAGGAAGGTTGTCCTGCAGGTTGAAGTTTTGTGGGTATTGGGGAAAGAAGCTTAACCCAGCATTTGGGGAATTCCTGCCCTCCTGAGGGAAGTTAGGAGGGATGATTCCCGGGGCAGCACTTACCTGGTTGGACCCCCCCCGCTTTGGCCGGGGGAGTCCAGACAATCCCCAGGATTGGTCTGTTGCTGTCATGATGCCTACCCCTGGGCATCAGGACCAAGGCCCTCAGCTCCGGGAGCAGGCATCCATACATTTGTTTAAACCTCAGCAGCCCCGGCTAGGGGCTGTCTGGGTTCAGTCCTGGCGCCTTAGGCGCCAGGCCCATCATAGAAATCAGTCCTGGCGCCATAGGCGCCAGGCTCATAGACTTTACTTACCTGATGCAGACCATGCTGCAAAAGAGTCCAAGCCTACATGAGGTCTGGATGGGACTATTTTGTTACAGGGACTATTTTTACTCGGGCGTGGCTCTAGGGAACTTCTTACCTGGAACTACTTTGGAGGCTATTTTAACCACATCCGAACAGCAGCACATGCTTCGCGTTATTCTGCATCCAGCAGAGTGACGCTCACCATGCCTGCAGCCAGCATCCAGTCTTATGCCACGCCCGCGTGCCTGCAGCCAGCATCCAGTCTTCTGCCACAGCCGCCTCGAATCCGGAGCTCCTAGAATAAAGAAGAAGAAAAGGACAAGGTTAGAAAACTAACTTATTTCAAATTCCTCACCTAATTCCGGAACCATTTCATCTCCGGACCTGGAAAGTACATCAGTCTTGCACGCGTCGCTTCGCCAGCACGGCACCATACTCACCAGTTCTCACAGCATCTTTCGATCCGGCACTGTCTCCATCATTTCTTCGCCGTAATCCGGCACCTTTGGGACACAAGAAAAAACAAGGTGAGCCAAGGGAATCAACAAATACAACCTCTTACCACCATAGATTTACCTGATTTACCACTGGCGGTATTATTCCATAACTCTCCACATTTTCATATGCCGCATCTGTAAAGAGGGAGAAAACCAACGCATGCAATAGTTACCGGACAGCGTTGGGTAACACAGACTCTTACCTGAACGCCAGCAGCAGCTACGAGACCTTCTTCTCACAAACTCAGTTACAACTTAAGGAAGGAAGGGAACAAGAGTGAACATCGGGCACATTGAACTCTTTGAACTTGATACTTACCAATCCCGCCAGGGACTTCAGAGTCAATACTTACCGGAACTCTCCCAACGCATTCAAACCAGTGAAGTAACTGGTATCTACGCGCCCCTGCAAGGCACGCAGGATGGAGAGCTCATCTTTTAAGAACATAAGGTGAGGTTACTAAGGGGATATCGGAGGTGATTAGTGGGGGAGAGCGAGAACAGTTGGGAGGCCATCACTAAAACCCACAGGTGGTTAATCCCTGTCTCCACTTGCAGGAAAATACTTCTTCGGGTCCAGCAGACAAGACTAGGTGGGCCAGTCCAGACAGTCATCTCTGCACTACGCATCACGTTGAAGGAGACCGAAGCTGTCCGGGTCCGATCGACACCCCTGTGGGGTCCAGGTGAGCGTAACAGTTGCCCTTGTATCGGGGGCTGATATAATCAGGGGAGTTAGAGGTGCCATTAGTGGGATTACCTCCCTGACTGCCACCTGTTTGTGACTGGCCAGAAGGTCTTCTGGGTCTTGGATTCTGCTGACTTTGTGCAGGTGTATTTTTAGGCTCTAACTCTATAAAATGGGGGCAACCTTCACCTGCGCCACCTTAGCAGCAGTAGGGGTGTTGGCTGGTTTTGGGTTTTTATTCAGATTTTTATTTTCTGCAGGTTTTTGGACCTCATATATGAGGGTCGCCTGCTCTATGACCCAGTCCAGCGTTCTTTTCTTGTGGAAGTCCCACCAGCTGGGTCATAATATACTTGAGGAGTGCATGAAGGAAGGTGGTTACAAACTCCCTGCTATCTGTGCGCACCCTCCTAGTTGTCTGTGCAAAGGCGCATTTGAGCTCCTGTGCAAACTCTCGTGGGGCCTGACATTCCCCGCACTGCAGATTGTATGCCGCTTTGCGAGCCTCCTGGGGGTTCCTGTGGGCGGAGAAGTGTTTCAATATGGCCGCCCTATAGGTGGACCATCTTGAATTGAATGATTCTGGTCCTCCAGTCCCGCAAAGAAACTGGAGTATTCAGGGGAGAATGTCCACTTTACATACTCGATACAGTTTTGGTTGTCTTTCATATGAAAAATGTCCATCATCTGCTCAAATAGCTCCAGGTGTTCCCAAACAGAATATTACGCTTTTCTATGGTAGGGGGTTATGACATTCCTAAGGGCTTTAATCTGCCTAGTGGGGTATTTGGCCATAACTCGCTTGAGTTTGTTGGCCTTCTTTGGCTTAGTCACCCGAGTCCACTCGCTCTCAGACTCAGAGGCGCTACTACCTAAGGTCACCTAATGATCATCTAGCTTCTCATGGATTCTGTGAGCTTGAGAGGGGTTCGCAGAATGGTGGGACCTAGTTTCTCCACTCCTGTGGGGCACAGTAGAGTAATCTTCTGACTCCTCCCTACTCCCAAGATTGGTAGAGTTTTCCCCCCACTGCCCTAATTGGGTAAAGGTCTTCAGGATGCTCTTTTTGGGCCTCATCTCATTGGGCTTTTCATTAAATTGGACCAACTGGTCCCTGGGAAAGTAATATTTCGGTGGATCTAATTCCCTGGCCCTCCCTCATAGACTTCCCTGTCAGAGACATCAGCCTGAATGTTTGTGTATCTATACAGGGACGCCCTTCCATCAATTTCCGTGTGGCGCTGACCTGTCAGTTCCATCATGCTTGGTCTATTGAATTCTGCTGGCCTCATGGCTTCTGGCTCATGTGAACTGGTAGACATGAAGCTAGTAGTGTTCACAGTATTAAATGGGTTGGAGTCCCTTAGCATAAAGGTCCTTATACTATGATCCGGGGTTACCCTGTCCCTCTCTATCTGTTCGGGGGGTCCCTCCAGTTAAGATTAAATCTAGCACCTTCTTGCTCCAACCTTGCTAGCTTCTCCTTTTCAGCCCTGCTTCTAGATGAGAAGCAAAGATTTGAACTTTTTCTTCAGCTATCAAAGCTTTAATGGCCTCTATGACCCGCTCTTGCTCTGCCACCTGTTTGTTGAGCCCATCATTCTTTTCACAGAGAGCCTCATTGTCTCTCTGCGCTTCCTGTATGGTCTGGGAATACTGGGACAATTTCTGCTGCAGGGGACTCACCTCCTGAGTTTTAGCATCTTTGGTCTGGGTGTTTTTTTATTTTTGCATTTGTAGAGCGCACTACAGCCCACAGGCATCGAGGTGCTGTGAGAAGACGTAAGAAAACTTGATTATAGGTTACAGAGATGCGGCCCAACAGAATATTGCTTAGTGTTAGGCAGAAACCTGTGCAGTTCCCTTAGGGACCACTGCAAAAGGCTTAGGACTACAGGTGTTGGCAGTAAACCCAATTGGTAGCAGTCTGTACCACCCAGATTTACCTGGTAGCTGTGGCTGAGCAGCCAGACTTCTCTCAAGAAGAGTTAGACAGTATATAGCGTATACAAAATAGGTACAGAGATACATTAGCACAAGCAAACACTGACCAGAGCTTGGGTATAAAAGTATATAATTAATTATTTAAAAACACACTTGTATAATACACTAACACTAATATGGCAAGCAAGTTCAAACACTGTCACTATCAATATATATACATCCCTGATTACTTATTGAACAAGTCTTAGTTAAAACACCACTTATTTTCAGACAGAGGTGAGCGCTTAACCTAAGATGGCACTCCAATAAGTTAATGAAAAAGGGAGGCTAAAAGGCAGAATTAGAAAAAATACACAATACCAACACTTTAAAGGAACCAGAGCAAGTCAGAAAAGGCAGAGTCTACTGAGGAGCAAGAAAGTCATAGGCCAGGCCCACTCTTGGAGGGAGCAAGGCGGAATGTGTCCAAGATCACACAGTTGAATAGTACTTTAAAGAGTCGTTGCAGATAGTTCAAAAAGGGTTGGATCAGTTCAGAAAAAGTTAGTTAGCAGGTCCCAAGTCACCCCACGATAGAAAGTCAAGGATTTATGGGACACCTTGAACAGTGTGTTGCAAGGGAGACCAGACGGGACACAGTACCTGAAATGGTGAGAAAGCTCCAGCGGGGGCAGTTGTTCCTGGCAGCAGATGCAAGTTGGTGCTTCGTCCAGGGGAAGAGAAGATCTCGACGTGGAGGAAAGCTGGAGGTCGTTGCACTGCCAGGGAAGAAACCAGCCGCAGAGTTTCCCGGTTAAAAGTTACTACCCTTTTATTCGCGGTAGTGGTGAAGCATTGCTATCCGGCCACCGGGGTGCTTGGCACGGGTGATTCGACCACGAGACGATCCAGGAAGGCAAAAAGATGGTGAACTGGTTATCCCCACCAGTTCAGAGGAAGAAGACTCTCCAGGATGAAGATCTTCTCTGTTGTTGGGAAGTGGTGAGACGGTTCAGCAGGGCTCCACCGGTGGTGTCGTTGTTGCAGGTCGGCTCAGCTTCTCCCTCTTCGGATTCTTTGGTCCTGTGGCGACTTCTGAAGTTCCAGTCCCCAAAGCCCTGCTTTTATGCAGAAAACCCCCATTCATCAGTCCTAGCTGTCACTCAAACATGCTAAGTGGTGAGCCGGGCGGCTCACCACTGGGCCAATCACACAAGAGTGCGACTTGAGTTGCCGAGGCAACTCAGTCCAGGGTGCCTAATCCCACCTCCCACACATCCTATAGTCCCAGACAGATGGGCACCACTTTTGGAGGCTTCTGTGCAGAAGCCCGGCAAAAAGTGGAACAAAGGGCTCGACTTGGGTTGGAGTTACAGAGACGAACACAAACGCCATTTTAAAACAGAGTCCTGTCAAAAAGACCCAGTCGGGGAATAAATATTAAATAAATAACCCAGCGTTATCTTTAACATTGCACCAAAAAAAGTGGTGCGTTTAAAATGAATGGGAAAATTCCAGCGGTGTAATATTTCACGTAGTAACCACTGCCACCAGCCAGAAACTCGATGAGGGGGGACTGCACATTGCCCCCTCGAAAAACAGACCGGGGCAATCTAATTACCCCTACCAGTACTTCTACAATATGATGGTTTGTACTGGTTCTGTTCACAATTCAAGACTAGTAAAGTCAATGGTGACTTTACATGCCCTGGGAGACAGTAGTCAGTCCCAGGGTATGGACTCTGATTGGGGGTCACTATGACACCCCTGTGTTACTGCACTGAGGGTGCTGTGTAACACACTTACCAAAAATACATGAAACCCTATGGAGTAAAAGACCCCATAGCCCATAAAACACATTACAAAGTCAAAGGATATCTCAAATCATGTCTAAGAGTGGGAGAAAGAGAGTCTCACTCTTAGCAGGAGAAAAAAATAAACCCCAATAATCCACCAAAGCAGCTGGGGGACTCACTAGGTTTGGGAAATTAGCCTTAACAGAGAATTCTCCCTAATACTTAGTACAAAAAGTTACGTTACAAGATGCTTTTGATACAGTGTTACTTGGATGAAGACAAAGAGGTTCATAGATATGCGCAAGAAGCCTAGACAAAGAGCCTTGTTTTGATGGCTTTGCGGAATGCTGAGTGAGAGTCAATGGCTCTGATCTGGTGTGGGAGCATGTTCCAGAAGGTGGCAGTCATGGTGGGGAAGCTAGTGCCACCCGAAAGCACTCTACGAGTTAGGGGCTCCGTGATTTTTTCTCTTCCAGAGCACCCTCTACCCGTCGAGACACCTGGGATACCCAGAGACTATTTAAGCCATGCCCAGGCTGAGAAACATGCTTTGTGTTTTCTGCACCTGCAGCGTGACACTCACCGTGTTCGGATCGGTCTCCAGTAGGCCTGCATCTTTCTTCTGCGCTCAGCTCCTGCAAGAACAAGAACACCGTTAGGAGCAGCCTTACCTTGCGGCGCTTCTGCCCATCATTCATCGCTTCTTCTGTTCTGCAGGCATCTTCGGCGGTGTCATTCCCATCCCGGCACGCTGCTTCCTAAGGAAAAGGTAAAAGAACAGAAAAGAGGCATTGGTAAGCATTCAGCAAATCTTCGCTTATTTTTAAAGACTGTACGAGCTTCAAACGCTTACCTGAATCCCAGCTGCTCTGCACAAACTCTGTCTCCGGAACTTCTCATCCATCTGCAAGAGGGAAAAGACACTCCAGGTTAGCGTGGAAACGTCTAGAGGTGCCGCATACCGCGCTTACTCACCACATTTCTTCTTCATAACCTGCATCGATGCTGAAAACGTCACGGCACCTAAAAGACACAGAAAAAGAACTCAGTTCAATACAAATACGAAAGGGTCGCATCGCGCTCTCACTCACCTTCAGCGCTACTCATCTCAGCAGCACGTCGCCATGCCCAGATGCCGGCCATCATCTAAGGAAGGAAAGGAACGAAGTTGGAGAACTGTTCAAAAGACTCATTATACTTACCTGTCGGACTCTTGCCAGTGAAGTAACTAGGCAGCAATGAGCCTGCATCAATCAACGCGCCCTGCGCTGAAAGCAGGATGGAGAGCATACTTTCCAAGAAAACAAGGTGATCTGTGGATCAAAGGGAAGGGTTGGACCCCGGGGAAGAAGGGGTTCAAGCACACAGAGACAATAGGGAGTTAAACTCTACCAATCCTGTGTTTCAGGCCCAGTCTCCAGTCAAGTAGACTCCAGGGAAGGGTTTGAGGTTGTAAGAGGTCAGAACAGGCTGAGTGACATCCCCGTGGATACCAGGTGAGCGTTACAGTTTTACTGGGCCTCATTACGACCCGGGCGGTAAGGGATTACCGGTACCGGTAAGGGCACTGGTTCCAGTAATCCCTTATCGCCCTATTCCGAGGTCCCTTTGCGGGTCCTCCCTTAATGCCTGGTTTTACCAGGCATTATGGACAGGACCCACAAAGGGACTTTGGAGGTAATAACGGTACCGTAATTTGCGGTACCGTTATTACCGCCTTCCCCATTCCCATTAAGCCCTATGGGGGCAAAAATGGGAATGGGGAAGGGCCATGGTGAATGGGGAATTACCGCCCCGCCAACCTGGGAATAGGGAGGTAATTGCTCCATTCACCATGGCGGAATCGGTAAGGTTCCGGCGGCAACCTACCGCCTGGGTCGTAATGAGGCCCACAGTGTCCAGAAACCTCCAATAGTTAATGGAACTAAAATCTAATTTTGCCACAAACATATATTTACACAATTGCAACCTCTTCGCAAATCAGATACACAGGTTACATATTTTGTGCAGTACATTTCAGTCCAAACCTCTGGTTTCGCTCTTTTACCAGTTTTTCATGCTTTTCAATGGGATTTATATTACTCAAAATTCTACAACTTTATACAGAGGTGGGGATTGTCTTTAGGGATGTATATACAATATTTTACATTTACAACGTGGATGCTTTTTTTGTGATCCAACATGTATCACCATTTCTGTCCCCGAGGTGTCAATACATTCTATCAAGTTTTAAACTAAAGCCCACAAATTCACTTTTACACTGCAAGAATTCTACATTCCTACAAAGTTTTGCTGCAGAGATACAAGTCTTTAAAGTTTCCTTATGAAATAGTCTTTAGAAACAAATGGGATTCACTGGATATTTTTTTTTCTTTTCAGCTGACACCAACTGGCATTTCCTTGAAAGCAGGATGGGGGCAGGGGGGGGGTTTCTCAGCCTGATTGAAGTTTTATTGTCCTTCACATCTTCCCTGGGAGCTTCATTGTCCTGGGTACCAGCAGAGACGAAAGTCTGTTCCACTCTATAATTATCAGGGGGTTGCCAGGATCTGTTGGGAGAGATAGCCTTCCCTTTTGGCAGAAACCTGTTTTTCAGCTTTGCAACTCCAGCCACCCTGGTTTTAATATCCTTCATTTTCTGATCTTAAATCCAGAATTAAACAAGCCTGTTGCATCAAATAACACATGTGTTATAGCCTCACCAGTAACAAACTCCTTCATATTGCTAAAGACTGTGTAGCTTTCATTTACCAGTGTACTGTTTCAAACACAGGCATTTGTTTTTCTTTAATTTGCAAAAACCCTTTTTTACACGTGGTGCAAAGCTAACATTTCTTTCTTTAATTCGGTTTTGGCAGCTTCATCAGATTCCCATACTGTCTTTGCAGCCAAAGTAATTTTTCTTGAAGACAGTAGTTTTATCTGAACACTGATATATGAAACTGACCAGGCTCAGAGAGTTGGAGCTCCTTTGAACTACTGGTGTTTGCTACATTGTGAAGAAAATAAACGTGTGTTCCCTTGTGAGTGAAAATAAAGATCCTTGTTGATTTTCTTCATAGTCATCTTGACAGGGCCTGTCATCCAGGAATTCTACCCGGTTTTGCTGAAGCACCATGAATTATCCTCGGCATGGCAGGGCCTTTTCAATCACATTGGTTACAGAAAAAATAGCATCAGGAAACAGGAAATTAGCATCAAAGCAACATTTTAAAGGGTGAAAATGTTTCATTTTGAAGGGGAATATTGGGTTTTCAACAAAGCAGTGCTGCATTTTGGCTTGATTCCATTTATATGTTTCAGAGCACACTGGTACGCTCCTGCAGTGTGTCCCCTGTTTCATCCTGCCTGAAGTGTGTGGTAGGATGATGCAAAAAATGCAGCTTTCAGGTACTGGCGCGCACAGGAGCCAGCGCAGCCATTTTGCTGTTTCTTGCGCAAATACAACTTAGTGATGTGGTAAAGCACAGTTGAGTGGGTCAATACATCCCATACTGGATTGATAAGCTGAGAACAGACCTTATCGCCGCCTGGATAATCCTGTGTGGGCATCTACACATCAACTCCCTCTCATCATCAGAACCTGGAAGGAACACAAACAAGGTAAAAAATTCAAGGGCCAGACAATGGTGTGATGAAATGGAAATAAGAGATCTCCATATCATAAACGGGAATGTGGAAGGCGATCAGGAGGATGCAATTACTTGGCACTCCCCCTTGCGAGCGCCACATTGGACTGTTTTTTTTGTGGATGCAAGAACATACGCCAGGATTTCTTGTCTAAGGATCCATAAACTCGGGCAAGAGCGAGCACAATCTATTGATTCTAACCTGTTTAAAACCTAAACTGACAACAGGCCCAAAGCAAAAAATAGCTGTCTGGCCTCCTGGGGTATCCTTGGACTCTAATAGAGGAACACTAAGAATCAATCAAAAATCAATTCCACTGTTGACCTGCCGCTTGACGAATGGAATCCAATTCAGAGAGAGAGCCTGAATTATGAATCTTGCTTGAAGATCTTTAGAGAAATCCAGTGCCCGAATGCAAATCCACACTTAAAGCGAAAACATGTACCGGATAGTATCATTGAAAAAGTCTCAATTACAGCAAGATCTAAAAAGGTTAAACTACCTTCCAACACTTATCAGATATCAAGAAAGGAAAAAAGTGAAACAGCAATTCTGCAATTGGGCTGCAAGCCATAAAGCATTCCTCTATCAGCAAGACTCAGAACATATGTTACAATCTGGATGGCCCAGTAACAGAAGAAATCTATGGGCCCTGCTAAATGGTAGGTAAGAGGTTGATGAATCTCTCCAACTAAACCCTATACATGAAGCAATATGGATTGCTCACTTTGAGGCCCTATTCATCGGAAAAGGGGGAAAGAGTGCATCTGTTACTTTGCTGCTGGAAGTCTCTCTTTCCTCTCCATTGAGAGACAATCTTGCCGGACAGTAAACACTATATTAGCCCATAGCTCAACGCAGAGCGTGAGTGGAGTGTGGGCAGAGTGTGGTTGGCCGTGTTCGGCTGTGAAGAGATAAGTGCCTTTTCCTCTTGCTAATAGAGATGCCTGGTAAAGCGGCCCCCATAACAAGACATCATTTATGCAAAGGGGAGCCATATGGTAAAAACTCTAGCTATCGTTGAGAGTATATAGGCGTACTTACTAAATTGGATGAAGTGAATGTTTCTCTTCACATGGATATGGACCTCTAGCCGCCTCGATTAGTGAAATCTTCACGCTAAATCTCAACTGCCCAAATTACAGACTTTTTTAAAATTGATAATGCATCTTTAAAAAACTTTGAAACACCAGGTCCTCTGCTCTCTGGTAAAGAAACTGTTACCTTGAGCTCTGATTTACTTCCAACGTGTTCGACTGTGGTTGTTGACGTCCATCCGCCCAACTTAGTGTCAATGGAAATACCCTCCCTGCGAATCATGCCAGATGTCATTGATGACAATTCATTATTAGAACTTTGTTACCGCCTGTGCGGAACTAATAGGGAAACTGCTGAGGCTGAAGTCGCAATGGCTGAACATATGTATGACAAATCATCAGCACTTACACTCAATGTCACCGCTGAAAACAATCACCACCCCCTGTCTGTCTAGCACTCCATCCCTCCTTCCGTTTTCAGGTATCTCAAGTTACCAGCTTCCGCACCAAAATGAACGAGTGGAAATAATTGATATCTCAGATAGGTGTGCGACTGAACCTGTTAAAAAAAAGTGCAAACAACAAATGAAAATAACTTGTTCCCTAACATTGGCCTTCTTCACTTTGCCCTTAAAATCTTAATTAAACTCACGGATCAAACTTATTACCAAACACACAAAAATTGTTTACTGCTCGAATCTCTAATGCAGTCAAAAATGGAAGCCCGGCCGACTACTGATGACAATTTGATTCGAAAACCCACAGTGGAAATGGCTACTGCACCTGCTCCTACTGCCCTACTAAGTATAGAACCTAACAACTGTTACAACGTATTGGAGTCGCTTAATGTCCATCCTCCACCTAAACAAAGGAAACGGCTAGCCAGACTTGGTAAACGCAAAGTGATGTTACCGATTGCTGAACACTATGTCAATGAAACATCGGGTAATGATAATTTGCCCTTGATTTCTACTATTGCAATAAAGGTGAATAATAAAAGTAGAACAAAACCTCTTCGCAAATGTGAAAATAGAAAGAAGAAAAGGCAATCGGTCCAGCACAGCACTTTATCCAACTGGTTAATTTCTGAAGGTAATTCAGAGACAGAGGAACCTAAAGTTAAAGAACTACTTAACAACAGAGTAGTTATTATTATTGAGCGGCCGGATAAGTGTTCTAAGCATCCCCTGAATAGAATGCGCATACTTGAAATATTTACCAAGATCCCTGCCCTCAGAATACTTAAGTCATGTGACTATGAATTTGTACAGCCAGCTAAGCGCCAGTTTGGCGCAGCTTCTAGATTTCATTGTATACTTCCTGCAACTGCGTCATGCATTCGCACACAGGAAGATTCCATAACATTTATTGGATATGAACTGGATATGGTACCACAAAAACAACGGTTCTATAAGACAGAACTACTTCATGAGATACACAAAATGGCAAATACTTGTATAGGCGCTCAGATTGAAGGAAGGGGGGGACCACCCAGCTGCAAGATAAACTTGCCCTGGGGAAGAACACCCTGTCCCTGGCGGGGGTGCCTTACCCTAGGTGGCATGTGGTGTAATGCCGATCTAAGAGTGATAGAGGAGAGAGCTGTCCCCGGCCTTCTATACTGGTGAGAAATATATGGTTCGAGAACAATTGTAAAAAGTATTGGGCAATTCCAGATGGCTTTTACAGCAGAGGGCAGAACTGTATATTAGATTCTGTCGCTGCCTGGTCTCCTCAGTGGCAACCTGGAGTCAGGTCAACGGATTGTATTCCAAACTAAATGTTAATTTTAATTCTGCCCATAGGTCAACATAGTTGGGATGCAAAAGCTTCAGGTGGAATGCCCATTGTAGAGAACAAAGCTAAAGGCAAAACAGAAAAACAAGAAAAGCTAAAAATGGCTCTTATAAAAACCACTCACTCCATACATGTGAGTGTGCAAGCAGGTGATTCGTGAAATAGCATCTTTCTGATGTGATGGAAGATATCAGAGCAGGTCATGACCACAGGGGTCGACCGGTTTCGATGGCGTTTGGGGGATGAGCCATTTTCTTCAGGACCAAGATTCGAAAAAACAAATGCATTTCAGTCGTCCAGCATTGGTGAACTGGAGGTACCACTGCTGGGCACATGCGTCTCCTATAGGGAGACAAAAAAAGGGGAGGGAGAGAGGGAGAAAAACAGGGTTTAGTAAAACCTCAGACCTGGCTCTCACCCTCGGGGGCAGTGGTGGTCTACCTTCATGCAGAAGAGGAAAGGGGAAATCAATAGCTGAACATGGATGCAGGAATGTGGTGCCTGGTCACCAGTGAGGTGGAAGTCTCATCAAAGGGTGGGGGGCTGGGTGTGGGGTGAGAAAGGGTGGGGGCCTCGGGCAAAAAAAAAGTAACAAAGGGAAAATAAGGATAAATAAGTACTCAAACCACATAGTGCTGAGTGGCAAGTGGGACTGCAAGGGGGGAGGGGGGAGAGGGGAGAAAGGGTGAGCTGCCTGGGGAAAGCTCTGGTGGAGGGGAGGGGGTCCGTCCAGTGAGCAGAAAAAAGGTCACATGGGAAAGGATGCAGCCCTATGATGTGGCCCCTGGGAAAACATGGGGGGGAGGAGCAGCAGATGGTTTATGTGTGGAGGTCTCGAGACTGGCGACTGCTCGTGAGAGGCAGAGTCTAAGCTAACACTGCTAAATCATGCCATTTGATATTATCGTTGAGACCTAAGGAGCATGAAGATCCACATCTGTTCACGCCTGAACAGAATATTGTGGAAGTTGCCCCCCCCTTTTGGGTGGTGTGACCGTCTCTATAATAGTCCATTTGAATTGGTCTGAGGTGTGCCCTTCTGCTGCAAAATGAGGCACTAGGGCTGCAGTCAGTTTGTTGGTTCTTATGCATGATCTGTGCTCGATCATGCACGTGCGGGCACACCTGGTGCTCATGCCTATGTATCTCAAATTGCCTGGACATGTGATCATATATATCACTCCTTTCGTGTTGCAATTGGTGAAGGAGTTCTGTCTCCAGGGGGTGTTCCAACCTATGTCTATCTCCGTGGTCCTACAGGTCTGAACACACATAGAACAATTGCCACATGGTGCATGTCCTTTGGCAGGGGAGGTATTCCATAGTGTACCATGGCTGGGGTCACTTCTAGGTGTGGTATGGGCCAGAGTTTTCACTAGCTTATCTCTCATATTAGGCCGTCTTTTGAGTGCAAACCGCGGGACTTGTATGTTGGTCGTGCCTGTGTTTTGAATGGGCCACAATCTCTTAACCTCCCTTTTTATCTTATTCAGCAGAGGTGAGTAGTTGAAGACTGCTGTAAAGCCTGTTGACTTTTCGCGTTTGTTGAAGGGTGACTGACCTGGGAATGTTCCTTGCTCTCTTGCATGTCTCCTTGATGATTCTCATCAGGTAGCTCCTTTCAGCGAGTTGGTTTTTTAGTAGTTTGGATTGTGAGGAATAGACAGCTGTCTGTGTACACAACCTCTGGTAGCGTAAAAACTGTCCGAAAGATAAATTGTCTTTTAAGGCCTTGGGGTGGTAACTGGAATAACAGAGTAGGGTATGCCTGTCTGTGGATTGTTTGTAGACGCTCGAAGGAAGGCACCCATTTTCGGCCGAAATGGGCAGGTCGAGAAAATGCGTCTCTGTGTTTCTTTGTCCAGTGTGAATTTCAAATGTGGATTGAGTGAGTTCAGCCAGACATGGAAAGAGACTAGTTCCTCATCCGACCCCTTGAAAATCAAAAAAATGTCATCTATGTAACTGCGCCAAACCCTTAGTTGGACAAGGTAGGGTTTGGCGTCGGAGTAGATGTGCTGGTGTTCGAATTGAACAACATAATGTTTGGCGAGGCTGGGGGCAAAAGTGGCCCCCATCGCCGTTCCTGCGATCTGTTGATAAAAGGTGTCTTCAAGCAGAAAATAGTTTCTGGTAAGGGCTATTTCAGTGAGTTGTAAGATAAAGTTAGGTGGTATGCCCTGTAAGTCAATACCCAAGTGTAACAGGCCATTAAGCATGTCTAATGTCTCTTGTTGGGGTATACGAGTGTAAAGGGACTCAATGTCAATTGTCAGAAGCCATTATTCTTCCGGATTGTATTGGAGCGAGTCTAGTAAGATTAGCATATTGGTGGAATCTTTTATGTAACTGTCCATCTTAGGGATCTGATCCTTGATGAAGTCTACAAATTGAGAAAAAGGTTCCAGAATTGAGCTGATGCCAGAGACGATCGGTCGCCCAGGTGGGGGGACGATGCCTTTGTGGATCTTCGGTAAGGCGTACATGGCTGGAATGTGGGGGTGAGCCGGGGACAGAAAGGATGCCTCATGGGCACTTATGTATCCTTCAGCCTCTGCCTCGTTGATGATAGGGGCTATAAGAGCCTGTAGAGACGGTGTAGGATCTGTGGGTAAGATGCAGTAGCTGTTGTCATCTCTCAAAAGGGTATTGACCATGGGGGTGTAGTTGACAGTGTCCATGATGACAATGGCTCCACCTTTGTTAGCTGGTTTGATCGTGATAGTGGTATTGTTGGCTAGATCCATGAGGGCAAATAGTTGAGGTTTGGTACAGTTATTGATGAATGGAATGTTGGATTCAAATTCAGTGATCTTTTTGAGAAGGGCTTGCTCGAAAGTGACCCAGCGGTGTTGGAACAATGTGGAGGGAAGAACTGCGATGGAGGGCGTAAGCCTGTGTCATCTGTCTTCATAAGTGTGGTCGGTAAATATTGCTTCAGTCTGATTATGCGCATAAGTTGCGTACATTCGACTCGCGTCTGGAAGGGGTTGTACTGAGCCATGGGGATGAAAGAAATGCCTTTCTGTAGGATCTCTTGTTCGGATCTGGTCAGGGTATGCTCAGACTGATGAACGATCAGTGAGGGAGGAGAGATGGTATTACTCCTTGTCCTCTGCTGCGTGTGACCACCGTTGATTGTGGGTGGTTCTTCCATCGGGATCGGTTCTGTCCTCTGCCATGCTGGCCTAAAAAAGGGACCACGGGAGGGTTACCTTGATTAGTGCCGCTGAAGTGTACTCTTCTATTCTGCCAGTTGTTATTTCCTGAGCTATTGCTGTAGTTGCTACTTGAACTGTTCCAAGATCTATTGGAGCCGCCCCTTTGGAGGTTCTGAAATCGTAATTGGGCGGCATCGCATCTGGCTTGTTTGGCTTCTTCGGTGAAGTACTCCTCGCCCAGATAGGGGTATACTTTCACATGTGTGAAGGTTGAGAGGTCTTTCTTGAGCTTGACAATCTTTCTATTCAGGTTGTTGTCTTTGAACTCTTTGTGTTGCCTCCAAGAAACTTAGTTTGGCCATATAGATGTCAGCAGTGATTTTCCAATATATGTGCTTCATTTCTTGAATTTTTCGATGTCCAATTCATGTGTACATTGTAGAACGACAAAAACGAAGCAAAAATCTCATACTCCTGCTGGCCCAGTGAAGGACATGGAAATTCAAGCAGGCTGGAAATGGCTAAAGAATCTGCTGGGAAAGGTTGAGGGCCCTGAAGCATGAGTGTTGGAAGCAATGTCATGGAATACAAGAGACCACGATCATCTATTGAACACTGGTGGCCCCCTTGGATCGTTAGTTAAAATTCCTATATTTTTGCTCCAGGAAACATGGCCAATGTATGATTTTTGTATAGACTCCCATCATATCTTTCAGCGTTATGCAAAAAAGGGACTTAAAGGGCTCCCCTATGGTGGCTTACAACTGCTGTTTCCCATGATTTCTATGCTAATGAACTTCCAACAGTACCTGGCAATGAATGGGTACTAGCGGTTGAAGTTAAGTCTAAAATGGGCAGAAATACACCTAACATGCTATTTGTTAACATTTATGATGCTCCGTCCTCAGCCTGTACGTACACTATCCATGACAGCCTTGATGAACTTTTAACCAGTTGGCTGATGATTATTGGAAATGAGATAGTTGTAATTGGGGGCGATCTCAATGCACATTGTGGGACCTCGACAATGAAGATGGCCTTTAATATTTCTCAAACTAATGTTATTTATAAAAGCAAGAGTAATGACTGAGGGCGTTCTTGGTCTAATTTCTTCCTAGATTGGGAGATATGGCCATTGAATGGCAGGACCATAAGTGATACCCCAGGAAAATGTACCTGGGCCAGTGGCAATAAGTCTGCAACATTAGATTATTGGTGTGGCAATACCCCTGCTCTCTTATATCAGCGATTTTGAAGTTTGTACCACTGTCTACAGTGATCATGTCCCCGTTAAACTTAAACCTAATCTTTCCATCTCTAGCCTTTCTAACCGTGGTCCTACTAATCTTGGTATATCCAATTCCGGTACTCTTATAAAATGGAATAGTGCCAAGATTAGAAAGCTAAACAAAAGAATTTGAATGTCGTTTTCTACCAATGACTTACTAAATAGTAACGATATTGAACAAATTATCAAATGGGAAACATTGTCACACTATGTATGACAGAGACTTGGTGTTAGTGAGGCGTCTTCATCGCAGTGAATTGCGAGCATTGTTGGGATGAATATCTGCTCCGAAAGAAAAAAATGAACTAATGCATATAGTGGTTGGTACAAACGTAACAGTAGAGGTAAACTGAATATGGAATGGCAAACATTGATTAACACCATGCAAAAGGGCAACTATAGCTCCATTTGGAAACTTTTGAATAAGATCAAGTCGAATGATTTGTCCCGGCCACTTCATGCCATTGGTGAATCTATGTGGGCTGATTTCTTGGTTGAGACTGTTTGATGCTTCTATTCTTGAACCAACCTTGAATTCTGAGGGACCATGGCCCCTTAAATGTAATAGAAAAGATATTATGTGCATCATTGCTAAACTCAATAACTCTAGGGCCCCTGGCCCCAACGGCCTTGCTTCTTGTGTAGTCAAAAATGACCCCATCACCTGGTCTAATATTTTGACATCGCTATATAAAAAGGTATGCCAGGAAAAGTCTATTCCTGAATCCTGATCCAAGACTATATTGATACCTGTGTATAAAGCAGGGTTGTGTCAACTACCAATAAATTATCGTATTTTATTGATACTTGACACTACAAGTAAAATCTTTGCCACTATTGTACTGTCTCACTTGCAATCTTGGGCTGACGCCAACCAGACTAACTAAACCCATTAAAATAAATAGAGGAGTTAAACAGGATTGTTTGTTAGCGGCTGTGCTCTTTAACATTTACACTGCAGCATTAATAAGACGACTTGAGAGTTGGGCTCATTGTCCTGCAAGGTTCACCAAGATTAAGATTACTGCATTATTGAATGCAGATGACCTTGTGGTGGTTTATCACACAATAGTCGGTATGAAAGCCATATTAGAGGTGCTTGGTGTGTTTTCAATTGGACATGACAATCAATTTGAAAAAAACAAAACCATGTGCATTTCGTCCAAGAAGGTGAATAGACCCATTATGAATATCAGTTGGGGTGTGATTGATTACACCAAGGTCTACACATTTCTTGGAGTGGAAATGGACAGTAAACAAGGATACTTCTCCTTAATAGAATCTAGGGTTAAGAGAGCCAGACTAATTACACTTATGACTCGCAAACATGCAACGCAATGTTATATCGACAATGGTTTGTTCCTGCGTTGACATACGGCTTAGAGGCTCTTACAATTGAAAACCTTTTATTGTTGGACAAAATAGAAAGTTAGTTTTGGCTTTCCATACTGGGTCTTCCCTCATTGTGCCCTGTGCAATATATAAGAACTGAGCTTGGTCTAACATCTCTCAAAGCCTTGGTAAGTCTCCAGAGAGATCTCTTGCCCCTTAGGGCTTTGTGTCATCCCTCCAGTGAGTTGCTTGTGACATTGGCCAAAATGTCATAACTGTAAGACCGGGAACTGTCTCTCTAAATTCTTACGATGCCATGTGCAGAAAGTCTTATTTAAGTAAGAACTGGTCAATTGAGCGATCAATCTGTGGCAGATGCAAGGGATTAACACTCATTTAAGAAGAAATCCTGTATGAAAGACTGGGAAGCCACTATCAATCACATAAGTGGCCTTAAAAATTATATTTTCCTTGAAGGTATTATGTATAGCTACTGTACTCCGTAGTTGTATTTGTTAAAGTGCCCTAGCCCTGATGTGCAGAGATTTCAACTTTTGATGTCTACTAACCAATTAACTGTAAGAGCCACTCATGGTTCACAATGGAAACTTGCTCATGACCAACGGATAGGTCGTATCTGTAAAGTGGCAGGTACATTAGAGACAGTGCAACATGTGCTTTCATTATGTCCAAAATTGGAGGCCCTTTACTGGGCTTGTTACTGTCGTTATTATCACCACTTTGAATGGGTAGCGACTACCCACTTCTGGAGCATGTGTCTTAATTCTTCCTCTGAAGTTTTGATTATCGCATTATACGATGTCTGGGCTGTGGTACAGCATTTTGAATCCTTTAGTGGCAAATGATATGCAAACAAATGACGAATGGGTGATAACGCTTGGAATAATTTATTCTAACTACAACTAAGTGATTAATTGAAAAACAACCAAATGTCTTAACATGGAAATTATAGGAATTTCAAGCTT